>NW_028261385.1:11441756-12641756 GCF_051295495.1 Thamnophis sirtalis | reverse complement strand
CAGGCCTATGGTCCTGTACTGGCTGGTCATTATGATTGTTTAGATTCAAGAAAATAATAGCAAACACCAGATTAACTTTCCTGTTTGCAGTTTACTCACGCGGGAATGTTCTCAAACTCCTCGGCTGTTATGAAAGGTGCTTCTCTGATGCACTTGGAGATTTTGGCTGACTTCTTTGCAGGTTTATTCTCCTCAGTTTTGCACGGTTCCTTCGCCTTTAAAGTTACGCCTATCGAACTGCAATGCACAACAAAGAGAGTCCATCAAAAGCTGATCATGCCAGTAATTATAAATACACTTACCGTATTTTTCAGAGTATAAGACGCAAATCCCCCCCAAAGAGGGTGAAAATTTGGGTGCGTCTTATACACTGAATGTAGCCCCACCCACCCACCCACCATCCCCCACCCTTTGGCCTCTGCCTCCCAACAATTTACCTCCTTGCAGCAAAAGGGGAAAATGGGGCTATAGCAAAGGCTATAGCAATCCCTGCAACCTGAAACAGCTGATGATCGGGAGACACGCTTAAAGTCAAAGTGAAACTTGCTGTTTGCTCCACAAGGCAAATTGCTGGGAGGCAGAAGCAGATTTTTTTTTCTTGTGCTAATCAGGCTGTTTGCTGCAAGAAGGTAAGTCAATAACTATAAAGGCCTATAGAATGTTCAAATTATTAGACTTATTTTTTAAAGGCTGCTTTATTATTGTTCTAGACAGCTTAACAAAATGAAGAAGCTTTTTAAAATCAATGCTTGATCTGAAGAGGCCCCGTGCTACTGTATCTTCTTTTAAATTGCAGAGAATCACTATACTTCCAGAAAGCTCATCAATTTTAACAGCATCTGTACAAGTATAGTCTGAAATGTACCACTACGAACAGTGTATATTGTCTGTACTGTTTGCTGTTTGTTGCAAGGAGGCAAATTGCTGGGAGGCAGAAGCAGATTTCCCCCTTGTTTTCCTCCCCAAAAGCTAGGTTCGTCTTATACTTCAGAGCATCTTATACTCTGAAAAATAGGGTAATTCCATCAACTTTGGTATTAGCCGCAAGGAAGACAATACAATTTTCTTTGATTTCGCTGCATTTTCAGGGCAGAGACCGGAATTTTTGCAAAAAGGCCAAGAAAAAGAAAATGCTCCGGAATTTTTGCAAAAAGGCCAAGAAAAAGAAAATGCTCAAGTGATAATTGTCCAAGAAATATTAATCAACAAAAGAATAGGCTTATTTGATAAGTTCGCAAATGATATAAAACCTTAAGTTTACTTCACACTTTATGACCTCGTCACAGTTGCTAAGTGAGTCACTGCACTTGTTAAATTACTGAACTGAGTAACAGATTTGATTAGCAATAGCAATAGCAGTTAGACCTATATATCGCTTCATAGGGCTTTCAGCCCTCTCTAAGCGGTTTACAGAGTCAGCATATTGCCCCCACCGTCTGGGTCCTCATTTCACCCACCTCGGAAGGATGGAAGGCTGAGTCGACCTTGAGCCGGTGAGATTAGAACCGCTGAACTGCAGATAACAGTCAGCTGAAGTGGCCTGCAGTACTGCACCCTAACCACTGCGCCACCCCGGCTCTTAGATGCCTTCTAAAGCATGGGTGTCAAACTCAAGGCCCGGGGGCCGGATGCTTAGATCTGGAAATAACGAAGAACAAGCCCACTGTGCCTCTGCTAGAGAATACGGAGCTCATGAGGACTGTGCACGGCCCACCCGAGCTCCGTTTTCGCTGGCGGAGGGTTTTCAGGAGGTCATCCCAGCCGAAAACGGAGCTTGTGGGGGCGGAGTGTGGCCACCCCGAGCTGTTTTCGTTGGCAGAGGGTTGCAGGAGGCCGTCACAGCCAAAAACAGAGTTTGTGAGCCCGTTTTGGCTGAGAGAGCATGCGGGGCACCACGGGTGCCCCTCCAAGTGATGTCATGCTGGCCACACCCACCCTGGCCACGCCCCCAAGAGGTCAAACACAACCCTGATGCGGCCCTCGGTGAAATTGAGTTTGTCCCCAAAGAAAGAAAAATTAAACAATAAAGATGGAGATAGTGGGGAAAGATTGGAAGAAAACCTGGGGAAAGCTACCGGAACAATAAAATTAAAAGGGAGAAAAAAGAATGGGAAGAAAAAAATATAGGAATTATAAAAACAAGAAGAAAAAGCTAGATGAATGGGTGGAGAGAAGGGAACATAAAAGAAGTAAAATTTCTGAGAGACCAAGAGAAAGTGGCTAGAAAAGGGAGAAGGGAAAGAAAGACCTACTGGTTATTCTACTAGTAAATGTATTAATATTGTTAATGGTGTGGAGCTAATTCTGATGTCAGGGAGCTATATTAATATTATTAATTGTGGATAAATAAGTGAAATGATTATTATATAAAAATTGACTGAGGATATATGCTATCTATAGTAAAATAGAATAACAGATGGAAATGAAATGGTAAAATTGGTTAATTTGGGAGGCAATGATGATACTGTTTATGTATTAATTAAATTTAAGATGAGGATATAGAAATGAAATAACATGGCTGAAATTGGAAATATGATATAAAATGAACTATGTATTTGAGAAGATGTTAAATGGGAAAGCCCAGGCAACACTGTTTATGAAAGAATTTAAAATTTGCAACAAAAAACAAAAAGTTATTTGATAAAAAAAATGAAATTGAGTTTGACACCCCTGTTCTAAAGCCTCTTCCACTATATCTTTTGTAAGTGTTTTTCTGGTGATACCAGTCTATTGGGGCAACCTGGTCTACCCAAATATGGGATGGAACTTACTGGTTCCACTTTCTATATATCTTTTTCTAAGTATACATGGTCCAGCATGTTAGAGCCATTTTGGTCTAGTGGTTAAAGCATCAGGCTAGAAAGCAAGAAACCCTGAATTCAAGACCCATCGTAGCCATGTCAGCCATCAGGGTGACTTTGGGCTAGTCACATGTCTCAGCCCAACACACCTCACAAGGTTTAATTATTTATAAAATGTCCTGCCCATCCGTCTTGCCACTGAATAATGGGGTTCTTGTTGTGGGAAAAAATAGGAGGAGGAAGATGTGTTGGATATGTTCGCTACCCTGAGTTATTTGTAAAAATAATAAAGGCGGGTTACAAATAAATAAATAAATGTGGCATCAAATCGCAACCAAGCAGATGCGTTGAGGAAGCTGGCAGCAGAAACAGGATTGTAATTCAGGAATTACTGTTGCATTGATACTGCATATAATTGTTCAGTCCGATTGTAAAAAGGTGCAAAGCACTGGCTATTTCTTCATAGTACTTATATCTCATTTGCACCTTGGTAACCAAAGCTGTGAAAGTTGGACCGTAAGACAGGCTGAGCGCCAAAGAATGGAGGCCTTTGAACTGGAAAAGACTCCTGCAAGTCCCTTGGACTGCAAAATGATCAAACCGGTCAGTCCTAGAGGAGATCAACCCTGACTGCTCTTTAGAAGGCCAGATCCTGAAGTGAAACTCAAATGGCCACCTAATGAGAAGGAAGGACTCACTAGAGAAGAGACTCATACTGGGAGACTCATACTGGGAAAGATTGAGGGCAAAAGGAGAAGGAGGGGACGACAGAGAATGAGGGGGCTGGATGGAGTCACTGAATTAGGATTAGGATTAATTTCATTTATATGCCGCTCTTTTCCCCGAGGGGGACTCAGGGCGGCTCACAACTCAGTCAGGGAAAGGAGGTACAAACAGGGGATAAAAAGACAAACAAACAATACACAATTTAAAAACACACAACAACCATACCATTCGAGAAGGGGGGCAGAAGCTCTTTAGCCCCAGGCCTGTCGGAATAGCCAGGTTTTAAGGGCTTTGCGGAAGGCCTGGAGGGTGGTGAGGGTTCGAATCTCCACGGAGAGTTCGTTCCAGAGGGTCGGAGCAGCCACAGAGAAGGCTCTCCTCCGGGTAGTCGCCAGTCGGCATTGGCCGGCGGATGGAATTCAGAGGAGGCCTAATCTGTGGGATCCGATCGGTCTATTGGCAGTCGTTGTGAGCTTAAATGGACTCCAGAGGATGGTAGAGGACAGGAAGGCCTGGAGGAACGTTGTCCATGGGGTTGCGATGGGACGGACACGATTTCGCAACTAACAACAACCAAAGAGATTGACAGGAAACAGACCTGCCTTGGGTAGCTTGGGGAAGGTAAATTGGCACGTTTTCTTCCAGATGCTGGGCTTCCAGATAGTCCCTCTCCACCGACTCTTGCAGATCCTGTAATTAGACATATCAGTGCACAAGACGGGATTAGTAGGTACTGATGGTCCTTTGGAATACGGAGGAAACCAGCCAGTTTCTCATTCGCGAGATGCCATTTCAGAAATGATTACGCTAAATTTACTTAGGAGGTCTCATACAGTATGTATGTATAGAAAGAAATGAAGAGCACTCTAGGAATAATAAAAGCAAAATGATACGGGGAAAACATCCAGTTTTCAAAACATTATAAATAATGACTATTTTCACATCACAATACCATGACAGAATTCTTTCGATGCCTAATGAAAATACTTTAAATATATTGGTATACAAATTCCAACCCATCTTACATTAATCCATGAATTTGGATGCTTCTGTTGATTACTAGGTAATGTGCAAAATTTATTTTAGTTCACTCTGAGGTAAGTTAAACTAAGTTGCATATGTTATTTACTTTTCACATATTTACTAGATTTATATCCCATCTTTCAGAAACACAAGATAGCTTATGCAGGGAACTCCACTCCGTTGCCACAAGAAGTAGGTTTTAGTAAGTTGTACCACACACTACATACATGTACTACATACAACAAACAATTCCCCAAGCACAAATTTCTGTACCTAAGATTTGATTTGATTTTACTTTACTTGTATGCCGCCCTTTTCCCTGAGGGGACTCAGGGCGGCTCACAATTCAGGGGGAGGGAAGGACAAACAAGTTACAAACATGAAGACAATACATCGTTAAAAAAGCGCAACAGTCATACTATTCGAGTGGGGTTGAAGTCTTTAGCCCCAGGCCTGTCGGGACAGCCGGTTTTAAGGGCTACGCGGAAGGTCTGGAGGGTGGTGAGGGTACGAATCTCCACGGGGAGTTCGTTCCAGAGGGTCGGAGCAGCCACCGAGAAGGCTCTCCTCCGGGTAGTTGCCAGTCGACATTGGCCGGCTGATGGAATTCGGAGGTGAAATATAGTGAAATATAGGCAGTCTTCAAGTTACGATCAGAACTGAGCCCAAAACGTATGTTGCTGAGTGAAACATTTGTTAAGTGAATTTTGCTCCACTTCACCACTTTTCTTGCTAGCGTTGTTAAGTGAATCATTGCATTTGTTAAGTTAGAAACACGATTGTTAAGGGAATCTGGCTTCCCCATTGACTTCGCTTGTCTGAAAGTCACAAATGACCCCAGGACACTGCAACCGTCAGAAATATGAGTCAGTTGCCGAGCATCTGATCCCGTGACCATGGGGGATGCTGCAATGGTTGTGTGAAAAATGGTCATAAGTTACTATTTCCAGTGCTGTTGTAACTTCGAACAGTCACTAAATGAACTGTTGTAAGTCTAGGACTACCTGTAGTTAGGATTAATTTGTAACTCTTGGTCCTCTGCAGTATAAGTATAAATCTTTATTACAGTCAAAGACCAGCAATACACATTACTTTTTTTTACAATATGTTAAAAAAAGTACTGATATTAAAATATAATTTAAAAGTATTGACGTTAAAAGTGGATAATAACATACATGTTCTCAAATTGTTCGGGTCACTCCCTGGTTTACCTGGGTGCAAAGTCGATAAGTATGGGAGTAAATGCAATGGTCCAGAAATTGTTAGAGATATGTCCAAATAATTGGTACAAGATGACAACTATACTTCTGTAACCAATTTTTTTCTTGTGGACATTGCAGCAACACAGAACTTTGCCACTGCATACGTGGTAGCCAGGTTTAGATCCTGGAGGAGAAAGCCTAGATAAAAATTGACTGCCCTCCCTGGCAATCTCTCTAATAAGGGGAGAATACGTGCAGACCTACAAACTCTGTATAGCTCACAGTGTAATAGAACATGTGAGATATCGAGAGAGGGTGAAGGAGGAAGATGAGGTGTATAAGGAGGAGTGGTAAGGGGAGAGAGGAGAAGGAGAAAGGAAGGGGAAGTAGAGTAGGAAAGGAAGATGGAGGGAAGATAGGAAATAAGAGAGAGGTAGAAGAAAGAGGTGTATGGAGAGTAGAAGAGCTAATAATGGGTGTTAATCTTTTGGGGGCGTTGAGGACAAGAGAAATTGAAGTAATCATTATTTAATATTTTATGATACTGGCTATGTATAGTATACATGTGATTGTATGTTATGAAAATGGAAATAAAAATGTTTATACGAATATGTGAGATATCTTCCACTTCTCCTTTACCACATATACAAACCCATTCTGTTATTGTGTTTTCTTATACCTGCCCTGGTGGAGGTGCTGAAGGAAGGAAGATCAGGTCATTTAGATATCTTGCCGATTCCCACACACCCTGTTTGATTCCGTCCCGACTGTGGAGAAGCAACCTATTTAGTTCTTCTTGGAACTCCATGTCCTTCATTCTATTGATTACTATTTGCTTTGCTTGATCAAAGCCTAGAGACATTAAGAATACCAGTGAGAGCCCATAAGAGCCCAGCTTGTGATCAATTGCCTGTTTCCAGGGGAGGGGAAGTTGTCAGTCAACACTAGTGGGGACATCTTGGTCCTCTGCTGAAGACCAACAGGTGGTCCCTGGGGGGCTGCGATGTCGTCAAAGGGAGTTCAACAAGGCTTGAAGAAATGTTGATTTAAATCTTGAGTTTTGGGAGTATGTGGCCATGGTATTTAAAGAAGTCCGTGGTGAAGAAAAGGTTAAGAACCAGTGGTGAAATCTTTTTTTTTTTTGGCCACCGGTTCTGTGGGCGTGGCTGGGGGTGTGTGTCAAGTGACTGGCTGGGCGCAGCCAACTTTTTTTCACCTTTTAAAGCATTTTTTTCCTGTTTATTCACCTGAACCGACAGAGGTGGAAAAATGCATTAAAAAGCTGGGGGGAAAAAAGCTTCCGATGATTGCACGGATCAGCTGTAAGCCACACGATCGTTGGAAGCTCCCCCACCCACATTTTTTAAAGCAAATTTTTCTTGCCTATTCGCCCGAACCGGCAAGAAAAAAATGTTTTAAAAAGCCGGGAAAAAGCTTCTGATAATCGCATGGCTCAACAGCTACGCTGTGCAATCTTTTTTTTTTTTTTTTTTACTAACCAGTTCACAGAACCAATGACAATCATCCCTACCAGTTCGGCTGAGCCGGGCCGAACCAGGAGGATTTCACCCCTGTTAAGAACCATGGATGTAATATAGGCAAGAGGTACAACATTTGCTTCAGATGCTTAACACCTCTGAACAGGCCATCTTTATCTTAGAAGATGTGTTTTATTCTGAGGCACCAAATCTCGTTAGTACCTTGAGTTGCTTCTGCTGTCTCTTCTGATGATGATATTCCTCTTCCAATTTATTGAGGAGGCTATGTAAGAGAAACAATTCGTGGACTACTTTACTGAGCACTGTCTTCAAAGATGGATCTTGGTCTGCAAATAAAGAAGATTAATCAAAACATGGAAAAAGTGGAATGGAATGGAACAGAATAAGGGTTGGAAAAGACCTTGGAGGTCTTCTAGTCCAGCCCCCTGCTCAGGCAGGAAACCCTATAACTGTGATGGCAAACCTATGGCACACATTTCTGAACTTCCAGTTGGCCAGTTGGGCCTGTTTTTGGGGGCCCCCTCCAGGCTTCAGGAAAGCCTCTGGAGCCTGGGGAGAGTGAAAATTCCTCCGCTGCTTGTGGGTCACGCGTGCATGTGTGTGGGGTGTGTCTCTCTCTCATGCATGCGCAGGTGGGGTGTGTCTCATGCATGCACAAGTGGGTGGGCACTTAATAGCCCCAGTAGGACTGGACCAGCCTATCTACAAGACAAAAGATCTTCAGCTCCAGGATGATGGGATTAAGACATGGCCCTTCAGGACATAATAGGACCATTTATCAGTAGACACAGAGCTCACTACATTGCATAATCTCCTAAGGACATTGCATCAAGAGTCCAAGCTTCAACCAAACTTATCTCAGACAAATATGACCCCATATGGGCCCCTGGAGTCTGACAACAGCTAATAGAATAATCTGAAATCTTTCATTCTTTCTACAACTGTAGTTGGCTATCCTCCAAACTTACGTCAGACTTTCGCTGAAACTTTTACAATATGGGTTTTGATGCCTGCTTTATAGAATTAGCCAAAACATGAGCCAGCAATTGAGAGCCAGTTTAGTCTAGCGGTTAAGGCATCAGGCTGGAAAGCAAGAGATCCTGAGTTGAAGTCCCATTTTAGGCATGAAAGCCATCTGAATGACTTTAGGCTAATCACATGTCTCAGCCCAAGGCACCTCACAATAATTTATTTTGTTATAAAATTTATAAATCAGAAATTATTGTAGCATTAATTCTCCATATAATTTTTAGATCTGATTGTAAAACTCAATTGGCAGACACCACAACCTCTGATGCCAGTAAATTGCATACTTTTATGCCTTGTACAAAGGGAATGAAATAATCTGCAAGTATAATATTTATCAGAGTGCAAACACCAGATCTACCCTTAAAAAAATGAAAATTTCTTACCTATTTTTCTCAACTGTAGTGACTTTTTGATATTTGAGATCTTGGAGTTGAGATGAAAGCATAAGTCATTTAAGTTTGAAGAAATTGTATCCCATTTTCTTGCTTTAAGGAGGAAGAAATAAAAATTGATGAATGTTCAATTTTAAAGGTTACAATAGCTAATGTTTTTCTTACAAAGTAAAAATGTGTAAAACAAGTATTTTTATCCATTTGCAATAAATACAAAAATATTTACTATCATAGGTAGAAGGAACACATAGGCAGAAATTGGAAAAATATTATACATTAAAAATTATTAGTATTAAAATAAAAACATTATAATGACATTTTACACATTTTCACGCTTTTCTAAGGATACAAATATTTTTACAAATCTGCCTACAAATAGATAGCAGAAATACTTAATATAATAAGACCAATTCCAAAATAAAAATGAAAGCTTTCTTTAGTTGACAAGGAAGAACAATTGGGCTCTTTACTAACAATAAAGTAGCTATATTTTACTACAACTATTATTAAATAATTTCCCAAAAGAATCATGGCCAATTCCAAAAATGCTAAAAGGGAAATATGCACACACACATATAAATAATTCCATTTTATAAAAATAATGTGCTATAATAGCAATATAAAACGTAATGTAATAATTTTATAATAATGCAAAATATAACAATCATTAAATATTTAGCTATTTCAGTTAATATTCAGTTAATATTAAACTTTATTATAATTTTGGAGTTTGAAGTCTCCCAGAGTCACTGATTGAGATGGGCAGCTAGAGCAATGAATAAAATAAATAAAAATTAATATTATTTTAAACTGTGTTCGAAAGAAAGTTATAAAGAGCATCGTGATCTTACCGTCAGCATCACCGGGAGAATCAAATGCCGCCTCGTCCTCTTCCATATCCACGATCACCGTCTACACAAAACAAAAAACTTCCTTCCAGCGACGACACGCTCGCATTCAAACGACCCGCCCAAGCGGTTGAATATTTCAAATCGCGCGAGAACTCAAGTCATCTCGCCGCGGAAGTTCGCCTGCTCATTCCCAATCTCGGAGGGAGGGACTAGTTTAGCCAGATGAGAAATATAGAGCGGCACACAGTTCATCCATTTACAAATAGTGAGTTTAGCCATAGACGAGTAATACAGAGCGGCACACAAGTGTTGGGAGATAGAAATAGCAGAGTCGCGCAGCACCGTCAAAGTTGAGGGATGCGGGGGAGAATAGAATCTACCATTGGAGAGAAAAGGACTAAGAACTAAGTTTGAACTCCAGGGGATTTCATCTGAATTGACAGGCATAGTGGAACTTTATCAATAGGATAGAGTTTAAAGTTTGGCTCGGATGGAGTTTTTCTTCCTGCACTTTGCAGACAATCAGTGATAGGACTGCGGAGCTTCAAAGATTTAAGACAAAAGGACTTCAGCTCCCAGAATTCCTCAGCAGAATTCTGGGAGTTGAAGTCCATACATATTAAAAACAACAACAACAGAGTAACAGTTTGGGAAGGGAGCCTGGAGGTCTTCTCGTCTAATTCCCAAATGCTGAGTTTGAGGAACAATAATCTGGACAACGGCAAAGAAATAGGCAATTCCTGTCCTCACACGGTTGCCCACATTTCTGCAGCCCAGAGTTAGATGAAGGCAGAAAAGAACATGACAGAAAGAAGAGAAAACCACCCAAAAGCCAAAAATCTATTAAAAAGTATGGCTAAATAAAGTGTTTTTCAATCTTGGTGGCTTTAAGATGGGTGGACTTCAACTCCCAAGAATTCCCCAGAGCCATGCTGGCTGGGGAATTCTGGGAATTGAAGTCCACCCATCTTAAAGCTGCCAAGGTTGAGAAACACTACTATAATGAATCTATGAATTCTCTACACAAGGTCCTGGTCCTCTATGCTAATTGCTGTACGGTCAAAGTCTTGAATTCCATAAAGTGGAATGCAAGTGCGGGTAGTCCTTGCCTTACGACCATTCGTTTAGTGGACCGTTCGAAGGTTACAATACTTTAAAAAGTGACATATGACCAGTTTTCACATTAGAACCATTGCCGCATCCTCATGGTCATGATCAAAATTTGGCTACTTGCCAACTGGCAAGTAGCCAGTTGGCAAGCCTGGAGACACGTGATGGCCAGTTGTAATCTTCCCAAATGGCGTCTGACAAGCCAAGTCAATGAGGAAAATCAGATTTGCTTAATGACTGCATGATTCCCTTGACATAAAAGACATAAAATGAGGGATAACTCACTTAACAACTGCCTCTCTAGGTCATGGTAAGTCAAGGACTACCTATACTTCATGGCAGGAATTCTAGCCAATAACACAATATCAGAGTTGGAAGGGACCTTGGAGATCTTCTAGTTCAACCCCCTGCTGAAGTAGGAGACCTCATACCAGTGATGGCAAATCTTTTGGGCACCAGAATGTGCGTGCATGTGCTCACTTTTGCATGCACTGGAGCAGCAGAACTCCGAAGACCAGCTGGCCAGCGCGCATATGTGTCTGGCCAGCTGGCTTTTAGGTCTCCGGCACACACATGTGCTCTGGCCAGCTAGTCTTTGCACACACCAGAGCACCGGAAATATGACAATCAGTTGGCTGGTACATATATGCCTGTTTTTGGGGCCATTTTTCGGCCATTTACAGGCTGTGTTTTGGGCTTTGGGGGGCCGTTTTCCAGCCAGAAGAGCAGCTGACAAAGGTTCCGTGTGCCCACAGAGAGGGCTTTGTGTGCCACCTTCACGGCCCTATACCATTTCAGACAAGTGGCTGTCCAGTCTCTTCTTCTTAAAAGCGTCCAGTGATGGAGCACCCACAGCTTCAGCTGTTCCACTGGTTAATTGTTCTGTTAGGAAGTTCCAGATTGCTTCTCTCCTCAATTAATTTCTACCCACTGTTTCTTGTCTTGCCTTCTGATGCTTTGGAAAAGAGGTTGCCCCACCCACCCCCCTTCTTTGTGGCAGCCCCTCAAATATTGGAACATTGCTATCATGTCATCCCTAGTCCTTCTTTTCACTAGCCTTAGCCATGCCCATTTCCTGCAACTGTTGTTTATAATGGCAGCAACACTCAACCGGAAGTCTGAGCAGTAAAATCTGTGTCCCTATTCAGCCTTACAATGCAGCTGTAGCTGAATGGAAGCCTCAAGTGAGTGGTGAAACTGGGGAACACAACGATTCCAGTATTCAAGCAAAGGGAGTGCTGAAGTCTAGTGATCAATTGCTCGCAACCAGTTTCCAAGTTATTTGGAAAGCTTAGCAAAATCATTTAGCAGTTCTTAGATGTAAACTGGACTTATCCAAACACATATAACGTAAAAAATAATAATCTAGTCTTGCATTGAAACAATATTGTTCATTTTAACTGGGTCTTTTGTGTTTCTTGTGCCTTTGCAATTCATTGGATAGCAATTCATTGGATAGCCTGTGGTTTGATGTTTTATGCATAATACATAAGGACTGGTTCAAGCATGGGTTGTATGAATGCAACCTTAGCAAATAAATGAGAAGATCCAGGAATTTGCTGTAATATGATCATCTTGCTTCTCTTTCCTCATTTTCATTTTTTGTCCCTGGCAGATCTTGGCTGGATTCTGAAACTCTGAGGGATGGATCTGATTGGCACTTGGATGGGAGACCACCAAGTGATTCCAGAATTCAAAATTAGACTAGGATGTTTTGTTTTTTTTTAAAAACCAAGAAGTTAGCAATTACATAGTACCACCATACTGCCAGTTCCATGGAAGTGTAAGTGGAGTCATGAGGACCTAAATTCATCTTGGAGACTTTATTGTGTGTGGTAGGTGAATTCCACAGCAAATTGTCAAAAAGTCATTGAATATTTTGCCCTTCTATGTATGATAGAAACCCAGAAAATGCATTAAAAATTGCGCGCGCGGGGGGAGGGGGGGATAATTCCAGAACAGGACACTAGCAAAGTCCTTCTATATTTTCCAAGTTGCCTGTGAAGTCATCAGAAGTTTAGCTAAAATATCTTAAGTGTCCTTGTTGTTACTTTTTTACACTCTGGCTTTCTCAATTTTCCTTGTATTTTCAAATGAAATAAAATACTGCACTTTTTTTTTGAAATTTTTATTTAGGTTTTAGGAGGCTCTTTATGTAATCTAAGTAGCCATACAATACTCAAAATTTAAATATAAATGGTTTGAGAAGCAAAAACTGCTGCTTTTCCCCCCAGCAACACATATGCTATGTAAGACGACAAAAAAAATGAAGAATACATGGCCCAGCGAGTCAACATCCTTCATCTGGAGAAATTGTTTTAATGCCATCCAAGAACGCGGAATAATAATCAGCTGCTATTGGAATGAAAGTAGCATCATGTTTTTAATATATTTCCAGGCACATCCTGAAATTTTACTCAACTGCGTTGCATACTGGATTATTGGGATCAAAAATAGACTGTATTTAAACTGGAGCATCCAGTGAATAAAGACTAAAAAAGTAAACCACATTCACCTATATCAGCCTTCTGGTATCTCTGGAATACATAACTACTCTGTGCAGATATGGCTGGGAATAAGTAATTAATTCATCGCTTCTGAAGGATTCCTGCATTTCTGATTTTGTTCTGTAGCTCAACAAATTTATAGCTGGGAATTGTACTTAGTTTTGACAGAGCAGAACTAAAGATGGTAACAAAGCGTATTTCCCCCCCCCCCCCGAGATAAAGCTATGATTGATATTTAGAGCAGAGTAACTTCCTTTGCTTAAAACAGGGGTGTCCAACCTTAGCAACTTTAAGACTCAAGCACTTCAACTCCCAGAATTCCCCAGCAGGTATGGGTGGTTGGGGAATTCTGGAAGTTGAAGTCCACAAATTTGAAAGTTTCCAAGGTTTGGACAACCTGAAGCCTATTTTAGGGATTATGTTATTGTGCTTCCCCTATATGAATTGTCAGTTTGGGGAACCCTTACGACCAGAATTCATCATCATGAGCTAAAAAATTGGAATCTTATATTCATTTCTGACCTAACACAACTTCTGAGCAAAAGAATTCATACGGTCAGAAATTTAATGGATATTCTGTTAGAAAAGCTGGTCCCTCTGAGATGAACTGTGCCTATGTCTAAATCTCCCAAGTTACTCTAGAGAATGTCAGTCTAAAGTAAAAGAAATTGTCAGCATTCAAACCTGCAATTTCTCTTGGGAGAAGAATCCAGCTTCAATCCAAGGCATGCTAGGTTCTCAACATTTATCTCCGAGTAGATTTCAACATGTCTAACATTTAGCAATTTCCACTGGATTTTTAGAGGTTTGCTATAAGCACCTAGCCCTTTACCATATGCCAATGGCCCAGCCAATCAGGGAAAAAGTGTGCTGTGGGTAAAAAAATAATTTCTTTAAATTTCTTCAAGGCTAGATTCACAAATTATATCAGACACTGGAGTGTTGGTGTTGGTCTGCCTTTTCTGGTGAATGTCTCCATCTGCTGTTTAAAAAAAAGGGCACCTTAATTTCAACTACCTCAGACAAATCTCAGGTTTATCAGGATGTTAATGCCAACTATTTCACCTTTAATATTACTTATGAAAGCCAGTGTAATCTCCTTTGGGACTTCATAAAAAGTAGGCTCAAAAGATCTTTCCATTTTTTGTTCATGGAGATCCCAAAGAGAAAAAGTCCTCTATTTCTTGGTCAGGCAAACACTCCGGTGCTCAGGGACTGATACCCTTGGTTTTCCTTCTTGCAGGCTAACACGCAGATCCCAAGCATTCCAAAAAACTGAAATGAAAAACAACAACCTGTAATTAATCTTTCAGTCTGCGTGCATAGCATCGAAGAGAATATGTGTAGGTTAGGGTTGAGCTGTGGGGTCCTGGATCCTTTCTGACCTTGGCAGCTTTTCTTGCAGACGTTTCACTGCCAAACTAGGTAACATCATTAGGGCTACTGGTTTTAAATGTTCCTTCTAGAATTTTAGTGGATTAGCATCACCTGTATTGAAGAAGAAGCCTCTCTGTAAAATATTGTGTTTTGCAGTAAATAGTGGCTGACTGGACATGTTGATCATCCATTCAGACTCCTGTGCTCCTTTGATTCTGGGATTTAGTTTTAGATAACACTGATGATGTTACCTAGTTTGGTAATGAAACATCTGTAAGAAAGCTATCAAGCTCAGAGACCATAAAGGACCCCAAACTTGGCAACCTTTACAGAATTTAAAGTTTGAAAGTAGATTGATCTTCTCTCAAATCTGAATCTTAACACTCTCTCCTCATCTATTAATTTTCATTTCTCGTATCAAATTCAGTTCTGCCCTTCTAAGTGTCCTCTAGATATTCTGGATTATAGGTAGTCTCAATTTATGACCAGTTGCTTAGCAACCATTTGAAGTTCCAACGGACCTCCCTTCTGGAGATACTCACAACCTACATTCAAAGTTCGGATGCTCCCCTGAGGTCATGTGACCGCATCCTGGGTACTTAGCAATCATTTACTTCCAGTTTGGGGCTAAACTGGTCCAGAGCGAATCAATGGTTTGCTAAACCACCATGGTGTTCACTTATCTATCTTTGCATAAAAGATTGTAAAATCAGGCTAGTCATGTGAGTGACCTGTTTTATGACTATCACGACTGACAACCGTGATGGGCAGGCTCCATTATAGGACTCCCTGCATATACAAATACAATAGCAGAGTTGGAAGGGACCTTGGAGGTCTTCTAGTCCAACCCCCTGCCTAGGCAGGAAACCCTATACCGTTTCAGACAAATGGCTCTCCAACATCTTCTTAAAGACTTCCAGTGTTGGGGCATTCACAACTTCTGGAGGTAAGTTGTTCCACTTATTAATTGTTCTGTCAGGAAATTTTCCTCAGTTCTATGTTGCTTTTCTCCGTGATTAGTTTCAACGCATTGCTTCTTGTTCTACACTCAGGTGCCTTGGAGAATAGTTTGACTCCCACTTCTTTGTGGCAACCCCTGAGATATTGGAACACTGATATCATGTCTCCTCTAGTCCTTCTTTCTATTAAACTAGACATACCCAGTTCCTGCAACCGTTCTTCATATGTTTTAGCCTCCAGTTCCCTAATCCTCTTTGTTGCTCTCCTCTGCACTCTTTCTAGAGTCTCCACATCTTTTCTACATCGTGGCGACCAAAACTGAATGCAGTATTCCAAGTGTGGCCTTACCAAGGAATTATAAAGTGGTATTAACACTTCACGTGATCTTGATTCTATCCTTCTGTTTATGTATTCTAGAACTGTGTTGGCTTTTTTGGCAGCTGCTGCACACTGCTGGCTCATACGTTCTTTTTGTTTTCAGTTAGCATTCCAGTTAGAACAATCCTGGGTTTGCAACACATCAAGTGGGGAATTGAGTGGAGACTACCAAGGTACCGGTAGTTATAACAGGGCTAAACAACCTGGTGCTCTCCAGATGTTTGAAGCTTCATAATTAAACAACAGAAGTGTCCTGGAAGTGCTCAATAGGATCCACAGACCAAAATGTCTGGAGGCGCCAAGGTTGTCTACCCCCACTTCTTTAGAATCAATCAAAAGGCACTAAATTGGACTGCAAAATATTATGCAGTCATTTATTTATTTATTGCTTGCCTGCAGGTCCAGGTTAACATCAGAGGATTGATGCAAAGAATATAATAGTGGGGTTGATTCCATAACTTGCTTAGTTTTGGCTTATTGCATAGTGTGTCAGCTTTGGAAGTCATATTAATTCCAGAAGCTTCCACGCTGCCACATTCTTTTGCTTGGGAAATTAGGAGTGGGGATTTAATAGAGGGAATGTAGTTAGACATAACAGCATTCTTCTTTTCGGTCAAAATCATGGTATTCCTGCACTTGAGAGGAGGGGCTGAAGTGATATCTTGAGTCGGGATGGATTGGACCATGTGATCGACTGATGGATACAGGGGATGGGTTTAGACTTTTAACTTACTGAGGGAAAGCCCAGAAATCTGATTCGGGTTTTCCCAGATGTGCCTGTATGCCTACTCTAATAAATGGGAGCTTTGAGAAAATGCCTGTCTCAAAAGAGTTTTTCATTGGAGTTGGGGTTTTCCGGAACGCTGACATAGTGTAGTTTCTAACCAAGGTTTGTGGCCTGATGTACTGTTTGGATTCAGCCCATTACAGTTTACTCAACAACCAGGATTACTACCAGACATTTACCATGTTTATCAGAGTATAAGACGCACCATGATTTTGAAGAGGCAAATTTATAAAAAAAAGTTTTTGCACTCTGCAGACCTCCCAAAAAAGGCCCATTTTTCTCAAAAACAGGCCCGCTTTTTTGTCAATAAAAAGGGAGCATGCATAACCTTTAGGAGGCTTATAAAAATCTCCTACGGGCTGGGCAAAAACAAGCAGAACAATGACCCATTTTTCACTCATTTTTGCCCTCCCTAGCCCCCAAGAGCACTCTGGAAGCCTCCTAAAGGCTATGCACGGCCATTTTTGCAAGGGGGGGTAGGGTTTCGGGAGGCCAAATATGCTGTATTCAGTATATGATGCACTGATTTTCACCCTCTTTTTTGAAGGGAAAAGGTGCGTCTTATACTCCGAAAAATATGGGAGTATTATTCTGGGTGGCATGGTTTGTAAATCATGGTTTATAAAGTAAATACTGCATGAACCCTGTACTTCTGGTTTTTTTAAAGAAACCACTGGCTATTTGTGGATTATGGCTATGTGTTATTATTCATAACGGAGGATCCAAGGAAATGATGAATCAATTTCCTAATTGGCCCTGAAAAGACACCTAATAGGTTAGAAAAGACAGGGACAGAAATAGAATTGCATGATTGCTTAAACATTCAAAGGGAAAAGAAGAGCCCTTGGAATGTTCCACTTAATCTGGAGCAGTTGTCTGAAACCTGAGGCTCTGGAGCCGCATGTGGTTCTTTCATCCTTCCACTCTGGCTCCGTCGCTCAAAATATGTGTCACAACCGCCAATGTGCAACACCCATCAGCATGCAAGATTTATTGAGCTTTTTGACCCATCTTTTTTTCCCCGAAGTGCAAAATGTTTTTGTTGCACGCAGAAATAAAAATGTGTGTTCTCTGTACAGTTCACTGATTTCATAAAATGCAACACACTATAGTTTTTTTTTTATAAATAGCATAAAGATAAAAAGCGATTTATGAAGTGTTGATTTTAGATGGCAAAAGGGTTTTGTGGTTCCCGGTGTTTTATTTTCTGTGGAAAACAGGTCCAAATGGCTCTTGGGTATTTAAGGTTGCCGCCCCCTGATCTGGAGGGTGGATTTTTGTCTTTTCCAAAGAGCAAATGAAACGACAAAAACCTTTAGAATCAAAAGAACATTAGAGGACATTGGTAGGATCTGACCATGTTTCTTTAGGGACCCATCAATGAGACTCTTGAGACTGCAGGAAGCCTCCAGGATCACTACCATTTGGACAGAAACAGCCAATTTTGGATGTTATTGTTTTTCCTTTTTTTAAAAAAAAGAAATCAGAATGGGAACGGGGAGAGGAGGCCATTCGGATTGAAAGATGGATTGGAACCATTTGGGGTCCGTCATGCAGTCATTTCTTTCCAGTCCCTGGAGGTCCTTTGAACAATAAACACAACTGAAAAACAGGCTCAAACTTGGCAATCACACATACCTTCACAATAGCAAAAGCCAAGACAATGAGCATCGCATAGTTGAGCAGCTGACCGAGATCCATCATCTTTTCACAGCCCTGAAGTGAAGGGAGAAGATGGGGAAGAACTGATTACATAAGTTCAAAGAGTGTTGTGTAGAAAAGTTCAAGGGTTTTGTACAAAACAAGAACTTGCTTTGCTTTGATAAAGACACAAAGGCCTCTGGACCTGCTCAGAGGTTTATCTAGTCTGGGGTGTGTGAAACTGGCGGCCTGCGGGCCGGATGTGTCACGCGGAGGCCACACCCACCCCAGCTCTGCGAAGGGGGGGAACATCACGTGATTACATGACGCTGTGAGTTTGACACCCGTGATCTAGTCCAATGTTTTCATCTTTGGCAACTTTAAGATGGGGGGACTTTAATTCCCAGAATTCTCCAGCCAGACAGGAGATGAAGCCCACCCATCTTAAAGTTGCCAAGGTTGAGAAACACCGATCTAGTCCATTCTATTCCTCTCAAACAAATTGGATGGAATCCTATCCTGAGGCAATGAATTCCACCAGTTAATATAACATACATTGGTTTCATCAACTCAATCTATAAACATGAGGGGACTGGTTAGACAAGCGTTTTCCTCGAAGTAAATGTAGGGAGAGGACTCTCAAAGGTGTTTTTTCAAAAGGCAACTGGACTGTGTTTTTTCCTCTTGTGGAGGAAGACGACGTTTTGCTTCTCATCCAAGAAGCTTCATCAGTTCTGGCTGGATGTTGGGTGGGGGAGGGAGGGGAATGGAAGAATTAGTTCTGACATGAGATATTATATTTTGTACTCGTATATATTATATGACTGCAAAGAAATATAATCCTTCCACACGCACCCAACATCCTGTTGGAACTAATCCTTCCATTTCCCATCACCACTGTCTAGCCAGAACTGATGAAGCTTCTTGGATGAGAAGCAAAGGGAAAAAACAGTAATAGCACTTAGATTTATACATCGGTTCACAGTGCTTTACAGCCCTAAGCAGTTTGCAGAATCAGCGTATTGCCCCCAATAATTTGGGCCCTCGTTTTATTAACTTCAGAAGAATGGAAGGCTGAATCAACCTGGTCAGGATCGAACGCCTGGCAGTGGGCAGAGTCAACCTGCAATACCGAACGCTAACCACTGCACCCCCATGGCTCTTAAAAACATAGTCCAGTTGTCTTTTGAAAAACCGTCTTTGAGACAACCGTGGCTTGGATGACTGAGAATATCCACATACATAGGAAACAGGAAACAGAAAAAGTAAAGATAGCCAGCAAAGCAAAATAATAATAGCGGGAAGCTGGTTCATACAATTTAAATTCTCGTTTCCTACAACTTTGGCCAAACTCAAGCAAATTTTGAATGCTCTTACTTGTGTGTTGAAAAGATGCTTCTCACTTAGTTGTCCTGTGCAATTCTTGAAAGCCGGGCCTTGCTTGCAGCAGCTCAGAGGAAGAGTGTGGTTGCTGACAGTGTTGAACCACCGGGTCCCAATCCAGTCAGTGTAGTTTTGGACACCGCAACACTGAAGCTGAAAGAGCGACAATTGTGATTGAAGGAGGCTCATTCAAAATTCAGTTCATTTGTCTCTGAGACTTGGAGGGCTTATCCCTCAAGGTCACCTTCTCCAGAATGTGATGCCCTCCAGATGTGCTAGGATGGCAAATCCAGGAATCCCCCAAAATTCCATGTGTCTGGATAGTGCTAGGTAAAGAATGCTCAGTAAGAGCCGTAATAGCAATAGCAATAAGATTTATATACCACTTTACAGCCCTCTCTAAGCAATTTACAGAATCAACCATTTGGGTCTTCATTTGACCCACCTCGGAAGGATGGAAGGCTGAGTCAACCTTGAGCCTGGTGAGATTCGAACTGCCAAATTGTAGGCAGCCGGCAATCAGCAGAAGTAGCCTGCAGTACTTCACTCTAACCACTGCGCCACCGTGTCTCATAAAATATCGATTCTCCTCCTCCTTGGGAAAACACTGCAATCAAGTTCTGAAATTGCCAACTATATGTTGTGGAGACTCCTGCCCAGATACAGTGTGATGGAGAACTTTCCGGAAAAATGAAACTATGGTTGATGGTGCTTTACAATGAAAAGAAAAAAAGTGCTTCAACTTGATCTTCCCTTGTGATGTTTATGTGGCCACAATTATGTAGGCGGCTTTTTTTTTTTTTTGGCAATAAAGTAGTTTTTCATTGCCTTGTCTAGCTTTAAAAAATAACCTTTATTTTCCAGGGCGTGACCCGTCAAAACCGCGCTCAACTAAACCGCGCCCGACTAAACCGCGTCGCTGACGTCATCAACAGGGCGACAATAGCCAGCGCGGAGAAAGAAGGGCGCTTTAAATAAATAGCGCTTTGAAAGCAAGCTGATTCAACTTAAGATAAGGGTTAGCTTTAGGGTTAGCTTTAGGGTTAGGTTTAGGGTTAGGTTAAGGTTAGGTTTAGGGTTAGGTTTAGGGTTAGGTTAAGGGTTAGGATTAGGTTAGGGTTAGGTTAAGGATTAGTTTTAGGTTTAGGATTAGGTTTAGGGGGGTTAGGTTTAGGGGTTAATTTTAGGTTTAGGGTTTACAGCGTGCTTCTGTCTCCGCGCTGTTGTCGCCCTGTTGATGACGTCAGCGACGCGGTTTAGTTGGGCGCGGTTTTGTGGGTGAACCTTTCCAGGGCCTCCCATCTAAGGGCCAAAGAGACATTCATCTTTCCACAGTTTTCTTAAAAGAGTCTCACCAGATTCTTTGTTACGTTCTGCGAAAGATTAATGATCTTGAAGATTAATGATGGTGAAAACTCGCTTCATACAATGACCATACGATCTTTATTGTAAGGAGAGACCTTTATTTCAGAAGGCTGTCTTTTAGATGCTTATTTTTCACAACATCGCTTTTGTCCTTCCTTTTAGTCACTTATTGTTTACTGTACAAATGGTACCACAGTGCACAGTTTTTCCATATTCATGTGGAAAAATATGGACACTGAATTGCCCTTTTCATACATTTTATACATAGGGCTCGATTTTAGAGATCTTCATTACAATATGCATTTTTACAAAAAAAATTCTTGGTTTCGCTCTTGAATTTTCCTTTGTAAAGCAAAGTTATGAACATAAAGAATGAAAATATTTTATCGGTATGAATCTCATATTTGTCTCTTTTTCTGGTTTGTCCTTTTTTTCAAGAAAATACAGTCACCATAACAATAGATTACATTAAAGATATAGCTAATGTACTCCCATCAACAATCATAATGTAATGTTTCTGGGTTTTTGACAGCAATAACCCTTCCTTCCTTCCTTCCCTCCCTCCCTCGCTTTAGGCTAACTGAAAAAAGTGAGATTTAGGAAGAGAACTGGTGTCTAATCTCTTTAAATATAGAATCAGCACCGTATAAGTAATTTTTGGAACAATTATGTACTGAGAATGTTGTGTTTTCTTTCCACATGATCAGGAAATACTTGTTTAAATGCAATCATTACTTAGGAAGCAAAATCATCTGCTTTGCAACACTAACAGATATGATCTTTCATACCGAGCCATCATCACGACACTGATGTGATCAACATTTCTGCTCAATAGATCTTAGACTGTGTTTGTTAAAAATCTAGACCGTGTACGGGTTCTGGGAAGTCGGGGGGTCGGAGGGGGGGTCGGGGGTCGGGTGGAGGGAGGGAGGGATATACATTAGGCTAGACACGAAGTGTTAGTTCTCAATGCAATGTGACTTTACATGTATACTCTTTTTCTCTAATTTTTCTTTAAAAATAGGATAAGCCAAATACATTAACATATAGTGGAAATACACTGAGGGGAGGAGGAGTAGGAAAGAAAAAAGATGGGTAGAGGGGGATGGGAGAGAGGGTGGGGGGGAGGCGAAAGGGAAGGCGGGGAGCGGATCTGGAGAGAGGAGTGGTAGAGGGCGAGGGGAAGTAGGGTAGAGGGGGATGATGGAGGGAAGATAGAAAGTTGGAGGGGGGTGGAAGAAAGAGGTGTATGGAAGATGGAAGAGGTATATTGGGCTTTTATTTTCTGGGGCATTGTCGACAAGTGGAATTGATGCAATTACTGTTTAATACTGTATGGGGTATACATGTGAGTGTATGAAAATGAAAATAAAATATACAAACAAACAAAAAAAAAGTATAAAAACATTTCTGCTGGAAAAAAAAAGATCCTAAAATGGAATATATTAGTTTTTAAAAATTACAAACAAAGCTAATCCTTATTGAATATTTTATACTGTTAATGTCAGGTGAATGTTGCCAAAATAAAGTAAAAAAATTACCGTACTTTTCAGAGTATAAGACACACTGTTCCCCCCCCAAAAGAGGGTGGAAATGTTGGTGCGTCTTATATACAGCCATTTTTGGCCTCCGGAAACCCTGTCCCGCATGTCGCATTTTTGCCAAAAACAGGCTTGTTTTTCGCCAATACGGGGCGCGCAGAGGGTTTGGGAGGCCTGCGGAGTGCTCCTAGGGGCTGGGGAGGGCAAAAACGCAATGTGTAGGGGGTTTGGTAGGCGAAAAACAGGCCCATTTTTCACAAAACAGGGGCATGTTTGCCCTCCCAGCCCCCAAGAGCACTGTGCAAGCCTCCCAAACCCTCTGCGCGCCCCGTATTGGCGAAAAACAAGCCTGTTTTTGGCAAAAATGCGACATGCGGGACGGGGTTTCCATTTTGGAAAAAAATGGGCAAAAAAACGGACCCATCTTTGGTCCCCCCCCCCCGAGGGTCATTTCTGCTCTCCCCAGCCCCCAGGAGCACTCTGCAGGCCTCCCAAATTGTCTGTGCGCCCCATTTTTGGCCTCCCAACCCCCCCCCCGTGTCACATTTTTTAAATTTATTTTTATGCCACCAATCGTATCTCCCCTACAAGGTGACTGACTGACTGACTGACTGACTGACTGACTGACTGACTGACTGACTGACTGTCTGTCTGTCTGTCTGTCTGTCTGTCTGTCTGTCTATCTATCTATCTATCTATCTATCTATCTATCTATCTATCTATCTAATCTAATCTACCGATGGCAGGAGTGTCAAACTCTATTTCATTGAGGGCCACATCAGGCTGTGCTTGACCTTGGAGGGCTGGGCGGGGGAGGGGGGGAGGCATGGCCATGGTGGGCATGGCCAGCTCCACGTCACTCATGTCAGGGGCTGGGGGGGGGAGGGGGTGTTTTCACCATCAGAGGCACAATGGGCCAGTCCTTTGCTGTTTCCAGGCTGGCCCTACGAGCCAGATCTAAGCACCCCGCGGGCCAAATCTAGCCCGCAGGCCTTGAGTTTGACACCCCTGACATACGGCATCTACCTACCTACTTACCTACAACTGTTAAGTTAGTAACTCAGTTGTTAAGTGAATCTGGCTTTCCCATTGACTTCTGCTTGTCAGAAGGTCTCAAAAGCTGATCACATGACTCTGGGACATTGCAACCATCATAAATATGAGTCTGTTGCCAAGCATCTGAATTTTGATTACATGACTGTGTGGATGCTGCAACGTATGTAAGTGTGAAAAACGGATGTAAGTCACTTTTTTCAGTGCCACTGTAACTTGAAGAGTCACTAATCAAACTGCTGTAAGTCAAGTACTATCCATATTACTTTCTCCATTCACTTTACAGTAGATTTGCTCTTTTTCTTTCATCTAGGGATCACAGATCTATGTTTCTCTGCTATTGATGCTGATTGGCCACAGTTCAGTAATTCTTTCAAAATGTATATTCTAACCCAACTCCAATTCAAAATCCCGTTTTGTTCTTAAAAACAAAACCACCACCAAGGAAGGAAATCACAACCAGAATTAACGTACAGCAGGATAAAAATACACGCATGTTTCCAAAACCAATATCGTTGTTATCGGGAACCGAGACACAAATGCTAGCTCAAAACCAGTTTTCCTACCTCCTGCTGCAGGTAATCTACCCTACGAGAGTCTTTCGATTGTCCATCGTAGGCTGCAAATGCTTTCGACATACTGTCATGGACCTCAGTTATTATCTGTGGCAAGAAAAGAAAGGCACAGATTGTTATTACATCGCATCTTTTCATCCATCTGAAATGCAATGGAAAGCATTAAGCCTTAAAAAGGCAAGATTTGTGTTATCAAATAACAGCATCACTAAACACGTGGCACGTCAAAACCGCGGTCCACTAAAGCGCGCCCGATTAAAGCGCGTACGTGACGTCATCAGCAGCGCGACAAGAAAGAAAAAGGGCGCTTTAAAAAGTGCTTTTAAAGCAA
The DNA here is from genome assembly GCF_051295495.1 of Thamnophis sirtalis. Classification (NCBI taxonomy): domain Eukaryota; kingdom Metazoa; phylum Chordata; class Lepidosauria; order Squamata; family Natricidae; genus Thamnophis; species Thamnophis sirtalis. Next base: position 12,617,225 of record NW_028261385.1, on the reverse strand, counting down.
GCCGATTCACATAAAGGTAAGGGTTAGGGTTAGGTTTAGGGTTAGGGTTACGTTAAGCGTTAGGTTTAGGGTTAGGTTAAGGGTTAGCGTTAGGTTTAGGGTTAGGTTAAGGGTTAGGTTTAGGGTTAGGTTAAGGGTTAGGCTTAGGGTTAGGTTTAGGGTTAGGTTTGGGGGGGTTAGGTTTAGATTTACGCGTTAATTTTAAGTTTCCCGCTCACAGCGTGCTGTTTTCGTCGCACTGTGATGACATCACGTACGCGCTTTCGTCAAGCGCGCTTTAGTCTACCCCGGTTTTGTGGTGGAACCCACTAAACAATGAGGTTTTGCTCTCCTTCTCTGCAGCTGCAAATAAAAGGGTTTAAGCACGGGCGACCCAATTTAAAAAGGCAACAAAAGATTATTTAACAACGAAGACTTAAGGTTCCAAAGTTTTCTAAGTTTGTTTGTCCATTAATGCACAGCATGGTGGCTCAGCGGTTAAGACACTGGGTTTATGGCTGGAATGCTGGCAGTACTGGTTCGAGCCTTGAGCACCAAGCAATGTCATGAGATCCCGTCCCTGCCCCAGCTCCTGCCATCCTAGAAGTTTGAAAACATGCAAATGCGAGTAGATAAATAGATACCACTTTAGTGGGTACCACAGGGATGCTGCAATGGTCAAGCGAGGACCAACTGCAAGTCACTTTTTTTAAGGGTCCTGATAACTTTGAGCGATCATTAAATGAATGGTTGTTAAGTTGAGGACTAGTGGTGTTGTTTCATTACCTGGATGATCTTTAGGTATTTTCACTCACCTTTCCTTTGTAAACAAATCCGAGCACAAAGGCTGCCATTTCTGCACTGAAGATCAGCACGATAATGACCAAGAACTGAAGAAAGAAAAGAAGATTTAAGCAGAGAGACACATGTGATCTTCTTCAGATGTTGCCAACAAACCAACCTTTGGAAGATTTGACTGTTCTGTGGAAAGATCTACCCTCTTTCAAGATGTGTGGAATTCTGGGAGTTGGAAGTCCACATTTTCAAATTGCCATAGTTGAGAAACACTACTGTAAGCAGAAGGAGTTTTTAGATATCTGTGGGCATGATGGGATCAACCCTCAAGCAAGTTACAAGTTTCAGGATCATTTGAATCCAATAATTTACTAATTATTACTAAATATTACTAAAAATAATTTACTAAAAATTATTATTATCTCTTCCTACTAGGCAACAGCAAGAGTCCAGGAATGGGGGACTGGGAATGGGATATTTTCTTTTGGACTTCAGGCCTGACACATTCTCTACTGTCTACTTTATATTGTGGAAAAATGGAAGGGGGGGATTATATGGAGTTGGGTGATATGTAGCCATAACAACATTCTTCTTAGAAACTCAAGGTCATCTTTGTCTCTGCACCTGTCCGGCTTTGTGGCAGTGGAAGATTGGACCATATGATGAACTTGTGGGTGTTGGGGCAGGATCTTAAATTTTCAACTGGGTAGGGAAAACCTGGAAGCTTTCAGATTTGGGTTTTCCCAAATGTGCCAACGTGGCTCTTTTAATAAGTTGGAACTTTGAGGAATCCTTTGCCTCGGACTCTGATTTAATTTTGGACGCAATTTGGAACCATGACACAGATATTTACTCATTGTGCCCAGAGAGAGAAATATCTGCCCCTACCTAGGATCGAACTCACACCCCGATTGTGAGGTGAGACCTACACCTCTAGGCCACTGCACCAATCTCCAGCATCACCTCCATGTAATGGTATTATTATAAACAAAACCACCAGCCGCCAGGTCCTATTCTTACCACTCCGAGGCCAATCTTGGATTCACGAAGGGTGGCACAGCAGCCAACTATGCCAAAGACCAACAGGACCACAGCAACGGCAATGATAATGATGGGCGGCAAGAGAGCATCTCGGTTATGAAGAAAGGGGTCGTATTCCTGGTAAACGTTGAGGACGTGTGCGCCAACATAGAAGAGTCCAGCTGATGCACCCTTTAAAAGATAAGGAGATGGTTTCAAAGTTTAATTCACTCCATCAGCTTAAGTTAGGAGATTTTCTACCACCCTACCTCCTCTATAAACCCAATGGACTCCTTCCAACAGCGTCTGGTACAAGATTCACCCCAGTTTCTATGTCACTGCCAGCCACCCAAACTGCAAGCAAAATCTAATTTATACTTATACTATTACGTCTGGTTTGGAGGTATTACTGTTTCGGAAAGGAAGGTTGTGCAGAGAGTGGTGAGGATAGCAGAAAAAGATTATTGGAAGTTCACTTCCTTCTATCCAGGACGCAGCATATAAAAAGATGCTTGACCAGAATCCGCAGTATTGTCTGGAGCGCTACAAATCCTCTCCATAACTGGTTTTCTTTGTTACCTTCTGGGAGGAGACTTTGCAGTATCTGAAGCAGAACAACTACATTCTGTAACATCAACTTTCAAGACTCGCTATGTATTCTAAATGTTCTGTGATTTATCCATCCATCCATCCATCCATCCATCCATCCACACACAAACACACACACATCCTGTTTCCCTGAAAATAAGATCTCCCCGGATAATAAGCCCAATCGGGCATTTGAGCGCATGCACTAAAATAAGCCCTCCCCTGAAAATATTGCAATACAGCAGCAGCCATGAAGGTGACCACGCTCGCCTCCTGTACCCCAAAAACAATAAGATCTCCCCAAAAATAAGGCCAAGTGCTTATTTTGGGGATCAGAAGAAAATAAGACCCTGTCTTATTTTTGGGCAAACACGGTATATATGAATGAATGTGTATATGTTTGAATGTATATGGAGAGAGATCATAATTCATTTTTATTGATCTTGTTATAAAGAAGATTCTTAGTTATCTGGGTTGAGTTGTCTGGAAGTTGAGTGGACTTCTGGAAGCTAATCATTACCATGGCTCAATTTCCACACCTTGATATGAACTGAGCATGGGAGGAGAGATGTGGGGTTCCAATACATTAGCCATAGATCTCCCCATTTCTCTTGCTGAGAGCCAACACTACCAAAGAACCACACGGAGCCACGTCTTTTGAATGACAAAGTGGTCAAATGCCCAAAGGATGATGGGACAGCAGAAAAAGGCTTCCTCGACAGGCCTTTGAGAAAGGAGCAGCGGTGAAATTCATTTTTTTTTTTACTACTGGTTCTGTGGGCAGGGTTTGATGGGGCTGGCAGGGGAAGGATACTGCAAAATCCTCATTCCCTCCCCCACTCTGGGGCCAGCCAGATGTGGCATTTGCTGGTTCTCTGAGCTACTCAAAATTTCTGCTAACAGTTCTCCAGAACCTGCTGAATTTCACCCCTGGGCAGGAGGGGTGAGTGGTCTGCCCTTACCTGCTTCTTTCTAGGGCTAAGAGAAACTTACTGGCCCATGAGATAGGATTCCCAGTCACCCAGTTTTATCGGGATATCTTAACAAACTGGCACTGCTAACTTGAAAATTCTGCACTTACACTGAATTTAAATCTATAATCCCTTTGTACTAACTCAAGAGCAGTACTAGGTACCAAGGGATGGGCAACTCATGGCCTCTTTATGACTTGTGGACTTCAACTCCCAGAATTCCTGAGCCAGCATGGAATTCTGGGAATTGATGTCCACAGATCATAGAGAGGCCATAGATGCCCACCTCTGGTCTACCACATACATTCTGGGAACTAGTTTTGAAAATTGGCAAAGCAGAGTGGAAAATAAAAATATGAAAAGAAAGCCGGTGATATGTCAGAATTGAAGTCCTGGAAAAAGAATGGGAAGGAGCCTGTTTTTCAAGTCTCCTCACAGCTACGGAAACTTACTAGGTGACTTTTGAGTCCACCAGAATTACAAGTTGGTTGTTGAGGAGAAAAACTGGTGAAGGGAACGTTACGCTTGTGCCTGATTTTTTTTTTTTTAAGGAAAGGCACGGTTTCATCTAATGAGTGAAGGAAGGCATGAATGAACAACAGATAAAAACACTTGACTATGAATCATATGCAAAATCAAAACTGAAAAGGCCACGTGAGACAAACTCATGCGATGCAAGTCGTAATTTGTCATGCCCTTAAAAACAGAACATTTTCCTCCCCTGCCTAGTTATCTTCAAAACTCTAGCAGGGGGTTGGACTAGACGACCTTCAAGGTCCCTTCCAACTCTGTTATCTTGTTATGTACATTAGCTTCAATGAACCCAAGGAGACTGGTACAATGTTTATTTGGCATTCGAAAGACCAAATTATACCATTGGTTCTTCTATTTCACCTATCGTCCTTAACTTATGGCCATAACTGAGATCAGAATTTATGTTGCTATAGAAGGCGGTTGTTTGGTGACTTGCGTCCAATTGCTTATCATTATTAAGAGAGTCCCTATAGTTGTTTAGTGAGTCATGCAATGGCTATTAAGTGATCCAGTCCCGTCCCCCCCCCACATTGACTCTGCTGGGAAAGCCACAACGGCAATCACACGATCCCAAATGATTGTAAACACATGATAAACACGTGCCTGTTGCCAAGTCCCACTGGATCGTGCCTGCCAACCTAGGGGGCAGGCCAGTGGTGGGTTGCCAATATTTTCAATACTGGTTTGGGTGCGTGCAACATTTCTGCGCATGTGCAGAAGCGTCAGGCGGGTGGAGGGAGCCAGGAGCAACCCACCTCTGGGGTAGAGGTGTGTGTGTGTGTGTGTGTGTGTGTGTGTGTGTGTGTGTGTAAAAGAGAGAAAGAAAGAGAGCACTATAACCAATAAAGTTTGTTACGTTAGATTCCCTGGGTCTCCAATGAACCCATTTGTGCCTGTGTTCTGACCCGGCCTTTGAAGAAGCAAGAAACAGAGTCCCCCTCTTTATTTACACCTTGGGAATTCACTGCATTCACCAACAGAAAGTCGAGGGAAGAGTCCTACAAAGAGGTAATGTATTTTTCGGAGTATAAGACTCACCAAGATTTTGAAGAGGCAAAATTAAAAAAAAAAAAGTTGTTGCACTCTGCAGACCTCCCCAAAAAGCCCCCCCCTTTTTAAAAAGGGCATGACTAGCCTTGTAGAGTGTTCCTGGGGCTGGGGGGGGGGATTCAGGGAAAAACGGGTCGTTTTTCACTCATTTCTGCCCTCCCTCCTCTTTATTGTAAGCCGCCCAGAGTCCTTCGGGCGTGGGCGGCATACAAGACCAATAAACTCAAACTCTATAAACCTCCTAAAGGCTCTGCACGGCCATCTAGGTGAAGCGGGGTGGGGTTTCAGGAGGCAAAAAATGCTGTTTCCTCCCAGATTTTCAGCCTTTTTTTTTTAGGGAAAAGGGTGCGTGTTATACTCCGAAAAATACGGTAACTGAAGCATTACTCCTTATCAGCTCATTAAGTTAAATGCAAGGCCTGAGCAGCCAGCAGAAGGCTGCAAATTAAATCAGAGAAATAGACAAACCTCAGTTTTTGCAAGGCAGTCAATTGTCCCACAAAACACACAAGGAGTAATTTTCTAGAAATGTGAACGGTTGTCTGCAACAACCAAGCCACTCCCCTTTCCTCCTATTTACTCCCCCGCCAGGGAGGGGCCATTCAGCGTCCACATTTGTTTTGCTTCCCAAGCCGACTCATTGTCCTCCATTGTTCACCTCTCCTATCTGCTCTGTGCATACATGCATCTGGAACAGGCTCCAGCTGTTCCTCCTCCTCACTCATCTCTGCCTCTCCGGTGACTGGGAAATGCCGGACGGCCCTGGCTCTATCTCTGTGTCCAACGCTGAGCCTTCCCCAGGCTCCAGAACTGGCCCAGGTTCTTCCCCAACCTCCTACTCATCCGAAACTGATGCCAGCTCTGCTGGCAGCTGGCAGGCCACAACAATGTGTTTGGTTGAAAGTGATTTGAGTATGGCTGTTAACCAGAGCTATGAGCGAGTGACCACAAGCCAAATCGGGGAGCGCATACTGTTAAACAACAGCTAAAAGATGTGATCTAATGACTGAGCTCACTTACAGGTAGTCCTTGACTTACAACGGTTCATTCAGTGACCATTTAAGGTTACAAACGGCACTGAAAAAAACCTGACACGGTCATTTTTCACACTTATAACCGTTGCAGCATCCCCATGGTCACGTGACCTTCTGACAAGCAAAGTCAATGGGGAAGCGAGATTCACTTTACAACCGTGTTACTAACTTAACAACTGCAGTGGTTCAATTAACAACTGCGGCAAGAAAGATCGTAAAATGGGGCAAAATTCAATTAACTGCTGTCTCGCTTAGCATTAAGAATTTGGGGCTCAATTGCATTGGTAAGTGGAAGCATATCTGTATTTCTTCTCCGCAGCCTAATTTTCATAAAATCTTACCTGATGGAAGAATCTCATACAGAGCTTGAAACTTTGCACATTTCTCTCACTTTATAGTCCATTCAAATAAATATGTGATTAAGATTATGAATAATTCTTGCTCCCGTGATTATGATTGATTATTGGTAAATTTTACTGATGTGTATGTGCCAAAGAAAATGAAGTGTTAATGCAACTGGAGCATTACCATTCTTGACTGAAACAGAGACTTAATCATCTCATTTTTGGTTGCAAGATAGAAAACAATTCAATTCAATTCAATTTATTAGATTTATAGGCCGCCCAATCCCGGAGGACCCAAAACAAAACATCTCTGTACAGGTAGTCCTCAACTTATGACCACAATTGAGCCCCAAATTTATGTTGGCAACGGAAAAATTTGTTAAGCAAGTTTGCTCCATTTTATGATTTTTCTCACCACGTTTGTTAAGTGAATCACCGCCGTTCTTAAATTAGTAACAGAATAGTTAAGTGAATCTGGCTTCCCCATTGATTTTGCATGTCAGAAGGTCACAAAGGGAGAACACATGATTCCGGGACACTGCAACCATCATAAATGTGAGTCAGTTGTCAATCAACTGAGTATAAATCACATGACCATGGAAATATTGCAACAGTCGTATGTATGAAAAATAGTCGTAAGTCACTTTTTTCAGTGCTGTTGTAACTTTGAATTGTCACTAAATGAACGTTCGTAACTGGAGGACTACCTGTGTACGCTACTGAAATACAAGACTCCTTTGCGTTTTATCTTGCTACGTTTTTCTACTGAAGCTTTACCCAACGTGTTGCAATCCTGCACACTTTCCCAGCGTCTGCAGTGGCTGGTGCAACTGATGTCCAAACATCTTGACCACATCAAGCAAAGGGGTCAATTGAACTATTTGTTCATTTCTTGGCCTCCCCGGTACTCAAGGTATTTCCTTGTGGTTCTTCACACAAGTACACTCAACATTTCTGGTACATTAAAAATGGGATCTTCATATCAAGAGGTTAATGGGGAACATATGGGTTAGCAGGGCAGGCAAATTTGATCACCCCAAGTTTAGAAAATTTCGTTCCTGTTTAACCCCCGAGATGAAGCAAGAAAAAGAAGGACTCTCAGCCTATCATTTAGCCAATTGCAACAAAACTTTTTATCAAGTGTTCTGGCGAAAATCCAGACAATATTCTTACGCAAGAGAATAACAGTAACAGCTGTAGGGAGATCCTTGAGCATATGTTGGCGTAAGAATGACTTCAACCAGTGGCTGAAATACTGTATTTCATATTTGTATCTTGCCTTTATTATACTTACAAACGCAGGTAAATCCTTGACTTACAACAGTTCATTTAGTGACTGTTCAGAGTTACTGAAAAGGCACTGAAAAAAGTGACATGATCATTTTTCACACGCATGTCTCCTGTGGCATTCCCCATGGTCACATGATTTATATTCGGATGCTTGGTAACCAACTCACATTTATGACGGTTGCAGAGTGCTGGGATCATGTGATCACATTTTGCAACTTTCTGACAAGGAAGGGGGAAGCCGGATTCACTTAACAACCGTGTTATTATCTTAACAACAGCAGTGATTCACTTAAGAAATGTGGCAAGAAAAGCCGTAAAACGGACCAAAACTTATTCAACAAATGTTTCACTTAGCGACATAAATTTGGGGCTCACATGTGGTTGTAAGTCAAGGACTCTTTGTTGTTAATGCTTTAGAAGCCCTATAAAAGTACCCAGAAATCCTATCTTTACCACTAGCAATGAGGCAAAGGGGCTGGGCAGTGGTGGGTTCCGGATCCCGTTGCAACCGGGCCGGGTGCCCACCATGTGCATGTGCGCAGCGCGCACGTACATACGCACTGCCCATGATGCTCCAGCTGCTTGGCGGAGCGTCGTGCAGGCGCCGTATGCTCCGTGCATGTGCGCATACCGGTGGTATCCCACCACTGGGGCAGGGGAAAAATAGCAATATAGCAGTAGACTTATATACCGCTTCATAGGGCTTTCAGCCCTCTCTAAGCGGTTTTACAGAGAGTCAGCATATTGCCCCCAACAATCTGGGTCCTCATTTTACCCACCTCGGAAGGATGGAAGGCTGAGTCAACCCTGAGCCGGTGGGATTTGAACCGCTGAACTGCTGATCTAGCAGTAGCCTGCAGTGCTGCATTTAACCACTGCGCCACCTTGCGCCACCTTGCATTTGAAGATGCTTACTCACAATTTCCAATTTCTATCACAAGACAATGTACTGTAGAGTTATCTTCAGGCCACCCGCCAGGTTGAATACAAGAAATTTTTTCCGATTATAAATTAAGAATTTTTCAGCAGGGATAGCTTCCTGCGGTTTATACATTAATGTAGATTCCTCAAACAAAGTCTTCTATCTGTTCTTATAATTACGGAAACTTTATGGGGATAGCGTGCTGCTGTGGAGTAATCATTTAGCTGCAAAAGCTCATTATGTAAATGCATTCAATATTTCTTGCTGTGAAATGGGAACATTCCTCTTTGTAGGGTTATAAAATGTAATTTAACTGAGCTATACTACAATTTAATCAAACAGTTAGACAAAATAGAAGAATTAAGAAGAATTCCAATGCTTTAACCAAAAGGTACCTTTTAACCGGATGTTGTGGCATGTTGCTTCCTCTCCCCAATCGAAATATTTAAGGGGGGGGGGAAGTAAAGACACCTCCACACATTGCTTTCCAAATGCAAAATAACTAATGCCAATTCACATTACAGGTAAACATGCACAGGTTCGGGCAATCCTCTAGGTAGGATTCTGCCCAATTCGGCGAAAACCCCCAAATGCCATCCCTGGCTGGCCACACCCACCTTTACCTCGCACCCCGCCCCACCCATCCCAGGAATCTCCACGCGGCCTGTTCAGGGAGGGAAGCTGGCCTACTTGAGGTTCCGGGCTTGTTTCTGGCCTCCGGGGGGCCTCTGCAGCCCAGGGGAAGTAATTTTCCCCTTCTCAGAGGCTCCAGAGCTTGGAGAGGGTGAAAAACGCCCCCCGCCATGGTGCAGGAGGCCAACTAGGCCACACCCACCCTGGCCACGCCCGGGGCAGCGAACCCGTTGCTGCAATTTTTGAAGCCCACCGCTACAGCTTATGACCATAACTGAGCCCACAATTTTGGTCGTAAGTCATAACAGTTGTCAAAATAGGTTGCCGCGTGTACTGTGTCTAATTTTATGACCTTTTCTGCAACGGATGTCAAGTGAACACAGCGGTTGTAAAGCCAGCAATATAATCCTTAAGTGAATGCTGTGGTCGTTAAACAAGCAAACGCCGCAGTGGTTACACAAACTCAATGTTCACTATAGGGCCTTTTTTTTTTTTTGCAGGAAATTTGAAATAGTGACCAGTTTGGGGCAAAAACATTGTCAATTGTGGTCACATGACCACGGGGCATTGCAAATGCCTGTAAATGCGGACCGGTTGCCAAATGCCCAAAATGTGATCATGTGACCACTAGAGTGAGGTCAGATATTGGGACCTGTTTTTTTTGGGGGGGGGGGTGTCCATCATAACTTTGAACTATTGTTAAACAATCCGTCATAACTTGAGGATTACTCATAGTGTTTAGAGCCGAGGTGGCACAGTGGTTAGGGTGCAGTACTGCAGGCCACTTCAGCTGACTGTTATCTGCAGTTCAGCGGTTCAAATCTCACCGGCTCAAGGTTGACTCAGCCTTCCATCCTTCCGAGGTGGGTGAAATGAGGACCCAGACGGTGGGGGCGATATGCTGACTCTGTAAACCGCTTAGAGAGAGGGCTGAAAGCCCTATGAAGCGGTATATAAGTCTAACTGCTATTGCTATTGCTGCTATTCCAATACTGGGGAAACAGGTTGCCTTACTGTTCAGGCCAAACAATTTTCCTACTCTTAATTTTGATCTGCATACTGCATTTTCCTGCAGGTTTCCAATGTAATATTTTTCTTGTGATTGCCATTTGGAACATGACACCCCAGAGGTCCCAATTAAACCGATTTACTGCTAATGATTTATTACTAATCATTCTGTTTCTCTGTTTCACAATAATGGGTGTGTGTGTGTGTGGATACAATAGCCTCTTTCCAAGTAGCCCTTCTTTCACAAACACAATTGGGACTGGCAATTGGTTAAACAAAAATGGTTACTAGATGAAAATTGTGACTGCTCTTATGATTTGACCTCAGCTCTTTCCTTTAGGGAAAGACTTGATAGGTGGATAAAAATGCCAAATCCAGTCAAAACATCTGGTTGGTTGGTTGCGCAACCAAACACAGCAATGTTTATATCTAAGGGGCTGCCATAAAATAGGAGGAGTCAACAAAGCAGGACAAGAAGCAATGGATGGAAACTAGTCAAGAAGAGAAGCAACTTGGAAATAAGGAGAAATTTCCTGACAGTGAGAACAATTAATCAGTGGAATGGCTTTCCTTCAGATGTTGTGGATACTCCAACAATGGAGGTTTTAAAGAAGAACTTGGACAACCATTTCTCTAAAAGGGAATAGGGTTTCTTGCTTGAGCAAGGGGTTGGACTAGAAGACCTCCAAGGTCCCTTCCAACTCTTCTGTTATTCTATGAGCCGAGGTGGCGCAGTGGTTAAATGCAGCACTGCAGGCTACTTCAGCTGACTGCAGTTCTGCAGTTCGTCGGTTCAAATCTCACCGGCTCAGGGTTGACTCAGCCTTCCATCCTTCCGAGGTGGGTAAAATGAGGACCCGGATTGTTGTTGGGGGCAATATGCTGACTCTGTAAACCGCTTAGAGAGGGCTGAAAGCCCTATGAAGCGGTATATAAGTCTAACTGCTATTGCTATTGCTATGGTGTGGAGCTGGGCGGACTAAGAGATTTCCAGAAGACCTTTGCTGGCAAGAATAGTTACAACTTCAGATATGAATGATCACCTTCAATTTCAATGTGCTGGGAATTATTTTAGCCCCACATTTATGAAATATATGCTACAGAGCATCAGGACAAGAACAGCTTCTAATAAACAAACAAGCAAACCCTTCTTGTGGTCTTTCTGGAAGAAGCCTGAAAATCTAACCCTCTTGAACTTAAAGTTGACAGAACCGGAAAGATATGTGCAACTATTTGTGTAACCTCCTCCTCCTGTAGTTTCTTTTGAGTTTCGTTTTGTTTCATGTTTTGTGAGAATCTAGGCACCGTTCTTTGGGCAGGGAGGGGGAACAAAATAGATTGACCTTGGGATGCTATGGGTATCCTGCCTGTTGTGGTTTCTTCAAGAGCAACTCCAAAGATTGTTTAGTTTTGTGGTGCTGTGATGATCCTAAAACACAGTTTTCTTAAAATTTGGCAACTTTGGCTGGGTGTTGGAAGTCCACACACTTTTAAGTTGACAAGGCTGTGAAATCCAGCCAATATAATAAAAGGGACCTCTGCAAGGATTACTATTATTGCTATGGAAGGCAATTAAACTTTCTCCAATTGAGTACAACTTGTTGTACAGGACAATTCTGTGTGTGGCAACCATTTGGTCTACACACACAAAGCTGGAGGTTGGTCTTGTTCTGGGCTTGGTTCCACTGATAGTCCTCAACTTATAACCATTTGTTTAGCAACTATTTCAAATTACAATGGCACCGATTCACTTAACAACTGCAGTGACTGGCTCAACAACCTTGGCAAAACGGTCATAAAATCAGGGGCAACTCACAAAACCTCCATTCTGGTCCCAATATTCTCCTAAGTTGAGAACTACCCATATTAGACTTATTGCCTTGCTCCCTCATTGTGTGATAATTGTTTAAACAATTATTTAAAATTTTCCTCCAATATAGGTAAACATTGACTTACGATCACAACTGAGCCTGGAATTTATGTTGCTAAGTGAGACATCTGTTGAGTTTTGCCCCATTTTATGACTTTTCTTGCCCCATTTGTTAAGTGAATCACTGCAGTTAAATTAGTGACACAGTTGTTAAGTGAATCTTGCTTCCCTATTGACTTTGCTTGGCAGGAGGTCGCAAAAGGTGAACACGTGACCCCAGGACACTGCAACCGTTATAAATATGAATCAGTTGTCAATCATCCGAATTTTGATCATCTGACCAAAGGGAGGGTACAGCGGTCACAAGTGTGAAAAATGGTCATAGGTCCCTTTTTTACGGTGCTGTTGTAACTTTGAACAGTCACTAAATGAACTATTGTAAGTCGAGGATTACCTGTATTAAAGTCTTTATTTCCCACTTCAAATATTGCCCTAGCAGTGTCCTAAATCCAAAACAATGATGCAATCACATTCCTGTTAATAGAAAGTACACTTTGCCATTTACTTTTCTATTAGATAAAAGATTACTGATATATGCCACCTGCTTTTAACTTTCAGTGTCAAATATTGAACTCTCGGGAATTAATTTAGCCAAATAAAATTTCTGGATATAGACGATAAAAACATATTTTGGATGAGAAAAGTTAATAAAAAACACTAAACAATCATTAAATTAAATATAAACCTGTTGAATGTGAACTATACAGAATCCATGGATTTAATTTCATGTTATGATGAATTATTTTTTTGACTAATCACACCAATATGTCCACTAAACTTACAGAGTCTGAAAGTAATTCTGCTTTTCTTCTAAAACATTTTTAGTTGGGCCATAAAAATTCAGAGTACAACATGTAGATCACACATTTTGACATTGTTATCAAGTGACATCCATCTGATATTTCTCCCTCAACAAACAGCTTTAAAAAGCTAATAAATTAGCCAGACCTCTTGTATTATTTGGAAGTACCACTTGGAGAACTCTGATCTACCCAAACGTTGAATAATATGTTTGTTTGTTTTTTAGAACATGAATCTACAGAAAAACAAGAATTCTGAGAGCTGCAACACATCTACAGCCTGCTTAACTGAAGAAATCTGGACTAGATCCAATTTTAATTTAATTTATTCAATTTAGGCACTGTCTGACTCGGGGCAGTGCACAATAAAACCAAAACAAAATAGAAAATAAAATGTAGCATTATAAAAGAAAAGAAAACCCAAAGGCTAGTCTAACTAACAATATGCACACTTTGAAAAGAATCTGAAAGGTACCAAAAGCTAGGATAATGGCCTAGGTTGGATAATTGATTTCCTAAAATTCCCTTCCTAAAATTCAGTTCCTTTCCCTTCCCTTCCCTTTATGGAATGTACATAAGAATGTATTCAAAATGCAATTTCAATTAGGAATCTGGGGCAGTTCCAACCCAAGCTAAATTTAACTTGCAAAAGGAGAAGTAGATATGGAAATGGCAGAACAGCTTCATTTAGTTCCTTTAACTTAGGCAATTTGGCACCCGGATGCATTGGCACGGAGAGGGCGGCTGTGCCATTTACACACCCTGACCGGCTTTGAAGATGAAACACTGCTGCAATTGTGAAGATCTTCCTTGCACCAGAATGTCAAGTGCAGAAGCTCCAAGGCCTTCAAAAGCTTTGCTTCAGGTGGTCATAAATCACAGTGAAGATCAGAGGAGGGGAATTTCTGACAGCTTCAGCCCTGCTCAACCTTCCACTTTAAGCGTGAACAATTCAAACCTTCAGGTCTGGCAGACTGTTTCTTCAGAGCTGATCTGGTCCTTCCTCCTTTTAGCAACCCTTCTCCCTTCCTGCCCTGCAGTGGCATCTAGATTAAACAAGATCTTCTTTGTAATGCCAGCCTGGAGGGGGAATTTTCAGCAGGGAAGAAAGAATAAGAAGAAAACAAAGAGGCAGTTGAATAGAAGCAAAGTGTCCCTAATTATGGAAATACAGTAGTGATTGTACTCCATCTGGCATTATCAGCCCTGACCTTGATCTGTGTCCTATTTGAAGCTACATAATTTAAGGAGGTCTTAGATAAACTGGAACAGACTCACTGAAAGAGAGAAATGAGAGGGACAATAGCAGGCTGGAAATTGAAAGGGGAGGATAGTTATCCTTGAGTAAAGAAGGAACATGATAGTACTTCTAAATGCCCTGAAGGGGTGTCCAGTTACAGAAAAGGTAATTCCCAGAGAAAAATCCAGTTCCTTAGGGAGGTGGCAGCTTCCCTAAATTTGGATTTCCTACACTGAACAAAAAAATGAACAAGAGGGAGTAAAACTCCATCCTAATTTTAGAACATTTATATACCCCCAACCACATGTTGTAAGAGAGACCCTCCATAGCTAATGAACACAAACTTTCATTGACACCGTAGAGTTGTTTTTCTCAGCCTCAACTCTAAAACGAGTGGACTTCAACTCCCAGAATTCCCCAGCCAGTATAAGTTCTGGGAGTTGACCGGTGCATGAATTCTGGGAGTAAGATCCATGCAAGTTGCAAGGTTGAGAAACACCGATATAGACAAGCAACAGCAAATATGAGGTTCCTTTCAGTGTCATATGAAAAATAGTCCATGCACGTGTGCCTTATTAACCCAGTACAGGGTTAAATTAAGGTGTCCTTGGTCTCAATTCCAGAGAATTCATTCATGGAAGTCCCATCAATTCCCTGGCTCAGCTGATAATGGATCAGAGCCTGTGGCTTAGTGGTTAACACATCTGCCTAATATGTAATATAGCCCAGGTTCGAATCCCAGTAAGGGTATGGCTAGCTGATGAGAGCTAAATAGCTTGAAATAGATCTATACTAGTCTCCCTTTATTTATTTATTTATCAGCACAAATACTACACAAATGTAACAAAGGCAACAGTAAAATATTGGGTTTTCTGTCTGGATGGTCTCTTGTGACGAGCCGATGGACAGAGAATGGAAGCAGTTAGCTTCCTCCCATAATTGGGGCATACCAGGGGTTTTGACTTTATATATATAAAAAGTCACAACCCCTGGTATATATATATATATATATATATATATAAACCAGCATATATATATATACCAGCATATATATATGCTGGCATATATATATATAAACCAGTATATATATATATACCAGCATATATATATGCTGGCATATATATATATAAACCAGTATATATATATATATACCAGCATATATATATGCTGGTTTTGTTGTATTTGGGTGTTTTCCCGTGTAAGATTGAGATTGTCTTGGCAATGTTTCGGCAAGGTCTCACTCGCCATCTTCAGGCTGGTGTGTTTGGCTTAAAGCGTGGTCGGAGCTGCCATCTTTCTATAAATCTTGGTGGAGGTGTGTGGAGTGCTGGCTTTGTTTCAGTAAGTGGAATGATTAGTCGTGTGGTTGGACATGAAATTAATTTTGAAGGAGTCAGGTTCATCTCCAAAACTGAACACTTCAACAAGAGAATAATTATGGAAGCTATCGAAATAGAGAAACACCCCCAAAACATGAATAAACGTGACGATACCTCCCACCCTAGTCAACAAACGAGCCCCACCCACTACCCAGGCCGTTACAACACAAAACAACGGACACACAGCCAGCACCAATCAGCACCAATCTACCAATCATGATACAACCACACGACCAATAATTCCACTTACTGAAACAAAGCCAGCACTCCACACACCCACACCAAGATTTATTGAAAGACGGCAGCTCTGCCACGCTTTTAAGCCTCAAAACACCAGTCTGAAGATGGCGAGTGAGACCTCGCTGAAAATCAATCTTACACGGGAAAAGACCCGAATACAAGACCAGCATACCTACACCCATGAAAATCTACGAATATGTGTGTGTGTGTGTGTTTGTGTGTGTATGTATATCTATATCTATATTAAGATGACGAATGAGACTTCGTCGAAACGTCGCCAAGACATCTCCAATTTTACGTGGGAGAAAACCAGAATAACTAGAGACCTACATCTATATCTATCTATCTATATATAATTGACAGACAAAAGTCAGGTTCCAAAGATTAAAAAGAAAGCCTACTAACAATGGTTTTAAAAATTGCAATGATAATCTAGAGAAGAGAGATTGGCAAAGCATGTCTGGGGAATTCTGGGAGTTGAAATCCAGATATCTTACAGTTGCAAAGGCTGGGAAGCACTGTGTCAAGGCTCCGACTAATGAACCCAAGCAAATCAGAACGCTTGAGACTGGACTCCTTCTCCAAGATCTTTACTGAGTGCATCATTTCGGCACAGTTTCAAAGGACAACCAATTCTAAATCTTACTTGCCATTACAGTATAATTAAACTGGGAAAATAATCACCACCCCCAAGTGTCACAGGTCACCTTGGCCAATTGGGTTAATTGATAGGCTCTCCAGGCACTCCTTCCCCGACCTTATCCGTTGCTAGTAGGGATGACCTTGGTTCTCAGGAGAAAGCTCTCTGTTGTGCCTAGTAAGGCATTCTTACCACCTTTCCCCCTTCCCCCTCTGTGTGGCAACTGAGGAACAGAAAAATAGTTCTGTTCGAAGTTGACATACAGCTGTAAAGAATTCATGAACATCCCTTGTAGAAAAGTTCAGTTTTGAGGCACTTAACACACTTTTAAAGGTTATAAGGTTCAGCATAAGGCTAAGGCGCTCAGCTTGTCAATCACAAAGGTGTGGCAGCTCGGTGGTTCGAATCCCTAGCGCTGCATAATGGAGTGAGCTCCCATTCCTTCTCCCAGCTTCTGCCAACCTAGCAGTTCGAAAGCATGTAAAAATGCAAGTAGAAAAATAGGGACCACCTTTGGTGAGAAGATAACAACTTTCTGTATGCCTTCGGCGTTTAGTCATGCCATCCGCATGATCATGGAGGTGTCTTTGGACAGTGCTGACACTTCGGCTTTGAAACGGAAATGAGCACCGCCCCCTAGAGTTGGGAACGACTAGCGCATATGTGCGAGGGGAACCTTTACCCTACCGAAGGTTCAGCAAATATTCCCCCCCCCTGTGGAGAACCCTACATTTCGGTTTTTTCTGCCAAAAATGAAAACCAGCCCTTTGCTGAACCTCTGGGGTTTTTCAGGAATCCAGATTCTGAGAAACAGCCCCAATGCTTGCAGTTCTAAGAGAGCAGATGTGGTCTTCACCACTATTGTCAAACATGACGCAAGATGGTGTGGGCAGCCAGTGTGAGAAGATAGCAGCTAGTAAGATCAGCAACAGGTGCATCCTGTTTCCCCTTTAAAAGTCAAACCATTTTCGAGTTATGCTTGACTTCTGTGGCTCACACTGGCACGCAATTTTCTTGGTAAGCGCGAGTAAGTGCTTTGCCACTGCCTTCTGAGATTTTTTTTTTGCAACTTTCCAATCAATCATTCTGGGGTTTCTACCTCCAATCTCAAGAGTAAGTGGGTCCAACTCAGCTTTTTTTTTAACCCTGCCAAAGTCAACAATTTGTGAGCAGCCTTGGCAGAAATGAATCAGCAATCGTACCCAAATTGCGATTTCCTCTATGGTATTTTGTTTTTCACTCCCATAACTTACCGTATTTTTCAGAGTATAAGGCACACCTTTTTCCCTCAAAAGAGAGGGTGGAAATCTGAGTGCATCTTATACACTGGATAGAAGCATTTTTGGCCTCCCGAAACCCCACCTCCTTTGCAAAAATGGCTGTGCATAGCCTTTAGGAGGCTTCAAGAGTGCTCCTGGGGGCTAGGGAGGGCAAAAATGAGCAAAAAACAGGCAATTGTTTGCTCGTTTTTGCCCCCCTCAACCCCCAGAAACACTCTATAAAGCCTCCTAAAGCTATGCATGTGTTTTGTTTTGTTTTTGACAAAAAACGGGCCCGTTTTCACAAAATACAAGCCGTTTTTGGGAAGTCTGCAGAGTGCAAAAACTTTTTTTTTAAATTTGCCTCTTCAAAATCTTGGTTTGTCTTATACTCCGAAAAATATGGTACTTTATTCGTTTTTTCCTGCCTCGTTTGAGGAAGTTAAGTTGGCAAGGGATATCAAAAGAGGCATCAGTTCTTTCTGCAAGCTTTCAATCAGAGCTTGGCAAAGGAACCTATCCTAGAAGGTTATCTAGCCTGCTTAAAGTTCGAATCCCTAGCACCGTGTAATGGAGGTGAGCTCCCGTGACTTGTCCCAGCTTCTGCCAACCTAGCAGTTCGAAAGCACGTAAAAATGCCAAGTAGAAAAATAGGAACCACCTTTGGTGGGAAGGTAACAGCATTCTGTGCGCCTTTACCATTTAGTCATGCCGGCCACATGACCACAGAGACATCTTCGGACAGTGCTGGCTCTTCGGGTTTGAAACGGAAATGAACACCCTAGAATCGGGAACAACTAACACATATGTGCGAGGGGAACCTTCACCTTTACCTTACTTGTAGATTGATGATTTTCAATAAATCTGCTACCATTACTAATCTCATTTATTTCACAATAACATCCGTTTAAGATGCATTCCCAAGACACATAACGCTTTGAGGGGGGGGGGGGGGAACAGGATGGATGGATGGATGTGAGAAAGGACTCAATTCTCCAGACTTCTTTTTGAAACCCAGTTTCTGAGAAACCATTGACTCAAAATCATTTTTCTTCCTCATTCCCAAAGTCACTTCTTCCACAATTGTGCTGTATGGCCTTATATGGTTTACTCCTCGTGATAGACACTGATTTATCATCACAACGTCTCCAGGAATTCAAGGAAACATACACAATAGGCCAGAGGTGAGTTCCTACCAGTTCGCACCTATTCGGTAGAACCGGTTCGTCAAATCTACCGAACCGGTTAGAAGAGGTTCCACCAGTGGACTCGGAAAGCAGGCCACACCTACAGAAGAGGTTCCAAAAATGTTTGAAACCCATCACTGGCAAGGATCTTGTAACTTGACAGCTTTAAGACTTGCATGCTTCAATGCCAGAGTTTCTGAATAGCTACTTAGACCGACCTAAGCACTAATTCATAATTTCATATCCGGTCACATGGGCGGCAAGCCACTCCCACCCAGTCACATGGGTGGCACCCACTCCCACAAAGGAGGCCACACCCCCAGAGTAGGTTCCAACAATTTTTGAAACCCACCACTTCAATAGGCAGTATTCACTGTATTTTATCCCCACATCATCCCCGTGAGGTATATTTTTGATTGGGAGATCCACACTCCCTGCATCAAAAATCCAAAATCATGATATATGTAATATCACAAAGGTTTAGTATTGTTAAATAGACTAACATGAGGCAATAGAATGATGTTGTATGTATGATTTTAATATCTAGAATATTTTGTTCAAAATGATGGAATAACAATTGGAGTTGAACAATTGATGTATAGTGATGCTATATGTATGAAGCCAATACCTTGAATATTTTGTTTAAAATGAAGGAAGAGCAATTACAGTGGAACAATTGATATATATAACAATAATAATGTATTTATGTTTACCTAATGGACAATTTGTGATTCGTTATATAATTGTAAGTGGTGATAATGGAAAGGATGCATAAAAATTTGTAACCAAACGACATGCTATATGAAAGAATTGAAGGTTGTATGTTTTTATGTTTTGTTTGTTTTTTGTTTAATTTTTTTTTAAAAAAAAATCTAAAATCACCCAATGTAATGTACAGTATGGTCACGAATTAGGATTTAATTTGGGATTATTTCTGTTCAATTCCTCAACGACATTGTGGTACTTCCCCCCCCCCCCCAATGTTCTCAATTCTACAGCAAAGCTGGCTAGGGAATTCTGGGAATTGAAGTCCACCCAGCATAAAGTTGGCTAGGAACTAGAAACTAAAAGCCATCTATCTTAAATTTGGCTGGGGAATTTAGCAGGTGAGCCCCACCTATCTTAAGAGCTGGCTGGGAACTTTGGATGTTGAAATCCACCTTTCCTAGAATTGCCACTGTTAGAAGAAATGTCCTTCTGGGTTCAGTTCCAAGGGAGGGAGAAAGATACTGGAAACACGGAGCCTGTTTGGAAAGATGGTTTTAATGGTGGACAGGATCACATGGCTTGAGGCTCCTAGGTGAAAAGGGAAGATATGCTGAGAGTCCCTGGGTTTTATGCCCTCTCTCTGGGTTTTGAACTTCCTAGGGCACAGGAAGAATACCCTGATCGGTTGCTGTCAGAGGTTATAGCTACCTTTGTAGGTTATCTGTGTGCTAAGTTTGGTTGAAACTTGTTGGGTGGTGCAATGAAGGGCAATGGAATGGGGTAATCTTTGTTATGTAGAATAGACTCACCCAGACCTTAATGGCCCATTAACAAAGGTGGAGGGGCTGAGTTTTTACTTCTCTTTTTAGGGGTGAAAAATCTGCCTTTTTAATATTTCCTAAAATGTTGTATTTTTCTAGGAGTGGGGTGGGTGCTAACTTCCTGCACTACTAAACACTAATGTAGAAGCAATCCTTGATTTCAGACAAAAAATAAATTATTCCACCTAAATATTGCTGGTAGGGATCAGCAGAACCACCAATCATCCTGTAACCTGGTTCTTTTGGAAGAAATCTTAAACAAAATGGGCCTCACTTCTGAAAAGTAAGGAAGGCATCACAAATATTTCAGCTTCTTAACAAATATATATATCTGACCCCTAAATGATTCCAGTTGCAACCGGAAAAAAAAAGCCAAAAATTAGTTGATATCTCAGAGATGTCAGACTGCATCTAAAGACTAATTTACACAATTGCACTAGATTATACTTTAACCCTGGAACTGGGTTTACACAAACTAGAACAAACTATGGTTAACAAGCCCTAATGGACGTTCTCAAACAATATACCAGGCCAGAATCACACTCGAGGTTAGCAGACTGTATAAACCAAGCCAGTGCATAACCACCTTTTGAGGTTAACCCCGTAGTTCAACTCGGCAGAAAAAACTTTCTAACTCTGAGAAAAATTTGGGAGTCCATCTTCCCTTCTTTCTAGCCACCATCCTGTTCAGTTTTCCTTGCAAAATACAGCTGGTGGTGCCCCAACCATCCTCCGCGCGGTTTTATTTTATTAATTTGATTTGTCAAGCATGTATGAGAAAACAAGTATGAATATAACATATAAACATGTAAATATAAGCAGGTATAAGCATATACATAATGAGTACAAATAAATGGGAAGATTAGGACAGGGATGGTAGGCATCCTGATTAAGCCCCTCTTACAGACCTCTTATGAATGGGGTGAGGCCCACGGTAGACAGTTTAAGCAGTGGTCCCTAAAGTGGGGTCCCCGTCCCATGGGGGGGGGATTTGATTTTTTAATGGGGGCAATTTGAACCTTGTTTAAACCAAGCCTTTTGGGCTTCCTCCGTGTGAGCAGAGTTCACTTTTTGAGTAAAGAAAGTATTTCTAAGGAGGTGGGTCAGGATTTTGGAGATGCTTAGGTGGGGCATGCCCCCCCCAAAAAAACGTTAGGGACCCCTGGTTTAAGGTTAAAGTTTTATTTTGGGGGGGGGTTGAGGATGTTCATTTCAGAGGAAAGGTTCTGAGTAAGAAGGATGGGAGCTTCCCAGGGACTTACCCAGAAGATGAAACTGATAAACAGCAGCACGCTCTTGGAAACAATCACCCCAAAATCCATCTTTGCTCTTCCGACGCTTTTCCAAAAAGAGAGAGAGAGAGAGAAAAGGGGAAAATTAGAAACGCAGCAGCTCGTTCCCCGGACCGAGAAAGTAACGAGACGCAGTTCGGACTCGCGCGAGGTACTTTTCTGGGACTCTCTGCCAGTTTATCACATGACGTCCTCGTAACATGCTAATTCCTGCACAATGCAAACCAACACCTTACTGTAACTTCACCGCCCCCTCCCATCGCCATTATTTTGACTAACCAGGCTACCGCCGGCTTGCTAAAATAGCTGCAGGGAGTTACCGAAGAGTTCCTAGTAGCAGGCTCGCCAGGAAAATGATGATGACACACACCCCCGCCCCCCTGCTGCTAAATAAGCCTGGTGCAAACGCCACAGGGCTGGTTGTGTTCACAAGACACGTTAACCCAGTGTTTCTCAACCTTGGCCACTTGAAGATGTCTGGACTTCAACTCCCAGAATTCCCCAGCCAGCAAGCCTGGTGCAAACGCCACAGGGCTGGTTGTGTTCACAAGACACGTTAACCCAGTGTTTCTCAACCTTGGCCACTTGAAGATGTCTGGACTTCAACTCCCAGAATTCCCCAGCCAGCGAATGCTGGCTGGGGAATTCTGGGAGTTGAAGTCCAGACATCTTCAAGTGGCCAAGGTTGAGAAACACATTGTTGTTTTTCTGAATTAACTCAGCTTCCAGCAATTACAAGGCAAAATGGAATTATAAAGGGTCTTTGGTGCTCTCTGAACTTGTAGTTTTTTTTTTTCTTGCAAGGAGTTTCATTACCCCAAACTAAATAACCCCATCGATGCTAGGCCTAGCATTGAGGATGTTACCCTACTGTTGAAAGAAATTCTGGGTTCAGCTCCAAGTGGGGAAGAAGACACTGGAGACATGGAGACTGCTTGGAAAGATGGTTTATTGTTGGACAGGGCCACATGGCTTGAGCCTTGAACAGAAAAGGTGATCACATGTTTCAATGTTGATGGAGAAGAAGAGAGAAGGGGTGAGGAAGGGGCTTGCTAGGCTTTTATTCCATGTTCAGTCCCACCTCTCTGTTTCCTGTTCCTGTGTAAGAAATGTATTCTGACTGGTTGTCAGACTCCCATGGTGCCATGCAGGGGGCTACTCTCTAGGTTGTGATGAGTTCTCAGTTGCCTTGTGGTCAGTTGAGTAATATCCCTTCCCCCTACAGCTGCAGTGAGGAGAAGTCTTTATTATGTAAAGTGGGCTAGCGGGGCCATCTTAATGGCCCATTAGCTGGGGATGGGCAGAAAGCTATAGGCAACTATTATGTCTTTTAAAACATGTTTCTTTTCACATCCAGAGAAATATTCTGCCTTTTCAATATTTCCTAGGATATTTCATTTTTCTGGGAGAGGGCTGGATAATAACTTCCCACACTACTTTGGGTAACTTTGTTTTTATTTCGTCAAGCATGATTTAGATAACAAGATATAAGTATAAACGTGAGTATGAATATATGAAATGAATTTGAATACAAGGGAATATTAGGAGGGAATGAAACCTCTGCAAGAAAACAAGAGAGCACCAAGGACCCCGCAGTTCAACTCTGAACTACAAATATTCTCCTTTTTTTTTGAGACTGAATTATAAACTAGAGTGTTAGCTCGGTCTAAATACTTATATTTTCTTTTTGCCTTCAGGTTTTACTCCGGACAGATACAAGGACAATGTTGTCCTGCAATGTTCTTGGCAACATTTTCAGAAATGGTTTACCCTTGTTTTTCTTCTTCCTGAGGCTGAAAGGGAGGGCCCAAAGTCACCCCGCAGGCTTGATATCTAAGGCAGACACTAGAACTCCCAGTTCCCTGGTTTTTAGCCTGGTGTCTTTAACCGCCATGCTTCTTGTAACTCACTAATAGTCCTCCTACTGGAGGCTTGGCACTTAGCAGATTGTGGTTGATATTGTAGGAAGTTAAAACTCATCCCTCTGCTAGAAAGCTGAAATATCCTGGGAAATATTAACAAGGCAGAATACTATATTTCCCTGGATGTGAAAAGGGAGAATCATGTTTTTAATGAGCCATTAAAGCTTGGGCTAGTCTACTCTACATACCAAAGGTAGGATTAGACTTCTACAGAAACAACTAATCAGCATACATTTCTTACACAGGAACCGAACAGAAAGTATAAAAAAACCCAGGAACTCTCAGCAAGCCACATTCTTCTTTTTCTTCTTCTTCACTCAACATCTTGAAGCATGTGATCACCTTTTTCCCCAGGAGTTCAAACCGTGTGATCCTGTCCACCATTAAAATCATCTTTCCAAGCAGCCTCCATGTTTCCGGTGTCTTTTTCCCCACTTGGAACTGAACCCAGAAGGACATTTCTTCCAACAATACCAACTTGGCACCAACATTAGGGCTGCTTGTGCATGGCATATTTGATCAGGGTTTCTATAATTTTCCCCGCCCCCTCTTTCTGGGACCACACAAAACCCTGTTCCATATATTAGCTAATCAAACTGGGATTCTATTGCATGTTAGATTAAAATGTGGCTAGGTGGCTCGTGGTTCAATGTGACATCAGAAACCCCAACTATAAAATATAAGAGGTTGAGGGATTCACGGCAAACCAGTGGAATTTATTTGGTTTCGCCTACCATGGTCTGCAAACCACTTCTTGGTTCAATACAAATAGTCCTGACTTATGACAATTGGGGCCAGAATTTCTGTTGCTAAGCAAGGCAGTTGTTACATGAGTTATTCCCGATTTTACAACCTTTTCTGCCACAACTGTTAAGTGAATCACTGCAGCTGTTAAGTAAATCACATGGTCATTAAGCATCTCCAGATTCCACCCACATTAATGAAATTAATGATCCTAATTTGAAACTCAGTGCAAAGGTATTTTCTGTAAGCATTGCTAATTTTAAAATTATCTAAGCTGGACAAAATTATTTTTCTTTATTTCTTTTCAACCATTTTTTTTTTAATTTTAAACTTGCCTGCTTTCCTGGAAGTAAAAAACAAAAGAAAACTTTACTGCTTTTCATCTAAATTATTGCATTTAATGAAACTAAACAGACACTAGAGGGCAGAATAGTCTTTTTAAAAAGAATGACAGAATGGATGAAGAAAAATCTTTTCTTTAATAATTAGAAAGGTCATGTTTATTTTATTGCTGCCCATTCTATCTTTGAAAGGCTACAAGGAAAAACACCATTAAAATATCCTTAAAATTACTTTCTCCTTTCTCTTTTTTCACATTACAAAAGATCATGGAAACAAAACAGCTGAAGTCCGAAAGGTGCTTTTTCAAAGGACAACTGGACTTCGTTTTTCCTTGAAGATGTTTTACTTCTCATCCAAGAAGCTTCTTCAGTTCAGAACTGAAGAAGCTTCTTGGAGAAGAAGTGAAAGGACTTCAAGGTTAAACAAAGTCCAGTTGCCTTTTGAAAAAAGGACTTTAGGGACAACCATGACCTGGAAGACTGAGAATCTCCATAGATGAACAACTCAAGGCCATCTATTCTCACCTTGCGAGGCAAACTAACTTCAGTGCCAAACTTCCTTAAAGAGGACTTGATCAGCTGAAGACCCTCTTCTGAAGACAGTACAACCCAGGGAGATGCCAAGAGGGGAAAGCAGACTGGGTTTGTCAAATGACCAGATCCTGAGTCATACAGGGCTCCATATGTCATAACAACCTCTTTGCATTTTACCTAGTAACAGACCAGCAGCCAGGGCACTGGTCTAAACAATCAAACTCCCCTGTTCCATATAACCAGCCTGTGTGTCCTGATATGTGGCATTCTGGAGCAGCTGAAACTATGTACATGAAGTGTGTTCTAATATCACTGTAGGAAGTTAGCACCCACCCATCTCCTAGAAAAATGAAAAATTCTAGGAAATATTAAAAAGGCAGAATATTATATTCCCCTGGATGAGAAATGGAGTTGCGTGTATTTTAGGCAGGAAACAGATTCACTCTTAATAGCAGTAGCAGTTAGACTTATATACCGCTTCATAGGGCTTTCAGCCCTCTCTAAGCGGTTTACAGAGTCAGCATATTGCCCCCAACAACAATCCGGGTCCTCATTTTACCCACCTCGAAAGGATGGAAGGCTGAGTCAACCCTGAGCCGGTGAGATTTTAACAGCCGAACTGCAGAACTGCAGTTAGCTGAAGTAGCCTGCAATACTGCATTTAACCACTGCTCCACCTCGGCTCTTAGCCCCCATCCTCCTCAATAGCCCACAGCAGATGTTCCCACTTAAGAGATTAAGAGATAAAGAGATAGCTAGGTCTATTCATAGGCAAATGCCCTCACCCAAGATCCAAGGAAGGTTGGATTAGCCCTCTACTCATCTCATCACATGGGAAGATTACACCACCCAGCAAGGCTCAACCAAGCCTGGGACTCAGGACAGCCTACAGAGTTGCTCCTGCATGGCCCCATGGGAGTCTGACAACCAATCAGAATACCAGCTGAAATTCAAAAACTCAGAGAGGGTATAAAACTCAGGAACTCTCAGCATCTGTCCCCTTTTTTTACTTCACCCAACATCTTCAAGGCATGCGATCCTGTCCACCATTAAAACCATCTTTCCAAACAGCCACTAGGTTTCCAGTGTCTTTCTCCCCACTTGGAACTGAACCCAGAAGGACATTTCTTCCAATGCCACAAAGGGATGTCATAAAGATGATTAAGGGACTGGAGGCTAAAACATATGAAGAACAGTTACAGGAACTTGGCACGACTAGTCTAGCGAAGAGAAGGACCAGGGGAGACATGATAGTAATGTTCCAATATTTGAGGGGCTGCCACTGAGAGGAGGGGGCGGGGGGTCAACCTATTTTCCAAAGCACCTGAAGGCCAGACAAGGAATAATGGATAGAAACTAATCAAGGAGAGCTTCAACTTAGAGATAAAGGAGACATTTTCTGGCAGAGAGAGCAATCAACCAATGGAACAGAAGTTGCCTTTGGAAGTTGTGGTTAGTAATTGGTTAGTAATTACATCATTGGTGTTCGAGAGAACATACATGTTTTCTCACACAATGAAAGAATAATAGCAATAGCAATAGCAGTAGACTTATATACCGCTTCATAGGCCTTTCAGGCCTCTCTAAGCGGTTTACAGAGAGTCAGCATATTGCCCCCAACAATCTGGGTCCTCATTTTACCCACCTCGGAAGGATGGAAGGCTGAGTCAACCCTGAGCCGGTGGGATTTGAACCGCTGAACTGCTGATCTAGCAGTAGCCTGCAGTGCTGCATTTAACCACTGCGCCACCTTGGCTCTCAAGTATTATACATTCAAGTATCAAGAATCAAGTATTATACATTCAAAGCAGCAAATGTTACAGGTTTCGGTTCCACCACAAATCTGCGAAGCCCTTATCCGCGGAGACATAAGCACGAAGACTAATTTGCGCTGTTCTAAGCGCTAAGGAAAAACGCGACCCTACCGCGATGACATAATCATGGAGGGCAAATTCGCGCATTCCCAAGCACTTAGTACCCTAAACCTAACGCTAAACCTAACGCTAAACCTAACCCTAACCCTAAACTTAACGCTAAACCTAACCCTAAACCTAACCCTAAACCTAACCCTAAACCTAACCCTAAACCTAACCCTAACCCTAAACCTAACCCTAAACCTAACCCTAAACCTAACCCTAAACCTAACCCTAACCTTAAACCTAACCCTAAACCTAACCCTAAACCTAATGCTAAACCTAACCCTAAACCTAACCCTAAACCTAACCCTAAAACAAACCCCTAAACCTAATCCTAACCCTTACCTTAATTGAAGTCGGCTTTCTGCCGCGGCGCCGTTTTAAAGCGCCCTTCTGTTGCCGCGCTGTTGTCGCAGCGGTGATGACGCGCGGTGATGACGTCGCGGCTTTAGCTCCGCGATTTTATCACTGCGATTTTGACGAGCACGGATTTGTCGTGCCACGACAGGTTTCATTGTTTCATCCTGTGTCCTTGCACATGCCTGGGAACAGTGCAAGCAAAGAATTGCTGAAGTTTGCAATACGTGTAACCACAGTTACAAGAACCACCCAGATGATGCATTGTAATAATCCTACATTGGGGGCTTCATCGCTGGAAGCTTTCAAGAAGAGACTGGACTGCCATCTGTCAGACATGGTGTAGGATCTCCTGCTTGGGCAGGGGGTTGGACTAGATGACCTACAAGGGCTTTTCCAACTCTGTTAAACTGCTACATGTCACCATGGCTGTCTTTGAGGTCTGATATCAATATATTCAGAGACATGCTCGATACATATACTGTGGTCCGGGGTGCCCTGCCAATCCAGATATTGTCTTTGCAGATTGTGAGAACCAGCCTCTAATACAGCTTGTAGAGCCGGGATGATGAACCTATGGCACACGTGCTGGAAGTAGCACACAGAGCCATCTCTCCGGGCATGCAAGCCATTGCTTGTTGCTCTTCCGGGTTCTGGCACGCTGGCTAGCTGGTCTTCACACACGCAAGAGTGCCAGAAACCGGAAAAGCAGCCGCACCGGGAAGATTATCTTCCAGTTTCTGGCGCACATATGCGTGCCAGCCAGCTGGTCTTTGCGCGCATGAATGACAGAAACAAGAAGACCAGGTGGCCGGTGTGCTCGCACCTGCTTGGAAACCAGAAGATTATTTTCCCAGCGTGCACATGCGCACCAGGCGGCTGCTTTTCTGGTTTCCGGCACGCACACTCGTGCCTGCCAAAAAGCTTTGCCAACACTGTTGTAGAATCATTGGTATTCTCTGAATTTGGTTGCTTATAGATAATCCTCAATTTATGACCAGTCGCTTAGTGACCAAGGTTACAACGGACCCAGAAAAAGGGATTTATGATCCGGCTTCAAAGTTCTCAAATCTGCATCACATTTGGGATAGCAATAGCAGTTAGACTTATATACCGCTTCATAGGGCTTTCAGCCCTCTCTAAGCGGTTTACAGAGTCAGCATATTGCCCCCAATAACAATCCGGGTCCTCATTTTACCCACCTCGGAAGGATGGAAGGCTGAGTCAACCCTGAGCCAGTGAGATTTGAACAGCCGAACTGCAGAACTGCAGTCAGCTGAAGTAGCCTGCAGTGCTGCATTTAACCACTGCGCCACCTCGGGATGCTCAGCAACCAGTCCATATTTATTGCCATTTGCAGCAAACCTGCAGTCACACGACTGCAATTAACAATGCTGTTTACTTCTGGCTTTTGGCAAAAACTGCCCCATGGCGAATATTGTTCGCTTTGCAACTGACATTTTGCTGCCACAAAAAGTTGTAGAATCAGGTCCAGTCACATGGTGATCTCCTTTACGACTGTCACGATTTATAACCGGGCCCTCAATTACAGTTGTTACTCGAGGATTAACTCTATTTGCAAATGTTTCATTACCTGACTAGGTAACATGGTAGCAAGTGTGAAATTTGCTCCCTGTTTGCTTGTCCTTCTAGTGTGGATGGGGATGTTGTTTTCTCCTTGGTAGTTCCTTGATGAGAGTATTGTTTTCTGTTTGCTTGTTTGTCTGGTGTTAATCCCTGATTATCTGGGTGCTAACTGCCACAGAGGATGTGTTCTGATCTTTTCAGTTCCTTCTTAGCTTTTTGATAGCTTTTGAAAGAAGTGTAAACATAGTCTTATCTCTGTGTATCTAATATTCCCTATGCACATCTATTCTCTAATCTGCATGTATCTAATAATATTCTAATGTGATTTCTTTGGGCATAATAGCCTGTGTGAACTTTGAATATTTCACTAATCAGTGTTGTATGAACCTGCATAATTCTTTTCACAATTCTGCATAATCCTCAGCCAATCCAACATCTTTTTCCTTTTCAACCTGCCTATGACTGATACCCAAGATAGTTCTACATGATTGTTAGGTAAGCTCCCCGTTGGGAGAGCGAGTACGTTCAGAGAAGCGTTGTGAGAGTTATGTTGGAGAACACACAAACCAGCATACAGACACACTGCAGTTTAAATAGGCTTTTACTTTCGTGGAAATAGAGGTATCAGAGTCCATCAAACAGTCCAAGTCATACACGGATAAGACAGTCAGTCATCAAAGTCTTTCAGTTAAGGGATAATCTAAATAATATAGTCCAGTCTTCATACAATCAGTCCGGTAGACAAAGTTTGCTAACAGTTGCAAAACTTACAATAACTCAAGGCACTCAGATCAGATCAGCCCAGCATCTATCGAACAGAGAGAGAACTAACAGGCATTCTGGCTCCCTCTTATGGTGGATTGAGGAAACAGCACCCAATCACATTTACAGTATGATTTAAAGAAACAGGTATAGCATTGTTACATGATTTATATATTTCCAACTCAACCGTTAGAATTATATTCCTGATGATGATGATGATGATGATGATGATGATGATGATGATGATGATGATGATGATGATGATGATATTTTTCTTTAGGCATAAAACTTCCCTTGAGGATTTTCGCAAGAGGAAAAAGAGCTGACCACCTACTTGTTGTTCAGGTCCAGTAAAGTCAGAAACAACAGACTCACTCTCCCTCTACTTCTCTCTCTCTCTCTCTCTCTCTCTCTCTCTCTCCTCTCTCTCTCTTTCTCTCTCTCTCTTTCTCTCCAATCTATTTCAATTCAGAATAGAACTAGAAAGGACCTTTGAGGTCTTCTAATCCAACCACTTGTTCAAGCAGGAGATCCTATACCATTCCAGACATGGGGCTATCCCATCTCTTTTTAAAAGCATCCAATGATGGAGCCCCTTTGACTTCTGAAGGGAAGTTATTCCACTTGTTAATTGTTCTCATTGTTATTATCAGAAGTTTCTCCTTACTTGGTTAGTTTCCATCCATTGTTTCTTGTTTTGTCGTCTGATGCTTTAGAAAATAAATTGACTCCCTCTTCTTTGTGGCAGCCCCTCAAATACTTCAGAAATTAGGGGCGCTTCATCGCTGGAGGTTTTTAAGAAGAGACTGGATAGCTACTTGTCTGGAATGGTATAGGGTCTCTGCCAGAGCAAGGGGCTGGTCCCTTTCAACTCTATTTTATTCTATTCCATTTCATCCCGTTTTCTATTCTATTCCATTCCGCTCAACTCCATGTTTTCTATTCTATCCCATTCTATTCTATTCTATCCTATCCCATTCCACTCAACTCCATGTTTTCCATTCCATTCTATTCTATTCCACTCTATTCCATTCCATTCAACTCCATGTTTTCTATTCTACTCTATTCTACTCTACTCCATTCCATTCCATTCATCTCCATGTTTTCTATTCTATGATATCCTATCCTATCCCATTCCACTCAACTCCATGTTTTCTATTCTATTCTATTCCATTCCGCTCAACTCCATGTTTTCTATTCTATCCCATTCTATTCCATTCCATTCCACTCAACTCCATGTTTTCTATTCTACTCTATTCTACTCTACTCCATTCCATTCATCTCCATGTTTTCTATTCTATTCTATTCTTTCCTACCCCATTCCGCTCAACTCCATGTTTTCTATTCTATCCCATTCTATTCTATTCGACCCTATCTTATCTTATCCCATTCAACTCAACTCCATGTTTTCCATTCCATTCTATTCTATTCCACTCTATTCCATTCCATTCCATTCCACTCAACTCCATGTTTTCTATTCTACTCTATTCTACTCTACTCCATTCCATTCATCTCCATGTTTTCTATTCTATTCCATTCTACATTCCATCTATTCTGTTCTTTTCTGTTCTTCTAATATCCCTCGTTCTTTCATGAATTTGCTGCATTTTTTTTTTGCATTGCAGTTTTTAACAAGGAAACTGTTACGATAAGTGAAAAAAGAAAAAGAAAGAAAAAGAAAAAAAATGTGGCTGCAAATACCTTTCGCCCTCCCTCCCTCCCAGCCAGGGGGAATCCCGACGCAAAGCCCCCGGCGGGAATCGCCCTTGCGTGATGACGTCACCGCCCCTCCGGCGTTGGTTGCCGCGGCAACTGCAGCGCGTCGGAGTCAGCGGCGAGTCCGAGAGGCAGCCGGCAAGATGATGGACGATCGGGGCCGCGTGTATCGGGAGGTGAAGGGCCCCAAGCCGTACGTCGTGGCCCTGGTGAGTCGCCGTTAGGAGATGGGTGAAGAGGGAAAGGGGAGAGGGGGATCACGGGAGGTTCCCCTCCCCTTTTCTTTTAACCCAGCCAAGCAGCTAGTCCTCAAGGAGGTTCCGCTGCGCGTTGCTTTCCAAGACTTAGTCCCCCTTTGCTCGTCGCGTCTACCAAATCTAGCACTGTCCGTCCCCCCCCCCCCCGCCAGAGGTTGGAGCTGCAGCCCTGGACACGCATTTTCCACGAAGAAGGCCCAACAGCAACAGGTCCCTCCCTGCCGGATGTGTAGCTGGCGTGGACAATCCTTGTGCTGTTGTTTTCCGGGTTTTGTAACTCTCCAGAGCAGTGTTTCTCAACCTTGGCCACTTGAAGATGTCTGGACTTCAACTCCCAGAATTCCCCAGCCAGCAAATGCTGGCTGGGGAATTCTGGGAGTTGAAGTCCAGACATCTTCAAGTAGCCAAGGTTGAGAAACACTGCTCCAGAGGCCAATATGCTACAACTACTTTAATAAATTGAGCATTCTAGACATATAGTTCTCTCCCCCCATCCCAACATCAGTCTTGTAATTCCCATAATACTGTCTTAATGCCTAAAGATATTTACCCATGTAGTAGCCTCCATTGGTACTACCCTCTCATCTTTCTCATCTTTGCTACTATCTTCTTTCCCTATTTACATAGGCAGCCCTTGAAGAGTATTTGGAGACTTCAACTCGTCCAGAACGCAGCCGCGCGAGCGATTGTAGGTGCACCTCGGTACACCCACGTTACACCTATCCTCCGCGAGCTGCACTGGTTACCGATCGGTCTCCAGATACGCTTCAAGGTGCTAGTCGTAACTTATAAAGCCCTTCATGGTATTGGATCTGGGTACTTGAGAGACCGCCTGCTGCCAATTACCTCCCACAGACCCATTAGATCTCACAGGGTTGGCCTCCTCCGGGTGCCATCTACCAGCCAATGCCACCTGGCTATTACCCGGGGGAGGGCCTTCTCTGTGGCAGCTCTGGCCCTTTGAAATGAACTCCCCGCAGGGATTCGGACCCTCACCTCTCTCCAGGCCTTCCGAAAAGCCGTCAAAACCTGGCTTTGCCGGCAGGCCTGGGGGTGATGAGTTCCCTCCCCTCTCGACATGTATGGTTGTGCGACTGTTGTTTACTTTCATTATTTGTATTTTGTCTTTTTATGTTCCCCTTTTTTCCCCTTGAATTGTTCGCCGCCCTGAGTCCTCCCAGAGAAGGGCGGCATACAAATAATACAATAAAATACAATACAATTTTACCTTATGGTTTATCCCTTGTTTGTCCCTTATGATTAATTATTGTAAGTATGATTTATAATCTATGACCTACCACTTTGTTGTTTGTATAGTATATACACTGAGAGTTTATGCACCAGAGACAAATTCCTTATGTGTCCAGGCACACTTGGTCAATAAAGAATTCTATTCTGTTCTTTTCTGCTCTGTTCTGTTCCGTTAACCTAACCCTAACCCTAATCCTTATTCTACTCTACTCTACTCTACTCTATTCTACTCTACCAGTGGTGGGTTTCAAAAATTGTTCGAACCTACTCTGTGGGAGTGGCCTGCTTTGTGGGAGTGGCTTGCCGCCCATGTGACCGGAAGGGAGTGGCTTGCTGCCCATGTGACCGGATGGGAGTGGCTTGCCGCCCATGTGACCGGATATGAAGATGCCGATGACACTTGTCAGAACCACCTTAAATGACCTCACACACAGCACTGGCATGCATAAGAATAGGATGTAAACTTGTTTTTTAAAAGGCATCTTTGGTTTGCGTTAAAACAACTTCAACACACGCAATGTTCTGATTGCACCACAAACGCAGGAGTCATCCTTACCTTTCACAGAGGCACTGAGTTTTATAAATATGAGCATGATAGTGTAGAATAATCATATCCAAGGACCAGTGGTGGGTTTCAAAAATTTTGGGAACCTCTTCTGTAGGTGTGGCCTGCTTTCCGGGTCCACTGGTGGAACCTCTTCTAACCGGTTCGGTAGATTTGATGAACCGGTTCTACCGAATAGGTGCGAACTGGTAGGAACCCACTGCTGTACTCTACTCTATATTCTCTACTCAC
Source organism: Thamnophis sirtalis (assembly GCF_051295495.1). Lineage (NCBI taxonomy): Eukaryota > Metazoa > Chordata > Lepidosauria > Squamata > Natricidae > Thamnophis > Thamnophis sirtalis. The sequence continues at coordinate 12,583,378 of NW_028261385.1, read as the reverse complement.
AATAGAATACCCTATGCCACCAGCCTTGAAATATTGGGCTTGGAGAACCTGGAATTAGGTCGCCTACGGTGTGACCTAAGCGTAGTACGCAACATTATCCGCTACAACGTTCTACTGTCAATGACTACTTCAGCTTCAACCACAATAATACGCGCACAAACAATAGATACAAACTCAAGGTAAGCCGCTCCAAACTTGATTGCAGAAAATACGACTCGTTAGGTAAGCTCCCCTTTGGGAGAGCGAGTGAGTATGTTCAGAGAAGCATTGTGAGAGTTGTGTTGGAGAACACACAAACCAGCATACAGAGACACTGCAGTTTAAGTAGGCTTTTACTTTCGTGGAAATAGAGGTATAAGAGTCCATCAAACAGTCCAAGTCATACACAGATAATTCAGTCAGTCATCAATGTCTTTCAGTTAAGGGATAATCCAAATAACATAGTCCATAATCATACAAACCATCCAGTATACAAAGTTTGCTAGCAGTTGCAAAACTTACAATAGCTCACGGCACTCAGATCAGATCAGGCACTCATGGCACTTTCTAACAGCCAGCTTCCAAAACACTCAGATCAGATCAGCCCAGCATCTAACAAACAGACAGCTAACAGTCATTCTGGCTCCCTCTTATGGCCGATTGAGGAAAACAGCAACCAATCACATTTTACAGTATGATTTAAAGAAACAGGTATAGCATTGTTACATGATTTATATATTGCCAACCGTTAGAATTATATTCCTAATACGGCGGCAGAATGGTCAATGCCTGGAATGCTCTACCTAACTCTTGTTGTTATATCCCCCAAGCCCCCATAACTTTAACCTCGGACTGTCTACTGTTGACCTCACCCCATTCCTAGGAGGTCTGTAAGGGGCGTGCATAAGCGTACCAGCGTGCCTATCGTCCCCATCCTACTGTCCCCATTTATTTGTATTCATTTCATGTGCTCATGTCCATGTTTCTACTTACACTGTTACCTTTTACATGTTTGACAAACTAAATAAATAAATATTCTTTCTACTCTATAGTCCACTTTACTGTATGAAGCTGCTTGCCTCTATTAGCACTGTGCAGTGAGTACGGGATTACAGGATAGAGTGCTTCTGAACATGGAGGATCAGCATAAGGGGAGTGGCTGCAGCCTAGGGCTTTGTGTTGAACTACCTCCTTAAAAGGGGTGGGTGGGTGATTTTTATCTTGGTGATTACATAATAACAGAGTTGAAGGTCTTCTAGTCCAACCTCCTGCTCAGGCGAGAAACCGATAGTATTTCAGACAAATGGTTGTCCAATCTCTGCTTAAAAACTTGTGTTGGAGCATTCATAACATCTGGAAACAAGCCGTTCCACCGATTCATTGTTCTACCTATCAGGAAACTATCAGGCTTCTCTCCTTGATTAGTTTCCATCCATTGCTTCTTGTCCTGCCTTCAGGTGCTTTGGAGAATAGCTTGACTCCCTCTTCTTTGTGGCAGCCCCTCCAATATTGGGACCCTGCTGTCATGTCTCTCCTAGTCCTTCTTTTCATTAAACTAGACACACCCAGTTCCTGCAACCGTTCTTCATATGTTTTAGCCTCCAATCCTCTAATTATCCTGGTTGCTCTTCTCTGCACTCTTTCTAGAGTCTCAACATCTTTTCTACATCATGGTGACCAAAACTGAATGCAGCATTCCAGGGCTGTCAAACCTGTGGGCCGCAGGCCATGCCCATGCCTGATTTAGCAAAGGGGGGGGGGGGAGAGTCGCAATATGTCACATGACACCAACATGCAGTGGTGGGTTTCCAAATTTTTGGGAACCTCTTCTGTAGGTGTGGCCTGCTTTCCGGGTCCACTGGTGGAACCTCTTCTAACCGGTCCGGTAGATTTGACGAACCGGTTCTACCGAATAGGTGCGAACTGGTAGAAACCCACCTCTGGTGGTATTTACCAGGTTCTGACCAGTTCTGGAGAACGGGTAGTGGAAATTTTGAGTAGTTGCGAGAACTGGTAAATACCACCTCTAACTGGCCCCACCCCCATCCATTCTTTGCCTCCCAAGTCCCAGCTGATCGGGAGGAAATGCGGATTTTGCAGTATCCTTCCCCTTCCACGGCCATCAAGCCGTGCCTTGCCACGCCCATCAAGCCACACCCATAGAACCAGTAGTAAAAATATTTAATCCCACCACTGCTCTGCAGTACTTCAAGTGTGATCTTACCAAGGCATTATAAATTTATATTAACATGGTGAATTAATATGGTGAACCGGGCAACTGTTTGCAACAGCTTGTTCGGGGCCAAGGGGGCAGCCCCCCCCCCCTGTCTTCTCTTCTGCAGTGGTAGCTGGATGCTTCGATTAAAATCACTTTCTTCCTGCAGAAAGCCAAGTTGCCCAATACAAGTGAGGATAGCCAGAAGCAACTGTTTTATTGGAGGGCTCAGGAAGCAAAGCGCCATGAATATGCCCGCTATGCCAAAACCCACGAAGTTGGGGTCGTTAAGGGTAAAATGGAGGAGATCAGCGAACAGAAACGACATCACCGGGAGGTTCAGAAGAGAATCGGCATAGAAATGCAGGCTTATCTGGCTGGTGAAGAAGAAAGGAAAGAAAGGTAACGAAGAAGAATTACTGTATTTTTCAGAGTATAAGACACACTTTTCCCCTCCCCTAAAAGAGGGTGAAATTTTGGGTGCATCTTATACACCAAATGTAGCCCTGCCCACCCGCTGGCCCCCACCCTTTGGCCTCTGCCTCCCAGCAATTTGCCTCCTTGCAGCTAACAGCAAATAGCCTGTTTCGGTTTCAGCTTCAGCACAGCTTGATTAACACAAGAGAGCTGATTGCCAGTTAGATCGGCCTTCCGACAATCAGCTGTTCAAGTTGCAGGGATTGCCATAGCCTATTGCCACATCCGTTCGCCCCATTTTCCGCCCATTCCGATCCCCACTGCCCGGAACTGACAGAAAATGAGGCACACAGAGGCGGCAATAGGCTATGGCAATCCCTGCAGACTGAAACGGCTGATGGCTGATCCAACGGACAATTATTTGCTTGTGGTAATCAGGCTGTTCTGAAGCTGAAACAGAAACAGGCTATTTGCTGTTTGCTGCAAGGAGGCAAATTGCTGGGAGACAGAGGCAGATTTACCCCCCCCCCCTGTTTTCCTCCCCAAAAGCTAGGTGCGTCTTATATTTTGCAGCATCTTATACTCCGAAAAATACGGAGTATTCCTTTTTTAAAGAAGATTTCAATGAGGGGGTTTGTGGGTTTTAATTTTTGCCAACTAAGCCTAAGGAGAGAAAAACTGACCCAAAACCACTTATTGTCTGAGCAATACAGGTAGTCCTCGACTTACAAACATTTGTTTAGTAACTATTCAAAGTTACAGCAGCACTGAAGTAACCTATATGACCATTTTTCACAGTTACGACCATTGCAGCATTCCCCGTGGTCACGTGATCAAAATTCGGACACTTGGCAACCGGTTCACGTTTATGACGGTTGCAGTGTCCCAGTGTTATGTGATCGCCTTTTACAACCTGACAAGCTAAAGTCAATGGGGAAGCCAGATTCGCTTAACAACCATGGTACTCATTGAACGACTGCAGGGATTCACTTAAAAACTGGCAAGGAAGATCATAAAATGGGAACAAAGTTCGCTTAACAACTGTCTTGCTTAGCAACAGACATTTTGGGCTCAATTATGATTGTAAGTCAAGGACCAACTGTAATTTAACCAGAGGTGGACGTTAGGTACTTACAGTCACAGAATGAGGACTACTGTAGTACCTTAGCAGACTGCATGCATTTAATCTCCAGGTCAAATAATCCTGGAAGGCCTTAAGCCACGTTCACCTAAAATGTAGAACCACAAATTACAATTCATAAACCACAGGGGAAGAAACAAGCATTAAAGCATTTGCTTTGGTTTAATTAACAACAGGGTGTTGAGATGGACCAGCAGGTTCTTTATCTGAAAATTGGGAAAACTTGGGAATTCTGGGAGTTGAATTCCAGCCATCGTACAGCTAAACATTTGCAAAATCTTTGTCGCTTGATTTCAAGACAAAACCCAATTGCATCGGTCTCTTTTCAGACTTCGGGATCTCCTGGAAGCTGAAGAGAAGGGCTTCATTGCCGAAATGGAATCGCAGGAAGAAACCATCGAGGGACAGCAGAACAGCATGAGAATGAGAGCCAAGGAGCTGAGGGAGAAGCGGGAAGAGGCTCGGCGGAAACTAGTGGCAGAGAAACGGGAACTGCAGTTCCGGTAAGTGAGCCAAATCTAGGAACGTCCCTCTAGAAATATCTGTGGAGATTCTCAGTCATCCAGGTCACTGTTGTCTCATATCTGACTTGATATTTGACATGTCTTGGACAGTTCTCTATCCAGGAAGATTCCACCGTCAATTGCACCCTGAAGGCACAGATAAAGGCCAAGTGGCCTCAAGAGCTCTCAAGGAGAGTATTGATTCCCACAATGGATGAATACCTGCCAAAGTTTATGGAGTTGGTAGAGATGGCTCAATTGATTGCATTGGTCAAAGAAAATAACACTATTTTGTTTCTACTTGGAAACCGCTTCTGGACTTTGTGCTTGAGATGGAAAAAAAATGAAATGCAAAAGAAATACAGGTAGTCCTCAGTTGAGCTCAACATTTATGTTGTTAAGGAGACGTTTGCTCCATTTTATGACTTTTCTCACCCCATTTGTTAAGAGAATCACTGCAGTTCTTAACATTAATAACAGGGGTTCTTAAGTGAATCTGGTTTCCCCATTGGCTTTGCTCGTCAGAAGGTCGCCAAAGGGGATATCACATGACTCCGGGACACTGCAACGGTCATACATGTGAATCAGTTGTCAAGCATCTAAATGTAAATCAAGTGACCACGGGGGATGCCACAGAGCGGTTGTAAGAATGAAAAACGGTCAACTCACTTTTTTCAGTGATGTAACTTTGAACAGTCATTAAATGAACTGTTGTAAGTTGAGGACTGCCTGTACAAGAGTTGCCATTTTTTCCTGGGGGATGCCTGGGACCCGACTCTTTGGAATACTTTCAGTAGTAGGGAAGGTCTCTCCCTGCTTATTTTTTGAAAATAAGTGAAACCATTGCCTCTAAACATTCTTTTAGCCCTTAGTTGTTCTTATTCTTGTTCTTAGTTGTTATGTATGTATTTTCAGTTTATTGATGGGGGAGAGGAGTCAGACAGGCCACAAGGACTAAGATCTCCAGAGAATTAAGGATGACCTGGGGGTTTAGGCTTATCTGTGCGGAATCTTTTTTTTTTCATGTTTTAAAAACTTTTATTAAATATAAAAAAATCCAATTTCTAAATAAAGAGTGTGTTATCTGCGCACAACTAATTTTGAGAAATAATAATCATAAAATCTACAGTAATATTCATCACATTAATATTGATCTCATTATAATAGTAGCATTTGATTATCCATTTTAATGAACCTTCCTTATAAAATTAATCCTTCTCTTATATTTCCATATTTCTATCTTCTGTTTCTTTTTTTTTTATATATAATTTTTATTTTATTTTTGTTACATAGACAACATATACACACAACAATAGAAAAAGAAAAGCAGAAAAGAAAAAAGAAAAGAGAGGAAAAAAACCAAAAAAACAAAGCCCATCGTCACATACAGTATGTCGGGTGTTTTAACATTTATCATTCTTATACATTCATTGTTTCATTTAATAGATTATAATTTAGTATCGTTTCTTATTCCCCTACCTGTGGCAATCCATCCCTACCACGTTTCCCCCCCCCCCCACACACCGTATCTCTCTGTTATATATTTAATAGACACAACAATGAAATAAAAATTTTAAAAAAAAACCATCATCACATGCAGCATGTCGTTTGGTTACAAGTGTTTTTTTCTATCTTCTGTTTCTGTTGGTTAGCCATTGATAGAAGGAGTCCCATGTTAAAAAGCATTCAGTTTCTTCCTTTTCCCTAATTTTAATCTATCCATTCCTGCACATTCTAGTATTTTCTTAATTGTGTTTTCCTCTGTAGGGATCTCTTCATGTTTCCATTGTTGTGTAAATGCAATTCTAGCTGCAGTTAGCACATGTAAAATTAAGTATCTATTCCCTTTATTATATTTCCCAAGTAAGATGCCCAACAAAAATATTTCTGGTTTTAGATCTATGTGTGGCTTTGTCATTTTTTCCAACCTTTGTATGTATTTTTGTCCAATATTCTTTTGCCTTTGGGCATGTTCTCCACATATGATAATACAAACCTAGTGTCTGATTACATTTCTAATATTCAGTGGACATGTCCTTAAACATCTTGGCCAATCTTGTGGGTGAAAAATGGCATCTATAAAACATTTTATAAAGATTTTCTTTATATGCAGTTGACATAGTTAATTTATAATTGCTGTGCAGAATCTTGTACTCCCCCTTTTCCCCTCTATTACAGTGATGGCTAACCTTTTTGTCATTGCATGCCAAAAATGCGCGCCTGCGTGACAGCACACCTGTGTGCCCGCACCCATAATCCAATGCTCGCTCGACCTCCCCTGTGCTCCCAACCCCACACATGCGTGCAACAGCCCCCGCCACATTCCCCTGTGTATGTGGGCCCCCCAGCTTATTTTTTGCTTCCAGGTTGGTGCAGGAGGCTTTCCAGTCCCCAAAACAAGGCGCGGGGAGGGGCTCAGTGCCCCCGCATTGTCTTTTGGGGGAGCATTGTGCAAGGCTCCAAAATGCAATGTGAATTGCCCCATGCACATGCACCCCACCACATGTGTGCATGCATCCCTCGCATGCGCCCCCCGTGCATACGTGCTCATTCCATGCATGCAGCCCACTTCTGTGCATGCGTGGCAGAGACCCGAAGACCAGTGGACCTGGGTTGGGGCTATGCCTGGCATGCCAGCGGAGAGGGCTCTGTGTGCCACCTATGGCATGCCTGCCGTAGGTTTGCCATCACGGCTCTATTAGCTTAGGAGAGGAGATGAAGATTCAGGGGAGCAACAGAAGGATTCACCAACAAATGTGCGCCTGACAAATGCGCGCCAACAAAACCGCCGCGACAAAACGGCGACGTTGAAAGCGCGCTTACTAAAGCACGTTGACAAATGCGTGTCGACAAATGTGCGCCATCGAAAACAACGCAAAAACAACGGTAACAACATTAACAACCCTAACCCTAATCCTAACCTAAAAACCCTAATCGCGCTTTAGTGGGCGCGCTTTCAACGTCGCTGTTTTGTCACGGCAGTTTTGTCGGTGCGCATTTGTTGGGTCACGCAACAGAAGTAGCAGGGACTGCCAAGGAGCCCTTCTGAGCCGAGGTGGCGCAGTGGTTAAATGCAGCACTGCAGGCTACTTCAGCTGGCTTCAGTTCTGCAGTTTGGCTGTTCAAATCTCACCAGCTCAAGGTTGACTCAGCCTTCCATCCTTCTGAGGTGGGTAAAATGAGGACCCGGATTGTTGTTGGGGGCGATATGCTGACTCTGTAAACCGCTTAGAGAGGGCTAAAAGCCCTATGAAGCGGTATATAAGTCTAACTGCTATTGCTATTGCTATTCTGAACTCTGTGGTTAGAAGGGCAGCTATACTCCTATTATACCGTTCCACCCTCCCTTCCCACCCACCCCCATCTCCTATGCCTGTGATGGTGAACCTATGGCATGTGTGCCACAGGTGGCACTCAGAGCCATTTGTCAGGGTACCCGAGGCGTTGCCCTGTCCGTTGGCCAGCGTGCATGCACACGCTGCCCAGCTGAGTTTGGCCTTCTTTTGAGTCCCTTTTTTGTCCTCCAGAGTCTCCAAGCGCTTCCCTGAAGCCTCCGAAGTGTGAAAAACTGGCCCTACAGGCAAACCGGAAGTTCGGGAACGGACTTCCGGTTTGCTCATGGGGCCAGTTTTAGCCCTCCAGAGTGTTCAGAAGCCTTCAGGAGGCTTCCCTGAAGGCTCCGGAGGGCAAAAAACGACCCTACGAGCAAACCAGAAGTCACCTATAAAACCTCTGGAGCCTGGGGTGGGCGAAAAAACCACTCAAAAAATGGGGGGGGGGGAGAGTGCTGGTCCTGCGCGCATGTGTGCTGGGGTCATGCACATAGCATTATGGGTGTGGCATGCCCGCGCGTGACCCCCCCTGCGCTCCCCCCCACTTTTGGCACGCGAGCCAAAAAAGGTTCGCCATCACTGTCCTATGCCCATCGTCTCTCCTGACGGGCAAAAGTTCTCTTTTGCCAGCTGAATTAATCTCTTCTAGAGATACCAGCCTGCATCCCAAGAGCCAAGTGAATTTCTGACAGAATTCTTTTCAGTGACGGTTTGTTCTCAGACTGTCAGTAATTTACGTTGTGGTTGCGGTTGTTTGGGTTTCTCATTTGGAGAGCGACAAAGCCAACATGCTGAAAATATATTCACAGATGTCCTTTGACAGTGGCACAAATCAGCCACAGAGACAGTCAGAGTCCGGTTAATAATCTTGTTGGAAGGATAAAATTGGACAGGGAGCATCGTGTAAACGCAGAGGAGCCAAATGGTGTTTGGCTGGCCACAAATGCCAATAACAGTCCCTTTCTTTTCTTTATTTTTTTTTCTCTTGGCGGTACCTGTTCAGGGCCACTTTGGAAGCTTTCCAGATGTGGCAGGAGAGAGAAACGAACACATTGAATTTCTCCTCTCCAGACTTTGAGTCCCATTTGAAGGAGAACTTGGGTATGTTCCTAGAGAACATCTGGAAGGGTTTCACTCTCATTCTTGTGGAGCTTCTTCTACTGATCTTCTGGAACTTAGCATCACCCAGATTGGTGCCCAGAAAAGAAACAGTTATTTATTCAGATACGGGTAGTCCTTGGCTTATAACCATTCATTTAGTGACTGTTCAAAGTTACAGCAGCACTAAAAAAAAGTGACTTATGATGCTTTTTCACACTTATAACCATTGTGGTCACGGGATTAAAATTAGGATGCTTAGCAACTGGTTCCTATTTATGATGGTTGTAGTGTCCCAGGATCATGCAATCTCCTTTTGCGACCTTCTGACAAGCAAAGCCAATGGGGAAACCAGATTCACTTAAGAACCCCTGTTATTAATTCAAGAACTGCAGTGATTCTCTTAACAAATGGGGAGAAATGAAAGTCGTGAAATGGAGCAAACTCACAACAAGTTTGTCCCTTAATAACATAAATTTTGGGCTTGAATGTGGTTGTGGACTACCTGTATTTCTTTTGCATTTCATTTTTTCCCCATCTCAAGCACAAAGTCCAGAAGCGGTTTCCAAGTAGAAACAAAATAAATTGTGTTATTTTCTTTAACCAATGCAATCAATTGAGCCATCTCTGCCAACTCCGTAAACTTTTGCAAGCATTCATCCATTGTGGGAATCAACACTCTCCCTGAGATCTCTTGAGGCCACTTGGCCTTTGTCTGTGCCCTCAGGGTTACCCGAAAGCCAGGTTCACTTAATGATCGTGTTACTAACTTAACAACTACTGGGATTCACTTACCCGTATTTTCGGAGTATAAGACGCACCGGCGTATAAGACGCACCAAGGTTTTAAAGGGGCAAATTTTAAAAAAGTAGATAGAGGGATAGAGAGGGAGGGAAAGAGAGAAAAATACAGTAGGTAGGTAGGGAGAGAGACAGAGTAGGTAGGTAGGTAGATAAAGGGAGAGAGAGGGGAGAGAGAGAGAGAGGGAGGGAGGGAGGGAGGGAGAGAGAGAGGGAGAGAGAGAGAGAGAGAGACATAGGTATGTGTTCTGTCCCCCCTTCTCGGCTCGTTAACAAACGGCAGGCAGACAAACTTAAAAGGAACTCTCTTTATCAGTTCTCGGCTCAGTCTGGCTGCGAGCCCAAAATAAACCTAATTACAGTCTTTGCCTGAAGATAACGGAATAAAAAACAAATCTTTCTTACGGCAACACAAGTTGAACAAAACGAAAGCAAAGCACTTCTTCCAAAGTCTCTACGAATCAGGGTTATAGAAAACAAAGCACTTCTCCAAGTGTATCTTACATAAACCACGACTGATGATCAATCAATATTGAACGAACCAAGGAACGTTGACTCCTGCCACTAGGGCGTGGCACCATCTGTCCTTTTATCACCAGAATATGTCCCTAACGAGCCCCAGCTGCATAATGAATCTTGCATCCCGAAAAGACTCACAGAAGACATCTGCTGAGTCACAACAGGTATGTAGGGAGAGAGAGAGAGTAGGTAGGTAGATAGATGTTTCCAGGTGTATCCATGTTCTGGAGAAGGAAACCGCTGACATTCTGCAGGACCTAAGACTTTGTTTCTGCTGGCACAGCACTTGATCAATCTAATTTTCATCAATCAGTTAAGCAGCTTTCCAAAGAGAAAAAAAAAAGTTTTTGCACTCTGCAAACCTCCCAAAAACAGCCCGTTTTTAATGTGATGAAAGAAATGGGCCTGTTTTGTTTTCAAAAAAAAAAGAGAAGAAGCATGAATATCCTTGGGGGGGGGGGCTTGCAGAGTGCTCCTGGGGGGATGGGGAGGCCAAAAACAAGCAAAAAATGGGCCCATTTTTTGTCAAAAAAATTGCATGCATAGCCTTATGGAGGCTTATAGAGTGCTGCTGGGGGCTGGGGGGGGGGGGAAACAGTCTGTTTTTTGCTCATTTCTGCCTTCCCCAGCCCCCAGGAGCTCTCTGAAAGCCTCCATAAGGGTATGCACGGCCATTTTGGTGAAGGGGGCGGGGCTTTGAGAGGCAAAAAATGCTGCACCCAGATTTTCAGCCTCTTTTGTGAGGAAAAAAGGTGCGTCTTATAATCCGGAAAATACGGTAATAACTCTGGCCGGATTGTAAAAAGGGGCAAAACTTACTGAACAGACCAAAGTTCTGTTTCCAGCCACCGATCCAGATTGGATCTTGCAACCCAAAATGAAAATTTCTCTTCTTCACTGTGTTTCAGAGAAACCTGCGAGGAGTTGCGGAGGTTGCTAAGCCAGCAGCACCTGAAGGAGGTGTGTAAAGACCGCGTCACCCAGCTGGCCCTGAAGGAGGAGCTGAACAAGCAGAAGGAGATGGAGGAGGCCATGTACATCGCGCTCTGGGAGGAGGACCGGTTAGCTAAGGAGAAACGAGCCTCTGAGGAGGCCAACAAGCGGTCCGGTTGGAGGGAGGAAATGATTAGTGCGCTCAACGCCCAGAGGGCCATCGCGGATGCTCAAAGGGACGAGGCTAGGCGACTGAAGGAAGAAGAGGCGAAACTGATGGTAAGGTAGCTTCTCACTTCCTGATGAGCCGAGGTGGCGCAGTGGTTAAATGCAGCACTGCAGGCTACTTCAGCTGACTGCAGCTCTGCAGTTCGGCTGTTCAAATCTCACTGGCTCAGGGTTGACTCAGCATTCCATCCTTCCGAGGTGGGTAAAATGAGGACCCGGGTTGTTGTTGGGGGCAATATGCTGACTCTGTAAACCGCTTAGAGAGGGCTGAAAGCCCTATGAAGCGGTATATAAGTCTAACTGCTATTGCTATTGATGACAGGGTGTCTTCGAGTTACGACTGTAGTTGAGTCTGGAATTATGGCCGCACATCATGCTGGTCATCGAGGGAGGGGGTCGCCCTGTGACCGTGCCCCATTTTATAACATTTTTCTCAGTGGTCATTAAGTGAATCCATGGTGCGCAATGGGTGGGGGTTTTTTTTGCCAGAAATTGGAAGTAAATGTCATTTTTGAGCAAAAATCGCCATAAATAGTGGTCATGTGACTGCAGGATGCTAGAAACGTCATAAGAGCCGAGGTGGCGCAGTGGTTAGAGTGCAGTACTGCTACTACTACTTCAGCTGACTGTTAGTTGCAGTTCGGCAGATCAAATCTCACCGGCTCAAGGTTGACTCAGCCTTCCATCCTTCCGAGGTGGGTAAAATGAGGACCCAGATTGTTGGGGGCGATATGCTGACTCTGTAAACCACTTAGAGAGGGCTGAAAGCCCTATGAAGCGGTATATAAATCTAAGTGCTATTGCTATTGCTATATGGGTGCCTCAAGTTATGACTGTAACAACTTACAGCCATAATTTCGGGATCAGTTGTGGTTGTAAGTCAGAGACTATTGGTATTGTTCAGACATCAGCAAGAAGATTTAATGCCCGAATTGGAGGAAGGGTTAGGAACATGTTAGGAACATCCAATCCTTCTTTATTATGTGACCATGAGCCGCGGTGGAGCACTGGTTAGAGTGCAGTACTTCTGTTGCCTGCAGTTTGGCAGTTCGAATCTCACCAGGCTCAAGGTTGACTCAGCCTTCCATCCTTCCGAGGTGGGTAAAATAAGGACCCAAATCTTTGGGAGCAATATGCTGACTCTGTAAACCGCTTAAAGCTGTATATAAGTCTTAAGTGCTGTTACTATTGCTACTAATGAGCTCCTTAATGTCCACAAGCTGCTTTCTAAAAGGCTTCAGGGTATAATTCAGGGCGTTGGTTATCAACGTTAAACCCCTCCATGGTACAAGTAATTCTTGACTTAGGATCTCAATAGAGCCCAAGGTTTCGTTAAGTGAGATCCTGCATTGGTTGCAAGCATGGAAAATGGCCATGTCACTTTGTCCAGTGCTGTTGTAACTTTGAATGGTCACTAAACAAATGGTTTTAAGTCGAGGACTAGGTGAGCAGGTCCCCAAGAATGTCTTGCCTTGCTTCGGTCAAGACTTGGTGTCAAGTCCAGTAAGTTTGGTTTTGATTGGCAGTGATTCTCCAGAGTCCCTGGTTAAGAGAGTATAACTAATCCTTCTACCCTGATGCTTTCCCTTCTGATGGAAATGCCACACTTAGCTACGGATCTCCCTTAAGATCATCACTGTTTCCTACAGCAGTCTTACTCCAGGTTGCCTGGCAGAGATGAGTAGCTATTCCCAGGGCTCCTCTGTGGTGCCAGCATTTTCCCAGAGGTCTCTGACATGTGTTTTCTCGTTTTCCAATCAAGCATGGCTCTCTTGTCGGGGTCCTTTTCAAAAAAAAATTTAGCATCCTCTTCGCATCTTTCCAGGACTTTGTCTGTCTTCTACTTTGTGGACCCAATTGTGGGGTGAAGGAAGTGGGATTGTAGCCCGTGGATCAGGCCCTGCTACAAAGGCTCTACAAGGCAAATTCTTTGTAGCGTCCAAAAATCTCAGATTTATATCTCTCTTTTTTGTAATTACTATTTTTAATCCATAAACATTTTGAATACAGTGTATTGTCAGGGTATATCATTTACAAAAGAAAAACAAAGAGAGAACAAAAAAATATTAATATATATTCTAATAACAAAAGTAATAATATAACAGAATATCTTTGGCTCACTTTTTTTATATTAACTTATTCATAATTCTGTTAATTATATTGGCATACTTATAAATATAAACCATCTTTCTATTTAATTCATACGTAGCAATAATCTTTCTTCATCCATTTTTACCTCTTATCTCTAACCATTCATAAAATCTATTCCATGTCAGATAATATTCTGTGTCTTCTTTTGTCTTTTATTTTTAAAGTCAATCTATCCATCTCTGCACAGTATTAATATTTTCCGAATTACATCCTCATATGATGGAGTATTCTCATTTTTCCAATATTGTGCAAATACAATCCTTGCTGCTGTCAGTACATGCAAAATTAAATATATAGCCCCTTTATTATAACCCTCCGGCATTATGCCCAACAAAAATATTTTTGGTTTCAGAAATATTCATGGAAAAACTCATGGGAAGTTTTAGTTATTACCTGTTTTAGAAGAACGCTAAAAGCAACCTCATCTATTCTAGTGCCTTTAGAGGTCTTTACTTGTTTATTTTTAGGATTCAAAATGCTGCCCTGCGCGGGATAAGTACACTGCATAAAAACGGTTCACCGACAAAAGGGTGAATGACAAAACCGCGCCCGACTAAACCGCGTCGCTGACATCATCAACAGGGCGACAACAGCGCGGAGACAGAAGCACGCTGTAAACCCTAAACCTAAACTTAACCCCTAAACCTAAACCTAACCCTAAACCTAACCCTAATCCTAAACCTAACCCTAAACCTAACCCTTAATCTAACCCTAACCCTTAACCTAACCCTAACCCTAACCCTAACCCTAACCCTAACCCTAACCCTAACCCTAACCCTTAACCTAACCCTAAAGCTAACCCTAAACCTAATCCTAACCCTTAACCTAACCCTAAACCTAACCCTAAACCTAACCCTAAACCTAACCCTAAACCTAACCCTTACCTTAAGTTGAATCGGCTTTCTTTCTCCGCGCTATTTAAAGCGCCCTTCTTTCTCCACGCTGGCTGTTGTCGCCGCGTTGATGACGTCAGCGACGCGGTTTAGTCGGGCGCTGTTTTGTCGTTCGCCCTTTTGATGGGTCACGCATAAAAACAGCCAAAATGAATCAAAAAAGAAAATGGTTAATCACAGTAACTATACAATATTGACCAAGCACATAACAAGGAGACTCCCACTTGGCCATCCTCTAATGCTGGTTTGAACAGCTTTCTTAAACAGGAGGAGAATCGGGGGCCTGTTGTAGATTTGTGACAACCACCAAAAAGACACACTTTCCCGGTTTCATAAGATGACAAAAGGTTTAAAAGAAGGAAGCCGGAGCCTGGCCTCCCTCTGGGGATGTGTAGAGTGAGGAGATTTTCCTAGGACAGTGTTTCTCAACCTTGGCGACTTTAAGTCCTGTGGACTTCAACTCCCAGAATTCTCCAGCCAGTTGTGCTGGCTGGAGGATTCTGGGAGTTGAAGTCCACAGGACTTAAAGTCGCCAAGGTTGAGAAACACTGTGACCTAGGAGAAGGTGGACGCTCACATAACTCAGTCCTACAAAGGTAGTCCTCAATTTACAGCCATTCATTTAGGGACCGTTCAAAATTACAACAGCACTGTAAAAGTGACTTATGACTGACTGTTTTTCACGCTTACAGCTGTTGCAACATCCCCATCAGAGGTGGTGCTGACCAGTTCTGGCAAACCAGTAGCGGAAATTTTGAGTAGTTCGGGAACCGGCAAATACCGCCTCTAGCTGGCCCTGCCCCCATTATTCGCTGCCTCCCAAGTCCCAGCTGATGGGCTGGGTCTTCTTCTGTTGCCCTGCACAGGAGAAAGGAGCTGGAAAGCAGGTTAGCGGGGTGGGGAGGGAATGGGGATTTTGCAATATCCTTCCCCCAGGAGTGGGGAGAGAATGAGGATTTTTCAGTATCCTTCCGCTGCCACATCCACCAAGCCACGCCCAAGAACCGGTAGTAGAAATTTTGAATCCCCATGGTCATATGATCAAAATTTGGAAGCTTGACAACTGTGGTGTCCAGCATGTCAGGTTATCTCCTTTGTGACCTTCTGACAAGCAAAGAAACCAGATTCACACAACAACCGTGTTGCTAACTTAACAACTTCAGTAATTCACTTAATAACTGTGTCAAGAAAAGTCATAAATGGGACAAGAGTCACTTAACAAAAGTCTCACTTAGCCATATAAATTTTGGGCTCAATTCTGGTCCCAAGAAGAAGACTACCAGTAGCATGGATGGAGAGGTTTAAAGTTGATAACCAACACTCTGAATCACACCTGAAACTTTTTGGAAACCAGTTTGTGGACATTAAAGATTGGATGTTCTTAACCCGGATCTGGGCCTTCCATCAATTCGGACATTAAAACTTCTTTTTTTTTTTTTTAATAAATGTTTTTTAATTTTAGTTTAAAACAGGTACACATCTTTCTTTACATCTGTAAAAAATATATCAATCAATTACAGATAAGTTTTGGTACATCTCCTCCATAGTCAACCAACATAACTCATATTAACTAAGGCATTATTATATATCCATTTTCATTTAACTGTAATTATTATTTAGCAATATTGATAAAAGTAATAATCTTGACCAATCCCTGCCCACACCGGTGGGAGAGGAGAAAATCAAAAAGAGGAAAAAAAGGAAAAAAAAAGACAGATAAAAAATTAAAATTAAAATAAAAAATAAAAAATAAAAATAATACAAAAAAAGACAAAAACGACAAGAGACAAGGCAGGAAATCGAAACAAAACACAGGTGTCTATCATGAGAAAAAAAAAGAAGTATATCAACTGGTTACAACATGCTTTGGTGCTTCTCTTCCATTAACTCATATTAATTCAAATATCTTAACTCGAATATTTACCATATCAACATCATTATACCTCCAGTTTTAATTACCTATGGTTATTTAAACATCCTTCATCCTTGGCTATGCATTACATAATTAATCCATAATACATGCTGACAGTTCATTTACTTATTTATAAAATCCTCTATTATCATCAAATCCTCATATCCTATTTTAGCTGGACATCCATAATATTTAAATATATCATATATCATAACATTTTCCCAGTATTGATTAACATTTGATTGTATGTATTTTATTTAGTTTTTAATAGTGATAATTATTGTATTTAATACTCTTTATGTATAATCTTCCAATTGTTAGTTATCATATCAACTCCACATTATATACATTACTATCAATATCAATTATTATTCAACTATATCTGTTACAAGAAAAAGCAGTTAGGTTTAACTAGTTTTCAGTTGTGTTCTTCAATCTATCAGCCAGTTCCAAATTATATATATTACTATCCATATCAGTCATTTTTCAGCTATATCTATTACACATTAGGGTAATCAGATTTAGCTAGATTTTAAATTACGTTGTTCCATCTATCAGCCAGTGTCTCTCCAGTAGCAAGATCCTCTCCAGCCAATTGCCACACGTTGAATAAATTTACCAAATGTTTTCATAATCAAATCCAGACAAAGATATTTTGGCACCTTTGGACTCTGAATATCAGTGATGAAGTAATAATAATGTTGTCCTGGGCTTGTAATATTTTCCAAATTAACTTTAATTCTCAAAGGTGGATTTTCCATTCCTCCTGCACACTGTCTTTTTAAATGAGTCTTCTTTATAGCTTCCCCCCTCCTTTCTTCCTCTGAGATAGACCAGACACCATTTCTCACATTTTCCGTTTGTATTTCAGGAGCATTTAAACATTCAACAATCTCAGTTTTTGCTTCATATTTTGAAATCAGATGATCCAATTTTCTTTCCAATCTTTGATAAGAATTATAAAGTCCTCTACATGCGGAAAAAAGTCTCTGAAATGAAATCTTAGAGGTATTTTGGGACGCCATGATGTGTGTCGCAGTTAAAAATTGCAAACTCTTTTTTTTTTTCCACAGACTTCTTAGTCTCTCACAGGCTGTGATTGTAAACAAAGCCGAGTAGTAAAGCAATAAAAGTGTCGAGTCGTGACGGGCTAATTAGTAGAAAATAAATTTTACGATCCATTTAAGGAGATTCAGAGGGGGGAGGGTGTCGAGGAGTTTCTTGAAGCATTTAAGAAGTAAAGTAACCACCAGCCATAAATCCATTAGAAAACGCCAATTCGCCGCTAAGTTTCCCTGTTCTTTGGTTTCAATTATCTTAAGTTTTTAACGCGAACAGTCTCTCTTGGATAATAAAATCAGCTTACCAGATGACATCACTTCTAGCATTCTTAGGGGCAACCTGCAGTTTCAGTTAGCACGCAGCTAATCCAGAAAGGAATTGGCACGAGGAGTTAATACCCCCCCCCCAGAGATTTGCGGGTATCTCTGAGGTCTAGGGTCTCTCCCCACCTTCACTGTCGTCTCCGGGACAGCTAGAGTTCAAAGAACTCGTCCAAAAATCCTTCGGTATAGAGGAATTTCAGGAGTAGCCTGAAACTCCATCTTCTCACTGCTAAGCCCCGCCTTCTTCTCCGGACATTAAAACTTCTTATTAATAGCACTTAGCACTTGGACTTATATACCGTTTCATAGCCCCTCTCTAAGCGGTTTACAGAGTCAGCCTCTTGACCCCAACAATCCGGGTCCTCATTTTACCCACCTCGGAAGGATGGAAGGCTGAGTCAACCTTCAGCTGGTGAGATTTGATCTGCTAAACTGCAGCTAGCAGTCAGCTGAAGTAGCCTGCAAGGCTGACCTCTAACCACTGCGCCACCTCAGCTCTAATGTCCATATGATGCAAATAGTTCCTGACTTACAACCATAACTGATCCCAAAATTATAGGTGTACGTTTTGACAGTCGCATCTCAAGGCACCTACATGACAGGAAGTAATTCCTTTTTGAGGGGCATTTTTTGCTGGAAATTGATATATATATATATATATATATCAGAAATTGTGGTCATGTGACTACAGAACATATTGGCCAGTCCTAAAGTTGACCCACCTAACATGCAGTCACATGTCCATGGTAGGTGGCATGTATATTTAAAACAGTTGCTTTATGGGCAGTGTTAGGGAAGCTTCCCGTTGGGAGAGCGAGTGCGTTCAGAGAAGCGTTTTTGAGAGATGTGTTGGAGAACACACAAACCAGCGTACAGAGACACTGCAGTTTAAATAGGCTTTTACTTTCGTGGAAATAGAGGTATCAGAGTCCATCAAACAGTCCAAGTCATACACGGATAAGTCAGTCAGTCATCAATGTCTTTCAATTAAGGGATAATCCAAATAACATAGTCCAGTAACATATAATCAGTCCAGTAATCAAGGTTTGCTAACAGTTGCAAACCTTACAATAGCTCACGGCACTTTCTTACAGCCAGCTTCCAAAACACTCAGATCAGATCAGCCCAGCATCTAACAAAACAGAGAACTAACAGTCATTCTGGCTCCCTCTTATGGCCGATTGAGGAAACAGCATCCAATCACATTTACAGCATGATTTAAAGAAACAGGTACAATATTGTTACATGATTTATATATTGCCAACCCAACCATTAGATTATATTCCTAACAGGCTGTATAAAACCTTTGTCCTGGGGCTCATAAAACAACCAAATGCTGAATGATCATAATCATAAATAATATATTATAAAAAATAATAGTCATAAAAAACGACCCTCAAAACAACGCTGTAGGGCACTGCACACCAGGAACAACTAGGCATAAGGACAGTTTTTCCCCGAATGCCATCACTCTGCTAAACAACTAATTCTCACAACACTGTCAAATTATTTACTGTATTATTATTACTGTTCTCACCCTTCCTAGTACCTATCTCTTCCCACTTATGACTATAAGCATGTTGCTTGTATCTTTACAATTTATATTGTTTTATTTGTTTGCTAGTATGGTTTGATTGCTTATTAGTAACCTATGACTATCACTAAGTGTTGTATCTTATGATTCTTAATGAATGTATTCTATTTTATTTTTCTTTATGTACACTGAGAGCCTATGCACCAAAGACCAATTCCTTGTGTGTCCAATCACACTTGGCCAATAAAGAATCCTGTTTTGTTCTATAATACAGCCAGTGTTGTAAAGTAAGGACTATCTGTACTTGCTTTCTTGATTGTGCCCTTTAATATGATGCTTGACATCATCTTTATATGAAAGAGAAAGGAGAGATTAGCCAATTCTCACTTCTCTGACTTATTTATTATGCTTCTCTGTATCTTGAAAATCTCCTTATCAGGCACTGCTTAGCACAAAGTCTGCGGTTCCTATCCAAGGTCCAATCTGTTCTTCTTTCTTCAAAAGAAAAACTGGTAGCCCATCAATTTGACAGTGGCCTATAATTAAACCTTGAGTTATTGTGGCTTGCTATAATTTGCTGTGCATAATTATCTCCCTTCTGCAGTCCTTGCCCTCAGGTTTAGATTGGATGATAATTTATGGTGGTTGGCTATAACATTGGTTATATGGATTTCCCCTATAGATCACAGATGGGCAGCCTCTTGGTGTAAATGTGTTTTATTTTCCATTTTCATTTTCGTACAGTCACACGTATACGGTACAGAACCGGGGCCATATAACATTAAACAATAAACACAGCCATTCTCTTGTCAATAATACCCCCCAAAATAGAAACCCAATGTACCTCTTCGACCCTCCATACACCCTTTCTTTCACCCCCCTCCAACTTTCCGTCTTCCCACCATCATTCCCCTCTACCCTACTTCCCCTCCCCCTCTACCACACCTCTCTCCCAATACACTCCCTCCCTTCCTTCTCACCCTCCCTCCAATCCTCTCTCCCACCCTCTCTACCCCTCTTTCTTCTATCCCTCTACTCCTCCCTAGATGGGCAGCCTCTTATGCACAGGGGTATCCCAATAATTTTGGGAAGTACATGGGCTGTAGACACAGAGGTAATAACAGGAAGGGAAGGACATAGGAAGAGAAGGGGAAGAGAAAGGGAAACGTCATGTGTGGTTGGAGCCAAGATTTTTCATTCTTCCTTAGATTTTAGAGGGGAGTTTGAGGGTGCACAGAAGACTTTAAACAATATTAAATCTCTGTAGAATTAACACTACAGTTTCTTTGTTGTCCATCTCAAAACAATGGAAATTGTGCTGCTGATTCTCATCCTCTGATGAAGTCAGCCTTCCATATTCCCACCTACTTCAGATATATTATGCCTACAACTCTTTCTAGCATGTTGTGGGCCATTATGTCTCAACTTCTGCTCCTTCAGAACTTACCAGGTGGAAAGTGATGAGTAACCAACTGCTATACTCTTGTGCAGGAGGAAGAACGGCAGCTGATCAAACTGGAGAATGAACAAGCCGAGATAGAAAGGCGACAAAAGCTGAGAGATTGCAGAGATATGTTGCTGGATGCCATGAAGAGGAAAGCATGGCGTCTCAATGAAGAAAGACAAAATGAGCTTGCTTTAGAAAAGAAGATCTTGGATCACGTCCTGCAAGAATCCCTGGAGGACACAGAGAGCCAAAAACAAAGGAAGGTAAAGCCAAAAGTGAACCTGGTCTTAAATTTAATGATATATTATGCAATTATCATCTATCTATCTATCTATCTATCTATCTATCTATCTATCTATCTATCTATCTATCTATCTATCTATCTATCTATCTATCTTTCCTTCCATCCATCCATCCATCCATCCATCCATCCATCTATCTATCTATCATCTCTCTTTCTTGTCTGTCTATTATCTCTATTTCTATCATTTTGTTCTGACCTAGGTTTCACAAAATCACAAAGCGGACTCCTTGTCCCGGCAAAACTCCTTTTTATTAAGCTAATGTGAATTCCTGTCATTCACATCCAGCAAAACAGTCTTTCAAGGGTGATTTTATAACCACAGACCTTATCAGGCTTGGAGAACTACCAAGCCAATACCTTCCAAACACAATGCTATACAAGAAAAGACTTGGCAAGGAGTCTCTGAGAGTCACAAACAAATCTTCACACTAATTAATCGAACTAATTGTCTCTTGCAAACTCCACTCCCCTTTCGCTCCTCTTTATTCCCTCCAGGAGGGGCCATTCACCGTCCACCTGTGCCTTTACTCCTGAGTCGGTCCTTGTTCCCTAACTGTTCCCTTCTCCTGGCAGCTCTGCACAAGCGCACATCGGGAACAGGCTCCAGCTGTTCTGCCCTACTGATCTCTGATTCCGAAGGCAGCTGATAACTGTCAGACGGCCCTGGCCCCATCTCTGCTTATGACACAGAGCCCTCATCAGAGCCTTCTCCAGACTCCAGGACTGGCCCATGTTCCTCCCCAACCTCCTCACTGTCTGAGTCAGCCACCAGCTCCACTGGCTGCTGGCAGGCCACAACACATCTATCTCTCTATCTACTATCTATATCAGGGGTGTCAAACTTGCGGCATGACAGCAGTGTCATATGACATATTGGGACTTTTTTCCCCTTCGCTAAACCGGGTTGAGGTGGGGCCAGCATGTGACGTCCGCGGGTTGTGAATTTGACACCCGTCATATCTACTTCTCTATCTACTTATCTATTTAGTGATCATCTACCATTTCTACCTATTTATTATCAATCATTTATCTTTTTTTTCTCTCTCTCTCTCTGCCTGCCCCCTTCCCTCTTTCATCTGCCTGTCTGTCTGCCTGCCTACCTACCTGTCTGTCTGTCTATCTGTCTATCATCTATCTATCATCTCTGTCTGTCTGTCTGTCTGTCTGTCTGTCTATCTATCTATCTATTATCTATCATCGTCTGTCTGTCTGTCTATCTATCATCATCTATCTATCTATCTATCTATCTATCTATCTCTATCATCTATCTATCTATCTATCTATCTATCTATCTATCTATCTATCAATCATTGTCTGTCTGTCTATCTATCATCGTCTGTTTGTCTGTCTGTCTCTGTCTGTCTCTATCTATCTATCTATCTATCTTATCTATCATCATCATTATCTATCTATCTATCTATCTATCTATCTATCTATCTCTATCATCTATCTGTCTATCTATCTATCTATCTATCTATCTATCTATCTATCTATCTATCTATCTATCTATCTATCTATCTATCTATCATCTGTCTGTCTGTCTGTCTTCTATTTACTTACCATCCATCCATCCTATTCTCACATGACCCCCATAGCCACAGTTGGAAGAGTGATTTGTGCCATTGGAGCTACAGTGCCACTAAGTGGGAGATACTTTTATACTTCAAGCTTTGAAGATTGTTGCATTAATTACACAAACATATATCTGGGGAAAAACTGGTGGAATGTAAGTTATACCTGGAATGTTCCTTTTTAACTGTGTAGTTATTTCATCTTTCCTTTCCCCAGGCCTTTGCTTTGGGCAAGGATGGCAATACTGTTGTGAAAGCCTGGTTTGAGCATGATGAAGCCAGGCAGCTGCATAAAAATAGGCCTCATGGGGAAATGCGTGCTCACCCACCATGTGAGGGGTTATTTCAGTGGTTTTCAGACGCCTTGACCTAAAGCAGCCTTTCACATCAACCACTACATTTCCTCTGCAGGTTGGTTGAATGGTGGCCTGAAAGATTCTCCGTAGCTCCTGAAGTTACCCAGCTGTAGGAAAACGTATTTCAGTTTGCCAGTTATGAGATATAGAAGACTAAGAGGATAAAAGTCAAGAAGGGGATGGAAAAAATGTCAGAATTCCAGAACTTGCAGGATTTTTAAGCAGGGATGCTATCAAGTACTTCATAGAAATGGAGGTTCTACCCTTCTTTTTCTCCTCCTTCTCCTTCTCTCCTCCTTCCTCCTCCTCCTTCCTCTTCCTTTTTTCTTTTCTCCTCCTCCTCCTCCTTTCTCCTTCTACTCTTTCCTCCTTCCTCCTCCTCCCACTTCCTTTTCTTCTTTTCTTCTTTTCTCCTTCTCTTCCTCTTTCCTCCTTCCTCCTCCTTTCTTTCTCCTCCTCCTCTTCTTTTCTCTTTCTCTTCCTCTTTCCTCCTTCCTCCTGTCCTTTTCTTCTTTTCTCCTCCTCTGCTTCCTCCTCCTCTTCTACTACTTTTTTTCTTTGCCTCCTTTTCCTCTCTGCCTCTTCTTCCTCCTCCTCCCCCCTCTTCTCTCCCTCTTCTCTCCCTTTTAAAATCTCTGCCCTTTTTTTTGCATTTTTTCAGAGGGAACTCTTTAACGAGCAGCAGATGTATCAGGCCTACCTGGCTCAGCAGCGGGAAGAAGACAAACGACAGGAAAGGGAGATGGACCTGTTGAGGGCCGAGGATGCTGCAAAAATGTGGGCCAAGAGAGCTGAGAAGGAAAGGGCCCTGAAACTAGCCAGAGATCGCTTACTCAAAGAGGTCATGGACACAAGGAAGCTTCAGATTGAGGAGAAATGTAAGAAACTGTTGGGACAACTGATTTTCCGCAAGTCCAATTTCTCTCCCGCTTGCCATCAGATAGAATAGCTGGGTAATAAATACAGGAGGTGCATCTCTCTCTCCGGTTTTGGGACACAAGATGGATATTCTGTCCGAAAGGAAGATGTTTCTGGGATAAACCATGTAACTTGCTGGCAAATCTTCAAATTAGCTTCATTTGTATATTGAGCACAATAAGTTCTGTTTTAATCAATTAACGGGCAGGGTCAAAGGATGATGTAAACTTCCTGCAAATTCACCCATGGGTGGGCTGCTGGGGGCTCGCAGGGGTTCGGGAGAATCTATAGTTTAGATTCTGTGCAATTTGGAGAACCCCAAAATCTGACTCCTGGCTGGTCCCGCCCACTCCGCCCCTCCCAGGAGTCCCCACGCAGCCCGTTTTGGATTCAAGTAAGTGTAGGGAGTGCGTGGGAGCTTGGGGAGGGTGAAAAATGGGCCTGCCGGAAGTTTGGGAAGGCCTGTTTCCAGCCTCCAGAGCCTGGGAAGGCCATTTTCGTCCTCCCGGAGACTCGAAGAAAGCCTCCAGAGCCCAAGGAGGGCAAAAACACCTCCCTCCACTGTGGTGCAGGAGGCCAACTAGGCCACGCCCACCATGGCCATGCCCACCCAGCAACTGGGCAGAGAGCTAAAATTTTTGAAGCCCATCCCTGAATTCACCCAAGAGTTTCCTTCTGTATCAGTGAAAATTCTCCATCATCTAGAGTGGGATCTGGAAGTTACCGAAGGACCAACTTGGATAAGCAGCAAAACATTTTCAAGCTTTTTGAAAACTTGTTCAGACTTTTTCGCCGCCTATCCAAGGAGCTTCTTCAGTAACTCTCAGACAACTCTGGATGACTGAGAAAAGAAAGGGCTGCAGGGGTGGGTTTCAGCTGGTTCTCACCGGTGCGCTAGAACCCGTTCGTGAAATTTAGCATACTTTTTGGAACATGTTTGTCCGGTGGCACAGTACTGGATGCTCCTTCCAGCCTGCCCTCCCTTCTCACTCCCCCCGCCTGTCCGGTCACCGCTTGCTCGCCCCGCCCGTCCTCACCATGCTTTCCCCGCGTGATGCTCACTGATTGGCTGGCTCACCAATTGCCCCACCTCTGAGAGGCAGCGGGGTGGGGGGCTTTTTCACCTGCCTTCTTTCTTTCTCCGAAGGCGTGCGAGAAAGCCCCCCCCCAATTGCCCGAATGTTGAACGTGTGAAGGAAGGTAGCTGCAGGCTCCTTTGCCTCAGCTACGTGACCTCCTTTCGTTCTCTGTCTGCCTCCTTCAGAGAAAAAAACGAGAGAGACAAAGAGAGAAGGAGAGAGAAAGAAAGAAAGCGAAAGAAGGAAAGAGAAAGTAAGTGGGGGAAAGAGAGACAAGAAAGAAAGAAGGAACGAAGGAAGGAAGAGAAAGGAAGGAAAGGAAGGAGAGAGATATAAGAAAGAAGAAAGGAAGGAAGAAAGGAAGGAAAGAAAGAAAGAAAGAAAGAAAGAAAGAAAGAAAGAAAGAAAGAAAGAAAAAGAGAACTTATGATCACAATTGAGCCCAAAATTTTGGTTGCTAAGCAAGAGCATTGTTAAATGAGTTTCACCACATTTTACAAGTTGGCCGCTCCCACCCGGTCACATGACCACCAAGCCACGCCCACAAAAGGCCACACCTACAGAATAGGTTATAAAAATTTTGAAACCAATCACTGAATGGCTGTGACTCAAATTCCAGTTTCCTTCTGGATTCTGATTTTATCAGGGTTTCCAACGATTTCACCAGATGTTATTTATTTATTAATTAAATTTATCATCCACTTTTCCTTCAGGTGCTGCAAGACCTTCTTTAGTCCTTGACTTATGACCATTCGTTTAGTGACTGTTCAGAGTTACAATGGCACTGAAAAAGTGACTTATCACTTTTTACACTTATGATTGTTGCAGCATCCTCATAATCATGTGATCAGAATGCAGACACTTGCCAACTGCTCATATTTATAACAGTTGTAGTCATGGGTGAAATCAACTTACGTTTGCTACTGGTTTGCTCAATGTGAGCGTATGTGGGGGGATGCGCCACCTGCGTGCATGCGCAGGAGCTTCTGTGCATGCACAGAGCATCAAAACCGGACGTGATGACGTTGGGATGGGTTGGTGGAGCCTGCTACCGAGAAAGCTACCTGCTTTCTAGCTAATGTAAATCACGTGTCACAGCTGACATCAGAAATACCGGTTCGCCCAAACCGGTAGCAATTTTTTTACTACTGGTTCAGGCGAACCGGTCCGAACCGGTAGCATTTCACCCCTGGTCGTAATGTCCAAAGGTGAAATGATTTGTGACCTTCTGACAAGCAAAAGTCAGTTGGGAAGCAAGATTCACTTAATAACCGTGTTACTAACTGAACAACTGCAGTGATTCACTTAAAAACTGTGGCAAGAAAGTTGTCTCGCTTAGCAGCAGAAATTTTGGGCTCAGTTATGCCATAAGCCGAGGACTGCCTGTATATTGACCCTACTGTGCATGGATTATCTGTTGATGATGTTTTAAACCTTGTAATGACCAAAACTGCATTAAGAAATGGGAGGGGTGGAGCTACTGAGCATGGCTGTCCAATGAGCCCCGTGTTCTGTTTCGACATTAACCGATGACTTGTGCCGTTTTCCACTTCTCAGTGCGGAAAAACGCCAAGGAGCAGGAAGATCTTCTACGGGATAAGGAATTATTAAACGCAGCCATCCAGGAATGCCAACAGCTAGAACAAGAGACCTACACAAGGTAATTTGTCAGAGTGTGCACAGTGTGACTACTATTTGGAGACAACCCAGGAGCAAAATACAGTACACAGAGGTTTTGTCTTTCAAACAGTGGTTTATATACAAGACTTACATATACCTACATACACGTGTTAGGCAAATACCAGCCAATCAATCAATCTTCAATTATAACATGGAGGCATACACCGAGAGATACATGAGGAGAGAGAGATACCTTCACATGGCCTCCCTTATATATACAGCTTCTTAAAGTGGCAGTAACCCTGCTGACTCATCCTCATGTCATCATCTTGGTTTACAGCCTTACAGCAGCTGGTCAGCTATTAAATCATCATTACCCTGACATAATTGGTAACAGCCCTGGCAACAGGGCTGACTTCTCAATCAAGGGGCATTTCCTACTACAGGTAGTCCTCAGTTTACAACAATTCCTTTAGTGACCATTCAAAGTTACATCGGCACTGAAAAAAGTTGACTTATGCTCCTTTTTCACCCTTATGACCCGGCATTCCCATGACTTACGTGATCAACATTCACATGTTTGCAACTGTCTCATATTTATGACGGTTGGCCATGTCCTGGGGTCATCTTTGGTAGCTTTCTGACAAGCAAAGTCAATGGGGAAGCCAGATTCACTTAACAACCGTGTTACTAACTTAGCAAGTGCAGTGATTCACTTAAGAGCTGCGGTAAGAAAGGTAATAAAAACGGTCAAATCTCACTGAACAAGTGTCTCACTTAACAACAGAAATTTTGAGCTCCATTGTGGTTGTAAGTCGAGGAGTACCTGTACTTTCCCAGGGGCACCGTCAAGGAGGGGGAAGTGATGTCACAGGCACAATCACTCACATGATGTCATGAGAGGATGTGATGTCACTGTGGCTTCTGCTGAATGCCCATGTGCACAGCTAGTCCTCGACTTAATAACTATTGGTTTAGCGACAGGTTTGAAGTTACAACAGCATTGAAAAAATGTATCTTAAAACCAGTCCTTGCACTAACTCGAAGCAGTTTTCAGAGTCAGCATCTTGCCCCCAACAATCTGGGTCCTCGTTTTACCCACCTCGGAAGGATGGAAAGCTGAGTCAACCTTGAGCCAGTGAGACTTGAACTGCCAAGTTGCTGGCAGCCGGCAGTCAGCAGAAGCAGGCTGCAGTACTGCACTCTGACCACCGCGCCACCAGCCCTTGGCCTTCTGAACCTCCATGCCAAGTGCTCAACTCCTTTCTCCTGTACATGTTCCCTGCAGGCGTTTGCAGCAATCGAAACACCACCGGGAAGAACTCCGTGCTCAGATGGATCACCGCAAGGAAGCCCGTGAAATGGAAAAGGAGGAGGAGCGCCGTGAATATGCCCTGGCAGAGGAAGCGGAAAAGCTTTATCATCAAAAGATGGCAG
The DNA here is from genome assembly GCF_051295495.1 of Thamnophis sirtalis. Lineage (NCBI taxonomy): Eukaryota > Metazoa > Chordata > Lepidosauria > Squamata > Natricidae > Thamnophis > Thamnophis sirtalis. The sequence goes on along the minus strand of NW_028261385.1, from coordinate 12,555,606 downwards.
ATATCCTTTCCAGACCATACATGAAGTTGAAATTTCTCCACCCTTTAAGGAGGCAACTAGTCATTAACTCTAAAAGTTAGTGTCGCTTCCCTATATGGATATGTAGATGCTGTCTGAGCCCAGGGATGGAAAGGAAAGGGGGGAATATTGAAGGATTCTCTTAATTATTCCTTTCAGTATTATTATTATTATTAATTTCTCCAGGCAAAAGCTTCTCTCCTCACCTCTTTTTTTCTCTTTAAATGTTAAAATAATTATATCTTAAATAAAGTCTTCCAGCAATAAATGAATACTAACCTAAAAGAAGAGCTGCTGTAAATCATTTTAAAATCTTGTTCGATTTGACTTTTTCAAAGCCTAAATTTGGCATTTTTAAATTATCCACCCTGATCTGTAAGTGGTTATTTCAGGAGCAGCATTTACACAACTCTTCAGTCCTACTGTGCAGTTTGGAAAGTCTGGCTTAGTGTGCTGTGAGAATCCAACCATTTGCAAAATAAGATTTGGAGCAAATTATGTTCAAGTCCATTGTGATTTGGAAACCATTGTGAACTGTTGCTCAATAACGGGGCTCTATAGAAATCGTGCTAATTACATTTGAAAGACTATAAATCTCTGCCCTGCAGATTTCTATCTATGAAATAACAGAGAAGTCAAATAATAAAAATAATCTGGAAAAGACATGAACTATCATCTCAACAGTCCATCAGTAGGTAGAACTAAAGCAGTCAGACAAAGTGAGTCTGCTAAAGGCAAATGTTCATTTATTCTAAATTTATATAATATCTGCAAGTTCTGTGTGAGCTGTGTAACACCATTCGATTTGATTTCGTCAAACTGGCAAGTGCGACATTTGGAAAATCTGACAATACATATTTGTTGGAATGATGGGAAGGGCTATCCATAAAATATGGATGCAGTCACAGTGCAGAGTGAAATATTAAAACCAATATGAGAAAACAGAATTTAAAGCTCTAGGCGTCCAGATAAAATGCAGAAAAAAAGAAAATCAGCCTAAAAGTAGAAAAGGTTAAAATAGAAGAATTAAAATAGGAGGTTTTATACTTTGTGCCACAATTTTCATTTATTTATTTATTTATTTATTTATTTATTTATTTTGTTACACATGTACGAGATCATTTTTTTTTTTAATCATTTTATTAAGATTTATAGGCCGCCCTTTTCCCTGAGGGAATAACAGGTATGAGTATAAACATGGACATGAACACAGGAAATGGGGACAGTAGGACAGGGACGTTAGGCACACTGGTGCGCTTATGCACTCCCCCTTTATGGACCTCTTAGGAATGGTGGGAGGTCCACGGTAGACATTTTGAGGTTGAAGCTATGGGGGTTTGTGGCTATAACAACAAAGTCAGGTACAGCATTCCAGACGTTGACCACTCTACTGCTGAAGTCGTATTTTCTGCAATCGAGTTTGGAGCGGTTTACTTTGAGTTTGTATCGATTGTTTGCTCGTGTATTATTGTGGTTGAAGCTGAAGTAGCCATTGACAGCTAGGACGTTGTAGCAGACAATTTCGTCTGCTTAGGTCGGATATTAATTGGCGTAGTTCGAGATTGTCCAAGCCCAAAGTTTCAAGCCTAGTGGCATAAGGACAATGGTGGGTTTCAAAAATTGTTCGAACCTACTCTGTGGGTGTGGCCTCCTTTGTGGGAGTGGCTTGCTGCCCATATGACCAGATGGGAGTGGCTTGCCGCCCATGTGACCAGATATGAAGATGCCGACGTCACTTGTCAGAACCACCTTAAATTACCTCACACACAGCACTGGCATGCATGAGAATATGATGTAAATTTGTTTTTTAAAAGGCATCTTTGGTTTGCGTTAAAACAACTTCAACACACGCATTGTTCTGATTGCACCTTAACAAACAAACGCAGTAGTCATCCTTACCTTCCACAGAGGCACTGGGTTTTATAAATATGAGCTTGATAGTGTAGAATAATCATATCCAAGGACCAGTGGTGGGTTTCAAAAAATTTTGGAACCTCTTCTGTAGGTGTGGCCTGCTTTCCGGGTCCACTGGTGGAACCTCTTCTAACCGGTTCGGTAGATTTGACGAACCAGTTCTACCGAATAGGTGCGAACTAGTAGGAACCCACCTCTGCATAAGGGATTCTATTGTGAGCAGAGGAGTGGAGGACTCTTCTCGTGAAATACCTCTGGACCTGCTCAATCGTATTAATGTCCGATATACAGTGTGGATTCCAGGCAGACGAGCTGTATTCGAGAATTGGTCTGGCAAAGGTTTTGCATGCCCTAGTTTGCAGTACAATGTTACCAAAGAAGAAGCTTTGCAAAATTAGGTAAACAACTCTTTAGTGCCTTTTTGGCAATGCTTCCTTACATGATTCCTTACTGCAAGGCTCTGAATAAACATACCACAGATCTAACGGACACTAACAGACTATTTCCTCTTATATTAAGATTACATTGATTTCATTTGGCAAAGATTTTTTTTTAAAAAATGATGACATTTTTAAAAAATCCTTAAGAAAAAAAAATGTCTGCCAGGTAATTCCCCTAAGAAGGACTGATAAATGCCACCAAATGTGTCTTCCACTTAGCAGCTCATTTTTAGACTTCAGAATGTAAGGATCCTAAACCTAAAGAATATGTCTCCAAAGTTATTTTAGGCTCTGATAGTCATCAAAGTTTATTTCTTCTATTGCATTTTAACACTTGATAAATGAGTGTAGCATTGCAGCATGAAACGTCCTACAAGAAAATGTGTCTGTTAGTGCATCTCTATTGTTGCATTAAGTGATTGATTTACCTTAGAATTTAATTTACAGCTAACAAGGAAACCTTCTCAAATGTTTTACTGTGAAGTTTTATCAGCATTCTTCCCTACCTGGTTTTCTCAGCTCCCACATTACAACTGAGAGTTATGTGCTGTAAATTACTCCTGCTTCCTTCATTTTATATAACTTTCCCCAATCTAGATCTCTTTAAATAGATTAGGCAGCAATACCAACATTTTGGTGTTTGTAACCATTGCTTTTAGCAGCTAAATGGTATGAAAGGCAGGGAAGGGCTTTTGACTATACATGTAGTCCTCACTTAATGACTTCTTGTTCAGCAACCATTCGAAGTTACAACAGTGCTCAACAAGAAGACTTATGGCCGGTCCTTGAAGTTGTCCTTGAAGAGCCGAGGTGGCGCAGTGGTTAAATGCAGCACTGCAGGCTACTTCAGCTGACTGCAGTTCTGCAATTCGGCTGTTCAAATCTCACCGGCTCAGGGTTGACTCAGCCTTCCATCCTTCCGAGGTGGGTAAAATGAGGACCCGGATTGTTGTTGGCGGCGATATGCTGACTCTGTAAACCGCTTAGAGAGGGCTGAAAGCCCTATGAAGCGGTATATAAGTCTAACTGCTATTGCTATTGCTATTGTGGCTGTCGCAGTGTCCACACAGTCACAGGATCATGATTGGGGCACTTGGCAAGCAGCACACAGTTACAATGGTCACAGCTTCCCACAGTCACATCACTTGTGATCTTCACTGCCAGCTTCCAATAAGTCAACTCAATGAGGAAACCAGCCACCACCTGATATTGTGGTTAATGACTGCACATGATTCCTTAACAACCACAACTTGAACAGTCATTGTACACTGAAGATCGCATTTAATTTCGTTGTACAAGGTACAATGACAATAAACTAACTAAACTGAACTAAACTAAAAAATGATGGGAACAGTAATTAAACTCATCTTTAAAACTCCAGACATCTAGGGAAGATATCCAGTACCTCTGGATCAGTCTGGAAAAGCAGGTTCAGCCTACTCAAAAATCCACTTTGCAAGAAAGTCACAGCCTTACTTAAAAATACTATAACCATTGGCCCTTTGTCCTTTAAACCATTCTAAAATGCATCTTAAATTTTTATCTTGTAGACCCGCAATTCATTTTGTGCTTCATCTTCAGAGTACCAACACTTAAAAGTTCAATTGCATTCCTTTTATATGATCCTTCCTCTTCAACAGCTCATTTACTGCTTCTGCAAAATAGGGGAATCAAATTTATTAAAACTTATAAATCTAGGCTGGAGTATTCCATAGTAACTTAAGTAACAAGCTTTACACATTTAATAGTTGGAAAATTTTCTGTGTGTGTGTGTGTGTGTGTAACACACTTTGTAGTTTTTAGACTAAAATGGCATTTATGTGAAACCCAGCAATTATATTTGTATCCCACGTGAACAGACCATCATATTAAAGTATATTATGGTTTATTTGTTTCAATATGGCATATTGCATGGAGATAGCAATTGTATTTGCTAAATCTGCATTAACATATTGTGTGGATCCAAGTTGTAAAGTGTAATAACCAAAGATTTAACATAGATGAATGAATGAATATCCCTTTTTCTCATCTTTATTTCCCTACTGTGGTTACATACCAGAAACAAAACTAGCCTCGCACATTGCAGTATGCTTTGACTTGGCATTTCCAATAATTACAATTATTTCTCACTTTTCGTTCATAAAAAACTGTAATTACTGCTGCAGGATCTGGAAAGAGAGCTGGCTGGAAAGATGGCACTTGTTCCTCAGCATCTAAGACAAGAGTATTCCATAACTAGATATCAGACATGAACAATCAGAGGCACACATGAAGTGTTCAATTAGCTATTTTATTGCTCAAACTCATAGCACAGGAATCTTCCCAGGTTACCGTGCATTAGCCTAGATAAAGTTCAATGACGTTCAAGAGGGGTCGGATCTGCTGTCTTATGCCCCTGTAGGGATTCCAGACTAATCTCACATTTGATTCCTCCCTCGGCTCAACCGGTCTAACTTTGACATCATGCACTGTTTGTCTAGGAAATTGCTATCTTAGTTATAGCGCTTCACCAAATTCTTCTAAAGTTTTCAACACACTATTATAAGCTATAGTGGTTGACTGGCCATAGTGGCTGGATTTATGCAACCTGCAAAGCAAATATATGGAGCCGAGGTGGCGCAGTGGTTAAATGTAGCACTGCAGGCTACTTCAGCTGACTGCAGTTCTGCAGTTCGGCTGTTCAAATCTCACCGGCTCAGGGTTGACTCAGCCTTCCATCCTTCCGAGGTGGGTAAAATGAGGACCCGGATTGTTGTTGGGGGCAATATGCTGACTCTGTAAACCGCTTAGAGAGGGCTGAAAGCCCTATGAAGCGGTATATAAGTCTAACTGCTATTGCTATTGCTATACAGTAATGGCCAAAATTGTGGAAACCTTTTGGGAAAAGTATTTTTGAGGTTTGATGGCTAAGCAACCCCACACTTTTTTTTAGTAGTATCATAAAATTATATATCAACTGAAAGATAATTCAATCAAGAATGTAATGCAACAAAGTTTGTTCAATTATCTGTATTCTATGAAAAGTTATAGCCAAATGTAGCCAGCAATAAAACCCAGTTAATAGAAGCAATGAATCATTCAATCTTGGTTTCACATTATAACAACTGCAGAACTAAAAGACTTGGTTAACTCCATAGGAAGATGTTGTAAGGCCGTAATTCATACAAAAGCCGGGGTTGGATTCCTGCCTGTTCGCACCTCTTAGGGCGTACCAGTTCCAAAAATTTGCCGTACTTTTGCCTACCCATTCCACGGAGGCGTAGCCACGTCCCCATACTGGTACACTCCCATGCCCTGCAGCCCATTTGCAAGGCACTTCTCAAAGAGAAAGAAGCGAGGGTGGGGCTTCTTCAGAGGACCTGAGGCAAAAACAGAGTTGAAGTCCTCTCTGAAACAACTGGAAAAGGTACGTGTGGTCGGAGGGAGGGGGAGGAATTCAAACTTCATCCTCCTGTGCTGTACGGGGCTTTGGGCAAAGACTGGAGGGAAGGACCCTGGCTTGCTTGTGCTCGGCCTCCCCAAGTGTAGTTTGATTGCAGGTGGAGCCACATTGCCTTTTCAAACCTGTAATCAGTGAAACTGGGCTGGATTTTTACATAGTGGATCCGAGCCTTCTGGGGCTGGGGGAAAATGTGTGTGTTACAGCATGGCTCTTGGCCTGGCTTCCTACGTCCTCCTGTGGTTTCCTCAGTGCTCGCTTGTGCTCTCCCTCCCCAAGTGTAGTGACTTCCTCCCCAGGCTCCTCCATTTCTCCCCACACACCCACAGCTGGATAAAACTATATAAAAATCTAGCCCAGCTTTACTGATTACAGGTTTGAAAAGGCAATGTGGCTCTGCCTGCAATCAAACTTTATTGCTTTAGAGCTTGTGGTCGTAGAGCTCGTGGTCGTAAGTCGAGGACTACCTGTAAAATTCCAAGTGCTGGGGTTGACTTATAAAGTCCTGCATGGTTTGGTTCCAAATATCTTCAGGATCACATCTCCTTTGATTGCAATCTACTTGCCCTGCATTATCTGGAACAGCTTCAAGCACAGCACAACAGAGAGCACATTAATCTAGTCACAGTACCAATCAGAGGTGGGTTCCTACCAGTTCGCACCTATTTGGTAGAACCGGTTCGTCAAATCTACCGAACCGGTTAGAAGAGGTTCCACCAGTGGACCCGGAAAGCAGGCCGCACCTACAGAAGAGGTTCCAAAAATATTTGAAACCCACCACTGGCAAGGATCTTGTAACTTGACAGCTTTAAGACTTGCATGCTTCAATGCCAGAGTTTCTGAATGGCTACTTGGACCAACCTAAGTACTAATTCATCATTTCATATCCGGTCACATGGGTGGCAAGCCACTCCCACAAATGAGGCCACACCCACAGAGTAGGTTCCAACAATTTTTGACTGGTACCAATTGGCACCACTGGTACCAATGCACAGCCTACTGAGATCAAGCAATCTCTTTTCAGCAGCGTCTAAGAAATATCTTATCAACCAAAACTTCTAGAAGGGGCTCCGGGTCGTTGAGATCAGATGCAGCCCTCAGTGACAATTTGGCTTCCAAGATGATCTTCAAATCAGGGGTGAAATGCTCTGAAGTCTGCTATCGGTTAGCTTGTTCTCCCAAACTGGTAGTTTAAAAATGCTTTTAAAAAGTTTTTTTTTAAAGTTCCAATGATCAGCTGTGCAACAATCAGCTGTGCTGCGTGATCGTGGGAACTTTTAAAAAAACTTTTTAAAGCATTTTTTTTTTTTACTACCGATTCGGGTGAACCGGTAGCATTTCACCCATGCTTCAAATGCTGTACTTGATCCTGCGAGGGAAGCCGGCCAGAATTGCAGTGTTTGCCAGCCAGAATTTCCATCTTCTTGGGATTCAGCCTTAGCCCATTGGCTCTCATCCAATGCTTCACATCCTGCAAATCCAGCAGATGAAATTCAGATAAAAAGCAGGAAGCTGAGTGTTATCTGCATACTGATGACATCTCACTCCAAAGGTCCAGATGGCCTTTCCCAGCATTTTCGTTTAGATATTACGGAGCACGAGGGACAAAATTAAGCCCCGTGGGACTCCACAGGTGCGAGCGGAAAGACAACCCCTAGCACAGGGGTCTCCAACTTTAAGACTTTGGACTTCAACTCTGTCAAGGAATTGCGCAGCAGCCGTCCAGATGGAGACACTGACACAAACTTGTAGTCTTTTATAGAAATATGTTTAACACTCAAATTTACAGCAGCCTTTGTCATCATCCAGAAATATGTCATAATTCTTGAGGATAACAATAATACAGGGGCGGGGAAGTAACTTGAGATTTATTAATTATGAATATTTATGCTTTCACCATCTAATATCTATGCATGTATATGACTGTATCATTTTCTCCTCCTTTCCTGAAATGCTTAACTATGAATGCATCCTCGTGTCTCTAGGAACCCCTCCAGTGGTGGCTTTCCATTTTTTTTAGAACATCTTCTATAGGTGTGGCCTGCTTTGTGGGAGTGGCTTGCCAGCCATGTGACAGGGTAGGAGTGGCTTGCCAGCCATGTGACCGAGTAGGAATGGCTTGGTAGTCATGTGGCTGGGTGGGCGTGGCCAACTTGTAAAATGTGGTGAAATTCACTTAACAACGCTCTTGTTAGCAACCAAAATGTTGGCTCAGAAACTCTGGCATTTGAAGCACGCAAGTCTTAAAGCTGTCAAGTTACAAGACCCTGCACCTCTAACCCTTTAGAAAAAAAACCCTCAGGGGTGTTCAAACTTGACAGCTTTAAGACTTGTGGACTTCAACTCCCAGAATTCCTCCTCTCGCTCTTCATCTTGATGATGTGCAGATGAGCGGGGGGAGGGAGCTGGAACCGGTTCTAAACAGCACTGTAGATTTGTGGAACCTCTTCTCTAGAAGAGGGTAGAACTGGCAGGAACCCACCCCTGAACCCCTCCCATTATTTTCTGGAGAAAATTGCTCCTCTATAAATACTGTAGTGAGCCTTGATTATTTCTTTTCTTTGGGGGGGGGAGGGGTTTCTTGCATTTGATTCCAGACAACAACCCACAGTATCAAAAAGCTGCTGAAAGTTTAGGAAGAGACACAGCAGCTCCAGAAGTTGTGGGTCAGAGGTGGGTTCCTACCAGTTCGCACCTATTCGGTAGAACCGGTTCGTCAAATCTACCGAACCGGTTAGAAGAGGTTCCACCAGTGGACCCGGAAAGCAGGCGACACCTACAGAAGAGGTTCCAACATTTTTTGAAACCCACCACTGGTCCTTGGATATGATTATTCTACACTATCATGCTCCTATTTATAAAACTCGGTGCCTCTGTGAAAGGTAAGGATGAGTACTGCGTTTGTGGTGCAATCAGAACACTGCGTGTGTTGAAGTTGTTTTAATGCAAACCAAAGATGCCTTTTAAAAAAGTGTCCACACCCAAAATTCAATGCACCCCGCCCACCTACGCATTCGTGGGGGGGCAGCTTTCACCCTTCCCAGGCTCCGGAGGCTTTCCTGAAGCCTGGGTAGGGCAAGAACAACCTCCCCCAACCCCCAGGAGGCCCTCCGGAAGCCCAAAACAGATAAATTCTGAATTCCCAGTTGGTCCGTTGGGCCCATTTTTCGCCCTTCCGAGGCTCTGGAGCCTTTCCTGAAACCTGGGGAGCGCAAAAACAGCCTCCCCATGCCTTCCAGAAGGCCAAAAATCAGCTGGCAAATACGGGTCCGTGTGCCTCCTGCAAGGTCTCCTTCGAACTATTTTTCTGTTGTTGAAAGAAATGTCCTTTTGGGTTCAGCTCCAAGTGGGGAAGAAGACACTGGAGACATGGAGGCTGCTTGGAAAGATGGTTTATTGTTGGACAGGGCCACATGGCTTGGGCCTTGAACAGAAAAGGTGATCACGTGTTTCAATGTTGGTGGAGAAGAAGAGAGAAGGGCTGAGGAAGGGGCTTGCTAGGCTTTTTATACCCTGTTTAGTCCCACCTCTCTGTTTCCTGTTCCTGTGTAAGAAATGTATTCTGACTGGTTATCAAACTCCCATGGTGCCATGCAGGGGGCTACAGGTATAGATGAGTTCTCAGATGCCATGTGGAGAGTTGAGTAATATCCCTTCCTCCTACAGCTGCAGTGAGGAGAAGTCTTTATTATGTAAAGTGGACTAGCCTGGCCATCTTAATGGCCCATTAGCTGGGGATGGGCAGAAAGCTATAGGCCAATGTTTTTCAACCACTGTGCCGCGGCACACTAGTGTGCCGTGACATAGTGTAAGGTGTGCCGTGGGAAAAACACTTTATATATATATAGTCAATATAGGCACAGAGTTAAAAATTTTTAACATTTTCTAATGATGGTGTGCCTTGTGATTTTTTTCATGAAAAAAGTGTGCCTTTGCACAAAAAAGGTTGAAAAACACTGCTATAGGCAACTATTCTGTCTTTTAAAACATGTTTCTTTTCACATCCAGAGAAATATTCTGCCTTTTCAATATTTCCTAGGACATTTCATTTTTCTGGGAGAGGGCTGGATGATAACTTCCCACACTGTTATTCAGAATGACAAGGACAGAAGCCCATCCTTTTTGCTTGCTCAACTGCACAGTAGGTCCCCTAATGTACTCTCACCGGTGCTCCGTCTTGGTTTGGTTTGGTTTTATTAGAATTTGTAGGCCGCCCTTTTCCCTGAGGGGACTCAGGGCGGCTCACACAAAACCGGGAAGGGGGAATACAAACATTAAGATACAACATATAATAAAATAGTAGGCAACATCCATTCATCATTCGGGAGGGGTAGCTATCCTTATCCCCAGGCCTGACGGGCGAGCCAGTTCTTCAAGGCTATGCGGAAGGCTTGGACGGTGGAGAGGGTACGAATCTCCACGGGGAGCTCGTTCCAAAGGGTCGGGGCTACTGCTGAGAAGGCCCTCCTCCTTGTAGTTGCCAGCCGACACTGGCTGGCCGATGGAATGCGGAGGAGGCCTAATCTATGGGATCTTATTGGTCGCAGGGATGTAATTGGCAGAAGGCGGTCTCTCAAGTATCCAGATCCACTGCCATGTAGGGCTTTATGGGTGACTAATAGCACCTTGAAGCGCATCCGGAGATCGACAGGTAGCCAGCGCAGCTCGCGGAGGATAGGTGTTATGCGGGTGAATCGAGGTGCACCCGCAATCACTCGCGCGGCTGCGTTCTGCACTAGCTGAAGTCGCCGGATGCTCTTCAAGGGCAGCCCCATGTAGAGCACATTGCAGTATTCCAGCCTAGAGGTCACAAGGGCCCGAGTGACTGTTGTGAGAGCCTCCCGATTCAGGTAGGGTCGCAACTGGCGCACCAGTCTTCTAGCAATTCCTCCACCATCTATTCGGTGACGTTTCTTGCTGTGTTCATCATAAACCAGGGTCCCTCCATGCCTCTGGTGACAATCCTTGGTATCCGTAAAGGGGTAGCGAGCTTGCTGCCACATTCAATATTTCTATACGGCTCCGGGCAGACCTTCTAACCCCCAAATCAAAGCAATTTCTAAATGGTTTCTCTTTGTTCCCAGAAGCCAACCTCAGAGGGTTTCATCTCACTCCAGTGCTTTAGAATAGAGAACTAATTTAAAAGCATCTGCAAGGAACACTGATGCAGAATGAAAAGAATCTCTGACTCGGCATATCGTTAAAACTACAGAGAAGGATTTTGAGTGGTTAGATGCCTGGTCATTTCTAACCACTGAACTAGGGAAATTCAGCCTGACGCCTCCTGAAAATTCAGACGCCGAGCTGGAATGATTTTTTTGAGGATCTGTGTGGAAATCACTGTAAGAGGTGCACTGCTTGCAAAAGGCAAGTCAAGAAACAATGGATATAAATTAACCAAGGACAGAAGCAACCTAGAACTAAGGAGAAATTTCCTAATGGAGAGAACAATTAACCAATGGAATAGCTTGCCTCCAGAATAACAATTAGATTTGGAAGGGACTTTGGAGGTCTTCTAGTCCACCCCCCCCCCCCTGCTCAGGCAGGACACCATATACCATTGCAGATAAATGGTTGTCAAATTTCTTCTTAAAAACGTCCAGTATTGGAGCACTCACAACTTCTGGAGGCAAGTTGTTCCGCTGGTTAATTGTTCTAACTGTCAGGAAATTTCTCCTTAGTTCTAGGTTGCTTCTCTCCTTGATTAGTTTCCACCCATTGCTTTTTGTTCTGTCTTTACGTGCTTTGGAGAATAGGTTGCCCCCTTTTCTTTGTGATAATCCCTAAGATATTGGAAGACTATAATGTCACCCTTAGTTCTTCTTTTCTCTAAACGAGACATACCCAATTCCAGCAACCGTTCTTCATATATTTTAGCCTCCAGTCCCCTAATCATCTTGGTTGCTCTTCTCTGCACTCTTTCTGGACTCTCAGCATCTTTTTTTACATTGTGGCAACCAAAGCTGGATGCAATATTCCAAATGTGGTCTTTCCAAGGCATTATGGTGATATTTACACTTCAGTTGTGGGTGCTCCATCACTGGAGGCTTTCAAAAAGGGACTGGGAGAACCATTTGTCTGAAATGGTGTAGGGCAGTGATGGAGAACCTTTCTGGCACCGAGTGCCCAAACCAGAACACGTATGCACGTGCGTACATGTTTGTGTGGCGGAGCATCAGAAACCAGAAGGACAGCTGGCTGGTGCGAGCATGCCTGTTTTTTGCCCATTTTTCAGGCCAAAAATGGTCCCCAAAACAGCTCAAAAAACGGCCCAAGAAAGGCCCAGGAATGGCCCAAAAAATGGCTTGGCTTTTGGCTATTTTCAGGCTGTTTTCCAGTACTCCAGCGCCCGTGAAGACCAGCTGGCCGTGCCGGAAACCAGAATAGCAGCTTTTAATGGCACGCCTGCCCACAGAGAGAGCTCTGCATGCCACCTCTGGCAGGCGTGCCTTAGGTCCACCATCACGGCTGTAGGGTATTGTGCTCGAGCAGTGGGTTGGACTAGAAGACCTCTGAGGTCCCTTCCAACTCTACTCCATATTGTATGTGCTAAAAAGTAATGAAAGAGATTTCCAGGCAAACAAAAGGAAAAAAAAAACCACCTAAATAGCTTTGCTACAGTTTTGGAAAGTGTGCCTGTAGCTCAGTGGTGGGTTTCAAAAATTATTCGAACCTACTCTGTGGGTGTGGCCTCCTTTGTGGGAGTGGCTTGCTGGCCATGTGACCGGATGGGAGTGGCTTGCCGCCAATGTTCCCTCTAATTTTTTTTCAGTGTGAGCGGAAAAGTATAGTGTTTGAGCGGCACATTTTCATGCCTGAGCACCTTAATTTTTTTCACAGATGTCACCTAAGACAACAACGAAATCAGTATTATTTGAAACTCAAAGTTATGTTTATTCAAGGTACCCGCTTAATTAAAAGTGTTATATAATATCAGTATCACTTAACAACGGTCCTGCTTAGCAACCAAAATGTTGGCTCAGAAACTCTGGCATTGAAGCGTGCAAGTCTTAAAGCTGTCAAGTTACAAGATCCTCGCACCCCTAACCCTTTAGGAAAAAAACCCCAGGGATCTTCAAACCTGACAGCCTTAAGCCTTGTGGACTTCAACTCCCAGAATACTTTTCCGCTCACACTGAAAAAAAATTAGAGGGAACATTGCTGACGGGGTGAAGCATAGCTTGCATTGTCCCTAGTGCAGATTCTTTTCCCAGCCTTGGGAGCTGAAGTCCTCCGTCCCTCCCTTATTCCTGTTTCCTTTTCCTTCATTATATTCAATTGTTTCAATATTAAGTGTAATTCTTCCTTCCTAACATTTTTCCATTTTTTTCCTTATATTCTTTTCCATTTCAACATTGTCTTTGTTCCTTCCATTCTTCCTTCCTTCTTTCAATCCTTCCAATATTTTTTCCTTCATTCCCTTGTCTGTTTCAATATTAAGTACATTTCTTCCTTTCTTCCTATACTTTTTTCCATTTTCTTCCTTATATTCTTTTCCATTTCAACATTGCCTTCCTTTTTTCCTTCCTTCCTATACGTCTTTCCATTTTCTTCCTTATATTATCTTTTCTGTTTCAACAGTCTTTGTTTCTTCCTTCCTTCCTTCCTTCCTATACTTCTTCTTTCATTCATTATATTTTCTTTTCCATTTCAATATTAAGTGTAATTCTTTGTTCCTCCTTCCTTCTTTCAATCCTTCCAATACTTTTTCCTTCATTCTCTTTTCCTTCAATATTAAGTGCAATTCCTTCCTTCCTTCCTTCCTTCCTTCCTTCCTTCCTTCCTTCCTTCCTTCCTTCCTTCCTTCCTTCCTTCCTAAGTTATTTCCATTTTCTTCCTTATATAATATTTTCTGTTTCAACATAAAGTGCCTTCCTTCCTTCCCTCCCTCCCATCCCTTTCTTTATGTTTTCTTCATGCTTTCTTTTCTTTTTCCTCTGCTCTTTTTAAATCCCCCCCCCTTCTTCTCCTCCTCTACATTTAGGTTGGATTAGTTTGTACAACGGTCATCAAACTTCTGAAGTAAAAATAAATAAATCATATTTAAGAAGAAGAAGAAAAAGGAAGACGTTTTTAGTTAAGTCAAACGTTTTAATAAAAGTTTCATCTTTTAAGATTCGTCCAACACATCCAATTGTAACCTTAACAGTAAAGAATATCACCCCAGCTGCTAAAGGTTCAACCAGTCTGAGAACCATTGAAAAGACAACAGTGCAAAATCCAAAAGACACAACTTCCTCACCGCCATTGCTTTGGTACCAAATCTTTGAGGAAGGGGCTCCAGAAAGGAGGAGGAGGAGGAGGGAACCAAAGAGAGGCTTTTACCGGGTCTGCGCCCCACAGCCAGGACCGTCCTTGCACCTCAAGCCGCGTTTCTTCCTGCAAAGGCAAAGCCCTTCAGGCAACCCGAGAGTTCCGCTTGACGCCAGAAGGGCTTTGCAGGAAGAAACGCGGCTTGAGGCGCCAGGACGGTGCTGGCTGTGGGGCGCAGACTCGGCAAAAGCCTCTCTTTGGTTCCCTCCTCCTCTCCCTCGTTCCACAGCCTGCATGACGCTGCCGCCCAGGCTGAGAGCTGCGTGCCGCTGAAACAAGTTTGGGGAGGTCCTTTGCAGGCAGCCAGTTCTAGCCGCCTGCAAAGGACTTCCCCACGTTTGCTTTGAAAGAAACCTCTGCGCGGGAGTTAGAAACCTCTGCGCGGGGGTTTCTTGCCATGTGCGCGGCCGCGCGGCCGCGCACCTTAGAGGGAACAGTGCTTGCCGCCCGTGTGACCGGATATGAAGATGCCGACGACACTTGTCAGAACCACCGTAATTACCTCACACACAGCACTGGCATGCATAAGAATATGATGTAAACTTTTTTTTTAAAAGGCATCTTTGGTTTGCATTAAAACAACTTCAACACACGCAATGTTCTGATTGCACCACGAACGCAGTAGTCATCCTTACCTTTCACAGAGGCACTGAGTTTTATAAATATGAGCATGATAGTGTAGAATAATCATATCCAAGGACCAGTGGTGGGTTTCAAAATTTTTTGGAACGTCTTCTGTAGGTGTGGCCTGCTTTCCGGGTCCACTGGTGGAACCTCTTCTAACCGGTTCGGTAGATTTGACGAACCGGTTCTACCGAATAGGTGCGAACTGGTAGGAACCCACCTTTGCTGCAGCTGTTCCGTAACTATCAGAAACTGTGGGTTTCCCCTTATTAAATCAATTACTTCTCTCAAAATCAATGGGCCATATTTTAGCCCAGTGTGCTGTGTGATTCCAATGCCATCCAGAAGCAGCAGTTTGAAGTAAAGGGAATATATCACATCACAGATTCCACACTTTTGAGATCTTGCCAGACTCCAAGACAGCAGGACCTTGTGATTTATAACCTCACACATAGATTGGAATCACACAGCACACGGGGGTAAAATATGGCTCCTTGATTTGTGATTCACTGTGTCACGTGAACGCAGCCAAGAGGGAGATAGCCTTTGGTAAGTATGGTGGACGGAGAATCTGTGACTTCTAAACTCTTCTAGCCATTTGGCATTTGATTGAGACAGTCCATATTTATTGCCAGTGTTTATAATGGGATGTGGGTGTGCGTATGTGCACACTCACCCTGGCAAAAATGCTAGAAAGAGCAGCAAATAATGGCTTCGATACGAACATATGCGGTCACATCTAAGCACGTTAGGCAAAATGTGGGATCTGCTTATTCATTGATTTTCCCACGCTTAATTCAATTACTCACTGCCTGTGATGCAATGAAGAAGCAACTGATTTAATAAAGGGACAGTTTTTGATATTCATGAAACGCCTCCTGTACATACAAATTTCAAAACAGAGGCAAAACTACATTTTTTTGTTCTTTCGTTCGCCTAGAAATCTTTCAAAAATTGCAGGAATGTCTAATTAATGTACAGAAATCCTATCTGTGCTACTATCATCCAAAGAAGAGGGAGAAAGGCTGGCATCCTTCCTTCCTTCCCTTCCTTCTTTCTCCCTTCCCTTTCTCGTTCCTTCTTTCCTCACCTTCTTTTCCTTTCCTTTCCCACTCACATTTCTCCCCATTTTCATCCATTTATTTCTTTTTCTTCCCTTCCCCATTCATTTACTTTCCCCCTCCCTTTCTCTCTCCATTCAGTATGTGTAGATATATATATATATACACATATATATATATATGAAAACACAATGCAGTTTTCTCAACCTGGCACCCTCCGATGGGTGGGCTTGGCAATTCTGCCCAAGAAGAATTGTGGGAATTGGACTACCTGGAGAACCATCAGATCTTGCCAGAGCACCTAATGTTCTCTCAAAGGAGTTTCTCCAGGGATTTCAGGATGCCCATCTTAACTATAACAAGTAGTAGCTACTCAGGGCTTTGTCATCTTTTGGATCCTGGCTGGGGAAAAGAGGGATGAGGAAAAAAGATGGGACCAGGGCGAAGGACGTGTCCCCAGCAGGTTGCAGTACGCCTTATGGATAAAAAAAGGAAAGGAAATTTGACGCGCTTCCCCTGGACCTGACGGAGAAGTGAAGACGGCCGGTGGGGAAACCGCAGCTTTTGCCCGGAGAAAGGAGCATCGGAGCGCCCGGGGGTTGAAGAAGAGCTGAACGGTCCCCCCGAGGGCATCTAGCCGGCCCTCCGCAGCTCGGTCAGGCCAAGTGGTGGTGGGGGGGGGGGAGAGGAAGGGCGGCCGGACGGCGCGCACTTGCTTCCCGGGCTCGGCCGGCAGAGGGCGAGCCGTGCCCGCGGGCTTGCCCGGCTTTCTCCCACCTGCGCCAAGCAGACGAGCGCAGGAAAGCGGCGCCGTCCGTCCGCCTCCCTCCCTCCCTCCTTCCCTCCCCGCCGAGCCCAGCGCCTCCCCTACCTGGCGACGAGGGAGCGGCGCCCGGCTCCGCCCGCCCGCTTCGCCGGGCAGCGGCTGCTCCCTCTCCCCCACCTTCCGCCTTGCCGCTCTTCGCCGGCCGTTGGGTAAATAACTCCGGGGCCGAGGCCGGGCAAAGGTCGGCGGAGCGCGGCCGGCCGTCGGAACTGCATCGCCCGGCTCCGCCTGTATCCCTTTCCCGTCGCCACTAGCACCACCGGGCGCCTGGACGCCGCTCTTTTTCGGCCCGGCTCCGGCTTGAATGCTTCGGAGTTGCCTGCGGACTTCTCGGCTTTGCGCCCCTTTGGCTTTTGCGCATCGCCGGCCGGGACATGTCGGTGACGGAGCTGTACAGCAAGGTAGGAAGGGAAGCGGGGGGGAAGACTCGAGCCGGGGCGGGCGGGGGGGTCCCTGGATCTCCTCTCCTCCTCCGTCACCTTCCCCGGAGCCGCCTGCGGGCGCGCCCTGCGGTTTCCTTTCGCGGCCGGTTGAGTTTGTTCCTGGAGAGTGCAAGTCCGCCCCGCCCGCTTTCAGGACGAGCCCGGCTGGGAAGGGGGCGGCGGGGGTGTGCGTAAAACAAAACCGCTCCTGTTCCCATTTCCCAGAGGGGGAAAACTGAGGCACGGAGGGAGATCCAGCAGGCTGAACGCGGACGCTCCTTCAAAGCTGCCTTGGCTCTTCTTCCTCCAGGGTGGTTGTGAGAATGGAGCTGCCCGTGACCCGCGTGTTTACGAAGTCCCGGGTTGCGGGGGGGGGGGCAGGTGCGGCTCGAACCAAGGCCGATCTCCAGCCTCGAGATGATGGGGAGGTTATCCCGGCTCTTCACCCCCCTCCCCGCCCCGTCCCCAAAACCCCTTCTTTCTTTCCGTGTTTTCCTTGCTTTCCAAGTTCTTGGCTAGGAAGCGGCGGGTTCCGTGGTGGGACCCGAGTGGAGTGGAGGAGTCCCGGGTCGCCCTCCCGCCGCTCCCGCTCTGGGCTGCTTCAAGAGGAGGGCCGGAGAGACCCCCCCTCGCCCCTTCTGCCTTTTGGGGACGCCTTCCCGCAATTGTGGCGGTTTTGCGGGGCGTCCGACTTCGTGGGGATGAGCCTGCGATCTCCCAATATAAGATACAAGGATAGGGGCTCCATCTTGAGCAGGGGGTTGGACTAGAAGACCTCCAAGGACACTTCCAACTCTTTATACCAGGGATGTCCAAACTTGGGAACTTTTAAGACTTGTAGACTTCAACTCCCAGAATTCCCCAGCTGGGAATTCTGGGAGTTGAAGTCCACAAGTCTTAAAAAGTTCCCAAGTTTGGACATCCCTGCTTTATACTTTTATTCCGTTGAGTAACTTTTCCCAGTTCCGACCTAGACCTGGATCTGTCCAAGTCAGCCCTGGTACCCCAACTTTTCTGAATTCCCCCCCCTACCCACCCCCAGCTGGCAGGAAATGGAATTCTGGGAATTGCAGTCCCAACTCATCCAGAGGGTGGCAGGTGAGACTCTCATAAGTGATTTCGAATGTAGAATAGATAGAATGAGCCGGAAGGGACCTTGGAGGTCTTATAGTCCAGCCCCCTACTCAAGCAGGAGAACCTATACCATTTTTACATAAGTGACTGTCTAGACCAGGGGTTCCCAACCTTTTTTGGGCCATGCCCCACCGAAGCTTCTTTAAAATTCTGATGCCCCCCTCCCTCCCGTGACATATAATTCTTACTTTAGTCAAAAAGTGAACTTTACTCGCGCAGGGGAAGCCTAAAAGGCCATTAACTTGGTTTAAACAAGGTTCAAATTGCCCCCATTAAGCCTGGACCTCACGTTGGGAACTACTACTGGTCCAGGCTCTTAAAAATATCCAGTGATGAAGCACCCATGATTTCTGCAGACAAGATGTTCCACTGGTTAATTGTCCTCACTATTAAGAAGTTTCTCCTTAATTCCAGGTTGATTCTCTCTTTGATCAGTTTCCAACTATTATTTTTTGTCCTGCCCTCTGGTGCTTTAGAAAATAAGTGGACCCCTTGACCTTCTTTTCTCTAGAATAGCCAAACCAAATCCGTATGTTTTAGTCTCCAGGCCTTAGTTGGCTACTTCTCTGAACTTCTTTCAAAGTTCAGAGAAGATTGATAATGATCAAAGATGATGGGGGTTCCTGCTGGAAGGGAGATTGCCTCTTTGAAATCTGAGGTTTGTGGTGGCCCCATGGGGGGGGGGCTTCCAGAAGTGAGGTTGATTTGAGTTTTCTCCATGGTGGCTGGGCCAGATGATCTTTGGAGGTGCAATGTACCGTATTTTTTCAGAGTATAAGATGCACTAAGATTTTGGCGAGGCAAATTAAAAAAAAGTTTTTGCACTCTGCAGACCTCCCAAAAATGACCCTTTTTTTTTGCAAAAACAGGCATGTTTTTTGTCAAAAAAAAAGAGGCATGCATAGCCTTTAGGAGGCTTCCAGAGTTCTACTGGGGGCTGGGATGGGGGGAAAAATGAACAAAAAAATGGCCCATTTTTTGCTTATTTCTGCTCTCCCCAGCCCCCAGGAGCACTTTGGAAGCCTCCTAAAGGCTATGCACGGCCATTTTTGCAAAGGGGGCGGTAGGGTTTCGGAAAGCCAAAAATGCTGCATTCAGTGTATAAGACGCACCCAGATTTTCACCCTCTTTTTTGAGGGAAAAAGGTGCGTCTTATACCCCGAAAAATAGGGGTATATTTTCAGAACATTCAGAGATGTCCACCGTTGGAGGTTGGTGGACCTTTCTCCTCCCATCCTCTCCTAGTGGTTCACCTGCAGTTTGGGTTCATTTCTTATGCTTTTGCTTAGCGTTGCTGAAAAACAGCAGTGCAAGTGATTGTTTTTTTATTATTTAGATGTAAAGATAACCACCCACTCCAGTTGACTCTCGGTGGCTAAACAAAATAAAACAGCAATTAAAACAATTACAAACGTGAACAAAATTGTTCCTTTGAAAAGCATCCCTAAAGCTGAAAGTCAAGCAGTTTCTAAAGATAAACACAACGATAAACTCCCAGCCCCTCTCTTTCTCTCTCTCTCTCCCTCCCTCCCTCTCCCTCCCTCTCTCTCTCTCTCTCTCCCTCTCCCTCTCTCTCTCTCTCCCTCCCTCTCCCCCTCTCTCTCCCCCTGCTTGTAACAACTCATCAGCTGGCCAGTTAAACTATGGCTTGTGGGTGCTACTTTCCCTAGGACTGGGTGGTAAGAAGGAAGTGGATTGTGATTGCTTTATTGCCTTTTAGGTTTTAAGTTAGGAATGTTTTCCTTTGAAAGTTGAAATATGTGGCTCTAATTAGCTCCCTCTATCTAGGATAGGTGCAAAGTGCATTGTTTTACTGGTAGAAACCAAACAAAAGAGCCAATTAGGTCTAGCGTCTAAGGTAACCAGGATAGAAAGCAAGAGATTGTGAGTTCAAGTCCCACCTCAGTCATGAAAGCCGGCTGGGTGACTTTGAGCCAGTCGCTCTTTCTCTCTCTAAGCCCAACTCGCCTCACGGTTCCACCACAAAACTGTGGTAGACTAAAGCGCGCTCGACGAAAGCGCGTACCTGACGTCATCACAGCGCGACGAAAACATCACGCTGTGAGCGGTAAAGTTAAAATTAACGCGAAAACCTTACCCTACCCCCCCAAACCTAACCCTAAACCTAACCCTAAACCTAACCCTAAACCTAACCCTAAACCTAACCCTAACCCTAACCCTAACCCTTAACCTAACCCTAAACCTAACGCTAACCCTTAACCTAACCCTAAACCTAACCCTAACGCTTAACGTAACCCTAAACCTAACCCTAACCCTTAACCTAACCCTAACCCTAACCCTAAACCTAACCCTTACCTTAATGTGAATCGGCTTGCTTTAAAAGCGCTTTTTAAAGCGCCCTTTTTTCTCCGCGGTCGTATTTGTCGCACTGCTGATGACGTCAGGTACGCGCTTTAGTCGGGCGCGCTTTAGTGGACCGCGGTTTTGTCATGCCACTCGCCTCACAGGGTTGTTGTGGGGAAACTATGAAGGGGGGGTGTTGGATACGTTTACCTCCTTGAGTTATTTGTAAAAATAATAGAGGCAGGATCTAAATAAATCGGATGAAGAAAAGTTCAAGTTGGCAAAGGCAATTTCTGTTAGGTTCCCTCTTATTAAAGCAGGTAGAAAAGGTGAACTCTCCACCTGCCTAGGATTGCGGACTGCTCTGCAGTGTTGCTCCTACCACTGTTTCTCCAGGACTTTTAAAAGAACTCAAGGTGTTCACATCACGCAGCTTCCTGTTCTAGGAACCTGGGAAATTGTAGGATACAGGGCAGTCCTCAACTTACAACAGTTCCCTTAGTGACCGTTCAGAGTGGCAACAGCACTGAAAACAGTGACTTACAACCATTTTTCACACTTATGACCGTTGCAAGCCTCCCTGTGGTCTCATGATTTACATTTGGATGCTTGGTAACTGGCTCACACTTATGACGGTTGCAGGGTCCAGGGGTGCAGGGGTGAAATCCACTTACCTCTGCTACCGGTTCAGTAACAATGTGCTCACTTCGCTCACACGTGCCACCTCCGTGTATGCGCAGGACCTCACGTAATGCGCAGCATGACAAAAAGGTAAGGTAAGCGAACAGTGGGGGGGGGGAATCTGCTGTGCTGCACGATTTAGATTAGCCAGAAAGCAGAAAATCCTGCTTTCTAGCTAATATAAATCATGCGTCACAGCTGATCATTGGAAAAACTGGTTTGTCCGTCCGTAGTGGTTTCATTTATTTTACTACCAGTTCGGGCGAGCCAGTCCAAACCAGTAGCATTTCACCCTTGATCCAGGGGTCATAGGATCACTTTTTGTGGCTTTCTGACAAGACAGGTCAATGGGGAAGCCAGATTTACTTAACAACCCTGTTATTAATTTAACAACTGCAGTGATTTACTTAACAAATGTGAGAATAAAGGTCATAAAATGGGGCAAAACTCATTTCACAAATTTCTCACTCCGCATCATAAATTCTGGGCTCTGTTAGGAATATAATCTAACAGTTGGGTTGGCAATATAGAAATCATGTAACAATGCTATACCTGTTTCTTTAAATCATGCTGTAAAATGTGATTGGTTGCTGTTT
The DNA here is from genome assembly GCF_051295495.1 of Thamnophis sirtalis. Taxonomy (NCBI): domain Eukaryota; kingdom Metazoa; phylum Chordata; class Lepidosauria; order Squamata; family Natricidae; genus Thamnophis; species Thamnophis sirtalis. The sequence goes on along the minus strand of NW_028261385.1, from coordinate 12,533,834 downwards.
TCCTCAATTGGCCATAAGAGGGAGCCAGAATGACTGTTAGCTCTCTGTTTGTTAAATGCTGGGCTGATCTGATCTGAGTGTTTTGGAAGCTGGCTGTTAGAAAGTGCCGTGAGCTATTGTAAGTTTTGCAACTGCTAGCAAACTTTGTGTACCGGACTGTTTGTATGATTATGGACTATGTTATTTGGATTATCCCTTAACTGAAAGATATTGATGACTGACTGTCTTATCCGTGTAGGAATTGGACTGTTTGATGGACTTTGATACCTCTATTTCCAAGAAAGTAAAAGCCTATTTAAACTGCAGTGTCTCTGTATGCTGGTTTGTGTGTTATCCAACACAACTCTCACAACGCTTCTCTGAACGTACTTACTCTTCCAACGGGGAGCTTACCTAACACTGGGCTCAATCATGGTCAGAGGTTGAGGACCACCTGTATTCATCCAAGCATCAGTAACAGCATACTATACCTTTTTCTATGTTGGCGGCTGTGGCAGCCGGGCTGCCTGCTTGTAGACATAAAATTCTACTACCAGGATTAAGATGAACTGGGATGCTTACAACCATCTGCTTTGTCTTTATGAAGTGAAGATCTAGGTTCAAATCTAGATTTTTCATTAAAAATTCCCTTAATGAACAAGCTGGATTTGAACCTAGAACCTAAATTAATAAATAGAATAATATACATAGTAATCATAAACAGATTCTTGTTCATAAAGCTTTCAAAAAAGAAACTGGGCAATCATTTATCCGAAATTTTATGGGGTCTCCTGCTCAAGCAGGGGGTTGGACTAGAAAGCCTCTAAGGTCCCTTCCAATTCTATTGTTCTATGTTCATAAAATGCATGGAGCGTTTAGTCCAATTTTACTTTTGCTTCAGCTACCAAACAGGGAAATGAGTACAGCGAGTCCTTAACTGGTAATCAAAATTGGCACCAGAATTTCTTTTGATAAAGGAAAAAGGTAAAGGTTCCCCTCGAACATATATGCTAGACGTTCCTGACTCTAGGGGGCAGTGCTCATCTCCATTTCAAAGCCAAAAAGCCAGCCCTGCCCGAAGATGTCCCCGTAGTCATGTGGCCGGCATGACTAAATGCCAAAGGCGCACGGAACCCTGTTACCTTCCCACCAAAGGTGGTTCCTATTTTTCTACTTGCATTTTTACATGCTTTAGAACTGCTAGGTTGGCAGAAGCTGGGACAAGTCACGGGAGCTCACTCCATTACGTGGCACTAGGGATTTGAACCGCCAAACTGCCGACCTTTCTGATCGATAAGCTCAGCGTCTTAGCCACTGAGCCACTGCGTCCCTGTGACCGATGGAATACCATTACACAAACTGTGCGGTTGAACAATTAAAAGTGGTTTGTCCTGCCCTCCAAGTTTTTTTTTAATACTTTGCACTTTAGCCCACAATCCTCAGTTTTCCTTATTCTTTCCTTTCATGTATTAATAGTCATTATTATTATTATACAATTGTATCACAGCGGCCAGTTGTTTCGCCGGATTTGGCATTGGTTACTAGTTGGGCCCCACCCAGGGGCCTAGGACGTCGTAACGTACTTTCGTAATATGCGTGCAGATCCAAGCAGTGCGGCTTTTTGCATTTGACTGATGGTGATTTTGTCAATTTTTAACTCTTTTAAATGTAATTCCAGTGCTTTTGGAATAGCACCCAGTGTGCCAATTACCACTGGAATTACCACTGCTGGTTTGTGCCATAGTCGTTGAATTTCAATTTTTAAGTCCTGGTATCTTGCGATTTTTTCATGTTCCTTCTCGGCGACCCTGCTATCACCTGGTATTGCGATGTCTATGATTGTGACCTTATTTTTCTCAACCAGTGTGATGTCTGGTGTATTATGAGCCAGATATTATTATTATTGTTGTTGTTGTTGTTGTTGTTGTTGTTGTTGTTGTTGTTGTTGTTGTTGTAAGCCATAAATGGAAGTTGTAATCCAAATATCCCTGGAGGGAGCCAGATTGGGAAGAACTGTTTTAATGAATTATAGGAAACTTCCACAAAGTACTGTAAATGCATAAAATGTTATTCTCAGCTGATATATTTTCATATCCATGTAAAATGACCCGGACATTTTGAAAAATCTATAATAGCATTCTGTCTTGAGGTGTCTATAAAGTAACATTAAAACAGCTGTGATGAAACATCATTTACTTCCTATGGTTGCTCACAATCATCGTTGTTGTGTTTATTTTGCAACTTTCAAGGTCTGTACAGAAGCATCAAAAATTCTTCCATGCATTTTATTGCTGTTAGGTTTTAGCTATGGCGATTTTTTAACCCTGTTGTGCCAATATGTTCTGTAGACACGGTCATCTACAAAAATAATATTTCATGAATTTCAAAATGTGGCCTCCATTAATTTCTGATAAGTGTCAGCCAGCTCTTTCAATATACTTCCAGGCATGGCTACCACTATGATGCAAACGTTTACAGACTTATTCTCAAGTCAGCCTGTTGAAGACTGCAGACTCAGTTAATTTTGTTGTGCCATGCTAACATTGCAAGAGCCAAGGTGGCGCAGTGGTTAAAATGCAGCACTGCAGGCTACTGCTAGATCAGCAGGTCAGCGGTTCAAATCTCACCGGCTCAGGGTTGACTCAGCCTTCCATCCTTCCGAGGTGGGTAAAATGAGGACCCAGATTGTTGGGGGCAATATGCTGACTCTCTGTAAACCGCTTAGAGAGGCCTGGAAGGCCTATGAAGCGGTATATAAGTCTACTGCTATTGCTATTGCTATTTCCTTGGAATTCCCTGAAGAAGTAGCCTACATACACCAACTTGGAGGAATTTAAAGATTAATATACAATTGAAACCAGATGTTTTTTCTTTTCGAGATTGATAGGCAAACAGCTGGAAGAAAGGCATTTGCTCTTATATAGGATAACTGCAGCGAGATTATTATTTGTGCAAAGTGGAAAGATTTGGCACAATGGAGAAATAGTCGGTGAAGATGATGAAACTTAACAGAGATAGCTAAATGGACTTCCTTGATTAGAGAAAACACGACATTCACGTTTATTGCTGACTAGAAATTTCTTACAGACTTTTTTTGTGAAACGGAAAAAAAGGAATTTATGGTGTATGGTTTGGATGATTAAAATAGAGGTGATGGAAAAAGAGAAGGGGGTTGTTTTTTTTGTAACCCACAAAGCAAGAGATAGTTTTTATATTTATATTTGTAATTGCTGTAAAGAAAATGGAAACGACTTTCTATTTCTTTTCATTGTTTTTATCTTCCTCCTCCTCCCTTACTCCTGCAAGTGCAGGGTCCATTTTTCGGATCTGGGTTATTTCATGAGACTTTCAAAAAGCTTTACGTTCTCATCGCAATCAGTTCTGAATGCGAGACATCACAGGTTGTGTTGATTTTCAAATGAGGGATTTGCTTCATATACAGTAGTCCTCGAGGTAAGACCATAATTGAGCCCAACATTTCTGTTGCTAAGCAAGGCAGTTGTTCAGCAAGGCTGCCCCTGAAGAGTGTCCGAAGACTACAGCTGGTCCAGAATGCAGCTGCGCGAGCGATAATGGGTGTACCCAGATACATCCATGTTACACCTATCCTCCACGAGCTGCACTGGCTTCCCATTGGTCTCCGGACCCGCTTCAAAGTGCTAGTCATTACTTTTAAAGCCCTATATGGTATTGGACCTGGCTACCTGAGAGACTGCCTCCTGCCATTCACCTCCCAACGACCAATAAGATCACACAAGTTGGGCCTCCTCTGGGTGCCATCGACCAGACAATGCCGGCTGGCAGCTCCCCGTGGGAGGGCCTTCTCTGTAGCTGCATTTGTGGAATGAGCTACCCGCAGAGATCCGGACCCTCATCACTCTCCCGGCCTTCCGTAAAGCAATCAAGACCTGGCTGTTCCTGCAGGCCTGGGGCTGTTGATTAACATCCAACCCCACCTGATGGAATGGATGTTGTATTAATTTTTAACATTGTATTTTTAATATTTTAAATGTTTTTACTTTGTTGTGAGCCGCCCAGAGTCCCAAGGGAGTGGGCGGCATACAAATCTTATTAAAGTTCAAGTTCAAAGTTCAATTAATTTTGCTCCATTTTATGACCTCTCTTGTCACAGTTGTCAATGGAACCACTGCAGTTGATAAATTAATATGGTTGTTGAGTGAATCTGGTTTTCCCTCTGACTTTGCTTGACAGAAGGTCACAAAAGGGGATCGCATGAATCCTGGGACACTACAACCCTACAATAAATGTGAGTCAGCTTCCCAAGCGTCTGACTTTTGATCCCATGGCCATGGGGATGCTGCAATGGTTTTAAGTGTGGAAAACGGACATAAGTCACTTTTCCCAGTGCCGTTGTAACTTTGAACTGTCATTAAATGAACTATTGTAAGTTGAGGACTACCCGTAAATCATGCGAACTTGACTTGCAATTTTGTTCTGACCGAGGCTTCCCAAGAGCATGAAGCAAACTCCTGGTCCCAACAGAAATCCCTTTTATTAATTTACTGTGAATTCTGCTCATTCACATCCAGCAAAGTCTTTCAAGGGAGGATTTACAGTCACAGACCTTATCTGGCTTGGAGAGCTGCCAGGCTGATATCTGCAAAACCTGGCAAGGAGTCTCGGAGAGTCACCAACCAATTAATCGAACTAAATTGTCTCCTGCAAACTCCACTCCCCTTTCGCTCCTCTTTTATTTCCTGTGGGAAGGACCATTCATCGTCCACCTGTGGCCTTACTCCCAAGTCGACCCCTGTTGCAGTTGCTAAGTTGGTAACATGGTTTGTTAAGTGAATCTGACTTCCCCATTGACTTTGCTTGTCAGAAGGCCACAAATGGTAATAAAATGACCCCCGGGACACTGCAACCGTCATAAATATGAGTCTGTTGCTCAACACCTGACATTTGATCACGTGACCACGGAGTGGCCGCAATCGTGTGCAAATTGGTCACAAGTCACTTTCTTTCAGTGCTGTTGTTAACTCTGAATGGTCATGAAGCGAATGGTTACAGGTCAAGGGTTCCCTGTATCAGTCTTATGTCTGAAACTAACTTTGAAACTAATTTTGAACAGTGGCTAAGTCTCTCTGGTCATAAGTCAAGGATTACCTGTACCATGATAGGACTCTAATAGCTTTGGATCAAAGGCAAAATAAATTGTTTCCAGATTTGGGTGCGTGTGTATACTGCTCCTGTATATTTACATAAAGGGGAAAAAAAGAATTCTGACAGGTTCTGGAGAACCGGTAGCAAAAACTTTTGAGTAGATCAGAGAACCAGCAGTGTAAATTTTGAGTATTGCATTTTTCAGAGTATAAGATGCATGTTTTTCCCTCAAAAAAGGGGGTGAAAATCTGGGTGCGTCTTATACACTGAATACAACATTTTTGGCCTCCCAAAACCCCGCCCCCTCCCCCAAAATGGCCATGGATAGCCTTTAGGAGGCTTCCAGAGTGCTCCTGAGGGCTGGGGACAGAGGTGGGTTCCTACCAGTTCACACCTATTCGGTAGAACCGGTTCGTCAAATCTACCGAACCAGTTAGAAGAGGTTCTACCAGTGGACCCGGAAAGCAGGCCACACCTACAGAAGAGGCTCCAAAATTTTTTGAAACCCCCCACTGGTCCTTGGATATGATTATTCTACACTATCATGCTCATATTTATAAAACTCAGTGCCTCTGTGAAAGGTAAGGATGACTACTGCGTTTGTGGTGCAATCAGAACATTGCGTGTGTTGAAGTTGTTTTAACGCAAACCAAAGATGCCTTTTAAAAAACAAGTTTACATCATATTCTTATGCGTGCCAGTGCTGTGTGTAAGGTAATTTAAGGTGGTTCTGACAAGTGTTGTCGGCATCTTCATATTTGGTCACATGGGCAGCAAGCCACTCCCACAAAGGAGGCCACACCCACAGAGTAGGTTCGAACAATTTTTGAAACCCACCACTGGCTGGGGAGTGCAGAAATGAATGAAAAACGGGCCGGTTATGCTTGTTTCTGCCCCTTCAGCCCCCAGGAGCACACTATAAACCTCCTAAAGGCTATGTATGCCCTTTTTGGGAGGTCTGCAGAGTGCAAAACTTTTTCTTTAATTTGCCTCTTCAAAATCTTGGTGCATCTTATACTCTGGTGCGTCTTATTTGTGTGCCTAAAACTAGTGATATGTAATTCAAGTATTGTAAAATATACTAACAGTTCTAATCTTGACATTGGCAGCAGAGTGGTTTTTAAAGTGTTTTTAAATGTCTGAAACCATACAGTCCTCCTCGTTAAAGAGCCGAGGTGGTGCAGTGGTTAAATGCAGCACTGCAAGCTACTTCAGCTGACTGCAGTTCTGCAGTTCGGCAGTTCAAATCTCACCGGCTCAGGGTTGGTTCAGCCTTCCATCCTTCCGAGGTGGGTAAAATGAGGACCCAGATTGTTGTTGGGGGCAATATGCTGACTCTGTAAACCGCTTAGAGAGGGCTGAAAGCTCTATGAAGCGGTATATAAGTCTAACTGCTCTTGCTCTTGCTCTTCAACTCAAACCTGAACACTTTTTGCTTCTGCACATGCGTAAAATTCCATTTACTATTTGGCATATGTGTGAAATACATAAATATACACAGCGGTGGTCACTTTCAAATTTTTTTACTACTGGTTCTATGGCCGTGGCTTGGTGGGTGTGGTGCGGCTTGGTGGGCGTGGCTTGGTGTGTGTGGCAGGGAAGGATACTGCAAAATCTCCATTCCTGCCTTACTCCCGGGCCAACCAGAGATGGCATTTGCTGCTTCTCTGAACTACCATATTTTTCGGAATATAAGACGCACCAGAGTATAAGATGCATCAAGATTTTGAAGACGTAAATTAAAAAAAAAGTTTTTGCACTTTGGAAACCTACCAAAAAGGGCCTGTTTTTTGTGAAAACAGGCCCATTTTTTGTCAAAAAAAAAAAAAAAAAAGAGCATGGATAGCCTTTAGGAGGCTTATAGAGTGCTCCTGGGTGCTGAAGGGGCAAAAATGAGCAAAAAATGGCCCGTTTTTCGCTCATGTCTGCACTCCCCAGCCCCCAGGAGCACTCTGGAAGCCTCCTAAAGCCTATGCATGGCCATTTTGGTAAAGGGGGTGGGGTCAAAAATGTTGTATTCAGTGTATAAGATGCACCCAGATTTTCACCCCCTTTTTTGAGGGAAAAACGTGCATCTTATACTCCGAAAAATACAATACTCAAAATTTTCACTGCCGTTTCTCTGAACTACTCAAAATTTCTGCTACCGGTTCTCCAGAACCTGTCAGAACCTGCTGGATTTCAACCCTGATACACAGGTATAGGACTATATTCAGATTTAATGAAGATTCTGCTTTAACAAATGCTACTCTCTGTTCTGTTAAATCAATGGTTTAGTGCACCCCCTTTCTTTATAAAAAAAAACCAACCACAACCTAATTCCTTATGAATCAGTCAAGCAGTTTGCTGGTTTCCTTCACCCACAAAAATTCCATCTAATGATATTATTAAGGTGCTTGCAAAGAAATTGTAAGCATTTGGAATCTTTTTTCCACCCGCCTTAAATGCATAATGCTGTAGAGCATAACTTTAATTCAACTTTTTACCCTGACCTTGGCTGTAAGTATTTCCACTTGGTTTCTCTTCACTCACTTTTAAGGCAAGGAAGATACCAAAATTATTATTTTAATAACTTCTATCAAGGATAATGTGTTGGATAGGAAACAATTTCTTCTGGGTGACTGTAATTTTGAGTAAAGGGCAGTCATTAGAACTACATTCAATTATCATGTGATGTTTTCGAATCTCGAGACTATCCAATATTACTGTAATAGGTGTCCTTTTTCCTGCCTGCTGTGTAGTTACAAATCATGGTTTTATTAGTCATTTGCTTGGTTATGGATGCAAGCATGCAAAGTGTGAAAAAAATGACAGGTGTGTACAGTATATCATCTAAGTATACCGTATATTTACTTAGTACCTTTGTATTCAAGAGGATTTGGTATTCTGGGTGAACAGTAATGTCTACAGACAGTTATGAAATTACGAACACTAGTAGTTGTTTCAGTGAAATATTAATATCGGAGGGGTCCGATGTGGTTGCAAAAAAAGGCAAGGGGCAATTAAATGCAGTTTTAGATTGCATCAACCTCAGCATAATTTCCATGTCATGGAAAGTAATAGTTCCCCATTATTCTAATCAGATCTCATGTTAATATTAGTTCTGGACAACATACTTTAAGAAGTTGTTTGTAGGAGAAGGAGGGGCGGCGTTAAAAGAGCGATCAGCCTACAATCCCCACATAACCACAAGCAGACTTAAGTCCAACCTTCCTTGAATTTCTTGACCCTTATTTAACTCCAAGCAGGTACGGACCATTAGTTGAGAAGATTCTTGTACATGGGCTCTTTAGCAATACATTTCTTTCTTTGTTAAATTTATTTGCTGCCTATCTCACCCTAGGGCAGCTCACAACAGTAAAAACAAATAAATGAACAGTGTCAACACAACAGGGGCAAGATAGTGAAATCAAATAAACAATGAAGTAGACAATTGAAACACAGTAATGTGAGATTAAAAGATGGGGGGGGAGGAATGCAGGGGGATGAAAATCAGCTTAAATCAGTTTAATTGGACTGCCAGGTGTAGGTCTGGTCCACTGTGCCTGAAAGATTTAAAAAAACTGGACCATATTCAGAAAAGGATAACAAAGATATTGAAGATGAAAGCAAATTATCGGTGGTCCTCACTGAACAACTACTTTTTAAGTGGCTAGTCAGACTTAATGATGGCACTGAATGAGTAGTATTCTGACCATTGCAATATTCTTGCAGTCACAGATTGCAATCCAGATACTCAGTGACCAGCTTGTCATTACTGTAATGTTGTATTGTCCCATAGTCATGTGATACCATTTGCGATCTTTGCTAGCTTCCTACAACCATTGGGGAAGCCAGCCAGAAGTCACAAATGGGATTCACTTAAAAACCAGTACTGGAATTTTCATCATTGAATCAGGAGTGAAATCAACTTACTTTTGCTAGTGGTTAGCAAATGTGAGTGCATGCGCCACCTCCACGGATGTGGAGGACCTTCCGCGCATGCGCAGAGCAGAAAAAACAAGACATGATGATGTCCGGGTGGGTGGTCCCGCCACCACCGCTACTGATTCTCCCGAACCATATAGAACCGCTAAATTGTGCCACTGCATTGAATAGTATGGTCATGTGATGTCATGCGTTACGACTGTATCACTTAGTGATAGAAATCCTGTTCACAATTATGTTGTTAAATGAGAGCTACCTGTACATCAAAAGATGAAAGAAGTAGAAAGGTGTAACTATGAGAAAAAAGAGTGAGAATAACAGCATTTTTCAGATAGCTGAAAGCATGCATCACAGAAGAAAGACACTATTTTTTTTTCTATAGTTCATGACATCCTTAAAAGTATTTTTTTTCTTCTTTGGATGTGCTGAAAATTTGTTGAGAAAGGTGTAATCTGGATCTTTTCATGAAGCATTTAGATTTGACTGGGAATTTTTTGGTTGAACCTGCCTGACAATATGGATTTAAAAAAAAGGAATATATTAAATGAAGACAATGCTAAAAGGTGTTCAGCAGTTGTTGTTTTTTTAATGTTCTCTGCTTAAAATATTTCTAAACTTGGATTTATTTATATGAAAATAAAATAGTTTTGAATTTTTAACATGTCTTCTGCTTCCCGCAAAACATTAGCATGAACCCCATCTGTTCAAATAAATTATCTGTGTTTTTATAGCTATCACAGAAAAATATAGTTTCTTTTTCTCATTGAACTTAACTCCTTTTGACCTCATGAGCACAGCCATTTACTTCTTTTGTCAAAGATTCAGAAGTTTGACATCTCCTTCTTTAGGATTTCCCCCAAATTTCAAATCTAACCTACAGTCTATTCCTAGTGGTCTCCTTTCCAGCCATCAAGGAAATCTGACCCTGTTTAGGTTTCTTGGGACCAAAGTCAGCCAAGTGCTGCCACCTGCTGGGTATGTCCTGAAACCAAAAAGGGTTCAACCAGAACAACCAGAATTGGAATTAATTGCTTCTTAATCAAATTCACTGCCTATGTAGCAAGATAACTCATCTGCATATGCAAACTACTCTCACATACATAGAGACTTCCTTCCTTCCGGGAGAAGCAATAAAGATAAACAGGATGGAGATGGGATGGGAGGAAGGTGTAAATATCTTGGGAAGATTAGGAAAGGAACAAAAAGGAGGAGCTAACCTGGAGTAGTTGAGAAGGATGGAAGAGACAACTGGATAGGAAAGGAAAGGAATCACAGGGCGAGAGAGACGGGTTGCTTAGGCCTTACCAAAGGGTTAAAATCACCAGGCAAATGGCTCCTCCCAGAGCAACCACTTCAAAGTAATCTTCACAAGTATCCACCCTTTGTAGCAAAGAGGCTTGTAAGTCATTTGTACCTCTTCCTCGCTCCTTGGTTTTCAACAGCTTCTCCTCTTCTCATCTGGGAATGCAAGATGACTGCTCCTCCCAAGCCAAAGGTAATAATTTTGGGGGAGAAAAACTGACTTTTCTTCCATTGTAATTATTTTTCTGGTGGTTGTTTTTTTGAACCTTTCCTGGTTCTAATTGTTAGCTTGAGTTTCGAGAGGTTCTTTCTACAGCCAAGGTCTTGAGAACATCGCTCTGGGCTTTTGGGAGGGAAGAATGACAGCAGGTTCAGGGACATCCCACGTGGCGTTGTTTGTTTGTTTGTTTTGCCTGTCTTGCTAAACTTGGCACTTTATCACTCTCTGTTGGGTTACACACTTTGTGATCCATTTGCTAAATTACAGACCTACCTGCTGTTGTGTGTTTAGGAAAGGGCTAGAAGAGGCTTCTAGAAGAAACTTCAGGGGGACACATGAGACAGTATTCCAACGAATAAGATGCTGGAGATTTACTTACTGGTGCTTCACATGTTCTTCTTCTTCTTCTTCTTCTTCTTCTTCTTCTTCTTCTTCTTCTTCTTCTTCTTCTTCTTCTTCTTCTTCTTCTCCTCCTCCTCCTCCTCCTCCTCCTCCTCCACCTCCTCCTCCTCCTCCTCTTCTTCTTGTGCGTGTGGTGTATGTATGTATCAGTGAATATATAGATATGTATGTATGTATATATAAAAATGGCTGTGTGTGTGTACATTATATGTATGCATGTGTGTGTGTGTGTGTATGTATGTATGTATGTATGTATGTATGTATGTATGTATGTATTTATATAAAAATGTCTGTCTGTCTGTCTGTCTGTCTGTCTGTCTGTGTGTTCCAGCATAATTCTAGAATGCCTCCAGCAATTTTAACCAAACTTGGTACACAGATAATTTACTCTCTGGAAACAAATACTGTGGGGTTAAGACACCCCTCAGGGTGTGTGTTGTGTTATGATACAGCCTGTTGTGCCTTCAAATGGCTTCTACTGTACTGCTGTAAAATGGATTCTACTGTACAGTGCAGTGGAGTTGCCATGGTAACGGCTTCACAGTACTCCACAAGGGGGCTCCCTCTGGTAAGGGGGAAAATCCAACATTAGAAATTATGTTTGTTCCGGACATTTTTCTTCCTATAAGTAAATTCCTGGGCAACGCTGGGTTATCAGCTAGTTGATGAATAAAATGTCTAAGAAGAATGGGTTGGAGGAATTCTCCTGGTTATGGCAAGGAGTAGACATTTCCCAGGGCTGTGAAGTAGCCAACAGTTTGTTCTTTTCTTTCTTCATCTTGCCCATCCAGCAACTTCATCATTTTTATCCTGCTTTCTTTTTCTGTTTGAGGTGGCTCTCAATGCATTGTTTGAAAACCAATCTTTGTAGGAGAACTCGATTGATTTCATGTGCAATCCAGCTAGCCCTCAACTTATGACCGCTACTGGGGCTGGAATTTCCATTGCTAAGTGAGACAGTTGCTAAATGAGTCCTGCTTGATTTTGTGACCTTTTTTTGGCCACAGGTGTTAAGCAAATCACTCCAGTTGTTAATGGAATCATTGCAGTTGTTAAGTAGATCAAGCTTCCAACTTGGACTGTGGTTGTTGGATGCTGTCGGAGAAGATTGCAAAGTGTGATCACATGACCCCGCGACACCGCAACTCGTAAATACACGGCGGTGGTTAAGCACCCAAATTTTGATCGCATCCCCATAGGGATTGCAGCCGTGGTTATAAGTACAAGGACCGATCATAAATCCCCACGCTGTTGCAACTTCAAGCAATCACTAAACGGATGTAAATTGAGGACTACTTTGATATTGTTTTAAGATATCAAATTGGAAGAAGGCTGTATTCTTCTTCCAGAGGAGAGCTCTTCCGGAGCCTTCCGGAGGCTCTCCTCTTCCGGAGGAGAGCCTTCTCGGTGGCTGCTCCGACCCTCTGGAACGAACTCCCCGTGGAGATCCGGACCCTCACCACCCTCCAGACCTTCCGCGCCGCACTTAAAATCTGGCTATCCCGGCTAGCCTGGGGTTAAAGACTCTAACCCCTACTCGAATTGTATGACTGTTGAGTTCTTAAATGATGTAGTGCTTTTATGTTGTAAATTGTTTGTCCTCCCCCCGCCCCCTTTTGAACTGTGAGCCGCCCTGAGTCCCCCCAGGGAAAAGGGCAGCATACAAATAAAGTGAAAATGAAAAAATGAAAATGAAATGTATTGTTTCTCTCCAGCTAATTCTCTGGTCCATCCAGCGTGATTCTTTAAATGTGCAAGGCATGAGGTCTCAGAGTGGGGGTGACCCATCAGCCCCCATTTGATGTTGTACAAGCAGACACTGAGACCTTCTCCTCTGGAAAATGAAGAATATTCTTATTTCTTTGTAGTAAATGAGCAAGCTGAGCAAGAAGGAAGGATTAAATGTGTCACCAGTTTTGAATCGCTGCGCAGCCACACTGGCTTCTGTGAATTCTGTGGGTCCTTATCTAGTGTCAATTCCGCTTGACCCAAGCCAGATGTTTGTGTATAGATAGCACGCGATAAACTCTGAATCCTTTGAACTCAACTCTTGTTCCTGGTTACTAGTGCCTGACATTCCGGGTGTCTTCAGCGGGACAATGCCGGCTGGTGACGCCTCGGAGTAGGGCCTTATTTGTTGCCGCTCCGGCCCTATGGAACGAGCTACCCCCAGAGATCCGGGCCCTACCCACTCTCATGCCATTCCGTAAAGCTATTAAAACCTGGCTTTTCCGGCAGGCCTGGGGCTGTTGACCTCTTGATTGATTGATTGATTGATTGATTGATTTTATTATATTTATATGCCGCCCTTTTCCCCCGAAGGGGACTCAGGGCGGCTCACAATTCAAATCAGGGAAGGGGGGATTGAGGTCCAGCCCGCCCTTTGATTGGGTGCATGTTGTGCTTCTTTTTAATTTTGTTGTGTCTTATTATTTTAATTCTTTTTTAAATATTTTTCATTTCTGTAAGCCGCCCGGAGTCCTTCGGGATTGGGCGGCCTAGAAATTCAATAAATGAAATGAAATGAAATTCCTATACAAATAGTCCTCGATTTACAACAGTTCATTTGGTGACCATTCAAAATGACAACCACACTGAAAAATGTGACTTATGACCGTTTTTCACAGTTGGCGACCCATGCAGCACCCCATGATCATGTGATCAAAATTCAGATGCTTGGCAACTGATAGAATAGAATATAATTCTTTATTGGCCAAGTGTAGGGACACACAAGGAATTTGTCTTTGGTGCCTATGCTCTCAGTGTACATAAAAAGACAAGATACATTCGTCAAGAATCATAAGGTACAACACTTAATGATAGTCATAGGCTACAAATAAGCAATCAGGAAACAATATCAATATCAATATAAAATGTAAGGATACAAGCAACAAGTTACAGTCCTGCAGTCATAAGTGGGAGGAGATCGGTCATAATGATGAGAAGAGAAGACTAATAGTAATAGTAATGCAGCCTTAGTAAATAGTTTGACAGTGGTGAGCGATTCATATTTATGACCGTTGCTGTGTCCCAGGTTCATGCGGTCACCTTTTGCGACCTTCTGACAAGCAAATGGGGAAGCCAGATTCACTTAACAACCGGATTGCTAACCTATCAACTGCAGTGATTCACTTAAAAACTATGGAAAAAAAGGTCATAAAGTGGGGCAAAACTCACTTAGCAAATGTTTCACTTTATAATTTGGGCTCAATTTTGGTCGTACGTCGAGGATTACCTGTACATATCACACATAAAAGTTTTTTTTAAAAAAAAAAAAATCTATGGAGAATGTATTGATGTTCCCAGAGAGCACCTCGGTTGTTTGGAGTTTATGGGGTCAGTCTTCTGTTTTTTTCTTATTATCCTTTTTCCCAAGTCTCTTCCAAAATCCTCTTTTTCCCAAGTCTTTTTCATCCTGATATTGTAAGTGCTAGCAACTCCTCCCCACCCCCCAAGCAGGAATTGGGGTAGGGCTAACCTTTTCTGGACTGAGTGGCCAAAGTGCGCACACGGACCCCCCAAAATGGAGTGCGCACATGGCCTCTGTGCATGCATCCCACTCCCTGTGCATGCACATGCGCACCCCTGCCCCCATGCATGCACGGAAGAGACCCAAAGACCAGCTGGTTGGCAGGGGGCTGCGCGCATGCGCGGCGGAGCTGAACTAGGGCGACGGCTTGCGTGCCTACAGAGAGGGCGCTGCATGCCACCTCTGCATGCGTGCCATAGGTTCGCCACCACGGGGGGTAGGGTTGGAACATGCACCTTGGTGGTTAGTCGAAACTGTCGCTAAGTGAAACCATCACTGTGCTGATGATCTGACTTTAGCTTTACTTTACAGACCCGTGGAGGTCATAAATATGAGGATTGGCTGTAAAATCACGTTTTCATCATTGTTATAATTCCAAACAGTTGCTCAACTAGGACTATCTTTATTTTCCAACCATAAAATATTGAGATTTCTTAAAAGTTGAGCTTAATTCCTGGTTATTTACTAGGCTCATTGTTGGCAACAATTTCCAAGTGTTTTTACCAGTGGCTTTCTCTGGGAATTTCTCCCAATTTCCTAATCTATTTGATCCTCCCCCCCCCCACCTGAGGATTTACTGGTGGTCTTCCATCCATGAATTAACTTGATCTGACGTGCTTAGAGCCTGATGTACTTTGTGATCAGGCAACTTCAAGTAGGTACTGTACTATCACAACCTTCCGTGACATTTTCCATAATTAAATATTGTCATCCTTACGTTGACTGGAGAAAGATGCATTGCAAGTAAACGTCCTTTTGAGGTTAGTTTTTCTAAAAATTGGTAGATTGGCTTGGATTTCAAAAGCTGCTCAATTTAGACTATCGATTAGTCTAAATTGATTACTGTAATGCTCTTTACTTGGGGCTGCTCCTGAAGAGTGTTCGGAGACTGCAATTGGTCCAGAATGCAGCCGCGCGAGCGATATTGGGTGTACCTAGGTACACCCATGTTACACCTATCCTCCGCGAGCTGCACTGGCTTCCCATTGGTCTCCGAATGCGCTTCAAGGTGCTGGTCGTTACCTTTAAAGCCCTACATGGCTTAGGACCTGGATACCTACGGGACCGCCTCCTGCCACATACCTCCCAACGACCTATAAGATCACACAGATTGGGCCTCCTCCGGGTACCGTCGACCGGGCAATGCCGATTGGCGACTACTCGGGGGAGGTCTTTCTCTGTAGCTGCTCCGGCCCTATGGAATGATCTCCCCGCAGAGACCCGGACCCTTCCCACCCTCTTGGCCTTCCGTAAGGCCACTAAAACCTGGCTGTTCCAGCAGGCCTGGGGCTGTTGACCCCAAAATATGGTCCAGCCCCACTTAGAATGGAGTGCATGGTGTGTTTTTAAATCTATCTTTTCTTTCTTCTATTCTTTCTGATTTATTGTATTGTTAGCCACCCGGAGTCCTTCGGGATTGGGCGGCATACAAATTGTATTAAACTTTGAAACTTTGAAACATTAGATAACTGATTCAATGTGAGGGCTTTTAGGTTCAACACTGATTTAACTTTGCTGTACACGTATTTATTTACATTAAATTAGTGTTTTTCAAGAGAAATTGGACGGATGTCCCATTTGGTGTCTGTGAACGCTACCTTGCTGGATAGTATCCATAGTGCAAATATGTATTTGTCATTTCCAGTGGTTGGGACACTTTATGGACTGCATTTTTTTACTCTAGTGTCATAAGCCCGTGATGGCTACAAATTGCCCGAAAAGCACATACCTCTGTAACTACAACTGACAATATTGTGGCACTTTCAAGTCGAGCTTGTTTATAAATGATTGCGGTACATTTGCCAACCTTTAATATGTCAAAGCACCAGACTAATACGCCTGAACCTCTGGCAGTTGGCATTCTAGCTAACTGCATTTCAAATTCCAGGCATAAGTTGTTGTTTTTTTAAAAATGTGAGATTCTCCCTTTTACATGGGTTTTTGTATATTTAGAAAATGTGTTGGTTTTTTTAATGTCATGTGCAAAAAACCCGCTTCTTTTACATTGGCGGTTCCTCAGATGCCTCTAAAGATAGGTGAGTCCTCAACTTACAACAGTTTATTTTGTGACCGTTCAACATCACAACGGCACTGAAAAATGTGACTTACGACTGTTTTTCACAGTTACAACCTTTACAGCATTCCCCCATCATCATGTGATCAAAATTCATCTGCTTATCAACTGATTCACACTTCTGACCGTTGCTGTGTCCCGGAGGTGATGCAATCTCCTTTTGCGACCTTCTGACAAGCAAAATCAATGGGGAAGCTAGATTCATTTAACAACCAGGTTACTAACTGAACCACTGCAGTGATTCACTTAACAGCGAAAGTCATTAAAGTCATTAAAAGTCATGGGACAAAACTCACTTAACAAATGTCTCACCTAGAAATTTTGGGCTCGATTATCCCTTGTTAGGGACGCGGTGGCTCAGTGATTAAGACACTGATCTTGTCAATCAAAAGATCAGCAGCTCGGCGGTTCGAATCCCTAGCGCTGCGTAATGGAGTGAGCTCCCATTACTTGTCCCAACTTCTGCCAACCTAGCAGTTCGAAAGCCTGTAAAAAATGCAAGTAGAAAAATAGGAACCACTTTGGTGGGAAGGTAACAGCGTTCCATGCGTCTTCAGCATTTACTCATACCGACCACATGACCACAGAGACGTCTTCGGACAGCCCTGGCTCTTCGGCTTTGAAATGGAGATGAGCACCGCCCCCTAGAGTCAGGAACAGCTAGCACATATGTGCGAGGGGAACCTTTACCTTTATCCCTTGTTGCTGCAACTTGGCTTTGCTACTAATCAGCTGGTGATTGATTCAAGAAAAGTGAAATGAAGGCCAGCTCAGAAGGACATGTAAGACAGTTTCCAAGGAATGAATCAACGAAAAAACGCTTCTCATAACTCACTGCGAAGTTACTTCAAAAATGTTCTGGCGAGCAGAGCCCTCCATTTAATCCCAACCGCTTCCGTCCTGGAAGATGCTCGCAATCCCAAAAACATTTCTGCTTTTAACAGTTCAGCTTTAGTCATCCTGGCAACTGTTCAGGTTTGTTTGAACACCTGGAGCAGGTGAGGCTAGTGACGCAATGAAGCCAGTGCTGAAAACCTGCCAGCCATTTCTCCAAATTTTTCCACCTCTGTAAAAGAGTGCTTAAACATTGCTTCCTCATGGGGTCACTGAACATTTCCTTCAGATTTATTTTTGTGATGTTTCAAGACTTACCTTCTGATTGAAGATGGTAGCAGGTGATAGTGCTGGATTTGTTCTAGAGTTTGCCTTACATTTCGCAAGAGCCATGGTGGCGCAGTGGTTAGAATGCAGTACTGCAGCAAGTTCGATTCTCACCAGGCTCAAGGTTGACTCAGTCTTCCATCTTTCTGAGTTTGGTAAAATGATGATTGACATTAGTGGCGGGTTCCGGATCCCGTTCCAACCACTACAGTTGGAACGGGCCTGGCGTCGCCCACATGGACATGTGTGGCATGCGCATGTGTTGTAGCTGCAAATGACACTTCCACAACCCTCTGTGATGCTCCAGCTGCTTGGCGAAGCGTTGTGTAGGTGCTGTATGCACCATGTGTGTGCGTGGAAGTGCCGAAAACTTTAAAACACAGTAAGGAGCTCGGGCAGGTGAGTGGGCCCTCTGGAGCACTGTACTGGAATGGTATCCGGTGCTCCGGCCAGGCTCTGATATGCCCATACCAGGGCATACCACCTGCAACCCACCACTGATTGACACATACAACCAGATTGTTCTGGGCACTATGCTGATTCTGTCAACCACTTAGAGAGGGCTGTAAATGTGGGTGAGATTCTACTTGGACTGGTTTGGGTGAACTGGTAGCTCCAACTATCAGCTGGGAGCGAACTGGCTTGCTCTGACTTTCAGCTGGGCCTGCCCGCCCCTGCGCTATACTCACCTATACTCCCTCCCTATTTATTTAAATTCCCTGCCATTTTAACAGACATTTGTTTCAAGAAAGCTCTATGAAGCCACTACCCACAGTTTTTAATTTCTCAAAATGCTACTAGGGACCAGGAGCCTATTTGAAAACATGATAATGTTCGGCTTGAAAATTCACCTAATTCAAGGGTAAGCAACCCATTGGGTCCGGAGCTGCATGTGGCTCTTTCATCCCTCTGCTGCAGCTCCCTGTCGCCCGTCAGCTCCACAACTGATAGGGCTTTCGGTTAGGACAGGCAGTGGAAAAAGGACGCTGCGCTAGGAGAGTCTATCTGTGGTGGGGAAACCGAACTTCCGGTCAGCTCCAGAATTGAATGGGGGGTCTTCCGGTTAGGTTCTTTGAGTGCTTAAGGTTGCCGACCCCTGACCTAATTTGTTATAATTAAAAGGGGTTTTTTGTAACCCCTAAAAAAATGGATGGTCAGAGTCCACTGGTACCAGATATTTTGATGTAAGCATTTAAGCCTCCTTTCATTCAGTTCAGTTGTGGATACTCTGATGGGCAACTGTCAGTGTAGATCAGTATTCCCAACCAGGTGCAGATAGGCCCAAAAGTGGCCCTCTCTAGTTTCTCTGGCACTAAAGGGATTTGAGGGGTGGGGTGGGGAAGAGAATTGTATTTTTTGACTTGTCTATGGAGATTCTTAGTCCTTCAGGTCATGGTTGTTCCACAGATGCTTTTTCAAAAGATAACTGGATTTTCTTGGGTTTTATCTCCCTTGAAAACATTTCACTTCTCATCTAAGAACTGAAGAAGCATCTTGAATGAGAAGTGAAATACCGTATTTTTCGGACTATAAGACGCACCGGTGTATAAGACGCACCAAGTTTTTCTCTTCCCCGGCCCTTAGGAGCACTCTGCAGGCTTCAGCAGGGCTGGGGAAAAGTAAATGTGCCCCTGTTTTTGCAAAAAACAGGTGGAAAGCAGGCCATTTTTTGGAAAAGTGGGAGCATTTTTGCCTTCCCCCAGCCCTGCTAAAGCCAGCAGAGTGCTCCTGGGGGTTGGGGGCTGGCAATAATGCCTCTTTTTTTGAAAAATGACCTGTTTTTCACAAAAATGGGGTGCGGAGGCGGGGCTTTGGGAAGCCAAAAATGGCTGCATTTGGTGTATAAAATGCATCAACATTTCCACCCCCTTTTAGGGGGAAAGGGGCATCTTATACTCCGAAAAATATGGTATTTTCTAGGAAAAAACAACAACAAAGTTTTGAACAGCACCTTTAGGATTATTTTTTGACTTGCAAGATTCAGTCAATGTAACATTGCAACAAAATAGATTTAGTTTATCTGGTTGTGATTCCTATTCTATTTCTCCCTCCTTACCCACGAGGCCAACTTCAAACTTGGAAGTCTGAAAGTACAGTTCACCCCCTCCATCTCTTTTACTACTCAACAAACCAGGGGAAGGGTCTCTTCTGGGCTTCTTGCTTTGTCCACTATCCAGCTGCAGGCTGTGTTGTCTCTTATCTGATTGTTCCCTTGGCAGCATCTCCTTGCTTTGTCTCCCGAGGTCTTCCCCACATTCCATAACACCTTTTCCCATACTTATGTCTCTAATTGCTGTCTTGTTGACCTCCTGAGGCAAGGAAGCATTCATTTGTGGAGACACCTTCTCAAAACCCCTAAGGAGAATCTTAATTCCTGGAACTGTGTTCCAGGAAACCTGGTTAAAATATGATGCTCCCTCCCTATCTGTAACATGGAGATAGTAAGTGGAGGATAATAAGCTTGGAAGAATATCAAAATTAGGAAGTAGATGGTCACTGGATTAGATTTTTTTTTAATTCCATTGCCTGCATTGCTGATCATTATCTCTCTTTATGCCCAATAGTAAATCAGGAGTAGCTTATGGGAGGCAGTGGTTGAAATGCCCCATTGAACTGGAATGTGCCTTAGTTCAATTGTCAATCTTGGCAATTTTGAGATATGTGGACTTCAGCTCCCAGAATTCCTCAGCCACCCACTAGCTAAGGACTTTGTGGTTGAGTTCTGGTGGTGAAGTCTTTCTTGAGAGAAGAGTTTGTTCCTCTACCCTCAGAAGTGTTTGTTTGCCCTTCCTCAAAGAGTCATTGCTAGATTTCATTGAACTGGACAATTTTTGTCCAGTATCCAACATTGAACTCTGGTGCTGGAGAAGACTCCTGCGAGTCCCTTGGACTGCAAGGCAATCCAACCGGTCAGTCCTAGAGGAGATCAACCCTGACTGCTCTTTAGAAGGCCAGATCCTGAAGAGGAAACTCAAGTACTTTGGCCTCCTAATGAGAAGGAAGGACTCCCTGGAGAAGAGCCTAATGCTGGGAA
Source organism: Thamnophis sirtalis (assembly GCF_051295495.1). Taxonomy (NCBI): domain Eukaryota; kingdom Metazoa; phylum Chordata; class Lepidosauria; order Squamata; family Natricidae; genus Thamnophis; species Thamnophis sirtalis. The sequence goes on along the minus strand of NW_028261385.1, from coordinate 12,513,082 downwards.
AGATGGAGGGCAAAAGAAGAAGGGGACGACAGAGAATGAGGTGGCTGGATGGAGTCACTGAAGCAGCAGGCATGAGCTTCAATGGATTCTGGTGGGTGGTAGAGGACAGGAAGGCCTGGAGGAATGTTGTCCATGGGGCCGTGATGGGTTGGACACGACTTTGCAACTAGCAACAACATCCAGTGTTTCCATTTTAGGCAGAGTTTTGAGAAAGTGATCATGCAACAGCTTCGGAGGATCCTTGATGAAGTGGATTATCTGGACACCTTCATAAATATGAACCAGTCGCCAAGCATCCAAATTTTGATCACATGACCATGGGGATGGTCATAAGTGTGAACTTTGAATGTTCATTGAAGGAACTGTTGTAAGTCAAAGACTTCCTGTAAATGAAATACCTCCAGTGATGCAGCCCCCAGACTCAATAAAGCAGGCTCTTCCACTGCTTAACAGCTCCCCTGATTTTGTGTCTGAATCTCACTTTCAAATAACTACTTATTTGTATTTTTCGGAGTATAAGACGCACCGGAGTATAAGACGCACCAAGATTTTGAAGAGATAATTTTTTTTAAAAAAAAGTTTTTTCACTCTGCAGACTTCCCAAACCCTCTGCACGCCTCATTATTGTGAAAACAGGACATGCAGAGAGTTTGAGAAGCCTCCAAAGTGCTCCTGGGGGCTGAGGGAGTAAAAATGGGCAAAAAACACCACCTTTTTTGCAAAAACGGGCCTCTTTTTTGCCAAAAAGGGTATGCATAGCCTTTAGAAGGCTTGTAGAGTGCTCCTGGGGTCGGGCAAAAAAGAGCAAAAAATGTTAATTTTTCGCTCGTTTTTACCCTTCCCAACTCCCAGGAGCACTTTGCAGGCCTCCCAAATCCTCTGCATGTCCATTTTTTGCAAAGGGCGCGGGGTTTCGGGAGGCCAAAAATGCTGTATTCAGTGTACAGACGCACCCAGATTTTCACCCTCTTTTTTTGGGGGGGTGAGGAAAGGTGCATCTTATACTCTTAAAAGTAAGGTAACTCTTTGACCTGAGATTGTTTAATTTATTGGAGTTATTTTATTTTCTATCTATGGATAGATTTAATAGTGCTTTTTAAAATGCTTTTAGAACCGTTGTACTTACCCTATAGTGTAATCTTGATTTTTTTCCCTTTTTTTTGGGGGGGGGGAGTTTTTTTCAACATCCCATGGATGCCAATCAGAACAAATAGTACCATATCATTATTTTTTTTAAAAAAAATAGGCATCTGCATTTCCTATGTGATGAGACTTGTTGGACTTGCTTCACAAGTGAAGGCTGCGGCTGATGTCAGAATTTGAATAACAAATATGCAGTATTACCGGCTGTACATCTGATTACTTATTTATGCATTTTATCACTACCTTTATTATTTTTATAAATAAGTCAAGGTAAAAAAACATATCCAATCCTCCTGATTTCCTTATAACAACCACCACCTGTGAGGTGGGTTGGGGAGAGGGAGGGTGGGAGAGTGTGTGTGTGTGTGTGTGTTGTGGCCGGTTGTGTCTGACTCTCTAGTGTCATCTGAAGACCCTTTCTGTCCTCATGTGGCCGTCATGATTATACACCAAGGTGCAAGGAACTTTCCCAGTAAAGTTGTACCCATTTAGCTTATACCAAAATGAATCAAGGCCATGAAATCTAGAGTTACTTTCTCACCTCCCTTCTTCTCCAGGACTAAACTAGTATTCACAAAGCTCAGGGGTGGGATTCAGCCAGTTTGGACCAGTTCAGGCAGGGGTGGGTTTCAACTGGTTCGCGGCGGTCCCTGCGAACCAGTTGGTCGCCGAACCCGGAAGTAAGTAACTTCGGGGAACGGCGAAGGGTGCGCCCGCCAGCCCGCGGTCCTTACCCGGTTTTGACGAGTTCTGTGCTTCCATGCATGCGCAGGACGCATACAGCGCCTGCGCGATCGTCCAGGAGCAGCTGGAGCGTCGCACAGACCCTAGTATGCATGCGTGCATCGCGCACGTGCACGAGGACGCCGCCGGCCCTGTTCCAACCGAACCGGTTGGAACGGGACAAGAAACCCACCCCTGAGTTCAGGTGAACTGGTAGCTCCGACAATCAGCTGGGAAGCGAACCGGTTCGCTCCGACGATCAAGTGGGCCTATCCACCCGTCCCTGCGCTTGATTTACCTATATCCTCTCAGCTGATTTGCACAGCAGAGCGAATTGCCATACCTCTGCTGTGTTACTCCCCAGAAGTAACATGGAAGGTATGTTTTGTTAAAACTGTGCTTGGAGTGAAGGCGATCACGGAATCGGTTGTTAATCCGGTAGGATTCCACCACTGACAAAACTGCCCTTGCATTCCTTTTTCAGTTGCAGAGTTACATGCTTGCGTGTTGGATTTTTTTGGAAGTATCCTGGTCAGAAGGAAAATGTTTGGGCACCCTGCCCCTAATTTGGATTGTTTTTGTTACCCAAGGGTTAGTCATCATTTTGGCGGGCTGTGATGTAATGTTGCCAGCTGTGTTAGCATATATAAAGAAGTAATAGGCCAGGATAAGTGAGTAATTTGCTCTCTGCCATCAGAGCACAACACATCATATTCACAATGCATTCCAAATGAATACTAGGAAATTCAGGACTGATTTATACGAAAATATATTTTTTTAATCCAGCTTTACTACAACGCATAATGTACACGATAGAAGCTGTAGTAGGCTGTGTTCACCTTAAGTACTCCAATGAGAAGCTTAGTTAATATAGGTTGACATACGACCACATTAGTAAGGCAGTTGCTAAGTTTTGCCCTACTTTATGCCCTTTTTTGCCGCAGTTCTTAAACGAATCACTGCAGTTCTTAAGCGAATCTTGTGGTCATTAAGTGAATCTGGCTTCCTCCGTTGACTTTCCTTGTTGGAAGCTGGCTGGGGAGGTTGATCCTGGGACCCTGCAATTGTCATACATACCAAGTTGTCAAGTGTGCAAATTGTGATCATGGGGATGCTATGATGATCATGAGCGCAAAGACTGATTTTTAAGCCTCCTTTTTCAGTGCCATTGTAAGTTCAAATGATCACTAAACAACTGGTTGTAAGCCAAGGACCACCTGGATCTATTGCTGGGGAGGATACATGATTTAGAAGACTTGTCACCTGGCTAAAGGTCACTTTGTAATTGGACACTGGATCTAAAACATTTCTACCAAGAACTCAATCAATCAATCAATCGGTCAGTCAACCACCCACCCACCTAACCAATCAGAATAGAGCTGGAAGAGACTTTGTATGACTTCTACTCCAACCCCCTCCATCACCTTGATGGCGAATCTATGGCACGCATTCCATGTGTGGCATGCAGAGCCCTCTCTGTGGGCACGCGAGCCTTTGCCCCAATTCAGCTCCACCATGCATGGATAGCAATAGCAATAGCAGTTAGACTTATATACCGCTTCATAGGGCTTTCAGCCCTCTCTAAGCGGTTTACAGAGTCAGCATATTGCCCCCAACAACAATCCGGGTCCTCATTTGACCCACCTCGGAAGGATGGAAGGCTGAGTCAACCCTGAGCCGGTGAGATTTGAACAGCCGAACTGCAGAACTGCAGTCAGCTGAAGTAGCCTGCAGTGCTGCATTTAACCACTGCGCCACCTCGGCTCTATGGATGTGTGCCTGCCGCTGGCCAGCTGATTTTGGGGTCTCTGCCATGCATGCATGGGGTGTGATGTGCATGTGGGAGATGTGTGTGCATGCGTGCAGGGTTGCAGGGGTCGTGCACATGTGGGGTGGAGGACGGAGGGGTGCAGTGCGCCCCCCCCATGGCCCATTTTTGGTCCCAGGAGGCTGCAGGGAGGCCTACTAGGCTCAAAACAGGGCGTGGGGGGGCACACGCGCGCATTGCATTATGGGTGCGGGCCAGTGGTGGGATTCAAATAATTTAACAACCAGTTCTCTGCCCTAATGACCACCTAGGTAGGTGGGGCTTGGTGGTCATGTGACTGTATGGGCGTGGCCAACTCAACATCACTCAATTCGATGGGCGCTTTGTCTTAGCTGTTACAATGCAATCAGGGTTAACCGGAGAGGCAGTTTCTGAAAGCAGGGCAATAAAGATCAGGCTAGAAACAACACCAGAATGTTTCCTTCCTGCCTTCCTTACAGGATTAGCCCTGTAAAGTGGGGAAAAAAACAAAAGGAGATTTCTTCCAACAACCGGTTCTCCAAACTACTTAGAAAGTTAACAACTGGTTCTCCCGAATAGGTGCGGACCGGCTGAATCCCACTACTGGTGCGGGCACATGCAAGTGCTTTCAGCATATGATGACAAAAAGGTTAGCCATCACTCCTCTATCATTTCAGACAAATGGCTGTCCAGTCTTCTTAAAAACCTCCAGTGATGGAGCACCCACAACTTCTGGAGGCAACTTCTGTTCCACTGGTTCATTGTCCTCCCTCTTAGGAAGTTTCTCCTTAGTTCTAGGGTGCTTCTCTCCTTGATTAGTTTCCATCCGTTGTTTCTTGTCCTGCCTTCAGGTGCTTTGGAAAATAAGCTGAACTCCCCCCCCTCTTTCTGGCAGCCCCTTGCCAGAGAATGTTAGCTTACATAATTAATTGATGCAAGTCCTCACTGTCTTGGCACATCACATGTGTCCTGTTTTTCTCCCCCCCCCCCCTTTGAGTAGGGCTAGTTCATCATTATTTGACTGGAAACGTTCCAGAGCTAACCCCAGATTTGCTAAAAGTTGACCTGGAAAGCAAATGGGTTAAAAGAGGATTGAGCTTTAATCTTAGGAAAATCATGACTTCTCTCGAATATGCCTGTTTTTGGCTTTTTAAGGGTGGTGGTAGCAGAAGAATCTGAGAAACTTAGCTTGTTCGTAGCATTTAATGAGTAGCTTTCGGCACAGCTTCAAGTGTCAGAGAAGCAGCTCCAAGCCACTGTGTGGGAAGTGGTGGAACTGGCTCTAATTGGTCTCCATCATGCATTGTTGAGTACATAATTTGATTGGACATGGCTGATGCCGAGGTATTGGGGACAGCCACATCCTGTTTTTCTAGTTGACATCTCCTGGTCCTGCTGACTAAGATATTCAGAACTATGATTCAGCACATGATGAGATTTAAATGTGGATTTTAGTGGTCTTGTGGAAAAGGCATCGTAGTGCAGACATCATGAGGGATAGAAACTTTGTGTGGTTTTCCCACCACTATGTGTCTCTGAAATTCATTATTATTTATTTCCATAACTTTATTTCCATTAAATTCATTCTTACTTACTTCCATGTTAGCTCTTTGCAGCAAGAGCAACTCCTAGCCTTTCGATATCTTATGTCAGGCCTGCATTTATATTCCTTTTAGAATTTCAGCCTGCCACACTTTCTCTTATTTCATTATGCTGTTTCTTTAAGTATAGTCAATGGGAGGGGGGATTAGAAGGAGTAGGATTTTGGAATGTATTGTTTTCATTCTTTGCTAGAAGCCAAGGTCATCCTTTGTCTCCACACTTTCACACCTGACCGGAAGAAGCTGGGCATGGACGCCAGCGTGGAAGAAGGAGATTGGAGCATGTGATGGACTGTGGGTGTGGGGGACAAGATCATGAACTTTTAACTGGGTGGGATTCTGATGTAACTTCCAGAGTTGGAACATGCCTGCTTTATTAAATTGGAACTTTAAGCATAGTTTTGCCTTCGATTCTGATTTGATTCTACATGGTATTTGGAACGCTGACATCTTAATTATAATGGCATTCTTCATCTGTTGGGCTATGTGTGGATCTGTTTATCTTGCAGCCTAAATTCCACCTTTCCTTCAAAAAGAGGACATTTTAGACAACTAACCATACTGTAAAGCAGGGGTCTCCAGACTTGGCGACTTTAAGACTTATGGACTTCAATTCCCAGAATTCCTCTGCCAAGGGGAATTCTGGGAGTTAAAGTCTACAAGAGTTAAAGTTGCCAAATTTGGAGTCCCGCTGCTGGAAAGCAAAGTTACAATAAATCAGATTAAAATGATGTCCCCCAAACCCAATTACATTACATTGGTCAAATGTGAAACAGCACATAATCTAGAAGTAAAAAAAAGGCAATGTCAGATGCATGAAATACGGTACATGTTGTGTGCAAATTTATATGCCATTAGGTTGAAGATGTAGTACTAATATTTAGTATTAAGTATTAAGAAGTGCTAATTCAATCATGGTTAGAACAAATGGTGGGAGACCAAATCTTGTTTAAACCGGAAATTTTTCTCCTAGGTATAATACCGGAGGGATTTAAGAAAGATACACTTTATTTAATTATAGCAATAGCAATAGCAGTTAGACTTACATACCGCTTCATAGGGCTTTCAGCCCTCTCTAAGCGGTTTACAGAGTCAGCATATTGCCCCCACAATCTGGGTCCTCATTTTACCCACCTCGGAAGGATGGAAGGCTGAGTCAACCCTGAGCCGGTGAGATTTGAACTGCCGAACTGCCGAACTAGCAGTCAGCTGAAGTGGCTGCAGTACTGCACCCTAACCACTCCGCCACCTCGGCTCTTAATTATACATGTACTAACTGCAGCGCGCATAACTTATGCACAATATTGGAAAAAAGAAAATACACCATCAGAGCTAAATATAATCAGAAAAGTGTTGGTCTGTGCGGAAGCAGATCGGCTCACTCTTAAACTTAAAAATAAAGGGGAATCAGAATATTTTGAAGTCTGGAACAGATTTTATGGCTGGAATAAGACCAGGTGACAAGACTGGAACAAACTGTATATATTGTGATTGGACAGAAGGATAGACAATGTATTAAGTAGGCTAATTGTCAATGGTTGAGACTAGCTGTATATAATGTGAATGTATGGTCACTTCGACTTTGCGATACTGCATTGTTTTAAATGTAAAAATAATAAAAATATATTGAAAAAAGAAGTGCTAATTGAGTACAGTGTTTAGTATTAAGAAACATTGAGTATTAAGTAGTGTTAATTTAGTCATCATCATCATTTTAGCCATTGTCTATCCACTGCAGGATGAAGGCCTCTTTCGTATGTTTCCAACCTATATGGTCCTGAACTTTCATTTGGCAATTGGGCCCGCAGGATTTACTGATGCTGTTGCTCCGTCTTGTTTTAGGTCTTTTTCATGGATGCTTTTTATCAAGTGGGATCCGGTCTACGACTGTTAACTTAGTATTTAGTGTTGTTAAGTATTAATCTAGCATTTAGTATTCACAAGTGACATCTCTGTGCAGCCTTGTGAAGCATCATAGAAGTGATGCGAAGTGTCAGGGTTCCAAATAGCACCCAAAATTAAATCAGAGTCCGAGGCAAAGGATTCCTCAAAGTTCCAATTTATGAAGAGAGCCATGTTGGCACATCTGGGAAAACCCAAATCTGAAAGCTTCCTGGTTTTCCCCAACCAGTTCAAAGTTCAAGATCTCCCCCCCCCCCCCACACATGTCCATTACATGGTCCAATCTTCCACTGCCATTCTGACAGTTCCACCCATCCAATTGTGGTCAGGTGCAGAGGTGCAAAGACAAAGGATGACCTTGGCTTTCTAGAAAGAATTTTGTTATGGCTGCATACCATCTAACTCCATACAATCCCCCCTCCCATTTTCCCACAATAGAAAATGCATAGCAGAATAATAGAAAGTGTGGCAGGCCCAAGGTCCAAAAGAAAAGATGGCTGCAGGCCTGACACAAGGTCTCGAAAAAGACCAGAAATTGCTGCAGCGGGGGGGGGGGCGGGCACCTGGTCGAGGAGGAACAAGATGGTGAAGGTCAATGGATAATGGCAGGGATAGGCAGTGGAGGCAGAGATGGGGGGAGATGGGAAGGGGGGAGAGTTGAAGTGCTAAGGGATATAGTGGTGCAGTGGTTAGAATGCAGTACTGCAGGCTACGTCTGTTGACTGCTGCCAGCAGTTTGATTCTGACCAGCTCAAGGTTGACGCAGCCTTCCATCCTTCCAGGATCGGTAAAATAAGGAGCCAGATTGTTGGGGGCAATAGGCTGATTCTGTACACCGCTTAGAGAGGGCTGTAAAGCACTGTGAAGCGGTATGTAAGTCTGAGTGTTATTGCTATTACTATTGTTGTAGTTTTGGGCTGCCATGTGCCTGAATTCTGATGAATTTTGACTTAGGGGTACTACAATAGTTGCAACTCTGAGGACCCGTCCTAAATACCTTTCAATCAGCATTGTTGTAGCCGAATGGTCCCTGAATGAAAGGTCTATCAGTATCAGCAAGTACGTGTAAATAATAATAAATTTTGCATTCCTTGTCTAACCCCAGGGGAATCTTAATTGAAGCTGGTATCAGATAGCTTCCCACAATGGTTCCTCCAGCTCCAGAGAGGCTCTAAAAAAGATAATGAAGTTGGAGAGAAATGATATTCAGATATCACAGAGTGATAATTATAGTATTAATAGTGACTGTTCACAAAACAATGAGCTGATAGCATCCATTTCCTGGTGACTTGAATTAACACTTGTTACAAATAGAATAGAATAACAGAGTTGGAAGGGACCTTGGAGGTCTTCTAGTCCAACCCCTTGCTTAGGCAGGAAACCCTTCACCACTTCAGACAAATGGTTATCCAACATCTTCTTAAAAAATGTCCAGTGTTGAAGCATTCAGAACTTCTGGAGGCAAGCTGTTCGACTGATTAATTGTTCTAACTGTCAGGAAATTTCTCCTTAGTTCTAAGTTGCTTCTCTCCTTGATTAGTTTCTACCCATTCCTTCTTGTCTTACCCTCAGGTGCTTTGGAAAATAGTTTGAATCCATCTTCTTTGTGGCAGCCCCTGAGATATCGTAAAACTACTATCATGTCTCCCCTATTCATTAAACTAGACATACCCAATTCCTGCAGCCGTTCTTCATATGTCTTAGCCTCCAATTACCTAATCATCTTTGTTGCTCTTGTCTACACTCTTTCTAGAGTCTCAACATCTTTTTTACATTGTGGCGACCAAAACTGAATGCAGTATTTGAAGTGTGGCTTTACCAAGGCCTTATAAAGTGGTATTAACACTTCACGTGGTCTTGATTCTCTCCCTCTGTTTATGCAGCCTAGAACTGTGTTGGCTTTTTTGGCAGCTGCTGCACATGGCTGGCTCCTATTTAAGTGATTGTCCACTAGGACTCCAAGATCCCTCTTACAATTATACTATTGAACAAGGTACCACCTATACGGTGCCTGCGCATTTTGTTTGTTGATTAAAAGCAATTTAATTGTAACACGATTAAAGTTTCCTATTTAACCCACAAGAGATGAGATTTAAATTTCTTAGTGAGCTGTAGATTGAAGACATAATCTTAGGGATGTTGACTGAGCTCTGGAAACTGAGTCCCGTTTTTTGGGGGGGGATGGAGGTGGGGCAGTGGGAGAATTGGTTGGATATTGGTATGTTTGACCTGAAGATGAGAAAACTATAGGGAGGTATTGGAGTTATCTGGAAGACTTCCATGTAAAATAATTGTTGAGAATCGTTCCAGAAGACATGATTAAATGCCGGAAGCCCTCGACTTGCAACCAGAATGGTGCTTGGATTTTCCATTGTATACCTTGACGGTTGTAAGTTGAGGCACCCATTAACTGACTCAATTTTGCAGAATTTGTGATGATCTTTAAGCGAAGGTGGAAGTTGTTAAACAAACACATGATCCACAATGGGCAGTTTTGCTGGAAATGAGAAGTAGATACCAGTTTCCGGCAAAAATAAGTCATAAATTTCACTAATGTGACCATGGAATGCTGAACTCCAAGAAACTGATCATATGACTACAGTGGGAGCAGCTATCAGCCTGGATCATAAATACCTTTTTGTGGGGATTGTTGTAACTTTTAATGGTTTCTAAGTGACTGGTCATGAGTCGAGGACTACCTGTAACAGGAATAAAGATTGTGGTAGGACAGTGGTTCCCAAACTTGGCAACTTTAAGACTTGTGGACTCTGCTGGCTGGAGAATTCTGGGAGTTGAAGTCCACAAGTCTTAAAGTTGCCAAGTTTGGGAACCACTGTGGTAGGAAATTAGGAGCTTTTCAGCAATGGAACAGGGAGTGTGGGAGTGGGTGGAAAGGCTGAATGACCATCTCTCAGGGCCCCAAAATAAAGAAGTCTTTGCAAACACACAACTACATACCCCAACCCAGAAAGTGCTAATCTCATGAGCAAAGAGGTCTTTCTGGATGGCAACCAGTGCTACAAAGGAAAAGCAGAATATTTCTAAAAACTGAGGAACTCAAAACTGCAATAAAGACCCAGGATTGTAAATAGCAATAGCACTTAGACTTATATACCACTTCACAGTGCTTTGCAGCCCTCTCTAAGCGGTTTAAAGAGTCAGCCTGTTGCCCCCAACAATCTGGGTCCCCATTTTACCAACCTTGGAAGGATATATATATATATTTGTGTATTTGTGCTGATAAATAAATAAAGGGAGACTACTATAGATCTATTTCAAGCTATTTAGCTCTCATCAGCTAGCCGTACCCTTACTGGGATTCGAACCTGGCCTGTGTATGTATGTATGTATGTGTTTGTGTGTTTGTGTGTGTGTGTGTGTGTGTGTGTGTGTGTGTGTGTATGTATGTATGTATGTACTGTTGCCTTTGTTATATTTGTGTTTTTATTTGTGCTGATAAATGTATGTATGTATGTATGTATGTATGTATGTATGTATGTATGTATGTATGTATGTAATACAGCCCAGGTTCGAATCCCAGAAACGGTATGGCTAACTGATGAGAGTTAAATAGCTTGAAATAGATCTATACTAGTCTCCCTTTATTTATTTATCAGCACAAATACAACACAAATGTAGCAAAGGCAACAGTAAAAATATTGGGTTTCTGTCTGGATGGTCTCTTGTGACGAGCCAATATTTGGGCATACCAGGGGTTGTGACACACATACATACATACATACATACATACATACATACATTGTATATATAAACACACATATATAAACACCTATAAACTAAAAAGTTTGACTCCAAAATACATGCAAAAATTGGGTTCAGCTTACCCACAAACCAGATTTCACGTTTTTCTTTTACAGAAATCACAGGCTTTTAAGTGTTGATGTAAAAGTTGGTAGCTTCCTGCCTATCACAGCACACATTTCTAATAGGTAGATAATCACCATGTCTGGAAAAAGCTAACGATTATCATACGTTGCAGTTTTCAAGCTAAACGTTATCAGTAGAGTGGGAGACAAACAATTCTAATGCTTCCGGAGAATTTGACGTACGTGAAAAACGAGTTTCTAAATGCTACTTTCCAGAGCATTCTATTTTTCCTGGTATTTTGGTTGCAATTTTGTGGACTGGTTTATGCACCAATGTATAATCACACGCGCACACACATACATTTTTGCAACTAAACACACATTTGACGGGGAGAAAACAAGCCGTCTTTGCTTAGCAACCGCATCTGGGCCTGGCAATTCTACTGCTAAAGGTGGAGTCATTAAATGAGAAATCCTGTGACCACAATGGACTTAAATCCTCACTTCCGCCCCACGATTACGCAAGCCATTACATGATTGCGACCTCTGATTGTTCTGTTGTCTCCTCCGTTGACTTTGCTGATTGGAAACTGGCTGTGAAGTGTGCCAATGGTGGGGATGCTATTAAAATCCACTGGTTGCGAAGTGCTCGAACCTTGAGCACCTGACCATGGAGATGCATGGTCAGGTGCATGTCATAAATCTGAAGACTGGTTGTAAGTTTACTTTTTCAGTGCCATCATAACTTTCAAAAGTTGCTAAACCGGACAGTCATTAAGCGAGGACAATCTGTATTGAAAAAATCATAAAAAGGTAAAGGCTCCCCTTGCACATATGTGCTAGTCGTTCCCGACTCTAGGGGGCGGTGCTCATTTCCGTTTCAAAGCCGAAGAGCCAGCGCTGTCCAAAGACGCCTCCGTGGTCATGTGTCCGGCATGACTAAGCACCGAAGGCGTGCAGTACGCTGTTACCTTCCCACCAAAGGTGGTCCCTATTTTTCTACTTGCATTTTTACATGCTTTCGAACTGCTAGGTTGGCAGAAGTTGGGACAAGTAATGGGGGCTCACTTCGTTATGCGGCGCTAGGGATTCGAATTGCTGAACTTCTGATTTTTCAAATTGACAAGCTCAGCGTCTTAGCCATCATCTAAATAGCAGAAACTTCATTGAAGTTGAATGACTAGAGATGGTCCTTTGGAATCTGCGTGTAAAAATTTTAAAAAAAAATTAAGTGGATTTTGTTGGTGTGTCACAACCCCCTCCCCCCAACGAAACAATTCTCTATCTCCTCAACCATCTAGGCTTCCCTGAACAGGGCACTCAGTGGCAACTTCATGAATGAGCCTGAACAAAGGCCCTGGCATTGACTTCTGCCCTAGTGCCAGGCTGCCACTCAAAACCTCATGGTTTTTTCCCAGTGAGCATGAGTCTTGGAGAATAATTCAATAGCCCAGCACTCTCCTGGATCTTATGTTGTGCAGCTTATGTTCAGCAGTGGTGGGTTTCAAATTTTTTTAGAACCTCTTCTGTAGGTGTGGCCTGCTTTGTGGGAGTGGCTTGCTGGCCATGTGACTGGGTGGGAATGGCTTGCCAGCCATGTGACTGGGTGGGCGTGGCCAACTTGTAAAATATGGTGAAACTCACTTAACAGCGCTCTTGCTTAGCAACCAAAATGTTGGCTCAGAAACTCTGGCATTTGAAGCACACAAGTCTTAAAGCTGTCAAGTTACAAGACCCTTGCACCCCTAACCCTTTAGAAAAAAACCCCAGGGGTGTTCAAACTTAGCAGCTTTAAGACTTGTGGACTTCAACTCCCAGAATTCCTCCTCTCGCTCTTCATCTTGATGATGTGCGGATGGGCAGGGGGAGGGAGCTGGAACCGGTTCTAAACGGCACTGTAGATTTGTGGAACCTCTTCTATAGAAGAGGTTAGAACTGGCAGGAACCCACCCCTGATGTTCAGGCAATGCTAGTTTTCTTTCGACGGACTTTGTGTAGGAGAAGACCACAGGGCTGGAGTCAAACAAGTCATTAGTCTAGAGTCGTTCCATTCCCACAAACTCTCTAAGTCCAACCCCTCTCAGATTCCATTGATGCTTATCTAGTGCCAATTTAATGCTGACCATTAGCTGACTAGATTCTTTTGAATAGGTATAATCAATAAATCATCTTATCTGGTCTTGATTCATTGTGCCTGATACACCCCGTTCTCACGCGGCTTCCACGGTCTCTGAAAATACCACGAAAAGGAGGCGGGCTTTCAAAAATAGTTATTGAATGTTGGTGAATGCTGCTGGCATGTCGCCTTTGGCACAGGTGTCCTAGGTTTGCCGTCACTTCGAGGTGAACATTCAAATGAATGGTAGTCCTCGATTTACAACCGTAATTTAGTGTAAGTTATAGGTGCAATAGATTCAGCAATACAACCTTACCTTAAAAGAGAAAAGAGACAGACAGGGAGTGAAAGCTACCATTTGATTAACAGGATTGGCAAGTAGATAATTCAAAAATGTGTTGTAACCAGAGAGTAGGCAAAGGAAGAGGGGGTGGGGGGAGCTTTTTCTCCTGTGCAGGGCCAGGTTTCAATAAACCCCCAGCGAGCGAAAGGTGGAAGTTCAGTCTCCACGGTTTCTTCCTGCAAACCAAGGTTTGCTAGCAAAACTAGTTTAGCAGCCTCCTGGTCTGTGTGCTGCCACCTGCCATTTTGCTGAGTCATCTTCAATTGAGGCATCCTGCTTTGTGCCCAGTATGGGAGCCGAGCCAAGCCGTTGCTCCTGGCTCTGTCAAGCTCCTTCCTCGTTTCCAGGTTTACGATATGGATACAGGTATAATGCAATACAATACAGTAGCAGAGTTGGAAGGGACCTTGGAGGTCTTCTAGTCCAACCCCCTGCCTAGGCAGGAAACCCTATACCATTTCAGACAAATGGCTATCCAACATCTTCTTAAAAGCTTCCAGTGTTGGAGAATTCACAACTTCTGGAGGCAAGTTGTTCCACTGATTAATTGTTCTCACTGTCAGGAAATTTCTCTTTAGTTCTAAGTTGCTTCTCTCCTTGATTAGTTTCCACCCATTGCTTCTTGTTCTATCCTCAGGTGCCTTGGAGAATAGCTTGACTCCCTCTTCTTTGTGGCAACCCCTGAGATATTGGAACACTGCTATCATATCTCCCCTAGTCCTTCTTTCTATTAAACTACACGTACTCGGTCCCTGCAACCGTTCTTCATATGTTTTAGCCTCCAGTTCCCTAATCCTCTTTGTTGCTCTTCTCTGCACTCTTTCTAGAGTCTCCACATCTTTTCTACATCGTGGCGACCAAAACTGAACGCAGTATTCCAAGTGTGGCCTTACCAAGGCCTTATAAAGTGGTATTAACACTTCACGTGATCTTGATTCTATCCCTCTGTTTCTAGATTGCTTCTCTCCTTGATTAGTTTCCATCCTTTGTTTCTTGCCTTGCCCTCTGGTGCTTTGGAAAACAGGTTGACCCCTCCACTTTGTAACAGCTCTTCAAATACTGGAACCTGCTATCATGTCATCTCTAGTCCTTCTTTTATCTAGAGTGGCCATACCCAATTTCTGCAATCGTTCTTCATATGTTTTTGTCTCCCGGCCCTTAATCATCTTAGTTGCTCTTCTTTGCACTTTTTCCAAAGTCTCAACAACCTCTGGGCCGCGGACCAGTATCATTCTGTGGGCCACACAGCTGGAGGTGAGCAGCGAGCATGCGGACCCTACTGTAAAGTGCGCATACATGGGATGTAGGTTGCACGCTCCTCTCCCCCCCCCCCCCATCCCGGTCCGTGGAAAAATTATCTTCCACCAGCCCGGTTCCTGCTCCTCAAAAGGTTGGGGACCTTTGTTCTTCTGCGTGTAAATTGTTTTCTGTCGTTGACCATTTCTTATTAAACGAGAAATGATTGGAAAGACGTCAGAGACTGGTGAGAAGAATTCCCAGTACATGCAAATGCTCATGCTTCATTATTGGTGATGATGGAATTTATGGCAGAATAGCAGTGACTTGACTAGAAATGAAGAGAAAAATAATAAAGGCCAGGATGATTACATTGTGGGACTTCACATCTGCATCGTTTCAGAGAAGTTTTGCATTGCATAATTAGGAAGACGTCAGGGGTGGGTTTCTCGCCCCGTTCCAACCGGTTCGGTTGGAACGGGGCCGGCGGCGTCCTCGTGCACGCGTGCGGTGCACGCATGCGTACTAGCATCTGCACGATGCTCCAGCTGCTCCTGGAGGATCGCGCAGGCGCTGTATGCGTCCTGCGCATGCGTGGAAGCGCAGAACTCGTCAAAACCGGGTAAGGACCGGGGGCGGGTAGGCGGGTCCTTTGCCGTTCCCGGAAGTTACTTACTTCCGGGTTCGCCAACCAACCGGTTCGCAGGGACCGCCGCGAACCGGTTGAAACCCACCCCTGGAAGACGTGGACTAAGCCTGGCACTTTGAGTAAAAAGTGTGCAAATAAATTCCAAGCTCCTTCTGCGTTCACTCACCGCACGAGCAGCTGCTATGGCACACAATGTCCTATGAAGGACCTCCGGAGTGTATCTTGCACTTTTGCTGAGCAAATGATCCAGATCCTGCAAAACTTAAACTTGCATTACACAATTTCAAGCCGTTTCTTCCTTGATTTAGAACCCCAATGAGCTTCATAGGGCAGGACAAGAAGCAATGGGTGGAAACTAAACAAGGAGAGAAGCTACCTAGAACTAAGGAGAAATTTCCTGACAGTTAGAACAATTAATCAGTGGAACAACTTGCCTCCAGAAGTTGTGAACGCTCCAACACTGGAATTTTTAAAGAAAAGATTGGTTAACCAATTGTCTGAAATGCTATAAGGCCATAATGGTGAACTTATGACATGCATGTCATAGGTAGCACGCAAAGCCCGCTCTGTGGGCACGCTAGCCATCACCCCTGTCCAGCTCCACTGTGCATTGTGTGCGCCCACCTCCTGCCGGCTAGTTGATTTTTGGGTCTCTGCAGCACATGAGCGGGGGGCTGGGTGCATGCAGGAGATGTGCATGCATGTGCGGGGGGTGGGGTGGCGCACGCAAGTGCGGGGTGGGAAGGTCATCCACGCATGTGTGGGAGGTGGGGTGAGTGCGGGGGGCCACCCTCCCGCAGCCCATTTTTGTTGGCGCTACAGGGAGGCCTACTAGGCTCAAAACTGGGCGCTGGGTGAGTGTCATGCCTGCATGCGCTGGGGGCATCACACACATTGCATTGTGTGTGTGGGTACATATGCGTACTGTTGCACGCTTGCTCTTTCGGCACACAATGACAAAAAGCCATCACTCTAGTGTAGGGTTGGACTAGAAGACCTCCAACATCCCTTTCTCTTCTCTTCTCTTCTCTTCTCTTCTCTTCTCTCCTACACCATCCTACCCTACCCTACCCCCAGGATGGCGAACCTATGACACGTGTGCCACAGGTGGCACGCAGAGCCATTTGTCAGGGCATGCGAGGCACTGCCCTGTCAGCTGGCCAGGGCATGCGTGCGCTGGCCAGTTGAGTTCACCCTTTTTTAAAGCCATTTTTCGCCCTCCCCAGGCTCCAGAGGCTTTATAGGAGCCTGGGGAGGGCGAAAAGAGTCTCCCCCGCCCCCCGGAGGCCCTCCGGAGGCTTCATGAGCTTCCCTGAAGCCTCCTGATCGCAAAAAAAACGGCACGCCCACACATGACCCCCTGCACTCCCCCCACTTATAAAAAAAAGTTCGCCATTGCTGCCCTCCCCTCTCCTCTGCTCCCCTCCCCTCTCCACCCCTCCCCTACCTTACCCTCCCCTCCCCTCTCCTACTGTACCCCCCTCCTCTCCACCCCTCCCCTCTCCTACCCTACCTTACCCTCTCCTACCCTACTCTCTCCTCCCCTACCCTTTCTCCTCCCCTACCTCCCCTTTCCTCCTCTCCTATCCTCTCCCCCCTACCCTCTCCTATCCTTTCCTCCCCTCCCCCTCCTCTCCACTCCTCCTCTCCCCTCTCCTTCCCTACCATACCCTCTCCTCCCCTCTCCTCCCCTCTCCTCTCCTCCCCTCTCCTCACCTACCTTACCCTCCCCTCCCCTCTCCTCTCCTCCCCTCTCCTTTCCTCCCCTACTCTCTCCTTCCCTCTCCTCCCCTACCCTCTCCCACCCTTTCCTCCCCTCCCCCTCCTCTACCCTCTTGTCCCCTACCCTCTCGTCCCCTACCCTCTCCTCTCCTCCCCCCCTCTCCTGCTCTACCCTCTCCTGCTCTACCCTCTCCTGCTCTACCCTCTCCTGCTCTACCCTCTTCTTTCATACCCTCTCCTCCCCCTCCTCTACACCCCTCCCCTTTCCTACCCCACCCCACCCCACCCTACCCATACCCTACCCTATCCTATCCTAATGAAGATTTTGAGGCTTAGAAATGTTTGGCAAGTTTTATCGCCGTTTCTTCCAAACCAAAAGCAGTTTGCAAGCCTTTGTTTAAACATACGCTACCTCCGACATTATGCACAGGCATATGCCAAAAAATATCAATCTCTGTTCCACTTGCCATCTTACTGCTTTGAAAATGGTGCAAAGGGGGAAAATACATGAAAATCGGGTTTCATGTCAGGAGGAGAAAAGCAGCAACAAGGGAAAAAACAAAGGAGGAACAAAACAATAACAGCGGTTTCGTATCTGGAAGCAAAAAAACCCCCAGGAAAGATTAAGATGCAAGTTTTCCTTGATGACAAAATTCTCTTTTAGATAGAAATTAAACCTCGCTTGAATCCTTCACAGAAAGGCTAAAAAAGCAACATTTCCATGAATAATTTACTTGTTTAAATTTGTAGAAAATCAACAGCGTTTTCTTGATGTTTGATGTGGGCTGGTTGATTCTTTGCCTGAAGTAAAATAGTTTATGCATGACGCGTATGAACCAATGTTCCCTCTAATTTTTTTTCAGTGTGAGCGGAAAAGTATAGTGTTTGAGCGGCACATTTTCATGCCTGAGCACCTTAATTTTTTTCACAGATGTCACCTAAGACAACAACGAAATCAGTATTATTTGAAACTCAAAGTTATGTTTATTCAAGGTACCCGCTTAATTAAAAGTGTTATATAATATCAGTATCACTTAACAACGGTCCTGCTTAGCAACCAAAATGTTGGCTCAGAAACTCTGGCATTGAAGCGTGCAAGTCTTAAAGCTGTCAAGTTACAAGACCCTCGCACCCCTAACCCTTTAGGAAAAAAACCCCAGGGGTCTTCAAACCTGACAGCTTTAAGCCTTGTGGACTTCAACTCCCAGAATTCCTCCTCCAGTCATGTTGCAGCAACGTCATCTGCGTGGATCTGCTCCATCTTCGGTTTTTTCACAGGAGGCAGGGCTGCTGCTGAAGATGCCAACGAGCTCCCGCCGCCACTAGAATATGCATTTGTTTAGCATGACATAGAATAGTCTTTCAACCAGAAGTATGGAATAAAAGAGAGACTGATAAATATTAAAAAAAATAAAACCAAAAAGCAGCTATTTATTTGAGTTCTAGATAAACATTTAGTTCAGAAGAGATTAGAATAGAACAGAGAAAGAATAGAATATAGAGAATACAATAGAAATAGAATTGGAAGGGACCTTGGAGGTCTTCTAGTCCAACCCCCTGCCTAGGCAGGAAACCCTACACTACTTAAGACAAACGGTTATCCAAAATCTTCTTTAAAACTTCCAGTGTTGGAGCATTCCCAACTTCTGGAGGCAAGTTGGTCCATTGGTTAATTGTTCTCACTGTCAGGAAATTTATCCTTAGTTCTAGGTTGCTTCTCTCCTTGATTAGTTTCCATCCATTGCTTCTTGTCCAGCCTTCAGGTGCCTTGGAGAATAGTTTGACTCCCTCTTCTTTGGAGCAACCCTGGGCCCTGAGATATTGGAAGACTGCTATCATGTCTCCCCTAGTCCTTCTTTTCATCAAACTGGGCATACCCAGTTCCTACAACCGTTCTTTATATGTCAATATCATTTAGACAAAGTTGATCCCCTTATTCTCCACTCCAGAACCTTGGAGTTTGAAGTTCTTTGGTTCTCTTCTCCCACCCTCTGTGTTCCCACGAGGGGATTAGCATCATAGCTCAACTGCCCCCGTCCCACCCATAAAGACCAGGAGAGCATCGCTGCGCATAGCCAAATGCTACCATAGCAACTATGGCGTTGTCTGATGTCTTTCTTGCACGCTAAGATGGACTGACGGGGTGAAGCATAGCTTGCATTGTCCCTAGTGCGGATTCTTTTCCCAGCCTTGGTCACTTTACGAGGGGTGGACTTCAGTTCCCAGAATTCTTCAGCCCTCCCTTATTCCTGTTTCCTTTTCCTTCATTATATTCAATTGTTTCAATATTAAGTGTAATTCTTCCTTCCTAACATTTTTCCATTTTTTCCCTTATATTCTTTTCCATTTCAACATTGTCTTTGTTCCTTCCATTCTTTCTTCCTTCTTTCAATCCTTCCAATATTTTTTCCTTCATTCCCTTGTCTGTTTCAATATTAAGTACATTTCTTCCTTTCTTCCTTTTTTCCATATACTTTTTTCCATTTTCTTCCTTATATTCTTTTCCATTTCAACATTGTCTTCCTTTTTTCCTTCCTTCCTTCCTATACGTCTTTCCATTTTCTTCCTTATATTATCTTTTCTGTTTCAACAGTCTTTGTTTCTTTCTTTCTTCCTTCCTTCCCTTCCTATACTTCTTCTTTCATTCATTATATTTTCTTTTCCATTTCAATATTAAGTGTAATTCTTTGTTCCTCCTTCCTTCTTTCAATCCTTCCAATACTTTTTCCTTCATTCTCTTTTCCTTCAATATTAAGTGCAATTCCTTCCTTCCTTCCTTCCTTCCTAAGTTATTTCCATTTTCTTCCTTATATAATATTTTCTGTTTCAACATAAAGTGCCTTCCTTCCTTCCCTCCCTCCCATCCCTTTCTTTATGTTTTCTTCATGCTTTCTTTTCTTTTTCCTCTGCTCTTTTTAAATCCCCCCCCCTTCTTCTCCTCCTCTACATTTAGGTTGGATTAGTTTGTACAATGGTCATCAAACTTCTGAAGTAAAAATAAATAAATAAATCATATTTAAGAAGAAGAAGAAAAAGGAAGACGTTTTTAGTTAAGTCAAACGTTTTAATAAAAGTTTCATCTTTTAAGATTTGTCCAACACATCCAATTGTAACCTTAACAGTAAAGAATATCACCCCAGCTGCTAAAGGTTCAACCAGTCTGAGAACCATTAAAAAGACAACAGTGCAAAATCCAAAAGACACAACTTCCTCACCGACATTGCTTTGGTACCAAATCTTTGAGGAAGGGGCTCCAGAAAGGAGGAGGAGGAGGAGGAGGAGGAGGGAACCAAAGAGAGGCTTTTACCGAGTCTGCGCCCCACAGCCAGGACCGTCCTTGCGCCCCTCAAGCCGCGTTTCTTCCCCGCAAAGCCCTTCGGGCAACCCGAGAGTTCCTTTTGGCGCCAGAAGGGCTTTGCAGGAAGAAACGCCGCGTTTCTTCCTGCAAAGCCCTTCTGGCGTCAAGCGGAACTCTCGGGTTGCCCGAAGGGCTTTGCGGGGAAGAAACGCGGCTTGAGGGGCGCAAGGACGGTCCTGGCTGTGGGGCGCAGACTCGGTAAAAGCTCTCTTTAGTTCCCTCCTCCTCCTCCTCCTTCCACAGTTTGAGTGACGCTGCCGCCAGGCTGAGAGCTGCCGCTGAAACAAGTTTGGGAAGGTCCTTTGCGGGCGGCCAGTTCTAGCCGCCTGCAAAGGACTCCCCCACGTTTGCTTTGAAAGAAACCTCTGCGCGGGAGTTAGAAACCTCTGCGCGGGGGTTTCTTGCCATGTGCGCGGCCGCGCGGCCGCGCACCTTAGAGGGAACAGTGGTATGAACTGTTGCTGCTGTTTTAATTCCAGGGACATGTTGCATTGTGGTTTTCTATTGTTCAGGATGAAACGTGTCATTGTTATTATTTAAATGCAGGGACAGCACTGATTTGTTTATTTATTTAAAGATATTTCTGTGGCTAGGCAACTTGCAAAAATGTGTCTGTAGGTATCGGTACAATAAAAAACAAGAGTTGCAGCACACAAAAAATTCAACACACAAAATTCAACTACCGAACAAGTATAGGCACAACTGAGCCCAGAATTATGATAATAATTCATGGCGGTCATTAAGTGTGGTACCCATATGATTTCCTTGCTTACTGATCACGATCCCTGCTCTCCTCGTTGTAGTCAAGATGTACAGCATCCCTCATTTTCCCCTTCATCTTCTCTATGCCTTTACACGTCTTAATTCTCTGTCTGTAAATTTTAAGTTTTTAATGGGCCCAAAATCTCCCATCTGTAAAAATGTCAGCAATTTGCTGCAGACTTGTTTTACCATACAGGAAATTGGGGCTGCTTTCTGCCTTTAAGAGCATGCTTCTCCATTTCTCCTTTAGGGAAATATAATATTTTGCGTCTTTATATTCCCCCAGATATTTCATTCTCTAGGATGGGGATGGGCTTCCTACACCAGGAACAGTCTGACATTGCGTTATCTAGTATTAAATAATTACATAAGATCTTCTTGAAGGTCACCTGAATTCTCAATAAAAAAAAGGGCGGGGGAAGGGGCTTTGGGCTCAAATAGTAAAGGAAGTTTAGCAGGCTGAGTATGTAACATGCAATATGTCCAGGAGCACAGCCAGACTCTGACAGATAGCAATTTTAAAGCAGAGAAGCTGGGAGTGCAACTATACAAGGAGTCCTTGACTTACAACCATTTATTTAGCAACCATTCAAAGTTGCAACAGCATTGCAAAAAGTAACTTACAACCCAGGGGTGGGTTCTGGCAGGCACTACTGCCAGTTTGCTTGTGTGCGCGCTGCGCAGTGCAATTAAAATTATTCCGCGCATGCGTAGAACTGAAAAACAAGATGGCGGCGCCCTGGAGAACCGGTTTGACGTATCAGGCCTGGGTCGCTGCTGGTTCCAGCGACCCAGGCCACCAAACCACTACCGGTTCGGCTGAACCAGTCCGAAGCAATAGGAACCCACCACAGTTACAACCTACCCTTTCACTTAATAACCATTGCAGTATCCCCAAGGTCTCATGATCAAAATCTGGGGACTTGGCAACTGGCATATGTTTATGATGGTTGCAGCACTCCAGGGTCATGTGATCACCATTTGTGGTCTTCCTAGCCAGCTTCTGACAAGCAAAGTTAATGGGCGAAGGTGGGTTTGCTTTATGATGGCATGATTCACTTAACAGCCGCCGTGATTTTGTTTAACAAGTGTGGCAGAAAAGGTTGCAGAATAGCAATAGCAGTTAGACTTATATACCGCTTCATAGGGCTTTCAGCCCTCTCTAAGCGGTTTACAGAGTCAGCATATTGCCCCCACAGTCTGGGTCCTCATTCCACCCACCTTGGAAGGATGGAAGGCTGAGTCAACCTTGAGCCGGTGAGATTAGAACCGCTGAACTGCAGATCACAGTCAGCTAAAGTGGCCTGCAGTACTGCACCCTAGCCACTGCGCCACCTCGGCTCTTAATGAGGGATGACTCCTTTAACAATCGCCTTGCTTGCTTAGCAATGAAACTCAATTGTGGTTGTAAGTTGAAGATTACCAGTAGTAGTACATACTAAATCTGGCTTAATAATCATCCACTTCCTTTTGGTAAATGCAACCAGGATCAGGATATGGAATTCTCAGCCTATTAAAGTGCAGCTTCTCTAATTCCGGTGCAAGAGTTTAAAAATGCCAAGCTTGGAGAAGAGACATACTCTTTGAAGTAAGGTTAGGAAGTGATAACAACAGAACAGTGTGGCTTAAAGGCAGATGAATCATTATCCTATGACAAATGTGACTGGCACATTAATCCCGTCCCAGGAGCATCCAGAGCCATGCTTTCAAACGTTGCCCCCAAATGAAGGAAGCAGCATTTTACCGCTTGGTCACACTAAAAGATTTAGATGAGTGAGCCATACACTACTTAAGTAGGTCTTAATACCTTCCTTAAATGGATAAATTGTCTTTGTGGCTGGAATCATCTGTTATCCGGCAGTTCTTACTTCTTCAACATCTTGAAAGCTAATCTGTCTTCCTTTTAGGATATGTTCTCAAATAGTTTGCCCTCAAATAGTTTTTTCTTTTTTTGAAAGCAAGTTATCTTCCCATATTCTAAAAGTGAGCTCATTTTCTGGGCATCCATTTATTTTGGGAAAACAAGCCAAGCCGAAAAGAGGTTTAGAAGAAATCCAAAGCTGTAGGATAGTGTCCCCAAAACCCGGTCCATAGACGGGCATGTCCCCAGCATGCCAGAAACCGGGCCATGGAAACAAGCAAAGCCCCATCCATGGGATGCAGGCAGCACACGAAACCACACTCCCTCCGGTCCACAGAAAAATCTCTCTCCACAGAACCAATCCCAGCTGCCCAAAAGATTGGGGGCCACTCAGGAGTGATATCCAGCAGGTTCTGACAGGTTCTGGAGCACCGGTAGAGGAAATTTTGAGCAGTTCGGAGAACTAGCAAATGCCACCACTGGCTGGCCCTAGAGTGGGGTGGGAATGGAAATTTTGCAATATCCTTTTCCCAGAGTGGGGTGGGAATGGAGATTTTGCAGTATCCTTCCCCTGTCACACCCACCAAGCCACACCCACAGAACCAGGGCATTGTAGTTGGAAATATATCAGGGAATTGAGTTTTCCAGTGTAGGAATGCCAGTTATGTCAACAAACAGCTATCTTCTAGCACCAGCTCAGAGGATTTAGAAAGAGCTAGCATAGTCATACTCCACTCAGTATCAAGGATGCAACCGTAAAGGCAGTCAACAGTATTAAGTATCTGGGGGCAGATAACAAACAATCTGAATTGGTCGCTCCACATGTCATCCTTTGTGAAGCGTGCAAACCAGCGCCTGCCTTTCCTGCGTCGGATGTGGAGAGCACATCTTTCTCCCTCTGTCCTGGCCACTTCTTACAAAGACACGATTGAGAGCGTTTTAACAAACTGCATCCCTGTTTGGTTTGGTAGCAGCGGTGCCTCAGATAGAAAGTCCATACAGAGAGTGGTGAGAACAATCAAGAAGATTACAGGAAGCTCTCTTGCTGTCATTCAGAATACTTATAAGTGCTATGTGCTTAGAGCTCAAAGCATTGGAAAAGACCCCACACACCCATTTTATGGTCTGTTTTTGTTGCTCCCCTCTTGGAAGAGGTTTTGAAGTATTTATAGCAGAATCACCAAATTCTGTAACAGTTTTGTTCCCTGTGCCATCCAACTGGTAAACTCGCAAGCTTCGTTTTTCTCGCCATGTACATGTAAACATCTGAATTAGACTGTGTTGCTTCTCTGTCTCATGTAATATATGTGGGTATATACATCATAATTTATTTATTTAGAAATGTTTTTTTATGTCCTATCTAACCACATTGAGTAGGTAGATTTTTGAGCAGAGGAGACAGAAAACATACATGCAGAAGAGAACAAACCAGCCTATTCGGAGAGAAAAAACTCCAACGGGTGGCATGAAACATTACATAAATAGATGGGGTTGCATTTTGCTGAAAGAGCAGGTGCAGCTTTTTGGTGCATTCCTTCATCCTGGCTGGGTCTAAAATCTCCAGGGAGCAGTGACGGCAAGGAAATCTGTGTCCCCAGCTATGTCTGGTATGGCAGCTGCACCATTTCGTGAGCTCATTGGTTTTTGGGAATCATTGTCTTGATTTGCTCCCAGAGTCGTAAAAAATGCCGCGAATGTAAAAATGCCTCTACGTGGGATGGCTGTTCACAAGACTCAACACCTTCCAAACGAATAGATGAGCTGCCTCCTTTGGCACCAATTTGATGCTTCTGATCAATTGGTGCAAAATAAGGCAGCTAAGCCCACGATCCCCAATCGTTTTGGCACCAGGAACTGGTTTCGTGGAAGACAATTTTTCCACGGAGTGGGAGGGTCGGGGGGAGAGGAGCTGGCAACCTAGGTTCCACGTATGTGCAGTTTTGCTCGCCTGTCACTCACCTCCAGCTCAGGAGTGGGTTCTGGCTTCTGCTACTCCCAGTTCGCACAGGGACGCACTTCAGGCATGCATGCGCACGCTTGAGGTGCACTACGCCCACACTTCATGTGTGCTACGTCCACACTTGATGCATTCTACTCACATGTGCAGTAGTAGAAAAATGCTTCTGTGCATGCGCAGAAGCAAAAAACAAGATGGCTTCGCCAGTAGAACCAGTTCGGGGGCGTGGCAGGCCTAGTTACTACCTATTTGGCCGAACCAGTCCCAACTGGTAGGAACCCACCTCTGCTGGAGCTTTGTGGCCCGGTTCCTAACAGGCCGTTAACCGGCATTGGTCTATAGCAATAGCCGAGGTGACGCAGTGGTTAGAGTGCAGTACTGCAGCCACTTCAGCTGACTGTTAGCTGCAGTTCGGCGGTTCAAATCTCACCGGCTCAGGGTTGACTCAGCCTTCCATCCTTCCGAGGTGGGTAAAATGAGGACCGAGACTGTGGGGGTGATATGCTGACTCTGTAAACCGCTTAGAGAGGGCTGAAAGCCCTATGAAGCGGTATATAAATCTAACTGCTAAATCTAACTGCTATAGCAGTTAGACTTATATACCGCTTCATAGGGCTTTCAGCCCTCTCTAAGCGGTTTACAGAGTCAGCATATCGCCCCCACAGTCTGGGTCCTCATTTCACCCACCTCGGAAGGATGGAAGGCTGAGTCAACCTTGAGCCAGTGAGATTAGAACCGCTGAACTGCAGATAACAGTCAGCTGAAGTGGCCTGCAGTGCTGCACCCTAACCACTGCGCCACCTCAGCTATGTGGCAGCATTTAGGACTGTGGGTAACTATGGTCCCTTTACAACCTGTGGACTTCAGCTCCTAGAATTCCTGAGCCAGCATAACAAGCAATGTCATAAAACGGGCAAAATTCACTCAACAACTGCCTTGCTTAGTAATGGAAATGTCAGGCTCAATTGTGGTCATAAGTCGAAGACTACCTGTATAGGTAGTCCTCGACCTACAACAGTTTATTTAGTGATTGTTCAAAGTTACAATGCCATCATGGGTGCGCTTCAAATTTTTAGTAAGGGGTTCTCTGCCCGGTTGCTGGGTGGCCGTGGGCATGATGGGGGTGGCTTCTTGCACCACAGCGGGGGTGGCATTTTTGTCCTCCCTGTTTCCGGAGCCTTTCCTCAGGCCTCCGAGTGGGCAAAAATGGCCTCCCCAGGCTCCGGAGGTCTTCTGGAGGCTGGAAACTGGCCTGAACTTCTGAGAGGCTCTTTTTTTGCCCTCCCCGAGCCTCCGCATGTGTCCTGCACTTACCTGCATCCAAGAGGGGCTATGTGGGGACTCCTGGGAGAGGCGGGATGGGCTGGGCGGGGCCAGCCAGAAGTAGGATTTGGGAGTTCTCTGACCTGCACAGAATCTTAGCTAGAGGTTCTCCCGAACCTCTGCAAACCCCCAGCAGCCCATCCTTGAATGCCACCAAAAGAAGTGAGCTATGACTGTTTTTCACACTTACGACCGTCGCAGCATCCCCATGGTCGTATAATCAAAATTCTGATGCTTGGCAATTGACTCATATTTATGACAGTTGTTCTGGGGGCATGTGATCACCTTTTGCGATATTCCGATGAGCAAAGTCAATGGGGAAGCCAGATTCACTTAACAACTTCATTACTAATTCAATAGCTGTGGTGATTCCCTTAACCACTGCGGCAAGAAGGGTTGTAAAATGGGGCAAAACTCCCTTAACAAATGTCTCACTTTACAACAGAAATGTTGGGCTCCATTGTGGTCGTAAGTCAAGGACTATCTGAGTTGTGCTTCCTGTTCAAAGAGAAAATGGTGCTTTGGAGTACATGGGATTAGAATTATAGCAGCTGCCTATAATTCTTTAAAATAAACATACTTTGTTGCTTAGCAATAACAATTACACTTACATACCGCTTCACAGTGCTTTACAGCCCTCTCTAAGCGGTTTACAGAGTCAGCTTATTGCCCCTAATAATTTGGGTCCTCATTTTACCCACCTAGGAACGATGGAAGGCAGAGTCAACCTTGAGCCTGGTGAGATTTGAACTGCCAAATTGCAGGCAGCCGGCAGGCAGCAGAAGTAGCCTGCAGTACTGCACTCTGACCACTGTGCCAGCATGGCTCATGATCTTTGTATCTCCTTATCCCCTGAAGAAGGGTTTCTCTTAATAGTATTTCCCAAGCATTCATTACCACCTTATCAGAAAGTTTTCTTACCCAATACAGGTAGAACACTTTAAGTCAATTTAAATGTCCCTATCATGATTGGGTAATGAGTTTATGCGCTGTGAGCCAAAGGGGGGAAAAACACTTTTATCCAATTTTGGGTGATTTACGCAGGTTTGGGAATCATTGCTTTAAGGAGTTACAAACAGATGCTTTGCCTGTGCCACAAAACACATTTTTGCTGTTGAATTTGAAGACTTGCTACATCTAGAAACCACATTTAGAACTTTAAACATCTGTAGAATTTGTACCTGATTTCTATCTATTACTAAAGGCAGGTCAGGGTGATAGGCATTTGTCCACGAAGTCATCAGGAATCAAACCTGACTCAGTGGCACTTAATTATTGTATCAGCGTAGTAGGATGATGGCTCTCCTTTGCTCCAGATGTTCAAATGAAGCACATGGTTGGCTGAATGTGGTACACATACTCAATTATTAACTAAGTAGCTCTGAGGAGGCCTCCCAAAATTTCTGCTCCATGTGTCTGCGTTTATTTCCTTGGTGCAAGGAAATCACAGATGTAATCCAGTGCAGAGAATTGTTCTCCATCTGTGATCCATGTGCCTTTCTTTAATTTAAAGGATTCTTGTATAATTGATGGTCCCAAGGTTCACTCCAGCTGGCCATGAACATTGAGTCGTGATAAGAAAAGCAAAATGTAGTCTTCTTTTAGATCAGGGGTGTCCAACGTTGGCAACTTTAAGACTTGTGAACTTCAACTCCCAGAATTCCCCAGTCGGCCATGCCAGCTGGGGAAATTCTGGGAGTTGAAATCAACAAGTCTTAAAGTTGCCAAAGTTGGATGCCCTGCTTCAGATGACTCAGTGGTCCTTCCTTCCTTCCTTCCTTCCTTCCTTCCTTCCTTCCTTCCTTCCTTCCTTCCTTCCTTCCTTCCTTCCTTCCTTCCTTCCTCCCTCCCTCCCTCCCTCCCTCCCTCCCTCCCTCCCTCCCTCCCTCCCTCCCTCCCTTCTTCTAATAATTTTCTTTTTTTTTAATTGAAAATTTTAAAAAGCTTTTACAAATGTTTACCTCCCCTCCTCTGCCCTCCCCACCCGAACCCCTTTCCCCTCCCAACCTCCCCCTCCGACTTCCCAGAGCAAATACAGGGTATAAATCTTTAAAAATCATATTCTAAAGTAAACTAAAAAAAAACTTTAACATCATCCTTCACTTGTACTTTACCTCCTCTTTCGTTAAGCTAACTCTAAACAGATTATATCATTCCTTGCTTCTTCAATCATAAGCTATCTGGAATTTCTTAGTCCCGTATTTATTTTGAATATAGTCAATCCATCTTCTCCAGTCCAGCTTGTATTTCTCATCTGAATGGTCCTTGAGATATGCTGATATTTTAGCCATCTCTGCTAAGTTTGTTACTTTTAATGTCCATTCTTGAATAGTAGGCAAATCTTCCTTCTTCCAGTATTGCGCCACCAACAGTCTTGCTGCCGTTGTTAGGTTCAAAATCAAATTAGTCTCTATAACAGTACAATCAGTACTTCTTCTAATAATTTTCTTAAGGCAGCCCAGATGCAACCCTGTGTTGTGGCCCACTGGCGGCCAGAGGAGCTGACAGCAGAGTTAGACAGTAAGGAGGTTGGGGAGGAGCATGGGCCAGTCCTGGGGGCTGAGGAAAGCTCAGATGGGGGCTCTGCGTCAGAGACAGAGAAGAAGCTAGACAGCAGTGAGGCAGAGGAACAGCTGGAGCCTGTTCCCAGTGTGCGCATGCGCAGAGCTGCCAGAAGACATGAACAACTAAAAAAGCGGGGTTGATTGGGAGTAAAGCCACACTTGGAGGTGATTGGCCCCTCCCATAGGAAACAAGAGAGGAGCAAATGGAGAGTAGGATTTTGCAGGAAACAATTCGCTCCTTTGGTCGTTTCAAGAGTGGAAAGTTCTGTTTGTGACTATAAGAAACTCAGTGCCAAGTATTGCCTTGCCCTGCGTTTGGAAACTAGTTATCTGGCAGCTTGCCAAGCGAGATAAGGTTCGTGTTGATAAATATTCCTCTGAAAGACTGTTTGCCAAGCCTTGCTGACTTTGAATGAAAGGAATATAAAATGAAAGTAAATAAAAGAAGTTTTGCAGGGACCCAGACTCTGCTTCAGGAAACCTAGGTCAGAACACCTTGAAGGTAGAAACCGCTATTCCCCTTTCCTAGGTAAATGCCTATAGCAGCAAAAAGGGTGGGGTGGACAACACAAAACTTTTCTGAATCCAAAAATATTTTCCGAGAGGTCCAGCTTTGCTACATTTAAAAACGTTTCATTGCACACACTTATTTTGGGGCATGTGCCTCAGTGGTGGGATTCAGCCAGTTCGCACCTATTTGGGAGAACCGGTTGGTAACTTTCTAAGCAGTTCGGAGAACTGGATGTTGGAAGAAATCTTTTGTTTTTCCCCTCTTCACAGGGCTAATCTGGTGTTGTTTCTAGCCTAATCTTTATTGCCCTTCTTACAGAAACTGCCTCTCCAGTTAACCCTTATTATTACCATTGTAACAACTAAGGCGAAGCGCCCATCGACCTGAGATTGACTTGGCCATGCCCACATGATTACATGACCACCGAGCCCCGCCTACCCAGCTGGTCATTAGGGCAGAGAACTGGTTGGTGAATTATTTGAATCCCACCACTGATGTGCCTTTTCTTCCAAATACACAAGGAGTACCTTGGAAGGTGAATTGCTGCTTTGGGTTGATTTCATTTGGAATCAAAGAGTACAAGTACCACTTCCTGCGATGCTTGAGCTAATTTACAATTTGGCAGGTTGAATCCATGGCAGCTTAAATATTGTGACAACAAATTCCTCTGGCCTATCTTAGATTTACACAAAAAGGCAGCCCTTCAAAGCTTGTTCTTGCGCTTGATTTCACGCGCCCATTCCAAAGAGATTTGCTTCTCCACCCAGATACCTGGTATGTAGAAACTTTAAAACCAGAATAGCAGCGTTGGAAGGGACATTGGAGGTTTTCTAGTCTGACCCCCTGCTCAAGCAGGAAACCCTATACTTTATAAGTCAGTGTTTCTCAACCTTGGCAACTTGAAGATGTCCGGACTTCAACTCCCAGAATTCCACACACAGCGAAGCTATCTGGGGAATTCTGGGAGTTGAAATCCGGACATCTTCAAGTTGCCAAGGTTGAGAAACACTGCTTTAAGTAAAATGATATAGGAAGTTAATTGTTCTATTCTTGTTTAGAACATCCCATAGGCACAAATATATCAAAAAGAGCTACAAGATTCCAAGAGAGAGAGATAAAAGGCTGACTAAATGATGGAATTTCAAAAAGGTTAAGAGACAATGGATAATGAGAAAATATATTAATAAAATGGAAAAATACAAATAGGAAAATAGTATATATATTAACAGATATACTACTATTTTCCCTACTTGTATTTTTTTAAATTTTATATTAAAAGAGGGGAGGCGTTGGCTCTGGCTAAGAAGTTGAGCTTGTCGATCAGAAAGATCGGCAGTTTGGCGGTTCGAATCCCTAGCGCTGCATAACGGAGTGAGCTCCCGTTACTTGTCTCAGCTTCTGCCAACCTAGCAGTTCGAAAGCACATAAAAAAATGCAAGTAGAAAAATAGGGACCACCTTTGGTGGGAAGGTAACAGCGTTCAGTGCGCCTTCTGTGTTTAGTCATGCCAGCCACATGACCACGGAGACATCTTCGGACAGCACTGGCTCTTTGGCTTTGAAACGGAGATGAGCACCGCCCCCTAGAGTCGGAAACGATTAGCACATATATACAAAGGGAACTTTTACCTTTACCTAATATTAACAGATAATGCAATTTATTCTAACTAAAAATAAGTTAAGCTTAGTAGATGAAAATTTAGGATTAGGTAATTAATTGTATTATCAACATTAATAGTGTGGTAAAGTATATTGGGAATTTAAAATATTAAGGATTAGAAATTGTGGGGATTTTGAGGTACACTCCCGGGATTGATTAAATATTGTTAATATTTGGCTTTATTAGTAAT
Organism: Thamnophis sirtalis; assembly: GCF_051295495.1. Lineage (NCBI taxonomy): Eukaryota > Metazoa > Chordata > Lepidosauria > Squamata > Natricidae > Thamnophis > Thamnophis sirtalis. Next base: position 12,481,846 of record NW_028261385.1, on the reverse strand, counting down.
CCTACACATTTGGAATACTAAAGTTATGGTGGAATAATGAGTAATTCTTAAAATGTTAAATATTAGTAATTTAGTAGGGGATAACAAATACATGGTGCAAAGAAATGTTATCTATGTTTAAATGAATTAATGGGGAAAATGATAAAGAATTATAAAGAGAGAATAGTATTATTGAAGTTGGAAGATTAGGATTACACATATTTATTTGTATTATTATTGTTAAAAGGTAAAGGTAAAGGTTCCCCTCACACATTTGTGCTAGTCATTCCCGAGTCTAGGGGGAGGTGTCACTTCCGTTTCAAAGCCAAAGAGCCAGCACTGTCCGAAGACGTCTCCGTGGTCATGTGGCCGGCATGACTAAACACCGAAGGCTCACGGAACGCTGTTACCTTCCCACCAAAGGTGGTTCCTATTTTTTTACTTGCATTTTTTAAAACATGCTTTCAAACTGCTAGGTTGGCAGAAGCTGGGACAAGTAATGGGAGCTCACTTCGTTATGCAGTGCTAGGGATTCGAACTGCTGAAATGCCGATTTTCTGATCAGCAAGCTCAGTGTCTTAGCCACCGAGCCACCGCGTCCCTTATTTATTATATAATCCCTTAATCAAACAGCCCAAGTCATACACGGATAAGACAGTCAGTCATCAATGTCTTTCAGTTAAGGGATAATCCAAATAACATAGTCCAGTATCATATAATCAGTTCAGTACACAAAGTTTGCTAACAGTTGCAAAACTTACAATAGCTCACGGCACTCAGATCAGATCAGCCCAGCATCTAACAAACAGAGAGCTAACAGTCATTCTGGCTCCCCCTTATGGCCGACTGAGGAAAACAGCAACCAATCACATTTTACAGTATGATTTAAAGAAACAGGTACAACATTGTTACATGATTTATATATTGCCAACCCAACCGTTAGAATTATATTCCTAACAGTTAGCATAGCCTTGTTTAAAACAGATTTGACCCAGTCAATACACTGTCCACAAAGTATGCATGGGGTGAAAAGAAAACTGCAAATAAAACATTTTTTTTTAAAAAAAGAACATCCCATAATATTCCTGCATTGATAAGCAGTTGCCATATGTTCCAAAACATTGTCCTACTATTAACCTGGTAAATTGGAGACAGGTGGAGCAGGAGATAGACGCTTCAGCCTTATTGGCAAGCTAATATTTTTTTTAAAGGTGTGGTTATTAATCAGTTAAGATAATTCTATCACGATTCACTGATCACTTGAAGCAATCGGGAAATACTCTATTTGGCTCTGGTGGGTTTTTGTTTTGTTTTTTTGCTTTAAAAATTCAAATTATTTGTCTTTTCTTTTTTATCTTTTTGACTCTTAGGGTAGCTAAAGCACCACAGAATTGGAAGTACTTGGATAACGTGCTTCTAAGTCTAAAAGTCCGTAGAGATTCTCAGTCATCCAGGACACGGTTGTCCCAAAGGTGTTTTTACAGGAGGCAACTGGACTTTTATTAATTTTTTTTCTTTGAAGACGTTTCCCTTCTCATCCCTGTGCTTCATTTAGATCTTTAAGAGGGTCTGCTTGAAAAAGGCCAACATATTCTTTGTGCTTAGATTCTATAAAAGGGAAGTGATAACTGCACCCAAAGTCTTATTGATTTGTTGTCATTTGTTGCGATGTTGCCAATCTATAGCTACTCTTAGTCAAATGCAAAGATTTAAAGATTGGGATGCTAGAAGGAAGCACCATCCAGCACAGGGGTGTCAAACTCAATTTCATTGAGGGGCCGCATCAGGGCTGTAGTTGATCTCGGGGACTGGGCAGGTGTAGCCGACATGGTGGGCCACATTGACGCTACTCACGGAGTGTGGCCGACTGGGTGGGGGTGGCTGACCGGGAGGGCCTGGACAGCTTGACGTTACTCCCCAAACAGCTGGGATGTTTCCTCTTCACACTGGGTAGACTGGGCCAAAGCAACATGGGTGTCAGGCCAGGAATCCATCTTTGCATTGGGCCTTCAAGCCTGCCACATTTATTGCTGTGGGAAACTGGGAAGGGGGGATTATATGGAGTGAGGTAGATATAATCTAAATAACATTCCTTTCTCAGAGAGTCAAGGACACCTTGCCTTGCACCTGGAGTGACGTGACTGGGAGGCATCTCCAGTTGGGACCATGCCTGATTGGACCATGGGATGGACATGTGGGTGCTGGGAAGGGAGTTGAACTTTCTTTTGGGTGGGGAAAACCTGGAAGCTTTCAGATTCGGGTTTTCCCAGATGTGCCAATATGACATCTCTAATAAAATGAAACTTTGAGGAATCTCAAGCCTGGGAGTCTTCGTTCATTAGGGGTATTATTTGGAACCCTTACACCTGGCTGGCCCCTTACATTTTCCCGGATGGCCCCACAGGCTGGATCCACCCCGCTGGCCTTGTGTTTGACACCCCTGATCTATAAAATATCCTTTCTTTAGTAGTTTCAGTCATGACCCGACAATTGCGTGATAGACATATGCACACCAACAAAATAGCGCCGATTAAAACGCAACATCAAAATCGCGCCGACAATGATAAAATCACGACGATAAAATCGCGATTTCAAAAGCGCGATGACAAGCACAATAAAATCGAAAAAATTACTGTTAGGGTTAAGGTTAGGGTTAGGGTTAGGGTTAAATAAAATCAAAAAAATTACTGTTATTTTGTTGATGATGCGATTTTGTCATCGCACATTTGTCGGCGCGCTATTGTCAAAAATCAATTAGCGATTTTGACAGCGCTCATTTGTCCGTTGCGGTTTTGTCAGCGCGCATATGTCGCGCATTTGTCGGTGAACCGTTTCAGTGACTTTGGTTTGATTAATGATTTGTTAGATCATTGACAATTATCCAACAACTAGGTTTACCTGTTGTGATTGTTGTGGTCACCGGTTGCAAATTAAAATTCAGCTTGGCAATCAGCTTTGTATGCTTTACCCACTAGCTTTTTTTCCTCACCAGAAAACAATAAGATAAGCTCAAGAGAGCATTTTCAGTTAAAAGCAAAGTTCTGCGTGTTGTATGCTTATTACTAAAACCCACTTTCTCTTGGGTATGTGTAGGATTGCTTTCAAAAACACTCAGTACACTTTGATAAAATATTTGAATTTGTACTTCTTAATAAGTTCTTTCGAGAACACCAGCTGAGGGAATGGAAAAAAAAACCTTTTAAATTTAAACTATCTTGAACTTTTTTGCATGTGAGAGCATTGGGCCACATTCAAAAGAGCCAGGAAGGCAGAGCACGCCACTAAATCCAATCTAATGTTTCTGTATTAGTTGCAGGATCCTTGTAAGGGCCGAAATTAGCAAGGAGACAACTGATATCTCTCAGGCCAGGTAGAACCATTGTGTTGTTGGAAGAAATGCCCATCTGGGTTCAATTCCAAGTGGGGGAAAAGACACTGGAAACATGGAGGCTGCTTGGCAAGATGGTTTAATGATGGACAGGATCACTTGGCTTGAGTTCCTGATCAGAAAAGGTGGGGGGGGTGTCACATGCTTCCAGATGTTGGATGAAGAAGAAAAAGGGGCAGAGATGCTGAAAGTCCCTGGTTTTATGCCCTCTCCGGCCTTTGATCTTGAGCTTGTTTTCTGATTGGTTGTCAGACTCCCATGCGGCCATGCAGAGGCAACTCTGTAGGCTGTGAGTCCAAGTTTGGTTGAGCATTGCTTCTTCCCAGGTGCCCTGTGGTGAGATGGGCTAATACTATCTTGCCTTAATCCCATCACCCTGGAGCTGAAGGGGGAGATGATTGTTATGTAGAATAGACTGGCCCAAGCTTTTTTAATGGCCCATTGACAAAGGTGGGGGATATTAAGAATGAGTCTGTTTCCTGCCTAAAAACAAGTCTCTCCATTTCTTATCCAGGGAAACATAATATTCTTCCTTTTCAATATTTCCCAGGATATGTCATTTTTCTAGGAGAAGGGTGAGTTTTAAGTTCCTACAGTGTAAACTTTGAGCAAATGTCCTCTAATCTCAGAGAATGGCCAAATCTCCAAATTTGGGAATCGATTCAGAAGGTGAAGTAAGTAAGAGGAGATTAAGATTTAAATTCTGCAAGAGAAGAACGAGATTTTGAGTTCAGCATTAGATGGATCTTCTAAAGTTGCACGATTTCTGTGTTGGCAGCAATAAAGCAATTGTGTAAGCTGGGCTATCTCCATGAGCTCTTGAGTATGGGGCTGACCCTGGTGTACTGAGATTTATTTCTAAGGCTAGTGTGAAGACTTGACAACTGAGATAATAAATTTGGTCTAACATTACGTATGATACTTCCATGATCTTCCATATGGGATCATCTTGGGTGAGAAGGATTGCAAAACACGTAAGCTTTGTTAGATATAATAACCAAAGGAATAGGAGGGGGTGACAGTGGCAGCATTTGAAATAACCTCTTTCTTCTAAGTTTGGTATAGTTTATAGTTAATAAAATGAAAGTCACACCAAAGCTGTGGCTTTTGGACTTTTATATTTGTGAGGTTAATATAACATGCAGTACTCAAAACCCAGATCTGTAGGCGGGATCATCTTCAGAAATTATCCACCGTGTTTGATTTAATGGAAAATAGCAATCTGTGCAATTCTACTTTAATGTATGTGTATCATCCATTATCTCTACCTGGAACAAAGAATCATAGAGCTGGTAGGTATCTTGAAGCAGGGGTGAAATCCAGCAGGTTCTGACAGGTTCTGGAGAACCGGTAGCGGAAATTTTGAGTAGTTCGGCTAATCGGTAGCGGAAATTTTGAGTAGTTCGGAGAACCAGCAAATGCCACCTCTGGCTGGCCCCGGAGTGGGGTGGGAATAGAGATTTTACACTATCCTTCCCCTGGAATGGGGTGGGAATGGAGATTTTACACCAGGGGTAGTCAACCTTTTTATACCTACCGCCCACTTTTGTATCTCTGTTAGTAGTAAAATTTTCTAACCGCCCACCGGTTCCACAGTAATGGTGATGTATAAAGTAGGGAAGTAACTTTACTTTATAAAATTTATAAAGCAGAGTTACAGCAAACCCCTACCGCCCACCATGAAAGCTGGAACGCCCACTAGTGGGCAGTAGGGACCAGGTTGACTACCACTATTTTATGCTATCCTTCCCCTGGAATGGGGTGGGAATGGAGATTTTGCAGTATCCCTCGCCTGCCATGCCCACCAAGCCACACCATGCCCACCAAGCCACGCCCACAGAACCAGTAGTAAAGAAACATTGAATTTTACCACTGTCTTGAAGGTCTTCTAGTCCAACCACCTTCTAAAGGCAGGAGACTCTATACAACCCTGTCAAATAGTTGTCTTATTTTTGAAAACCTCCAGTGATGGAGCCCCCAAACCTCCAAGAGGGAAGCTATTCCATTGATCAATTGTTCTCGCTCTCAGAAAATGTCTCCTTACTTCTACATTGGATCTCACTTTAGCAAGCTTCCACCCACTACTTCTTCCTTGAAGTCTCATAGAATCATAGTTCAGAAGTTACCTTGGAGGTTTTCTAGTCCAACCCTCTGCTCAAGCAGGAGACCCGATACCATTTCAGACAAGTGGCTGTCCAGTCTCTTATTAAAAATATCCAGTGATGGAACACTCAGTTTCAATTTCAGTTTTGGTTTATTTGTCCAGGAGGGACTCAGGGCGGCGAACAACTCAAAGGGGAAAGGGAACATAAACAACAGTACACATAATTAAAATACACGAAAATCACACAGCCATACCAGTCGAGAGGGGAGGGGAACTCATCAACCCCAGGCCTGCCGGCACAGCCAGGTTTTGACGGCTTTCCGGAAGGCCTGGAGAGAGGTGAGGGTCCGGATCTCCGCGGGGAGTTCATTCCAAAGGGCCGGAGCTGCTACAGAGAAGGCCCTCCCCCAGAAGTTCTTCACAACTTCTGAAGAACGCAAGGCATCCTGCTGATATCAAGTTCCTTTCTGTCCACATTTTGTCCCTTGTTGAACCTCTACCAAGGTTCTCTAGATCTTTCCAGGACCGTCCACCTTCCCCAAACTCAGCCTGGCTAGCCAGCTCACTGTATATTTATTGTATACAAGAAATGTATACAAATCTATATACATTTCTTTCATGTGTGCTTAAAAATCTGAAATATAGAAAAAAAATATCCATAGCAGGATTGAACTGTAGAGTTGAAACAGTCTCAAAGAACAGCAGGGACCTCACAATCTGTAATATGTCGCGTGGAAAACTGTTTACATTGGCAGTAATGCTGAGTGGCAGAATTCCAGATCCTGTAAAAAAAATAAAGCGAATTGGCAGCTGAAATGTGTTGGGTTTGTAAATATTTTGGAAATGACTGCAAATCCCTCTACCTTTCATCTCTGCAGGTGTGTTGTGATGACCTTTTAATATAGCTTATATCTTTTATGTAAGTTACCTTGAATTGTCCTGCAACCAGAAGTGACTTTTTATTTGTATCAATAGTGATGGATGAAGGTTGAACTTGTCTCGATCTGACCCTTCTGATTGGTAATTTAACTCAAGAGTCTGAATCTTAATTTATGATGTTGCTGAACTCACAACAGTTCTGATTTCTGAATTGAAGGTAGCTTTCTTGGTTTCTTCCAAGTTTTAACTCAAGAGTCTGAATTTTAATTTATAATGTTGCTGAACTGTAACTCATGACAGTTCTAATTTCTTTTCTTTAAAACAATTTTTATTTATTTTTGAACAAGGACAAACATAAAAATAAAAATAAAAAACCATCTTCCGTTACAAATTGTAGAAAATGTATCAGTTGGTTCCATGCATCTCTTCCATAGTCATCACCTGCTTTTCGTATCAAATCCCATATTTTAAATTAACCTATATTCATGTATATCACAATTATTATATCTCAACCTTAATTTGACTATAATTGTTTTTACATCCTTTTATATATAATATTCAAACTCTAGAATAGGATTATATGATAACATTCTATTAAATCTTCCTAAGGTCATCCAATCGCAATACATTTTTATAACATAATCTAGATAAAGCTTTTAAACCTCCTCTCATAATCTCCATGTGTTGCTTATATAAAATTTCATATTATCAAACTAATATATCTATATGTATTGTTATCATTATTAATCATTATTTAACTATTGCTTATTGTCACTTCATTTTATACATACTACTAGTAAACTAAATTTAGCTTAGTTTTTATTATATATTTTCATTGCATCAACATTTATCTTTCCTGTAATAGTACGGTCTTATATCTCTTGCCATTAATGTTGCATTAATGTTCTAGTTACTTTCTTAATAAATCTTGTATAAGCTTCTCTTTGCAACATGTTGTTCCTTTGGTATCTCATAAAAGCTTGAAACTTAGCATCTGTTCTTTCCATCAGCTTATCTTTGGTTATCGCTAGTGCTTCTGTCAAAATTTCTCTCCTTATCTCCATCAATTTTTCTCTCTTTTCTTCTTCTGTGCTTTGAAGTCTGGGGTAGAGTTTCAATCCATCTATCTCCCCTTTCCATATTCCACTCTTGTCACTACCACCAACCATGCTCACTTTGTTGTCAGTATCTCATTGCTCATTTTTTTCTTCCATCTTTTGAACTCTGTCCTCCACTTTCTTCATTTGGCAAACATCCTCAGGTTCTCCATCAATTTTTTCTGTTTTGTATTCTATATTCTCCAATCTCTTTTCAGTTTTCTCTCTCATAACTAATAGATTTTGAATTTCAATCATAATCATTTGCAATGTTACAGTTTCTTTTTCCTGCTGAGCCATTCTTTCAATTTTGCAGACACTGCCACTATAGGGTTCAAGGCTATTTTAATAAACTTCAAACAGGTTCATTTATTATCTTTCTAGTCAAAATGTTGTCTTTCCTCCAATAGCTAGTGATAGAACTCCCAAAAGGCACCTGTATAAACAACTTGTGCTCTTCCTACTATCACTCTCAATAAACAAGCTGAAAGAACTTTGAATCTCAAGTGATCAAAAAGAAAGAAGAAAAAACAATGTATCCAGCCTCCAGCCTCCAGCCTCCAAGTGGCAGTGTAACTGCTTTTCCTCCTGTTGTTACAACCCTCTTTACAATCCTTCTCATTATCTTCTTTATATTCCAAGTTTCAGAAAGAAAAAAACCCTTTAATGGAAATAAAAAACAATCAAATCAAGCATTATAAAAAAGGAGAATTTTAATCCATAGGTAAAAGCAAAGGTGAAAAAAGAAGAAAGAATTAATCCATTCAGTTTAAAAAATAGGGAGCCTTTGGAAAAGTTCCATCCGTGAAAAAAAAAATAGAAACAGGATAACACACTAAGTTTAATGTAGATTAATTTCGCCGCTTTCAGTCTTCTGTCTTCAATTTTAATTTAACTTAATTTTTTTGTGGGGGGGTAGTCTCTTTTTCTAATAATAAAATTTCCTCACCAATTCGACACACTTTCTCTTTCCGCTTTCCTCCCATTCCGGAGCTGTCCCAACTTCAGCAGCTTCATTAGCTGCATTTCTGTCGCCGGAAAAAAAGGCTATTCCTGGATCTTTCAGGGACTTTGCAGTGTCCCTGAGATCAGAAGGAGCTGCCCTTCTCAATCACCACCTCTGCGGGACGGTTTAGGTCCAAATGGACCATCCAGCTGCAGAAATGTCGACTGCGATCTCAGAGCACCAAGATCGCACTTTGTGCCGTCGCGACATCAGCTCTCTTTCCCTGATTTCTGAATTGAACTAGGGTTCTTCCAAGCTTTGCTGTTCTGTTTTGTACAGGTTTGCGGTTTTAGTATTGGTTAACCTCAAACCTAAAATCCAGGTGAGGATGAGAGACTTTAGTTATTTTATCTATAGATCTCTAATTTAAACATAGTGGCCTAACAGTTAAGACATTGGGATTGTTAACTGGAAGGTTGACCACTCAAGACCCAGCACTGTGTCATGCAGTGGTGGGGTGACAATTTTTTTACTACTGGTTTGGGCGCACCGCTTCTGTGCAGGCGCAGAAGTGTCCAGGTGGGTGGGTGGATCCTCCCGCCGCCCGTACTACTGATTCGCCCGATCTGGACCCGAACAAGGAGCAACCCACCTCTGGTGTGACAGGATAGGTTTCTGCTGCTGCCAACTTAGCAGTTCAAACACATGCAAATGCAAGTAGATAAACAGGTACCACTTTGGTGGGAAGGTAACAGTGTTCTGTACCCCTTTGTGTATGGTCATGCTAGCCACATGATCATGGAAGAGTCTTTGGACAACGTTGGCTTCCTTGGCTAAGAAATGAGTCAGACACAACTGGGCAGGGGAAACATTTATGTTTTTATCGTTTCAGAACAACTTTGCTTATTAGTGCCTGTCTTTGCTTTTGATATGTTACCCTCATACTGGGAGAGACAAATTTCAAACTCCATTCCAAAACTCTGTCTCTTTCCATATGACTAATTATTGTATTATGTTTCCTTCGTGCATAATTTATCAAGTGGCTAACTAGGGTTCCAAGAAGCCAATGAATTATCCTGTTTTAACTTCACTGTTGACATGTCGCTGTCAGGAAATGTTTTTGGGCATTTCTGTATAGATGGAAAATGGAACTGATAAAATTGTGGAAGGCTTGAATGCTTGAATTTTGCCCCTTAGGGTAACTGTGGTCTTTGATGGCTGGTATCAGAAGGAGCTAAGCTTCAAAACATTAAATATTGAAAATTTTAAATCACGTTAAAATGTGTTATTTTGTTATTCTTAAGTAGATTCCCTCAATTAGCATTTTCATGACAACAGAATAGTAGCAGGCTTGCCATGGGATCTTTACTTAGTGGTCTCCCATCCAGCTATTAACCAAGTCTGATTGAGTTGTGAGTTTTTGTACCTCTTTTTTAGTCTTCAACTTATGACCACAACTGGGACTATTGTTAAGCAAGCCAGTTGTTAAATGTATCACGCTCAATTTTATGATTTTTTTCCCAGGGACCGGAATTTTGGTTCTTAAGAGAATCAGAGCAGTTGTTAAGTGACTCTCCTGGTGTTAAGTAAATCCTGCTTCCCTTGACTTTGCTTCAGTGATGGGTTGCCAATTTTTTTACTACCGGTTTTTCCTTTCTCTTTTCGTTTCCTTCTTTTCCATTTCCTTTCCTTTCTCCTTTCCTTTCCTTTCTCCTTTCCTTTCCTTTCTCCTTTCCTTTCCTTTCTCCTTTCCTTTCCTTTCTCCTTTCCTTTCCTTTCTCCTTTCCTTTCCTTTCTCCTTTCCTTTCCTTTCTCTTTTCCTTTCCTTTCTCCTTTCCTTTCTCTTTTCCTTTCCTTTCTCTTTTCCTTTCCTTTTCCTTTCTTTTCCATTTCCTTTCTCCTTTCGTTTCTCCTTTCCTTTCCTTATTTCCTTTTCCCTTCCCTTTCCCTCCCTTCTTCATCCTTTCCTTTCTTCTTTCCCATTTCATTTCCCTTTTCCTTTCCTTCTTTTCCATTTCCTTTCCTTTTTCCTTTCCTTTTTCCTTTCCTTTCTTCTTTCCCATTTCCTTTCCTTTTTCCTTTCCTTTTCTTCTTTCCCATTTCCTTTCCCTCCCCCTTCCTTTCCTTCCTTCGTTTCTTCCTTCCTGGGGGTCTGAGGGAGAGGGAGGGGACCCTTTTCCTCCTTGGCCCCCTCCCCAACATCTGCTCTGATGGCAATTATGCCTAAAAAAAAATTCAGGTGCTCAGGCATGAAAATGTGCTGCTCAAACACTATACTTTTCCGCACACACTGGGAAAAAAAATTAGAGGGAACATTGGCCACTACTACTCGTTTGCTTGATCCGGGCAAATAGCCACTGCATTCATCCTGAGATATTGCTACCGTTTTAAATATATATATGCCAGTTGCCAAGTGCCCAAATCTTGATCATCTGATCATAAGGGTGCTGTAACAGTCAAAAGTGTGAGGACCGTTCATAAGACATTTTTTTTCACTGCCTTTGTAACTTCAAACGGCCACTAAATGAATGATTGTAAGTCAAAGACCGCCTGTAACTACCTGGGTGTGTTACTTGGAACTCTGACACCTTATTTGTAGCAACACTGTCTTAATTGGGCAGACTTCTATTCAATGACACATCAACAGTGTCCCCCCCCCCAATTTTTTTTTTTAAAAAAGGGCCATAATTAAGCCCAAAATTGGTGTTGCCAAGTGAGATATTTGTTAAGTGAGTTTTGCCCAATTTTACGATTTTTCTTACCAGAGTTGTTAAGTGAATCACTGCGGTTGTTAAGTGAGTAGCACAGTTGCTAAGTGAATCCCCATTGACTTCGCTTGTCAGAAGGTCGCAAAAGAGGAACACATGACACCACCCCCCCTGGGACACTGCAATAGGTCACAAACATGAGTCAGTTGCCAAGTATCCGAATTGTGATCATGTGACTGTGGGGATGCTGCAATGGTCGTAAGTGTGAAAAACAGTCATAAGTCACTTTTTCTTTACCGTTGTAACTTCAAACGGTCACTAAACTTAAGAGCCGAGGTGGTTAAATGCAACACTGCAGGCTACTTCAGATGACTGCAGTTCTGCAGTTCAGCTGTTCAAATCTCACCGGCTCAGGGTTGACTCAGCCTTCCATCCTTCCAAGGTGGGTAAAATGAGGACCCGGATTGTTGTTGAGGGCTGACTCTGTAAACCGCTTAGAGAGGGCTGAAAGCCCTATGAAGCGGTATATAAGTCTAACTGCTATTGCTATTGCTACTAAACAAACTGTTGTAAGTCAAGGACCCTCTATATCGCTGGGAATATATTTCCGAAATATATAAAGCAAAAATGATTGGGCTCCACTGTGATCTGATCAAAAATTGGTTAGAAAATAAACTTGTCCTAAAATGCAAGAGACAGCGGTGAAAAACCCTTTGATCTAATTACACTTTCATATTATACTCACTCCGGTATTACCTGTTCGGGCTGTTTCTGGATTAAATGAGCCCTTGAAAAGCAGGCTTAGTAGAACGAACGACTTCTGCAGTGTTTCTTCTCGAATGCTGCAATGAAAAATGGTCATAAGTCACTTTTTTCAGTGCCATTGTAACTTTGAACAGTCACTAAGCCAACATTTGTAAGTCAAGGACAACCTGTATTTCTCTTGGAATAGCAATAGCACTTAGACTTATATACCGCTTCATAGTGCTTTTATGGGCCTCTCTTAGCGGTTTACAGAGTCAGCCTCTTGCTCCCAACAATCTGGGTCCTCATTTTACCCACCTTGGAAGGATGGAAGGATGAGTCTACCTTGAGCCTGTCAGCATCGAACTCCTGACAGTGAGCAGTGCGTTAGCCTGCAAAACTGCATTCTAACCACTGCACCACCACGGCAATCAGGAAGCAACCACAATTGGGACAGGAATGTTGGATGCGGTTATTAAGCGATTCATCACATGGCCAGATATCATTTTACCACATTTTTACCATGGTTATATGAATCTCATGGCCATTAAGTGAATCTCATGGTTGTTAAGCAAACTTGTCTTTTCCAGAGTGGGAGGAGGGAATGGTCACACGTGGGTTTTATCACAGCCTGATTGGTCCAAGACTGAGAGGAAGTCTATAAATACCGGTGCCTGTCCATTGCTAGCCCAGATTCTCTCTCAGTCTGGTCCAAGTTCTGTAGAGTAGTTTGTTAGGATTCTGTTTCGTTTTCTCCTTTGGGTGAGTTCTATGCAATCTGATTCCTATTTGGCTAATTGGGCACTTTAAATCCCTTTAAATTCTAAATTGATCTGCTGTGGCCCCAAGGGACAGATCTCTGCCTCGGGCGGCTGGGGGAGGGCCCAGTGGGGCACTAGTCTTCCCCCCCCCGCAGGCCAGGAGCCTTCGCCTGTCCCCGGGTACGGGGGTGCGGCTCCTTTAAGCTGCTTAAAAGCAGCCTTTTTTTGCAGCAGAAAAGTTACAAGTGGCTTCGAGCCTCGAGGAGCAAGCGGCCCGCCTTACAGCTGATTGCTCCGTAGGGGGCCTCACTGCAGGCTCCTTTGTTTGTGTTGCCTGGGGACAAAAGAGCAGGGGGAGGAGAGCGTGTGTGTGTGCCGTGTGGCTCTCCCTGCTAATTTTAAAGTGAAGCCGGCTAGAAAGCCTGGCTGGGCTGCTGGTGATTATTTCCAGCCCTTTTCTCCCGCGCACGGAGTTCCGGTGGCCATTTTGGAGGCTGCCACGTGCGTGAGGCCTTGCCTTTATTGACGGGCCTAGTGCGGCCTAGTGAGAGGCCTTGAGCCTAGGTCTCCCCACAGGCTTCAGGCCCTGGTCTCAGGTGGGACTTTGGAGGCCGATTCCTGCTCCTTTCGTCAGACACGTGAGTGGGGCATGGACGAGGGAGCGGAGATTCCCCAGGGACAAGGGGCAGGCCCTACTGGGAGTGAGGAGGCCTTGGATCAGGAGGTGGGGAGGGGGGCTCCCTCTCGAAGATCCCTTTCTTCAAGGCGCCCCTCCAGTTCTGTCTCCAGGGATGAGGCAGCTCGCCATAGGGCGCTGGAAAGGACCTTTGCCAGGGCAGAAAGGCAGGCCCAGTCCTCCAAGCCTTTATCTAGGGACAGATCCAGGTCCCCTGTTAGGCCCATTTCAGAAAGGTCTCTACTTAGGGGTTTTAGCCCGGCTTCATCATGCAGCTCCCCTGGTAGGTCGCAGGCCTTCTCCAGGAGGGGGCGTTCTCCATCCCCCATAGATGATCCTCTGGAGGGCACGTCCAGAGGCCCCTGTTCCCCCCAAAGGTTGGCCCCTCAGGGCCCGGCTTCCACTTTTGGGGATGTGGAGGATCTGGATAATCTCCCTGAAGGGATTAAGAGGCTTATTTCTGCAGCCATCACTCGGGGCATTGCCCAGCGGGACAAAGGCTCCCTTTACTCTAGGCATGGGGGGCTGAACAGGGCTCAGTGTCGGGCTTCTTCCCCTTCCATGATCAGTGAGGCTTCTTTCCTGGGTGGGGGGGAGTTACCCCAGGAGATGGGATTCTCAGATGATGAGAATACCACTGTTTCGGAGGAGCCGGCTTCCAAGGTCCTATTTATGCCCGCCTTGTTTAAAGTTCTCTTGGATAAGGCGAGGCACACCACCAAGGTCGGAACTGGGGATCCCTCTGTGCCCCCCCAAGGGATCCCGACATGGTCATGTTCTCTGCCACGGCCACCAACAAGGAAGAGATCCCTGCCCCTCCCTTGTTCCTAGAGGTTCTGACCGACCAGTGGGCTAAACCTTCCAATTTCTCTTCTCCAGGTAGTACCGACCGTCGGCATTACAATGTGGAGCAGACCTTTGCTCAGGCCATTCAGCTCCCGACGGTTGACACCCCGGTGGCCGCATTGGTGTCCTCCTCCCCGGTGGTGTCGGGCGATGCGGCAGATAAGATGAAGCCGGAGGATAAGCGCGCAGAGCTTACTTTGCGGAAGAACTTCAACGCCACAGCGTGGGCCATTAAGGCGGCGGCCTCAGCTTCGTACTTTAATCGTGCCACGGTCATGTGGCTCAAAAAGCTGCAGGCACGCATTCCCATACAGGAGGACCGGATCCATCAGGATCTGGTCAAGATTCTGGCAGCGTGTCAGTTCTCAGCTGACGCGACCTTGGACACGGTCAAGTTTGCTTCTAGCGCCCTGGCCACCTCGGTCACCTCCCGTAGGCTCCTGTGGTTGCGCCATTGGCAAATGGACAACAAAGCGAAATGGGATTTGGCGGCTGCCCCCTTCAAGGGGCCCGATCTCTTCGGGGAGGCTCTTACTCGCATCCTCGTGGAGGATAAGGACAAGAAGAAGGTCCTCCCCTCCACGGCTAAGAAGGCCGAGAGCAAGTCGCGTCCCTTCCGTAGGCAACGGTATAGGGCCCCTAACTTCGGCTATAACCAGCGCTTCTCTTCTTTCTCTTCTGACAGGCAGTTCTTGGGGCAGCCCTTCCAGGACAGGAGCCGTTTCCAGGGCCAGGCTCGGCGGCCCTTTCGTGGGGGAGGCGGCCGTCCCTTCCGCAGGGGGAAGTGACTCGAACCCGAGTCATCCCATCGGCGGCCGCCTCGCTCTTTATGCGGACCGGTGGGACGAGATCATGTCGGATGCCTGGGTCCGAGCCACGGTTCGTTACGGGCTCAGGTTAGAATTTCTCTCCACTCCTCCAAATCTCTTTCGGTCGTTCCCTCCATCCCGGAGTCGAGAGCGCCGCCGCCTGATGAGTCAGGCGATCGCCCACCTCCTCGAAATCCAAGCGGTGGAGGCGGTTCCCGCAGGGGAACGGGGCCTGGGCCACTACTCAAATCTCTTCGTGGTCCCGAAGAGCACGGGGGGTTGGAGAGCAATTCTAGACCTCAAGCGCCTGAACAGGTTTCTGGTCTACAGGCGGTTCAAAATGTCATCGCTCAAGTCCATCCTTCAGGGCATCAGGAAAGGCGATTTCCTGGCCTCCGTGGATCTCACGGAGGCCTATCTTCACATTCCCATCCTGCCCGCTCATCGCCGGTTCTTGAGGTTCTCCCACGGGTCCTACCATTACCAGTACAGGGCTCTTCCCTTCGGCCTGGCCTCGGCCCCGCGGACCTTCACAAAGGTCCTGGCTGCTCTGGTGGCCCATCTGAGATCAGTCCCAGTCCGCCTCCAATGTTATTTAGACGATGTCTTGCTTCAGGCGGGCTCCCGGTCTCAGGCCGTTTCAGATCTTCGGCTTACCATTCGGAGCCTCCAGGCCCTGGGGTTCTCGGTAAACTTCGAAAAGAGCCATCTCACTCCTTCCACTCACATTCTGCATCTGGGGACAGTCATAGATTCCAAGTTGGGGGAGGTGCGTCTGTCTCAGGAGAGGCAGGTAAGCCTTCGTCGGCTGGCGGAGAGCGTTCGCACAAAGAGCTCCGTTTCCATCCTCTCTCTGTCGCAGTTATTGGGCAAGATGGTCTCTTGCATAGGGATTGTCCCGTGGGCCAGGCTCCATCTTCGGCCCCTTCAATGGGAGCTTATCCCCTATCAGAGGGGACGAATGAGCAATTCCCTTCAGACTCTCCGCATCTCGGCGGGAGTCCGTGCATCCCTGGCGTGGTGGCTCTCCCCGGCCATCCGGCGGGGGTGTTTGTTCTGGGAGCCGAGCAGGGTGACCACGCGAGTCTGTTCGGGTGGGGGGCCCTGGTGGGCTCTCGGATGGCTCAGGGCAGATGGACGGCCTCGGACCTCCGTCACAACATCAATTGGCTGGAGCTGAAGGCCGCACGTCTGGCACTGAGTCACTTTCGCTCCTCGGTGGAAGGGAGTCATGTTCTCCTCCTGACGGACAATGTGGCCACCAAGGCGCACATCAATCGTCAGGGCGGGACCCACTCGAGAGCCCTCTGGCTGGAGGCTCTGCGATTGGGGTCATGGGCGGAGAAGCACCTGCAGTCTCTGGTGGCGGAGCACATTTCGGGACTCTCCAACGTCCAGGCGGACTGGCTCAGTCGAGCAACTCTGGACAACGGCGAGTGGCAACTCCACCCGTCGCTGTTCCGGGAGATCTGTCGTCGGTTCGGGTCCCTCCGGGTGGACCTGTTTGCGTCTCCCGAGAACACACAACTCCCGCGTTTCTTCTCCCGTTTCCAGTCCAGCTCGGCGGAGGGCACAGATGCCCTCAGGAGCCGGTGGCCCCCGGGCCTTCTCTATGCCTTTCCCCCCATTCCGCTCATCCCGGGGACCGTCAGGAAGGTGGTGACGGAAAGGGCCTTGGTCATTCTGGTGGCCCCGTTTTGGCCCAGGAGACCCTGGTTTGCGGACCTGGTTCAGCTGTCGGTGACTTCCCCGTGGAGGATCCCGCAAGGGGAGGTGGTCTTACGGCAGGGGGCCCTGATTCACCCAGAGCCTCAGTGGCTTCAGCTGACCGTTTGGCTCTTGAACGGCGGCTTCTAAGGGGGGCTCATCTGTCTTCTGGGGTCATTCGCACCATCGAGGCGGCCCGTCGTCCCTCGACGACCCGCATTTATAACTCCACCTGGGCAGCGTTCGTCCGCTGGTGCTCCCCCAAGGGCATCTCTCCCGACAGAGCCACCATCCCCAACGTCTTGGATTTCCTTCAGAAGGGCCTGGAGGACGGGCTCTCGCAAAACACCTTGCGACGCCAAGTGGCGGCTCTGTCCTCGGTCTTGGGGGGGGCGGGGTCTTCTTCTCTTTCCCAGTCTCCTCTGGTCAAGCTGTTCCTCAAGGGGGCGGCAAATCTCAGGCCTCCCCCCATTCATAGATTCCCCACGTGGGATCTTCCGCTTGTCCTCAAGGCCTTAACGGGAGCCCCGTTTGAACCTCTCCGCTCAGTGCACTTGCGCTTCTTATCACTGAAGGTGGTCTTCCTGGTGGCCATCACTTCCGCCCGGCGTATATCCGAGCTGGGCGCCCTGTCTTGTAAGGACGACCTCTGTCATTTTCACCAGGACAGAGTGGTCCTTCGCCTTGACCCGGCATTCGTCCCCAAAGTAAATACCCCCTTTCACAGGGCTCAGGAGATCGTCCTGCCCGACTTCTGCCCAAGTCCGTCCACGGACAGGGAGCGTCTTTGGCATCGTCTGGATGTCCGCCGTGCCTTGCGGATCTACCTCCGGCGGACCAAGGATTTCCGCAAGTCGGAGGCCTTGTTCGTCTCCTTCCTGCCTGGAGCTCTGGGTTCGAGGGTGTCCTCGGCTACCATCGGCCGTTGGCTGCGTCAGGCCATCTCAGAGGCCTACATGGCCTCAGGGCGGCCAGTTCCGTCGGGCATCACGGCGCACTCTACCAGGAGCGCGGCGACCTCGGCTGCGTGGGCCACGAGGGCCCCGTTTGAAGACATCTGCCGGGCGGCTACCTGGGCCTCTCCGACCTCGTTCATCCGACATTATCGTCTGGATGCTTTTGCGTCCGCGGACGCGTCTTTCGGTCGTAGGGTACTACAGGGGGTGGCAGCGGAGGCTCCCCTTGGGCCCTAGAGTTTCTGTTCTCCCTCCCTGGGACCTTAGCTTGGGTATGTCCCACGTGTGACCATTCCCTCCTCCCACTCTGGAAAAAGGACGTTGGTCTTACCTGAACGTCTATTTTCTGATGGGAGGAGGGAATGGTCACAACCCGCCCTGAGTTCTGTCTGTTGGGGCCAAGGGGAGGACCCGGGGGGGGTGTTTCCCGGGGTTGTTGTGTTGTTGTTTCTTGTTTTCAGTTGTACCGTTCCTGTTCGAGAATCTGGGCTAGCAATGGACAGGCACCGGTATTTATAGACTTCCTCTCAGTCTTGGACCAATCAGGCTGTGATAAAACCCACGTGTGACCATTCCCTCCTCCCATCAGAAAATAGACGTTCAGGTAAGACCAACGTCCTTTCTCTAAGAGATTTTGCTTGTCAGGAGTCAGCTGAGAAGGTCACAATTCATGATTGCGTGACCACAAGATACTGCAAACATTGTAAATATAAGCCCGTTGCCAAGCCCCTGAACTGTGATGGTGGGACCATGAGTATGGTACAATGGTCATAATTTTGAGGACAAGTCATAAGTCATTTTTTCCCCTGAGCCGTTATAACCATCATCAAATGAATAGTAATAAATTGAGGATTACCTGTAGTTACATTCATCCTCCCCATTCCCTATCTTTCCTGATGAAAGTGCTTTGGAAACCCATAGGCATGCAATTTTTTACCCTAAGCCTTCAGTCATCCAAATGTATTGACTGGATTCTTACATCATGTTAATACAGTTCGTTCGACTTTATAAACCCTAGTACTGTACCTGGTTCAATTATTTGGATTGTTAACCACAAACAAACCAGCTTAGTACGATGTGTGAGCTCAGTTATTATATCTGGTAATTATCTTTAGATAATGGACCTCAACATCAGAGATAGTATTCAGCCGATTTGGACCAGTTCTGGTGTACCGGTAGTGGAAATTTTGAGTAGTTCAGAGAACCGGTAAATACCACCTCTGGCTGGCCCCGCCCTCCTTACCCTGTCCTATATACCCTTGTTTTTTACCTCAGCTGCATGGCAGAGCGTATTGCCGTGCCTCAGCTGAGCTAAAAAAAACAGCTCAGCTCACCTGTGCTGACACTGAGGGCGTTCTTTGTGTGCGAGCACAAAGCACGCATGCACACGGGAAGCCTACTCTCATAGAACCGGTAGGAAAAGATTTGGAATCCCACCATTGCCCAACATCCATCTCCTACCTTATTTCGAGTCTTCTTTAAAATGCATTTATGGGAGGGCGGGTGAAAATCTCTCCAGATTCTGTGCGAAGGGAGGTAAAAGAGGCAATTAATCAAGTCTTCTCCAGACCTTTCTCTAAGCTTCCAGCCATTTAATTAAGCTATTTGGATAAACTGGATGCTTTCCTGCACTCCTTGGAAAGAAAAAAAGAAGCTCTACTCGTGCAAGAAATGGTTATCCATTTTCTAGATATTGTGTGCTTTTGTTCCTCACAATTTGTGCACTTGCTCTCCCTCCCTTTTTAAGGACTTGCTTTGATTTGGTGAAGAGTTTTTTCTTCCAGTACATTTCAAAATATTTTAAAACGCGGGTCCCCAACCCTGGGGCCATAGGTGCACTACAGGGTTGTGGCCTATTGGGTAATGGGCTCTGTGAGTGGCGGGCTGGCGTGCATGTACACACAGCTCGATTTGTGCAAGTGGCATGCTGGTGCACATGCACACACATACACAGCTCACATGGCCCGGTTCCAATCCTCCCCCCCCCTCACTGGGCCGCCAAGTCACAATGGTTGAGGACCGCTGTTTTAAAGCAGTCACCTTACAAATAATCATTACTGGCCAATCCTAGCTATGAATTGTGATTTCCTAGCCAACTTTGAGTGACCTTGAAAAAGCTAATCAGGGCCAGCCCTATTAGAACTTGGATGGCAAACCTTACAACTCCTTTTAGGTTGTCAAATTCAAGGTGAGGTTTCAAGAACCAATGCTCAGAAATATGCTAGAAAAGAAAGTAACTATACCAAGTTGTCTGAACATGGTCTGCACTAAAAATAAAACCAGCAAAAAGCTCTATTCTTTGACCTTAATCTCTTGCCTTTTACTGTAAAAGACAGGTTCTTGTCATCAGTAAATGCGAGTTGGTGGCAAGGTGGGTTCAGCTGGTTCGGATTGGTTCGGGCAAACTGGTTGCTACGATTCTGCGCAGTTCGGCGAACTGGCAAATTGCACCACTGACTGACCCCTCCCTGCCCCTTCCCTCCCCTCCCCTTCAGTCCTTATCACGCCTTGCCTGCCTTGGACGATGCCTAGAGTCATGCCCGCAGCATAGCCTCTGCTGCTCTCTGGTTCCCTTGTTTACTTCGACCACGTGGCCCTGATCTCTGATCTCTGCTTGGTGAGTTTTCCTTTGCTTCTCACCCAGCTGTTGTGACTCAGCAGAAGTTTGCTGTGAGTTGAGTCGGGATGCAGGAATAACAATGCAGCTGGGGCTCGTTAGTGTGGTCTTCTGGAGATAAAAGGACTGATGGTGCCATGCCCTGGTTGCAGAAGTCAACGTTCGTCATTTGTTCGTGGTTCATGGTTCATCGGTCGTGGTTTGTTTGTGAGAGACACTTGGATAAGTGATTTGCTTTCTGTAATCCTGATTCAAAGAGACACTTGGAGAAGTGCTTTGCTTTCTTTCTGTACACCTGGTTTTGTCGTAAGTGATCTTTGTTTTTGCATTCTGTTATCTTCTTGCCAGAGACTTTATTTATGTTTATTTTGGGCTCGCAGCCAGCGGAAGCCAGGACTGATAAAGTTATTTCCTTTTAAGTCTGTCTGCCTGTCGTCTGTTAACGAGTGAAGAAGGGGGGGGTCAGAACACCCAGCTATGTGGCCCCCGTGGCCCAGCTATACTTGCCTGCCTTGACTTTATTTGGTTAGCTGTCATCAAACAGAAGCTGAATATTTTGTCAAGGGTTTGGATGGTTGCGAGTGAGATAGATTTGATGGCTTCTTCCAATCTACGATTGGAAGTGTGATTACACTACACTAAGAGAAAAATATGTATAATGTATAGAATAGCATTCTCCTGCATTACCAATTCCGTACGTTGCCATTAAATTATATTGAAGCCATGTTGCGATAAAGCTGTACTATTATCATCTGAGGAACAATTATACTTAACAGACCCTCAGGGTCTGTTGCTGTAAGTCTTAATTGAAATTTGTGAAAATGGTTGGAAACTTGGATTAAGGGTAGATGAAGACCGCCAAGTACTTAAAATTTGCATTTATAAGTCTTTATCTTTCAACAGATATCTCTAATCTTGCATCCACTACAAATATGTTCACATGGTTTTCAGTCTGCTTTGAGTATAATAAGCCTGAGCGAACACCATCTTTATTTTTAAATAAACAACTTTTAAGTACGTTGGGAGAAGGCAGAAAGCTTGATAGGGCACCCAAAGAAGCATCTGGAATCACATTATTAGCCTTAAACCTCACATTGAAGATTCAAAGAAAATGATTACAATTCAATTTGTTAATCCTTGCAAGGGTAACAGAAAGTTATCAGAATGGACAGACGGAGCCCAAATCTGGAAACTACTAAGACCTCAAAGCAAAAATTCACAAAAGATAACTTGAATAGACAATCATGCTTAGGATACAGATCTGTCCCTTGGATTTGAATGTTTTTTTTCCTGCCTCCATAAAGATCTTCTTTCCAGAGGAATTTATACATTATCCATAAAAAATAAAAGTATACTATTGTAGAATGTAAAGCTTAGTTAATATCAAGAGCTGTCAATTAGCCTTCTACAACCAGATAATCTACAATTTTCTGTTGTTACCCTATGATATAGGGACATAGCTAGAGGGTAATTAGGTTTTGGACAATTTACATAGACCTATAAAAACTAGAAGTTCAAAATGCATCCATCAATGCTAGTCCAAATGACCATTTTCTGCATCCATGCTTTAAACAATTTCTAATATATAGAAAACTAGCTGGATTCCTGTGTTTTGCGATGAAAGTATGTAATTGAGCAATGCAGGAGAAATCCAGTTCACTCCGGTTCAATCTGTTGGCTCAGCGGTGGTCAGTGACTGAAACACATAAGGGAATATTGCCCCCTCTGCCTTGAGTCCGGAAGCAGTTCCATAGGTGGAAGGCATAGACATTTTTCTGAGGTACCGACGTTTAGTAGTGTAAGGAGCCCCAGAGCACTCCTAAGAGAAGGAGTGGAACGTCTGCCAGTTTGAACTGAGATAAAGGAATATGAGGCAACTGGCAGTTGGAACAAAGTTTTTTTCAGCTGGGGAGGGAGAGTAGAATGTCTAACTCCTTAGCCTCAGAACGTTTTAATATAAGGCAACTGGCAGTTGGAACAGAGTTCTTTTCAGATGGGGAGGGGGAGTAGAACTCCTTAGCATCAGAGCGTGTTAATTACTTTATAAGAAATACTAATGATCTGATGGTCATTTTGAAAAATCCTTTATTAGTGAGCACCTAGAAGCCAAGAGGAACATACGTGCCAAATTTCAAGTTTGTAGGCTTTACGGTTCTGGAAAAGGATATGCTGGTTATAGGATGATATGATTTCTGCTCCAAGTCACCTGGCTCAGAGCAGTTTGGAGAAAACAGACATATTGCAAAGTTCTGTCTTCAAATAAATTCTTTATTTGCACAGATACCTCATGAATTCATAAGCTAATAAATAATGGGGTATACTTGCTTAGCCAAAAGGACACAAATTGGGATAGCAGAAAGGATCCCAATAGTGTTCATCCCAGTTTATTTTATTAGATATACATAATGTGGAAATGCCCAGCTATCTTCACTTTATACTGTATTTTCCTGGTTTTTCAGGAAAAAAAACCTACATTTTCAAGGAGGGCTTTGGATTCAAAAGACAAAATATGGTTTAAAGTTCTTGTAACTGAGCATAGAGCATTGGTTAAGGTCATCTTAAAGCAGCTGTTTTTTTTCCTGGGCTCTGTCTTGAGACTGCTCTCTGCAGACGCTACATGATCCAAAGGCACATTTGATTTCCAGTGTCCCTGACTGGTGTTTGCAAATGCACCCATGCATTCAGTTCAACTGGCTGCCTGGCCGGGTGTGAACAATAGAAGACAAAGTTGTTGTTTCATGTCTTCTTTTTATTTGATAGACCTGTCAGGAAAGTGCTTGCGAACAACAGCATTTTTAAGATACAGATGGTGTTGGCAGAAATGACTATCTGGGTTCAGTTCCAAGTGGGGAGAAAGACACTGGAAACATGGGGGCTATTTGGAAAGATGGTTTAATGATAAACAGGATCACATTACTTGAGATCCTGGGCAAAAAGGGCAGAGAGTGCCTGGCTTTCTTTCTTTTTTAAAATGTTTTATTTTATTTTAATTGAACAAAAACACAAAAAAAGAATCACCCTTCATTACATCTTGTAGAAAGCGTGTCGATTGGTTACAAATAACTTTCGTGCATTTCTTCCACAGTGATTACTTATAGTTCATATTAGATTATACACTTTAAATCAAAAATCTTTGTATAGCTTACTATCAATGTACCACAATTCTCATTTGCAACTATTTGAACGTGCTTTTACCTCAAATCATTCATATTTAAAGACACAACCACATAATGGCATTCATTTGCTATTTCAAAAAAATCCTCCAATAACATTGCACCTTGATAACATCTTTTAAATAAAAGTCAATTAATAAAGTTTCTAAACCTTCCCCCCCTTCTCCCCCAACTCACTGTTTAGAATTTATATCCAAGTTACTTTTGCCAATACCATAGCATGTATATATTGTTAAACAATGTCCATTGACATTTCCTTGTTGTTATTATAATTGTCTAAAAATCATTTATTATTTATGTCCCATCTCCTCTCATCATACCTGCCCCCCCAAAAAAACTTTACACCTTTATAACAAGATCTAAATTGAAATTGGTTAATAAAGTTTATAGGTCTTTTTCCCAAGTCACAATTTGCAATTTATATCCAAATTTCTTTTACTAGATTGCCAGTACATGTATATATCATTAAGCTGTATCCATTATCATTTCATTATTGTTATTATAGTTAATTAATTAGCGAGTCAACATTTGATAACAATCTAAAACAATCTAAGGGTTACAAAATTCCTACTTATTGATCAACAAAATCAACTAATTTTTTATTATCAACTTTCTTTGTCAACCTATATCTTTCCAGTAACAAAACAGTCTTATCTCTCTTGTCAATTGTGGTGTCAGTCTTCTTTTTATCTCCTTTATAAGGTTTTTATAGACTTTTCTCTGCACTTTGTTGCTTGAAGGATCTCTCAGGTAATCTCATTGCCCACCAGCTGCTACATTAGCTTGTCTTTGGTTGTCAATCTTGCTTCTGAAAAAAATTCTCTTCTTAAGTCCATCATCATTACTATTTTTTCTTCTTCTGTGTCCTGGAATCTGAGGTAGAGCTCCAATTCGTCGAATTCCCTTTTCCATATTCCCTTCTTTCCACTTTTACCCACATTTGCTCCATTAATAAATACATCTATTGTCTTATCTTTATCTTCTATATCTTCATTCTCCCCTTTAATTTTTGGGGCTCCAACCCCATCATCCCTTGCTGTGAGGAAGACTAGTCTTTCCAACTTCTTCTCAATTCTCCCATATCCTTCCAATAGATTTTGAATTCCAGCCAAGGTATTTTGGAATTTTAAGGTTTCCTCATCTGAATATTGATCCATGTTTCCAAAACAGAAGAAAGAAAAAATTAATAGCCACTGCCACTCTAGCTTTCCAGGCCTCTTTTATTTTTTATTTTACATTGACTTGAACACAAGTTCTTTTATGCTCTTCAAAGGAGAAGGGTTCTGTTCCCCCCACATTTCTCCTGCCAAAATAGTCTCAAAGGCACCTGTGAAAACAATTCATGCCCTTGGCTCTTTATCAGTTTCTGTAAAGTTGCAAACCCTTTAGCTACAACATCAGTGAAGTCAAAGAAGGAAAGAAAAGAGATACGTTGTTTCAAAACCCTCAGCCTCTGACCTCCGAGTGGCAGTGTGCTACTTTTCACTTTCTAATATTTATCTCTGGTTTATAGGAAATGAAGTTCTTTAGATTTCTTTTGTGAAGTTTAATAACAAGTAATAGGAAGAATTGTTAAAATAAGAAGGAAGGTTTTAATCCAGAAGTCAAAAAATAAAGCAACAAAAAGCAGAAAAAAACCCAATCCGTTCACTTTAAGAGGAGAAATTGGAAACGTTGTGAGCACTTCAATCCACAAAGAATAGTTACAAAGAAAAAAAAAAGTTTTCCACAGCAATCCAATTAGGGTTAATTTTGCCTCTCAGTTCTTTGCTTAAGGATCTAATTTGGCTTTAAAGAAAAATTTCTTTGGGCAGTCTTTTGCAAAATAGAAAAAATACCTTACCAGATGGACTCACTTTCTCTTTTCACTTCCTTCCTTCCGGAGCATTCCAATTTCATCAGCCTGGGGGCTGCCTGTTTACCACCGGTTTGAAACGCTTCCCTTGGGTCAATCAGGGACTTTGCGACTAAGCAAGGCTTAGTCTACGGGACGGTTTAGGTCTCAATGGACCGTCCAGCAGCAAAAGTGTCAACAGCAGTCTCGGAGTATCAAGACTGCACATTGTGACATCGCGACGTGGCTCCTCCTTCTGAGAGTGCCTAGCTTTTATACCCTCTGTTGGGCTTTGAATTTGAGCTAGTGTTCTGATTGGTTGTCAGACTCTCATGGGGCCATGCAGGGGTAACTTAGGTTGTGTTTTAAATCCCAGGCTTGGTTGACTCTTGCTGGGTGATGATGTAATGAAAGGGATTTGGGCAATTCCTACTATGGCTCTACCTTGTTATGTAGAATAAACTGGCCCAGGCCTTAATGGCCCGTTGACAAAAGGTGCCGGGGCAGGTGATTTTCTGCCTCCCTTTTAGGGGAAATATTCTGCCCATTTTAATATTTCCTAAAATATCTCATTTTCCCAGGTGAGGGGCGGGTGCTAACTTCCTACACATTATTATAAAAAAGCCTGGGACCACCGTTATGGACTCTTGTTGATCTTGTTAAGTGAAGCAAGTTAAGTGAAGGAACCTTATTTGGCTCAGCAAGGAGTATTTTCCCTGCCAAAGGTGAGAGCTTGGTTTCGTTGACCAGATTGATGGAACATCTTATACCGTGCCTCAAATAATTAGTGCATTTTGATTTAAAGCGCTTTTGACCTGCCCCTGAAGTATTACTATTGGTAATTACTTGGCCAGCCTTGGTTGTGGAAATACACTGGGAGACAAACTTTAATGAAATCACTTTGGAAGCTCTCATTGAAGCAGATCTGTCAGTTCTTGCATTTTGCTGAGGAATTAATTTTGCTGGAGATTTGAAGGTTCCACCGAAGCTCCTACAATGCTTAAGTTCTTCTGAGTGTAGGAAGTTAGCACCCTCTGCTAGAAAAATGAGATATTTTAGGAAACATTAACAGGGCAGAATATTTCCCCTAAAGGGGAGGCAGAAACTCATCCTGCCACCTTTGTCAATGGGCCATTAAGGCCTGGGCTGTGACCCGACAAAAGTGCGCCTGACAACAGCGCACCGACAAAACCACATCGATAAAACCACGATGTCGATGGCGCGCCCACAAAGGCGCGCTGACAAAACAGCGCTGACAGAAGCACCATTACGGTTAGGGTAAGGGTTAGGTTCAGAGTTAGGTTCAGGGTTAGGTTCAGGGTTAGGTTCAGGGTTAGGTTCAGGGTTAGGTTCAGGGTTAGGATCAGGGTTAGGTTCAGGGTTAGGTTCAGGGTTAGGATCAGGGTTAGGATCAGGGTTAGGTTCAGGGTTAGGTTCAGGGTTAGGTTCAGGATCAGGGTTAGGTTCAGGGTTAGGATCAGGGTTAGGATCAGGGTTAGGTTCAGGGTTAGGTTCAGGGTTAGGATCAGGGTTAGGTTCAGGGTTAGGTTCAGGGTTAGGTTCAGGGTTAAGTTTAGGGTTAGGTTCAGGGTTAGGTTTAGGGTTACGTTTAGGGTTACCTTTAGGGTTAGGTTAAGAGCGTGCTTCTGTCGGCATGCTGTTGTCGGCACGCTCCTGTCCTCATTCTTCGGCGTGATTTCGAACTTGCGCTTTTGTCCCCGCGGTTTTGTCGGCGTGCTTTTGTCGAGCGCGCATTTGTCGGTGAACCGGCCTGGGCCAGTCTCTTCTACATAACTAGATCCGCCTCCCTCAGGCAGGGCCATAGGAGGAATTGCCCAAAGCCCTTCATGACATCATCACCCAGCAAGAGTCAACCGAGCCTGGGACTCAAAACACAACCTGCAAAGTTACCCCTGCATGGCCCCATGGGAGTCTGACAACCAATCAGAATGGTTTGATAGATTTGGAATAAATTCTCAGCTTTTTTGAAAAAGCTGCTTTTAAAAAGAAGGAGCTGTTTAAAAATGGCAAGGCAGGTTATGTTGCTGATTGACCCAACTTCTGAATTTTTGTCAGGTTTGTGATATGTGCAGAGTCGGGATTTATGCACCTGCCAATGCGGTTGTACAATCACTGATCTTAATTGGTAATTATTAAGCAGCTGTCATATATTTGGACCCTTCCCAAAGTCCAGAAAGTGTCTTCCATAACTTTTCCCCCAAAGAAATGCAAAATCGGAAAAGGACTACAGTGGTAATTTAAGATGATCTTTTTTTAAAGGAACACTAAATGGTTACGGGAACAACATTCTCTGCCATTCAATAAATTGTTATCCAGAAGAAAGTAATAAAACGGTGGTTATTCCTGAAAGTTATAAACATCCTGAGATTTATAGATTTAAACTGTGTGGATGTAAACTGAAAAAGATTAGCCTGATTTAACTGCTTTAGATTATAGATTTTGTAACTACTTGTTATAAAGGCCTAATGGTGATGTTGCTTTGATTAATACAGAAACTTAAGAGCTGTTAGAATGTATACAGAATGGTTAAAGGAAGAATAGAATAGTGAATAGAGCAGAACAGAATAGAACAGAACAGAATAGAATAGAAAAAAAATAGAATAGAATAGAATAGAATAGAATTGTTTATTGGCCAAGTGTGATTGGACACAAAAGGAATTTGTCTCTGCTGCTTATTGTTTAGGGAACATCTAGGTATGTATCTATACATATTAGTTATATAAATATGTATAGATACATATCTACTAGATGTATGTATAGCTATTTAAATCGTCCATGGATTTAAATATTTCCTCAAGTGCCTGGTTTGGAGAACAAGAGCGGAGATAAATGAGTAATATCAGTACCATAAATAATAATCCCAAAGGGAATGTCTGATGTCTAAATCAGGGGTGTCCAACCTTAGCAACTTTAAGATTTGTAAACTTTATGGCTGCCAGGGGAATTCTGGGAGTTGAAGTCCACAAGTCTTAAAGTTGCTAAGGTTGGACACCCCTGGTCTAAACTATGAAGCAGTCGTATGGCTTTCCTTCACTAGGTACGGCACAAAGTAGAGGGCCTCTTCAAGGAAGATGGTCCTTGTGATAGTCACGGTTGAACATTCAGCTGAATCCTGGCAGATCTGAAGCCATTCCCAGCCAAACATTTGCAGGTATCATTAGATTACAGTAACAAATGTGATCCTCCCCTCCCTTCATTTAATCAGAGAGACAAATGTAAAAAAAATGTAGGCCAATTTTCTCAAAAGCTTCAGGCCTCCTTAAGCTCCCAAGACTTGATGACTCTGGCAGTCTCGGTTCTGCATGATCACCTCCATTAGCTTCCCAAGTGTTGCCTTATCCAGTTGCCTGGTTGGTGGGCATCCTTGCTACTCCAAAGTTTTACTTCTGTTAGTATGTTAGCAGGTACCCATGCCTGGGTAGTTAAGGCACAGCCCAGCCGCTTCCCCAAATGATCTTGAAGATGATAAAATTGTGGTTAACTTAACCGTGAAGATGATAAAATTGACCTCTTGTAAGGTCAGGTTTGGTTGGCAGGTTGTTTCTTTGATGCAAGTTTCATTTTCCAAATTATATCAATTTGTGAAGGTGGGTATAAAACAGGGGTGGGTTTCAACCAGTTTGCGGCGGTCCCTGTGAACCGATTGGTCGGCGAACCCGGAAGTAAGTAACTTCCGGGAACGGCGAAGGGCGCACCCGCCCGCGGTCCTTACCCGGTTTTGACGAGTTCTGCGCTTCCACACATGCGCAGGACGCATACAGCGCCTATGCGATCCTCCAGGAGCAACTGGAGCGTCGCGCAGACGCTAGTATGCATGCATGCACCGCGCGCATGCACGAGGATGCCGCCGGCCCTGTTCCAACCGAACCGGTTGGAACGGGGCGAGAAACCCACCCCTGGTATAAAAGCTTTAGTTTTTCCATGATCTATTTTCTCCTTCCTCTGATGGTCCATAATAAAAGCTTCTGGCACAAAAGATACATCTGTAAAGGGTGTTAAAAATATTAGTGATGGGATAACTTTAATTTACATTCTAGCTTTCAACTTTTGATCTTATAAGGGACATGATAATGTCACTGAAATGATGGCAATCATGATAAATATGAGGACTGTGTCAAACTCCTTGGAAAAAATAATCAAATATTTTAAAAAAATAGTTTTCAGTTTGGAGCAAAAAAAAGACAAGAAAAGTAATTTTCCTATTCCTTGAAGGGATCACGTGTGCAAGGAGATAAGTGCATTGCATTAAAAAATGTTGGAAGGAGAAAGATTAATAATATGAAAGAAAGCACAATGCATTCAGGTTGCACTCCTGATATTTACATCCAAGGATGGTGTTGGAGTTTCAATTGGAACTGAGATATGTTTGAGGTCCATGCAAATGGTATTGTAGTATTTGTTTGTTTGTTCCTCCTGGATGAACCAGCAAGATTAGGAATAATGAAAAGACACAAACAACTCAAAACACTAAGTCTTTTGTTAAACTGACTATGATTGCCTTCATATACTGAATTACAATTCCTCACAGCCCCAGCTAGTCTGCTCAATGGTGAGGGATGTTGGAAGTTTAAGCATATTAGAACTTGCTTTTCTATTTTAAATCACAAAATTTGGAATATATACCTTGTGTCCCTCCACTTCATTCTTACTCTAGTTTGACAAGAAATTGTCATTGAGTTTTCTCTGATCATGGTTTTCAAGCCAGGTACAGATCTAATAGGCTACCCAGTTCATGCTGAGCAAAATGTCATGGAGTTGTTTAGCAAATGCTTCATTCCTATCAAGATATTATATTCAAAACATTCCCACAATTTATTAAACAAGCTAACCAATCCCAAATGAAATAAGTTTTATTATGGACAAACCCATGCTGACTTCTAGTAACCGTTGCATTGTTTCAAGGTGTTTTCAGTCAAACTGTGTTATAATGCTCCAGAGTTTTGCCATTAATTTAGAAAACAGCTATTGTCCTATCTCAGGTGTGTGAAGTGCTACTCTAATACACCTGGAGGAATTAAAAGGGCTGGAGAGCAGTTTGTGGGAAACTACAGCCTTTTAGAGTAAGAAAGACTGGGGGCAAGCTGATCTACTACAACTTAGTAAGTTTGCAATAATTAGTACAGAGAAAGATCTGACAAATTCTTCTTAAAAAAAAGGGGAAATTCTGTGGCACTTTTAAATCTGAAATTCAGACCCAGTTAAAAAAAACAGCCCATCTTTGCGGAAGCTAATGGAAAGAACTCGAGTCAGGATACTGAATCAAACAGAGGCACAGTGGTATGCCTCCTTGGAGGTGAGTGCTTTTGACTCCACAGATTCCTATAACAAATTGCTTAATTTATTCCTGCTAGTAGTTGCTCTACGACAGAATTGTTTGAGAATTACCACTTATCAATGTTGAGAACTGAAATACCAAGCTATAGGAAGATGCTGAAATGGTTGGAGTCCAGTTACTCGTCCCAGCTTCTGACAACCTGGTAACCTAGCACATAAAAATGCGAGTATAAAAAATAGGGACCATCTTTGGTGGAAAATTAACAGCGTTCCGTGCACCTTTGGCATTTAGCCATGCCGGCCACACGACCACAGAGATGTCTTCAGACAGCGCTGGCTCTTCAGCTTTGAAACGGAGATGAGCACTGGCCCCTAGAGTCGGGAATGACTACCACATATATGCAAGAGGAACTTTTACCTTTTTATCTTTAGGGAAGGTAAGTGAATCCTGCCGCTGCTCCCTGACCTTTAGAGCCGAGGTGGCGCAGTGGTTAAATGCAGCACTGCAGGCTACTTCAGCTGACTGCAGTTCTGCAGTTCAGCTGTTCAAATCTCACCAGCTCAGGGTTGACTCAGCCTTCCATCCTTCCGAGGTGGGTAAAATGAGGACCCGGATTGTTGTTGGGGGCAATATGCTGACTCTGTAAACCGCTTAGAGAGGGCTGAAAGCCCTATGAAGCGGTATAGAAGTCTAATTGCTAATTGCTAATGTTAGCTCTTGAGGAATTTAAACCCACTCTAAAGATGCATTTAGTGTCAGAAACTGTTCTCTCTTCCTCATTCCTCTCGAGAGTTGCACTTAGAAACTGGGAAGCATCAACTGCCTTAATTTAAACAGTTACTATAGGTACAGCTTAAAGGCTCAAACTGAAGTGTTTTGTTTTTGTGTGCGTGTCGTATTTCACAAGGTGTTGTTACCTAGACGTTAGGGCAAGCTTTTATCAATGTGGGCGTACTCTAGAAAATCTACTAATTCCCCTTTGAGAAAGGTTTATTCTTAAAGTGCTCCAATATACTTTGTAAGTACTTATACTCATTTTGTAAGTACAGTACAAATAATTGGAGTTGGATCCATGGAGAGTAGAAGTCTGTTCTTTTTTTCTTTTTTTTTAAGGAGATGAACAGCAGAGGATTTTGACACTTCTGGCACCTGAACAAAACCCTTTTAATGGGATTAGCTTGTCAGGAAAGATTCTACCCATCTGGCCATCAAGGGAAACAGAGACAATACAATGTAAGAGGGTGGATAGGAAAAACAGATTTTCCTCTGTAATAGGCCCAGTTTTATGGAATTCTACCCTGCAGCAAGCATGGGTTGCTCCCGGCATTACTGCTGGTTCGGTGTGCACGCAATTTTGCCTATAAATAGGTCTGTGTTCTGACCCCCCCCCTCGTCCCACACCAACACACTCCAAGCCAAAGATAGGTTATGGCATTTAATTAACAGAGAGACAGGTCCTTGGCAGCAAACTGACACAGACAAGCTTGGGCAGCAATCCAGTACAGATAAGCTGTGGCAGCAATCCAGCCTGCCAAGCTCACAATAATGTTCTCCAACATTAGTTCCTGTGTTGACTTCTGCAAAAGGGGTATGTGTACAAGCAGTCTTTTTATAGTCTGTAGAGGAGCCTAATTACCACCAGCTGAGTACAATTACCTGCTGTAACTGCGCAACTGTTCCTTATGCCTATTAGCTCTTCGATGGCGTGCATCCAGGAACAACTCACTGCTGGACTCAGGCTCACTGTCCCTTGTCTCCTCCCCACTGGTCCAAGGCTCAGGCACCTCCTGGTGGCCAACCAGCCTCTCTGCGCCCTGCTTGGAGTCAGAACCCTATCCAGGGTCCTCCACATCCTCCAGAGCCGACTCATAGGGCCCTTCGCTGTTGGAGTCTGATGGCAGCTCCAATGGCTCCTGCTGGGCCACAACAGTGACCATTCGGAGTTACTACAGCATTGAAAAAAGAGATGGATGGCCTTTTTTCACACTTATGTCTATTGCAGCATCCCCAGGGTCATGTAGTCCAAATGTAGATGCTTGGCAGTTGGTTCAGTGTCCCAGGGTCATGTAAATCCCCTTTTGTAACCTTCTGACAAGCAAAGTCAATGAGGAAGCCAGTTTCACTTAACAATTGCAATGAATCACTGAACTGTGGCAAGAAAAGTAGTAAAATGGGACATAACTCACTTAACAAATGTCTCAACAGAAATTTTGGGCACAATTGTGGTCACAAGTCGAGATCTACCTGTATAAAATACACCGTTTCCCCGAAAATAAGACCTAACCGGAAAATAAATCCCAGCATAATTCTTCAGGTTGCCTCTAATATAAGCCCTACCCTCAAAATAAGCCCCAGTTAAGATTGTCAGCCAGATGGATGCATTTAATACCGTATTTTCCTGAAAGTAAGACCTAACCAGAAAATAAGCCCTGATGCATCTTTTGGATCAAAAATTAATATAAGACCCAGTCTTAGCCCTACATGGCTTAGGACCTGGATATCTGGGAGACCGCCTCCTGCCACATACCTCCCAACGGCCGATAAGAACTCACAGACTGGGCCTTCTCCGGGTGCCGTCGACCAGACAATGCCGGCTGGCGGCTCCTCGGAGGAGGGCCTTCTCTGTAGCTGCTCCGACCCTGTGGAACGACCTACCCGTAGAGATCCGGACCCTCCCCACTCTCTCGGCCTTCCGAAAAGCCACTAAAACCTGGCTACTCCGGCAGGCTTGGGGCTGTTGACTTCAGGAATGAGGTCCAGCCCCACCCAGATTGAGTGTATGGTGCGTTGTTTTTAAATTGTTTCTTTTTAAATTGTTTCTTTATTTTAACTCCTTATAACTTTTTCTGTAAGCCGCCTGGAGTCCTACGGGATATAAATTTATTAAAAGTTAAAGTTATTTTCGGGAAAACATGGTAGAAGAGGTTACGTATTGTTTTTTACAACCATCTTTTCACCAAAAAAAGAGAACCCATTCTATAACTTTATTTCCCTTCAGGTACTAGATGATTTCCCAGGCATTGGAAAAGCACTTGAACATTGAAACATTTGAAAAATAATATTTAGCACTAAAGCTAGAACAAGGAGAGTCCTTGGTGGCCTCTGAGCTTAGTTGTATTTATGCAGACATTTCATTACCAATTTAGTGAGCATCATCAGTGCTACTAAGGAGTGGGGTTTGCTCTCAGTTTATATTCTAGTGGCTTTCTCTGTCAGTGTTGGTGAGACTGGTCTTGGAGTTTTTCCTTTAAAATTAGAATAATAAGAAATCCTGCCAATCTTAGCTCATGCAACCTTTTCTCATCTTCCTTCCTAAAATATTGTAAAATCTTAGCAAAAGAACTGTAAGATTCTCTGATTTTTCATTAAAAAAACAATTTTAATCTGGTGCCTTTAAAAATAGTCACATATAAATGCAAGGTTAATAACTTGGGTGGAAGGAAAAATTGTTTCATGTCTATTTTGTTTGACAGCGCATTGGGAATTTGGAAGGAAATATTGCATGTGAAAAATTGTGCGCCTTTTTATACATTGGCCCGGAAATGCACAGTTTTGTGAAGCAATATTCCCTATTGATGTGATTGTTGCTAATCTCATTTTTGTACACACTTTCGAATGGTGGAACTGCAGTGGTGGGATTCAGCCAGTTCGCACTTATTCGGGAGAACCGGTTGTTAACTTTCTAAGCAGTTCGGAAAACCGGTTGTTGGAAGAAATCTTATTTTGTTTTTTTCCACTTTACAGAGCTAATTCTGTAAGGAAGGCAAGAAGGAAACATTCTGGTGTTGTTTTTAGCCTAATCTTTATTACCCTGCTTACAGAAACTGCCTCTCCTGTTAACCCTTACCATATTGTAACAGATAAGGCAAAGCCTCCATCGATATGAGTGACATTGAGTTGGCCACACCCACTGAGTCACATGACTATCAAGCCCCACCTACCCAGCTGGTCATTAGAGCAGAGAACCGGTTGTTAAATTATTTGAATCCCACCACTGTGGAACTGGGAAGGAAAGTTCAGAGGCACGTAAAACACAAAGGATATCTTTCTCCCAGCTCACATAATAATTCGGCAAGTAAGAATTAGGCAGTTCAGTCGTAAAACAGCATGAATTAAATATAGCTTATCTCTCTGGTCTGTACAATTGTGCAGTAATATTTCCCTTTGGTGGAATTAAAAATACTTACAATATTTCATGGGAATGTTTGGAGGATTTATATGGTGGGGAAGTTTTGTACACATAAATTAAAATGCGAACTACTGTACTTTTCTCCTCCATTAGTTTTAGTGATGCTGTTGCTAATGGCTGTTTCTACATAGGTAGTCCTAAGATTTATAGCCATAACACAACCTACCCATTATGGTCATAAGTTGTAAAGTAGGTCACCACATGACTGGAGCAGTTTTTACAAACTTTTGTGGCAGGTGTTAAGCAAACTGGGTGATCGATCGAATGAGACAATGTCTGTGGTAAAGTGAACCCATTATTTTGTAACATTGGGCCATTTTTGGCTAAAAGCAGAAGTAAATGCTGTTGTTCTGTTAATGTATATCTATATAAAAATGGCTCTGTGTGTGTGTGTGTGTGTGTGTGTGTGTGTGTGTTTTCCAGCATAACTCTGGAACACTTCAACATTTCAACCAAACTTGGTACACAGATAACTTACTCTCTGGAAACAAATACGGTGGTGGGTAAGACACCCCTAATACCCCTCAGTGTATGTGCGTTCTGTTAAGATACAGCCTGTTGTGCCTTAAAATGGCTTCTACTATACTGCCTTAAAATGGCCTCTACTGTACAGTGCAGTGGAGTTGCCATGGTAACGGTTTCACAGTACTCCACAAGGGAGGGTTCCCTCTGGTAAGTGGAAAAATCCAACATTAGAAATTACGCTTCTGGAAGGACAGGGAAAACATTTTTAACTAATTTAATTGTCGACGAAATCAGGGCTCAGGGAGAAGTTGCTCTTCCCATCGCCTCTTCAGGAATTGCGGCGACGTTAATGGAAAGAGGGAGGACAGCCTATTCTGCAGTTACACCGCTTAACATAGCCATTTCACAGCAATTTCTAGACTGTCACTCTATGATTAAGCACATAGGGGAACTCGGAGCTTGCAAATTCTTCAGTTCTGTTTCCCAGAGGAGAAAGTTGTACCTTATAAATTGTGAAGTGGTTTGAGGCTGAGGCTGTCATAATTTTAAACTGTTGTTAAACAAAGTCAACAACTACCTGCATTTTTAAGATCTCACTAACTACAAGTAGTCCTCGACTTACAACAGTTCACTTAGGGACTGTTCAAAGCTACAATGGCACTGAAAAAAGTGATTTATGATCCTTTTTCACACTTATGACCATTTCAGCCTCCTCACAGTTCTGTGATTTACATTTAGCTGCTTGACAACTGACTCATATTTATGACGGTTGCAGTGTTCCAGGGTCATGTGATCCCCTTTTGTGACCTTCCCACAAGCAAAGTCAGTGGGGAAGCCAAATTCACTTAATAACCGGCTTAGTAACTTATCAACGGCAGTGATTCACTTAACGAACGTGACAAGAAAAGTCGTAAAATGGGGCAACAGTCACAACAAATTTCTCACATAAATTTGGGCTCAATTGTGGCCGTAAGTCAAGGACTACCTGTACAGTCTTATCAGATCTGGGTTCACCCAAAGCCGAAGTAATCATGATTTGGTGAATCAATCTAACAATCTGATTTGCATGTATAGGTAGTCCCTGATTTACAACCAGTTGCTTAGAGACTTTTTGAAGTTACGACCGATGCGAAAAGGGGGACTTATAACTCTTATTCCAAGGTCCAACAGTATAACCCCCTCCACAGTCATGTACTTCTGATTTTTGGCAAAATCATGCTCCTAGAAAACCATAGGCAAGCTCCCTTATGGTCAGACTACCTGTGGTTCAAACCTACAATGATCAATTTTTTGTTGTTGTTGTTAATTGCGAAGTCGTGTCCAACCCATCCTGACCCCATGGACAACATTCCTCCAGGCCTTCCTGTCCTCTACCATCCTCTGGAGTCCATTTAAGCTCACGCCGACTGCTTCGGTGACTCCATCCAGCCACCTCATTCTCTTCCGTCCCCTTCTTCTTCTTTCTCCCTCAATCGTTCCCAGCATGAGGCTCTTCTCCAGTGAGTCCGTCCTTCTCATTAAGTGGCCAAAGTACTTGAGTTTCATCTTCAGGATCTGGCCTTCTAGAGAGCAGTCAGGGCTGATCTCCTCTAGGACTGACCAGTTTGATCGCCTTGCAGTCCAAGGGACTCACAGGAGTCTTCTCCAGCACCAAAGTTTAAAGGTCTCAATTTCTAAATCACGTTAATCCAAAAGCAAATTGTTCGCATTCCAGTGAATTGCCTACTTATTGTCAGATTTACATTTTTAGTCTCTCATGGTAAAAATTAGTAACTTCATTGTTGATTTATTTTAAAAGTTCATTGTTCCTATTCTTTCAGGGTTACATTATGGGGCAGGAGCCACAGAAGGTAAAGGGCTATGCGTGGGAATTAAATGAGCCCGGTGTGAGCTATAAATGTCAAGATTCTTTCATGGCAATTTTTCCTTGTATAATTAGAAGTAAGAGCATTAACAGCGTCTCAAGAGCTTGGAAGTATTGATTCAGGTTGTCATAGCAGCTTAGTTTCCTTCCCCGATTCTTTCCCTCTTTTCTCTCCTTATTTTCAGGAACATTTATTTACTTGCCTTCTTCCTCACATTTACATGGCTGCCCGTCTCACAAAAAGTGACTCTGGGCAATGTACAACAATCAGTAAAAGTAATAAATAATAAATAAAACACACAAAATAATAAACATATAGAAAACATTCAAAGGGAAGAAACAATGCAATAGCAATAGCAGTTAGACTTATATACCGCTTCATAGGACTTTCAGCCCTCTCTAAGCGGTTTACAGAGTCAGCATATCGCCCCCACAGTCTGGGTCCTCAGACTGAACCACAATGAAGCCATATCCGCCTTATAATGACTTGGTAAGACCACATTTGGAATATTGCATCCAGTTTTGGTCACCCTAATATAAAAAAGAAGTTGAAACTTTGGAAAAGGTGTAGAGAAGAGCAACCAAGATGATTAGGGGACTGGAGGCTAAAACATATGAAGAATGGTTGCAGG
The DNA here is from genome assembly GCF_051295495.1 of Thamnophis sirtalis. Lineage (NCBI taxonomy): Eukaryota > Metazoa > Chordata > Lepidosauria > Squamata > Natricidae > Thamnophis > Thamnophis sirtalis. The sequence continues at coordinate 12,444,176 of NW_028261385.1, read as the reverse complement.
AATTGAGTATGTCTAGTTTAATGAAAAGAAGGACTAGGGGAGACATGATAGAAGTCTTCCAGTATCTAAGGGGCTTCCACAAAGAAGAGGGAGTCAACCTATTCTCCAAAGCACCTGAAGGCAGGACAAAAAGCAATGAATGGAAACTAACTAATCAAGGAGAGAAGCAACTTAGAACTGAGGAGAAATTTCCTGACAGTTAGCAACAATGAATCAGTGGAACAGCTTGCCTTTAGAAGTTGTGGTTGCTCCACCAATGGAGGCTTTTAAGAGACTGGACAGCCACTTGTCTGAAATGGTATGGACTGGACTCTCCTGCTTGATCAGAGGGTTGGATTATAGCAATAGCAGTAGACTTATATACCGCTTCATAGGCCTTTCAGGCCTCTCTAAGCGGTTTACAGAGAGTCAGCATATTGCCCCCAACAATCTGGGTCCTCATTTTACCCACCTCGGAAGGATGGAAGGCTGAGTCAACCCTGAGCCGGTGAGATTTGAACCGCTGACCTGCTGATCTAGCAGTAGCCTGCAGTGCTGCATTTAACCACTGCGCCACCTTGGATTAGAAGCCCTCCACGGTCCCTTCCAATTCTGTTGTTCTCTTTTTCTGTATTTTAAGAACATCTTCATTTCCCTGAGACCTTCAGGCCTCATGGCACAACCAGATCTTGAAGGACTTCCTGAATGGTTAGAAGAATGGATTCAGTCTGACATAATGTGGGGGAGAACGTTCCATATGATGGAGAAGGTTATTGTTGTTGGTTATACAGTCAGCCAGATGTTTAGACTGTATTTAGCATTTTTGTCCATCTATGGAGTCCTTCCCAAGGACCTGGAGTGGGTAGATGTTTTTGTTTGATGACATTAAAGATATGGTCGCAGGGTATAAGGTGTTCCAAGTAAAACTGCCTTTTGCAATTGATGGGTAAATTTGTCGGTGCCGATGATGTTCAAGTGGTGCTCCAGATGTTTTGGGATTGCACCCAAGGATCCTATGACAGTTGATACAACCTTTGCTTTCTTTTGCCACAGTTGTTCTATTTGTAATTGCAGGTCTTTGAACTTTGTTATCATCTCCGTTTCTTTCTCTTCTATTTTGCTGTCTGCCAATACAGCAATGTCCATAATCCGTATCCGTATATATGTCATTATTATTATATTATCTAACAATGGCTTTATTAAATTAGTTTCCTTGCAATAGATTTGGATAGTTTGATTAATGTTACAGAATTCCTACTGCTCCAATTATCTCCTGCCATATAGAATGGGGATATTTGCTAACTTAGTGTTGATTTAGTTATCAGTAGTCTGGAAAACTTAAAAGGGGATTTATATTGAGATATACCTACTGTATTTTTCGGAGTATAAGACACACCTTTCCCCCCCCAAAAGGGGGTGAAAATTTAGGTGCATCTTATACACTGAATGGAGCCCCACATACCCCCACCAGAGGCCAAACACATGAGGCATGGAGGCAGGGATAGTCTGTGATAATCCCTACAACCTGCTGAACAGCTGTTGGGGGGGGTACTCTGGCAGTCCGATCCACCTGCCAATCAGCTGTGCTGAATCAGGCTACAATAAATGCTGAAGCTGACCTGGCTGGTCAGAGTTTGCAGCAGCAATTACATTCAGAAAGCACAGTAACTGATTCAGCAGGATTCAAAATAATAATAATATGCAATACAATACCAAAAGCAGGTTTTCCAAGGTAGCCATAAATACAAGCAAAACACAAGCAGTTTCACTTTCAGTTCTCAGCTAAGCAAGGCTCCTTCCTGTCTCCTTGTTGCTCACATGGCAAATACTGTTTCTGAGTCCAAATAGCCCTCATTGGCTAACTTAGTTGCTATGCCTATTCATTGGCTGATCTTGTTACCAGGTGTCAGCTGAATACCATGGATACTGGTAGGCAGAGTCAGAATTTGTTTTCTTCTTATTTTCCTCCCCAAAAACTAAAGTGCGTCTTATACTCGGGAGCATCTTATACTCCAAAAATATGGTATATTGAGAGCAATATGTACTTTGAATGACAATATTAAATGATTTATTTGTTGGGGGGACTTTTCCCCATAAGCACTAGGCTGGGGTACCGTTAAAGTTCAGGAGTTGACAGTTACAGGTAGTCCTCAGTTTACAACAATTTATTTAGTGACCGTTTGAACTTACAATGGCACTGAATGAAGTGTCTTATGACCATCTTTCACACTTACAACCGTTGTGGCATCCCAGTGGTCACGGGATCAAAATTCAGACGCTTGCCCTGTCTCATGTTTATGACGGTTGCAGTGTCCTGGTGTCATGTGATCCCCTTTTGCAGCCTTCTTGCCAAGCAAAGTCAATGGGGGAACCAGATTTGCTTAACAACCATGTTACTAAGTTAACGACTGCAGTGATTCACTTAACAAACATGTCAAGAAAGGTCATAAACTGGGACAAAATTCTCTTACCAAAGGTCTCATTTAGCAACATAAATTTTGGGCTCAAATACTACCCGTATTTCCTTTGTCGGCCTGTGTTCATTTCCCGGTGCTCAACTTATTATTTTACTTTTTCTCTTGTTGTTTTTCTCCCCTTATAGTATACAAGAGTATGGATTCCTGACCCAGAGGAAGTCTGGAAATCAGCCGAAATCATCAGAGATTACAAAGAGGGGGATAAAACTCTGCGCCTGAAACTTGAAGATGGCACGGTAGGCATTTGGCTTGTTCGTTTGTTCTATAAATTTTTCTCCTTTGTGAAGTTTTCTATCACAGGCCTATCTTTTGAATAGTAATTTGAAGGAAGGCCGGGAAAGCAATTTGATGGTTAACCAGCACTGAAATTTTAATACTGTAATTCTTCCCGTTGGCAGAGATTCCTAGAAGAGACGTAAACACATTTTAAAAATGAATAACGTTGAACCTATACTGTATATAGGGAAGTGGAGAGTTAAAGCCGGTGTATTAGTCATTGCCCATTTCCATGGTGTAATTATTTTTTTTTGCAGGTTTTTTCCCCTTGCAATTTGTTTTCTTCGACTGTAAAAGCCCGTGCTTGTGATTCTGAGTAGGCCGTGCTTGATCCAAGGGCTAAGCTAATTGTTCATTTATAAAACCCTCATTGCACCATATGCAGGAAAAGAGTGTCAGGCCTGGAAGCCATATTTTGCAGTGGGCCTTCAGGCCTGCCACATTCGATCAAGGGTGACATTCAATTTTTTCCCCTATCAGTTCTGTGGCCGTGGCCAGGGCCGGAATTAGATGAAAAGAGGCCCTAGGCTATTCCACTTATGAGGCCCTTTCACCTCCCATTTTTAAGTTTGTAAATTACATGAGAGAAAATAAAATACATCATTACTGTGATATATATCAATATATATCAATATATATTGCTGGCCTCCCGACGGAGGGCAGCTCTGCACTGCGACAAAGGCAGCGAGGCCAACCGCCTCCCCTGCTGCGCTCAGCTGCCTGACTCGCCCCCCTCGCCCCCACCTGCCTGGCCGCTGGTGGGCTCCGCGTCGACGGGGCGGCTACTGGGAGCGGCCGCGCCTCTCGCCCGACCGCTGGTGCCGGGAACGGGGGCGGGCTTCCCAACTGCTGTGGTGCTGGAACGATCTTAACCAATACATTTTTATGTTTGTTTATTAGTCATATGCGTAGAATTTCTCCTTATTTTCAGTTCAGTGTTTTAGTGTTCACTGTTTTTAGAATAGTGTAATTTTAATTTTGCTAACAATTTGAATGTAGGCCCCACTTGATCTTGAGGCCCTAGGCTGAAGCCTAGTTAGCCTATAGGAAAATCCGGCCCTGGGCGTGGCTTGGTGGAGGGGATTCCTTTGACTTAGTGGGCGTGGACAACTCAATGTCACTTGTGGCCACACCCACTCAGTCACAGGACCCTCCACTAAGCCACGCCCATGGAACCCAGTAAGAAAAAATATGTGTATGAACATGAGAAAAGCTCATAGTGAATGCTGTGGTAGAGAGAATCCGAATGTTTCTCCCTCCATTCACAGCGGAGCTGCTGCTCCCTTTATGGTCCCCCCCCCCGTGACTACCTTAAAGGGACAGGCTACAGCAACTCCGCTGTCAATGAGGGAGAGCGGCAGGAAGGGCCAATCGAGCGGCTGGAAGAGATGAGCAGCAACTGGGCGACCGAAGCGGGGCCAATCAAGGGTGATTTCTACTGGTTCAGGGAACCAATTCAAATCATCCCTACTGGTTCGCCTGATCTGGTCGAATTCCACTCCTGAATTTGATGCTGTTGAAAACTGGGAGGGGGGATTATATGGAGTATGGGAGTTATAGTCAAAATAACATTCCTTTCTCAGAGAGTCAAGGACATTTTGCCCTGTACCTGGAGTGGTGTGACTGGGAGGCATCTCCAGGTGGGATGTTGCTTGATTGGATCATGTGATGGACATGTGGGTGCTGGGCAGGGACTTGAACTTTCACTTGGGTGGGGAAAACCTGGAAACTTTCAGATTCGGGTTTTCCCAGATGTGCCAATATGACATCTCTAATAAAATGGAACTTTGAGGAAACTTAAGCCTGGGAGTCTTCTTTCGTTGGGAGTCTTACTTGGAACCCTGACAAAGAGATTCAGTGTTTCTGAGAATTGTTGCCCAATTGCACTCAGTTGAATCACTATTAATATTATTTTATCATTAGACTCAATGAGCAATGTTAGGGCGGGTCAAATCTTTCAACTTTCAATTTCCAAACATTAGGGACGCTCCAAAGTTGTGACATGCCTTGGGGATGTAAAGATATTTTGGTTACTTTAACATCATTTAGATGTGCTTGGTAAGCAACAACGTAAATATCATAACTTTTCAACATTTTGTTTGTTTCATTTGAGCATTATTATGAGTGGCCGTTGTGTTTTCAAGTCACATCCTTTAAGGCAATTATTTTAAAATGTGGTTCATGTTTAATAGTTTGAAGAGGATGCAAGCATCAGTTAAGTATTCAACGGCACCTGTCATCTGTGGATATTGTGCTGGCAACTTTTGTGGTTTGAATAATTGGGCTCAAATATAACAGATACCTATTGCAAGAGCCGAGGTGGCGCAGTGGTTAAATGCAGCACTGCAGGCTACTTCAGCTGACTGCAGTTCTGCAGTTGGGCTGTTCAAATCTCACCGGCTCAGGGTTGACTTAGCCTTCCATCCTTCTGAGGTGGGTAAAATGAGGGCCCGGATTGTTGTTGGGGGCAATATGCTGACTCTGTAAACCGCTTAGAGAGGGCTGAAAGCCCTATGAAGCGGTATATAAGTCTAACTGCTATAAATATCTATTCCGTCTCACCAGTGACTCACTGGGCTGAAACATATCCAACAGCAGTGATTGAAATAGAATATATCATAAAATATTATCATTTTTAAAATTAAAAAATGCCAATAACTTCTGAAAAAAGCTTAATGTTTTTGCTTCTGATACCAACAAAAGGCATTGATTTCTTTAAGTTGCCAAATTGGAAAAAAAAAACACTGATCTAGAGGCTAGACGTTCTGAATTGCAAGGACCGTTTCCCCGCAGATGAATGTAAAGCAAGTCCCAAATGGACTGGCAATATGAACAGAAACTTTGCACCTGTGGGATTGGATGCTGTTTGTCATGGATCATTGTCACCGGCATCATTTGAAATCCCAGGGTTGTGAAACCTTGGCACACTTTGCGTCAAACTATATTGATCAGGAACCCAGCTCTTGGATGGTCTTTTTTCCCCAGCCTTCCACATAAGGAACAGATGTAGATTATCATTATGGTTTCTCTGCCCGCTCTTAAATCCACGTTCCAAAAATCCAGTCTCTTTTTCAGATGATTCTGTACGTGAATCACCATGGGTGGAAGAGAATATTTTTGAAAGAAATCTTTAAGGGTTAATTGCTATGTCTTTGGATGTTCCTGTCCTTCAGACCAGGGGTGGGATTCAGTCGATTCGCACCGGTTTGGGCGAACCAGATGATCATTTTGCATCTGGTTTGCTGAACTGCTTGTTGCAAGGACTGGCTGGCCACGCCCACTCCTCCCCACTTAGTAGTCTCCACACAGCCCATTCATAATGCCAGATAAGAGCAGGGCCTACGCGGAAGCTCTGGAAGGGTGAAAAATGGGCCTCCTGAAGTCCGGAAATGGGCATGTTTCCAGTCTCCGGAGGGCCTCTAGAGCCCGGGGAGGCCATTTTCACCCTCCAGGAGGCTTGGGGAATCCACCGGAGCCTATGGGGGGTGAAAAAAGGACCTTCTGGAAGTCCGAAAACTGGCATGTTTCCAGCCCCTGGAGGGCCTCCGGAACCTGGGGGAGGCCATTTTTGCCCTCCAGGGGGGTTGGGGAATCCTCCGGAGCGTGAAAAATGGGGCTTCCAGAAATTATGGAAGTCCAAAAACGGACCCGTTTCCGGCTTCCTGAAGCTCTCCGGATCCCGGGGGAGGACGTTTTTGGCCTCCAGGAGGCTGGGTGAAAGCGCCCCCCCCCCACTTTGGTGCAGGAAGCCGAGTAAGCCACACCCACCATGGCCAGGCCCATGGGCAGAGAACTGGTTGCTAATATTTTTTAATCCCACCACTACTTCAAACCATTAGTTCACTGGGATTCTACCACCCCTCATTAAATGGGTGTGAATTAATTAATAAAGGTCATATGAATTTGAGCTGTCCCTGAATGCAGGCCAGATCCTGTTCCCCCAAAAGGTGACTGGAATTCCTGCTGCAAGTACTAACTGGGTTAAAATGGTCATATTTAATTCCCAGCTCTCTAGAAATTTCAGAGCTTGCATAAAATAATGACAAACCTGACTCAACCTCATATACTGTAACATACGAGATGTAATCTGGCTCTGATAATTAAAATGCAATCAAGCTGTTCCACAAAAGCAGAGTTTTTTTAAATAATAAAAAACTGTATAATCATCACTTTCACTACTACTATTTTAGCATAATCTACGTGAGCCTATCAACCCACTGTTTCACTAATTTAAACAATTGACCCAGTTCTGTGATATACCTTTAGAATAACAGAATAACAGAGTTGGAAGGGTTCTTGGAGGTCTTCTAGTCCAACCCCCTGCTCAAGCAAGAAATCCTATACCGTTTAAGACAGATGATTGTCCAATCTCTTTTTAAAAGCCTCTAGTGTTGGAACACCCACTACTTCTGTAGAAAAGTTGTTCCACTGATTAATTGTTCTCACTGTCAGGAAATTTCTCCTTAGTTCTAAGTTGCTTCTCTTCTTGATAAATTTCCATCCATTGCTTCTTGGCATATAGACCATGCTAATTTGATAGATCCTGCTGATTTGGGAGGCCATTTTCCTAGACTTTAAAATTATGTTGAAAATCAGGACACTTCAGGCTTAAAGGCAAATAGGTGCACATGAAAGGTAATCCCTATCTGAAACTCATTAAAGCAACTGTGTCTTTCCCCAGAAATGAAACAAGTTGGGCTTAGTCCAAGGCAAGGGATATTTGACCTAATGCAATGCTGAAGGATACAGCATGCCTGCCTCCATGTGTTTTGAAACATTTTTCAGACTTTGAATCCGAAAGACCAAATACTGGGTAACATGCTGTATGCACATAGCTGCTAAATAAGACATTTATTAAAATTTATTTATTTAAAATTTATTAAAATCCTTTTCTTCACTAGACTAGCTGTTCTGACCCCCTCCTCCGTCCAGTAACGAAAGCCAAGATGAGCTTAATTAGAATGTCCTTTAATAACAAGACTAGAATCTTGATGGCTGAAAGCCAAGCAAACAAACAGATAAGGACCTTGGCAGCAAGTCCGACAAACCTTGGCACCAATCCAGCCTGCCAAGTTAGTTACGTTCTCTTTAGTCAATGCGTTGACTTCTGCAAGAAGGGCGTGTCACAAGCAGTCTTTTTTATAGTCTGGAGAGGAGCCTAATGACCATCAGCTGAGCGCACTTACCTCCTGTAATTGCGTAATTGCTCCTGAAGCCGAGTAGCTCTTCGATGGTGTGCATCCAGGAACAACTCACTGCTGGCTTCTGGATCACTCTCCCTTGTCTCCTCCCCACTGGTCCAAGGCTCAGGCGCCACCTGGTGGCCAACCAGTCTCTCTGAGCCCTGCTTGGAGTCGGAACCCTGTCCAGGGTCCTCCACCTCCTCCAGAGCTGACTCGCTGTCGGAATCTGGTGGCAGCTCCAACGGCTCCTGCTGGGCCACAACAACTAGCCATGCCTAGTTCCTGCAACCGTTCATTGTATGTTTTAGCCTCCAGTCCCCTAATCATCCTGGTTGTTCTTCTCTGCACTTTTTCCTGAGTCTCAACATCTTTTTTATAGTGTGGTGACCTTAATTAACTCATTGTACAGGAGGCTGGGAAAATTTTATTACAGTTTCCAAGATTCTGCATTTACTCCACCAAGTATTTAAAAACACCTTTGCTTAAATACCTTGGGATCTTTCCCAACTGCTTGACACTTGTCAGTAAGAAGTTGAAAAATTACAAGGATTTTTAGGTGAAAAAAATTAGAAACAATCCAGAAATAAGACATTTATTAAAATTTATTTATTTAAAATTTATTAAAATCCTTTTCTTCACTAGACTAGCCATGCCTAGTTCCTGCAACCGTTCGTCATATGTTTTAGCCTCCAGTCCCCTAATCATCCTGGTTGCTTGACACTTGTCAGTAAGAAGTTGAAAAATTACAAGGATTTTTAGGTGAAAAAATTAGAAACAATCCAGAAATAAGACATTTATTAAAATTTATTTATTTAAAATTTATTAAAATCCTTTTCTTCACTAGACTAGCCATGCCTAATTCCTGCAACCGTTCATTGTATGTTTTAGCCTCCAGTCCCCTAATCATCCTGGTTGCTCTTCTCTGCACTTTTTCCTGAGTCTCAACATCTTTTTTCTAGTGAGGTGACCTTAATTAACTCACTGTATAGGAGGCAGGGGAAAATTTTTATTACAGTTTCCAAGATTCTGCATTTACTACACCAAGTATTTAAAAACACCTTTGCTTAAATACCTTGGGATCTTTCCCAACAGCTTGACATTTGTCAGTAAGAAGTTGAAAAATTACGAGGATTTTTAGGTGAAAAAATTAGAAACAATCCAGAAAAATATAAAGGATTTAGGCTCACACAGACCTGCTCTTCTAATCTACGATCTTGACCAATTTATCACCACAGAGAGATGCTATAAGGCTGAATTATAATGAAGAAGTTGGGAATTGTCACAGATCTTAATAAATCTCATCTAGTTCGTAGGTTATAGATTTCATTTCCTGGGGAATTTTGTTTATTTTCATTTTTCCCCCCCCCTGCTTCTCCCAGGAAGTCAACATTTGTTTCTTGATCCAGACCTTCTGTGCTGGGTGAATTAAGAACTTTATCCCTTAGTGCTTTTTAATTATTTATGTTTTATTTTAGATCATTCTCTGCCCTGAGTTTCTAACGTGTAGAAAAGTGTCATATAAATTGCAGCAGTAAATAACTCACGTATGACTGAAATACACAGAGGAGCTGTGGTTAGGATCAGACCTCAGTTCATAGCTGAAGGAACATTAAACTGGCACTGCGGACAAGCATGCTCCACGGAGCTTTGAGAATAAAATGCACTGGTTATAATAAGCAAAATATTATAGTTGGCCGTAAAAAGGAAGCCCAATAATACAAATTAGGAAATATTTTCTTTTCATTTGAAACTGCCTTCACATCACACTGCCTTAGGTCACTTTCCATGTGTGCAAATAATTGTGTGTACCTATCTATAAACGCACACCGTCAGTTTAAAAAAAAAGGAAGCCCTTTTTTAACACGCACAAAACAAAAACAGTGGGAAATTATGCGCTGCGCCCCTGGCATTTCCAACATCTGGATGGCCAGATGGTAACACTTTTTTTGGCTCTGTTTCAGTTGAGCAGCTGTGACTTTAAATTGAGAAAACTTCATGATATGTTTTCTTTTTATCCTGAAACACCTTTACCGGTCTCCCAGAGTGTTGCTTCTATTCTTTAAGGAAATGAAAAGAGGGACATAATAATTTAAATTAGGACAGAGGTGGGTTCCTACCAGTTCGCACCTATTCGGTAGAACCGGTTCATCAAATCTACCGAACCGGTTAGAAGAGGTTCCACCAGTGGACCCGGAAAGCAGGTCACACCTACAGAAGAGGTTCCAAAATTTTTTTTGAAACCCACCACTGGTCCTTGGATATGATTATTCTACTCTATCATGCTCCTATTTATAAAACTCAGTGCCTCTGTGAAAGGTAAGGATGACTACTGCGTTTGTGGTGCAATCAGAACATTGCGTGTGTTGAAGTTGTTTTAACGCAAACCAAAGATGCCTTTTAAAAAACAAGTTTACATCCTATTCTTATGCATGCCAGTGCTGTGTGTGAGGTAATTTAAGGTGGTTCTGACAAGTGTCGTCGACATCTTCATATCCGGTCACATGGGCGGCAAGCCACTCCCATCCGGTCACATGGGCAGCAAGTCACTCCCACAAAGGAGGCCACACCCACAGAGTAGGTTCGAACAATGTTTGAAACCCACCACTGAATTAGGAGGATCCAACCTTGGCAATTTTAAGACTTGTGGGCTTTAACTCCCATTCTGGGAGTTGAAGCCTACAAGTCTTAAAATTGCCAAGATTGGAAACCCTTGATATAAAGCAACAGTTTCGGTGTTAAAATGAATTTTGCTCAATTTCTTCTGACCGGTAGCTCCCTCAAACAGAAAGAGGCTGAAAATACCAGGATGTGTTCTTTAGAATATAGAGCAGGGGTGTCAAACTCGATTTCATTGAGCGATGCATTACAGTTGTGTTTGATCCTGGGGGAGCCGGGCGGGTGTGTGTGCCCAGCTCCACATCACTCGTTGAGGCTCTGTTTTCAGCCGTGACGGCCTCCTGCAGCCTTCTGACAGTGAAGACAGAGCTTGGGGAGACTAAAACGGAACCTGGGAAGCCGTGTGTGGCCTTCTCGAGTTCCATTTTCACCGGCAGAGGGTTGCAGGAGGTCGATGCGGGCGGAAACGGAGCCTTGGAGGGCCGCACACAGCCCTCCTAACATCCGTTTTCGCTGGCAGAGGTGCCGTGGGCCAAGCCTTCTCTGTTTCCAGGGCGGGTTCACGGGCCAGATCTAACCACCTCACAGGTTGCATCTGTCCTGCAGGCCTTGGGTTTGACACCCCTGATATAGAGGATTTGGTCAAGTAGAGGACCATAATAGCGGACTGTAGCCTTGAACGGGTTTTTTCCCCCATCTCCATCCCTGCCATGTTGCTAATTAGTTTCTTAAAGCCAGTTTGTAGAATCCTGACTTCAGTAAATTCAGTAAAAAAATCAAGGGCTGAATAAGAAGGACAGAAGGTTGGTGGCTGGGTTTGTCCATTGTGCTAAGCCTTAATGTGGGCTTGGTTTTGGTTTGAACTCTGTCACTCTGGTTTATTCTATGAACCCTGATGAAACAAAAAATTGGGGCTTTGGTGTGACTTGAGAGCCACCCATAGACCTAAACCCTACAGTAGCTTGGCTTATTGTTGTATGCCAATGCAGACTTTGGGCCAAAGGAAATTGTGTTAACATCAGTTTGTAACTATGTTGGGATGGAGTTTGGTAGAATTTAGACATTTTCTGGATTAAGTGGTCCATTGGTCCTCCAGGAAAATGAAGTGAGAATAGCAGCTCAGCACCCTTCCCCTTCCCTGCCTTTCCTGCTTCTTTTTCTCCTTTCCCTTTCCCTTTCCTTTCCCTTCCATTCCCTCCTTCTTTTTCCTTTCCTTTTCTTCCCTTCCATTCCCTTCCCTTCTCTCCTTCTTTTCCCTTCCCTTCCATCCCCTCCTTCTTTTATCTTTCCTTCTCTTCCCTTCCATTCCCTCCTTCTTTTTCCTTTCCTTTGCTTTTTCCCCTTCCATTCCCTTCCCTTCTCTCCTTTTCCCTTCCCTTCCATCCCCTCCTTCTTTTATCTTTCCTTTCCTTCCATTCCCTCCTTCTTTTTCCTTTCCTTTGCTTTTTTTCCCTTCCATTCCCTCCTTCTTTTCTCTTCCCTTCCCTTCCATTCCCTCCTTCTTTTATCTTCCCTTCTCTTCCCTTCTCTTCCATTCCATCCCCTCCTTCTTTTTCCTTTCCTTTCCTTCCCTCCCCTCCCCTCCTTCTTTTCCTTTTCCTTTTCTTTTCTTCCCTTCCCTTCCCTCCTTCTTTTTCCTTTCCTTTGCTTTTCTTCCCTTCCCTTCCATTCCCTCCTTCTTTTTTCCTTTCCTTCCCTCCCCTCCTTCTTTTTCTTTTCCTTTTCTTCCCTTCCATTCCATCCCCTCCTTTTATCTTTCCTTTCCTTACCTTCTCTTCCATTCCATTCCCTCCTTCTTTTAGCTTTCCTTTGCTTTTCTTCCCTTCCCTCCTTCTTTTTCCTTTCCTTTGCTTTTCTTCCTTTCCCTTCCCTCCTTTTCCCTTCCCTTCCATCCCCTCCTTCTTTTATCTTCCCTTCTCTTCCCTTCTTTTCCATTCCATCCCCTCCTTCTTTTATCTTTCCTTTCCTTCCATTCCCTCCTTCTTTTTCCTTTCCTTTGCTTTTTTCCCCTTCCATCCCCTCCTTCTTTTCTCTTCCCTTCCCTTCCATTCCCTCCTTCTTTTATCTTCCCTTCTCTTCCCTTCTTTTCCATTCCATCCCCTCCTTCTTTTATCTTTCCTTTCCTTCCCTTCCATTCCATTCCCGCCTTCTTTTTCCTTTCCTTCCCTCCCCTCCTTTTTTATTTTCCTTTCCTTTTCTTCCCTTCCATTCCATCCCCTCCTTCTTTTATCTTTCCTTTCCTTACCTTCTCTTCCATTCCACTCCCCCCTTCTTTTATCTTTGCTTTCCTTTTCTTCCCTTCCCTCCTTCTTTTATCTTCCCTTCCATTCCCTCCTTCTTTTATCTTTGCTTTCCCCTTTCCCCTTTTTTCTCTTCCCCTTCCCCTTTCCTCCCTCCTTTCCCCTTCTCTACCCCCCCAAAAAAAAGAATTTCAAGGTCTAATCCTCCACTTTCTCCCACATTGTGAGTCCAATGCTAACAGAGCCATCTCTGCCCTTTGTTCGTGTCCTGGCTCATACCAATTATAACAGCATCAACAATTAGAAATCGCTTATTAGTGCAAAAAATTGCTGGGGTAGCTGGTCTCTTAATTGTCAGGGCCGGCAGAGGTTGTTGTCAGGGTTATGATTTGACAGGCTGCAGGAGGGTGGCCAGCTTGTGCCCCTGACCACCACCCCTCCCTGACCAAGGTCAATGTCAAGGTAGTTTTGCATGTCGTGTGAATGCCATCCCCATTTCTGGGCTGGAATCAACAGCCCCAACAAGGTACAAGCCTTTTAGAGTGTTCTTATTTTCTCACCCTAGTTCTGTCAAATGTATTCCCTTCATTTTGCTTTCAGCTGAGTTGACAAGTCACTCCCGTTTATTAGATTGGGTATGATGGACGTAAGACAGCCAGAGCAAGCGGGCACACATGAGCACAGAGTTAGTCCGCGCCGAGTACAGAAACCAACGTGCCAAAGAACATTGAAGCCTGCTGATGCCAACAGCCTCGCCCAACCTGGCACCCACCCAGGTTGCAATTCCTCAGGTTCCCCATTAGCATGGCGGAAGGTTGTCATTTCTAGCAGGGCCAGCCAAGATGGCTTTTGGCAACGGTAGGATAAAAAGTAAGGTCAAGTTGGAAACCTGGAAATTGACATGCAGATAGGTGTCTCCTCGTAAATTTCTTGGCAACAGCATAAAGGTGGTTGGTCAGCACAGGTTCCATGGCGGTTACATCAGGGGTGAAATCCAGCAGGTTCTGACAGGTTCTGGAGAACCGGTAGCGTAAATTTTGAGTAGTTCGCAGAACCAGCAAATGCCACCTCTGGCTGGCCCCAGAGTGGGACGGAATGGAGATTTTGCAGTATCCTTCCCCTGGAGTGGGGAGGGAATGGGGATTTTGCAGTATCCTTCCTCTGGAGTGGTGAGAGAATGGAGATTTTGCAGTATCCTTCCCCTGGAGTGGGGTCGGAATGGAGATTTTGCAGTATCCTTCCCCTGGAGTGGGGAGGGAATGGGGATTTTGCAGTATCCTTCCCCTAGAGTGGGGTGGGAATGGAGATTTTGCAGTATGCTTCCCCTGGAGTGGGGAGGGAATGGGGATTTTGCAGTATCCTTCCCCTGGAGTGGGGTGGGAATGTAGAGTTTGCAGTATCCTTCCCCTGGAGTGGGGTGGGAATGGAGATTTTGCAGTATGCTTCCCCTGGAGTGGGGAGGGAATGGGGATTTTGCAGTATCCTTCCCCTGGAGTGGGGTGGGAATGTAGAGTTTGCAGTATCCTTCCCCTGGAGTGGGGCCGGAATGGAGATTTTGCAGTATGCTTCCCCTGGAGTGGGGTGGGAATGGAGATTTTGCAGTATCCTTGCCCTGGAGTGGGGAGGGAATGGAGATTTTGCAGTATCCTTGCCCTGGAGTGGGGAGGGAATGGAGATTTTACAGTATGCTTCCCCTGGAGTGAGGTGGGAATGGGGATTTTGCAGTATCCTTCCCCTACCACACCCACCAAGCCACACCCACCAAGCTACACCACACCCACCAAGCCATGCCCACAGAACTGGTAGTAAAAAAATTGAATTTCACTACTGGGTTACATCCAAGTTGAAACCAAGGTGGACTCAAGGTGAAGTCAGCCACAGCCTGCCACAAAGAAGAGGGGGGTCAACTTATTTTTCAAAGCACCAGAAGGCAAGACCAGAAACAATGGATGGAAACTAATCAAGGAGAGAAGCAACGTAGACTTAAGGAGAAACGTCCTAAGAGTGAGGACATTTAACCAGTGGAACAGCTTGCCTTCAGAAGCTATAGGTGTTTCATCACTGGAGGTTTGGACAACCATCCATCTGAAATGATATAGGGGTCTCCTGCTTGAGCAGGGGGTTGGACTAGAAGACCTTCAAGGTCCCTTCCAGCTCTATTCTGATTGATTACAGAGACAATTTATTGACAGCAGGGTTTCTCAATCTTGCGAGCTTTAAGATGTGTGGACTTCAACTCCCAGAATTACCCAGCCAGCATTGTTAACAGCATTGTCATAACTTTGAACGATCGCTGTACAAATGGTCATAAGTCAGGGACCATCTGTATGACTAATTGTGTTCCTAGACCTGGGTATATTTCAACAAGGTAAGGCAAAAAGTACATTTAGCCTCTTTGCAAATGTTTTAGTCCAGTGGTCCGGAAGTGATGAGTGATGGGTGAACAAATGTAGCCTCTCTTCTACATGTAGCATCATCCTTTTTTAAAAAAATGGCTGAACAGAGGTATGTTTGTATACATACAACATATATACAGGTAGTCCTCAACTGACAACAGTTCATTTAGTACTGTTCAAAGTTACAGTGGCACTGACTTAGCGAATAAGCAATAGCATTTAAGAGCCAAGGTGGCGCAGTGGTTAAATGCAGCACTGCAGGCTACTGCTAGATCAGCAGGTCAGCGGTTCAAATCTCACCGGCTCAGGGTTGACTCAGCCTTCCATCCTTCCGAGGTGGGTAAAATGAGGACCCAGATTGTTGGGGGCAATATGCTGACTCTCTGTAAACCGCTTAGAGAGGCCTGAAAGGCCTATGAAGCGGTATATAAGTCTACTGCTATTGCTATTTAGACTTCACAGTACTTTACAGCCCTCTCTAAGCGGTTTACAGAGTCAGCCTATTGCCCCCCAAAATCCGGGTCCTCATTTTACCCACCTCGGAAGGATGGAAGTGTTCTGACCGAGGCTTCCCAAGAGCCTGAAGCAAATTCCTTGTCCCGACAAAAATCTCTTTTATTAATTTGCTGTGAATTCTGCTCATTCACATCCAGCAAAGTCTTTCAAGGGAGGATTTACAGTCACAGACCTTATCTGGCTTGGAGAGCTGACAGGCTGATGTCTGCAAAACCTGGCATGGAGTCTCGGAGAGTCACCAACCAATTAAGTGAACTAATTGTCTCCTGCAAACTCCACTCCCCTTTCGCTCCACTTTTATTTCCTCTGGGAGGGGCCATTCATCATCCACCTGTGGCCTTACTCTCAAGTCGACCCCTGTTCCTTAGTTTTTCCCTTCGTCTGGCATCTCTGTGCATGCGCACACTGGGAACAGGCTCCAGCTGTTTGTCTGCCTCACTGATGTCTGCCTCCGAAGGCAGCTGATAACTGGCATACCGCTCTGGCCCCCTCCCTGCCTCCGACCCAGAGCCCTCATCAGAGCCTTTCTCAGACTCCAGGACTGGCCCATGTTCCTCCCCAACCTCCTCACTGTCTGAATCAGTTGCCAGCTCTGCTGGCTGCTGGTGGGCTACAACAGGAAGGCTGAGTCAACCCTGAGCTAGTGAGATTCGAACTGCCTAATTTCTGGCAGCCGGCAGTCAGCAGAAGTAGCCTGCAGTAGTGCATTCTAACCACAGCTGATCATATGACTCACTTATGATCATTTTTCACACTTACGACCATTGCAGGATCCCCATGATCAATTGCTTTCTGCATGGTCAATTGCTTCAAAGAGATTGTGAAACATTTGCCCTGAGTCCAGGTGGTCCCTGACAGTTCGTTTAGCGACCGTTCATTTAATGACCCTTCAAAGTTACAACAGCACTGAAAAAAGTGACTTACGGCCGTTTTTCACACCTATGACCATTGCAACATTCCCCAAGGTCACGTGATCAAAATTCAGATACTTGGCAACTGACTCATATTTATGATAGTTGCAGTTTCCCGGGGTCACGTGATCCACTTTTGCGACCTTTTGACGATGGCAAGAAAGGTCGTAGAATAGGGCAAGACACTCCCTTAGCAAATGTGTCGCTCAGCAGCAGAAAATTTGGGTTCAATTGTTGGCGTACATCACGGATTACCTGCATTAAAAATTTAGCTGGTGAAAAGCCAGCTAAAAGAAACTCTCTATTAAATTAGAGAGCTCTAATCTAATTTTTAGATTAGATTATGGCTCTTTAGAAGGTCAGATCCTGAAGAGGAAACTCAAAGACTTTGGCCACCTAATGAGAAGGAGGGACTCCCTGGAGAAGAGGCTCATGCTGGGAACGATGGAGGGCAAAAGAAGGAGGGGACGACAGAGAAGGAGGTGGCTGGATGGAGTCACTGAAGCAGTCGGCCTGAGCTTCAGTGGACTCCAGAGGATGGTAGAGGACAGGAAGGCCTGGAGGAACGTTGTCCATGGGGTCGGGATGGGTCGGACACAACTTCACAACTAACAACAACACATCTAATTGTTATGCAAAACAGGTAATACAGTAGCCCTTTTATTTTGTAATAATACCTTTCTTTCTTTTGCAGGTAAACTGATCATATGAGGAAAGCTTTTTAATTTATTTATTTTTAATTTTATTTTATCAATTTCATATATACATTCACAATTATATGATCTTATAACTGTTGTTAATAATATGTATTTATAACAATTTTTCCCTACAGTTGACAATATACTTGAAGATTGCTTTCTTAACATCCCATAGATCCATCTTATCTTACAACGGTCCTACTTCTTCTTCCCTCCCTCCCTCTTTCCTTCCCTCGTTTCTTCTCTCCTACTCCCCTTCCTTCCCTCCTTCCTTCCTTCCCTCCCTCCTTCCCCTTCCCTCCTTCTCTCCTTCCCTCCTTCCTTCCCTCATTCCTTCCTTCCCTCCTTTCTTTTCTCCTTCTCTCCTTCCTTTCCCCCTTCCTTTCCTCCTTCCTTCCCCCCTTCCTTCTCTCCTACATTCCCTCCTTCCTTCCCTCCTTTCTTTTCTCCTTCTCTCCTTCCTTCCCTCCTTTCTTCTCTACTTCTCTCCTTCCTTCCCTTCTTCCTTCCCTCCTTGCTTCCCAGCTTTTTAATTTAAAGGGTGCGTTGTCGCGCTATTTTATGCAACTTTTCCCTCCTCAAGGTTCTATTTTGTGAATGTGGCTACGTCTCATTTGATTTTTCACACTTCTTTTGTATCCCAAAAGATTACTTTGGTCAGGTTATGGGGATGTGAACATATCCCAGGTAGGCCTTTTGCTAAACGACCGTTTTCCCCTTTGACCATTTCAGATCCTGGAATATCCTGTTGACCCCAAGGAGAACAAGTTTCCTTTCTTGCGTAATCCAGATATTTTGGTTGGAGAAAATGACTTGACAGCTTTAAGTTACCTCCATGAACCAGCCGTCTTGCATAACTTAAAAGTCCGCTTTTTGGAATCAAATCACATCTATACCTATTGTGGTGAGTATTTCCCTAGGCATGGCTTTTGGAAAGAATACAGGTGGGTCTCACCTTAACTGTTTGTTTAGTGACCGTTCAAAGTTACAAGGGTGTTCTGACCCCCCTCTTCATACACCAAAGCACGCCGAGACAAAGATACTTCAAGGATTTATTAACACACAGACTAGACTTTAGCAGCATCTAGCACAGACCAGACCTTGGCACCAATCCAGCACCGATTAGACCTTGGCAGCAATCCAACCTGCCAATAGAGCTGAGGTGGTGCAGTGTAGTACTGCAGGCCACTTCAGCTGACTGTTACCTGCAGTTCAGCGGTTCTAATCTCACCGGCTCAAGGTTGACTCAGCCTTCCATCCTTCCGAGGTGGGTGAAATGAGGACCCAGACTGTGGGGGCGAAATGCTGACTCTGTAAACCGCTTAGAGAGGGCTGAAAGCCCTATGAAGCGGTATATAAGTCTAACTGCTATTGCTATTGCTATAGCCACGATAGCTTCTCCTGTTCTAGTAAATACGTTGATTCCTGCAACGAGCGTGTGGAAAGTCATTCCTTTTATAGTCTTGAGAGGTGTCTAATTACCGCCAGCTGAGTTCAATTATCTCCTGTAACTGCGTAACTGTTCTTTACGCCTATTAGCCCTCTGTTGCCGAGCATCCAGGACCAACTCCCTTGTCTCCTCCCCACTGCTCCAATGCATGACGTCAGGATCACACTCCCTTGTCTCCTCCCCACTGCTCCAAGGCAGGAACACGCTCCCTTTGGCTTTCACCGCTGCTCCAGGCCTTAGGCACCTCCTGGTGGCCAACCAGCCTCTCTGCGCCCTGCTCGGAGTCGGAACGCTGTCCAGGGTCCTCCACGTCTTCCAGAGCCGACTCATAGGGCCCTTCGCTGTCAGAGTCTGGTGGCAGCTCCAACGGCTCCTGCTGGGCCATAACACAAGGGCATTGAAAAAAGTGACTTACGACCGTTTTTCACACTTACGGCCATTGAAGCATCCCCATCGTCACGTGATCAAAATTCAGATGCTTGGCAACTGACTCATATTTATGACGGTTGCAGTGTCCCAGGGTCCCGTGATCCGCTTTTGCAACCTTTCAAACCAGCAAAGTCAAGGGGGAAGCCAGAGCCACTTAACAACCGTGTGACAAACTTAAAAAAACTGCAGTGACTCACTTAACAACTGTGGCAAGAAAAGTTGCAGAATGAAGCAAACGTCACTTAAGAAATTTGGGGCTCTATTGCAGTCTACCTATATACCAGTAAGTAGTCCTCGATTTACAACCACTCAATTTAACAACCGCTCCAATGTTATAACAGCATTGAAAAAAGTGACTTTGGACCAGTTCTCACATTGCAGCATTCTTGGGGTCATAAGATCACCTTCCAAGCTGGCTTCCGCCAAGCAAAATAACTGGGGGGAAACTGAATTCATTCAACAGCCCCTGATTCACTTAACAACTGCAATGATTTGCTTAATAACCTTGGCAAAAAAAACCTCTCATAAAATCGGTTTCAACTCACTGTACAACTTGCTTAGCGACAGAAATTCTGGTTCCCATTGTGGTCGTAAGTCGAGGGCTATTTATAATGTTAAGAGCGCGAAAGGGGGCAGAAAATGTTGCAGCTGTTTTCCTACTCGATAGCACACCAGGACATTACTTTTAATAAATAATAACTCAAGGTGGTGAATATACCTAAGACTCCTCCCTCCTCATATTTCCCCAACAACAACAACAACAACAACAACATCATCAACAACAACAACAACAACCCTGTGGGGTTACTTAGGTCGAGAGGGAATGGCTAACCCAAAGTCATCTAGCTGGCTTTAATGCCTAACCCTGGGTTAGAACTCAGTTTTCTAAGTTGCTTAATGGCCATTGTAAAAATGGTCATAAAATTGAATCAAGTCACAAGGTGACCTGACTGGTGGCCACAATAACTGAAGAGAAAAATTGCAGGTTCAGCTGTGGTCATAAACTGAGGACTATCTGTTCTGACCTAGGCGTCCTTAAAAAGCATGAAGCAGAGTCTGGGTCCCGGCAAAACCTCTTGTATTTACACAACCGTGGATTCCTTTCATTCACAGTCAGCAAGGCTTAGCAAACAGTCTTTCAGGGGAATATTTATCCACACGAACCTTATCTCGCTTAGAGAGCTGCCAAATAACTAGTTTCCAAAGGCAGAGCAAGGCAACACTTGGCACAGAGTCTGTTATAGTCACAAACTGAACTTTCCACTCTTGAAACGACAGAAGGAACGAATTGTTTCCTGTAAAAGCTCCACTCCCTGTTGGCTCCTTTTTTGTTTCCTATGGGAGGGGCCAATCACCTCCAAGGTGTGGCTTTACTCCCAAGTCGACCCTGCTTTCTTAGTTGTTCTTGTCTTCTGGCAGCTCTGCGCATGCGCACACTGGGAACAGGCTCCAACTGTTCTTCTGCTTCACTGCTGCCTAGCTCCCTCTCTGCCTCTGATGCAGAGCCCTCATCTGAGCTTTCCTCAGCCCCCAGGACTGGCCCATGTTCCTCCCCAATCTCCTCACTGTCCGACTCTGCTGCCAGCTCCACTGGCCGCCAGCGGGCCACAACACTACCTCTGTCTATCTGTCCGCCCGCCTGCCCATCTCTGGTTGAGACAGAACTTTGCCAGCTTAGGAAACTTGTAGCAGTTGAATTTTAATTTGGAAGATCTTCAAACATGCTGAACATCTAAAACAAAACGTAGGGGCAAGTGCTTCTGCTTGCTTGCTTATTTATTTAAATAACAGGCTGCAATGAGCTTGTAAATTGATGCACAATTAAAAAAAAGTCTGTTTACACTATGAAGTGACCAGTTAGTCATATTTAAACTACTCCACTTGTGGGTGTTTGTGCCTCTCTTGTTTTTGCATCATTTTTAGTGTTTGCATTCTCGTTATTTTTAAGGTATCGTGCTTGTTGCCATAAATCCTTATGAACAATTGCCAATTTATGGACAAGATGTCATCTACGCCTACAGTGGCCAAAACATGGGGGATATGGATCCTCATATTTTCGCAGTTGCAGAAGAAGCATATAAGCAAATGGCCAGGTAAGTGCAAAGCTTTCTACTGACATTTGTATTTAAATGGAGACTGAGGCTACCCTAAATCAGGGGTATCAAACTCTTATTTCATTGAGGCCCGCATCAGGCTTGTGGTTGGCCTCGGGAGTAGGGGGTGGGGGGCGTGGTTTACTGTTACAGAAAAATAGTTGAGCAGTAAAGCACATGGTGACTGTACTCTTTGTTTGTTCTGTGTGGTGCTTTATATAAATAGAATTTTTAACACCTTCCTTCTCATTTTCCCACTCATCATTCTCACATTGATTTACTTTTTGAGTAAGTCAGCTTTCATGACATGTCCAAAGTATGACATCCTCGGTTTGGCAATCTTGGCTTCAAGTGTATTTTTGATGATTTTGGGGGGGGTGATGTTCAGTCCTTTGTGATTTTTGATGTTCAGTCTTTGTGATTTTTGCAGTCCTTGGGATGCGTATGAGTTGCCTTCTGCACAGCTCGAAGGCGTCCACCCTTCTCCTATCTGCCTTTTCAGAGTCCACGTTTAGCAGCCATAAATAGCAATTGGGGAAAAAATTATTGTGTTAACTAACCTGCATTGGTTGGGAGGCTGATGCCTTTACTCTTCCAGATGTTATTCATGCCAGACACGGCAGTGCTTCTAAGGGCTATATGCCTTCTGACCTCAGGTCTGCAGTCACCATGTTGGTTGATTTTAGAGCTCAGGAAGATGAGTTCCTTTACTGTTTCTATGGTCTCATTGTCGATCCACACTCTGCCCGGTGTGTTGTCTGCAGTTGTCATTATCTTTGTTTTCTTGATGTTAATGTGCAGACCAAATGTTTCACTTTCATCTTTGATTCTCAAGATTAATGTCACTTTACAATAAAGTAGAATTGGTTCTTTAATCTCCGCATGCGCACACTGGGAACAGGCTCCAGCTGTTCGTCTGCCTCAATGATGTGTAACTCTGAAGGCAGCTGATAACAGGCTGTTGTGGCCCAGCAGGAGCCGTTGGAGCTGCAAACAGACTCCAATAGCGAGGGACCCTATGAGTCGGCTCTGGAAGATGTGGAGGACCCTGGACAGGGTTCAGACTCCGAGCACGGACCAGAGAGGCTGGTTGGCCACTAGGAGGCTCCTGAGGCATGGAGCAGCAGTGAAAGCCAAAGGGAGTTTGTCCCTGACATCAGGCCCTGGAGCAGTGGGGAGGAGCTAAGGCAGGTGTTCCCGGATGATAGGCAAAGACGGGCAGATAAGCGCCGACAGCAACTACGGAGATACAGAAGATAATTGGGGCCAGGTGGTTGTGATTAGGCTCTTCCCAAGAGAGTATATAAGAAGAGACTTTGGGAGGAGGCTCTTTGCAGGACACAACTATTATACTAAAGCTGGAGAAGCTCTTGTGTGTATTTCTTATCTGTGGAAGTCTGGGTTGCTGCCAAAGTCTTGTTGGTGCGTTAATTTACTGTGAATAAATTGTCTAGCAGTAATCTTGTGTCGGTGTGACTCGCTGTTCGGAGGGGGGGTCAGAACAATTGGCATACTGCTCTGACCCCCTCTCTGCCTCCAACACTGAGCCCTTGTCAGAGCCTTCCCCAGACTCCAGGACTGGCCCATGTTCCTCCCCGCCTTCCTCCCTCTCCGAATCTGCTGCCAGATCCACTGGCTGCAGGCGGGCCACAACAGAAGGTGGATCAGACCCTACCAAAGTTTGCAATGATGGTTTATTTCTCTGTCTTTTCATTCGCTCTCTTTATTTGCTTCCCTTTATTACTTTATTTTTTTTTTTGGACTGGTTCTTTTTGTGTAACTTTTATCGTCAGTAACACTTGAGTCAGATTCAGAATTGTGATGAGCAGGAGTAGCTCTTCAGACTTAATGAGGGTTTTATCCACCCACTCCTGTACTGAAATTGACCTGCGTTGCAGTCCAGAGTGACCCTTGGGTTGTCCTGGCTGGAGCGTAGGAATTTTGCTGCAGTTTCTGTCTTTCAAGTGACGGAGTATAAGATGCACCATGATTCTGAAAAAATAAATTGTTTTTTTTTAAAGTTTTTGTACTCCAGAGGCCTCCAAAACCCTCTGCACGCCTTGTTTTTTGCAAAAAATGGGGTGGGGGATAGACATGCAGAGCTTTGGGAGGCTCCTGGGGGTTGGGGGGAGCAAAAAATGAGCAAAACCTGACCCATTTTCCCCCCAAACAGGCTTTTTTTTTTACAAAAAAGAGGGGGTGCTACAGAGGCTTTGGGAGGCTTGTAGAGTGCTCAGGGGGGGGGGGGGAACCAGCCTGTTTTTTGCTCGTTTTTGCCCTCCCCAGCCTTCAGGAGCTCTCTGAAAGCCTCCTAAAGGCTATGAATGGCCATTTTTGCAAAGGGGGTGGGGTTTCGGTAGGACGAAAATGCTGTATTCAGATTTTCACCCTCTTTTGGGGGGGGAAAGGTGCGTCTTATACTCTGAAAAATACGGTAATATAAAAAAAGTTCAAAGAGTGGTGCAGGAATACAAGATCTAACTGAATGGACACGACAGGGAATCCTTGACTTACAACAATTCGTTTAGTGTCCATTCACTAAACAGAACTAAAAAAAAGTTATGCCCATTTTTCACTCTTAGAACTGGTCATGTGATCAAAATTCAGATGTTTGGCAACTGGCTCATATTTATGATGGTTGCAGTGTCCCGGAGTCATGTGATCACCTTTTGTGACCTTCTGATGACAAAGTCAATGGGGAAGCCAGATTCACTTAACAACCGTGTTACTTCCTTAACAACTGCAGTGATTTACTTAACAACGGTGGCAAGAAGGGTCGTAAAATATGGCAAAACTCACTGAACAACTGTCTCATTTAGCAATAGGAATTTTGAGCTCAATTATGGTCGTAAATTGAGGACTACCTGTATGCCAGGCGGGCTGGGAATTCCCAGTAAGTAAATCACTGCAGTTGTTAAGGAAGTAACACGGTTTTTATTTGAAGACGTTTTGCTTCTCATCCAAGAAGCTTCTTCAGCTCTGACTGGATAGTGGAGAATGGAAGGATTTATATTCCTTGCAGACAGCTGATCCTTTGCATCCTTTTAGAGGGTCGTTGAGGCCATTTGGAGATTTGTCTGTGTCCTTATGGTCACTTAAGTAGGGCAAATGTTTCCAATCCATACAATTGAATTGAATTGAATTGAATTGAATACTTGATTTGGCTACATGTGATTCCCCATTGTGGTTGTATGTAGTGGACTACCTGTACAGTTACGGAGCAGGATAGGAAACAACTTGAATATTGTCTAGTCTCTCCTCAATGTGAATTTTTTTAGCTCTGCATGATTTGAAATCCTATTACTTGTTCTCCTTGTAGATTGTAAGGAGAAAAGGCAAACATTTTTTTTTCTTGGTGTACTTGAAAATGCAGATTGTTCCTTGTTGTAGATAAAGATCCTTCTACGATAAATTCCCCTTCATGGATTACTGCCTTGTTGTGGCAAAGGGGCTCGCGTAACTCAATGAAGCTATGGCAAATCTAGACAGCATACTAAAAAGCAGAGACATCACCCTGCCAACAAAAGTGTGTATAGTCAAGGCTACGGTTTTCCCAGTTGCAATGGACGGCTGTGAAGGTTGGATCATAAGGAAGGCTGAGTGCCAAAGAATGGAGGCCTTTGAACTCTGGTGCTGGAGAAGACTCCTGTGAGTCCCTTGGACTGCAAGACGATCAAACCGGTCAGTCCTAGAGGAGATCAAACCCTGACTGCTCTTTAGAAGGCCAGATCCTGAAGAGGAAACCCAAATACTTTGGCCACCTAATGAGAAGGAAGGACTCACTGGAGAAGAGCCTCATGCTGGGAATGATTGAGGGCAAGAGAAGAAGGGGATGGCAGAGAATGAGGTGGCTGGATGGAGTCACTGAAGCAGTGGGCGTGAGCTTAAATGAACTCCAGAGGATGGTAGAGGACAGGAAGGCCTGAGGAACGTTGTCCATGGGGTCGCAATGGGTCGGACACAACTTCCTAACTAACAACAACAAGGATAAAATTGTGTCCAGAAGTTGTCTGTAGGAACAGAGCTAAGAATTTCCTCCTTCTCTCCTTGGCTGTTCTGCATTTAGATTTATCTTCCAATTTCTTTTCTGTTGCTTTTAATAAAAATGGACACAGAGCCTTTCTCCTCCTTCCGTAACACTCTGCTTGTACCTTGTGCGTATTTTGAACATTGTCACTTAGGAGAGTGATGTAATGTTTCACTCATCTTGTCTCGCCCTGCAGTATTCAAATAATTTCCTGGTGATGTTTGTTAAACGCTCCCAACTTCCTTGAATCTCAAGAGAGCTAAGAGCAAACTCTACAGTCCGTGAACAGATTGCAAGTAAAAAGAACAAAAGGATGGTGAAACAAAACTTGTAATCTCTCTCTCTCTCTCTCTCTCTCTCTCTCTCTCTCTCTCTCTCTCTCTCTCTCTCTCTCTCTCTCTAAATGGCGCTCTGTGTGCATGTATGTGTGTATGTGTGTGTGTGTGCGCATGTGTATGTTCCAACATAACTCTGGAACACCCTCAAGCAATTTCAACCAAACTTGGTACACAGATGACTTACTTTCTGAAGAAAAATATTGTGGGGGTAAGGCACCCCTAACACCCCACTGTGTGTGCGTGTGTGTGTGTGTGTGTGTGTGTGTATGTTCCAGCATAACTCCGGAACGCCTGAGCTGCTGAAATGAAAAGGACCGAATTATATCAATAGTGTCAAGTCACAGTAGTTTTGATAGTGATAGTGTGCATTTTGGATTCAAGTTCCGTTAAGATACAGCCTGTTGTGCCTTAAAATGGCTTCTACTGTACAGCACAGTGGAGTTGCCATGGTAACGGCTTCACAGTACTCCACAAGGGGGCTCCCTCTAAGACAGGATTGGGATAAATACATACCCGGGCAACGCCGGGTTATCAGCTAGTATGATATAGTAACAACAGATTGGCTTTTAGGAGGAACAGGGATGGGCGAGTAGGGGAGGTAGATGGATGGGTGAATTGACTTTTCCCCCTTGAGTTCAAGACTACAAGATATCTGCCAGTGACCTGGTAGACTGATAGGCTCATCTGGGTTTTTCAGATTTTTATCAAACCATGGGATGACTTTTCCCATTTTATCTTCCTGTTAAATGCAGTGGCTGCAAAAGTAGAAAGCTTTAGGTAATAATCATGAGACTTTGCGACTATTTGTAGACCTTCTGGTTATTTTTAAATGTATGGGCTTTATAATCCAAGGATATATATGACCTAAATGTTGCTGGGGCCTGAGTTTAAACCAAAATGTTCCACATTCACTGTTTCATTATGTTTGATGCTCAAAAATATTGTACATAGCAATAGCATTTAGATTCATATACCAGCCTATATTGCTCTCTGGATGGTTTACAATGTAGAAGCATTATGATTTCCATGTTGCCCCAACAATCTGAGTCCTCCTTTTATCAAAGTAGGATTGAAGACTGAGTCAATCATGAGCCCTGTCAGGATCGAACTTCAGGCTGTGGGTAGAGTTCTCCTGCAATACTGCATTTTAACCACTGTACCACCTGAGATATTTCCTGGTTCTTTAAGCTTTACTATTGGATCCTGGTCTTTTGATATGAAAAATTGGTGGTTGGAGTTTTGTTCCTTTGTTAGTCATACACAAACCCACCACTGTTAAAGCTGGCAGCTGTTTATTGAGTTTAAGTTTATCTAAACCAGGTAAGCAATTGGTATACAATACAATACAATAGCAGAGTTGGAAGGGACCTTGGAGGTCTTCTAGTCCAACCCCCTGCCTAGGCAGGAAACCCTATACTGTTTCAGACAAATGGCTATCCAACATCTTCTTAAAGACTTCCAGTGTTGGGGCATTCACAACTTCTGGAGGCAAGTTGTTCCACTGATTAATTGTTCTAACTGTCAGGAAATTTCTCCTTAGTTCTAAGTTGCTTCCCTCCTTGATTAGTTTCCACTTATTGCTTCTTGTTCTACCCTCAGGTGCCTTGGATAATAGTTTGACATCCTCTTCTTTGTGGCAACCTCTGAGATATTGGAACACTGCTATCATGTCTCCCCTAGTCCTTCTTTCCATTAAACTAGACATACCCAGTTCCTGCAACCGCTCTTCTTATGTTTTAGTCTCCAGTCCCCTAATCATCTTTGTTGCTCTTCTCTCACTCTTTCTAGAGCCTCCACTTCTTTTCTACAACAAGGCGACCAAAACTGAATGCAGTATTCCAAGTGTGGCCTTACCAAGGCATTGTAAAGTGGTATTAACACTTCACGTGATCTTGATTCTATCCCTCTGTTTATGCAGCCTAGAACTGTGTTGGCGTTTTTGGCAGCTGCTGCACACTGCTGGCTCATATTTAAATGATTGTCCACTAGGACTCCAAGATCCCTCTCACAGTTACTACTATTGAGCAAGGTACCACCTATACTGTACCTGTGCATTTCATTTTTCTTGCCTAAATGTAGAACCTTACTCTTTTCACCACTGAATTTCATTTTATTAGATAGTGCCCAATGTTCAAGTTTGTCAAGATCCTTCTGTATCTTAAGCCTGCCTTCTGGAGTGTTGGCTATTCCTGCCAGCTTGGTGTCATCTGCAAATTTGATGAGTTCCCCATTTATTCCCTCATCCAAATCATTTATGAAGATGTTGAAGAGTACTGGGCATGAAACAGAGCCTTGGGGTACTCCATTGCATACTTCCCTCCATGTAGATGCAGTTCCATTGAGTACTACACGTTGAGTGTGGTTGGTCAGCTAGTTACGAATCCATCTGGTGGTGATGCTGTCTAACCCACATTCTTCTACTTTATCTAGTAGTAGGTTATGGTCTACCTTATCAGATGCCTTACTGAAATCCAAGTAAACTATTATGAGGTATTATGAGGCCTTATTCAAAAGTGACATTGATCCAGGACTATTATATTCAAAGTTTGGTAAATAAATCAGAGAAGTTCATACAGAAATTTAAGCCATAAAATAGAATGTGATAGCTTTCTTAGGCTGAACTTGGAATGATGTTTAAGTAGTAGTGAGCCCGAAGCTCCATTCTTCCTAGAATAGAGAAACCTAGATCAAACATTAACTCTGGTTAATTTATGTGTAAATTGAATGCCATTCACATCCTTACTTTGCTTGCATTGAATAATTGCTTAATGTATCATATTCCACATTGCAGCCTGATGGTAGTTTTGGGAAGGGTTCAAGAGCCCATACCTGTAGGAGAAGAGCAAGTAGAGCTTGGTGGTGGTGGTGGAGTTAAATGTGTCAGCAACTTAGAATTCTTATGTTGACATAAACAATCCAAGTCAAGCACCACCACCACCTGAGTTCTGTTGACCCTTATCTGGCACTGATTCTGATTTCAACTTTAGTTGACTAGATTCTTGTGTATAATCTTAAATTGGAAATGCAATTTAACATATTTTTGTGTCTAACAATACTCAAAGATTTGAAGGTGTTATGTGGCCTGGAACTATTGGTCATCCAGATTTGCCCTGGAAAGTAGCTTCACACATCAGATATAGACACAGAAATAAGCCAACAATGTAATGATTTAACACTATGGGTGATGAAGAGTCATGATTTGTTTATTAAACACTAGCTGTTGTGGCCCACCAGCAGAGCTGGCAGCAGTGAGGAGGTTGGAGAGGAACATGGGCCAGTCCTGGAGGCTGGGGAAGACTCAGACAAGGACTCTGCATCGGAGGCAGAGATGGGGCCAAGGCCATCTGGCAGTGATCAGATGTCTATGGAGCTAGATAGCAGTGAGGCAGAGGAACAACGGGAGCCTGTTCCCAGTGTGTGTATGCGCAGAGCTGCCAGAAGAAAAGAACAACTGAGAAATCAGGGTAGATTTGGGAGTAAAGTCACAGGTGGAAAGTGATTGGCCCCTCCCATAGGAAATAAAAGAGGAGCAAAGGGGAGAGGGCTTTTGCAGGAAACAATTTGTTCGTTTGGTCATTAGATTCGTTTCAGGAGTGTGAAGATCTGTCCGTGAATCTTAGAGACTCTGTGCCCAGTCTTTCCTTGCACAGCACCTCCTTTGGAAAATATTTACATGGCAGCTTTCCAAGATAGATAAGGTCTTTGGTCATAAACATTTCTTTGAAAGACTGTTTACCAGGCCTTTGTTGAATGTGAATGAGAGGAATTCACATTCATTTAATAAAAGGGATTTTGTCAGGACCAGGAATCTGCCTCGGGCTTTTTGGGGAAGCTGAGGTCAGAACATTAGCACTTCTTCTATTGAAGCCCCAGGTTCAAAAGAAAACATCAATTACACTACATTCCAAAGCTTTCTGTAATAAAACATACAACTTTTAAAATTATACAACTGAGCTATTTTGAATCCTCCTTTCTCCAACCTCTAATTAGTACTAATAATCGTACTAAACCAGGATGAAAGAATGTGCATATATATGAAAAAGAAAAGGTTGTACCAGGACAAAAGATTGTACCTCTTAACCACATAATATTTGGTAGCTTGCAGAACGTTAAGAGTACCATTAAAAGAGGACTTTTCAAAATTAGTGTTAGGGTGTTAGGAACTTTGGGCATAGGTAAAATTCTTACAAAAGGGACGTGGTGGCTCAGTGGTTAAGACACTGAGCTTGTCGATCAGAAAGGTTGGCAGTTCAGCAGTTTGAACCCCTAGCGCCACATAACGGAGTGAGCTCCCGTTACTTGTCCCAGCTCCTGCCAACCTAGCACTTCGAAAACATATAAAAAGGCAAATAGAAAAATAAGGAACCATTTTGGCGAGAAGGTAACAGCGTTCCATGCGCCTTCGACGTTGAGTCATGCCGGCCACATGACCACGGAGACGTCTTCGGACAGCGTTGGCTCTTCGGCTGAGAAACAGAGATGAGCACCGCCCCCGAGAGTCAGGAACGACTAGCATACATGTGCAAGGGGAACCGTTACCTTTTACCTTCAAGAGTCTTACCTGTCTGTTATGCAGATAAAACTACTACTATTCTGAGAAGTGTGTAATTTTGGAAAAGATGGAAAGTAAAAGAGGACAACCAAAAGCAAAGTGGATGGACTCCGGTACAGAGACAGTGGGTGCCCTTTTGGAAGATCTGAACGACCAGGTGTCAGGTGCAAGCAGTCAGACCCATATGTATAGAGTTCAAGCTAACTACTTTATTATTTTCTGCCTATTGTACAGGAATCTTCTCAGATTGCTCGCCTTCTCTTAGGAACAGATGCAGTTTATAAGCCTCTATGGAGCTTAGGGAGTCACTTTGTGGCAACACAAGGATTCAAGGCAAATTCCCTGCTTGAGACCTCTTCCCCACCTGGCTGGGCTTTCCCAACACCAGATTGGGGACTCTGTGGTTTCTTTCTTGGTTATTAAGTGAAGGAGCCGTGACAGAAGCTTTACAGAGGGACACCCCAACTCAAAATAATAAGGAATTTCCTGATTGTGAGGGCTATTCAGCAGTGGGACAACTTGTCTCCTGAAGTTTTGTGTGCTCCATCACTGGAGAGTTTTGTGCAGAGGTTGGGCAACCAATTTGCTCCCTTCCGACTCTGTGTTCGATCTTGTCCCTTCTACCAGAACTTCGGACTTCAAAACAGCAAAATGGACTTGTTGGTCCATTAGACAAAGATTGACTAATGGCTTTATTAAGGCTTCTGATTAGAATGATCATTAGGCTTAATGAAGGGAGTCCCTCTGAGGTCTTAAAGTCTTGGTTTCATGAGAATATTTTGCTTCATGTTTAAAAGCATGGCCTAGACTCTTAATTAGTGAGGTTATTTTTAAATACCATCCACTGTGGGAGAACCATAAATGCCTGAGAGACAGAGCTAAGATCCAGTAATAGAAAGACTTATTTTGCTGACTAAGGGAAGATAAAGAAACTCTATATGGATGGTGATATTTACACAGCGGGAAATTGTTTGATAAAACAGAAGGAGCAAATGTGTGGCTCCTGTTGCAGATATACCTCAAGCCAATCTGAAATTTAATTATTGCATTATTCTTTTTTGGGAATCTTGAGTATTTTTAAATCCTTGGTGAATAGTTGATGTGGCTGTGATGCTAAGGGACTTTCATTGATGGAACTTGAGCCCAACAGAAGACAAGTGGAAGGTAGGGCAGCTAAAGCAAAAGATCAGAGGTTTAGATCCCATGACACCTGCCAAAATATATTCTCCTTTGCTCACAAGCAAAGTCAGTGGGGAAGCCGGATTCACTTAACAACATTACTAACTTAACAAACTGCAGTGGTTCACTTAGCAACTGTGTCAAAAGTGGGGCAAAACTCACTTAACAACTGACTTGCTTAGCCACAGAAATTTGGTTGTAGTTGTAAGTCGAGGGCTACCTGTCACGCCCAGGAAGGGGAGAATATAAAGTATCAAATGAATTGGCATTCACCTGCTGCCTTTCCCTAAATGCTTCGGAGAACCTGACGTAGTTTGGTTAAGACTTTGATTTATACAATGCTTGGCACACTTAATTGCAGCTGAATGAATGTTAATCCTTCTAGTTCATACCCCATAGCTATTTTCCTGGGCTGACTGCCGCACCAAACCTCAAAGGAATCTCTTCCTAGTGTGGTTTCCTTCTACTCAAAGGGAACAGTGTCTTGTCCCCCCCCCTTTTTAATATTGGTTTATCTTCTTCATTCATTCTGTGATGGCCTCTTTTGTGAGGTCCATATTAGAGGTGGCATTCAGCAGGTTCTAACCAGTTCTGGAGAACCGGTAGCGGAAAGTTTGAGTAGTTCGGAGAACCGGTAAATA
This sequence comes from Thamnophis sirtalis, assembly GCF_051295495.1. Lineage (NCBI taxonomy): Eukaryota > Metazoa > Chordata > Lepidosauria > Squamata > Natricidae > Thamnophis > Thamnophis sirtalis. Next base: position 12,412,175 of record NW_028261385.1, on the reverse strand, counting down.
CCACCTCTGGCTGGCCCCGCCCCCATCTATTCTCTGCCTCCCGAGTCCCAGCTGATTGGGAGGAAATGGGGATTTTACAGTATTCTTCCCATGCCATGCCCACCAAGCCACGCCCACAGAACTGGTAGTAAAAAAAATTGAATCCCACCACTGGTCCATATTATTGGGAAGTTTATCTTAGCCAGTAGGAAACTGACTGCATCTTAACAATGGAAGTCCTATTCTCTCTTCCGTCGAGTTGTAAAATAGGAAGGTGTAATACAGAGGTGGGTTCCTACTGGTTCAGACCAGTAGTATCTTTGTGCATACCAAACTGGCAATAATGCCAGCAGCAACCCACCCCTGCTGTAGTAGAAGACTCTTAACTGTTCTCTTCCCCGCTCCTTCTCTCGTTAACAGACGACAGGCAGACAAACATAAAAGGAACTCACTTTATCAGCTCTCGACTCAGACTGGCTGCGAGCCCAAAAATAAACATAAATAAAGTCTCTGATGAGATAACAGAATACCAAACAAAAACTCTTACAAAGCAATGCACTTCTCCAAGTGTCTCCTTGAATCAGGGTTACAGAAAGCAAATCACTTCTCCAAGTGTCTCTCAAATAAACCACGACCGATGATCAATGAATGTTGAACGAACGTTGACTCCTGCAACCAGGGCGTGGCACCATCCGTCCTTTTATCACCAGAAGACGCCACTAACGAGCCCCAGCTGCATTGTTAATCTTGCATCCCGAAAAGACTCACAGGAGACTTCTGCTGAGTCACAACACTTAACAATAGTGATGTCACGAGTGAAGGTGAATATACATGTGTGGGATAATGTTGCAGGATCCAATCAGATTGCATTCTGCAGTAGTGATCTCCTCTTTCCTGGTAGCCACATATCAGCCAACTAAAAGTTCAGAGATCTAACCGAGCCTTTTGTATGATAGTGACTTTTCAGATTGTTCCCCCAGGTGATTTTCATTGGTTATTGAAGTGGGTTATTTATTACAGTTCTCAAAGCTGAATAAATCTGAAATCTGTAATGTGGGAGTGTCATTTCAGAGTATTTGGTATTTTTTCTCGCATTCACGGGACTGCTATACCTGTCATTTCTAACATGCTGGAATAACAAAAAGAGAAGTTCAGGCAGTTGCTAACTCTCTTGTAAAAGAGAACAAATAAAGAGAAGCAAGTGATTTGGTCCCTTTGGAGTGTTTTGTCATCTCCCCTGTAAAAATGCTAAGTTTAGTGCTCCGGAATAAAGCATGTCCTTTTAAGCTACAAAGCAAAACCGATGTCACAACATTGATTTCCTTCTCATTTAATAGTTCTAGGAAAGAACAGCCATAAAAACCAGCTTTGTATAACATTTTTTTCTGAAACCTTCCTTTTACTGGAGATAAGCTTTTATTGCCGAGGATTCAGAGAATGACACGTCTTATTCGGAGGACGCAGGATGGATTGTAGAGAAGAGTTAAGCTGAGGATTTTGCCATGAGGGTTTTGCGTAAGGCAGGTATCCAAGGGAACTTTTCAAAAAAGCTTTTGTGCCAACAGTCAGTTGAGTTTCCTTGAGGAGGAGCAGGGGGGGGGAGGAGGAGAAGGAAGAAGGAGAAGGGAGAAGAGGGAGGAGAAGGAGAGGAAGGAGAAAGGGAGGAAGAAGTAGAGGAGGAGGAGGAAGTAGAGGAAGAAGAAAGAGAAGGAGAGGAAGAAGGAGAAGAAGGAAGGAGAAGGAAGGAGAGGAGGGAGGGGAGAAGGAGAGGGAGGAGAAGGAGAGGAAGAAGAAGGGGGAAGAAGAGCAGGAAGGGGAGGAGAAGGAGAGGAAGAAGGAGAGGAGGGAGAAGGAGAAGGAAGGAGAGGAAGGGGGAGAAAAAGAGGAAGGAGAAGAAGAAGAAGAAAGGTGGGAGGAAGGGGAGGAGAAGGAGAGGAAGGAGAAGGAGAGGGAGGAGAAGGAGAGGGAGGAGGGAGAAGGAGAAGGAAGAAGAGGTGGGAGGAGAGAAGAGGAAGGAGAAGGAGAGGAAGGGGAAATGGGGGAAGAAGAAAGAGGAGGAGGAGGGACAAGGAGAGGAAAGAGAGGAGAAGGAAGATGAAGATGATGATTGGGTATGACATATTCTGTGGCTGCTTTTCAAAAACTTCATTTCCATGTCAGGCAGGCAGCATCTTGCTCTCCTTTTGTCCTCCAAGGGGTGCCAAATCCATCTTCATGAATAGATGGAACCGTGAGAACCCCCAAATCCTAACTTGGGATTCCCCCCAAATCCTAACTTGGGATTCCCCCCAGGTTTGAACACAGGCGCACATGGTCAGCTGCTAACAATCAGCTGCCCACATAATTCTGCAGCACATGGAGGATGGAACATGAGCCCTTGTGTGGAATTTCTTAAATCAAACATCTGTTCCCCTGGAATTGCACTCAAGCTCACAAAAAGCTCACCGTTTCATTGAGGAGTTTTATATGTTTGTTTCTTAGATTTATATCCTGTCTTTCATCCAGGAGGCTCAAACGGCATATGTGATGTTCCTTCCTCCTGCCAAGTTTCTCTCTTCAAAGCAATATTGTGATGAAATTGGCTGAGACATGAGGTGGACAGGCCCAAAGTCACTTAAAAGAGCTTCCAGGGCTAAGGATGGACTTGACATTGAGGCTTTCCATCTAGTCCAGCACCTTAGTTACTGTATTTTTTGGGCTATAAGACCCACTGGAGTATAAGACGCACCATGATTTTGAAGAGATTTTGCACTATGCAGACCTCCCAAACTCTCATTTTTTTGCAAAGAGGAGGAGGAAGAAGAAGAAGAAGAAGAAGAAGAAGAAGAAGAAGAAGAAGAAGAAGAGGAGGAGGAGGGAGGAGGAGGAGGAGGAGGAGGAGGAGGAGGAGGAGGAGGAGGAGGAGGAGGAGGAGGAGGAGGAGCAGCAGCAGCAGCATACAGAGCTTTGGGAAGCTTTTAGAGTGCTCCTGGGGGCGGGGGGGGGGGACAAAAATGGCCTGGTTTTTGCTCTTTTTTTGCCTTCCCCAGCCCTCAGGAGCACTTTGCAAGCCCTCCCAAACCCTCTGCACATCCATTTTTGTAAAGGGGGCAAAAATGCTGTATTCAGTGTATAAGACGCACCCAGGTTTTCACCCTCTTTTTTGAGGGTAAAAAGGTGCCTCTTATACTCCGAAAAATACGGTACCTCATCCCAGTGGCTCTCAGTATTGCTTGACTATACTTGCATATCCTGAATCATATTTTCCTCTTTTACTCTAAATTGCTGCACTGCTTTATTCCTCGGTTATCTGCAAGAGTGAGTTACAGGCTTGTCTTTTACCATACAGTTAGTCCTCAACTTACAACAGTTCATTGGGTGATCATTTGACGTTACAAAGGCATTGGAAAAAGTGACCTAAGACCATTTCTCACATTTAACAACCGCCGTAGCATCCCCCTGGTCGTGTGATCAAAATTCAGGCACTTGGCAACTGACTCATATTTATGACGATTGCCTTGTCTCAAGGGTGAGGGGATCAACTTTTGTGACCTTCCAACAAGCAATTTCAATGGGGAGACCAGATTGACTGAACAGCCACGTTACTAACTTAACTGAAGTGATTCGTTTAAGAACTGTGGCATGAAAGATTGTAAAATGGGGTAAAATTCACTTAGCTTTGGCTTAGCAACAAAGCTTTGGGCTCAACTGTGGTCGTAATCTGAGGACCACCTGTATTAACCTTCCGACTTTGTTTTACATTGTGGGGTCCTTGGTACTCTCTGAGCATGCCTGTTTCCTTGCAGACGTTTCATTACCCAACTAGATAACATCATCAGTGCTAGTAAGGAGTGCTGTTTGCTGTCAGTTTATATTCTGGTGACTTGCCAGTCTGTGAAGAATAGAATAGAATAGAATTTTATTATTTGTATGCCGCCCTTCTCCGGGAGGACTCAGGGCGGCGAACAATTCAAGGGGGAAAAGGGGAACATTAAAAAGACAAAATACAAATATTAAAAGTAAACAACAGTCACACAACCATACATGTCGAGAGGGGAGGGAACTCATCACCCCCAGGCCTGCCGGCAAAGCCAGGTTTTGACGGCTTTTCGGAAGGCCTGGAGAGAGGTGAGGGGTCTGCGGGGAGTTCATTCCAGAGGGCCGGAGCTGCCCACAGAGAAGGCCCTCCCCGGGTAATAGCCAGGTGGCATTGGCTGGTAGATGGCACCCGGAGGAGGCCAACCCTGTGAGATCTAATGGGTCTGTGGGAGGTAATTGGAAGCAGGCGGTCTCTCAAGTACCCAGATCCAATACCATGAAGGGCTTTATAAGTTACGACTAGCACCTTGAAGCGTATCTGGAGACCGATTGGTAACCAGTGCAGCTCGCGGAGGATAGGTGTAACGTGGGTGTACCGAGGTGCACCCACAATTGCTCGCGCGGCTGCGTTCTGGACGAGTTGAAGTCTCCGAATACTGCCCCATGTAGAGCGCACCTGTGTGGGTGGGGGCAGCCTGGGCTGTTTACTGATGGCTCTTTGGCAGTCTCTTGATTGGGGTGTTGTTTACTTAATTGTTGGTCTGAAGTTAACCTTGGATCTATGTTGATCTGGTTGTTGATTACTGATTAGTAGTGGAGTCTTTTTGTTCTCTTTTGGGCTGGTTGATTGTCTCTTTTTCATCGTCTATAGATTAGTGATAGCTAACCTTTTCCGGACCGAGTGCCCAAACTGAATGCACACACGGCCAAACCCCCAAAATGCAATGCGCACGTGCCCCCCGCACACATCCCACACATGCATGTGCGGCCCCTCGCAAGTTCCCCCCATGCATGCATGGATGGGCCCCCCTGTGCATGCGTGGCAGAGACCCAAAGACCAGCTGGCCGGCGGGAGGCTCACACACATGTACAGCAGAGCTGAACTGGAGCAATGGTCATCAGAGAGGGCACTGCATGCCACCTCTGGCAAGCATGCCATAGGTTTGCCATTATGGCTATAGATGCTGTTAATGTCTATTTGCCTATTGATGGCTGATTTGTCAGAATGCCAGGCTTCTAGAAATTCCCAGGGATTGGGGTTTTTTCCATGGTCTAGGATTGTCACATTTTCCCAATTGAAACTATGGTTAAATCTGACTACCGTATTTTTTTCAGAATATAAGACGCACCTTTTTCCCCTCAAAAAAGAGGCTGAAAATTTGGGTGCATCTTAATACACTGAATACAGCATTTTTTGCCTCCCGAAACCCCGTCCCTTCACCAAAATGACCGTGCATTGCCTTTAGGAGGCTTTCAGAGTGTTCCTTGGGGCTGGGGAGGGCAGAAATGAGCGAAAAATGGGTTGTTTTTTGCTCAATTCTGCCACCACCACCACCACCCCCAGCCTCCAGGAGCACTCTATAAGCCTCCTAAAGGCTATGCATGCTCTTTTTTGACAAAAAATGGGCTCGTTTTCATGAAAAATGTTTGTTTGTTTGTTTGTTTGTTTGTTTGTTTGTTTATTTATTTATTTATTTATTTATTTATTTATTTATTTATTTATATAATTTATAGGCCGCCCAATTCCGAAGGACTCCGGGCGGCTTACAAAAAGAAAGAAGAAGAGATAATAAAAAGAAAAAATAGATTTAAAATCACCACGCATGCATTCGTTCTGATCGGGGCTGGACCTCAGCCGTGACCCAACAAAAGCGCGAACGTCAAAAGCGCACCGACAAAACCACGGCGCTAAAACCGCGATGTCAAAAGCGCGCCGACAACAGCGCGCCGACAGAAGCGGGATTTAAGTTAAGGTAAGGTTTAGGGTTAGGTTTAGGGTTAGGTTTAGGGTTAGGTTACAGCACGCTTCTGTCGGCGTGCTGTTGTCGGCGCGCTTCAGCGCTCATTCATCGGCGCGGTTTTGTCGGCGCGGTTTTGTCACCGCAGTTTAGTCAGGCGCGCTTTTGTCGTTCATGCATTTGTGGTGGAACCGACCTCAGCAATGAGGTCAACAGCCCCAGGCCTGCCGGAATAGCCAGGTTTTAACGGCTTTCCTGAAGGCCATGAGAGTGGGTAAGGTCCGGATTTCTGGGGGCGCCCACCTCCCAACAGCATTCTACAAGCCTCCTAAAGGCTATGCATGCCCTTTTTTTTTGAAAAAACAAACAAACGGGCCCGTTTCCGCGAAAAACGGGCCGTTTTTGGGGGATCTGCAGAGTGCAAAAACTTTTTAAAAAAAATTTGCCTCGTCAAAATCTTGGTGCATCTTATACTCCGGTGCGTCTTATGATTCCAAAAAATATTGTATATGTTGTGAAATTAAAGAATTGTTGTCATTATTTTACACCTGTCATTACAAGGCATTAGATGTGCAGAATGGATGGAACAGGATCTTTTGTGAAGACTTATTTATGTTCACCTGATAAGCCACATGAGCATAATTGTCAAAGAGTTTTAGGAGAAGAGTTCATGTAATCCACCGTCGTCGTTCTAGTTAACAGAAGCAACTCTGCGGTTTCTCAATTTCAAGCAGACCATAGAGTTAGAATGGGATCTTGGGAGTCATCAGGTCCAAACTTTCCTGGTCAGTGGAGGAAATGCAAATCTAAAGTCCACCTAAAAAAGTGATTGTCTGTCTTCTGGTCACATGTGAAATGCCCCTGGGGCTCATAATAAATAATGGTTAACTACCCAAAGCCTTTTTGCTTAATTTCTTGGAACCTGACTCTGTAGAATAGAATAGAACTCTTTATTCCGATATCTCAGGTGCTGTCACAAAGAAGAAGGGGTCAACCTACTTTGCAAAGCACTTGAGGGTAGGACAAGAAGCAATGGGTGGAAACTGAGCAAAGAGAGAAGCAATTTGGAACTGAGGAGAAATTTCCTGACAGAACAATTAATCAGTGGAACAGCTTGCCTCCAGAAGTTGCACCTATCTTTGCTGGGTAGGATAGCGGCAGTGAAAATGAACATTCTACCAAAATTTTTATTTCTCTTCCAAATGTTACCTATACTAAAAAAAGATGCGAACCTTTTAGAATGGCAGAAGGGTATTAACAAATTTGTGTGGGCAGGAAAGAAGCCGAGGGTAAAGATGAAAATAATGCAAGATGCACGTGAGAGAGGAGGATTGAAACTACCTAATTTAAAACTATATTATGATGCAGTGGCATTATCTGTAATTAGTGATTGGATTCACTTAACCAATGATAGAATATTGAACATTGAGGGACACGATCTGCTATTTGGTTGGCATGCTTACCTGTTATTCAACAAAAAATTGGATAAGAACTTTAAAAGTCATATTTTAAGAAATGCTTTATTGCGGGTCTGGAAGAAATACCAATATAAATTAAATGACAAGATACCCATGTGGGCAATTCCTAGACACGCAATTGAAAATATGAATACAGCACAAAAACAGGACAGAATTACTTACAGACAGCTTCTTACCTCGGAAAGGGGGGTATTACAATTAAAATCTTTAGAGGTATTAAAAGAGGAGAAGGTAGTTCAAACATGGTTCCAGTATGGGCAATTACAGGCTAGGTGGAAAATAGATCAAAAAATTGGTTTTATTCAAGTTGAGGATAATCTGTTTAAACAAATAAGAGATCAAAGCTTAATGCATATAAAGAGGATATATAATGTATTAATACAGATGGATTCGGAAACAGAATTAGTTAAAGATTGTATGATAAAATGGGCTCAAAATATTGAGGAACCAATAATGTTGGATACATGGGAAAGAATCTGGGTAAGAAATGTGAAATTTACACAAGCTCAAAATCTGAGAGAAAATTTTTACAAGATGTTCTATAGATGGCATTTAGATCCTAAAAAGTTGGCTTCTATGTATCCGAATGTACAGCCTAAATGTTGGAGGTGTGGTTCTCTCGATGCTACATATTATCATATATGGTGGACCTGCCAAAAGGTTAAGGCATTTTGGATAAAAATATGGTGGGTCATGCAAAATGTTTTTAAAAGAAGGATAAAGTTTAGTCCTCAGTTATTTTTACTAGGTATATGTATTGACTTTACAGTGGTAGAGACCAATTTGACTTTGCACCTGATAACTGCAGCAAGACTGTTGGTGGCGCAATATTGGAAGAAGGAAGACTTGCCTACAATCCAAGAATGGACATTGAAAGTAACAAACTTAGCTGAAATGGCTAAAATATCGGCATATCTCAAAGATCATTCAAATGAGAGATATAAACGAGACTGGAAAAAATGGATTGACTATATACAAAATAAATACGGGACTAAGAAATTCCAGTTAGCCTATGCTTAAGATCAGAAATGATTTAAACTGTTAAAAGTTAGTTCAGTAAGAAGAAGCTAAGGTCAATCTAGAATGTCATTAATTTCTTTATTTCTTTTTTCTCAATAGATTTTAGACTGTGTTAGTTAAAAATCCATACCGGGTACGGGTTCTGGGAAGTCGGGGGGGGGGGGGGGGGAAGGAGGAGGGGGGGTGGGGGGTGGAGGGAGGGAGGGGTACACACAACAAAAAAAAATTGTACTTCAATGTTTTAATGATTGACAAATGACATATTTGTGTTTTTTTAAAGAAAAATAAAAAAGTTCTGTTTAAAAAAAAAAAAGAAGCAATGGGTGGAAACTAATCAGGGAGAGAAGCAACCTAGAACTAAGGAGAAGTTGGAACAATTAATCAGTGGAATGACTTGCTTTCAGAACTTGTGGGTGCTCCATCACTGAAGTCTTTTAAGAACTGTTGTAAGTCAAGGACTACCTGTATTAGCATCCTATTACTTAATTGCCAAGGTCACTCCTACCAAGACGTATAACAACGAATAGAATAGAATTCTTTATTGGGCAAGTGTGATTGGACACACAAGGAATTTGTCTTTGGTGCCTATGCTCTCAGTGTAGATAAAAAGACAAGATACATTCGTCAAGAATCATAAGGTACAACACTTAATGATAGTCATAGGGTACAATTAAGCAATCGGTAAATAATCAATATCAATATAAATCATAAGGATACAAGCCACAAAGTCATAAGTGGGAGGAGATGGGTGATAGGAATGATGAGAAGACTAATAGTAATAGTAATAGTAATGCAGCCTTCGTGAATGGTTTGACAGTGGTGAGGGAATTATTTGGTTAGCAGAGGGATGGCGTTTGGGAAAAAAACTGTCCTTGTGTCTAGTTGTTCTGGTGTGCAGTACTCTATAGCATCTTTTTGAGGGTAGGAGTTGAAACAATTTATGTCCAGGATGCGCGGGGTCTGTAAATATTTTCACGGCCCTCTTTTTGACTGCAGTGTACAGGTCCTCAATGGAAGGCAGGTTGGCAGTAGTGATTTAGAATGGAAATCACCCTATAAAAATTCCAATCTAGATCAGCTGTTTCCCATAATCATGTACAGGAAGTCCTCGATTTACAGTCAGAATTAAAACCCGAATTAACATTGCTAAGCAAGGTGGGTCTTGAGTGGGTTAAACCCAAATTGGCACGTTCCTTTGTTGTATTTTAAATGAATCACTGTTAGTCGTTAAGTGAATCTGTGGTTGTTAAGCAAATCCAGATTCCCCCTAGCTTGTCCGAAACCAATTGGGAAGGTCAGAAAGGGAAGGTCACATAACCCCAGTGTTGGAGGAAATATCCAGCTCCAGTTCCAAGCTGGGAGAAAGGGACTGGAGACGAAATGGAGGCGGGAGGCTGATTGGAAAGAAGATCCATTTATTGATGAAGCAGAACTACCAAGCATGTGTGATTCTGGGCAGCTGACCCCATAGAGTTGAGAGTGGGGGCTTTTATACCTTCTTTTGGACTTTGCACTTGAGCTTCCTGTTCCTTTGCAAGAATGTGTATTCTATTGGCTGTTGTCAGACTCCCATGGGTCCATGTACAAATCCTAGGAGCTAAGTTTGGTTGAAGTTTGGACTGATGTAATAAAGGGGCTTGTTGGGCAATTCCTATTGTGGCTGAGGGATAATCCTACCTTTGTTCAGACCTTGCTGCAGGGAATTTGCTTATGAATAGAGCTAGCTATCTCTTTATCTCTTAAGTGCTGACATCTGCTGAGGCTATTAAGAAAGGTGAGGGCTGCTTTCCAAGAGCATGTTTCTCCATTTTCTCATTCCGGGAAATAGAATATTCTGCCTTTTTAATATTTCTCAAAGTATTACATTCTTCTAAGAGAGGGGTGGGTGCTAACTTTCTACACCAGGATAATGCAACCGTGCTAAATACATGCCAGTTGCCAAATATCCAAACTTTCTATGGGGTTTTGTAACTTTGAACCATTGGTTGTAAGAATGTAAGTCCGGGTCTACCTATAAAAAAAAATCTCCCTTGACTCATTGACATTGTCCTATATTTGAACCAGTTGTGGAATTCAATTTTTTTTATTACCGGTTCTGTGAGCATGGCTTGGTGGATACGGCAGGGGAAGGATATTGCAAAATCTCCATTCCCTCCCCACTCCTGGGGGAAGGATATTGCAGAATCTCCATTCCCTCCCCACTCCTGGAGAAGGATACTGCAAAATCCCCTTTCCCACCCCACTCCTGGGGAAGGATACTGCAAAATCTCCATTCCCTCCCCACTCCTGGGGAAGGATACTGCAAAATCTCCATTCTCTCCCCACTCCTGGGGAAGGATGCTGCAAAATCCCCTTTCCTATCCCACTCCTGGGGAAGGATACTGCAAAATCTCCATTCCCTCCCCACTCCTGGGGAAGGATACTGCAAAATCCCCTTTCCCACCCCACTCCTGGGGAAGGATACTGCAAAATCTCCATTCCCTCCCCACTCCTGGGGAAGGATACTGCAAAATCTCCATACCTTCCCCACTCCTGGGGAAGGATATTGTGAAATCTCCATTCCTTCCCCACTCCTGGGGGAAGGATACTGCAAAATCTCCATACCTTCCCCACTCCTGGGGAAGGATATTGCGAAATCTCCATTCCTTCCCCACTCCTGGGGGAAGGATACTGCAAAATCTCCATACCTTCCCCACTCCTGGGGAAGGATATTGTGAAATCTCCATTCCTTCCCCACTCCTGGGGGAAGGATACTGCAAAATCTCCATTCCCTCCCCACTCCAGGGGAAGCATATTGCAAAATCCCCTTTCCCACCCCACTCTGGGGCCAGCCAGAAGTAGCATTTGCCGGTTCTGCAAACTACTCAAAATTTCTGCTACCGGTTCTCCAAAACCTGTTAGAACCTGCTGAATTTCACCCCTGATTTGAACCCATCCCAATTTCTCCATGACTTAAACAACATCCACCACCACAGGGCACTGCAGTGGACATGCCTTGATACCTGTAGGATAAAGCAGAAAAGATACCTTGGAAATTGAAAACCTAATTCAGTTAAGGTAGCCCAAACTAGTGATGGATGACTGCTGTCCCTCTTATCAATGCACAATTCAATTTTACTTTTAAAGTTAGAAGCCCCAGGTGACATCTCCTGACTGGAAAGCTGAGCCTAAAATGGATGGATGGATGAATAAACATATTAACTTTTTCTTTTTTTGCAACCGCATCAGATTCTAACTGATTTTTTTTTACATACCTTGTGGTAATGCAAGGCATTTCCTTTCATATACCTATCGTTCCAAAATGGATTTAAAAAAAAAAAAAAAAGTTTGTAGCTGTCAGTTCTGAGCCAGTATTCTTTCCATCAGTGTCATTCCAAGTAATATATAAATATACTTTGTTTTTGGTGATGTAAACTATCCTCAAATCGGACATTATAGTGATAGCCTCGATCCTACTACTTTGTACTAGTAACCCATTTGGCAATATATTACTTTTCCTGAATGGTTCCAGTTTTTTTAGGGCAATTATTGCAATTATTAGTCCTTTATTATGTTGGGTTGTTTTTTTTACAAGGTAAAGGTTATGGTTCCCCTCGTACATATGTGCTAGTCGTTCCCGACTCTAGAAGGTGGTGCTCATCTCCGTTTCAAAGCCAAAGAGCCAGCACTGTCCAAAGACATCTCCGTGATCATGTGGCCGGCATGACTAAATGCTGAAGGCGCATGGAATGCTGTTACCTTCCCACCAAAGGTGGTTCCCATTTTTCTACTTGCATTTTTTACATGCTTTCGAACTGCTAGGTTGGCAGAAGCTGGGACGAGTAACGGGAGCTCACTCCGTTACGTGGCACTAGGGATTTGAACCGCCAAACTGCCGGCCTTTCTGATCGACAAGCTCAGCGTCTTAGCCGCTGAGCCACTACGTCCCCCCCCTTTTTTTTTTTAACAAAGGGACTTCTTAATAAACAGCCAGACTAAATTAATTTTTAAAAGAAAGCTTCACGCATGATTTGTTGGAATCTTCTTCTTTGAGAACTCGGATAAAAATTCAGGAGTTTCATGTGATTCCTTCAACCTTGCCTTTCGCTCTGTGAAATAGGTTTACACACAAATGGCATTGCTTTTAATTGCTTTGGCCTGCCCTCCAAAAAGCCTTTGTGCTGTTCAGATGTTCCTTATAAAAGAAGCTTCCGCTTGTCATATTCCAGCTCCAGAGATCATCCCCTGAAAGTAGAAGAGCCTTTAAGGATCTACCCGCAATTATGAGCAGTGAATAGGATCTGCTCACAAAAAAAAAGCCTTCAATAGGGAATCTGAATGTTTACAATCTGAGTGGTATCTCAGTGACAGCAGAAATTTAATGGCTACAAGCAATAGAGCACTGAAATATTGCCACGTCTCTGGCTTAGTTTCTATGCATAGGGGCAGGGGGGTCTCTAGACTTGGCAAATTTAAGTCTTGTAGACTTCAGTTCCCAGAATTCCTCAGTCAGCCATGGAAACTGAAGTCCAGAAATCCTAGAGATGCCAATTTTGAAAATGCCTGAATTAAGGCTTAAAGAGAAGTCAGAGCAATGTGTGAACAAGGAATGCCTTAAAGCCCATCTAGCAAATAATTTTTGATTGAGTTTGTGCAAGATATTTAACTTGGCTTCAAAATTAATCCATGTTCTGGAACTGAGCAATCTGTTAAGTAAGAAATCAAATGGGTAGGGTCCACATAGCACAGTAAGACTAAAAGCAACACAATCTAACATGTTGTGTGAATGGAAACCCAGGCATGTCTCCAGGACCTGGTTAAGTCTACTGTGCAAACCTTTCACAGAATAGGAAGGAATCTTGGATGCTATCTAGTTGACGTCATGGTTCACTGCAGAATTTAATGCATGTCCCAGAGAGAAGACCATCTATCTTTTTCTTAAAAATCTTCATCAAGAAGCATTGATCTACTACTAAAGCTGCCCGTTCAACTGCTTACACTTACAGTGTCATGATTAGGAAGTTTTCCCATTGCCTTATGAAAATCTACTCCCATGGAGTTCCTACCTATTGCTTTAAATTCTGCCCCCTTAAACTACTGATAAATGTGCCTGATCTTCTGTTTGGCAGCATCTTGGTCAAATAATAAGCAATATCATCCTTCTCTGGAGTAACCAGACCCAGTTTTCTGTCACTGGAATATAGGATTTGGGAATAGGAGCTTCTCAACTATTGGACCTAATCAACCAAAGAAAGATGACTAAGTAGGCTAAAATCTCCCATAGATCAGTACTGATTACTAACACGGGGTGGTCAAAATTAGTGAGGTGCAGATGGAGTGTTCCCACGCTCATCCTACCACTTTTGGATAAATAATAACATTGCATGCCTATTCAAAAGGAGGACAGCATTACGATACTGCATTACAATTACCTGCCATCTGCCTGATTACGAGACTCCCTAAATACCATCGGTTGCACACTTGCAATAATATGGAATAAATTAATTTTGGAAATCTATCCAAAGTACAAGTAGTCCTCGACTTACAATAGTTTCCTTTGGGAAGATTCAAAGTTACAACGGCAGTGAAAAAAGTGACTTGCGGCTGTTTTCCACAGTTACGATATTTCCAGCATCCCTGTGATCCTGTGATCAGAATTCAGATGCTTGGCAACTGGTTCACACTTATGACTGTTGCCGTGAACCAAGGCCACGTAGACCACCTTTTGAACAAGCAAAGTCAACGGGGAAGCCAGATTCACTTAACAACTAGGTTACTAACTTATCAACTGCAGTGATTCACTTAACAACCGAGGGAAGAAAGGGCAAAATTCACTTAACCAATGTCTCATTTAAGAACAAAAATGTTGGGCTCAATTGTGGCCGTATGAGGACCAATTGAGGACTACCTGTAATTCAGATGATGAAAAAGATGAAGGTCCTTTACAGACGCAGAAATCATAAAAGTTTCATCTTTCAGAATTGTATGTCTGTAACCCTCAACTTAAAACCATTTGTTTAGTGATCATGCAAAGTTACAAAAAAAGTGACATGACCATTTTCACAGTCGTTGCAGCATTTCTATGATCATGTGATCAAAATTTGGATGCTTAGCAACCGGCATCTATTTATGACGGTTGCACTGTCCTGGGGTCATGTGATCATCTTTTGCGGCCTCCTGACAAGTAAAGTCAACAGGGAAGCCAGATTTATTTAATAACCTTAACAACTGCAGTGATTCCCTTAACAGCTATGGAAAGAAAGGTCATACAATGGAGCAAAACTCACTTAACAACTGCTTTGCTTAGCAACAGGAAATTTTGGGCTCAATTGTGATCGTAAATCAAGGACAACTGTTCTGACCCCCCCCCCTCCGTACAGTGAGTCACGCCGACACGAGATTACTGCTAGCCAATTTGTTCACAGTAATGAACATACAGACAAGACTTTGGCAGCAACCCAGACTTCCACAGATAAGAAATACACACAAGAGCTTCTCCAGCTTTAGTATAACGGTTGTGTCCTGCAAAAGGTCTCCTCCCAAAATCTCTTCTTATATGCTCTCTTTGGAGGAGCTTAATCACAACCACCTGGCTCCAATTATCTTCTATATCTTCGTAGTTGCTGCCAGTGCTTATCTGCCCGTTTTTGCCTGGCATCCAGGACTAACTCTCTTAGCTCCTCCCCACTGCTCCAGGGCCTGACGTCCTCGCCACTGCTCCAGGGCCTGACGTCAGGGACAAACTCCCTTTGGCTTTCACTGCTGCTCCATGCCTTAGGCTCCTCCTGGTGGCCAACCAGCCTCTCTGGTCCCTGCTCGGAGTCTGAACCCTGCCCAGGGTCCTCTACATAGTCCAGAGCCGACTCATAGGGTCCGTCGCTATCAGAGTCTGTTTGCAGCTCCAATGGCTCCTGCTGGGCCACAACAGACAACCTATATAACAACCTACATCCATGTCATTATACACTTGTATTGGACTCCTGAGAATTGGCTGATAGAGATGCTACAAGACCCTCTTTTATCTTCAAAGATTTAATACATAAAATGTGCATTGCCCATGCTTCCAAGTTGATCTTTGTCACCAAGGGGACAGAAACCTCGCAAGGAAATGAATAAAAGCTGAAAGAAACAGGATGCCTTATTTTTCAGCCGTTATCAGATTCCATGGTCATATGAATAATAGGTGGCCTAGATAGCCATCAGAGAAGAATTTGGTATTAAAGCATTTTATTATAAACAGTGAGTTTCAAGGCACTTTGAAAATAGCCATTTTTAAATTTCATTTACCAAGCGTAGAGGAATTTATGGGCTTTCAGATTTTGCTGCAGTTCACTTCCCAGTATTTATGACCAATGGGAAATTGGGGAATGTAAGGGTTGAAGTCACCTTGGAGATCATGTATTTCAACCCAGGGGTGGGTTCTAGCTGGCATTAATGCCAGTTTGCTGGTGGGCACGCTTTGCGTACATGCACAGTTCAATATAAATTATTCTGCGCATGCACAGAACTAAAAAACAAGATGGCGGGGGCGACTATAGAGACTGTGGAACCGGTTCGGAGGCATGGCCATCCTGGGTCGCTGCCAGTTCTGCGATCCAGGCCGGCATGGCACTACCGGTTCAACCCCTGCACCATGCAGAAATCCGCTAATAGAGCAAATGCGAAGGACCTTGGCAATTGTTGAATTGGAAGCCTGGCGCTAATTCATTTCTGGCAAACATTTTGCAGACTGCAAGGCTGTGTATCTCTTTAGGATGAGAATGGTGGTTCACGCTTTTGATCAAGTGTTGTCTGCTGAAAAAGTCATTTTTCTTTTAAAATCTTCAGACAAAAGATTCTTTTGTTATCCTTCATTCTGTTAGGATCTTTCATTCCCGCAAGGTGTTTGTCCTGAGTCTGAACGTGGTTAAGCCCTTGCAATCCTTCCATTCATCCTTTAATTGGTTCTGTGAAGCCAATTATGGAGCATGTGCAGTAGAAAACATCTTGGGATATTATCAGCAGTTGGCCTTTGATACACTTCACTGTATTTCTTGTAAATGAGGGCTAGTATTTTCTGTTCACAGGTAGGTCCCCCAAGAGATCCATATAGAAGATAGCACCAGAAAGCATATTTTAGATCAGGGGTGTCAAACTTAAGGCCCGTGGACTGAATCTGGCCTGTGGGGTGCTTAGATCTGGCCCGTGCGGCCGCCCTGGAAACAGCGATGGGCTGGTCTGCAGTGCCTCTGCCAGCGAAAACAGGCTCCCCATCTCTGTTTTTAGCTGGAACGACATCCTGCAACCCTCTGCCAGCGAAAAAGGAGTTTGGGAGCGCTGCAGACAGGCCGAGCTCCGTTTTTGCTGGCAGAGAGTTGCGGGAGGCCATACCAGCTAAAAATGGAGATCGGGAGCTCGTTTTCACCGGCAAAGCATTCACAAGGGCTTCTGACACGACAATCTGGCCACGCCCACCCTGGCCCCTCAAGGTCAAACACAAGCCTGATCAGAGGTGGGTTTCTACCGGTTCGGCCAGGTTCGGCCGAGTAGGTAGTAACTCGGCCGGCCATGCCCCTGAACCGGTTCTATCGGCGCCATAGGCACCGCCATCTTCTTTTTTGCTTCTGCGCATGCGCAGAAGCCTTTTACTTACTGTGCCTGTGCACATAGCGCGCATCAAGTGTGTGCATGCCCAAAGCACATCCCTGAGCGAACTCGGCAGTAGAAGAAGCCGGAATCCACCCCTGACCCTGATGCGCCCCTCAGTGAAATCGAGTTTAACACCCCGGTTTTAGATGGAAAACAATTGCTTATTGTCCTCTTTCTAATGTATGTGTTAGTTATGCTGGTAGTTCGTACAAGGTTCCCCTTCACGTCTATGTGCGTGTAAGAGAGGGGGGTGGGAGGGAAAGGGAGAGAGACAGATTGACAAACAGACAGAGAGACGGAGAGAATGAATTTGGGAGGGCAGGCTTGGATGTTTTTGAATGTTTTGAAGCAGAGTGCAATTTTGTAGAATCAGTCTTACTTGTGAAGGGGTGTGTGTGTGTGAAGCTACATTTTGTAATAATTAAGTAGAAAGGAACTACTTGTACTTGGTTATATGAGCTTCTATTTGGTGATTTACTTAGTTTCCAGTGGATGGAAACTAATCAAAGAGAGATCCCAGCCTAGAAATAAAAGAAAAATTTCCTGTCAGTGAGAACAATTAATCAGCGGAATAGCTTGCCTTCCGAAGTTGGGAGTGCTCCAACACAGGAAGTTTTAAAGAAGAGATTGGATAGCCATTTTCTGAAATGGTACAGGGTCTCCTGCTCGAGCTGCGGAGTGGGTTGGACTAGAAGACCTCCAAGGTCCCTTCTAACTGTTATTCTCTATTCTGCAAGTGTGGAAGCCACTTGGAGTTCTGAATGCTGGCTTAAAAATAAATCACATTATTAAAAGTAGGCTACAGCATAATATTTTGCCAGAAGCCCCAGACAAGATGATTTTTTGGGTGTGTGGATTTTGTTTTGTACCAGCTGTGAAGAAGTAAATATAAACTTTAGCTCCAAATTCTCCTACCTGTTCACGATTTACAAATAATTCCCATGCTGCCTCTCGAAATTAAGACCTCTGGTGGATGCATAATGCAACCTTTTATTCTCCATCTTGATAATAGTGAGTTCTATTTTTGCTAAAGCGTCAGCTAATTTCAAAAGGGAATCCCATCCATGGCTGATTGTCTTAAAAATGTTAAGTACAGAATGCGTCATGGGGTCTTCAGGTGACATGATTTTTCTCAACATTTACTGGACACCTGAGATATTTCTTTTTAAAATGTTGGGTAACAGCTGAATCATTACCATTAACAGAGAGTCAGTCTGAGAACGAGATAGGTGGTGCTTAAATGTTGATAAATAATAATACCCTGTTACCCTGAAAATAAGACCTATAGCAATAGCAATAGCAGTTAGACTTATATACCGCTTCATAGGGCTTTCAGCCCTTTCTAAGCGGTTTACAGAGTCAGCATATCGCCCCCACAATCTGGGTCCTCATTTTACCCACCTTGGAAAGATGGAAGGCTGAGTCAACCCTGAGCCGGTGAGATTTGAACCGCTGAACTGCTGAACTAGTAGTCAGCTGAAGTGGCCTGCAGTACTGCACTCTACCCACTGCGCCACCTCGACCTCCCCGGATAATAAGCCCAATTGGACTTTTGAGTGCATGCACTAAAATAAGCCCTCCCCTGAAAATAAGCCCTTCCCGAAAATATTGCAACACAGCAGCAACCATGAAGTGACCATGCTTACTGCCTCCTGCACCTCAAAAATAATAAGACCTCCCCGAAAATAAGGCCGAGTGTTATTTCAGGGGTCCAAAGAAAATAAGACCCTGTCTTATTTTCGTGGAAACACATTAAAAAATTAAACAAAATTATGTTGGAAGAGAGGGAACAATTACTCAGCAGATATGGGTTTGTCTCATTATTGTCCTATTTTTCTTTACTATCCATAAATTTGTTAATATAATTTATAATGTTATAATGTTATAAAGACCAGTATGTGAAGGATCTTTGATGCTCTCTGAGCTTGGTTGTTTTCTTGCAGACATTTCATTACCTAAACTAGGTAATATCATCAGTGCTAGTGATCACCTACCTAAGTTTGGGTAATAAAATATTTTCAAGAAAACAAAAAAGCTCAATGACCCCTCGTGTCAACCCTGAATTACAAATATTTTTCTTTTATCGAGATCAGTATGTCTCAAAATGTGACTGTATTCTTAAAGATAACTTCCACGTGACGTCGCATACAAAATTAGAATTGTGCTATTTTAATAGATGTATAGATTGATTGAACCAGAGGGTGGGGCAGTGAAAATTATTCCTTTTAGTGCTAGAAATAGAACATAGTCCCAGATTTGCAATCATCAGTGCGTGTTCAGTTTCTCTTTATGAACTGTTTATTGATTGCAATGAAAAGACTGATCAATATTATTCCATATGATTAAAGTTAAATGATGTTTAAAATTAGCCTGAACGATTCTCTATATGTAATGTATTTCTGTTGCTTCCTTTTATCTTTTTCTCTTGTTTTGATTTGCGTTGGCATTTCTTCTACTTTTTTTAAAATACTGAAGCCGTGATGGCAAACCTATGGCATGCGTGCCTTAGGTGGCACACAGAGCCATTTCTGAGGGCACATGAGGCGTTGCCCCAGTGGTGGGTTTCAAAAATTGTTCGAACTTACTCTGTGGGTGTGGCCTCCTTTGTGGGAGTGGCTTGCTGCCCATGTGACCGGATGGGAGTGGCTTGCCACCCATGTGACCGGATATGAAGATGCCGAGGACACTTGTCAGAACCACCTTTAATTACCTCACACACAGCACTGGCATGCATAAGAATATGATGTAAACTTGTTTTTTAAAAGGCATCTTTGGTTTGCGTTAAAACAACTTCAACACACGCAATGTTCTGATTGCACCACAAACGCAGTAGTCGTCCTTACCTTTCACAGAGGCACTGAGTTTTATAAATATCATATTTATAAAATAAATAAATAAATAAATAAATATGATATGATATTCTACACTATCATTACATGATAGTGTAGAATAATCATATCCAAGGACCAGTGGTGGGTTTCAAAAGATTTTGGAACCTCTTCTGTAGGTGTGGCCTGCTTTCCGGGTCCACTGGTGGAACCTCTTCTAACTGGTTCGGTAGATTTGACGAACCGGTTCTACCGAATAGGTGCGAACTGGTAGGAACCCACCTCTGCGTTGCCCTATGAGCTCCAGTACGCATGCGCGAGCTGGCCAGCTGATTTTTGGGCTTGATTTTCGGCCATTTTCCTGTTTGTGCGTTGGGCTGTTTTTTGCCCTTAGGGGGCTTCAGGGAAGCCTCCTGAAGCCTTCAGGGGGGGGGGGAGAAAAACGGCCCAACTGGCAACCTGGAAGTTCATTCCTGAACTTCCAGTTTGCACGTTGGGCCGTTTTTCGGCCTCCCCAGGGTCCTAGAAAACCTCTGGAGCTTTAGGAGGACAATAATGGATCTATCGGGCCCACCGATAGTCGGAAAATGGGTTATTTCTGGCCTCCCCATGCTCCAAGAAAGCCATGTGCTCATGTGTGGGGCAGCAGGGGGGAGGTGTCACATGTGCAAGCGCAGGAGGCATGGCATGGGGTGGCATTAAATTATGGGGGTGGGCATGTGAGTGAGTGCGATAGCACACACACATGTGCTTTTGCACCCAAGGCGAAAAAGGTTAACTATCACTGTACTAAAGCAATATAAAATTTCTAAGATTGTTTTCAAAAAGGGGAGTACATTTAAAATAAATCATGTGCCATCGTAACATTCTTTGTATTCCCCTTAGGCTTTTTTTAAAAAACTCTTAAAACTTTATTTGATCGAATTGTTTATCCTCTTCACATTGTTTGTTATGGCCAGTTCCTCTGGAAGGCAAATTCATAGTTGATGAACTTGATTTGTGAATGTCAGATAGCAAGAGGACAACCCAAAAATGTACTTGTGAGAAAGCAGAGCGATTGTTGAATTATCACTTCCTTCTTACTTCTTTATGGTGACAGCTTCATTCAAGAATATTGAAAAGATGAACTTTAGGTGGCTCAGTTACTGCTTACAGGTTGTCAACTTACAACAATTGGAACCAGAATTTCCATTCCTAAGCAAGGTGATTGTTGGGCTTGGTTTTGTGTCCTTTTTTTGCTGCCGTTGTTAAGTGAATCACTGCAGTTGTTAAAGGAATCATGCAATCATTAAGCACGTCCAGCTTGCCCCACTGACTGCTTGTTGGAAGCCAGCTGGGAAGGTTGCAGATCATGTGATTCTGGGATGCGCAACCATCATCAATATATGCATGTTGTCAAGCGCCCAAATTCTGATCACATGACTGTGAGGATGCTGGGGTTGGACGTAAGCGTGAGGACTGGTCGTACGTTACTTTCGTCAGTGTTCAAACTTTGAACAGTCATTAAATGAATGGTTGTAAGTCAAGGACTAGCTGTATCAGAGCTGCATATTGTAGAATCACTAAGGACTGTGCTCTCCTACACTCCAGGAATGGACGTCTCATAGCTTAGAGCAGGGGTTCCCAAACATGGCAACTTTAAGACTTGTGGACTTCAACTCCCAGAATTCTCCAGCCAGCTTGAAGTTTGAGGACTTCTGCCTTAAAGAATCCAATTTGGCATTTCTACATTCTAGGAGAAAATCTAGGAGTGACTTTGGTCTTTCATGAAGCTACAGAAAGCGATAGAAAAAGCTTGATTTAAGCTTCTTAAATGTATAGAACGTATTTCCCTAAAAAGTGAAGGTGGGAAAATAGATGACAATATTTGGCCCTATCATCTTCTTTGTGATATCAAGGCTATGCCAAAAACCAATGTGCGCCGGCCAGCTGAGTGTTAGGTGCACATGCTTGTCGTATCAGAACCCAACCATTCAGCTTTTCTGGAGGGCATCCTGTTGTGCACATGGCAGTGCTGAAAACCAGACTGCACATGCATGTCGGCCAGCTGATTATTAGGCGCATATGTGCGCTACAATCTGGAAGTTCAGCTTCTGTGGAGCTTGGCCCTGACGAGTGTGTGTGTCAGTAGTGGGTTTCAATTTTTTTTAGAACCTCTTCTGTAGGTGTGGCCTGCTTTGTGGGAGTGGCTTGCTGGCCATGTGGCCGAGTGGGAGTGGCTTGGCAGTCATGTGACTGGGTGGGTGTGGCCAACTTGTAAAATGTGGTGAAACTCACTTAACAATGCTCTTGCTTAGCAACCAAAATGTTCGTTCAGAAACTCTGGCATTAGAAGCATGCAAGTCTTAAAGCTGTCAAGTTACAAGACCTTTGCACCCCTAACCCTTTAGGAAAAAAAACCCAGGGGTGTTCAAACTTGACAGCTTTAAGACTTCAACTCCCAGAATTCCTCCTCCAGTCATGTTGGCTCAGGAACTCTGGCATTGAAGCACTCAAGTCTTAAAAACTGTCAAGTTACAAGACCCTTGCACCACTAACCCTTTAGGAAAAAAAAACCCAGAGGTGTTCAAACTTGACAGCTTTAAGACTTGTGGACTTCAACTCCCAGAATTCCTCCTCTCGCTCTTCATCTTGATGATGTACGGACGGGCGGGGAAAGGGAGCTGGAACCGGTTCTAAACGGCACTGTAGATTTGTGGAACCTCTTCTATAGAAGAGGTTAGAACTTGCAGGAACCCACTCCTGGTGTGTGTGCTCATGTGAGGTTTCCGTGTGACCTTTTCGCCATCACTGCACTAGGCCAAATTGGCTCTCCATGCTTACACACTGCTTCTCTTCTCCCCCCTAAAACGTCAGCTGAATCAGTCTCATGAATCCAACTGTGGCTCAGAAGTAAATAATTAATCACTGATCATTTGCTTCCATTTCCAGAGGCTAACATGTCTTGGCAATTGTGACAGACCCTCAGAAGCTGTGCTTCTCAAAGAAGGACACAGAATGTCCATAAACTACTGTGGCCTTTGTGTGTGTGTCTTGTGTGTGTGTCTTTTCACTGAGCTTTGAAGGAAAAATGACTGTTGGATAAAACCAATATTCATTAAAAAAAACATATCCTGCAGACTCTCCTGCCTCTAAGCATTATGATTAGGAGGAAAAAATGAAATCAGAAAATGAAAATATCTTTCGGGGGCTTCATCAGCCGAGTTTTTTTTTTAAAAGCACCGGACAGCAACCTATTTGAGTTTGAGTTTGAGTTTCATTTTATTTATATGCCGCCCTATTCCCTGCGGGACTCAGGGCGGCGCACAAACCCGAAGGAGGGGAAGGGAGAAACACAAAAACTACAAAAGTACAGGGCATTTAAAAAACAACCAACAGCCACACGATTCAAGAGGGGAAGGGAACTCATCAACCCCAGGCCTGCCGACACAGCCAGGTTTTAACGGCTTTTCGGAAGGCCTGGAGAGAGGTGAGGGTCCGAATCTCTGCGGGGAGCTCGTTCCAAAGGGCCGGAGCCGCCACAGAGAAGGCCCTCCCCCGGGTAGTAGCCAGATGACATTGGCTAGTAGACGGAACCCAGAGGAGGCCTGCTCTGTGTGATCTAATGGGTCTTTGGGAGGTAATTGGCAGCAGGCGGTCTCTCAAGTACATTTGAAATGGTATAGGGCAGTGATGGCGAACCTTTTTCCCCTCGGGTGCCAAAAGCTAGCAAGTGGGCACGTGCATGCCAACACCCATAATCCAATGCCTCCCGCAGCCCCCCCCCGCCCTCCGCGAGTGCACATACAACCCTCGTTTTGATGCTAGCAGGCCTCCCTGAAGCCTCCTGGGACCAGAAATGGGGAGGGCTTACCCACGGCCTTTTTTTTGCCTGGGAGGCTTCAGGGAGGCCTGCTAGCACCAAAACGGTGGGTATTGGGGGTGGGGGGTCGCATGCCCATAGAGATGGCTCCGTGTGCCACCTGTGGCACACGTGCCATAGGTTCGCCATGACAGGTATAGGGTCTCCTGATTGAGCCGGGGATTGGACCAGAAGACCCGCAAGGTCCATTCCAGCTCTATTCTGATTGATTGAATGTATAATGAAATTCATAATTATACCTCGTGCTGGTTGCCTCTGCTTCCTTTGGTTGATGCTACCCACCTAAGAAATCAGTCACCAAACTGAAGAGATGTAATAGTAGAGCTGACGGACATCCTTATCGTGACAAAAAGTGCGTTGATGCTTTGAATGTTCTTACAGCAACTCTTTTGAAAAGATGGCCTGAATTTCTGGCCTGAAAATACGAAGCATTGACATAGACAAACAAGGAACAGCCAATTCCTTCATGTGGAGCAAAATAATTACTGTAAACATGATCCATTTAGAACCAGCAGAAATAGCTGGTTATATCACGTAACTCATTCATTAAACCTTTCTTTTCCCTAATGTTAGCTCTGTAATTGGAGGGCAAGAAAAATGGGGCCTTAGATGCAAGAACAATTTCAGAAGTCTTCAGTAAGACTTGGCATCTTTTCCTTAATAGGTACGCCTTGTATTGGAATATAAATATTATATAATCCAAAGGTAATATATTAGTCATCCCATAATAATTAAGATACATAGTATTTTGCAGCTAGCCTATCTCTCTGATCTAAATCAGAATTAAGTGTGAAAAACTGTAGAAAAGACAATGCAAATTATGAAAAGTAAATAAGGGAAGAGGATGGGATCTGAACTCCTTTGAAAATTCAGTGTATGAAATAGAAAAAAATTGTCTCAATAAAATTAGAAAATTCAAAAACATATAATAGAATAATTTAAAGAAGTAACCAGCAAGGAGTTGCTTCAGTCACTTGTAGTTCTCAGTTATAAACCAACAAAAACTGCGCTTTTGTCTACGCATTTTCAGATCTAATCTTTGCCATAGTCAACCCAGGCTTTTTAGAAGAAAATAGGCTAAACCAAGGTAAAGATGAAGTTAGAAACATGCTTCGAGTTTCAGTGAAAATTAGGAGATCTTATATTTGATGGATAATGTCACTTTTGCAATAACAACAACAACAACAACATTCTGCAGTTGCATAACATCAAGCATGGAGAAGTAAAAACTACTGTCAGGCGAGAGTAGCTTTCAGCCCTCTCTAAGCGGTTTACAGAGTCAGCCTATTGCCCCCCAACAATCTGGGTCCTCATTTCACCCACCTCGGAAGGATGGAAGGCTGAGTCAACCTTGAGCCGGTGAGATTAGAACTGCTGAACTGCAGATAACAGTCAGCTGAAGTGGCCTGCAGTACTGCACCCTAAACACTGCGCCACCTCGGCTCTTTTTAACCCATGCCAGAGGTGGCACGCAGCAACCTCTCTGATGGCACGCAAGCTGTCACCCCAGTTCAGCTGTCCCGCGCATGCGCGCACACTACCCACCGGCCAGTTGATCTTTGGGTCTCTGCCGCACGTGCATGGGGGGTGGGGCGCATGCAGGAGGTGTCATGTGGGCATGTGGAGGGTCAAGGCGTGGGTGGGTCACGCACGCATGTGCGGGGGACAGGGTGCGTGCAGGGGGTCGCTCACGCATGCACGGGGAACAGGGCACATGCACACGTGTGTGTGTGTGTGTGTGTGTGTGCGTGTGTGTGTATGTATGCATTGCATTTTGGAGATTCAGGCACGCGCTTGTGGCTGCAACCACACACTTTGGGCACTCCGACCAAAAAAGGTTAGCCATCATTGCTATAGTCCTAAGGAATGAAATTTAACATAAAAAAGACATTTAATTTTAGTTAATTTGTGGGATCTCAGAATGGGTTTTTCTGGCAGCTATCACAGCCCTTAAAAGTATTCCCCACTGAATGGTCTCTTTGTTCGTTTTTAAAGAGTTCTTTAAAACAGGTCTTTCAGGGGGGGCGGATTTTAAACTTTTCATTATAACATCTTTTATATTAACTTCTTTATGTTTTTATTGTTAACAAGCAAAAGACTTCCGTTAATAGGTGGTTTTCTTCCCGGGGCTAATCATTATTGTAAACTTGATCCTCCTCTGTAAATCTGTTCATTAGTTAAAATTTTCCCTAATTTGAGAGAGGCTTTTCATGTTCCCCTTTTCCAATGGGAAAGCCAGGGTGGAGGAAGTTCTCTTTAGGCAGCGTCGATGATGGAAATTTTATGTCTGCCACAGAGAGGAAGCGGAAGTTTGGGATTGCTACTTGCAAAGTTGTTTGCCGTATCAGAGCATTAAGAATAATTGGCTTTCCATCCCTCCTGGGTAGAAGTAAGTGATCGCCTATAATAAAGAGCTTGAATGCTGTGAGTGACAGATACGGCATGCTTATTTATAAAGGTGTGAGACTATTTGGTATTTGGCTGGAAGGGTCTTGTGGAAGGCCACATACCTTGGACTCTTAGGCTAAGGCATAATCACTGCAAAGGAAAGACTGATATGATAATTTAAGGTTGCTCTGCAGGAGAGCCGAGGTGGCGCAGGGGTTAAATGCAGCACTGCAGGCTACTTCAGCTGACTGCAGTTCTGCAGTTCGGCTGTTCAAATCTCACTGGCTCAAGGTTGACTCAGCCTTCCATCCTTCCGAGGTGGGTAAAATGAGGACCCGGATTGTTGGGGGCAATATGCTGACTCTGTAAACCGCTTAGAGAGGGCTGAAAGCCCTATGAAGCGGTATATAAGTCTAACTGCTATTGCTATTTAAAAGCATGCCCGACACATGGCCTGCAGGCCACGTGTGATCTCGACAAGCAATAATGTGGCTCCACAAGATCTTAAACTTTTGTTACTATGTGATTTATATACATTAACTATATTATATATTTTACATGTGGCCTAAGGCAATTCCTCTTCCCTCAGTGAGGCTCAGGCAAGCCAAAAGGTTGGACACCCATGCTCTAAAACAGGGATGTCAAACTCCATTTCATTGAGGGCCGCCTCAGGGTTGCATTTGACCTCGGGGGCTCCTGTGGTGGTGAAAACGGGGGCTCCCAAGCTCCATTTCTGGCTGCCGTGGCCTCCTGCAACCCTCTGCCAGCCAAAATGGAGCCCAGTCGGGCTGTTTGTGGCCTTCCCAACCTCCGTTTCCAGCTGCGGCGTCTTCCTTACAACGGTTCCACCACAAAACCGCTCTCGAATAAACCGCGGTCGACTAAACCGCGTAGCTGACGTCATCAACAGGGCGACAACAGCGCGGAGACAGAAGCACGCTGTAAACGCTAAACCTAAAATTAACACCTAAACCTAACCCCCCTAAACCTAATCCTAAACCTAACCCTAAACCTAACCCTAAACCTAACCCTTAACCTAACCCTAAACCTAACCCTTAACCTAACCCTAAACCTAATCCTAACCCTTAACCTAACCCTAACCCTAACCCTTAACCTAACCCTAAACCTAACCCTAAAGCTAACCCTTACCTTAAGTTGAATTGGCTTGCTTTCAAAGCGCTATTTAAAGCGCCCTTCTTTCTCCGCACTCGCTGTTGTCACCCTGTTGATGACATCAGCGACGCGGTTTAATCGGGCACGGCTTAGTCGGGCGCGGTTTTGACAGGTCACGCCTTGCAACCCTCTGCCAGCCAAAATGGAGATCGCGAGGGCCACACACAGACCTCTCAAGCTCTGTTTTCGCTGGCAGAGGCACCGCGGGGCGGCTGCTTGCTCTTTCCATGCGGTCCCGCGAGCCAAATCTGAGCACCCCACACCTTGAGTTTGACACCCCTGCTCTAAAGCAACTATTTATTTACTTGTGTGTATCTTCCTTTATTATATTACAAAGAACTCAAGGCACAAACATATCCAACACACCTTCCTTCTCCTATTTTCCCCACAACAACAGCCCTGTGAGGTAAGTTGGATCAAGAGAGAGTGATTGGCCCAAAGTCACTCAGTTTGTTTTCATGGCTAAGGCAGGACTAGAACTCACAATCTCACGGTGATTGGCCCAAAGACACCCGGGCAACTTGTATGTCTCAGGCAGAACTAGAACTCAAAGTCTCCCGCTTTCTAGCCAGGTACCTTATCCACTAGATCAAATTTTTAAATAGGTTACAGATTCTTAGAGGGGGAGGAATCGAACCTGCACATTGTGCTATTTTATCCCTAAAAAGAAGGCTAAGCCATATGAAGCAGTTGTTACGTCCTCCCGAAGGCAGCCGACAGCCGCCGTCAGAACCCGAAGCAGCAACAGCAGTAATGACAGAATTGGCAAGAACATAGAAGAATGTTAGCTTCATTTTTCCCTCCTCTTTCTCCTTCTTTCTTTAGGGATGAGAAGAACCAGTCCATTATCGTTAGTGGGGAGTCCGGGGCGGGCAAAACAGTCTCGGCCAAATACGCCATGCGGTTCTTTGCATCAGTTGGAGGTTCCTCCAGCGAATCCAATGTTGAAGAGAAGGTCCTGGCTTCCAGTCCTATCATGGAGGTAAGGTCTTTGGTGATGGTGGCGGGAGAGATTCTTTTATTTTTGTATAATGCAAAGAAGAACATTTGTGTCACCCTGGAAATAATATTTAGGCATGTTGTTTAGTCACTAAGTCGTGTCTGGTTCTTTGTGACCCTATGGACTATAGCAGAAGTGCGTTACGGCAAGCACTACTGCTGGTTTGCTCATGTAGGTGCTGCGTGTGTGCGGATGCGCAGTGCAATTAAAATTGTTCTGTGCATGCTCAGAACTGAAAAACAAGATGGCCGGGAACCGGTTTGGGGGCATGGCAGGCCTGGGTTGCTGCTGCTCCCAGCGACCCAGGCCGCCAAACTACTATCGGTTCAGCTGAACTGGTCTGAACTGGTAGGAATCCACCACTGGACTATAGCATCCATTGTCTCCCGGAGTTTGCCCTAATCCATGTTCATTGTGTTAATGACACTATCTAGTCATCTCCTCTGCTGTCCCCTTCTTCTCTTGCCTTCAATCTCTGTGAACATCAGGGTCTTTTCCAAGGAGTCTTCACTTCTCATTAGAAGGGCAAAGTATTTGAGCTTCAGTATCAAATATTTAGGCTAACTTTCCCCAATGCAAGTCAACCTCCATCAACTGCCAGGTTGGACACCCATGCTCTAAATCATCTATCTACTGTATCTGGGGGTGTCTTGTGTGTGTGTGTGTGTGTGTCTGTCTGTCTGTCTATCATCTATCTATCATCTATTCATCCATCCATCCATCCATCCATCTATCATCTATCCATTCATGTCTGCCAGTCAGTCAGTCAGTCAGTCAGTCAGTCAGTCAGTCAGTCAGTCAGTCAGTCAGTCAGTCAGTCAGTCAGTCAGTCTGTCTGTCTGTCTGTCTGTCTGTCTGTCTGTCTGTCTATCTATCTATCTATCTATCTATCTATCTATCTATCTATCTATCTATCTATCTATCTATCTATCTATCTATATCATCTATCCGTCCATCCATCCGCCCATATCTATCTGTCTGTCTATCTATCTATCTATCCATCCATCCATCCATCCATCCATCCATCCATCATCTATCCATCCATATCTGTCTGTCCGTCCATCCGTCCGTCCGTCCATCCATCCATATCTTTCTATCTATCCATCCATCCATCTCTTTCTTTCTTTCTTTCTTTCTTTCTTTCTTTCTTTCTTTCTTTCTTTCTTTCTTTCTTTCTTTCCTTCCTTCCTTCCTTCCGTCTGTCCGTCCGTCCGTCCGTCCGTATTCCACCTTTATTATTTTACAAATAAGTCATCCAATTGGCTTTCATGCCAAAGGCAGGAATAGATCTTACAGTCTCTTGATAATTGGCCTGAAGTCACCCAACTGGCTTTCATATCTAAGGCGAGACTAGAACTCAGAGAGAACTCCTTCTCTCTAGCCTGGTGATAGGAGTTCATGCACTGCTTATCCAGTTCCAGGGGGACCGAGTTCTAATGACAGGATTTTTAATTTAAAAGGATATTGATGAGAAAATGGAAGGAGAAAATTCTGGTACTATAACTCAAACATGTGATGGAATATCTCAAAACGAGCATACAATATTTTGCAGCTTCTACTGGAATTTCAGCCAATATTATTAATGGGAATTTTTCAGTTGCTTTAGCACTGTGATGGCGAGCCTTTGGCACACGTGCCTGAAGTGGCACACAGAGCCATGTTGCATGCATGGCATTGTCCATTCCTTTTCTGGGGTTTTGGCCCGTATGCGCACATGATGATCAGCTGGCCTTTGTGTGTGCGGCAGTGCCAGAAACTGGAGAAGCTCGTCTTCCATTTTCCAGCATGAGCATGTATGCCAACCAGCTCATCAGGGCGTGTGAGCAAGCACGGCAGTAACCGGAAGACTTGCTGCCTGGCACACATGAGCGTGCCAAAAACCATTAGTACATTTTCCAGTGTGCGTATGACAGGGGTGAAATCCAGCAGGTTCTGACAGGTTCTGATTAACTGGTAGCGGAAATTTTGAGTAGTTCAGAGAACCAGGAAATGCCATCTCTGGCTGGCCCCAGAGGTGGCATTTCCTGGTTCCCAGAGGGGTGGGAATGGAGATTTTGCAGTACCCTTCCCTGGAGTGGGGTGAGAATGGGGATTTTGCAGTATCCTTCCCCTGGAGTGGGGTGGGAATGGAGATGTTGCAGTATCCTTCCCCTGGAGTGGGGTGGGAATAGAGATTTTGCAGTATCCTTCCCCTGGAGTGTGGTGGGAATGGAGATTTTGCAGTATCCTTCCCCTAGAATGGGGTGGGAATGGAGATCTTGCAGTGTCCTTCTCCTGGAGTGTGGTGGGAATGGAGATGTTGCAGTATTCCTTCCCCTGGAGTGGGGTGGGAATGGGGATTTTACACTATCCTTCCCCTGAAATGGGGTGGGAATGGAGATTTTGCAGTATCCTTCCCCTGCCATGCCCACCAAGCCACACTCACAGAACCGGTAGTAAAAAAAATTGAATTTCACCAGAGGCGCATGCCCCCTGGGCAGCTTCTCTTCCTGGTCACGGCCCACATGAGCACACACACGCGTGAAGTGATCCCTTTTCACCACTCGGTGTCGAAAAGATTCGCTATCACTGGCCTAGCAGGTTTGTGAGTTTTCGTCCCTCTTTGCAAATGTTTTCTGTCTCGGGGACCAGTTTTTATGTTGCTTGGTCTCCCTGTTATTTGGCTCTGCTGACTCATGCAATTTCTAAAAACATGCCACAGATGTGCAAAGGCATCTGGTATGCATCAGTGCAGCCAATCAATTAAAATTAAACGGTGGCGTGAGCCAGCAAGGCCAACACGACACTAATGTTCGCTGATGAATATCATAATTTCATTTTATTTCTGTAGCCGGGCTTGATTTTAAGGTGGAAATTAAAACCTTTGGGCAATCATAATGAACTCTGCAGGCCGGTCCTTCATTCTGCTGCATAAGCTGCAGCTGCAGTACCAAGAGGCACATCAGAAAGATTTGTCAGAATGGAAACATATTTCTCTCCCTTTGAAAAAGCTGCCAAAACATTCCCAATCCTGCTATTCAAGGGGATGAGCTTTAAAGTATTAGAAAATTTGGAAGGTCAGCATTTGAAGAGCATCTGGCCTTTTATATTTACACGTAGGGCCTTTCAGTTCAAAGGCAAAAAAGTGAAGATAGGGTAAAAGTAATCCTTGATTTACAACAGTTCCTTTAGTGACCGTTTGTTCTGACCGAGGCTTCCCAAGAGCATGAAGCAAACTCCTTGTCCCCACAAAAAATCCTTTTATTAATTTCCTGTGAATTCTGCTCATTCACATTCAACAAAGTCTTTCAAAGGAGGATTTACAGTCACAGACCTTATCTGGCTTGGAGAGCTGCCAGGCCAATATCTGCAAAATTTGGCCAGAAGTCTCGGAGAGTCACAAAACCAATTAAGCGAACTAATTGTCTCCTACAAACTCCATTCCCCTTTCACCCCTCTTTTATTTCCTCTGGGAGGGGCCATTCATCGTCCACTGATGTCTTATTCTCAAGTTGACCCATGTTCTTTAGCTATTCCCTTCACCTGGCAGTTCTGCATATGTGCACACTGGGAACAGGCTCCAGCTGTTCATCCGCCTCACTGATGTCTGCCTCTGAAGGTACCTGATCACTGCCAGACGGCCTCGTCTCTATCTCTGCCTCCAACACAGAGCCCTCATCAGAGCCTTCCCCAAACTCCAGTACTGGCCCATGTTCCTCCCCAACCTCCTCACTGTCTGACTCTGCTGCCACAACATTGTTCAAGTTACAACACCACTGTAAAAAGTGACATGACCATTTTTTGCACCACTGATACAGCATCCCCATAGTCTCATAATCAAAATTTGGATGCTTGGCCGCTGGCTCCTATTTATGACGGTTGCAGTGTCCCGGGGTCACGCGATCCTCTTTTATGGCCTTCTGTCAAGAAAAGCCAATATGGATGTCAGATTCACTTAATCATGTTACTAACTTAACAACTTCAGTGATTCACTTAACAACTGTGGCAAGGAAGGTCATCAAATGGGGCAAAACTCACTTAACAGCTGTCTCACTTAGCAACAGAAATGTTGGGCTCAATTGTGGTCATAAGCTGAGGACTACCTCTATGTAGCCCTGTTTAAACATGATACTTTTTTCCTAAACAAGTTTTTCCTAAAACTTGTTGGGTAGTTGTGTGGTTGCAGCTGTTTTAAGGAATTACACACAGGTGGTGCAGGAGTTGCCAAAACACTATTTTGCTTTCAAATCTGAAGTCCTGCTTAAGGTTCTACCCAGAGTCTCAATTTCTTCTACAAAATGGTGTGGAAGATAGCTGGTTGTCCTTGAATTGCCCCTTGGTGGATTGTTAACAACTCTGTCTGGAATATAACCACCATGACAAGGAGCTACATGCTAACTATCAATCAGAAAATGCCTTAATTTTAAAACATCCGGACAGATTTAACCATGGTTTCAACTGGGGAACGGTGACCTAGACCAGACTAAGTCCAAAAATCAGTAGAGAATTCCTGGAAGATGACATCCAGACAAATCAGTCATCAACAGGCACATAGAGATAAACAACATCTACATGCCATTCAAAACATACAATCAGAAAACCAAAACGGAAGCAAAAAAACCCCTAAAGATCTCAGCAGCAACCAACACCAGGATAATACTGGGAATTAACTCCAAGATTAATACTAGACTAGCAATCAAGCAGTAAACAATACCCCAATCAAGGAATGCCAATTCAGACAAACAAACTACCAGTAAACAACATCCTAATCAAGGAACCACCAAGAGCAATCTCCAACACTGACAAGGCAAGCCACCTGTGTATAAACAGAGAACACACCCCACTCCTTTATAGCACTGATGATGTTACCTAGTTGAGTAATGAAACGTCAGCCAGAAAAAATCCTTCAGCTCAGAGAGCACCAAAGACCTCACAGTTTAATTCTCAGCTACAAATATTCTCGTGGCACGACAAAACCGCGGTCCACTAAAGCGCGCCCGATTAAAGCGCGTACCTGACGTCATCAGCAGCGCGACAAATACGACCGTGGAGAAAAAAAGGCGCTTTAAAAAGCGCTTTTAAAGCAAGCCGATTCACGTAAAGGTAAGGGTTAGGTTTAGGGTTAGGGTTAGGGTTAGGGTTAAGGGTTAGGGTTAGGTTTAGGGTTACGTTAAGCGTTAGGGTTAGGGTTAGGTTAGGTTAAGGGTTAGCGTTAGGTTTAGTGTTAGGTTAAGGGTTAGGTTTAGGGTTAGGTTAAGGGTTAGGTTTGGGGGGGTTAGGGTAAGGTTTTCGCGTTAATTTTAACTTTACCGCTCACAGCGTGATGTTTTCGTCGCGCTGTGATGACGTCAGGTACGCACTTTCGTCGAGCGCGCTTTAGTCTACCGCGGTTTTGTGGTGGAACCAAATATTCTCTCCTATTTATATAAGTGATAATTGGGGATGGCGAGGTTTACCTCTTTCCTTGAGTTCTAATGTGTGAAGGTTTTATTCACAAGGAGAAAGATAATGGCTGGATCCTAGGCTTTGTATTTAAATAAGGCTTTTTCAAACAAGTGCTAAAACAAATTATGGCTTCGTTTGCTATGTGAATGCAACCGACATAGGCCCCAGTTGACCTACCTACACCATGAAAGGTTTGTTCTGAATGAAAACTTAATAAGAACGTGCTGATTAAAAGTGCATTGTGCGTAATTTAAGTGAAGCAAACACTGGAGACCTTTCCTATGAAGGAACTTTACTAAAACGCTATCTGGAATATTTATATTTTGAGAATTTAAGCACTTTCCTCCTCCTTTTCTAATATTATTTCAAAGGAGTTTTATTACCACCCCATCCTGTCTGTGTTGTTCTATCCCTATGGATATTGCATTAAAAAATATGTTCCTATTTCAAAAACTCCAATACGGTAGAAAATATGAGCAGAAGATTATTAGCATGAATGTATTATTATTCCCAGTTGCAATGCATGGCTGTGAAGTTTGGACCATAAGAAAGGCTGAGCGCCAAAGAATGGAGGCCTTTGAACTCTGGTGCTGGAGAAGACTCCTGCGAGTCCCTTGGACTGCAAGGTGATCCAATCAGTCAGTCCTAGAGGAGATCAACCCTGACTGCTCTTTAGAAGGCCAGATCCTGAAGAGGAAACTCAAATACTTTGGCCACCTAATGAGAAGGAAGGACTCACTGGAGAAGAGCCTCATGCTGGGAATGATTGAGGGCAAAAGAAGAAGCGGACGACAGAGAATGAGGTGGCTGGATGGAGTCACCGAAGCAGTCGGCATGAGCTTAAATGGACTCCAGAGGATGGTAGAGGACAGGAAGGACAGGAGGAATGTTGTCCATGGGGTCACGATGGGTTGGACACGATTTCGCTACTAACAACAACAACAGTTATTATTATTTTTGCTTTTAATCAACTTTTAAAACCAGAATCCATGCCTTCATTAAAGCTTGAATTAAAATCCAGAGTTGTTAATTTTTGATCGGACACTTTTCTATGCTAGTTTGTTGTTATTATTAATTTAACTTTTAGCTAGTATTTTTAGAGGCATGCAGCTAGGTTCTGTTCTTATATAAGCTGTTTGCCACTTAGCAGGCACGGTTGCTAAGCACAGTTTTGCTAATACCTTTGGAAACACAGCTCATTTCAATAGCTTTACTGTAATCAGTTTAGCTCAAATTCTGAGCTATTAACTCACAAATACGTAGCTTTGTCCCAACTTTGCATGTAGCATATATATATATATATATATATATATATATATATATATATATATATATATATATATATATATATATATATATATATATATATATATATATATATATATATATATATATATATATATATATATATATATATATATGTTTTCTGAGGTTTTCGCGGGTGTTACTATGTAGGTCTCTAGTTGTTCGGGTTTTCTCCCGCGTAGAATTGGATATGTCTTTGCGACGTTTCGACGAAGTCACATTCGTCATCTTCAGGCTGCTGCTGACTACTTCAGGTTTGGTGTTTCCAGTAGAGTGTAATATATATATATATATATTACAATCAATTAGTAAAGCTGTATCCAGAACTGAAATCGTCAGTGTAAGCTTCCATTGATCTCTCTCTTAGAAAGCAAACACTATAGAAAGCTGTGTCCCGGGGTCATGTCATCCCCTTTTGTGATTTCCCGACAAGCAAAATCAGTGGGGAAACCAGATTCATTTCACAACCAGGTTACTAATTTAGCAACTGCAGTGATTCACTTAACAACTGAGTCAAGAAGAGTCGAAAAATGGGGCAAAATTGACGCAACCAATGTTTCACTTAAGAAATTTTGGCCTCCATTGTGGTCGTAAGTTGAGGACTACCTGTATACAGTCTGCCATTCTGTATTTCCTAACCAATTTGGGCTTCTGGAGAACACTAGATTGGGAAATTAATCCATGTCATTTTTGGGAAGCTTTGAGGAGTATAGTTAGTTCTAATAAAGGCACATTCAGTTTCTTGATAGTCTCTTAACATTCAGTTGTGAAGCCAAAGGTGTCTGGGGAAGTTGAATTCTGCCTATCTTAAAATACCAAGTTTGGGAACGGGTGATGCCAGGCTCTATGTGCCACTTTGGGTATGCATGGCATAGGTTTGCCATCACGGATTTAGAGCGTTAATTAAATATGATAACAAAATCTAATCATAATTACTTTGCTGCCGTCTTCATTGTTTACCCTCTTAAAACAAGCTTGTAAAAGCAATCATTACTGGGGGGGGGGGGTTTCACAGGTGGAAGGGATAAGGCTAATAGCTATTTTATGATCTTGTTAAAGAGTGTAGCACGTAATCTTTAAGCAATGTTGCTCTCTCCATCTTTAATTCTCACAGTCTTTCCCTTAATGGTTTTTTATTTATTTAAAGTTCTATGCAATTAATTAATGAAGTGTACCTGTGAGATGAATGAATATTGTTGAAAAAAAGGCATTGTAATTTTAATGTTTCATTAATTCCATAAAGGCAATTGGCAACGCAAAAACAACTCGGAATGACAACAGCAGCCGTTTTGGGAAATACATTCAGATTGGCTTTGATAAAAGATACCGTATCATTGGTGCCAACATGAGGACGTACCTGCTTGAGAAATCAAGAGTTGTATTCCAGGTTAGCTTATTTATCATTCATTCATTTATTTTAAAACATTATTTCATATATATTATTTTGGTGAGTGTGTGTGTATGTAGAGATAGATAGATAGATAGATAGATAGATAGATAGATAGATAGATAGATAGATAGATAGATAGATGATAGATAGATAGATAGATAGATAGATATACAGACAGACAGACAGACACAGATTAGATGATAGAAGAGATAGGGAGGATAGAGATAGAGATGGATGGATGGATGGATGGATGGATGGATGGATGGATGGATGGATAGATAGATAGATAGATAGATAGATAGATAGATAGATAGATAGATAGATAGATAGATAGACAGACACCGATTAGATGATAGAAGAGATAGGGAGGATAGAGATAGGAGATAGGGATGGATAGATAGATAGATAGATAGATAGATAGATAGATAGATAGATAGATAGATAGACAGACAGACAGACAGACAGACAGACAGACAGACAGACACAGATTAGATGATAGAAGAGATAGGGAGGATAGAGATAGGAGATAGAGATGGATGGATGGATGGATGGATAGATAGATAGATAGATAGATAGATAGATAGATAGATAGATAGATAGATAGATAGATACATACATACATACATACATACATAGACAGACAGACAGACAGACAGACAGACAGACACCGATCGATTAGATGATAGAAGAGATAGGGAGGATAGAGATAGGAGATAGGGATGGATAGATAGATAGATAGATAGATAGATAGATAGACAGACAGACAGACAGACAGACAGACAGACAGACAGATTAGATGATAGAGATAGAAGAGATAGGGAGAATAGAGATAGGAGATAGAGATAGATGGATGGATGGATGGATGGATGGATGGATATAGCAATAGACTTATATACCACTTCACAGAGCTTTACAGCCCTCTCTAAGCAGTTTACAGAGCCAGCCTGTTGCCCCCCACAATTTGGGTCTTCCTTTTACCCACCTTGGAAGGATGGAAGGCTGAGTCAACCTTGAGCCTGGTGAGATCCGAACTGCCAAATTGCAGTCAACTGGCAGTCAGCAGAAGTAGCCAGCATCAAACCATGCTACCAACTTAACAAATGCAATGATTCACTTAACAACTGTGGCAAGAAAAGGCGTCAAATGGGTCAAAGTCGCTTAACAAATGTTTCGCTTTGGAGCATAAATTTTCGACTCCAGTTGTGTTCGTAACTGGAGGGCTACCTGTATTCTTCAGCACCCCAATTCGAAAACATCAAAGCATCTCCTTATCTCTTATTCAAATATAACAAACGATAATTTCTTTACGGAAAGAAGCTGCTACTAATCTCCATTCGCTCCATATTCACTAGCTGAGAGGCAGAGATGATGAATTATAAGTGACCTGAAATATGAATAAGGCTTTCACAAGCCTTAGCTACCTGAGATAGGATATGTAGGAGCCCATGTTTAAAGATGTTTCACATGAATAACTCTCAGAGGAGAGATTTCACATGGAATAAGCCAGTAAGATGATGAGGAGAAGACATCTAGTTCTATTTGAATCTTCTCATCTTTGAATCATTTGGCAGATGTACTGATTCCAATTGAAAGGAAACTTACCAGCCCATGATTCAGTAGGTACATGGACATTGAAAACCGTGAGTGGTGCGGTGGCCTAGAGGTGGCGCTCTCGCCTCACAATCAGGAGGCTGTGAGTTCGATTCTAAGTAGAGGCAGATATTTCTCAGGGCACACTGAGAATATATCTGCAGAAAAAAAAAGTCCACATTGGCAACAGGAAAGGCATCCGGCCAGTAAATACTCAGCTCCATTCAGAACCTACAAGTTCCACCTTACAAATGAAAATCTAGGCAGGATTTGAATAGCTTCGCAAAAACTCACTTCTGAGCTGAGTATACATAGTCCTCGACTTACAACAATTCATTTAGTGACCGTTTGAAGTTACACAGTGGCACTGAAAAAAAGTGACGACCGTTTTTTACACTTATAACCATTGCAGCATCCCCATGGTCACACTTGAGAGACCGCCTACTGCCAATTACCTCCAATAGACCGATTAGATCCCACAGATTAGGCCTCCTCCGAATTCCATCCACTGGCCAATGCCGACTGGCGACCACCCGGAGAAGGGCCTTCTCTGTGGCTGCTCCGGCCCTCTGGAATGAGCTCCCCGTGGAGATTCAAACCCTCACCACCCTCCAGGCCTTCCGCAAAGCCCTTAAAACCTGGCTGTTCCAACAGGCCTGGGGCTAATGAGTTTTTTGTCCCCCCTCGAATGGTATGGTTGTTGAGTGTTTTAAATTGTAGTATTGTTTTGTTCGTGTTCTTTTTTTCTTAGTTGTAACCCCCCCCCCCCCTGACTTGGTTGTGAACCGCCCTGAGTCCCCTTCGGGGAATAGGGCGGCATAGAAATATAATAAACTCAACTCAACTCAACCATCAAAATTTGGACACCAGGCACTTGACTCACATCTACATCCTGGGGTCATTAGATGACCTTTTACGGCCTTATGACAAGTAAAGCAATGGGGAAGCCAGATTCATTAACAATTACATTACTAACTTAATAACTGAAGTGATTCACTTAACAACTGGAGGAAGAAAGTGTCTATGGAGTGTCTCCATCATCCAGGTCATGGCTGTCCCGAAGACAACTGGACTTCCTTGATTTTTTCCCCCTTGAAACCATTTCGCTTCTCGTTGAAGAAGCTTCTTCGGTTCTGAAGAATGCCAATTCTTCAGTCAGAAGAGAAGAAGCTTCTTGGATGAGAAGCGAAACATTTCAAGGGGGAAAAAAACAACAAGAAAGTCAAGTTGCCTTTTGAAAAGCACCATTGTGGCAAGAAAAATGGTAAAAGGGACCCAAACTTGCTTAACAACTGTCTTGTTTAGCATGGAAATTTTTGGGCTCAATTGTGGTCATAGGTCGAGGACTACCTGTAATTTGGAACTATGGACCAAGGTTTGAGCATTGTGTTTTTGTAGTTTTATTCCTCTTATCATCTCTCCTTTTGTCCGTTTGAGATTAAGGTTACATACAT
The DNA here is from genome assembly GCF_051295495.1 of Thamnophis sirtalis. Lineage (NCBI taxonomy): Eukaryota > Metazoa > Chordata > Lepidosauria > Squamata > Natricidae > Thamnophis > Thamnophis sirtalis. The sequence continues at coordinate 12,372,921 of NW_028261385.1, read as the reverse complement.
AACATCTCCATTTAGATCCTAATTAGAAGAGACACATTGAGTCAGAAACTTAAGCAGGATCAGTCCTAACTGGTTGATGGATAGGAAACCTCTAGAAAATCCCAGGAATATATTAGGTGTACAATCTCTAAAAGTTTAATTTGAAAGGGACTTCTGTCCAGCCTCAGTTCTTCTGCTGCAAAATGAAGTTAATCCATCATGCATTTTAAGGATGGTGGTTTTAGACTTTCTCATTCTTTCCTTACCGTAACCAGTGTGTTTGCCATACATTTAACATTCATCTCCTAGTTTAATTAGATCAAAACTATTCTGTTTTCCTCAAAATAAGACCTCCCCAGATAATAAGCCCAAATGGGTTTTTGAGCGCATGCGCTAAAATAAGCCCTTCTGAGTGACCACGCTCGCCACCTCCTACACCTCACAAATAATAAGACCTCCTCAAAAATAAGGCCAAGCGCTTATTTCAGAGGGTCAAAAGAAAATAAGACCCTGTCTTATTTTCGGGGAAACACGGTAATTGTAGATTTTTTCAAAAAAAATCCATTCTTATCTTGAAGAAACGTGTGAAATTTGAGTGTGAATAAATCTAGAGCAGACTTCCCCAACATTTCAGGTTTGGCGGCCAGGAAAGGGGGGGGGAAGATTGGATGGATTTGTGGGAGGGGCAGGGCTGTGCATGCAGTCACCCATTGAACAAGTGGGGCCCTGAGCCCCCCCCCAACGTTTGCACAATTAGGGCTGTGTGCAAATGCATGCATGCACAGCAGCTGGCCACTCACCTGGCTTGGTTGTGAATAGGTTATGGCCCAGTAGTGGGACATGGTCCACAGGTTGGGGATCCCTGACCTAGAGAAAGCGGTATAGGATGTGCTGCATGATATTTAATTAACCGTAGCTCATTTCTCTGCCAATAAACCAATGTCCTTTCACAGGCACCTGATGAGCGAAACTATCACATTTTCTATCAGCTATGTGCCTCTGCTAGTCTTCCAGAACTGAAGGACCTCTCATTATGTAAGTATGCTATTTTGCACATAGTGTTTAGCCTCCCCAATGAACCTGCAGAATAATTCCTGAAACTCCAGATAATAAATTTGTGGAGCTTGGCATTTCCAAGAAAAAGAACTGTGTCTACAGAAAGAGTGAAGTTGTACAACCGTTGGCAGAATTGGTTTTGGGAAACAAAATAAACTGCTTGCAGTCTGACGCACCACTTTGAGACCACACCAGAGATGGTGTTGAAGTTCCAAGGCTTTGGGTGACTTCAGTTTCCATGCTCTAAGGGAGATGTCTGGTGAGTTTATGATCTTGGTGGCATCCATATGTTTTTGGCTTGTAAGGGTGGCCCTAACACAGATAGTTGGGCAAAAATTAGCCCTAGTCTTTATTTCAGAACAAGTGATGAGATCTGAAGATGCAGGATATTAAGATCTGTCATAATCAGAGCACTTCCTTGTGAAATTGCAGATGGATGCCCTAGACCCATGATGGCGAACCTATGGCATGCAGAACCCTCTCTGTGGCCACATGTGCCACTGCCAGCTGCTCTATCAGATATACAAATGCTTTATGAGTTGACAGCTGCCTCAAATGAAGGGACGGAGAGCCAGAAATGGACCAACTGAGCCCTAGGAGGAGCTGAAATTTGAACTTGTGTAGTGCATCATTTTTCTGGACTTATTGTATGCACAGATTGTTTCCTTGTGGGTTCAGGGTTCAGGCAAGTCCTTTCGGGAAATATGAGCTAAGTGCAAGCATTTCTCCCCCTTAACTTAATTTTGCTGTTGTTTGTATCCTAGTGGATGCCAAAGATTTTTTCTACACATCTTTGGGAGGGGACACCTCCCTTGAAGGAGTCGATGATGCAGAAGATTTTGAGAAAACAAAGCAAGCTTTCACCCTGCTTGGTAAGGATTTCATCCCAAATTGGGCCCCTTCCTAGGAGAACGTGTGGCTGATACAGCTATCCTTTGCAAACATTTAGGGCAGTGGTTCCCAAACTTGGCAACTTTAAGACTTGTGGACTTCAACTCCCAGAGTTCTCCAGCCAGAAGAGCTAGCTGGAGAATTCTGGGAGTTGAAGTCCACAAGTCGCCAAGTTTGGGAACCACTGATTTAGGGTAACTCTTCAGGAACTTTTCACAATATTGCAAAGTTTCGATGGAAGAGAATATTTGTAGCTCAGGGTGGAACTGTGGGGTCCTTGGCTTTGTTTGAGCTTGGTGGTTTTCTTTCAGTCATCTCATCACCATACTGGGTAACATCATCAGTCTACCAAGCCCAGAGAGCATAAAGGAAAAGAGCATCAGTGTAAAGTGTTTCAAATGTAGCTACTTTAAGATCCGTGGACTTCAACTCCCAGAATTTCCCAGCCGGCATCCATCTAAAAGTTGCCAACTTAGTAAAGCATTGGTGTAAAGCTGGAGTCATTTGAGCCGAGGTGGCGCAGTGGTTAGAGTGCAGCACTGCAGGCTACTTCTGCTGACTGTTGGCTTCCCGTTCGGCAGTTCAAATCTCACCAGGCTCAGGGGTGACTCAGCCTTCCATCCTTCCGAGGTTGATAAAATGAGGACCCAGATTGTTGGGGGCAATATGCTGACTCTGTAAACCGCTTAGAGAGGTAAAAGCACTATGAAGCGGTATATAAGTCTAAGTGATATTTGCATAAACTGTCCAGTGGTTTTTGCAATGACTTTTATAGGTTACCATTTTAATTAAATAATTGGTTTACTTGGCAAGCGGCACATATTTTATGTTATCTTCAATATAAACATGGGTAGAATCTCTAAGGAGCAGGCATGAGGTTAGAAAGTAAATTTTAGGTAATGCTGCTTGTAGGATAGATTTTCTTATAACTGTTTGTGTGGTGCTTAAAAAAGTGAGTGGGTATGCAGATGCCTCTGGTTGTATCCTCTGTAAAGACATTCTCTTAGTCCTTTACTAAGGGTGTAATTTCTGTTGCTTAGTCACATTGTAGTTTCTTGTGCTGCCAGTCACTATACAGGGGCTAAAATGGGAATAGAAGAACTTAAAGCAGTGATGGTGAATTTTTTGGGGTCGGCATATCAAATATCAAAACGACTATCTTGACTCTGCTGATATGTCTCACACAGAGACCCCAAGCAAAAGAGAAACAATTCTTTGCCTTTTCGTTTATCTTAAAAAACAAACAAACACACAGCCCCAATCATGTGGTGGGGCTGTCATTACCATCCATAATTACAAAAACGGAATACGAGTAACATTCATTTTTGGAGGCTGTGGAGGCTGCACAGGTGCCCAGACTTCTTGTGTGACTTCCAGAGTCTGTGGAAGAGCATTCCCAATTCTTGCACAACCTCTGCACCCTCCAAAAATCATGCAAGGAAAGGGCACACTTTCGGGAACGTGACCCGACAAATGCGCGAACGACAAAAGCGCGCCGACAGAAGCGCGATTTAAGTTAAGGTAAGGTTTAGGTTTAGGGTTAGGGTTAGGTTTAGGGTTAGGGTTAGGGTTAGGGTTAGGGTTAGGTTTAGGGTTAGGGTTAGGGTTAGGTTTAGGTTTAGGGTTAGGCTTACAGCGCGCTTCTGTCGGCGCACTGTTGTCGGCGCGCTCCAGCGCTCATTCGTCGGCGCGCTTTTGTCATCGCGGTTTAGTCAGGCGCGCTTTTGTCGTTCGCACATTTGTGGTAGAACCTTTTGGGAATATAGGTAGTTTTCAACTTACAACCACAAAATTTCTGTGGCTAAACAAGACAGTTGTTAAGTGAGTTGCACCTAGGATCTTTTTTTGGGGGGGGGACATAGTTAAACAAATGCACTGCAGTTGTTAAGGGAATCATGCGGTCATTAAACAAACATGGCGTCTCCCATTGACTTTGCTTCTGGAAAGTCAGCTAGAAAGATTGCAAATGGTGATCACATGACCTGAGACACTGCAACTGTCATAAATACCATATTTTTTGGAGTATAAGACGCATCAAGATTCCGAAGAGGCAAATTAAAACAAAAGTTTTTGCACTCTGCAGACCTCCCAAAAACGGCCTGTTTTTTGTGAAAACAGCCCCGTTTTTTGTCAAAAAAAGGACATGCATAGCTTTTAGAAGGCTTATAGAGTGCTCCTCGGGACTGGGGGGCAAAAAACAGCCCGTTTTTTGCTCATTTTTGCCCTCCTCAGCCCCCATAGCCTCCTAAAGGCTATGCACGGCCATTTTTGCAGAGTGGGTAGGGTTTCAGGAGGCCAAAAATGCTGTCACACCCAGATTTTCAGCCTCTTTTTTGAAGGAAAAGGGAGCGTCTTATACTCTGAAAAATACAGTACATGCCAGTTGCCAAGCACTCAAGTTTTGATCATGTGACCCTGCGGATGCTACAATGGTCGTGTGAAAACCAGTCATAAGTCACTTTTTCAGGGCTGTTATAACTTTGAACAGTTACTAAGCGAATATGTCTCTCCCCCCTCCCCATCTTCCCTGAGTCTTTATGCTTCCTGGGTTCGGGTCGACGCTAGGGCTCAGCACCTCGGACAGCACCCGGGAGTTTGGGGGAGCAGGTAGAGTTCTTTAAAGGAGATTCAGGTTAATGTCAAGGTTCCAAGTAGGACCCCCAACAAAAAAAAGACTCCGAGGCTTGAGTTACCTCATAGATCCATTTTATTAGAGATGTCATATTGGCACATCTGGGAAAACCCGAATCTGAAAGTTTCCAGGTTTTCCCCATTCAAAAGAAAGTCCAAGCCCCTGCCCAACACCCACATATCCATCACATGGTCCAATCAGAAATCATCCAAAACTGGAGATGCCACCCAATCACCTCATCGCAGCTGCAGGGCAAGACGTCCTTGACTCTATGAGAAAGAATGTTATTTTGACTATATATCACCACACTCTCTATCTGTGATGGCGAACCTATGGCACATGTGCCAGCTGTCAGCTGCGGCGTGCATGCGCGTGCTGGTCAGCTGATTTTTCACCCTTCCGGAGGGCCAGTGGAGGCCATTTTTGCTCTCCCAAAGCTTTCGTAAAGCCTCTGGAGGCTGGAGAGAGAGAAAACGTCCTCTCCCACCCACCGGAGGCCCTCCAGAAGCTGGAAATGGATTGTTTCCAAACTTCCGGTTGGCCCGTTGGGGCCATTTTTTGCCCTCCCCAACCTCCGAAGGCTTTACTGAAGCTTGGGGAGGGGGAAAAGTTATAACGGCACTGAAAAAATGACTTATGACTGGTTTTCACACGACCATTGCAGCATTCTCATGGTCACATGATCAAAACCTGAGTGCTTGGCAACTGGCATGTATTTATGACAGTTGCAGTGTCTCGGGTCACATGATCATCATTTGCAATCTTCCCAGCTGACTCCCCACAAGCAAAGTCAATGGGAGAAGCCGCATTTGTTTAACGACTGCATGATTCACTTAACAATTGCAGTGCATTTGCCAGAAGTTTGGAAACAATCCATTTCTAGCTTCTGGAGGGCCTTCGGGGGGGGGAGTGTTGGGGGAGGCTGTTTTCGCCCTTCCCAGGCTTCAGGAAATCCTCTGGAGCCTGAGGAGGAGTCATGTGTGCATTTGCGGGGGGGGGGGTTTCGCGCATGTGCAGGTGGGCGGGATAATTGGGTGGGTACATCCGCGTGCACGCGCAATTTTGGCACACCATAAGAAAAAGGTTCACTATCACTGCTCTATATATTCCCCCGTCCCATTTTCCCACAGGAAAAAATGTGGCAGGCCTGAAGTCACAAATATTAAAGATGGTACGAATAGTTGTAAGTTGAGGACTATCTATCGTTGTTGGTGAATGCTGGCCTGTCACCCAAAATGTAGAGGTTCACCATCACCGATTTAAAAGAAGACATGCCATCCCCCCAGTAGTGGGTTTCAAAAATTTTTGGAACCTCTTCTGTAGGTGTGGCCTGCTTTCCGGGTCCACTGGTGGAACCTTTTCTAACCGGTTCGGTAGATTTGACCAACTGGTTCTACCGAATAGGTGCGAACTGGTAGGAACCCACCTCTGCATCCCCCAAAAAACTGTGGGGTTTGTGGTGCAGGGATGGGCAATTGATGATGGTCCAGATTTTGCCGAAAATCCATCTTCCAGCGTCCCTTGTCGTATGTCATGCTCGTTGGGACTGCTGGCAAATTCAGGCACTTGAAAACTGGATATCAATCATGTTTTTCAGGAGTAAAGGAGTCGTATCAGATGACCATTTTTAAAATACTCGCTGCTGTCCTACACCTTGGAAATGTGGATTTTCGTTCTGAACGTGATGGAGAATCCTGCAGTATAACGGTACGGTTTTTTTTTTTTTTGTGGGCACATACGGTGCTCGGTACATCAAAGTGGAACCATCTTTAGATCGGCTTTTTTCTTAATCTTTTGATTAATGCAATGCACATCAAAAAGAAGCAGGGCTTTGATTGTGTAAGACAACTAGAGCCTCCTAAACTGCAAGGGCTTCTTTCAAGAGGGCAGCGCAATTTTTGTGACACCGCACGTCTAATGTTATGCAAAGTCTTGACGTAATTATATCCCGTGTCAAGGGAGTTCCCTTGAGACCTTTAAGGTCTGGGATACTTCTTTATTTCTCATTATGCAGACAGAGCATGGAGGGAAGGAATCAGTGGCCAGAGTTTTATAAGCTTCAATAAATCCTACAGAGCAAAATGCTCATCCTCTCACTCAACCCACCCCTATTCTAACCAGATAAAATGTAATGTTGTTAGTTGCGAAGGCATGTCCGACCCATTGCAAGCCCATGGACAACATTCCTCCAGCCTTCCTGTCCTCTACCATCCTCTGGAGTCCATTTAAGCTCACGCCTACTGCTTCGGTGACTCCATCCAGCCACCTCATTCTCTGTCGTCCCCTTCTTCTTTTGCCCTCAATTGTTCCCAGCATAAGGCTCTTCTCCAGTGAGTCCTTCCTTCTCATTAGGTGGCCAAAGTACTTGAGTTTCCTCTTCAGGATCTGGCCTTCTAAAGAGCAGTCAGGGTTGATCTCCTCTAGGACTGACCGGTTGGATCGCCTTGCAGTCCAAGGGACTCGCAGGGGTCTTCTCTAGCACCATAGTTCAAAGGACTCAATTCTTTGGCGCTCAGCCTTTCTTATGGTTCAACCCAGTGGTTAAATCTAATTCCGCCCCCCCCCCCGATTCTGTGGGTGTGGTTTTAAGGAGTCATGTGACTGGGTGGGCATGGCCAACTTTTTTTCACTTTTTAAAGCATTTTTTCCCTACCAGTTTGGGTGAATAAGCAGGGGAAAAATGCTTTAAAAAATGGGGGGGGGGGGAGAGCTTCTGATGTGAGCCAGACGATGGTCAGAAGCTTTCCCCCCACTTTTTAAAGCATTTTTAAAGCAAAAATGCTTTAAAAAGTGGGGGGAAACCTTCCGATGATCGGGGGGCTCACAGCTGAGTGACATTCGTCCCTACTGGTTCGGCCAAACTGGGCGGATTTCACCCCTAGTCCAACTTCACAGCCATACATTGCAACTGGGAAAACCATAGCTTTGACTATACGCACTAAAATGTGATACAATTGCTGATTAATCTGTTAGTCCTCAACTTACCAACATGGTTGAGACGCCAAATTTCCATTGCTGAGCAAGACAGTTGTTAAATGAGTCTTGTCCCATTTTTTGAACTTTCTTACCACGGTTGTTAAGAAAACCACTACAGTTGTTCAGTTAGTGACATGGCTGTTCAGTGAATTTGGCTTCCCTATTGACTTTGCTTGTCAGAAGGTCGCAAAAGGGGATCACTGGACCCAGGACACTGCAACCGTCGTAAATGTGAGTCAGTTGCCAAACATTCAAATTTTGTTTAACCTGACCATGGATATTCCGGAAAATGGCCATTGGCGGGAAAACCAGTGATAAGTCACTTTTTCAGTGTCATTTTGAACAGTTACTAAATGAATGGTTGTAAGATGAGCACTATCTGTATGTGTTTCCATGATCGTCCACTGAAGTGTTTTCTTTTTTTCTAATTCCAATATTATGTTGTTTTTTAGTTTTTGTATGTTCCCCCCCTTCCTTTTTATCTGTAAGCCTCCCTGAGTCTCTCGAGAGTGGGCGGCATACAAACCTTATAAATAAAATAAAATAAAATAAATAAATAAATAAAATTTCAGTTTATTGCAGTCATAGAATAGAGACCAGAACAAATAAAAACACTACATGAATGTCCAATTAAAAATTCTAGAATATAATAATAAATAACAGTTAAAATCTGTGTTGAAATCCAGTCTGTCAATTACACAGGGCCTAACGTATACTAAAATAATCCATATGCTGTTTGGCCCCAATCCATAAACTTTGAACTTTGCATGTTAGTATTAAATTGACTATGGTCCTCACAGTTTATGGATTGTTTGTTTTAGTCTAGGCCCGTGATGGCGAACCTATGGCACAGGTGGCACACGGAGCTATTGGTTAGGGCACGCAAGGCATTGCCCTGTCAGCTTCCCAATTGACTTTGGCCTTCATTTTCGGCCTCCTGAAGCCTCCGGAGGATGAAAAACAACCCAACGTGCAAACTGGAAGTTTGGGAACTGACTTCCGATTTGTGCATTTGGGCTGTTTTTCCACCTCCGGAGGGCGAAAAACGGCACTACGAGCAAACCGGAAGTCTGTCCCTGAACCTTTTGGGTTGGCCGGAGAGCTATTTTTCGCCCTCCGGAGGCTTCAGAGAAGCCTCCTGAAGTCTCTAGAGGGCCTCCAGGAAGGCTGGGGAGGCCATTTTCACCCTCCCCAGGCTCCTAGAAAGCTTCTGGAGCCTGGGAGGGTGGAAAAATGAGTCCATCAACTGCCAAAATTGAGAGGGGGGCCAGGGTCACCTTCTATGCATGCACATAAAATTATGGGTGTGGGCACGCCTGCGCCATGACTTCCCCCCCCCCCCGCGTTCCCCCCATTTTTGGCATGCAATGGGGAAAAAATTAGTCATCACTGATATAGGCCATGTGTAATTGGCAGACTGGATTTTAACATAGATTTATAACTGTTATTTATTATTTTATTCTAGAATTCTTAATTGGTCATTCACTGAGTGTTTTTATTTGTTCTGGTTCTATGACTATACTAAACCGAATTCAAATGTTACAACATGGCTTGCAAAGTTGCGACACCTCTCTTAAGAAATAATGCTGTGGCCTGTTTTTTAATTCTTAGCCTTGGACATGCTGAGCCGATAAGCAAATCTTATTTTCAAGTATTTGCTGTCCTTAATGATGGCGATGAAGTTTAATTGAAATGCATCCATGATTCTGGACGGTTGATCTGCCTGCTAATGTATTTAATCAGCAAAGCACAGCAAAATATGAGGTGCAGAGAAAAAGTTTTCTACCGTCTACATTCCCCGCCCAATGCAGCCTCCTGAGGCTCCTTCCCTTCATTTGAGAATTGCCAGCATAACAATTACGTGCTAGTGAAGACGTCTTACAGTAGTAATTCCGGCACAATTTGAGTGCAATAAATGAGGATTGTCGGGACTTCCAATTACAAAACAGGATTCCCCTGAGTACAGAATGTTCGTCAGCTTTTTCAATCATGTGCACATGGTGCCATTTTTAACCTTCCCCCTCGCCCCCCCCCCCCCGTGTTTGTTAATAGTTTACAAAATAATCTAAATCCCATCAAGTTTCTTGCATTGGCTCCTGAGAATCTCATGAGGAATACAGAGATCTTAGGAGATTCGGCATACTTGCAAAATAGCGATTCCTTTCATTATTATTTTTTTAAACCAGTAATTGGAGACCCAATTTGATGTAGCAGTTAAGACCCCCCCCAGGTCACTGGGACACTGAGTTTTAATCCCGCCTCGGGCACAAGGACAATCACTCACCCTCAACCCCAGTAAGCCTGCCTGTGATGCTTGATCAGATATACAGGTAGTCCTCGACTTATAACAGTTCGATTAGTGACCGTTCAAAAGTTACAACGGCACTGGAAAATGTGACATGACCCTTTTTCATAGTTACGACTTTTGCAGCATCCCCCATGGTCACGTGATCAAAATTCAGGTGCTTGACACCTGCTCATATTTATGACCCTTTGCCATGTCCCAGGGGTCATGTGATCCCCTTTTGCGACCTTCTGACAAGCAAAATGGATGTGGAAGGCAGTTTCGCTTAACAACCGTGTGACTAACTTAACACCTGCAGTGATTGGCTTAACAATTGGGGCAAAACTCACTTAGCAAATATCTTGCTTAACAACATAAACTTTTGGGCTCAATTGTGATCATAGTTTTTGTGGTCATAGGTTTCCTGCCTAAGCAGGTGGTTGGACTAGAAGACCTCCAAGGTGCCTTCATTCCATTCTATCCTATCCTATCCTATCCTATCCATCCTATCCTATCCTATCATGTTGAGGAGTACCTGTAAACAGAATAATGGATTGGGAAAGACCGTGTCTTCATTTTGACTAAGTGAAGGGAAAAAGCTTTTGGTCTTTATATTGTTAAACAATCAAGGTCAGAATCCAGTTCTCCTCTACACTATTGTACTTATCCAGGAACCACCCACTGATTCTTGCACAGCAGCTTCATAATGCTAACTTTGATGTAAAGTCGCAGAGGAATGTAAACTGGACTACCGGATGTCCAGATTCGGGGGGGGGGGGGATATCTAACCCAACACAAAAATGAGTGGGTTTCGATGCCACCCACCAGTGCTAATAATCTTTATTAAAGCCATAGTTTTTGTAAGAAGTTGAATAGGAGTTAGTTGCTGTGATTTATACAGGAGGAAAACTTCCAGACTTTCTCCAACTAACAGATATTGCGCTTAATTGGATAAATGCTCTAGATATTAATATATAGACCACTTAACTATTCTTAGGAATCACTGTATTTTAAAATGTAACCTATATCATATATAATTTCTTGAATTCCTCAAACCTTACAAAGTTGACTACATCTTTCCATCATTCATGTATCATAGTATGATGTGTTCCTTCTACATTATTTTATTATTGATATCCACGTGTTCTATGCCATACACTATAAAAGAAAGTAATTTAGCCAGAGATCCAGAAGGCGACGTCAACCTCCACTGTGTGCTTTGCTGAATCAGATGTCTTTCTTTATATCCTATAGAACCAGATGAACACCTGCATCATTTTTGCAGATTACTGGGAGTGGAGCACAGTCAGTTGGAACACTGGCTTTGCCATCGGAAGCTGGTGACCACTTCGGAAACCTACATCAAGAATATGTCCCTCCAACAAGCCGTCAACGCCAGGAATGCGCTAGCCAAGCATATCTACGCCCAGCTGTTCAACTGGATTGTGCAGCATATCAACAAGGCCTTGCACACGACGGTCAAGCAGCATTCTTTTATTGGTGTGCTGGACATTTATGGGTGAGCAACAAGCTTTTCGAAATCCTGTTTTTCCACCCTTTTGCTTGTATTTGCTTGGATCAATCTGGCATTCCCACATACGCACCAAAGGCAAATTCCTTGTGTGTCCAATCACACTTGGTCAATAAAGAATTCTGTTCTGTTCCTATTCCTATTCCTATTCCTATTCCTATTCCTATTCCTATTCCTATTCCTATTTCCTATTCCTATTCCTATTCCTATTCCTATTCCTATTCCTATTCCTATTCTGTCCTGTCCTGTCCTGTCCTGTCCGATCCTATCCTATCCCATTCCTATTCCTATTCCTATTCCATTCCATTCCATTCTTTTCTTATTCCATTCCTATTCTATTCTATTCTATTCTATTCCATTCCTTTTCATTCCTATCCCATTCCATTCATTTCCTTTCGTTTCCTTTCCTTTTGTTTCCTTTCCATTCCTATTCTATTCCATTCCATTCCATTCTATTCCTATTCTATTCTTTTCTAATCCTATTTCTATTCTATTCCTATTCCTATTCCTATTCCTGTTCCTGTTCCTATTCCATTCCTTTCCTTTCCATTCCATTCCATTCCTTTCCATTCCTATTCCATTCCATTCCATTCTATTCCTATTCTATTCTTTCTAATCCTATTTCTATTCTATTGCTATTCCTATTCCATTCCATTCCATTCCATTCTATTCTATTCTATTATTTCTTGCATCTTCTCTAGGCAGTGGAGTTTAGTAAGTTTTGTGGTGTGGCTCTTTCCTCTTACTTGCCAGAGCATAAGAGCAACACTTGGAAAGCAAGTTGTAGGGAGGAGTCTCACATGCTGGCATCAAAGTCGATTTGTGGGTGTGTTGCTTTTTGTCAAATTTGATAAAGCACAGCTGGAGCAGGCTGACTCCTGAGATGCTGAAGTGTGTAATAAGTTGTGCTGTGATCATAGGGACTGTTCTATCCCTCTCTTGTGCACAGGGGAAAGGGTCTGTCCTGTCTCCAGTGTCAAAATTATGTGAGTGCGCTAATTCTCCCAAGTAGTGAAAATCAATACGGTAGGAGCAGGTGGAACTATTGCAAAGAGATGGGTAGAAATCAGCCCACTTTAGAAGAAGAGGGATGGATAGTCTCTTACATAAGTTGGAAAGAAGAATGAGGCACGAAAGCATTTGTTGTTGTTTTAAATATAGATTTTGATCTTGGAAACACTGCACATTATTCTAATTTTCTGTATATGGCTTCTTACAAAAACTATGGCTTTAATAATAGCAACAGCAATAGCGCTTAGACTTATATACCGCTTCACAGTGCTTTACTGCCCTCTCTAAGCGGATTACAGAGTCAGCCTATTGTCTCCAACAACCTGGGTCCTCATTTTACCCACCTCGGAAGGATGGAAGGCTGAGTCAACCTTGAGTCGGTGAGACGTGAACTGCCAAACTGCTGGCAGCTGGTGTTCAGCAGAAGTAGCCTGCATTACTGCACTCTAGCCACTGTGCCACCGCGGTTCTTAAAGAGGAAAGAAAATAAAGATTATTTATCAGGAGTCCTTACAATGATTATGACCTGGTTATGAGCCAAATGGGTTCCACTTATTGCTTGATAGATGAAGCAGGAAGTCTATGATAAAAGTCTGTGGAGATTCTCAGTCATCCAGGTCATGATTGTCCCAAAGGTGCTTTTTGAAGAGGCAAGTGGACTTTCTGGTTTTTCTTTGAAGACGTTTCCCTTCTCATCCAAGAAGCTTCTTCAGCTCTTCTCAGAATCCATTCTGAATCTATTCTCAGAGCCGAAGAAGCTTCTTGGATGAGAAGCGGAATGTCTTCAAAGAAAAACTAGAAAATCCACTTGCCTCTTCAAAAAGTACCTTTGGGACGACTATGATAAAAGCAACTGATGCATCAAGGCCCTTATTGCCACCCTTGGCCAAGAAAGTGAAGTGCCTCCAGATTGGTCTTAATCAGATTTATTGAAAGGAGAAGAAGACATCCGTTATGACGAACCTGTGGCACATTTGCCACAGGTGACACGCGGTGCCCTCTCAGTGGGCACGTGAGCCATCACACAGCTCACCTTCACCACACATGTGCACGTGCCTCCTGCCAGCCAGCTGATTTTGGGGTCTCTGCCGCACATGTGGGAGACGCATACATGCGGATACATGCTGGGGGCAGGGGGTTCATGCGCACATGGGGGCAGGGGAGCGGCACCCCCCCTCACGCCCCATTTTTGGTTTCAGGAAGGCCTGCTAGGCCCAAAATGGGGCACGGGGGTTCGCACGCATATGTGGAAGGAGCACGGGGGGGAGTTATGCGTTCATACGCAGGGGGGTGGGGCACATTGCATTATGGGTGTGGGCCTGTGTGCGATTTTGGCACGCGAAGACAAAAAGGTTAGCCATCATTGGAAGTGTAAAAAAACACCAGACACTTTTTATCATAGGTGGTGGACGAACAATGAGGCAAAAAAATATTGGAAAATGATTCAATTATGGTTAGAACAAATGGTGGGAGACCAAATCTTGTTTAAACCAGAAATTCCTCTCCTAGGTATAATACCGGAAGGGTTTAAGAAAGATACACTTTATCTAATTATACATGTACTAACTATGGCGCGCATAACTTATGCACAATATTGGAAAAAAGAAAATACGCCATCAGAACTAGATTGGCCTGTTGCGGAAGCAGATAGGCTCACTCTCGAACTTAAAAATAAAGGGGAATCAGAATATTTTTGAAGTCTGGAACAGATTTTATGACTGGCATAAGACCAGGTGACAAGACTGGAACAAACTGTATATATTGTGATTGGACAGAAGGATAGACAATGTATTAAGTAGGCTAATTGTTAAGGGTTGAGACTAGCTGTATATAATGTAAATGTATTGCCACTTCGACTTCGCAGTACTGCATTGTTTTAAATGTAAAAATAATAAAAATATATTGGGGGGGGGAAGGTTAGCCATCACTGGGCCACATAATTTTGGAGATAAGTACCTTATTCATAGTAAGGATGTTAAAGCATCTTTGATGCATTCTCATCCCCTAAGGTCAGACCCAATTGGATTCCTGTTCCTGGGCACAGAGAATGCCACTGCAGGATGTATCCTTGGAGAGAACTCCCCTTTCCCTTCTCTAGCAGCATGACATACAAACATTCATTGGAGCCATTCGATAGGATGATAGCTTGCGTTTTGTTTGCTGAGATCCGAATGTAAGGGCAGTGTGTGATTCAGATGAGTGACTTTGGGAAGTGTTAAGTCAGAATCTCTGGATGTTTCAGCATTAGATTTCATACAGTAGCAGGAAGCAATCGGATTCCTACTTTATTTGACAGTAGATAGGAATCCGATCCATTAAAGCAAAGCCCAGATCAAAAGTCGTAGTTGAAAAGAACGCGAGAGTATTAAACTGTATCTCGAGAAAGACATTGTGTTAATCGACTTCAAAACAGGATGTTGCATTTCCATTACAGCAACATGCTTAAAAACCATAAAATGCAATGGTATTATCTTAAAACTTTTTGTTTTCCTTAATTGGTTTCAGTTAAGCTGTTACACTTCACAACAGAGGAGTACGTGGCTGTATTAAATACGAATTTGGAGTTACATGTGAATCTTCTTAAAATGGCAGTGCAAAGCTATTTTAAGCCCTTTATCTATAGGGCCTAATGAAAGCAGCCTGGTACTTAGGCCTTCATCGGCTGATAATCTTTCATAGTTGAATAGAAAGAATCTCATTTTCCCCCCTTTTCATTCTTCGACGTTTGCTTGGTATCCAGTGGTATTATTTCTCTATAGATCTTGCTCAGGATTTTATCAGACCAAAAATAATGAACTATTCAAACTTGTCTCAAGATATTTTAATAGTGTTGTACCGATGCTGTCAGGTGCTCCTTCGTTTAATAATCAAGAAAGAAACCACTCAACTCCATGCTTTAGAATTTAAGTGTACTTTTACTAATTACAAACGATGAGTAGCAAAGCAAAGCTGAGTCTGAGTAAAAAGGCGCGAAAGCGATAGATATCATGCATAATTCAATCCCCTCCCCTTGGCACCCCATTTCATAGTCCAATAATAAGTCACCCAACCGTCAGGTGGGAGATGTCTTCAAAAAGCATCATCAGGCTGGAATGCTGGAAAGTTTATGGTTTAATTTAATTGGTTTAATTTATTTGTATGCCGCCCTTTTCCCTGAAGGGACTCAGGGCGGCTCACAACTCAAAAAGGGAGGGGAAATACAAACAGAGTTACAAAAACATAGAAACCATACATAGTTAAAAGCACAACAATCATACCATTCGAAGTGGCGCAGCGAGTCTTTAGCCCCAGGCCTGTCGGAACAGCCAGGTTTTAAGGGCTATGCGGAAGGCCTGGAGGGTGGTGAGGGTACGAATCTCCACGGGGAGTTCGTTCCAGAGGGTCAGAGCAGCCACAGAGAAGGCTCTCCTCCGGGTAGTCGCCAGTCGACACTGGCCGGCTGATGGAATTCGGAGGAGGCCTAGTCTGTGGGATCTAATTGGTCTAGTGGAGGTAATTGGCAAGTTAGCCTTGGCGGGAAACTCCCTTCTTCCACATGTGCAGATAGATGGTCAGGACAGCTCCTAATAACAATCCTCCAGTACATAATGATTCCCCTCCCAATTACCATGCCCCCCCCTCCCCGTTTCAATGGCAGCCGAAAAGCAGCAGCGAAGCAGAGGCTGACGGATGCCTTCAAATTACCCCTTCTCTCTCTCGCTCCCTCTCTTCCACCCTCCCTCTTCCTCTCCCTTGCTCTCCTCCCCGCTCTCTCTCCCTCTCCCTCCCCCTCCTTCCCTCAAGAATCTGTTGCAAATAGTTCATTCTAGACTTGGATTTCATATGGTAAAAATGTTAGATGGTTGGGAAGCACTTAAACCTTTTCCCTAATTCCTTGCTACTGTGTCATTGTGAGAAATTTAAAATTATGGTTCCTATGCCCAGAGGCTAGGTCGGTGTTCTACCCATTGAAATTTGGAAATAGGATAGGTCTCTAGGACAGCCGTTTGGTAGTCTACTGGCTTTGTGGATCGGTACTGGCAGGGGGAGAGGAGATGGTTCCATGTAAGTTCTGGGCGAGCATGGGCGCAGTTCAGGGGTGGGTTTCTCACCCCATTCCAACCGGTTCAGTTGGAACTGGGCCGGCGGCATCCTCGTGCACACGCACAGTGCATGCATGCGTACTAGCGCCTGTGCGATGCTCCAGCTGCTCCTGGAGGATCGCGCAGGCGCTGTATGCGTTCTGCGCATGCGTGGAAGCGCAGAACTCGTCAAAACCGGGTAAGAAATGCGGGTGGGCGGGTGGATCCTTCGGCGTTCCCGGAAGTTACTTATTTCCGGGTTCACCGACCAACCAGTTCACGGGGACCGCCGCGAACCGCCTGAAACCCACCCCTGGCGCAGTTTCATTTGCACAAGTGGCAGGCACACACGCTGCTTGAACAAATAGAGTTGCATGCATGCACACACTCGTCCACTGCTTGCCCGGCCCAGTTCTGAATGGGCCACAGCCCGGTACTGGACGGTGGCCCGGGGGGGGGGACCCCTGCGCTAGAAGACAGTGAGTGATAGAATTGATGGGGCTGTTAGCCTAAACGTTTCTTCCCCAATATAATGCTCCCCAAATATATTGGAATTACAGCTCTAAAATTGCATCCTGTGATAGCTGTTCATGCATCTGTAGGATTCTGGATTGGGAAAATTTAAGCTAAGCTCTCGTTGATATTTCTAAACTGGAAGTAATTTTGATTTATCGACGTCATTTTAATAACTCTCTCAAATCGGATTCCCAAGGTGGTTTATAAAAATAGTACAATAATTAATCCGTAAATATGAATGATTGTTTTCTCTCCAGAAACTATTCTTTGAATCCTTTTTCTAAGAATATTCTTTTCTTTTGCAGGTTTGAGACCTTTGAATATAATAGCTTTGAACAATTCTGCATCAATTACGCCAATGAAAAATTACAGCAGCAGTTCAATTTGGTAATTTGGATTGTAAATTTATGTTAGTGTCTTTCGGGGTGGAACCAAAGAATACAAAGATATACAAAATGTGCCTTGACTAAAATGTTTTAAGAATGTAGTAAATGAATAAGATATAGGAATAACTAACATGTTCATGAAGTTTGTCTTCTAAAAGGGATTAACCGACTCTATTTACATTACATAGAACTGCTATTAAAAAGCAAATAAATTTTTAACGAGCTCTGTTTACTAGATGGGAATTATGTGAGTTCCCACTGTGAAAATGCGTTGATTTGCAAATATTGTCTCAGCTGAAATCCTTTAAAATAATATTTCAGATTGGGAACCCCACTATATTTGCATTACATAATGATATAATAATTTTATGAGTGAGCTAGATATTTTCTTTCAACATAACCTTTGAGAGTTCCTCAGTTCCTTAATAAATAAGCAAACATTATTGGAAGACCAAGAAAAAGGAAATTAAATTTCCTTCAATTTAAGTACAGCAGATTTTTTAAAGTTATGCCCTATACCTAGTCCCATGATGGCGAACCTATGGCACGTGTGCCTGAAATGGCAGGCAGAGCCATGTCGCCCGGCACACATGGCCTCGCCCATTACTCTCCTGCGTTTCTGGCATACATGTGCACACGATGATCAGCCAGCCTTCGTATGTGTTCCAGTACCGTAAACGGGAAGAACTGGTCTTCTGATTTCCACGTGTACATGTGCGCATGAGCGCCGGACACCTGATTGTCATGCACGCATGCATGCCAGAAATACAAAGAGTTGCTCGGTGCGCATGCGCGTGCTGGAAACAGGAAGTTCCAGTTTCTGGCAAGCACATGCGCACTGGGCAGCTCCTCTTCCGGGTCGCTTCCCCGACGAGGGCGCGCCCTCCCTTTTTAACACAGTGCCAAAAAGGATCACCGTCATTGACCTAGTCCAGTGATGGTGGACCTATGGCATGCATGCCACAGGTGGCATGCGGAGCCATTTGTTAGGCTCTAGGCTCCAGAGGCTTTATAGGAGCCTGGGGAGGGTGAAAAGAGCCTCCTCCCCCCCCCCTGGAGGCCCTCCGGAGGCTTCATGAGCTTCCCTGAAGCCTCCGGAGCGCAAAAAACCGGCCCTATGGGCAAACTGGAAGTTTGGGAATGGACTTCTGGTTTGCTTGGAGGGTCGTTTTGACTGCTCCGAAGACTTCAGGGAAGCCTCATGAAGGTCCTTGAAGCCTCTGGAGGGCTTCCGGGGGAGCAGGGAGGTTGTTTTCGCCCTCACCAGGCTCCTATAAAGCCTGGGGAGGGAGAAAAAAAGCATGCAAAAATGGGGGGTTGTGCCTGTAGTGCGTGCATGCGCACTGGGGTGTGTGTCGCACATTGCATTATGGGTGTGGCATGCCCGCACATGACCCCACCTGTGCTCCCCCCATTTATGGCACGCTGTCCTAGTCTCTTTTTTAAAAAACACAATCCTTAGCACTATATTCCCGTTCAGTGGTGGGTTGTGTACCGGAGCCTACGGTACGGTGCTCCGGAGGGCCCACCCTTCTGAGCACCTTACCTGTCCTTTAAGCCTTTGGCGTTTCTGCGCATGTGCATGGCATGTACGTTGCCTGCGCAATGTTCCGTCGAGCACTGGGACATTGCGGAGGCATCACAAGAACGTACGGCGCATTTGTGTGCCATGCTCGTCCATGTGGTTGATGCCGGGCCCACCACTGTTCCCTTTACTTGGAGACTGTGTTCCTCGGATCTTCATGATTTTTAGCTGTTTCCATTCTACAAAAGTTCTATAAGTTTGATCTCCCCTGTGGCTTTTTTGATAATTTCCAATGTTATTTTTTTTTAAAAAAAACCAACTCTACTGATTTTCTGCTTTATTTTGCTCATTTTGCTTCCTATTGACTTTTTTAAAGTAATTAAAAAGTCCCTAAAAGCAATTCTTCACAGCAACGCATATCGCACCGGATTGACAGATAGGGTGAAATATTTATTTTAAGATATTCATCAATCCTTGCGAAAATTCTGTTTGCTGCTGCGTGTTTTCTTAATAGCCTAATACATTATATCTTCAGATCCTTACAAGTGATTCATGTTATAGCAATTCAGCTATTACTCGTGGGTGATTTCAAGTTGTTAACAGTCCTATCCTTATGTGTAGATTTTATGCGTGTGTTTAATTTGGTTCCACCACAAAACCACGTTCGACTAAAGGGTGCTCGACGAAACCGCGTAGCTGACGTCATCACAGCGCGACAACAGCGCGGAGACAGAACACGCTGTAAACGCTAAACCTAAAATTAACCCCTAAACCTAAACCCCACCCCCCTAAACCTAACCCTAAACCTAACCCTAAACCTAATCCTTAACCCTAAACCTAACCCTTAACCTAACCCTAAACCTAATCCTAACCCTTAACCTAACCCTAACCCTAACCCTTAACCTAACCCTAACCCTAACCCTAACCCTAACCCTAACCCTAACCCTTAACCTAACCCTTAACCTAACCCTTAACCTAACCCTAACCCTAACCCTAACCCTTAACCTAACCCTAACCCTTAACCTAACCCTAAACCTAACCCTAAACCTAACCCTTACCTTAAGTTGAATCGGCTTGCTTTCAAAGCGCTATTTAAAGCGCCCTTCTTTCTCCACGCTGGCTGTTGTCGCCCTGTTGATGACGTCAGCGACGTGGTTTAATCGGGCGCGGTTTTGACGGGTCACGCCTTGCAACCCACTGCCAGCCAAAATGGAGATCGCGAGGGCCACACACAGCCCTCTCAAGCTTTGTTTTCGCTGGCAGAGGCACCGCGGGGCGGTTGCTTGCTCTTTCCACCCCCCTAAACCTAACCCTAAACCTAACCCTAAACCTAATCCTTAACCCTAAACCTAACCCTTAACCTAACCCTAAACCTAATCCTAACCCTTAACCTAACCCTAACCCTAACCCTAACCCTTAACCTAACCCTAAACCTAACCCTAACCCTTAACCTAACCCTAAACCTAACCCTTAACCTAACCCTAACCCTAACCCTTAACCTAACCCTAAACCTAACCCTAACCCTAACCCTTAACCTAACCCTAAACCTAACCCTAAACCTAACCCTAAACCTAACCCTTACCTTAACTTGAATCGGCTTGCTTTCAAAGCGCTATTTAAAGCACCCTTCTTTCTCCGCACTTGCTGTTGTCGCCCTGTTGATAACGTCAGCGACGCGGTTTAATCGGGCGCGCTTTAGTCGAGCGCGGTTTTGTCGTGCCACGGTTTAATTTTTGTTCTACTATAATCTTTTTTGCATTTATTGCAATACAAAATACACGATCCCTGATTTTTAAAATTGAGCATGACTCCATATCAAGGGTCAACCCAGATCTCAGTTGCTGTTGCCACTGTGCCACCAAACCATAATAACAGCAAGATTTAAGGTGAAATCTGCTGTTTTGATTTCACTGTATGGCTTCTTATACTTCCTCAGTTTTTGTGGAAACACCCTAAAATCAAGAAACTTTATTGCATACATACAGCCCTCAACCTACAACCACAATTCAACCCAAACTTTCTGTTGTTGAGACATTTAAGTGTGTTTTGTCCCACTTTACAACCTTTTTGCCTCGGTTGTTAAGTGAATCACTGCAATTGTTAAGTGAGTAACACAACTGTTAAGTGAATCTGGCTTCCCCATTGACTTTGGTTGCCAGAAGGCCACAAAAGGGATCACTTGACCCCGGGACACATCAACTGTCATAAATATGAACCAGTTGCCAAGCATCTGAATTTTTATCACATAATCATTGGAATGCTGCAAAGGTCGTAACTGTGGAAAACGGTCATAAGTCCCTTTTTTCCAGTGCCATTGTAACTTTGAACGGTCACTAAATGAACTGCT
Source organism: Thamnophis sirtalis (assembly GCF_051295495.1). Lineage (NCBI taxonomy): Eukaryota > Metazoa > Chordata > Lepidosauria > Squamata > Natricidae > Thamnophis > Thamnophis sirtalis. Next base: position 12,351,726 of record NW_028261385.1, on the reverse strand, counting down.
GTAAGTCGAGAACTTCCTGTAGTTAAGTGTTAACTACAAAAACCTTTTTTGTTTTGTTTTAAAGTGCAGGATACCTATAGCTGAGTAATTATCACATGCATCTAAAAGGATTAGTGTGTTCAAACAAAAATGTTCTTGCAGCTTTAGAGAGTAATAGATTTGATATTCTGAGATGCTTAAATGGCTCAGGATTTCATTTTGTTTTCTTCAATTCCTTTTTTTTCTGCCTTTTTATTGCATTCAGTATAAATAGCCTGTAATGTGCAAAAATTATAAATGCCCAAAGAAAATTACCATATTTTTCGGAGTATAAGATGCACCTTCTCCCCCCCCCCCCCCCACCACCAAAAAAGAGCGTGGAAATGTTTGTGCGTCTTATACATAGAATACAGCCATTTTTGGTCTCCTGAAGCCCCGCCGCCATATCCGATTTTTGCACAAAACGGGCCGCTTTTCGCAAAAACAGAGGCTGTTTTGCCTTCCTTCAGCCCCCAGCAGCACTCTGCAGGCTTCAGCAGGGCTGGGGCAAGATAAACATGCCCCTGTTTTTGTGTAAAAACTGGCCATTTTTTTACAAAAACGGAGGCTTTTTTGCCTTTCCTCAGCCCTCAACAGCACTGTGCAGGCTTCAGCAGGGCTGGGGCAAGGCAAAAACGGGGGCATTTTTCCCCCATAAAAGATTAAATCTGGAGAATAAACAACGAGCTATATCCAATATGTTCTAAGCTTTTAAACAGCCAATTAGGCTCCAGTGATTATAGATAGTCCTCAATTTACGACCACAGATGCTGGGGAGGGCGAAAAAAGCATGCAAAAATGGGGGGTTGCGCTGTTGGGTTTTGCCCCATTTCACAACCTTTCTGGCTCGATTGTTAAATGAATTAATGCAGTTGTTAAATTAGACCACAGTTGTTAAGTGAATCCGGCTTCATTGACTTTGCTTGTCAGAAGGTCGTAAAAGGTGATCACATGACCTCATAAATAGAGACCAATTCCCATGTATTTGAGTTTTGAACACTATTCTGACCTAAGCTTTCCAAAAGCACGGAGCCGACTCCTCGTCCCGATAAAACCCCTTTTATTTAGTTTAAAGTGAATTCCTCTCCAGCAAAGTCCCGGCCAACAGTCTTTCATGATATTTCACAACTACAGACCTTTATCAGGTTGGAGAGCTGCCAGGCCGATATCTTCCAAACGCCACTCTGTAGCAGACAATCCTTGGCAAGAAGTCAGGAACAGATCTTCACTCTAATGAATTGAACTAATTGTCTCCTGCAAACTCCCCTCCCCTTTCGCTCCTCTTGATTCCCTATGGGAGGGGCCATTCACCATCCACCTGTGGCTTTACTCCCAAGTCAGCCCTTGTTCTTTAGCTGTTCCCTTCTTGCAGCTGTGCACATGCGCACACTGGAAACAGGCTCCAGCTGTTCTTCTGCCCCACTGCTCCGAAGGCAACTGATAACTGTCAGATGCCTCTGGACCAGGGGTGGGTTCCTGCCAGTTCTAACCTCTTCTATAGAAGAGGTTCCACAAATCTACAATGCCATTGAGAACCAGTTCCAGCTCCCTTACATCATAAAGATGAAGAGAGAGAGGAGGAATTCTGGGAGTTCAAGTCCACAAGTCTTAAAGCTGTCAAGTTTGAACACCCCTGGGTTTTTTTTTTCTAAAGAGTTAGGGGTGCAAGGGTCTTGTAACTTGACAGCTTTAAGACTTGCATGCTTCAAATGTCAGAGTTTCTGAGCCAACATTTTGGTTGCTAAGCAAGAGCTTTGTTAAGTGAGTTTCACCACATTTTACAAGTTGGCCATGCCCACCCAGTCACATGGCTGGCAAGCCACTCCTACCCGGTCACATGGCTGGCAAGCCACTCCCACCTGGTCACATGGCCGGCAAACCACTCCCACAAAGCAGGCCACACCTACAGAAGAGGTTCTAAAAAATTTTGAAACCCACCACTGACCTGGACCCATCTCTGCCTCCAACGCAGAGCCCTCGTCAGAGCCTTCCCCAGACTCCAGGACTGGCCCATGTTCCTCCCCAACCTCCTCACTGTCTGAATCTACAACAAACATGTGACACAGTGAAGTGCAAAAAATGGTCACAAGCCACTTTTTTTCAGTGCCATTTTAACTTTTAACGGTCACGAAACGGATGGTTGTAAGTCTAGGACTACCTGTATTTGGGGTTCATTGAAATAGCCTTTCCGGATAACAGCTTAATATTTACTATCTTTCTCTGCCACAGCATGTTTTTAAATTGGAACAAGATGAATACATGAGAGAGCAAATTCCCTGGACACTCATCGATTTTTATGACAATCAGCCCTGCATAGACCTTATAGAAGCTAAGCTGGGTATCCTGGACTTGCTGGATGAAGAATGTAAGGTAAAAAAACAAAATTCCCCTGATCTGCTTGTCATAAGGTGATATCTTCAAGAACTCTTGTGCTATCGTATTATTTTGTCTTTAAAACTAAGATATGTTAAGTATATTGATATGGAAGTATAAATACCATCAGCACAGAATGGAGTTTGCTCAGAAGCTGAAATACACCAAGTGAATGAGAGGAAGAGAGGGAAGCAGAAGAGAGAAGAAAGATAGGAAGAGAGGGATAGGAGAGAGGGCAGTGGGGGGGAAGATGAGGAGAATAAGGAGGAGTGGAAAGAGGAGAGAGGAGAAGGAGAAAGGAAGAGGGAGTAGAGTAGAAAAGGATGATGGAGGGAAGAAAGGAGGTGAGGAGGGGGAGGAGAGAGGCAGAAGAAAGTGGTGTATGGAGAGCAGAAGAGCTAATATCTTCTTTAGTTTTTTTTTTCCCCGGGAGTTGATGGCAAGATGAACTGATGTAATTATTAATTAATATAATATGATATTGGCTATGTAATAGTATACATGTGATTATATGTTATGAAAATGGGGGGAAAAATAGTCTTAGAAAAAAAAGAACTCTTGTGCTATCATCTCACGAGCTTTTTGATGAAAACAAGTCAGCAGGTGGGGGAACAGGTGGACTATTTCCGAAGAATCTGAGTCAGTTCAAAGTCAGTTGATTGATGGGATCCAGGTTTTGCTAATTTCAAGTAAACCCACTGATATCAGTAGAACTTAATTGTTGCTAAATGTGACTCCGGCTTCAAAAAATTTAGCAAGGGGTTCTCTGCCCGGTTTCTGGGTGGGCGTGGCTGTAGTGGATATGGCCTAGTCAGCTTCCTACACCCCGGCAGGGGGGTGTTTTTGCCCTCCCCGGGCTACGGAGGCTTTTCTTGAGCCTCCAGGAGGGCGAAAACAGCTTCCCCTGGCTCCGGAGACCCTCTGGAGGCCAGAAACAGGCCCGTTTCCAGCCTTCCCGAACTTCCGGTAGGCCCATTTTTCACCCTCCCTAAGCCTCCGTGCGCGCCCTGCACTTATCTGCATCCAAAATGGGCTGCATTGGGACTTCTGGGAGGGGTGGGCGGGGCCAGCCAGGAGTGGGATTTGGAGGTTCTCCGAACTGCACAGAATTTTAGCTAGAGGTTCTCCCGAACCTCTGCAAATCCCCATCAGCCCACCCCCGGCAGCCATGTTACTTCTCTGAACAAGGGAGCACGTGTTTTGATAAGAGATGCCCAGAACATGGAAAATAGAATGATAGAGTTGGAAGGGACAGAGATCTTCTAGTCTGACCCCCTGCTCGAGCCGAAGACCCTGTACCATTTCAGACAAAGAGGTGTCTCTAGTCTCTTTTTAAAAACCTCTAGTGATGGGCGTACCCACAACGTTTGGAGGCATGCTGTTCCATTGGTTTATTGCTCTCATCATTAGAAAATTTCTCCTTAGTTCTAGGTTGCTTCTGCCCTTGGTTAGTTTCCATCCATTGTTTCTTGCCTTGCCTTCTGGTGCTTTGGAAAATAGTTAGACCCCCGTCAAATATTGCAAGGCTGCTATCATGCCTCCCACTTGTTCTTATTCAGAAGCCAGAGTGTTTTTTTTAATTGAAGGTTAGCTCTACAGCATCTCCTTCATGGAAATTTATGAAGGTCCGTGAACCGTTTGTTCTCTCCGTTTTTCCCCCATCTGGAGAAAAACCTGTGAAGGAAAAAAAAAGAAAGAATGGTTGAACAATGTCTTTTGATCAGAAGCATTCTGCAGCCTCCACTGGAAACACCAGTGGGCCAGTAAACACTCCTCTCCATTCAGTTGCCCAGACTCTACACCACAAGGGATTATGGGGTCATTAAAAGATGATGCTGGTGGTCATGTAGCAACAGAAGTTCTGGTTCCAATGGTGATTGTAGCTTGAGGATTACCGTATGCATGTAATTTTGCTCTTGAGTAAATGTCACATAAGCTAATACTATCCCAATAAGTAAACATCAGAGCCGCTCCAGATAGAGGAAGCTGTTTCAGGTAGTTGCAATTGTGTAGTGAAATGCTAACCTTCCTTGAGAACAATATATTCAGAATTAGGTGTTGTTGTTGTTTTTTTACTGTATGTCCCATGCATTTCGGAATAATTGTCTTTTAAAACAGTTCCCTAAAGGGACGGACGAGAACTGGGCTCAGAAACTCTATGATCGCCACGGGAACAGTCAACATTTCCAGAAGCCTCGCATGTCAAACATGGCGTTCATTATTGTGCACTTTGCAGATAAGGTAATGGGAACAGAGAAATTTAAGAGGGTTCGATGCAGGAGCAGCCTTTCTCCTTAACTGAGTTAACATCTCCCTTTGGTCTGGGGGGGTTCTTTGTGTTGGTTGCCTGTACTGACTAGCAATAGCACTTAAACTTGTATGTATGTATGTATGTATGTATGTGTGTGTGTATAAAACGTTGCCAAGACAATCTCAATCTTACATGGGAAAAGACCCGAATACAACAAGACCAGCATACCTGCACCCGTGAAAAATCTACGAAAACAAATCTACGAAAACATATATTCGCTTTAAGCCAAAAACACCAGCCTGAAGATGGCGAGTGAGACCTTGCCGAAACATTGCCAAGACAATCTCAATCTTTATTGTGTCACAACCCCTGGTATGCCCAAGTATGCCCTGGTATGCCCAAAAAGGGAGCATACTGCTTCCCTTTTCTGTCGATCGGTTCACTCTGGGAGCCATCCAGGCAGAAAGCCATTTTTTTAATGTTGTCATTGTACAAAATAAATACAATGAAATTTCTTTTAGCCCACTGGTGCAATCCATGACAACCAATACAAACAACATAAATAGTATAAAGAATAAAATGCAAGTAATTAGGGGAAGAAAAAGAAAAGAAAAGAAAAACTAGTCATACGTTTCCGCGTGTGCGTGGAGTGATTGTGGTTGGGTTTAAGAGTCTCACAGCCCAAGGATAGAAACTATTTTTAAACCTATTTGTTCGGCTGGCTGTGCTTTGATGTCTTCTGCCCGATGGTAGAAGAACGAAGAGACACTGACCAGGGTGTGAATCATCTCTGAGTATCTCCCTTACTCTGCTAAAGCAGCGAGACCTGGCGATGTCATCCAGTGGTGTCAGAGGGCAACCAATGGTTTCTTGCGCCGAATTGATCACTCTCTGTAGTGCCTTCCTGTCCGCAGCAGTTAAAGCAGTATACCATACTGCCCCATAGTGCTTTATAACACTATCTGGATGATTTACAATGTAAAAGCATTATTTACATTTTGGCCCCAACAATTTGGGTCCTTATTTTACTGACCTCAGAAGAATAGAAGCCTCAGTCAACCTTGAGCTGGTCAAGATCAAACTCCATTCAAGGTGCTACTTATCATCTACAAAGCCCTTCATGGTATTGGACCTGGGTACTTGAGAGACCGCCTACTGCCAATTACCTCCACTAGACCGATACGATCGCATAGATTAGGCCTCCTCCGAATTCCATCATCTAGCCAGTGTAGACTGGCAACTGCCCGGAGGAGAGCCTTCTCGGTGGCTGCTCCGACCCTCTGGAACGAACTCCCCGTGGAGATTCGGACCCTCACCACCTTCCAGTCCTTCCGCGCTGCCCTAAAGATCTGGCTGTCCCGGCTGGTCTGGGGTTAAGACTCTAACCCCACTCGAATTTGTGAGGCTGTTGTGTTTTTTAATATGTTGTATTGTCTGTATGTTGGAAATTGTTTGTCCTTCCCCCCCCTTTTTTTTGAACTGTGAGCCGCCCTGAGTCCCCCCAGGGAAAAGGGCGGCATACAAATAAAGGGAAATCAAGAAATCAATCAATCCAGGCTGTGGGCAGAGTTTGCCTGCAATAGCAATAGCAGTAGACTTATATACCGCTTCATAGGCCTTTCAGGCCTCTCTAAGCGGTTTACAGAGAGTCAGCATATTGCCCCCAACAATCTGGGTCCTCATTTTACCCACCTCGGAAGGATGGAAGGCTGAGTCAACCCTGAGCCGGTGAGATTTGAACCGCTGACCTGCTGATCTAGCAGTAGCCTGCAGTGCTGCATTTAACCACTGCGCCACCTTGGCAATACTGCCTTCTAACCACTATGCTGCCAAGGCTCCTGGCAGCTGCTATTTATTTCCATTCACCTTTGAAATCGAAAGGCAGGGAAAAAATTCAGGGTACTTACAAACGAATTGAAAACTGGAATTTAGAGGGAGATTGAAAAAGAGTTTTAGACACCCCCCCTCCTTCTTTGCATTTAATTGCATACGAGTGAGAGTCATGGTGACACAGTGTTGGATTTGAAAGAGAGAAAAAACTGGTACATAAGCACTTTGAGTTATTCAATCGGGCACATTTATGTTGCTAATAGCAATCGCCAAACCTACAATTCAGCTCCATTTCTCAGAAATAGGGTATCATTCACAGCAGTCAGGAGGAAAAAGTTGATCTCCAGCTAAGAAGGCTTGGTCTGAATTCCCCAGTCTAACCTGAAGCTGCCTTAGTACTTTTAAGCAGCCATAATTTCTCACTTCTCCTGACTCTCTTGTGAATCTTGAAGATTGTAGCCAGAGGTGGGTTCCTACCGGTTTGGACCGGTTCGGCCAAGCAAGTACTTGAGAGACCGCCTGCTGCCAATTACCTCCCAAAGACCCATTAGATCACACAGGGTTGGCCTCCTCCGGGTTCCGTCTACCAGCCAATGCCATCTGGCTACGACCCAGAGGAGGGCCTTCTCTGTGGCAGCTCCGGCCCTTTGGAACGAACTCCCCGCAGAGATTCAGATCCTCACCTCTCTCCAGGCCTTCCGAAAAGCCGTTAAAACCTGGCTGCGTCGGCAGGCCTGGGGTTGATGAGCTCCCTTCCCCTCTCGACTTGACTGGCTGTTGGCTATTTTAAATGCTTGTCTTGTACTTTTGTGTTCCCTTTCCCGCTTGAGTTGTTCGCCGCCCTGAGTCCCATTGGGAATAGGGCGGCATATAAATAAAACAAATCTCAATCTCAAGTAGTAACTTGGCGGCCTGGGTCACTGGAACCGGCAGCGACCCAGCCTGCCACGCCCCCGAACTGGTTCTCCTATGGTGTCACCATCTTGTTTTCCGGTTATGCGCATGCACCGAACAATTTTTGTTGCAAAAATGTATTCCTCCCCCCCATTTTTTTACGGTTTTGCACATGCACAGACCTTTTTATTTGCCGATGCGCCTGGTGTGCGTACGAGCGAAGTGCAAAATTTTTGCGCGCACCGAACTGGCAGTAATGCCGGCAGCAACCGAGCCCTGATTGTAGCTACTAGTTTTCTAAGAGTTTCTAGTGAGGTTTCTAGGCAGGAACTCTTACATGGTGTTCTCTCTTACAAAGGAAGTGAAGTCATCCTCAGTCATAACATCAACGATGTGGTGCAGATGGCCAGAGATTTCCCCCCCACCCCACCCCCCCCAGTGCAAAAAAAGGTTTCTATCCATCCTCCAGGCATATTAACATTGTTCCGCTTAAAAGCCATTTTTATTAATTTTATTAATGAACCACGGTGGCGCAGTTGTTAGAAGTTCAGTACTGCAGGCTACTTCCAGAGGTGGGCTGCTGTCGATTCGGACCGTCTGCCCCCCCCCCCCCCCGCTATCCTGTCGCTACGTCTCACTATCTAACTCGCTCACCCCGCTCTCACAGTCCAAATGTTTTTCATGACTAGCCTGCTCTACCCACCCTGACTGCCCGAGAAAAATGAAATCTCTGTGTTTTCGAAGCCGCGCACACGCTCACATTTTCTGTTCACTAGGCAAACCGGTTGTTAACTTATGTGAAGCTCTGGCTACTTCTGCCTGTATATAAGTCTAAGTGCTATTGCTATTAATAAGCAATTTTGATAATTGCTGAACACAATGAATAGGCTTAACTAGTCTTTTGTGCCTCTGAGCATGCACACAATTCAGTTTGAATTGAAGGTAGAAATTGAGATCCAGATATTTTAGCATTCTGCGAAATATTCTGGATTTAGGCTGCCCCAGTTTAAAAAAAGAGCATTTTGAAAAGAAAAATATAGGGACATATTGCCCATCTTATTTAAGTGTATCTTAATTTGTTTGATAGGATTTGTACTCACAATTTTAATTTTTCTTCTCCTTTTCTCCTCCTACCCAAACTCTGGTTCTGTAATCTTTTCTAGGTGGAATATTATTGCGAGGGCTTTTTGGAAAAAAACAGAGATACAGTCCACGAAGAACAGATCAATATTCTGAAGGCCAGCAAGGTAACGTTACCTGTGGGAAAAATAGATTGGATTGTTGTATTCTGGCATTATATGTTATTTATGGCTGAAGTTCCTTCTCCTTTCATTTTTGATGGCTCAGTTCAGGTTAATTTGTACAGAAGAACATCTTGGTTGGTAGTGTGAAGTCCAGATTAGCGGTCAGTATTAAGATCCAGTTTGTAGCAAGTTTACCCATTGCTAGAAGTGGGATCACAGGGCAGAGAAGAAGGTGTGTCTTAGGAAAACCACTGGAAGTTACTTAATCTTCTGGATCTCCTTACAATCTTGAGGGGACACAGTTGAGACCTTGTCAATTTTTGTATGCAGGATGCTTTCTGTTTGACTCAATATTTGATACCGTTTCATCAATCTAACTCTTATGATATGTACTAGTATTATATGTATGTATGTATGTATGTATGTATGTATGTATGTATGTATGTATGTATGTATGTATGCATGTATGTATGTATGTATGTCTATGTGTGTGTGTGTGTATGTGTATATATATATATATGTGTGTGTGTGTGTGTTTTATTTGTGCTGATAAATAAATAAAGGGAGACTAGTATAGATCTAGTTCAAGCTATTTAGCTCTCATCAGCTAGCCATTATTTATTTATCAGCACAAATTAAAAAAAACACAAATATAACAAAGGCAACAGTAAAAATATTGGGTTTCTGTCGTGATGGACTCTTGTGACGAGCCGATTGACAGATGATGGAAGCAGTTAGCTTCCTCCCATAATTGGGGCTTACCAGGGGTTGTAAAAATCATATATATATATATGTGTGTGTGTGTGTGTGTGTGTGTGTATGTATGTGTATGTATATGTATATGTATATGTATATATATTATATATATATATATATATATATATATATATATATATATATATATATATATACACACATACATACATACACACACACACACACACACACACACACACACACACACATACATACATACATACATACATATATATGGAGAGCTTATGGCTTAGAGCAGTGATGGCGAACCTATGACACGCGTGTCAGTGCTGACACGCGTAGCCATTTGGGGTGACACGCACAGGATTCATCTGGGATGAATGGTGACCAGACGGAGCGCTAGCTGGGGGAGCCGCCGCAGCAGCAGGAGCCCTACAAGGGAGCCCCTGAGCTGCGAGGGGAGGGAGAGATGCCCCGACTTGGGAGCCGTGTAGTTTGAAAGAGAAGCAGCAGCTGCGCGTTTCCAAAAAGCTCTCCCGGAGCCGGCAAGGGACGTGTGCACTGAGGAGTGTCAGGCGCGTGTAGGATTTGCTGGAGAGGAGGACTTGGTGCTGGGTAGGCTTGGAAGGGCTGTAGAGAGCTTTGCGGGGCGGGGGGAGGGAGCGGCGGGGAAATACAATCTTCGGGGTGGGGAGAAGAAGCAGTTAGTCTCTCGACGGGTCACCCAGAAACTGGGTTTGGGGCTGTGAAGTTCCGCTGTTGGGACACGATGCATCTGTAGCGGAGGAGCGGGATCCCGAGGGAGGCTGTTGCAGAAGGGCGAAATCTGAGATTTCTTCGCTTCTGTGGCAGGATAACGTTTGTTCTTTAGAGGAAGGGGGGGAGACCACTACAGTTGCATTTCTTTTCTTGCTGGGGATTTAGAAGTCTTATGTTCACTTTTATTCCCGGGAAAAAAAACAAACCCGAGCCTCCGCCATTGTCCAACCCTCACGTTTCCTGGCAAGAAATCCATCCCCCATTATGACGAGGTACGCCGGCTTTCAATTGGTAAGGCATCCTCGGCATCCCCCGGGTGATCTCCGGGCCCCCGGCTTCCCCATCTCCTCTCCTATGGGGAGACGTGCATCATAATGTTGTAAGCTGCCCGGAGTTACCTGTGCGTGAGGTGGGCTGCCCTATGCATTTGCGTTTGTGTGCTGGAGAGAGAGTGAAAAAGAGAGGGAGAATTATATTAATTAGAAGCGGCGGTGGCGGACGTCGGCAGCGACTGTAATGACTGCTCGGGCGAGGTGCGGAGGAAGAACGGAAGGTCCCTCCCGCCCGCGACAACGGCTCCAGCCATGGACGAGCAGGCTGGCCCCAACAACAACAACGTACTGCTCTTGCCGCCACCTCCGGATGGGAAGCAACCACGCCTGTGCGGCCCCTGTGCTGCGGTGGGAAGTGAGTCTGCAAGGCATGGTTGCTTCCCACCTGGAGGTGGTGGCAAGAGCAGCGCGTTGTTGTTGTTGTTGAAGAAGACGCCGGGGCCAGCCTGCTCGTCCATGGCTGGAGCCATCGTCGCAGGCGGGAGGGACCTTCCGTTCTTCCTCCGCACCTCGCCCGCGCGGTCGTTACAGTCGCTGCTGACGTCTGCCACCGCCGCTTCCCTCATCCGTCTCGATTGCTGGAAGCAGTAACAAACGGCGCGTCTGCTCCGCTGTCAGCGCCTTGACAGCCACCCCAGCCGGCGGCTACCGGGCCTCGCTGGAGTCAATTGCAAAACCGCGTTCAGCGCTTTGAGGACCTGAGGCATCTTGGGAAATGCAGTTCCCTATCGGAAAGAATGGAGTAGCTGCGAATTTGTAACAACAGAAGATAATAACTTGGTGCTTTGCAGGTTACGAAAATCTCAAGTTTGATTTGCACACTGTTTTTTAAAAGTTAGATAAAGAAATTATGCTGTGAAAGCGACTAGAAAGCCTCCCCTCCCCTCCCTGTGTGCGAGAAAGGGAAGGAGAGGAAGGAAGGAGGGAGGGGGGAAGGAAAAGAAGAAGGGAGGGGGGGAGAAGATGGAAGGAGAAAAGATGGATGGGAGGAGAAAGAATGGGAGGAGGAGGAAGATGGAAGAAAAAAAGAAGAAAAAGAAGAAGGGAGGGAGAAAAGAGGGAAGGAGGTAGGAAGAAAAGGGGAAGAGAGGGAAAGAGCAGAAAGACAAAGAGGATGAAGTTGATAGGCAAGAGGAAAGAGGAAGGAAGGAAAAAAGAAAAAGGGAGGGAGAGAGGAAAGAAGAAAAGATGGAACTAGAAAGGAAAGAAGGGAGGGAGGGAGGAAAGGGGAAGACAGGGAAAGAGCAGAAAGACAGAGAAGGTGAAGGTAGATAGGCAGAAGGAAGGAAGGAAGAAATAGGAAAGGAGGGAAGGAGGAAGGAACAGAAGCGAAGAGGAAGAGAGAAATGGAAAGAGCAGAAAGACAGAAAAGGTAGATAGGCAAAAGAAATGAAGCTGAAAGAATGGAAGGAGGAAGGAAGAGAAAAGGAGGAAGGGAGTGAGTGAGGAAAGAAGAGAAGATGGAAGGAGAAAGGAAGAGAGGGAAAGCAAAATTATGTTTTTGTTGAAGTGACACACAATGCGAGTTATGCTCGATTTTTTGCCGATTTTTGACACACCACGCCAAAAAGGTTGCCCATCACTGGCTTAGAGGTTAATATAACTGTCTAATATGTAAAATAATATGTAAAAACAGCCCCAGGTTTGAATCCCAGTGTATGGCTAGCTGATGAGAGCTAAATAGCTTGAAACAGATCTATACCAGTCTTCCTTCATTTATCAGCAAAAATGCAACACAAATATATGTGTGTTTGTGTGTATATATATATGTATACACACACACATGCATATACATCAGGGGTGGGTTCCTGCCAGTCTATAGAAGAGGTTCCACAAATCTACAGTGCCATTTAGAACCGGTTCCAGCTCCCTCCCCCTGCCCGTCCACACATCATCAAGATGAAGAGCGAGAGGAGGAATTCTGGGAGTTGAAGTCCACAAGTCTTAAAGCTGTCAAGTTTGAACACCTCTGGGTTTTTTTCCTAAAGGGTTAGGGGTGCAAGGATCTTGTAACTTGACAGCTTTAAGACTTGCGTGCTTCAAATGCCAGAGTTTCTGAACCAACATTTTGGTTGCTAAGCAGGAGCATTGTTAAGTGAATTTCACCACATTTTTACAAGTTGGCCACGCCCACCTAGTCACGTGGCCGGCAAGCCACTCCCACCCGGTCACATGGCTGGCAAGCCACTCCCACAAAGCAGGCCCCACCTACAGAAGAGGTTCTAAAATTTTTTGAAACCCACCACTGATATACATATACATACACAATTATACACGTCAATATATACAAGTAGTCCTCAACTTACAACTGGTTGCTTAGCGACCAGAGCTGTTAAAAGAATCACTGCAGTTAAGTGAATTATGCAAACATTATGTGAATCTGGATTCCCCAATTGACTTTACTCTTTGGAAGCCAGCTGAGAAGGTTGGAAATGCTGATCACATGACCCTGGGACCGTTCAACTGTCATAAGTACATGCCAGTTGCCAAGCACCCGAATCTGAGTCACGTGAATTCACAGTTTGTGAATATTGGTCATAAGCCATTTTTTTTCAGTGCCATTGTGACTTTAAACAAATGATTATAAATTAAAGACTACCCACGTACCTTTGTGGTGTGCATTCAAATATGCTAGATAGAGAATTGCAGAAGCTAGCAATTCCTTCTGCATTAAGACTGAATGCCAGAATGAGCCACAGGCTGCTTCCCTGCTGAAAATAGATTTTTTAAGAAGGTTAGTCCAATTTATTTTTATTGGATATTCTCTAGGGGGGAGTGTGTTTGCTTCTCTCTGTTTCGACAGGACTTTTTTTTTTCAAAAAAACTGTCCTGGGGTTTGGTTTTACCACGAGACATCCAATAAAAATTCCTGTAAGAAGGATGGGTAAAATTAGCTTCGGAAGGGGAGGTGGCTGCATTCATAAGCGGCTTCTTTCAAAGGGTTTATAGGGGACAGACCAGACTGCCTGGAGGAGATAACACCATTTCAATGGCAGGCTAATTTTAGGCTATTTGTTAAAAGGAATCAAGTAAACCAGGAAAAGAGAGCAAAGAGAAAGAACGGGCTATAAAAAGAGGCAGACAAAGAACGCAAACGGGCGTTTGGTATTTTGAGCAAGGTGGTCTTTGGGTTACGCAAAAGTACCATATTTTTCAGAGTGTAAGACGCACCAGAGTATAAGATGTACCAAGATTTTGAGGAGGCAAATTTAAAAAAAAGATTTTTGCACTCTGCAGACCTCCCAAAAATGGCCCGTTTTTTGTCAAAAAAGGGCATGCATAGCCTTTAGGAGGCTTCCAGATTGCTCTTGGGGCTGGGGGTGCACAATTGAGCAACAAATGGTCCATTTTTCACTAATTTCTGCCCTCCCCAGCCTCCAGGAGCACTCTGGAAGCCTCCTAAAGGCTACGCGTGGCCATTTTGGTGAAGGGGGTGGGGTTTTGGGTGGCCAAAAAGGCTGTATTCAGTGTATAAGACGCACTCAGATTTTCAGCCTCTTTTTTGAGGGGAAAAAGGTTCATCTTATACTCTGAAAAATACGGTATTTTGAGTTGCACAAAAGTATTTTGTGTATTTTGGGTTACACAAAAGTACTTTGTGTATTTTCGGTTACACAAAAATATTTTGCAGACTGAGTGTAGGGGAGGCTTCCCTCCTGACTGGATTTTTTCATTTTTTTAAAAAAAATTGTGGACGATAAGAACTAGTTGAATCCTAAAGGCCATCAAAGGAAGTGGTAGCTTGAGCATGAGAAAGCGAAATGGGTTGGAAACAGTTCATACTCGGATGGGATTATAAAATGAAAGTCAGAATATTCATGCCACCCGGGAGCCATCTTGTCATGCAAGATGTACAGAAGAGACCACCGGAGGAATTCTCTTCTCCTCAGGAATAAATTTTTACAGAGCCACTTGCCATTCTCCCCAGGAACTAGTGCCTAAAGTGTTCAACGATTTCTCTGCCTGGCACTACTTAAGATTATGAACGCTGATTAGTCACAAGAGAGATATTTTAGCTGTGTGCTGGATTGGAAAATCAGGGTTTGAGGCTTGTCTGCCGTAACCTTATTTGTGGGCTTTTTAAAAACGGACGTAGAGTTCCTGGGATGTTGGGTTAGATGGAAACTTTTTGGAGTGATCTAAATAAATGCTCTGAGAACTGAGCCCTCAAACTGTTGGGCACCTTAATCTCATTTGCATCAGCACCTTGAATTTTGAGTAAGACTTCTCCTGGTTCTGTAGCGATTCTCAGTCATCCAGGTCATGGTTGTCCCAAAGGTGCTTTTTCAGGAGGCAGCTGGACTGACTTCCTTTTTTGATTTGAAGACATTTCACTTCTCATCCAAGAAGCTTCTTCAGCTCTGACAGGATCCCATCCCTCCATTCCCACTATGCTGTCAGAGCTAAAGAAGCTTCTTGAATGATGTTGTGGCCCGCCAGTGGCCAGTGGAACTGGTGGCAGACTCAGACAGTGAGGAGGTTGGGGGGGGGGGACATGGGCCAGTCCTGGACTCTGGGGAAGGCTCTGATGAGGGCTCTGCGTCGGAGGCAGAGAGGGGGCCAGGGCCATATGACAATTATCAGCTGCCTTCGGAGTCAGACATCAGTGGGGCAGAAGAACAGCTGGAGCCTGTTCCCAGTGTGTGCATGCGCAGAGTTGCCAGGAGAAGGGAACAAGCCACAGGTGGATGGTGAATGGCCCCTCCCATAGGGAATAAAGAGGAGCGAAAGGGGAGGGGAGTTTGCAGGAGGCAATTAGTTCAATTCATCAGAGTGAAGATCTGTTCCTGACTTCTTGCCAAACATTGTCTGCTGCAGAGTGGCGTTTGGAAGATATCGGCCTGGCAACTCTCCAAGCCTGATAAAAGTCTGTAGTTGTGAAATCTCCTGAAAGACTGTTGGCCGGGACTTTGCTGTAGAGGAATTCCCTTTAAACTAAATAAAAGCGGTTTTATCGTGACGAAGTGTCGGCTTCGTGTTTTTAGAAAGCCTAGGACAGAACAGATGAGAAGCGAAACGTCTTCAAAAGGAAAAAACAAGGAAGTCCAGTTGCCTCCTGAAAAAGCATCTTTGGGACTTTTGCTTTTTTCTGCATGCATCATTCCAGTAATAAAGGTAGTCCTCAACTTACAACCACTTGCTTAGTGACTGTGCGAAGTTACAGCGGTGGAGGAAAAAAGTGACTTACAATCAGTCCTTGCACTTCTCACTGAGGTATTGTCCCGGGGTCATGTTATTCCCAAATAGTACCTTTACAGAGGACTTCCGACAAGCAAAGTTGATGGGGGAAGCCGGATCCATTTAACGACCATGGTGATTCACTTAACAACCACAGCGATTCACTTAAGGATCACAGCAAAAACGTCCTAAAAGTGGGCACAACTGATTCAATGACCACGTTGCTTAATGATGGAATTTCTGCTCCCCATTGTGGTTGTAAGATTACCTATAGATCGGTTACTATGAACCTCTCCTGTGTACCCCTATATCTAAAATACGGATTCCGGAAAAAAAAAATACATGGAATTTTTATCTTCGTAATCCATAAATTATGGGAATAGCGGCTAGAGGATTTCTCTCAGGAATGAAGTGACAGTTTTCCTGAAGGTGTTAAAACAATGAAATCTTGCTGGAGGCAGGAGATTTAGACTAAGGGGTTTCCTTGGCAGCCGATATTAAAATAAAATTTGCAAGCACGAAGCAGATAAGGACAGCTGTGTGTCAAGTCAGAAAACCACTCTGTGCAAACAGATTGTTTCCTCAAGAGGCTTTTGACAATCATGCAAACAGAATTGAGCCCATCAATCTCAGGACGCACCAGATGACAAATTGCGGCCTTGTCTTAATGAAAACAGTGGTGGGAATGTGCTACTTCTCGTTATTCCAGCAAACATTGTGGACTGATCTTCTAAAATGGGGCAGACCTGTTAGAGGTTGAAGCACCTTTTTGGTTGCAAGTGAAAAATCTTGGAAGCAGAAATGTGACCTGAACGAAAATTCATGAAACATGTTACATAGTTTTTTTTAAAAAGGGGGAACTGTTATAGGAATAGGCAAAGCCTCATATCAAAGCTACTCTATCCTGCCAGGGGGAGAATCCAACAACATGTGCTCTGTGCATAGGGGTGGTTAAAGAAAATCAGGAGGAAGCAGCCTCAAATTCGGGGAAAGATCAGAGAGATTCAGTAACAAAAAAGGAACTTTGAGAATGTACTAATAAACACTGCACCAGGGGTGTTCAATCTTTAAGACTTGTGGACTTCAACACCCAGAATTCCCTAGCCAACCATGCTAGCTGTAGAATTCTGAGAGTTGAAGTCCACAAGATCTTAAAGTTTCCAAACGTGGAAGGCTGCATTCAGTCACAAAAAAGGATGCTGACACCATAGAAAGTGTTCAGAGAAGACCGAAAGGATGATAAGCCACCTGAAGGCTAAATAATGTGATGAACAATTGAAGGAGCTGAATATGTTTAGCCTATTAAAAGAGAAGAATTGGTGAGGGGACATGATAGCTGTCTTCCAATACTTGAAGGCATGGGTGAAATTCAGCAGGTTCTGACAGGTTCTGGAGAACCGGAAGTGGAAGTTTGGAGTAGTTTGGAGAACTGACAAATACCACACCTGGCTAGCCCCAGAATGGGTTGGGAACAGAGATTTTGCAATATCCTTCCCCCAGGAGCGGGGAGAGAATGGAGATTTTGCAGTATCCTTTCCCTGGAGTGGGGAGAGAATGGAGATTTTGAAGTATCTTTTCCCTGGAGTGGGGAGAGAATGGAGATTTTGCAATATCCTTCCCCCTGGAGTGGGGAGAGAATGGAGATTTTGCAATATCCTTCCCCCAGGAGCGGGGAGAGAATGGAGATTTTGCAGTATCCTTTCCCTGGAGTGGGAAGAGAATCGAGATTTTGCAGTATCCTTCCCCTGCCACACTCACCAAGCCATGCCCACAGAACCCATAGTAAAAAAAAAATGAATTTCACTACTGTCACAGAGAAGAGAGGACTGACTTATTCTCCAAAGCACCAGAAGGCAGGACAATGGGTGGAAGCTTATTGAAGAGATCCACCCTAGAAGCAAGGAGAAATTTTCTGACAGTGAGAACAATTCATCAGTAAAATAGCTTGCCTCCTGGAGTTGCGAGTCCTCCATCACTGGAGGTTTTCCAAAATAGACAATCATTTGACCAGAATGATATAAGGTGTCCTATCTTGAGCAGCAGGTTGCACCACAAGATCTCCAAGGTCCTTTCCAGCCCTATGATTCCATTTTCTATGACTTGCCCATCCTTACCTACTGAGTATATGGGAGCAGCATTGAAAAGAGGGCTGTATCTGTGAGTTTCTTGATAGATGTAGAGACCACCATCAGAATGCTGTTAGATGGGCATAGTCCTACTCCAGCAAACTGATTTTCAAGTTCCAACCTTCCCCCCAGACCTACTGTGAAGGTTAGTTACGGAGTCCCAAGGGAGTGAGTGGCATACAAATCTTATTAAAGTTGAAAGTTGAAGTCGTGTCCAATCCATTGCGACCCCATGGACAACGTTCCTCCAGGCCTTCCTGTCCTCTACCTTCCCCCAGAGTCCATTTAAGCTCACGCCTACTACTTCAGTGACTCCATCAGCCACCTCCTTCTCTGTCGGCCCCTTCTTCTTTTGCCCTCAATTTTTCCCAGCCTTAGGCTCTTCCCCAGTGAGTCCTTCCTTCTCATTAGGTGGCCAAAGTCTTTGAGTTTCAACTTCAGGTTTTGTCCTTCCAAAGAGCAGTCAGGGTTGATCTCCTCTAGGACTTACCAGTTTTGATCGCCTTGCAGTCCAAGGGACTCGCAGGAGTCTTCTCCAGCACCAGATTTTAATCAAGGGATTAAAAATGATAAAACCAACAATAGCAAGCAATGCAATGAGGCTTTGTTGCAGTGCTGGGATTCGGCCAAGTCTCAACACTTCGGGAGAACTGGTTGTTAACTTTCTGAGCAGTTTGGTTAACTGATTGTTGGAAGAAATCAACAGGGCAGAGAACCAGTTGTCAAACTATTTGAATCCCACCACTACTTTGTTTAGTTTTGGAATATACAACAGCCGTTTGGTTTCATTGACACCGAGACTGCAGATATTTGGTGTGGATTTCACCATCCATTGAGCAGAGCATGTTTCTTTGCTGAGAAAATTATGCTTTGTTGCTTGACAGCTGAAGAAAGGTAACAGCTTTTTATTTCTTCTTCCTAGTACCCAGTGATTGTGGAGTTGTTCCATGACGAAAAAGACCCTGCTCCAGCTGCTCCTCCTGGAAAGAAAACTTCTTCCAAAATCAATATCCGCTCGGCTCGTCCAACTGTAAAAGCAGCCAATAAAGAACACAAGAAAACAGTGGGGCACCAGGTACAAAACTGCCTTTTTTTGGTACCACCACAAAACCGCGTTCGACTAAACCCTTAACCTAACCCTAAACCTAACCCTAAAGCTAACCCTAAACCTAACCCTTACCTTAAGTTGAATCGGCTTGCTTTCAAAGCGCTATTTAAAGTGCCCTTCTTTCTCCGCACTCGCTGTTGTCGCCCTGTTGATGACATCAGCGACGCGGTTTAATCGGGCGCGCTTTAGTCGAGCACGGTTTTGTCGTGCCACTCCTTTTTTTAAGTCAGCTTCTGTGTTTTTCTTACTTCTCACCAGGGGTGGGCTTCAAAAATGTTAGCATGGGTGTGGCCATGGTGGGTGTGGATTTGTCGGTGGGAGTGGATTCAAGATTGCCCCATATGAAGAAAAAAAAAACCCTGTGCTAAAATCCATATATTATATCTTTCTCCCAATTACCACTTTTGGGAGAATTTCAAAGGGCACACATCCCAGTATCATGCAAAATCACACAAAGGCTCATTCTAAGTTGAAGATTTTTTCAGTGTTTTCCCTAGGACCTTGGGATAGAGGAAGTACATTGCTTTCCCCCTGAAATCAACCAGAACAGAGCTGGAAGGTGGTCTTCTAGTCTAACCCCCTGCTCAAACAGGAGACCCTATGCCATTTCAGATAGGTAGCTGTTGTGGCCCAGCAGGAGCCGTTGGAGCTGTCGCCAGACTCCGACAGTGAGGGGCCCTATGAGTCGGCCCTGATGTGGAGGACCCTGGACAGGGTTCAGACTCCGAGAAGGGCGCAGAGAAACTGGTTGGCCACCAGGTGGCACCTGATCCTTGGACCAGTGGGGAGGAGACAAGGGAGAGTGAGCCAGAAGCCAGCAGTGAGTTGTTCCTGGATGCACGCCATCGAAGAGCTACTAGGCGTCAGGAACAATTACGCAATTACAGGAGGTGATTATACTCAGCTGGTGGTCATTAGCTCCTCTCCAGACTATAAAAGCTACTGGTGCACACGGCCGCCTTTGTAGAAGTCAACGCAGGATTGAATGTCGGAGGACAGTACTGTGAGCTTGGCAGGCTGTGTTTATTGTTGCCTGAGTTTGTCTGAGTTGCTGCCAAGGTCCTTATCTGTTTGTTCTGCTTGGCTTTCAGCCACCGAGGTTTTGGTATCTTGCTATTAAAGTACATTCCAGTTAAGCTTGTCTCGGCATTCGTTACTGGACGGAGGAGGGGGTCAGAACAGGTAGCTATCCAGTCTTTTATTCAAAAACCTCCAGTGATGAAGCGCCTACAAATTCTGGAGGCAAGCTGTTCTAATGGTTAATTGTCCTCGCTGTTAGAAAGTTTCTCCTTCATTCCAGGTTGCTTAGTTTTAGTTTTCATCCATTGCTTCTTGTTCTGACTTCTGGTCCATTGGAAAATAATTTGACCGCCTCTTCTTTGTGGAATACTGCTATCAAGTCACCCCTAGTCCTTCTTTTCTCTAGACTGGCCATACCCAACTCCTGCAACCGTTCATATGTTCTTCTCTTTATTGCAATTCCTCCTTCGCTTCCCAGCCTCAGAATCAGAATTTAGAACAACGTTTTATATTGAATGTCGAGTTTGCTACTTTAGTGAGAGTTTAGGAAGCAAAGATCTTTAGGAGGAGCCAATAAGTAGTCATGGTACCTTCCAAGCAGTGCCTGCTTCCTGGCTGGAATCAGGAGATTAAAAGACACATATGTTGAAGAGCAGAAAGTCTCGCTAACTGGTTCATTCAGTCGTGTATTAACCATGCACATGCTTAGGGGACCAGGCCCAAAGGGGGCACCACAAAGTGGAGAAAGAAAGAAAAACCCAATGGAGATTTGTACAGTATGTACAAAGGAGGGCCACCAAGATTTGTCAGTGCTTAGGACACCAGTGAGCCTTAATCCGCCGCTGGGTTCATTCATTGGTTTGCTGGTAGTCTCTGTCTAACTCTATCTCAACCTTAGCAAATGTATGATGTGTGGACTTCAACTCCCAGAATTCCCCAGCCTGTTCCAATTGCTAGAGATTTTTAAGGAGAGACTGGATAACTATTTGCCTGGAATGGTATAGTCCAGTGTTGGCGAATCTTTTCGGCACCGAGTGCTGCAACAGGGGCTGCACTTTTGATTTCTGGCGCATGCATGCATACTGGCCACCTAGTCTTCTGGTGCATAGACCAACTGGTCAGTGTGCTGGTGCGTGCCAGAAACTGATAGAGCAGCCACCGCCTGGTGCGCATTCATGCACCAGGAAGATGATCATCTAGTTTCCGGCATGTGTATGCACACCAGCCACCTGGTATTCTGGTTTCTGGCATGCATGCGCACATGAAGACCAACTAGTCAGTGCACATGTGTGTGCCAGAAACTGGAAGATCGTCTTCCCGGCGAGCACATGCGCACCGGGCAGCTGCTATTCCTGTTTCCAGCACTCCCATGCACATTAAGACCAGCTGACCAGTGCGCCGAAACCCGGAAGAGCATTGGGCAATGGCTCACATGCCCAGAGAGATGGTTCTGTGTGCCACTACGTGATATAGGTTGGCCATTATGGTTAGAGGCTCTTCTGCTTCAACAGAGGTTGGATTAGAAGACCTCCAGAACCCTTTCCGACTCTGTCATTCTGCATTTCTGCTCGAAATTCTTAATTTCCCCTTTGTTAAATGTACTTACTATGTATTATTAAATTCATATGCTGCCCGTCTCACTCTACAGAGTTGCTTGGCCATTTCATCCATGTTTAGCTGTAAAACGAGCCTTGTCACCTTCCTCCGCTTCCTGCAGAGTTACTATTTTTGTTTCCCCTCTTTCAGTTTCGCAATTCGTTGCACCTGTTAATGGAGACCCTGAATGCTACCACTCCCCATTATGTTCGGTGTATCAAGCCCAACGATGAGAAGCTGCCTTTCAGGTAAGCATTGCTTTCTGGTGAGACCGGAGATTCTGCAACTTGATGAAAGACAAAGGGCAAAGAGATTGTGAAATATGTGTCATGAAAACAGTTAGTCCTTGACTTATAACAGTTTGTTTAGTGACTGTCCAGAGTTACAACAGCACTGCAAAAACGGACTCATGACCGTTTTTCACATGTATGACCATTGCGGCCTCCCCATGGTAAAAAAAATTCAGATGCTTGGCAATCGACTCATATTTATGACGGTCGCAGTGTCCCGGGGTCATGTGATCACCTTTGGTGACCTTCTGACAAGCAAAGCCAATGGGGAAGCCAGATTCACTTAACAAACATGCTAGTAATTTAACAACTGCAACGATTCACTTAACAAGCGTGATAAGAAAGGTCCGAGAAATGTCATAAAATCGGATGAAACTCACTTAACAACTGTATCACTTAACCACATAAATCTGGGGCTCAATTTGTGGTTGTAAGTTGCAGGCTACCTGTTCTGATTTGGTACCTTATGAACCCTTAGCTGTCTTCACACAACCCCCTTAACTGGGATAGTCATGAACCTTGTGACTTTATGGAAGATGCCCAAATTAGCCAGTTTTAACTTTAGCGTACTTATACCAGTGGTAGTCAACCTGGTCCCTGCTGCCCACTAGTGGGCGTTCCAGCTTTCCTGGTGGGCGGTAGGGGTTTTGTCCAATACTGAAGCACTTTCTTTTCTTTTTTTAATTTAATTGACTTTAAAAAAAAAATGTCATAGCATTATTTAAAAATTTTCATTAGGTTTTCATAAAATCACCATTACTGTAGAACCGGTGGGCGGTTAGAAAATTTTACTACTAACAGAGATACAAAAGTGGGCGGTAGGTATAAAAAGGTTGACTACCCCTGATCCACACGATTGAGACAACCGCTTATCTCACAGTGGTGAGTCCGTGAAATATTTGCTGCTTAGTATGTTATGTCAACCGTGTTATAATTATAAGCCCCCAAAAGTGCTTTAGGGTACTTTTTTTGTCAACCTTAGCAAGTTTAAGATGTGTGGGCGTCAACTCCCAGGATTCCCCAGGCGGCTGTTTGTGTTTAGTTTCGCCTTGGTTGCATAACAACTCAGTCCGCTGTGCTGACCCACATAGTTGTCGTTTATTCAGCAGATTGCAGTACCTTGGGTGGATTTGATTGTTAGCCACGTTCCGTTCTTGCTAAATTTGGGTCTGAGACCACCTGAGCTATATAGGTTCAACTCGGAAATGGGGAAAAAGTCCCTGGAAAATGGCAGTGGCAAATCAATTCAAAGGCGTTTTTAGCGCGTAACCAAATGTGGTAAAACAGTGCAAACTCAACTATTATTTTTCTAGGAAATATACTGCCAAGTGCTGTATATCAGCGCTGTGTGACATCATGCTAGCCACATGACCATGAAACTGTCTTCGGACAGCGCTGGGTCATTGGCCTTGAAATGAGATGAGCACCACCCCGTAAAGTTGGCAATGACTCACGGAGTAAAATCCACTCCTTTACAGCCAAGTGAATGGACCACTTTTATTCCAGTGTCATCTTCCACAGAGACAACAAATATAAAGCAATTGTCCATGAAAGCATATTGTGCTATGCTTCGTGAAGTATCATATCTACCTTGTTGCATTATATTCATGGTGGTACAAGACCAAGCCCTTAACATGGAAAAAGTTGTGTTGGGCTACAAGTTCCAGAAGGCCAGCCAGTGATGAGAGTGAAGGAAGCAACGGAGTTAGACTGACCACTGTTCCCACCCTCCTTCCTTCATGTGTTGGGAAGAACACTTGAATTAGTTAACTGTTGCTGGAAGCTCACAATAGAATAAAACAAAAGGTACTTTTTCAAGAGGCAACTGGACTCTCTTGTTTTTCTTTGGAGACATTTCATTCCTCATCCAAGAAGCTTCTTTAGTTCTGACTGGATGGTGCAGAATGGAAGGATTTATACTCCTTGCAGACAGCTGGTCATTTGCATTCTTTCTGGAGAGTCATTGAAGCCACGTGGTGGTTTATCTGTTGGCAGCGTGGCCTCAATGACTCTCCAAAAAGAATCTCATTCCTTGAGATTTAAACTATAATTTGAGTGAAAATATCTCAAGTTTACTTCACAACAGAGAAGAAACAATAGGGAGCTGTATAATGAAAAATGTGTCCTAAATGTCCTATAAAATCTTCTTTGATTGAAGAAATTAAATACATGTTCTGCACCTGGATGATGCGTTACTCCCTATTTTTCATTCTAAGAACACAAGGAAAAAAGGATGTAATCTGGGACCAGAGGTTTCGCCTTCCCAGCTTTGGACTCATGCTGGAGCCCATCCTCAGGGAACTTCTTTCTAGCTTCTCTGGGCTTCTCTGGTCTATTCTATGCTTCTCTGGGCTATTCTGTGCTTCTCTGAGCTATTCTATGTATGGTATTTAAGCAGTGCTTGTTGTGTGTGGCTTTTTAGATGTTGATTGGAGGTGGCTGGCTATTAAGGTGTTTGGCTAACACTCTGCTAGCCTCTCGGCCAGGGGTGGGCTGCTACAGGTTCGCCCAGGTTCGGGAGAACCTGTAGCTAATGTTATAGCTGGTTCAGAGAACCTCCAAATCTCACCCCTGGCTGCCCCAGCCCCTCCCAGGAGTCTCCACGCGACCCGTTTTGGATGCGAGGTAAGTGCAGGCCCCGCCCGGAGGCTCAGGGAGGGGGGAGGGGCCTCCTGGAAGCTCCAGAGGACGTCCAGAGCCTGGGTGAGGCAATTTTCATCCTCCCAGAGCCTTGAGGAAAGCCTCCATCGTCTGTGGAAGGTGAAAATGCCCCTCCTCCCTGCTGTGGCGCAGGAGGATGACTAGGCCACGCCCACCATGGCCATGCCCACCCAGCAACCTGGCAGAGAGCCTCTTGTTGAAATTTTTGAAGGCCACCCTTGCTCTCGGCTAGAAAGAAGTTCCTTGCGGATGGGCTCCAGAGACGAATCCGAAAACTTGGAAGACTAAAACTCTGGTCACTAAAACCAGTAGACCGACCGAGATTGGTTCCTGCCACATTTTCCTGGGACACGTATATTTGCCTTCATTCACAAGAAAAAGGAAATGAAATCATAACACTGGAAAGAACCACGTAGGCCACCTAATACAATTTAATTAATCCCTTGTTTTGTGCTGGAAACCGAGAGCATTCTCAATACGGGATGAATTTCGACATTGGTTAAAGCGCTCTATCAAAAAGAAAAGAAAAAAGGAGCCTTCGAGGCAATTGATTTTATTGTCAAAAAGTTTGATTATCAACCCTCTTCAGCCGACTTGATCTCATTTGATCCGATCCTGTTCTTTAGGGCAATAAGGAATTAATCTTTGTCCTCTTCCACGCGATCGCCCTTCACAGATTCTGAAGGCAGCATTTCAATTTTCTTGTCTCGTGTAGTGACATTTTCCAGTCCCTGTTTACAATGGTTTGAGCTGGAAAAGAAAAATCTGATACCCTTTGCTCCCAGTGAAACATGTTCCTGAAGAATTGCTTTTGCGTTTCTTTTAATAAAGTTATATTAAAAAATAATTGCTGTGTTCCAAGTGCCAGGCGGCTGTCCTTTTCAAGCGACAGCAACATCTCAAAAGAGGCGCCTTTGGTTCAGTTGCTTTGGGAAGCTGCCTTGTGACAGGTGTACACTCAAAGGAAAATTGCTCAATTGTTACTTATGCTATTGTACTGATGACACACATAAACACGCATGCATAGATCTGGAATAATGCATTACATGTTTGCTCTTGTGTATTTACAATTCCGATCAACTCTTGAAAATTTGGCGCCTCCTGTGGGTGGCAAGTTTCATTTATCTTATTTTCTTCTTATTTACTTCCATTTTGAAGGACACTAGCTAGATACGCAGTGTCTCTAAATTTTAGAAGGAACTGATCCTCACAAATCAAATCTGATTGTGTTCTGACCGAGGCTTCCCAAGAGCATGATCCCAACAAAAAACCCTTTTATTAATTGACTGTGAATTCTGCTCGTTCACATCCAACAAAGTCTTTCAAGGGAGGATTTACAGTCACAGACCTTATCTGGCTTGGAGAGCTGCCAGGCCGATCTCTGCAAAACTTGGCAAGGAGTCTCGGAGAGTCATGAACCAATTAAGCGAACTAATTGTCTCCTGCAAACTCCACTCCCCTTTCGTTCCTCTTTTACTTCCTCTGCGAGGGGCCATTCATCGTCCACCTGTGGCTTTACTCCCAAGTTGACCCCTATTCTTTAGCTGTTGCCTTCGTCTGGCAACTCTGTGCATGCACACACTGGGAACAGGCTCCAGCTGTTCGTCTGCCTCGCTGATGCCTGACTCCGAAGGCAGCTGATAACTGTCAGATGGCTCAGGCCCCCATTCTGCCTCCGACACAGAGCCCTCATCAGAGCCTTCCCCAGATTCCAGAACTGGCCCATGTTATTCCCCAACTTCCTCATTGTCTGACTGCTGCCAGCTCCTTTGGCTGCTGGCAGGCCACAACAGATTGTCGGTTTATTCATGTCAGAAGTATCAAAATTAAAATAAGGACTGCTATACGACTGCGGTCCCTAACCTTTCTGGCTCCGCAGACTGGCAGTGGGAGAGAGATGGTTTCACACACACAATCTACATCCCATGCATATGCAAATGAAGCTTTGTGTGCTCGCCTGCCACTTGTACAACCAAGTTCCCAACAGGCCGCGAATCAGTACCAGTCTGCAGAGCAGGGGCTGGAGACCCTTGCTACTATATGACATAAAATGTCAAATATAAAATACAACATTAAAATATGTGCATGTCTTTCCCAGAAACTAGCAACATTCATTGTGTTGGTCACGCTGCCATGTTGTGCCTCAGGTGTGCACTGATCAGGAAACAAAGGACAACTATGTGTTGTTGTCTGCATGTCACCACAATTGCAAATCTGATGAAGAAACTATTCAGGAATGTTTCAAGGAACAGCCAAAAGCTAATCAGAAGGGAAAGTTTCTCATTAGCCTTTTCTGAAAAGTGAGGTAAAAATGGGAAATTACACCAAGAAGCCATTAATTAAGCACCAGGATAAACTGACCCAAGATCACTGCAGATGGGGGCTGCAGCCAAGAAATTAAAGGACACTTGTTCCTGGGGAGGAAAACTATGGCAAATCTAGACAACATACTAGACAGCATAAAAGTAGAGACATCACCCTGCCAACAGGAGTGTGTATAGTCAAGGCTACGGTTTTCCCAGTTGCAATGGATGGCTGTGAAGGTTGGGCCATAAGGAAGGCTGAGCGCCAAAGAATGGAGGCCTTTGAACTGTGGTGCTGGAGAAGACACCTGCGAGTCCCTTGGACTGCAAGGCGGTCCAACCGGTCAGTCCTAGAGGAGATCAACCCTGACTGCTCTTTAGAAGGCCACATCCTGAAGAGGAAACTCAAAAGACTTTGGCCACCTAATGAGAAGGAAGGACTCACTGGAGAAGAGCCTCATGCTGGGAAAGATGGAGGGCAAAAGAAGAAGGGGACGACAGAGAATGAGGTGGCTTGGATGGAGTCATTGAAGCAGTCGGCGTGAGCTTGAATGGACTCCAGAGGATTGTATAGAACAGAAAGACCTGGAGGAATGTTGTCCATGGGGTCGCGATGGGTCGGATACGACTTTACAACTAACAACCACAACAATAAACTGAGCAGCATTCCCCCAATCTGGTACCTTCAAGGCATATCGATTTATCAATAATTTTATGAAATGTATTGAGATATTAAATGCAAAAGAATCTGTAAGAGAAAAAAAAATCCAGAACTTTACTGTTCTATATTGTTGATAGTAGAAAGAATGCTTTATGCCCAATAATGGGGAAATACTTTAATTCCAACAATGGTTGAATGGCTGGAAAACTGAACAGAACTAGCAGAGGTGGGTAAATTGCCTGCTTTAGTCAAAGTAAAGAACACATCCAATTTTGCTTCTACTTGAAAATCACTTCTGGATTTTGTGCTTGAAATTGGGAAAATATGAAATTTTGGATTTTGCTGATTAGATTTGTTATTAAAAAATGGCTAGAATATATAAGTATGTAAAAGTAAAAAGTTGAGGATGTTACTATCTTAATCTACTGTTCTAAAAAGTGTCCGAAAATGTGTTTTTTTCCTTTTTTCTCCTTTGCCCTACACTCCTTTCCCTTTTCCCTCCCTCCTATTTTCACCTTTTTTTTTAATTTTATCTCTTGCTAAATAAACATAATCAAATTATTGATAAATAAATAGTCAAGTTGAGAGTTCAGTACAAAGCTTATTGAAGTGTTTAAAGTTTAGGAAGGTTATTCTTAAGTTTAGAATTGAGTTCATAGATCTTATAAATGAACAGGGATCAGAATGTGTTGTACAGCCATGTTCATGAGTGCCCTCAATTGTGTCTTGACAGCTTCGATCCAAAGAGAGCAGTACAACAACTAAGAGCTTGTGGAGTGTTGGAGACCATCCGTATCAGTGCAGCGGGCTACCCATCCAGGTGACTTTCACTACAAAACAATTCTATATTTCTGTGTCCCCTCCCCAAAAAAATAACAATCGTGCTTTGAAACAATGCAGAAGACAAAGACTGAGAAAGTCAACTCTGGAGCAGGGGGCTTCAACCTTGGCAACTTTATGACTTTTGGACTTTGACTCCCAGAATTCCTCAGCCAGCATGGCTGCCTGTGGAATTCTGGGAGTTGAAGTCCACAGATCATAAAGTTGCCAAGATTGCAGATCCTACTCTAAGGTGTACCAGGGAAGTATTTAAGAGTGCATAAAAACAAAAATCTGAACTTTTCTCTGTGAGATTTGAACTTTGTGGTAGAACCTTAGAACTCCTTAACTAGTTGCTTCTCTATGTAAAGCTCAACCTGGACAATTCCCCCCCCCCCAAAAAAAAAATCTTGCTTTCTCCTGCATGAAAAGCTGTAGGGTTTAAGTATGCATTGAGAAACATTCGAAATAGTTTGCATGCAACCCTAAACCATTTTGTAGTGGTGTAGGGTTTCCTGCCTAAGCAGGGGGTTGGACTAGAAGACCTCCAAGGTCCCTTCCAACTCTCTTATTCTATTCTATTCTATTCTACTCTACTCTACTCTACTCTACTCTACTCTACTCTACTCTACTCTACTCTACTCTACTCTACTCTACTCTACTCTACTCTACTCTACTCTATTCTGTGGCTAGTTTTACTTTTTAGGGTTTAGTAGTATGTTCTCAGCTTGTAGGCCATTTTTCTCCCTTTAAATGGGGTTGCCTATTGAACATAGAAACAACATACAATATTATGGTGAACTTGGCGTACATTCAGGAATGCGGCCTTTATTTTCTGCAATATGACACAATTCCTTTGCAACCGTTAAGTAGTGTCTCAGTGTGCTGGTCAGTGTAATTTTAAAGATATCATTTTTTTTCATAGCATTGATTCTTTCCCAAAATAAGTATCATCCTTCTTCGCTGGCATATAAAATCACATTTGGAGCAGAGGGGTCTATTTTAGAGATAAATCTTGGCGTCTGTATTGTGATATAGATATAATACCCTGACCACAGGTCAAACACCAGAGAGAATCTGAAGCATAGATTAACCAGTCAGCAAATTCAGCTTCCTCAATATAAACACGTTCTACATCAATGTTTCAATCTATTTTAAATTATCTGAATATTTTGCTGTGCTTCCTTTGGGAAAAGCAATGATGGAGAGATTGTGTGATTGTGTTTGCATCTCACTGTTTTCATTTACGAAAAGTAAATTTGAGGGCTTGTGCAACTTTACACATCCCAAAAGTATATCTGAGATGAAGATGAAAAAGGTACAGGTATTCCTCAACTTAAACCCTTAACTGGGACCAGAATTTCAGTCGTAATTCGAGGCATCACCTAGCCATATCCAATCGTTCAATGATTTTTTTTTAATGGCAGTTGTTAAGGGAATCACACAGTCATAAGTCTTAACCCACTCTCTCAAATAATGTGGTTTTTTTTGCTGAAAACCAGCAGAAAATGCCACAAATTTCAGTCATGTGACCATGGGACATGGTACCCTGGTCATAATGGAAAGAGTTTGGCAAGGAATGGCCGGAAATGTGGTCGCACTGATGCTATTCAGTGCAAGCTAGGATCGCTAAAGGTGGCGCAGTGGTTAAAAGCAGCACTGCAGGCTACTGCTAGATCAGCAGGTCAGCGGTTCAAATCTCACCGGCTCAGGGTTGACTCAGCCCTCCATCCTTCCGAGGTGGGTAAAATGAGGACCCAGATTGTTGGGGGCAATATGCTGACTCTCTGTAAACCGCTTAGAGAGGCCTGAAAGGCCTATGAAGCGGTATATAAGTCTACTGCTATTGCTATTACTGCTATTGCTAAAGCAAGCTATGTATCAAAATAATATTCAAGTCCTTTTGTGCCTCTCCTTTGTTCACGACGTATGTCAGAGGTGGGCAACTATAGCTCCTGTATGACCTGTGGACTTCAACTCCCAGAATTCCTGAGCCAGGGCTGGCTGAGGAATTCTGGGAATTGAAGTCCACAAGTCGTAAAGGACCCATAGTTACCCACCCCTGCCTTATGTAATGGCTGTTTGTCTCTCTCCTTTTCAAAGGAAGCTGGTTTCCATCTGTCCCTAGATTTTACGAACTCATCTGATTTGCTAACTCAGTGAGGGCAACCTTTTCGACACCAAGTGCCCATGTGGAATGCACATGCATTGGGGCATGCTGCAGTGCCGGAAGCCTGAAGACCAGCTGGCTGGTGCGCGCATGCTTGCTTTTGGGGCATTTTGGGGGCCATTTTCAGACCATTTTTCGGGCCTGGAAAGTGGCTCCAAAACAGCCTGAAAACAGCCATAAAAAGCCCCCCAAACAGCCTGGAAAACAGCCTTTATTGGGGCCATTTTCAGGTTGTGAAGACCAGCTGGCCGGCATTATGAGGAGCAGCCGGCGGTGGCGTGCGTGCCCACAGAGAAGGCTCTGCGGGCCACCTCTGGCACGCATGCCATAGGTTCTCCCTCACGGTGCTAGCACGTCACCCACCATGAGGCACGCACCATACACTGATGTACACTCAGAATGCGTAAATTAATTCCAATTTACAATTTGTTCTTGTTGATAGTTTTTGGCAGGAGGCCTTCAGCATACCCCTCAGTTAAAATACGGCTCTTGGCTCAGAAATTGTAAAAAGTGAAAGGCCCGATTCATATGCGTTGAAAGTCCTCCAGGCATGGTCCACCAGACATCTCCAGGCAGAGTAGAGAAGGGTTTCTTTCTTTGATACCTCCAATAGGGAAGTCTAGATAACATTGTACCAAGTAGGATATAGAGAGTTTAGGTTAGCTTATTACAGGCCGGCCTTGACCCACGGCAGTTCATGTACTGACTGTTCAAATTTACAAAGGCCCTGAAATAAAGCGACTCTTGACCATTTTTCATGCTTATGAGTGTTGGAGCATCCCCATGGTCGCATGATCAGAATTCTGACATGTGGCCATTGACATATACCATATTTTTTGGAGTATAAGACGCACCTTCCCCCCCCAAAAAGGGCGAAAATCTGGGTGTGTCTTATATAGTGAATACAGCATTTTTGGCCTCCTGAAACCCCGCCCCCACGAATCTCATTTTTCTCAAAAATGGACGGCCAGATGGTTTGGGAAGCCTGCAAAGTGCCACTGGGGGCTTCGGAGGGCAAAAACGAGTGAAAAATGGACTCTTTTTTGCTTGTCTCTGCCCCCCGCCGCCCCCAGGACCACTCTACAAGCCTCCCAAAGCTTCTGCAAGCCCTGTTTTTTGCACACAAAAAAAGGTATGCAGAGGGTTTGGGAGGCCTGCAGAGTGCAAACACTTTTTTAAAAATTTACCTCTTCAAAATATTGGTGCAACTTATACTCCGTTACATCTCATATTCCAAAAATTACAGTAGTTATGCCAGATTTAATGTTCCAGTGTCGTGTGATCAACTTTGGCAATCTTCTGACAAGCAAAGTCAACGGGCCAGCCCAATACATTTAACAGCCATGTTCCTAACTTAACAACTGCAGATTCTGTCAGAGTTTGTTGCAGCAATCAAATCCAGAAAGCACACAGAGGTAACTGATTCAGCAGGAATCATTAACTTCTTTTTATATACAATAGCAGGTTTTCCATCGTGGTAGCAAATACAAGCAAGCAGAGGCAGAGGAGATAATAGTTTCATCAGAGCATCAGACCAGTTTAGAGCTCAGTACAGACTCAGAGCTGCAGAGCTAAGCCATGCCCAGACTCCTAGCTGTCTCAAGCAAATACTGTTTCAGTTTCCAAACAGCCCTCCTTGGCTGACTTAGTTGCTATGCCTATTCATTGGCTGACCTTATTACCATGTCTCTGCCAGTCATGAACTCTCATACACACTGACAGATTCAACTGCAAGATTCAATTAACAACTGTGGCAAGAAAGGTCATAAAATGGGGCAAAACTTGCTTATCTGTCTCTCAGCAACAGAAATTTGGGGCTCCATTGTGGCTTGTAAGTCAAGGACTACCTGTAGGCATTTCATGAGAAATTCTTCCTGCACCACTGAATAGAAAGCTATTACTGTATTTTTCGGAGTATAAGACGCACCTTTTTGCCCCAAAAAAGAGGCGGAAAATCTGGGTGTGTCTTATACACTGAATTTAGCATTTTTGCCTCTTGAAACCCCGCCCCTTCACCAAAATGGCCATGCATAGCCTTTAAAAGGTTTTCAGAGTGCTCTGGGGGCTGGGGAGGGCAGAAATGAGTAAAAAATGGGTCAATTTTTGCTCAGTTATGCCCCCCCAATCCCCGCGACCACTCTATAAGCTTCCTAAATGCTATGCATGCCCTTTTTGTGACCAAAAATGGACCTGTTTTCACAAAAAAACAGGCCATTTTTGCTCTTTTTTGAAGAAAAAAAAAAGATTTTGCACTCTACAAGCCTCCTAAAGGCTATGGCTGCCATTTTTTGGGGCAGAAAAACTGGACCATTTTTTGGAGGTCTGCAGAGTGCAAAAACTTTTTTTTAATTTGCCTCTTCAAAACCTTGGGGCGTCTTATACTCCAGTGCATCTTATACTCCAAAAAATACGGAATTCATCTTTTTCCTACAGTAAACTTTTCAGGATAAAGTTTAGCAGCTCTTACTAGGAGATTCCCTCCTTCCTCTATTAATTTGGGGAGTTGTTTAACATATTTCACCCTCCATTCTCAAAGTAATGGAAGACCTTTATGTAATATTTATGGTAATCTGTCAAAATAATAGAGAGAATTTACTAGTTTAAACTTGACAGCTTGTAAGAGTGATACCTTCACTGTAATCACCAGGGCAGTCGTTTCAGAAGCAAGATCTGAGCCAATTTGCTTCAGAGGGAGTCTGCCCTGTGGCCTTCCATCACTTCCGACTGTCAGCAGAATTCCTTAACGAAGCACTACCACCTACTGTGTGCCATTTTTTTTTACTGTGGAGATTGATGGCTTGTGCGCTCAGACATGAAAAGATGCTCTTGGTATTTCAGGGTCCTTGTGATTTGGTGTGGCTGCCATTGCGCTATCCGAGTCACAAATATAATTTGTCCTCTACTCTCTCCTTTTTCTTCCAAGAATCTTTTTTTAAAAAATTTTTGGACAATTGGTTTGTTCTTCTGCTCCTGAAATTATTATTTAATCCCTAAAGGGAAATGGTGGTTCAGTGACTAAGACGCTGAGCTTGTCGATCTGAAAGGTCAGCAGTTCCGGCAGTTTGAATCCCTAGTGCTGTGTAACAGAGTGAGCTCCCGCTACTTGTCCCAACTTCTGCCAACCAAGCAGTTCGAAAGCACGTAAAAAATGCAATTAGAAAAATAGGGACCACCTTTGGTGGGAAGGTAACAGCGTTCAGTGCGCCTTCGGCATTTAGTCATGCCGGCCACATGACCACGGAGACCCCTTGGTGGTCCGTGAGACAATTTTGGTGGTTTGCAGAAAAATTATTTGCATTTTTTATATTGCACTAAATGCTATTTATCTTTTTTTTTAAAAAAAAAAATCATATTAGTGGTCTGCAGAATTTAAAATTATGAATTTAGTGGTCCCTGAGATCCAAAAGGTTTGACCCCTGCTCCATAGTATATACTCTGCTTCTGCAACACTTGACCATGCTCTGTCGGCCCACCCATGCTCCTATGTCTGCCTGTACTCCATAGTACCTGCCCACCCATGCTCCTGTGCCTGCCAGTTCTCCATACCACACATCCACACTTCTGTAGTGCCTGTCCATAGTGCCCATCCAGGCTCTATAGTGCCCACCTGTGGCACTCACCTTCCGGTTCATGCAGTTCTTGATATTACAATTGCACCTTTCTTCTTCTCTATACAGGTAGTCCTTGACTTACCACCACAATTGAGCCCAATTTGTTAAACAAATGTTGCCTCTTTTTACGACCTTTCTGGCCACCATTGTTAAGGGAATCATTGCAGTTGTCAAGTTAGTCACACGGTTCTTAAGTGAATCTGGCTTCCCCATTGATTTGGCTTCTCCGAAGGTCGCAAAAGGTGATCCCTTGACCTTGGGTCACAGCAACAATCACAAGTATCTGAAGTACCTTCAAAACATCTGCATTTTGATCCTGTGTTCATGGGGATGTTATGAAGGTCGAAACAGCACTTTTTTAGTGCCACTTTTTTTAGTGAGAACTAACTTTAAATAATATTCAGTATTGATATAGGACTTGCAAAAGTTATCTCAGCATCCAGCATTTACAAATGAAGAGATAATAAATATAAGCATCCAAAACATCAGGACATAAAAAAATGAAAGCCAAATGATTATTAACACCAAATAAAGGGCCTCTTGTTTAGCCTTCATAGGAACAGACTAGATAGCACCTTGATCTGAACTAGTAGCATTTTGAAGTTTTGCTATCGTTCACTGAAACTGAAATGTTAGAAAATACTTTCTGTTTCCCTTCATGGGGACACAAAGAACAGCAAAACAGTCACTGGGGATGTTGTCCTTTCATTGTAGCCCTTTGATGTGCATGTGATATGGCCTTAAACAAGAAATACAGACTTAAGCGTTGTTGTTTTTAAAGATCTGTAGTGCGCATTCAGTGTTAAAGCTTTCCAGTGATAACTGTGGTGGAATGTAGTCTGGATTCCCAGGAGGGGAGGGGGTACATTTCAGAGGAGTAAGAGACAACTCGGGTCAGATGGTTCTCGTGAGCGAATGAAGGGGGGAGACAGCTCTTCCCTAATAGTTCCCAGAGTATTTGCTTTATGGAATGGTAGAATGCTTTAGTTTGGCAGGACTCTCTGTCTATGGGTGAGGAACAGTAAATAAATCAGCTGGCAAGAATCACAGTGGGTCTTCTTAGTTTTGGGAGCCTGATATAATGGAGGAATTTAAAATTAGTTTTGTAGGAATCTTTACCGCAGGGTTTCCTGGTGGTTTTCTTGTCTCTGGAGATAATTACATCACTGCATCTTATTTGATTTAAACTGAAAAGGCCAGTTTCAGTTTGGATCGTTGCACAAGAGTAGAAGATAACTTAAAACGAAAGAGAGAGAAAAAGCTGTCATCCCTGAAAAACAGCAAAAAAAATCCACTTTAGGTTTAAAGCAGCTGTTCTCAAATTAATGAATATTGGAACAGGAAGCTGATTCCAAGCCAGTGTTATTTTGGGGGGGGGGGGAAGTATAAACATCAGATATACAACTGTAAGGCAAAGATAACTTATTTTATGCAAGTTTTTATCAGTTAAAGCAGTACAGAGTCCAAAAGTGATTTATATACATTTGTTGAACCAAGATGTAATCGTGTCATAATGATAAAAAGGAGTGGATTGTGATGACATTTGTGCTCTAGGAAAGATTAAGCCAATTAACTGACAGGGTGAAAATATCAAAAGAACCGGATGAAGGAAATGCAGAGGTACAAAGTGTAACTTCCTGGTAAGAAATGGACACGGGAGAATAGAATATTCTGGGTTCTTGGGAGGAAGTTGATGTGTATCAACACCACCTAAAGACCCACAGCTATGATTTCATATTGTTGTGTATAGAATCACCTGCCTGAAATAATCTGCCTGACTCAGAGGCGGTATTCAGCAGGTTCTGACCAGTTCTGGAGAACCAGTAGTGGAAATTTTGAGTAGTTCAGAGAACCGGTAAATACCACCTCTGACTGGCTCCACCCCCCTCTATTCTCTGCCTGCTGAGTGCCAGCTGATTGGAGGAAATGGGGATTTTACAGTATCCTTCCCCTGCCACGCCCACCAAGCCATGCCATGCCAACCAAGCCACGCCCACAGAACCGGAAGTAAAAAAAAAAATTGAATCCCACTACTGGCCTGACTCCCAACAACTCTGAACTGTTTACAAATTGTTGAAAACATTTAAAAACAAGAAAATAGCACAAAACAAAGGGAATAAAGATGGCAGAGAAAAGGAAGGAAAAGAAGGGAAAAAGAGAGGAGAGGGGACGAGGGAGGAGAGGAAAGGGAAGGAAAGAGAAGAGAAGGGGAAAGGAAGAGGAGGGGAAGGGAAGGGAGAGGAGGGAAGGGGAGGAGAGGGGAAGGGAAGTTATTGTCAACTTTACTAGGCAGACCCGACAGGAAACGCAGCCAGATAAACTAATTCTACTTTATTGTAAAGCTACACTAACAGAATCTTTCAAGTCTGAAAGTACAGTTCCCCCGCCATCAGCTTTACAGCCTGAGAACTTAGGGTGAGATCCTTCTTAAGCTTCTTGCTCCATCCAGTGTGCAGCTACAGACTTTGCTGTCTCTTATCCAGCTGTTCTCTAAGGCAGGCCTGTCAAACTTTGCGACTCTGCAAAGTCAAAAAACATCCCATTATGGCCCGATATGTCACCTACGGCCCGCGATGCAATTGGGTTTGACACCCCTGCTCTAGGGCAGTGTTTTTCAACCTTTTTTGTGCAAAGGCACACTTTTTTCATGAAAAAAATCACGAGGCACACCACCATTAGAAAATGTTAAAAAAATTTAACTCTGTGCCTATATTGACTATATATAAAGTAATTCTCCCACGGCACACCTTACACTATGTCATGGCACACTAGTGTGCCGTGGCACAGTGGTTGAAAAACACTGCTCTAGGGAGTGTCTCTGGCTCCAGTCTTCCAACATATCATGACACCAGTTGCGATAGGACTGAGGAATTCTGGGAGTTGAAGTCCAAAAATCTTAAAGTTGCCAAGTTTAGGCTGATCTAGGCTGAAACCGTCTTTTCCATTCAGCCTTTCTTTTCATGGCATCTTGGCAAGGAACAAGGAGCAATATATCCCTGTGAGATGTCAACATCTATTTCCTCCCTTTTTGCTTTCTCCAGTTAGTGTGACCTTATTTCTGCCTTTTTTGTTAATAGAGAGGGTCTAGGCCATATTGTTGGCAAATGGTTTTAAGTCAATTAAGTTTGCCCTGTGGAATTTGGGAATGCCTAACACAAGCATGACTGGTTTAATTTGGGAGAACTAATAAATCCAGATAAATATAGGGGAGGGGGGAACTGCCCCTTTACATTTCAATCAAAACTTGACATATTGTGTGTTGTTTTTATAATTGATCTGAAAGTTTTAAAATTTTGGACTGAACATTGTGAGAGTCCTCAATAACGAAACATTTCTCCAAATTATCTCAGTTTATCCCTTTTTATTGCTACTTGGTCTGTTCATTTGTAGCTCTTCTTTTGTGCTTATCCTACGTAAAGTTGCCCTACATCCAAAAAATGAGGCATTACTAATTCGATACTCTAAGGAAATGCAATTTGGGATATAATTAACTACTGAAACCTCAGCAATTGCATGCTGTAGTTACACCCCATTTTTGAAGGCATGGTTCCACCAGAATGTGGGGAAGAAGAGAATGGAATGGATTTGGGAGTAGGAGTAGGAGTAGGAATAGGAATAGAATGAGCTGGAAGGGACCTTGGAGATCTTCTAGTCTAGCGCTCTGCTCAAGCAGGAGAACCTTTACTATTTCAGATAAGTGGCTGTCTAGTTTCTTCTTAAAAACCTGCAGTGATGGAGAGCCCATGATTTCTGGAGGCAAACTGTTCCACTGGTCAATTGCCCACTACGTAATGGATGCAAAATGTTGGAACCTTAAGGGTAGATTCAGATTCAGATTCAGATTTAATTTATTTGTATGCCGCCCTTCTCCGGGAGGGACTCAGGGCGGCGAACAACTCAAGGGGAAAAGGGGATACAAACACAATGCATATAATTAAAAAACACAAGAGTCATACAGCCATACAAGTCGAGAGGGGAGGGGAACTGATCAACCCCAGGCCTGCCGGCACAGCCAGGTTTTGACGGCTTTCCGGAAGGCCTGGAGAGGGGTGAGGGTCCGAATCTCCGCGGGGAGTTCATTCCAAAGGGCCAGAGCTGCAACAGAGAAAGCCCTCCCCCGGGTAGTAGCCAGATGGCATTGGCTGGTAGACGGAACCCGGAGGAGGCCGACCCTGTGCGATCTAACGGGTCTGTGGGAGGTAATTGGCAGAAGGAGGTCTCTCAAGTACCCAGGTCCAATACCATGAAGGGCTTTATAAGTTACAACTAGCACTTTGAAGCGTATCCCGAGACCGATCGGTAACCAGTGCAGCTCGCAGAGGATAGGTGTAATGTGGGTGTACCGAGGTGCACCCACAATCGCTCGCGCGGCTGCATTCTGGACGAGTTGTAGTCTCCGAATACTCTTCAAAGGCTGCCCCATGTAGAGCGCATTGCAGTAGTCCAGTCTTGAGGTCACGAGGGCATGAGTGACTGTCGCGAGTGCCTCCCGGTTCAGGTAGGGGCGCAACTGGTGCACCAGGCGAACCTGGGCAAATGCCCCCCTGGTCACAGCCGACAGGTGATGTTCTAAGGTCAGCTGTGGGTCAGGAGGACTCCCAAGTTGCGCGCCCTGTCTGAGGGGCGTAAATTTTCACCCCCCAGCCTGAGTGATGGAATACTGGCCAAATTCTTGGGAGGGAAACACAACAGCCACTCGGTCTTGTCTGGATTGAGTACAAGCTTGTTAACTCCCATCCAGACCCTGACAGCCTCCAGGTAGATCTGCCTTGGACTCTGATTTAATTCTGCATGATATTTGGAACCCTGACAGCTTGTTTGTTTTGTTGCAGACTTTTCATTACCCAACTAAGTAATGTCATCAGCACTAATGATGCACTTTTGAATAATGAAACGTCTGCAAGAAAACAACCAAGCTCAGAGAGCATTGAGGACCCTTCATTTCAACTCTGATCTACACATATTCTCCTTGATCACTATACCAATTTTCCAAATTATTAAATACATTTTAGGGTGTATAATAACAGTTTTGCTGTCAGTTTTTAGCACTCAACATCAAAGAAGGCTGCACCACTCACTTGTTTGATTTAATGGCTCCCCACTGATTTCTGGATTTATCGTCATTTTCTTTAGGTGGACCTACCATGACTTCTTGAATCGGTATCGAGTGCTTATGAAAGACAAAAGTATTTCGAAAAAGAACGACAAGACATTGATTTGTAAAACGTTATTGGAAAGTCTAATTAAGGTAAGATGTCAGAGCTACTGTACATTATTAGATCAACCAATCAATCAAGTTGGCACATAATCCAGCATCACTTATAGTCCTAAATCCACAATTCTACCTCTCCATTTAACTATATCCAAAGAACCTGAAAAATCTTTGCAACTTATTCAAAATCAATTCAAAACCTATTCAAAAAAAATGGTTTTGAATAAGTTGCAAAGATTTTTCAGGTGCTTTGTACTATATGAATATATAGTCCAGAGAATGATGGGATCAATGGAATTACTAACATGTCTGGAAGAATCTTTATTACTGCTTGTTCTTTAGCTGACCTTGCCTTAGGTTCTTCAAGTTGCTCAAGTCTCCACAAAAATTTTTTATCTTCAATTCCAACCGAATTTTCCATTTAGGTTTCCTCTTCTTGCCTCTTTGGTTCTTTTGTATTTTCAAACCCAATTCTTTGGTGGTTATGAAGGCTGCTGCATACATCAGCTGGTTTGTTTCAACTAATGTAGTGGTTTGAATGATTTGTACAGCCTCATTGACCTTTTTTAGTACCTTTCTCAATTCTTTCCGGTTCACTTGGTTCAGCTTTGGCAAACATGTTCTTTCAGCATCTTGTATTTGATGCTTTATTTTCTCAGTTAATTGAGCAATATCTGTTGGTGTTTGTTCTTCAGTGCTTCCTTGTTCTTTATCTTCATCCATTTCAGCATCCTCTTCCTCCTTTTCTTCCTCAGTTTGCTTTTGAGTCTGCAAATCATTCTTGATGTTATTACTCTTCTTTGTTGATATAGTCAGACCATTAGTTGCTTTCTTTTCGATTCCTATTCTGCTGTAGTGAAAAATTTGTGGCTTAGAATTACACGTCCTTGGTCCATTAGCCTTTCTTCACTGATATCCCAGTCCGTGTGGTTCACCTTCCAAATCTGATACATTCTTTTTTGAAATCCATGTTTTGCTGGCTCAGACTGATAGTAAGCTTTCATAATAGAGATGTTTTCTTCCCCAGTCCAGATTTTTCGCTTTTTCACTTTTCTTCCAGTAGCTTGTCAACTCAATGCCCTAGTTGCCTAGCAGAGGGAGCTGAGCCCTGTAGCTCATTTTGCGCAGAATGCCCAGAAGCCATAGCATCCAATGGAACCCTTGTTAATCCAGGCGACGGTTCAGCCAGCATAAATTTCATATTTTTTTTAATTCACCATATTTGAATGGGTTGTGTAGCAAATTTTGTCTGGCCCTTCACCTAAGACCTGTCTGATATGGTTGTACCTGTTCAGCATATCCCTTAGGGTCATTAGCCCCTCCACTACGACAAGGTAAAGCTCCTCGGAGGGGATTATTATTGTTGTTGTTGTTGTTAACATCTCAACAACTAACCAAGGATCTAGGAACCCTTAAGGCAACGTTGGAGGATATAAGCTGTTCCAAGTTATTATTATGTGGTTAATTTTTGGTGAGATTCACAGCCTTTGGGGCTGGTTGGTAGCTCCACAGTTCCAAGTCCTAACCAAGGACCTAGGAACTGTAAAGATAAGGTCGGAGGATATAAGCTGTTCCAAGTAGGGTGGTTTTTTGTAGAAAAATGTTCAAGTCCAATAAATTTAGAATTTCCAAATAGCGACGTAGCCCTTTAGGTATTGCTCCAAGGGCTCCAATTACAATTCGGGCAACACACAATTTATTTTTCAACAGTCGCTCAATTTGCAAGTCTTAGTACTTTGTGATTTTTTTTCTTGCTGCTTATCTTCAATTTGCGCATCACCAGGTACTGCAATGTCAATGAACCAAACTTTTTTTCTTTTCAACTATTGTTATGTCAGGTGTGTTGTAGGCCAAGTGCCTGTCAGTCGTATTATTATTATTATTAGCCTTTATTGTCATTGTACATCATGTATACAACGAAATTGGTTTAGCATCTACTGGTGTAATCCATAACAAAAAAAAATACAAGACAATATGAATAGTATAGAAAATAATTCTCATACAAATAATTGGGGGAGAAAAAAATAGTCATACATTTCCATATGTACTGTACGTGGAGTGATTGTGATTGTGTTTATGAGTCTGACAGCCCGTGGGTAGAAGTTGTTTTTAAATCTGTTTGTCTCGCTGGCTATACTTCAGTGTCTTCCACCTGATGATAAAAGTGAAAAGGGACATTGGCCAGGGTGTGAATCATCCCTAATAGAGGTGGTATTCAGCTGGTTCAGACCGGTTCAGGTGAACCGGTAGCGGAGATTGTGGGTGGACCCGGTGCTCCCCCCCAGCTCTGTGCCATCCTATTTAGCCACGTTTTTGAGGCCAGGTACATGCACGGAAGGCACACCCACAGGCAAAGCGCATGCATAGCAAGGCCGGGCGCGTGTGCAGAAGGTTTGTGTGTGTGTAAAGTGAGTGTGTGCACGGCAAACCAGTGGTAAAAATAAGTGAAACCCACCACTGATCCCTAAGTATCTTCCTTACTTTGTTGAAACGAGACCTGGCAATGTCATCCAGTGGTGTTAGAGGCCAACCAATGGTTTATTGTGCCGAATTGATCACTCTCTGTGGTGCCTTCCTATCCGCAGCAGTTAAAGCAGCATATACCATATTGCCAAATAGTGCTTTATAACACTATCTGGGTGGTTTACAATATAAAAGCATTATTTACATATTGGCCCCAACAATCTGGGTCCTTATTTTACTGATCTCGGAAGAATAGAAGCCCCAGTCAACCTTGAGCTGGTCAAGATCGAACTCTAGGCTGCGGGAAGAGTTTGCAGTACGTGAGGATCCTTTAATATAGCTGAATTCTGCTCCTTACTGAAAAAATATTTGCCCATCGTCATGTTCCTATTTTAACCAGACTTTGTGCCAACTTGGATACATCTTATTTGTTCTACCATATTTTATTTGTATATGATGCAGCCAAGCAAAACACTTGACTAGGCCACATATTGCACTAAAAAACGGTATGCTCAAATTTGGTGGAAGGAGAGGGAGGAACGGAGGGAGGGAGGGAGGGAGGGAGGGAGGGAAGGAAGGAAGGAAGGAAGGAAGGAAGGAAGGAAGGAAGGAAGGAAGGAAGGAAGGAAGGAAGGAAGGAAGCTGGCAGCAGATTCGGACAGTGAGGAGATTGGGGAGGAACATGGGCCAGTCCTGGAGTCTGGAAAAGACTCTGATGAGGGCTCTGCATGGGGCCGTCTGACAATTATCGGCTGCCTCCGAGTCGGACATGGGGCAGACCAACAGCTGGAGCCTGTTTCTAGTGTGCACCTGCGCATAGTTGTCAGACGAAAGGAACAGCTAAGGAACAAGGGTCGACATGGGAGTAAGGCCACAGGTGGATGATGATTGACCCCTCCCGGGAAAAATAAAAGAGGAGCAAAAGAGGAGGGGAGTTTTCAGGAGACAATTTGTTTAATTGTTTCGTGACTCTCAGAGGATCCTTGCCAAGTTCTGCAGATATCGGCCTGGCAGCTCTCCAAGCCAGATAAGGTCTGTGACTGTAAATTCACCCTTGAAAGACTTTGCTGGATATGAATGAGAGGAATTCACAGTAAATTAATAAAAAGAGTTTTTTTGCCAGGACAAGGAGCCTGCTTCTTGGTCAGAACAGGAGGGAAGGAGGGAAACTAGGGAGAAGGAAGGAAGGAAGAAATGGTTTTAAAAATTCTTGGTTTTCCTTTTATACTTTTCCAAGGATCCTGACCAGTTTCAGTTTGGACGTACGAAGATCTTTTTCCGTGCTGGCCAGGTGGCCTACTTGGAAAAATTGCGGGCAGATAAGTTCCGGGCTGCCACCATCATGATACAGAAGACCGTGCGCGGCTGGATGCAGAG
Source organism: Thamnophis sirtalis (assembly GCF_051295495.1). Lineage (NCBI taxonomy): Eukaryota > Metazoa > Chordata > Lepidosauria > Squamata > Natricidae > Thamnophis > Thamnophis sirtalis. The sequence continues at coordinate 12,308,713 of NW_028261385.1, read as the reverse complement.
AAGGAAGTACAGGAAAACCAGGGAGGCAGCTTTAAGTATCCAGAGGTTCACCCGAGGATATCTGGCACGCAGGTAAGCATCAAGCGAACATTTCCCCCAGGAGAATTTGCTTGCTAGAAATGTGGGCATTTGTTCGCCTAGCAGAAATGGAGCACCACAGCGGCTTACTGCTTAAGATACTGGGCTTTTTCCCTCAAAAAAGAGAGTGAAAATCTGGGTACGTCTTATACACCGAATACAGCATTTTTGGCTTCCCCAAATCCTGCCCTCTTTGCAAAAATTGCTGTGCATAGCCTTTAGGAGGCTTCCAGAGTCTTCCTGGAGGTTGGGAAGGGCAATAATGAGCGAAAATAGGCCATTTTTTGCTCGTCCCCTGCCCCAGCCTCCAGGAGCACTCTATAAGCCTCCTAAAGGCTATGCATGTCCCTTTTTGACAAAAAACAGGCCCCATTTTTGCAAAAAAAGGGCCATTTTTGGGAGTGCAAAAACTTTTTTTAAAATTTGTCTCTTCAAAATCTTGGTGCGTCTTATATTCTGGTGTGTCTTATACTCCGAAAAATACTGTAGATATATGAACTCTATGAATTGTATAAGAGAGCTTAAAGACCATTTAGCCCTTGAGTCCAATTCCTGTACAATATGTACAGGAATACACATTTAAACCATTCAGACGGATAGCTATCTAGCGTTTCTTGAGCACATCTGATAAAGCAGAATCAATCATTTCACTAGCATATATTAAACTATTTTCTTCCTTTAATGGTAAGCTATTTCATTCATAAATTGGGAAACGGCCTGGGATACAGGCAATTTCTATGGCCTTGATGGCGAACCTATGGCACATGTGCCAGAGGTGACATGCAGAGCCCTCTCTATAGGCATGCGCGCCGTCACTAGCTGGTCTGGTTTCCAGTGTGCATCCGCAACCAGAAGGCTAGCTGGCCAATGCACATGCGCACACTGGAAACCCGAAGACCAGTTGGCCGGCAAGTGCATGCACACCAATCAGCTGGTCTTTGGGTTTCTGGGCTCCGGTGTGCACATGCGCGTTCTGGTTTCGGCATTAGGTGCCGAAAAAGTTCACAGTCACTGTTCTGTGGCATTTCTTTTCAGGATTCCACCTAACATAAAAACCCCAGTTACTACTATTACCCCAATCCCCAAACTTACAACAAGAATAAAAAGAAAGAACAAAAAAGGTTATTTTTTTACAATTATTATATAAAACTTGTTTTTAACAACATATGAAACCATGACCTGCAAGACTTTTGTACCTGGATGATAAAAATTGAAAGCGCAGAGAATATTATTCAGTGTCCTGCTCTCCTGAACTGCCACAGGTACTAGAGTAATAAAATTCCCTTTATGCTCACCCTACCACAAAGGAAATAGAATAAATTGCTAAGGCCCCCAGTCATAGTTTTCAGCTCATATCCTTGTCCTGGTGCATTGGGGAAAAACAATGTGACAGTTGCTGTGATGGAAAGTACGCAAAGAAAGGTCATTTGTAAAAAAGATAAGTAGAAATGTTTAAATCTTTCAAGATTTTCTGAGTTCCTTGTTACCATTCGCCTGCTGCAGGGGTCCCCAGCCTGTGGGCTACGACCAGTGGTGGGATTCAAATAATTTAACAACCAGTTCTCTGCCCTAATGACCATCTGGGTAGGCATGGCTTGGTGGTCATGTGACCATGTGGGTGTGGCCAACTCAACATCACTCAGGTCGATGGGCGCTTCGCCTTAGCAAGGGTTAACCGGAGAGGCAGTTTCTGTAAGCAGGGCAATAAAGATTAGGCTAGAAACAACACCAGAATGATTCCTTCCTGCCTTCCTTACAGGATTAGCCCTGTAAAGTGGGGAAAAAACAAAAGGAGATTTCTTCCAACAATCGGTTCTCTGAACTGCTTAGAAAGTTAACAACCGGTTCTCCCAAATAGGTGCTAACTGGCTGAATCCCACCGCTGACCACGACCCACTATTAGCCCACATCCTATTCACAAGTGGGCCACTTAAAGGCCTGGGTAGCTTGCGCACATGTGCATCTGCACAACCCCACTCGTATTAAAGTTGTCACAGCCCCACTTGCACAACTGGTTATGCAAACATCACAAGCACTCGGGGCCCCATGTGATGGGAACTCTCGGCCCCACTCACGTGAGCAAAGGGTGCTCGCCAGAGGTGGGTTCCTACCAGTTCGCACCTATTCGGTAGAACCGGTTCGTCAAATTTACCGAACCGGTTAGAAGAGGTTCCACCAGTGGACCCGGAAAGCAGGCCACACCTACAGAAGAGGTTCCAAAAATTTTTGAAATCCACCACTGGTCCTTGGATATGATTATTCTACACTATCATGCTCCTATTTATAAAACTCAGTGCCTCTGTGAAAGGTAAGGATGACTACTGCGTTTGTGGTGCAATGAGAACATTGCGTGTGTTGAAGTTGTTTTAACGCAAACCAAAGATGCCTTTTAAAAAACAAGTTGACATCCTATTCTTATGCATGCCAGTGCTGTGTGTGAGGTAATTTAAGGTGGTTCTGACAAGTGTCATCGGCATCTTCATATCCGGTGACATGGCCGGCAAGCCACTCCCATCCGGTCACATGGGTGGCAAGCCACTCCCACAAAGGGGGCCACACCCACAGAGTAGGTTCAAACAATTTTTGAAACCCACCACTGGTGCTCGCCCATGCACACGCATGCACATACATGCCTCCTCCTCCCATAAAACCATTCCCTCTTTTCCCCACTTCCCCTCCGCCTCCGGTCCGCCAACCCAGAAAGGTTAGAGAATTCTGCTTTACTGCATTTAGAAGCCCTGTCAGATCTGATAGGTACCATTTTGTCTAACCAGTCCTTGAGTTGAGTTTAGTTGCCTAGCAACCATTCAAAGTTAGAACAGAATCCCCCCCCTCCCTCCAAACCGCCTTATGATCTGATTTCAAAGTTATGACTGCTGCCCAGTGGTGGGTTTCAAATTTTCTTGGAACCTCTTCTGTAGGTGTGGCCTGCTTTCAGGGTCCACTGGTGGAACCTCTTCTAACCGGTAGATTTGATGAACCGGTTCTACCGAACAGGTGCAAACTGGTAGGAACCCACCTCTGCTGCTGCCCCTCCCCCAAGGGGGGGTTCCTATGATCACATTTTGAGCGCTTGCCAACTGGCTCACTTTTAAGGCCACTTGCAATCATATGATCGTAGATTTTTTTATATTTTTCTTTTTGTTTCTAATGTCTGCTTTTTTACTTTACTTTATTGTCATTGTACGTATATACACAGTAGAAACATACAACGAAATTCACATAACACCCAGAGACTGGGCCCAACACATATAACAATCCCCAACACCCCCCCCCCCCACTAAAAAATTCCCCGCCCCTAAACCATCCAAGCATCCACACAACAGACCAAGTAGTGCTGTCCAATAGCTCACTGGTGGTGGCCCTTTAGTTCATTGTTGAGTGCAATTATAGCTCTGGGACAAAAGCCATTCAGAAGACGTGTGGTCCAAAGTTTAATTGTTCTGTATCTTCTGCCGGGAGGCAACGGTCCAAAAAGATTGTAAGCAGGATGGGAAGAGTCTCTGAGAATGTTATGCAACTTCCTCAAACAGCGAGATGCGGAGATGTCATCCAGGGCTGGTAGCTGGAGCCCAGTGATATTCTGGGCAGTTATAATGATTCTCCGGAGAGCTTTTTTGTCCGCTGCAGAGCTGCTCCCATACTATGCAAGAATGCCGTATGTCAGGACACTCTCAATGGTGCTGCGATAGTAGGACAGAAGTAGATGCTGAGATAGATTTATCTTCCCGAGCATTCTCAGGAAGTACAGCCTCTTCTGTGCTTCCTTCGCAAGCTTGTTAGCATTCATGGTCCATGAGAGGTCCTCCGAGAGATAAATGCCCAGAAATTTAAAACTACAAACCCTCTCCACTGCCTCGCCATTTATGTACAATGGTAAATGTACGTCTCTCTTCCTCCTAAAGTCAATTATTCTGATTTCTGACTAAAAAAAAAAAAATCAGTCATTGGGTAAAATGGATTTGTTTAATGATTGCAGCGTTCACTTAATGCAGTGTTTCTCAACCTTGGCAACTTGAAGATGTCCGGACTTCAATTCCCAGAATTTCCCAGCCAGCGAATGCTGGCTGGGGAATTCTGGGAGTTGAAGTCCGGGCATCTTCAAGTTGCCAAGGTTGAGAAACACTGACTTAATGACTGCAGCATTTGTTTAATGGTTGCTGCAAGAAAATGTTGTAACATTGAGTCCAGTCACACCTAACTAGACATTTTCCACTAAAATTGAGACCAGGGTTGAATGTTACCGTCGTGGCTAAATTGGTGTGGGAGAGATACAGTCAGACAAAATGTAATAAAGCTTTATTGGATGTAGCGTTGGAGGATAATGGTTCTTCTGAGCCTAGAAAATAGGGTTGAAATAGTAAAACCTTCCACTGACAGATAAAGGAATTCTTGACAAACTTTGTAGAGCCCGAGCAACTCAAAGGAAAACATCTTCAGTGAGACTTCCCATTTTTATTAATTCAGTGTTTGATCTAATAATTAAGGCATTAGGCTAGAAAGCGGGAGACAGTGAGTTCAAGCTCTGCCTTAGCCATCAATTCAGCTGGGTGACTTTGGGCCAATCACCAGGAGACTGGGAGTTCTAGTTCCACCTTAGACATGAAAGCCAATTGGGTGACTTTGGGCCAATCACCAGGAGATGGGAATTCAAGTCCTGCCGTAGCATGAAAGCCAATTAAATGACTTTGGGCCAATCACCAGGAGACTGGGAGTTCTACTCCTGCCTTAGCAGTGGTTGCTTCTGGATCCCATTGCAACCGGTACGTTGCAACGGGGCCTGGCGTCCACCATGTCCACGCGCGCAGCATGCCTGTGATGCTCCAGCTACTCGGCAGAGTGTCGTGCAGGCGCCGTACGCTTCGTGCATGTGCGTGAAAGCCCCGATCGGCTCAAATGCAAGTAGGGAGGGTGGGTGGGCCCTCCAGAGCACCGTACTAGAACGGTACCTGGTGCTCCCAGCAGGCACGTATCCCACCACTGCGCCTTAGCCATGAAATCCAGCTGGGTGACTTTGGGCCAGTCACTCTCTCTCAGCCCAACCCACCTCACGGGGCCGTAGTTGCGGAGAAAATAGGAGGAGGCAAGCGTGTTGGATATGTTCGCCGCCTTGAGTTATTTGTAAAAATAATAAAGGCAGGATATAAATTAATTAATTAAATTAATTAATTAATTAATTAATACAATAGATGAGGCTGTGAGAACAAACTTGTCCAGAATTAATTTTGAAGTGGTACAAGCAGTGGTGTGAAAATATTCCGAGAGGCGTAAAAACATTGTTTTTAAAGAAATGGAGAGCCATCCATTTCTAAAAGAATGAGAAAACCTATGCAGATCAGTGTGGTGCAATGCTCAGTGTTGCATTCATCCCAGGAAAGCCTGGATTCAAATCTTCACTCACTGGATAGCATTGAACCAGTATCTGACCTTTAGCCCAATCTACCCTATAGGCTTCTCATGCCAGGCCCTAAGCCAAGAATGATATGTGGCAAGCCTTCCAAGCTGAGGGCTTTATTGTTTCACACACCTGTAGACTGAAGATTCTACTATCTGCATCTACAATTACTTTATGAGCTGCAGGTAGTGCACGTCTGACAACAGTTCATTTAGTGAGCGTTCAACATTACAACGACACTGAAAAAAGTGACTTATGACCAGTGGGGAAATTCAATTTTTTTTGCTACTGGTTCTGTGGGCATGGCTTGATGGGCATGGTGTGGCTTGGTGGGCATGACTTGATAGGCATGGCAGGGGAAGGATAATGCAAAATCTCCATTCCTACCCCACTCCTGGGGGAAGGATACTGCAAAATCTCCATTCCTACCCCACTCCTGGGGGAAGGATACTGCAAAATCTACATTCCCACCCCACTCCAGGGAAAGGATACTGCAAAATCTCCATTCCTACCCCACATCTGGGGGCAGGATACTGCAAAATCTCCATTCCCATCCCACTCCTGGGGGAAGGATACTGCAAAATCTCCATTCCCATCCCACTCCTGGGGGAAGGATATTGCAAAATCTCCATTCCCATCCCACTCCTGGGGGAAGGATACTGCAAAATCTCCATTCCCGCCCCACTCCTGGGGGAAGGATACTGCAAAATCTCCATTCCTACCCCACTCCTGGGGGAAGGATACTGCAAAATCTCCATTCCCTCCACACTCCAAGGGAAGGATACTGCAAAATCTACATTCCCACCCCACTCCAGGGAAAGGATACTGCAAAATCTCCATTCCTACCCCACATCTGGGGGCAGGATACTGCAAAATCTCCATTCCCATCCCACTCCTGGGGGAAGGATACTGCAAAATCTCCATTCCCATCCCACTCCTGGGGGAAGGATATTGCAAAATCTCCATTCCCATCCCACTCCTGGGGGAAGGATACTGCAAAATCTCCATTCCCGCCCCACTCCTGGGGGAAGGATATTGCAAAATCTCCATTCCGGCCCCACTCCTGGGAGAAGGATATTGCAAAATCTCTATTCCCACCCCACTCTGAGGCCAGCCAGAGGTGGTATTTGCCGGTTCTCCAAACTACTCTAAATTCCCGCTACTGGTTCTCCAGAACCTGCTGAATTTCACCCCTGAGTGTATTGCTTTGAGCTTCCAGAGAAGAAATAGGAAGTGAAACAAATAAATAAATGAAGTGGAAATTGTGGTTGTTTTTTTTAATAACCGTTATGGCTGTTATGCACTTGGGGCCACTATTGACTTATTGTCAAAACTAAGGAACATGAAGGAGGCAACAGCACACTTAAAGGAATTGTGGGCAATAATTCACTTCTGCAAAAAATGTCCATTCACAATCCATCGCCAACAATTGTTGAGTCTTTGTTGGAAACAGGATGGAGTTAAATAAAAAAAACACACAACCTGGAAGAAAGAACAGCAGAGTAAGAGCCAAGGTGGCGTAGTGGTTAAATGCAGCACTGCAGGCTACTGCTAGATCAGCAGGTCAGCGGTTCAAATCTCACCGGCTCAGGGTTGACTCAGCCTTCCATCCTTCCGAGGTGGGTAAAATGAGGACCCAGATTGTTGGGGGCAATATGCTGACTCTCTGTAAACCGCTTAGAGAGGCCTGAAAGGCCTATGAAGCGGTATATAAGTCTACTGCTATTGCTATATTGCTATAACATAAAATCGGTACAGGAGCACTTCTATTAGGAACAATCGGTTTGTGTTGTCCTTCTTATTTATCATTGCTAAACCTTTATCCCCCCTCACTCTTCTGCAGATTGGCGGATCATCTAAGGAAAACAAGAGCGGCCATTATTTTCCAGAAACAATATCGAATGTTAAGGATACGCCGGGCCTACCAAGCCATCCGTCAAGCAGCTATCACGATCCAGTCCTTCACCCGAGGAATGTTCGTTAGGAAGAACTATCAAAAGGTTCGTTTCTTTGACTTTGAATTCCAGACCACACAAATATTTCAGTAATCCTTTTTTTATTCTGATGCATGCTTCATGGAAGTCGGATACAAGTCGTCCTTGACTTATGACCAATCATTAAATCGACCATTTGGAATTAGGGCTACCGAAAGGTCTCGTAAAGAGACTTCTGGCCATCGTAAAATGTTGTGCAAATAAAGAAGGGTATTTGTAGCTCAGGGTTGCAATGAGGGGGTCCTTGGTGCTCTCTGGCCTTGTTTTCTTGTAGATGTTTCATTACCCAACTAGGTAACATCATTAGTGCATCATTAGTTTCTGTAATGAAATGTTTGCAAGAAAGAAACCAAGCTCTGAGACCACCAAGGATGCCTCAATATTGTGCAGCCCTATGCAATCTGATTAGTGATCACATGACTGAATTTTGGACACTTGGTGACCAGCTCAATTTAACAACTTGTTGAAGTGTCCTGCAGTCATGTAACCATGGAATAGAATAGAATAGAATAGAATAGAATAACAGAGTTAGAAAGGATCTTGGAGGTCTTCTAGTCCAACCCACTGCCTAGGCAGGAAACTCTACACCACCAGACAAATGGTTATCCAACATCTTCACAAAAACGTCCAGTGTTGGGGCATTCACAACTTCTGGAGCCAAGCTGTACCATTGATTAATTGTTCTAACTGTCAGGAAATTTCTCCTTAGTTCCAAGTACTTCTCTCCTTGATGAGTTTCCACCCATTGCTTCTTGTCCTGCCCTCAGATGCTTTGGAGAATAGATTGACTCCCTCTTCTTTGTGGCAACCCCTGAGATATTGGAACATTGGTATCGTGTCTCCCCTAATCCTTCTTTTCATTAAACTAAACATACCCAATTCCTGCAACCGTTCTTCATGGGTTTGATTTTTTTTAAAAAAATGACAAAAACCCTCATTCGGGTGAATGGATTCAGACCTACGACCACGTAAATCGCTCAACAATCATTGTAAAACAGTCATAAAATTAGGTCTAGTCATGTGGGTGCCTTGACTTATGACTGAAATTCCAGTCCCAATTGTGGTCGTAAGTCAAGGATCACCTGTATAATCTTTAGTGTGTGAACCAAGTTCTTGGGTACATGCCAACATATCAAGTGCTGGATATATTACCGTATTTTTTGGAGTATAAGATGCACCTTTTCCCCTCAAAAAAGAGGCTGAAAATCTGGGTGTGTCTTATACACTGAATACAGCATTTTTAGCCTCCCCAAACCCTGCCCCCTTTGCAGAAATGGACATGCATAGCTTTTAGAAAGCTTTCAGAGAGTTGCTGGGGGCTGGGGAGGGCAGAAATGAGTGAAAAAATGGGCTGGTTTTGCCCCCCTCAGCCCCCAGGAGCACTCTACAAGCCCCCTAAGGGCTATTCAGGGCCATTTTTTGGGAGGTTTGCAGAGTGCAAAAAATTTTTTTAAAGAATTTTCTTCTTCAAAACCTTGGTGCGTCTTATACTCCTGTGCGTCTTATACTCCAAAAATATGGTAGTTAATTTTCTTGTGAAGCAAATTAAGGGAGTTCATCCTTTGTACTGTGAACCAGAGATTGTACATATATGATTTTGCATATCTTTGTTGTCGTGGTTTTGTTTAGTATTTCACAGTCAATCACAAATATAGTAAAACAGATTAAAAACAAGTACTCTAAAAACAACTGCTGAAAAGGAGCAGATAGGTGTTAGTATAGTTATTGGCCAGTAAACATCTGCCACTTTTTCTCCTTTAATTCAGGTTGGACTCTATTGTAAAACTGCAAAAAATTCATTATGTTAAAGATAGATAAGAGGGCCTCAACAATGCTACCAGAGCATCATCATCACTTTTAAAAAATGTTCAATCTGTCTTTAATAATGTCTTCAGTCCTACATAAAATTTTGCTTCTGAATTCCTGTTGTCTTCAAGTGTAATTTAAGCTTCTTGCTCCTCATCTGGATTATGTCTTGACTTTATTCGGAGCTAGCAAAATCACTTCACACTCGGTTGTAAATGTCAAATTTCAAAACACAACGTGTTTTCTGTGAGGCATTTCTTAGTCTTCATTTCTAATTGTATAAGGTTAGTAACAAAATCGACATCTCAAAATGAGATACACTGGGAGTCCAGGAGTAGGTGCATCGGGCCCAGTGTTCTCAATCCTTAGTAGCAGCTCCTGTCAAAGTCTTAGATGTCTTCTCCATCAGCTTCCATGGTTTGAGATATCTCTTCCTCTTTCGTTGGTAATTAAGAGCCGAGGTGGCGCAGTGGTTAGGGTGCAGTACTGCAGGCCACTTCAGCTGAGTGTTATCTGCAGTTCAGCGGTTCTAATCTCACCGGCTCAAGGTTGACTCAGCCTTCCATCCTTCCGAGGTGGGTGAAATGGGGACCCAGACTGTGGGGGCGATATGCTGACTCTGTAAACCGCTTAGAGAGGGCTGAAAGCCCTATGAAGCGGTATATAAGTCTTAACTGCTATTGCTATCTGGAAAGTCAGCCATTCGTCCCATATATAAAACCTGAGCACGACCTTGGTATTAATCCTATAATTTAGAAGTTCCCTTTTGAAATCCTCAAATGGATGTCATCCTGTCCAGGGAGTACAAAGGTTTTATTTTCTTTGAAGTAACTTTCAAACTGCTCTTGAAGGATTAACTAGTGACAAACTCAACAGGCTATATCCAGTGTTTCTTAGCATGCAAATGGGTAGCCTGCTGCTAAGAAGCTAGATAGATTGGTTGCTTGACAGGTGAGGGCAAGAGATTCTAAGAATAGTAACTCACACCCTTGTTACCTCTAGATCAGATTATGTCAGTGTGATATACCTGGGGCTGGCCTTGAAGATTACCCAAAAATCACAATAGGGGCAAAAAGCAACAGGTCCTCTCTGCTACTGGGTCAGAGCGAATTAACTTGACAGTATCTAAGCTGTAGGAACTCGCCTTGACTTTCAGTAGGTTTCTGAGTAAAACTCAAGAGGTTGGTAATAACCCATAAAACAAGTTGAACTTGAGGCCAGATATCTTTAGGACTTCTCCGAAGAGGTTTATTACATCTGGGAGTAGATGCTCCACACTTTCTCAGCCCAGGAGAGTAGAAGCAGAGCTTTGTAATGATTGTCTAGCTTCTTCCATAAGTCTCTCCATTGAGTTCCAAATGGTCCCTCCCGCCCACCCCCCACCCCACCCTATGGGTATGTTTAACTGTCAAGAGTTGGCTTCTTTGGCAGGTTCTTAAAGACTGAATGGCTTCTCTTTGTATTCTCATTTTATTCCTGTTTTAAGTTAATATCATTAGCAATATTGATTTTATTTTTTATTCACTGATGAGTATTTGAATTGGGTTCTAATTCATTATGTGTTGAGATGCTGCACAATCTTTTTGCATCTATTAGCTGTTTTGACCACTCGGGCCCACCTGTAGGAGAAGAGCAGGAAGAGCCTGGTGGGGGAGTTAAGCAAGTAATCAGCCTAGAGTCCTTGCATTCCCACAAATGGTCTAAATCCAACCTCTCTTGAATTCTGTTGACTCTTATCTAGCATCAATTTAGTCCTGACAGTTAGTTGGCTAAATTTCTGTGCATAGGCATGAACAACAGATCATCTTAATTGGAACAGCAGTCGCACTTAAGACTTACATACCGCTTCACAGTGCTTTTACAGCCCTCTCTAAGCGGTTTACAGAGTCAGCCTCTTGCCCCCAGGAATGCTATGTATAGTCCTGATTCTTCACACTTGGCACAATCTAAAGGAAGAAGAGAGGATGGGCAGGATGGGAAAATCTCTACTTCTTGTCTCAGTATCTACTTGTCATCTGGATTGTGCTTAGTTAAATGAATCACAGTGTTTAAAGACAAAGGAAACTTCCTGTCAGTCTTTCTCACGACAAAGTAGTTTAAATGAAAGATGTTTTTCGTGATGTCCATGTATTTCTGAGTGAATGCATCTAATGAAGCTAGGGGAAGCCTTCACTGATACCAGGGCAATCTGTTCTCTGCATCCAAGACTAACTGCATTATAACCATTTACTTCTTTCTAATGAGGCATTCTGCTACTTAACGTCTTGGAATAATTTCAACACTAATGAGGGACCCTTGCTGAATTCAGATGATCTCCAACATTGAACGCTTAGAGTTTTCGTAATTTAGCCGTCTATAAGTGTTTGAAAATAAGGAAGAAGTTGAGAGAACATTATTTGGAAGTATTTGCTGTAATTAATCCCTGATGGGTTACCTGTGAATGTACTATATAGTCTGGGGAAATCTATATATATATATATATATAAAAGCCAAATATCACTCACTCATCACGAAATATCCAGAAATGAAAAGCCTACAAACTTGAAATTTGGCACGTATGTTCCTCTTGGCTTCTTGGTGCTCGCTAAAAAGAATTTTTCAACATGATCATCAGATCATTAGTATTTCTTATACAGTAATGAATATGCTCTGATGCTAAGGAGTTAGACATTCTACTCCCCCTCCCCACCTGAAAAGAACTCTGTTCCAATTGCCAGTTGCCTCACATTCCGTTACCTCAGTTCAAACTGGCAGATGTTCCACTCCTTCACTCAGGAGCGGTCTGGAGCTCCTTACAGTACTAAACATTGGTATCTCACCAAAATGTCTACGCCTTCCATCTTTGGAACAGCTTCTGGACTCAAGGCGGCGGGAGCGATATTCCCTTATGTGTTTCGATCACCAACCATCATTGAGCCAACAGATTGTGATCTGAATTTCTCCTGCATAGCCCGATCACATAGATTCATTGCAAAGCACAGGTATCCAGTTAGTAATATATATAGGAAAGCTCAAATGTTAACTTAGCGAGGCACTATTGTCCCATAACTTTTAGCCTTGTCTTCCCTTTACTTTTGGCATTATTTAATAATTACCTAACAGGAAGAAATTCCTGGACTACATAATAATATTTCATCTTTACCTATTTAAAGGCATAACTTGTTAGTGTACGTCACTTATGTTTCATTGATACCCTCTGTTTCTTCACTAACTCTTTCTATGTGGGGGTTAATCTTGCCAACATTTTTTGATTGTTATAGCTAGGTCTTTTCTCTCCAAATGGTCCCCGTCCCCCCCCGACTCAGAACTTGACTCACTTTCAGAGTACAGAAGCATAAACTGTAGATATTTCAAAGTTTAAGCTACACAGACAGAAGCAATTTTTCTCCAGTTCTTAAGAGGGCTAGCTTAATGAAGCCACACAGAAAAGAACTTCAGGGCAAAATGGAAAGATTATCTAACATCAGGCTAGAGAGAAGAAACTTCACACTTTCTGAGCCTGAGAGATGCTATCAGAAGTGTCTCTGAGTTTGCCATTGTCATTAGTCTTAAACCAGAGTGTCTAACCTTGGCAACTTTTAAGAATTGTGGGCTTCAAATCCCAGAATTTCCTAGCCAGCCATGCTGGCTGGGGAATTCTGAGAGTTGAAGTCCACAAGCCTTAAATCAGTGGTGAAATTCAATTTTTTTTACTACTGATTCTGTGGGCGTGGCTTGGTGGGCAGGGGAAGGATACTGCAAAATCTCTATTCCCACCCCACTCCAGGGGAAGGGTACTGCAAAATTTCCGTTCCCACCTCCTTCTGGGGGCCAGCCAGAGGTGGTATTTGCCGGTTCTCTGAACTATTCAAAATCTCTGCTACCGGTAAAATTGTTGTTTTTATTTTATTTTTTTTGTATCCCCTCCTTTTTTTATTGTGAGCCGCCCTGAGTCTCTCGGGAATACAAACTCAATAAAACTGAAACTGAAACTGGTTCTCCAGAACCTGTCAGAACCTGCTGAATTTCATCCCTGTCTTAAATGTCTATGGACATTCACAGTCATCCAAGGCCATGATTGTCCCAAAGGTGCTTTTTCAAAAGGCAACTGGACTTTCCTTGTTTTTCCTTGAAGATGTTTCGCTTTTTGAGCTTTAGTTCTTCAGAACTGAAGAAGCTTCTTGGATGAAAAGCGAAATGTTTCCAAGGGAAAAACAAAGAAAAAGTCCAGTTGCATTTTGAAAAAGCACCTTTGGGACACAAGTCTTAAAGTTGCTAAGGTTGACATCCCTGTCTTTAACTAACATTTTAACCGCTGCTTCTTAGTAGCGTATGGATTCTATTGTTTATTCAATTTTATCCCACCTTTGTGCTTATAGGGACATAATAATGAACTACTGAGTATTCATTTTGGAGCAATATCAATTTTTGATCATTTGGCCACTACAGAAGTGCGTACATGTTAATGGCTATTCACTGTTCACAATTGCCACAAATATTGTACATTTGCATTCCTCATATTCCTGTCGAGTTAGAAACTGTTGCATGAATAATACCACACACTTAATTTTAATACAATTACTTTATTGGAACGGATCCAGTTGAATGTAATGTGAAGATGGTGGAAAAAATACATCACAGTTCTACTGAGACAAATCACTGGACTATTTTTAATAGATTAAATTGCTTAGTGGCTCCTTGTTTTAATAGTAGCACAACTGAAACATTGACCCATATTTCTATATAATAGCCATACCTATAGTCAGTGTAAAGATGATGTATGGATTTAACCTTATTTTTGGAATGGTTTGATATGTTCAGCCACAAACGAACTGTTCAGAATACATTTTCAAAGCACGTTTAGCTAAAATGGAGTGTGTTAATTTATATAGTGAATATTAAAACTTTGGACTTATGGCAAACCAAATACAGATTTGTGTTTATATGGCTTACAAGTTATAGGCCATTTTTTAATCTGATACCCCGTTTTATTGATCTCAGGGTTCTAGTAACACAAAGATGTCCTTGCAAACTTAATACCCAATACATATTCATATGTGATTTAATTCACCAATTTGTACTTCGCAGCAGGAATATCCTGGGACAGAGAAACTCCGTAATGTGCCTCTTTCCATTTTTGCACATTTTATAACCTCCTAGCCTTAAGTTCAATGGTGGGATTCAAATAATTTAACGACCGGTTCTCTGCCCTAATGATTTCTTCCAGCAACCGGTTCACCAAACTGCTCAGAAAGTTATCAACCGGTTCTCCCGAAGTGGTGCGAACTGGCTGAATCCCAGCACTGCTTAAGTTGATGATGTAATGTTGACCTAGGCACCATAATGAATGTTTCAAATATTTGGAGATTTGGTGACTTCTTAGACAGCTGAATGGACTCCTAAGGTCAAAAATAATATTTCAGTGCCATTTCTTCCTCATCACCAAGTGGAGAAGATCAGATGGCCAAACAATAAAGCATTGCTTGGTGATGAACGATGGCCATCAACCTTCTCTAAGCAGATGCCTGAATTGTTCCCACGGACCACTTGTGAAATTTTGTGGTGGGAAATTTTCTTCCCACAGTGGTGCTGTTCATGATGTATTGAATTTCAACTCTCATAACCAGTCATAATACAAGCGGGGGATTATGGAAGTTGGAAGACATCAAGAGAGCACTAAATTAAGAACAGCTCTTGTATATCAACTTTCTGATGCCTTTGATACTCAAAAATTGAGACTTTCAAAAGCTGTATATCCTCTAGAGGTGTGGTCTTAATCTTAATCAGGATGGCCCTCACTGAAAACATTGGGAGTCATTATAAGCAATACAATACAATAGCAGAGTTGGAAGAGACCTTGGAGATCTTCTAGTCCAACCACCTGCCTAGGCAGGAAACTCTGTACCGTTCCAGACAAATGGCTATCCAATATCTTCTTAAAAACTTCCAGTGTTGGAGCATTCACAACTTTTGGAGGCAAGTTGTTCCACTGATTAATTGTTCTAACTGTCAGGAAATTTCTCCTCAGTTCTAAGTTGCTTCTCTCCTTGATTAGTTTCCACCCATTGCTGCTTCTTCTATACTCAGGTGCCTTGGAGAATAGTTTGACTCCCTCTTCTTTGTGGCAACCCCTGAGATATTGGAACACTGCTATCATGTCTCCCCTAGTCCCTAAACACTTTTCATTAAGCACTTTTTGATTATGCTCTGTTGAAAAAATCCAGATTCGTATTTATCATTAGAGAATGATCAATGAGAACTAGAATGTCCTAGATGGTGTTCAGCAACGTTGACGTATGCTACCATATTTCTTCCCTGTCTTCTGTATGTTGCTATGTGTTCATGCGCTTTTAAGATACTTATGGAGTACAAGGCCATCGTCCTCCAGAAATATACTCGAGCTTGGCTGGCTCGGAAGAATTTCACCAAGTTCAGATGTGCGGCTGTGATGATCCAGTGCTATTTCAGGCGCATGAAAGCCAAGCAAGAGCTGAAAGCTCTGAAGATCGAGGCCCGGTCAGCCGAGCACTTGAAGAGACTCAACATTGGCATGGAGAACAAAGTTGTGCAACTACAGAGAAAGATAGATGAACAGGTAAAATCCCACCCGGTCTTGCTCTGTTGTGTCAACCCATGTCTCCCCAGTGTTCTGCATGGAACTATTTGCTAATGGTGGCCTCCATTTTGTTTGCCTCTGTATCCACAGAATATTGTCCAGCTCTACAATGTGGTGGCTCAGTGGCTAAGACGCTTAGCTTGTCAATTAAAAAGGTCGGCAGTTTGTAACAGAGTGAGCTCCCGTTCCTTGTCCCAGATTCTGCCAACCTAGCAGTTCGAAAGCATGTAAAAATGCAAGTAGAAAAATAGGGACCACCTTTGGTGGGAAGATATCAGTGTTCCATGCGCTTTTGGTGTTTAATCATGCCGGCCACATGACCACAGAGACGTCTTCGGCCAGCGCTGGCTCTTTGGCTTTGAAATGGAGATGAGCAGTGCCCCCTAGAGGCGGGAACGACTAGCACATATGTGCGAGGGGAAGCTTTGCCTTTACAGCTTGATAGAATAGGATGAAAGTAGGATGAAATTGTCAAGGTTTTGTCTTTTCAGTAAGTGCTTTAGTGAGAATTTCTTCGTTTTCTTTTTTTACTACTAGTTCCTGACCTACGGCCATCATTGAGCCCAGTTTCTGTTGCTAAGTGAGAAAGTTGTTAAGTGGATTTTATAACTTTCCTTGACGTGGTCATTAAATGAATCACTGCAGTTGTTAAGCTAGTGACATGGTTGTTAAGTGAAACGGGTTTTCCCTTTGACTTTGCTCGTCAGAAGGTCACAAAAGGTGATCTCATGCCCCAGGGACACTGTAACCATTGATAAATATGAATCAGTTCCAAAATTTTATCATATGTCCATGGGGATGCTACAGCAGTCCAAAGTGTGAAAAATGGTCATAAGCCATTTTTTTCAGTGTTATTGTAACTGTTGTAACTCAAGGACTACTTGTTCCTGCATCTCTCTAGTGTTCTGAATGGAATTGTTTGCTAATGGTTGAGGTTTTTGCCTCCCTATCCTCAGAATATTGTCCAGTTCTACAATTTGATAGAACGGGATGAAAGTGTAAAATTGTCAAGGTTTGGTGTTTCCCTTTAGGGCTTTAATGAAAATTTCTTTCTCTTCTTTTTCTCAATCCTCTTTCCATTTGATGACAAAGACTTTATTTTGCTAATTTCTCCCAGGTAGGCAAGGCTCAGACTTTTCACAGCGCAATCATATATCTCCTCCTTGGCTGTCTGAGCTTCAGCTAAATCCTAAGGGAAGCCATAATGCTGGGAATTTTTCAGTAGGCTTCCAAGGACGCAGTTTTACAGTGGGATTTTTTTTTTTAAAGGCAAGGAGCAGTGAAGTTTAAACTCTCAGTTGAGACAAGGAGTGAATGTTGTTAGATAAAATAAATATGAGAGATGAAGGGACTCAGGAAAATTACCAGGTACGAGGGATCTCCAGTAAGATTGGAATGCAGAGTTTGGGAAATAATTCACAACATTATTTGTGCAAATTGTAGGGACAAGTTTCTTTCTTAAGAAAATGCGAGTACATTCTGCAGCATCTCAGGCTGGGATGAGTATATTTCATTTTTGGAACTATGGACTAGATAATTTTTGGTGGCAGGACTAATGGCTGCCAAGCCCTGGACTACTATTTCTCAACCTTATAAGTTTTAAGAGGTGTGAACTTCAACTCCCAGAATTCCAGCTGAAGGGCACAGGAGCACAAAGGCCTCCGATTCTCTTTAAAGCAACTATATATCGGCAGCTGCTTCATATTCCCAGCTACTTTAAAGAGTTGCAAGGGTCCCACAAGGGTCAATGCACCTTTCTATATTCCTATTTACAACATTGCAGTTCTCTAATATCTAGTCTGGAGTACCGGAGGGGGAAGTGGGGGCTTCAAATTTGGCAACTTTAAGACTGGTAGACTTCAACTCCCAGAACTCCCCAGCCAGCATGGCTGACTGAGGAATTCTGGGTGTGGAAGTCCACATCAGTAGTGGGATTCAAATGGCCATGGCAGGGGAAGATTACTGCAAAATCCCCATTCCTTCCCGATCAGCTCGGACTGAGGCAGAGAATAGATGGGGGCGGGGCCAGCCAGAGGTAGTATTTACCAGTTCTCCAAACTACTCAAAATTTCCGCTACCAGTTCTCCAGAACTGGTCAGAACCTTCTGAATGCCACCTCTGATCCACATGTCTTAAAAGTTGTGAAGTTTGGAGACCCTGATTTAGTTATTTAAAATATATGGGTGAGCTGTACTGCCACAGATCTTTCAACTGAGGAAAGCGATCGCAGAATAATTTCAGACTTTTCTCATGTAGCTTGTGCGTTAACAACATTGTGGAAAAAGAAAATTCAGCAAAAAAAAAAAAACCCTCTTGAAATGACTAGAAATAAACCTGAAGGTCAAAACGGGCCAAACAAATTGACAGCTAGATGTTTTCAATGTTTCCAGCAACATAAAGCCAAAAGCCAAGCCATGTAACCTGGCTTGATCCTAGCTTGGGCTACATTAAATAAGACAATGGAAAAATCATAAAGAGAAATCGCCTCTGTCTTCTGTTTTATCGAAAAAGTAAATGAAAGCGTCGGCCACCCCTCTTTCCGATCCTCCAGCACTTATGCCCATTAAATGCTGGAAAAATTGTACTAAGCTAACAATGAATGTGACAACAATCTCATTTTCCTTATCAGGGACTACAAACAGAAGCATTAGAACAGGGGTGTCAAACTCGATTTCATTGAGGGCTGCTTCCGGGTTGTGTTTGATCTCAAGAGCCGGGGTGGGCGTGGCCAGCTTGATGTCAACCACTGGACCTTTCTCTATTTCATCAATTTTAGGAAGAGTGTACTTCAATATCCAGAGGATGTTGTCAGAGTCTGCCCAGTGATTATTGCTATTGGAAGATTTGGATTTAGATTTTATTTTAAACCAGTGTTTCTTAACCTTGGCAAATTTAAGAGGTGTGACTAACTCCCAGAATTACCCAGCCAGCCCAATTAGTTTTTTCTAATCTTCTTTTGTTATACTGTTGCTTTTATTAAGCATCATTTTTTTCATTATTATTACTATTTTTTTTCTTATCATTTGTTCCTTGACTGTAAATCAGTGAACTAAGGCATTCTGTTATTTCTGCCAAATGTTAGACATATGAATTAGGTGGCGCTGTTTGAAACTAAGAGTGCAGATGATGGAACTTAAATCATAATTTCTCCCACAGTCATCTTTCTCATTTCTTTAAATTAATGAATGGAATGGAATGGAATGGAATAGAACAGAACAGAACAGAACAGAATAGAATAGTTGGAAGAGACCTTGGAGGTCTTCTAGTCCAACCCCCTGCCTAGGCAGGAAACCTTATACCATTTCAGACAAATGGCTATCCAATCTCTTCCAGTGTTGGAGCATTCACAACTTCTGGAGGCGAGTTGTTCCACTGTCTAATTGTCCTAACTATCAGGAAATTTCTTCTTAGTTCTAGATTGCTTCTCTCCTTGATTAATTTCCACCCATTGCTTCTTGTCCTTCTTGTCCTTATTCTTTGGAGAATAAGTTGTCCCTGCTCTTTTTTATGGCAGCCCCTGAGATATCGGAACCCTGCTATCATTTCACCCCTAGTCTTTCTTTTCATTGAACTAGAGTAGACTGACCCAATTCCAGCAACCATTCTTTATCTGTTTTATGATATAATCTTATACAAAACAGATTGGAGAAAATTATAGAGGATTAAGTAAAAATACGAGGGAAATGTTCCATTTGTGTTATGCAGAAGATGATTAAACTAGGCTCCATTCCCTGTTCTACATAGTCATACCAACTTTTAAGAAGAATATGTAATTATTGGAAGTACTTCGAGCCTAAGATGGTATCTATTGTAGCTATTGTAAATATATAAAAAGAAGGAGGAAGGACATATCCTATAGTAGAAAAATAATAATCTAATTGACTATAATACAATTACGGTATTCTTGTAAAGGCTGGTCTTGAACAAGCCATGTTATCTAAAACTATTCAGCTGAATTTTAAGTGAAAAACAATGTGTTCAATCTGAACAAGCAAAAAAGGCATTATTGAATATTTGGCACAGAAACACAATAAATGTGATGTGGTTGAAGCACATGGAATTGGCATAACTGTGCAGTTCTTTGTCTTGTAAAACTATTCAGCAGTAGCAGGCTGAGGATGAAACAATACACTGAAAATATTGGAAAATAAGGGCATTATAATCTTATTATATAATCATGACCTAAAATAGTTTCTTTGAGCTTGAAACATTCAAGAATTATTGGACAGCTTCCATTACCTGATACCCACATGGCTGTTGAATGATGGCCAATGTAGCTCAGTGCATTTCAGAAAAAGGACCTACAACACAAGTTCATTTTCAAGACTTTTATGCAGGTCAACCCAAATAGAAGTTTGAGACCGGAATTGGCAAAATAATTCGGAATCTTCTTGGATGTGTAATTGAGAGTTTCCGAGTGCCAGTCACACTATGCCTTGTAGATAACACTTTAATCTTCTACATAGACCAGGTGTATTCAACAGAATAACAAAATAACAGCGTTGAAAGAGACCTTGGAGGTCTTCTAGCCTAGACCAACCCCTGCTCAAGCAGGAAACCCTACCCATTTCAAACAGATGGTCGGCCAATCTCTTCTTCCATGATGGAACACCCACAACATCTGGAGGCAAGTCATTCCATCGATTAATTATTCTAACTGTCAGAAAGTTTCTCCTTAGTTCTAGGTTGGTTCCTACCTTGATGAGTTTCCATCCATTGCATCTTGTCTTGCTTTCAGGTGCTTTGGTAAACTAAGAAAAATGTTCAAAAATGCCAAGGGGTGTTTCCACTATGGATAGTTTCAATAAGAGTAACTTTTGGCTTCTTTTCTTCAAATTGACTTCTAAAAGATAGGTTTATTATATGGTTCCAGCCACCGAAGCAGGAATATAACCTAGTGTTTTTGCTCTACTGTCTCAAACTGTTGATACCTACATTCATTTGTATTGCAAGATTTGGCTTCCAGTAATGTGTATGTGTACAGAAATGTAAATACTTTCAGGTGCTTTAGAGCAGTGGTCCCCAACCTTTTTATCGCCGCGGACCAGTCAGCCTTTGATAATTTTACCGTGGCCCACTGAGCACGCGCAGGGGTGGGGGGGCGTTGTTCGCGACGACACATTGATTGTTCAGTATGGCTAGCGTAGATAGCGTAGCACAAACTGCGCCTACGCAAGGCTACGCTACTAGCGCTGTCTACGCTAGCCCTACGTAGCTGCGCAGGCGCTCTTAGGTTTTTTTCAGGAATCGGCCAGCGCTGAAGCGCTGAAAAGGAATGAGAAGGGCGGCGCTGGACACAGGGGGGTGGTGGGCCGCTGGTGATGTCAGAGTGCCACCAGCGGTCCAGTAACACCCCTTGTGCCAGTTAGCCCTAATTTGCATACAGAAAGAAACTATGGCCCCCGGCCGCTGCAGCGATCATGGCCCCCGGCCGCTGCAGCGATCATGGCCCCCGGCCGCTGCGCGGCCCGGTGCCAGGTACTCCACGGCCCGGCACCGGTCCGCGGACCGGAGGTTGGGGATCACTGCTTTAGAGAATAACTTGACTCCCTCTTCTTTGTGGCTGCCCCTTTGATATTGGAAGCCTGTTATCAAGTCACCCTTAGTCTTTCTTTTCATTAAACCAGACATACCCAATTCCAGTAACCGTTCTTCCTATGTTTTAGATTCCAGTTACCTAATCATCTTTGTTGCTTGCTGGGAATCCTAGGAGTTGAAGTCCACCAGTGTTAAAAATGCCAGGGTTTGACACCCTGTCTTAGACTAAATAATACATTTGTGAGAAATCCTTCTTTGTTTGAACTTCTAAATTTACCTTCTTGCCTGATACCTCACATCAATGTCACGTTTGGGACCTGAGCATCTGATGCTTGTTTGCTATGGTTTCATTCCAAAATACAGTCATCTGGGAGAAACTTTCTGTTGCTTATTCCATTGATATTTTCAGTACTTCAAAGGACCATTTTAATAAAGGGTTTGTTTTAAGGGTGGAAATGAGCTGCAGAAAGTTGCTTGTGAGGGCATTTTTACAAAGAACAGGACTTCAAAGATTTTGAATTCTTACGATGTGAGTCTGTAAGGTTTTTCATGTACAGAATCAAAATTTCTAGATTTTCACTTCAAGCGTCACAGGATTCCTGGAGTTTTCCTTTTTGAGAAATTTAAAAGGCCTCTTTACCATTTGTTTAATTTTTATAGTAGTTTCAAATTACATGCAGAGATGCACTGATTTATTTCTGTAAAGAATTAAGAAACATTCTCATAGCTATAAAATTAGTCTGCTTTTTTTTGGTAGTTATCTTCCAGGTTCTTGACATAAACTGGTATGATTTTTTTTTTGGTTGGCTCCCAAAATCTATATATAGATTTCAATTTCAACCAAACTTGGTACACAGATGATTTACTGTCTGGAAACAAATACTGTGGGGGTAAGATACCCCTAACATCCCTCGGTGTGTATGTTCTGTTAAGAAATCTATTGTGCCTTAAAATGGCTTCTACTGTACTGCCGTAAAATGGCTTCTACTTTACAGCACAGTGGAATTGCCACGATAATGGCTTCACAGTATTCAACAAGGGGACTTCCTTTGGTAAGGGGGAAAATCCAAAATTAGAAATTACGTTTGGTCCGGACATTTTCCCCATATAAATAAATATCCGGGCAATGCCAGGTTATATCTAATGTTATATAAAATCAGTGAAATGTATATATATTAACATACAAGTCATAAATGTGATGGCATGGAATAGTTTACTTTCACACCTGTGTAGATGTATAGACATAGCTACACATCTAATATATTTGGGAATAATTAGATTATTTTTATATCACTTATCAAATAAATTATGTTAACCAACTTTAAATTAGTAAGTTATAAAATGAAATGATACCAATGTAGCTTTTAATAGAAGAGGATGCATGTACCGTGTTTCCCTGAAAATAAGACAGGGTCTTATTTTCTTTTGTCCCCCAAAATAAGCGCTTGGCCATATTTTCAGGGTGGTCTTATTATTTTTGAGGTGCAGGAGGCGACGAGCGTGGTCACTTCATGGCTGCTGCTGTGTTGCAATATTTGGGGGGTGGCTTATTTTCAGGGGAGGGCTTATTTTAGCGCATGCGCTCAAAAGCCCGATTGGGTTTATTATCCCATGGCTTATTTGGGGGGAAGCAGGGTATATTATTTTTATATCACCTATGAAATAAATACTGTGGCCTGTTAACCAACTTATAAATTAATAACCTATAAAATGAAATGATACCAGTATAGCTTTTAATCGAAGAGAATGCACATAGTTCATAGTTGAACTCTGGAATTCTTGGTGCTCTTTGAGTTTTGCTGGCTGATGATGTTATCTAGTTGGGTAATGAAACATCTCTTAAGTGAATAATCAAACTGAGAACTCCACAATATAAAAAGATTTGAGAAGATAAAAATGGGTTTGTGGAGGTAGAGAGATTTGTATCACAGGCATTGCCAGTGAACATTTTTCTCCCAGGTTTCTGTTTCCTTCATTTCATTGCTTTGAAAAGAGCCTCTTACGAAGATTGTTTTAAACTCTGTCTGTATACCTGATGGTTTCATTTAGGGCAACGTTTTGACTTGGACTTTAATTTACAAATGCATGTCTATTAATCTTTCTAAACTTTTATATGCCTTTCAGAAGCAGGAATGATATTCTAATTCAACATAGACTGTTTAATGCAGACCAGAGCATTTTACAGCCTCTGGGCCATATCCGACCTTAGACTGTCCCTCCCTGTCTGGCCCACGTGAGGACAATTGGAAATTAGAAATCAAATATTAATTAAGTGTACACCAAGCATGCAATACAATGGCATCGCTTTTATTTTGAAGGCAACTGCTTCCCCCACCACCACCTTTCATATATGTATGCGTGTGGGCCTATGCATCTTCATAGGCCTATTGGTTCGGCCCTCCACAATGGTCCCAATTTCTTACGCGGCCCCTGGGAAAAAATAGTTGCTCACCTCAGTTTAATGAATTAAGTCTTACCCTGTTTCCCCGAAAATAAGACAGGGTCTTATTTTCTTTTGCCCCATGAAATATGGCCTTGGGCTTATTATAGAAGGGGGGCTTATTGTTTTGGGGTTGTTGGGCAGCTTCTCCCTTGCGAACTGGCTCCTGAAGAGCCGGGCATAGCCTCAGAGACAAGGCAACCATGAGGTGACCACACTCATGAGCAGCCGCCCAGCAAACCCCCTCCCCAGCCGAGCAGAGCGCCATTCACTGACCTAGGGGGCATCCCCGGGCATAGCCTCAGGGACGAAGCAACCATGAGGTGACCACGCTCATGAGTAGCCGCCCAGCAAACCCCCTCCCCAGCCGAGCAGAGCGCCATTCACTGACCTAGGGGGCATCCCTAAGGCACTAAGCCACATGGCGCTCTCCCCGCCCTCCAGCTCCTGCGGCTTGGCACATTCGGGATACCCCCTAGGTCAGCGCATGGAGCTCTGCCTGGCTGGAGAAGGGGGTTACGCGAGTGCCTGTTCCATCCCCGCCACACTCCGAGCATAACTTCTCCGGCTTCCAAACTCCAAAACTCGGCTGCCGAGTCTTCCAGCAGCGGCCGCTCTAGGAGTGCGCTCTATGGTTGTGGGCTGGCTGCTGGAACTCTCTCTGTCCAGAAGACTCTCTATCTGGCAGCCGGCCCACAACCATAGAGCGTACTCCTAGAGTGGCCGCTGCTGGAAGACTCGGAAGCTGAGTTTTGGAATTTGGAAGCCGGAGAAGAAGTTATGCTATAGGTCAATGAATGGCGCTCTGCCTGGCTGGAGAGGAGGTTTGCTGGGCGACTGCTCATGAGCATGGTCACCTCATTGCTGCTTCGCCCCTGAGGCTGTGCTCGGCTCTTGGGAAGCCCGCTCACAAGGGAGCAGCCACCGGCAACTCCCCCCTCCGGCCAGGCAGAACACCACTCCCCAACCTAGCGGTATCCCGAAGGCGCCAAGCAACATGAGTGCCTTTCCCTCCGGGTCCTGTGGCTTGGCGCCTTCGGGATACCGCTAGGTTGGTGAGCAGTGCTCTGCCTGGCCAGAGGGGTGTGTGTGTCCAGGGAGCTTATTTTCAGGGGTGGGCTTATATTTTTGCCCACACAAAAAATGTGGCAAGACATTAGTTTCAGGACAGGTTGTATTTTCGGGGAAACACGGTAGAAGAAAGATAAAGTAACAATATCAACTACAGTCCCGTGGTTCCTACAGGTTTGGATCGGTTCGACTGAACCGGTAGTGGTTTGGCAACCCAGGCATGCCACACCCCCGAACCAGTTCTCTGGGCAGCGCTGTAGATCCCGCCATCTTGTTTTTTGGTTCTGCACATGTGCAGAGCAATTTTTATTGTACTGCGCATGTGCATGCAGCACATATCAAGCACGCGCACAAAGCACGCCCATGAGCAAAATGGCAGTAGTGCCTGCCGGAACCTACTCTTGCTACAGTCATCAGCAGTTTGAGGCCATGGTGGAGGACCAGTCAGGATTTAGAATGTGTGCTTCTGTTGCCATCTCCAGATTGCCATTGCGTTCTCACTGCTGGCAGTCACACAACCTGGGGTACACAAGCATCTGCAAAGCTTTTGGTATGCAAACTAGTGTAAAAACATCTCTTCCTATTTATGCTTCGTCCTGTTCTCCTTCAGTGTGGAGTTAAAATTAAGCTTTTTTATGGTATTAGTATCCGATCTCCCCGTTGATATCCGGACCCTCACCACCCTTCCGGCTTTCCGCAAAGCACTTAAGACCTGGCTGTGCCGGCAGGCTTGGGGCTGTTGAATTTTCCAGCCCCATCCGAGGTTATGACTGTTGTGGTTTTTTAAATGTGTTTGTCTTTTTATTTTTATTCTGTACCCCCCTCCCTTTTTGATTGTTAGCTGCCCTGAGTCTCTCGGGTTATAGGACGGCATACAAACTGAATAAATCAAATCAAATCAAATCCGATGTTCGTTAGGTGTTTTGGGGTTTTTTGTGTATTTTAAGTTTGGAAACAAACTAACAATTTGTAAACAAAAAGCTTTCTTACCTTAAGAACTTTCCAAACCATAATTGATTGGTTAATGCAACAGAGAAAAGTCTTTAAATTGCAATTTCAGTGTGCGGGTTTTTTTTAGTAACTTTGTGATAAATACTTCTATCATGACATAATCATTCAAGAACTAGAGTTCGTATATTTTCTAATATACTTCATCCATTAAAATGTGCAACATGCTAGCTCTATAAGGTAAATTTAATGTATGTTTTACCATAAAATTCTTAATTAATGTAATTGGAACAGGGCAATATGAATATTTCTGGAAATTATAACTGCATTACAATTTCACTGTATTGTGAAAATTGGAGGGTAATGGTTAACTTTGGAAACTGACACAAGCAGTCTATCTATATACTACTAAAACTCTCGTTGTCATGACCCTAACTGGGAGAAATAGTGCACCATAGGGCAACAGTTTTTGAATCAAGGTACCTCATAGAATATGTTCAAAATCCAGGACCCATAATTCCAAGGGAATAAACGATGGGGAAGTTGTGGGTGATTCAGTGCTACTAGCTGCTAGGCTACTGCTGCGATCGTGTGGTTTTTATTTTCAACATTCCATGACAGTTTCCAAGCCATTCACGCAATCCCTTGTTCCTTCTCCAATCCTGCAGCAGCTTCCCCAATCCAGCATACATACCTGGTGCTGGAAAGGGGAGGAAAGGAGATTTCTGATGCTCCCTGCCAGATTCCCACAAGAAAACTCACTGGGGAAGCCAGCAGGAAGTCAGAAGTCATTCCTGCTCCCCCTGCTTTTTTTGATCACTCATGTTCATTCTGTTTCCCTGTTTAGGTACGGAAATACCTCTGAAACATATCAACAGGGTGCGGATGGTCTAGTTATTTTTAAAACGGCAGCCTTTACCATTTAATTTTACAATTTAATTTGATTCTCTGAAGTGGCGAGCGGTGAGTTCACTCTTTTCCTGCTACCCTTTCCTCTGCAGAACAAAGAACACAAGTCTCTCAGTGAGCAGCTCTCCACGGCAGCCTCTGCTCATTGCATAGAGATTGAAAAGCTGAAGAAGGAATTGGAACGCCATCAGCAGAAGAAGGGAGACAGGAACCAGCTCGTGAGCTTGCAGGAAGAAATCGATTCTCTCCGGTTGGCCCTGGAGAAGGCTCACGGGGAGCGGAAGATTGTCGAAGACACGTATGCCAAAGAGAAGCAGGTGCTCCAAAAGGTAAATCCTCTGCGAGGAGTTGCAAGCCTTCTGTATCACAATGACTGTGGGCATAATAGGGACAAGCCATGGTTTATTTAACCATGATTTATTGGGGGAAGCGGGGAAATCAACATTCACTTGGATGCCATACAAGCTAAGTCATAAATGGGGGTTTAAACTATTGCGTTTAACTTTGAATAGCTTAAGAATGGAATTTCTTGGTGGTCTCCCATCCTGGCGCCTAACAACTTTGATGTTATTTCAAGCACCGGATCTCATGTTGTTTTTGAGATCAGCCAATATCATCAAGGTGGTGCCATCTAGCTGTGCACTGGCATTAAAAAAGCTGCTCTCCTTTTGTTGTTTCCCGTGGAGTTTTCTTTCGCCTTTCCCTTCTGTTTTTTTAGCACATTGAGTAATTCATTACAAAGCAGCTTGAACCTCTTTCATTCTGAAAGTTTCTTCCCACTGCTTCCTCCCTTCCATTTTCTTGCTTTTAACGTCATGTGTAATTACTGATAAAGTGCCTCGGCAGAGTTCCCATGCTGAGAAAAGTGAGGGAAAATGTATGAACCTACATTAAAAACTAGACAACTGTACAGATGCCATAAATTGCTACTTTTACAACAACAGCAAAACTTTATGATACGGAGGCACAAAAGCCTTCTTTTGATAATTGCTCAAAATCCTCAGATAATCTGAGTAGCCGTTTCCCCAAATTAAACTTATTCTTCAGTGGGCTGCAGTTTTTGTTATGCACAATAAAATTTGGAGTGTCAGCCTGTGGTCCTGTGCATCCCCATGTAACGGAATAATATCGCTTGCACTAAAATGAATTGTCCAAAGCAATTTAGGGCAGTCAAATTGTAGCGGACCACTTAGAGGTCCTTGGTGCTCTCCTGAGAGACTGCCTCCTGCCGATTACCTCCCATAGACCGATTAGATCTCACAGGTTAGGTCTCCTCCGGATTCCATCTGCCAGCCAATGTCGGCTGGCGACCCCCTGGGGGAGAGCCTTCTCTGTTGCAACTCCAGCCCTCTGGAATGACCTCCCCGTGGAGATCCGGACCCTTACTACCCTCCCGGCCTTCCGCAAAGCCACCAAGTCCTGGCAGGCTGGGGGGCTTGTGAAACATCCAGCCCCACGGAAACTGTGAATGTTGCGTATTTTAAAGTGTTGTTTTTGTTTATTTATCCCCTTCCCTTGTTTATAGCAATAGCAATAGCAGTTAGACTTATATACCGCTTCATAGGGCTTTCAGCCCTCTCTAAGCGGTTTACAGAGTCAGCATATCGCCCCCACAGTCTGGGTCCTCATTTCACCCACCTCGGAAGGATGGAAGGCTGAGTCAACCTTGAGCCGGTGAGATTAGAACCGCTGAACTGCAGATAACCGTTAGCTGAAGTGGCCTGCAGTACTGCACCCTAACCACTGCACCACCTCGGCTCTTTATTGTAAGCCGCCCGGAGTCCTTCGGGAGTGGGCGGCATACAAGACCAATAAACTCAAACTCTCTGAGCTTGGTTGTTTTCTTGCAGACGTTTCATTACCCTAACTACGTAACATCATCAGCACTAGTCCTAATGAGGTTACCTAATTTGGTAATGAAACGTCTGCAAGAAAACAACCAAGCTCAGAGAGTTCTAGGCTGTATAAACAGAGGGTTAGAATAAAGATCTCGTGAAGTGCTAATGCCACTTTATAATGCCTTGGTAAGACTCACTCTGAGTTTGGGAATTCAGTCTTAAAATTTTCAAGATTCTGTATTTACCCCCAGACCAGCATTAACAATATCCTAAAATCTGTGTCTATGGAGATTCTCAGTCATCCAGGTCATGGTTGTCCCAAAGGTGTTTTTTTTCCCCAAAAGGCAACTGGACTTTTTGATTTTTCCTTGAAGACATTTTGCTTCTCATCCAAGAAGCTTCTTCAGCTCTGTTTCAGATTTGAATTTCTGAGAATTTCAGAGCCGAAGAACTGTTTTGGATGAGAAGCGAAACATCTTCAAGGAAAAACCAGAAAGTCCAGTTGCCTCTTGAAAAAGCACCTTTGGGATAAACCAGTGCCATTATATTTTCTGGTTGGTGGAGAGACTTGAAATAAATGTGATGGAAAGATAACCCTCAAAGATGATAATATAGCAATAGCAGTAGACTTATATACCGCTTCATAGGGCTTTCAGCCCTCTCTAAGCGGTTTACAGAGAGTCAGCATATTGCCCCCAACAATCTGGGTCCTCATTTTACCCACCTCGGAAGGATGGAAGGCTGAGTCAACCCTGAGCCGGTGAGATTTGAACCGCTGAACTGCTGATCTAGCAGTAGCCTGCAGTGCTGCATTTAACCACTGCGCCACCTTGGCTCAGTGGATAAATGTTTCATGCTGTACGAGACTTGTTTTGCATTGAGGATGGTCCGCTTCGTAGAGAAAATAGGGCTGATTCTCAGAAAGTTTGTAATCCTAAGCAGCAATTATTCCTGAGGAAAAAAAAATAGGGAGGATATTTGAAGAAAGAAGATTTGAAGGTATGCAGGCTTTTGAGCTGCACAGAAGTCTTCATTAAATGTCCCTGCATGTGACATGAGTTGCTATTTTTAAACAACCACAATGTTTATGATGGTTTTTTGTTTGATGTATGCTTCATTATGCTTTTCACGTCCTTTTAAAAATTAATTATATTTCTTTTACTAACTTTCATTTTTTTCCCCTGCCTGACTGCCCATTTTGAGTGAAAATGAGAGATGAATAGCTCATCTGGTAAACTATAATGAATTCATTCTTGTAGCTGATGGGGTGTATTAATAGTTTATCAATGTAACAATTTTAAATCTTTCTGCCATGAGTAAATCTTCCCCCTCATTGACTCATATGCCAAGGAAAACTTTAAATATGTGGTTACAGTTTTGTCGTATGAACAAAGTAAAAATGCATTATATTGTATACAAGGAAAGCTATTCATTAATAGCTGTGGATAGGTTTTACCAAAGATCAGCTAATCTATCACATGTAACTCTAGGACAATAAACTATCCAACTAGCTAATCTATCTCCTGTCCTAATTCTAGGACAATAGCAATAGCAGTTAGACTTATATACCACTTCATAGGGCTTTCAGCCCTCTCTAAGCGGTTTACAGAGTCAGCATATCGCCCCCCACAGTCTGGGTCCTCATTTCACCCACCTCGGAAGGATGGAAGGCTTCAGCCGGTGAGATTAGAACCGCTGAACTGCAGATAACAGTCAGCTGAAGTGGCCTGCAGTACTGCACCCTAACCACTGCGCCACCTCGGCTCTCTTGGAATTTAATTACATGATCTCTTGGAATTTAATTACAACATCTCACTATCTCAAACATAGGTTTAGATACATATAATACAAATAGAACCACAGAGTTAGAAGGGACCTTGGAGGTCTTCTAGTCCAACCCCCTGCTTAGGTAGGAAACCCTTCATCACTTCAGACAAATGGTTGTTCAATCTCTACTTGAACTCTTCCAGTGTTGGAGCACCCACAACTTCTGGAGGCAACTTCTGTTCCACTGGTTAATGGTTCTAACTGTCAGGAAATTTCTCCTTAGTTCTAAGTTGCTTCTCTCCTTGATTAGTTTCCACCCATTGCTTCTTGTTCTGCCCTCAGGTGCTTTGGAGAATAGTTTGACTCCCTCTTCTTTGTGGCAACCCCTGAGATATTGGAACACTGCTATCATCTCTCCCCTGGTCCTTCTTTTCATCAGACTATATATACTCAGTTCCAGAAACTGTTCTTTATATGCTTTAGCCTTGGGTCTTCTAATAAGCTTTAACTTGTGACTCATGACCACAAGTGAGCCCAACATTTCTGTTGCTAAGCAAAACATTTGTTAAGTGAATTTTGCCCCATTTTATGACCTTTCTTGCCACAGTTGTTAAGTGAATCACTACAGTTGCTAAGTTAGTAAAACGACTGTTAAGTGAATCTGGCTTGTCCATTGGCTTGTCAGAAGGTCACACAGGTGATCACTTGATCCCGGGACACTGTGTTCTGACCGAGGCTTTCCAAGAGCATGAAGCAAACTCCTTGTCCTGACGAAAAAAATCCTTTTATTAATTTACTGGGAATTCCTCTCATTCACATCCAGCAACGTCTTTCAAGGAGGATTTACAGTCACAGACCTTATCTGGCTTGGAGAGCTGCCAGGCCGATAGCTGCAAAACGTGTCAAGGAGTCTCGGAGAGTCACGAACCGATTAAGCGAACTAATTGTCTCCTGCAAACTCCACTCCCCTTTCACTTCTCTTTTATTCCCTATGGGTGAGGCCATTCATCGTCCACCTGTGGCCTTACTCCCAAGTCGACCCCTGTTCCTTAGCTGTTCCCTTCGTCTGGCAACTCTGCGAACACTGGGAACAGACTCCAGCTGTTCGTCTGCCTCACTAATGTCTGACTCCAAAGGCAGCTGATAACTGTCGGATGGCCCTGGCCCCCTCTCTGCCTCCGACACAGAGCCCTCATCAGAGCCTTCCCCAGACTCCAGGATTGGCCCATGTTCCTCCCCAACCTCCTCACTGTCCAAATCTGCTGCCAGCTCCACTGGCGGTCCATAACACACTGCAACCATCATAAATATGTGTCAGTTGCCAAGCTTCCGAAATTTGATCGCATGACCGTGAGGATACTTCAGTGGCCAGTCATCAGTGTGAAAAAATAAGTCACTTTTTTCAGTGCCAATGTAACTTTCAGCAGTCTTTAAATGAACTCTTGTAATTCTTCTTGAGAGTAATTATACTTGTTGATGGTAGTACCTGCACTATCAACATTTGCTGATTTTGTGTTGCGTTCCACTTTAACGTACCACTGAAAACAACAGACTGGCATACACACAGAGCAGCAACTATCGTTGTTTTAATAAAGGAAGGAGGAAATAACCGGTTTTGCTACAAAAGCCAGCCAAGGGGAAACACAGAATCTGTCTGCAGCGTACCGTGGCCTCCAATTGGCCAACATTGTGGACGTTAACTTGGTTTCTTTGTATTCTCCTCAGAGGATATCCGACTTAGAAGAAGAAAATGTCCTTCTGAAGGAAGAAAAAGAGGCACTGAACAACAAGATATTGGGCCAGTCAGAAGGTAGGCAGAAGTAGGCAGAATGGCTTTATTCATACTGATAAATAAACAAAAGGGTTTGTGTTTTTCCCCCCAATATGTGTTTATGAGTCCTTTCTCCTTGGCTCCACTGTAAATAATTATCATTGTAGTGAATTTCAAACAGGTTGCCTTTTTCTCTGTCTGAAACGTATTGCTTGAAATTTTTCCGTTGAAGGTAGATGAAGGTGAACTATAAACTGATTTAATCACTGGAGTCCTGGGGAGGAAATGTTATGGAATGAAACATCCTATGCCAAACAGATCAGGAGTGGGCTTCAAAAATTTTAGCAAGGGGTTCTATGCCTGGTTGCTGGGTGGGCGTGGCCATGGTGGGCGTGGTCTAGTTGGCCTCCTGCACCATGGCAGGGGGGCGTGTTTGCCCTCCCTGGGCTCCGGAGACCCTCTGGAGGCCAGAAACAGGCCTGTTTCCAGCCTTCTCAAACTTCTGGTCGGCCTGTTTTTGCCCCCCACCCCAAGCCTCCGTGTGCACCCGGCACTTAATTGCATCCAAAACAGGCCTCATGGGGACTCCTGGAAGCGGTGGGGTGGGGTGGGCAGGGCCAGCCAGGAGTGGAATTTGGGTGTTCTCCAAACTGCACAGAATCTTAGCTAGAGGTTCTCCCGTACCCCTCCGAACCCCTGCAACAGAATCCTTTGTCTTGAAACTACCTTGGAAAGTCGGCAGGCGTTTTTTAAAACAGCAATGTTCAAACCAGAATGCCTTCAGCCTATTCAGGAAATATGGGGACAACCCAGTACAGTATCAGTTTAACACAAAACCAAGTTAAACGTTAACAAAGTGAAAAGAGAGAAAAGTGAAAAACGAAAAGGGGTCTGAAATGTAAGCATTTGATGTTGCTTTATTGAAGCATTGTAGTCTGAAAATTGGCTAGAAGAAAAGAGGCTTCATTTAGACATCAATTGACTCAACTGACCAAATCAATATTAGTTGAACTTTGGAGTTAATTTGTCCATTGTAGGACAAGGATGTGGAAGTGTTCCTTTCTACTTTAGAGGTAATTTATACAATGCGAAAATCAATAATACTGAACAAAGATGGCCTCTTCCTTTTTTTTAAAACAGGGTAATTGAAAAATGACCACATTAAAAAGTGTACCTAATTAACTGGCCTTTTAAAAGTCTTTGTTGGACTATTTTTTAATAGTTCTGATTATAGGTTACTGTTCTGTTGGTGAAGAGGCTCTGGAGCATAGTCATTTATTAAATTTATAGGCCACCCATTTTACCAATAAAGTGACTCTGGGTGGGCTATAAATGTTCTAATATCAGGAGTCCCCAACCTTTCCAGCTTGGCAGCCTGGCCCAGCAGGGCATGTGTGTGTGTGTGTGAGTAGTAGGCGCATACGCACATATGCACACCTTCATTTGTGTCAGCAGCAAGCACGCATGCCCTCCATTAGCATGAATGGAGCTTCACACTTGAGCAGAAGGTGCTTGCTCCCTCACATGTAAAGTGCCACTAGCACAAGTGGAAGGTGCACTGGCTATCTATTAGTCTCTGAATCCGCTTCAAGGTGCTGGTTGCTACCTATAAAGCCCTACATGGCATCGGACCTGGGTACCTGAGAGACCGCCTCCTGCCGATTACCTCTCTCAGACCAATTAGATCGCACAGGTTGGGTCTCCTCCGGATTCCATCTGCCAGCCAATGTCAGCTGGCGACTTCGAGGGCCTTCTCTGTTGCAGCTCCGGCCCTCCCTGTTGAGATCCGGACCCTTACTACCCTCCCGGCCTTCCGCAAAGCCACCAAGTCCTGGCTGTTCCAGCAGGCTGGGGGGAGCTGAGAAGCATCTACCTCCACGAAAATTGTGAATGTTGGTTTTGTTTTTAATATGTTGTCTTTGTCTCGTTCCCCTCTCTCCCTTGTCTTTTGTGAGCCGCCCGGAGTCCTCCGGGAGTGGGCAGCATACAAGACAAATAAGTAAATAAGTAAATAAGTAAATAAGTAAATAAGTAAATAAGTAAATAAGTAAATAAGTAAATAAGTAAATAAGTAAATAATAAGTAAATAAGTAAATAAGTAAATAAGTAAATAAGTAAATAAGTAAATAAGTAAATAAGTAAATAAGTAAATAAGTAAATAAGTAAATAAGTAAATAAGTAAATAAGTAAATAAGTAAATAAGTAAATAAGTAAATAAGTAAATAAGTAAATAAGTAAATAAGTAAATAAATAAGGTGCTCCTGCTTGCGCATGAAGCTCCATTTGTGCGAATAGAGTTTCACATGGGAGTGCAAGCACCCTCCACTCATGCGCGTGGAGCTTTGCGCGGAGAGTGAAAGCACTCTCCACTCTGAAAAGTGGAGTTCCATGTGCACGAGCGCATGCCCGCCATTCACGCAAGTGGAGGAGCTCTTGCCCATCTCTCCCTTGGCCCGGTTTCAAACAGGCCACAGCCTGGGGTTGGGGACCCCCGTTCTAAGTTATTTATAATGTTAGCAAAGTAGACCCTATGCCTAAGAATATAAGCTGACAGAAGGTTCATTTTAAGAGCACTAACTAGTTTATTTCCATTCTGGAGTTATTTTATTTAGCGTATGGCATGCAGCATATGGATAACAGTAATAAAATTATATAGAAGGAACACTAAATACTGTGGTACACGTATGATGGAAGCATATACGTAATCAATTTTGTACGGTTTGAGGAACTCACTGGATTGCAGTGAGCATTACCAGTATACATGCTGTCTGGTTAAAAGCTAAATCCACAGGTTACTCTCCATATCCGAGAGGGTAATTCACTGATTTCAGTGCCCTTCAAAATTCTTCCTTATTTTTTTATAAGATGAATTTGCCAAAAATGCAGTTGAAGAAAACCTGATGAAGAAGGAGCTTGATGACGAGAGAGCCCGTTACCAGAACCTTGTGCAGGAATATTCCAGGCTGGAGCAGCGATTCGAGAATCTGAGTGATGAGATGACTCTCATCAAGGTAATGGGAAAGTACTTTTACCTTAATGTCATAATGAGATGCCTATAGATAGTATTCTGTTATCTTGGGTAAGCTCACTGTCAACTGAAAACTGTAAGACAGCCCTGGCCCCATCTCTGCCTCCGACGCAGACCCCTCGTCCGAGCCTTCCCTAGACTCCAGGACTGGCCCATGTTCCTCCCCACCCTCCTCACTGTCCGATTCTGCTGCCAGCTCCGCTGGCCGCTGGACACTCCTGCTTTATATACAATATACAATAGCAGAGTTGGAAGGGACCTTGGAGGTCTTCTAGTCCAACCCCCTGCCTAGGCAGGAAACCCTATACAGTTTCAGACAAATGGCTATCCAACATCTTAAAGACTTCCAGTGTTGGAGCATTCACAACTTCTGGAGGGAAGCTGTTCCACTGATTAATTGTTCTAACTGTCAGGAAATTTCTCCTCAATTCTAAGTTGCTTCTCTCCTTGATTAGTTTCCACCCATTGCTTCTTGTTCTACTCTCAGGTGTCCTGGAGAATAGTTTGACTCCCTCTTCTTTGTGGCAACCCCTGAGACATTGGAAGACTGCTATCATGTCTCCCCTAGTCCTTCTTTTCATCAAACTAGACATACCCATATGATCTAACCTTAACAGCTGTGGACTGGCAACTCAAAATGCTGCCTTCATCTTGGTTTGATTGGTTCAGCTAATCAAAATGTTGATTTCATCTGCCCACAAGAGTCCTGGCCATCAGCCAAGGCAGTTGATATGCCCTTGTGACAGCACAGCTGAACTGCAAGGCCACTCTTGACCATCTTCTCATGGTGAGACATCACCATGGCACTCATGGCCTTTACCCTGACTTACAGTATTTGGTCTTCCACTTTCCCTTTGGAGACCACCAAGTGCTTTAGCAAACGTCTGGTGATCCAGATGTTCGGATTCAATAGCCAGACCAGCAGCTCCTTCTTCTCATCCATGTGCTACTGTCTCCATTCAAAAGCGTCAAGAAAATCCTTTGCCAGTTTGATTTGACTTTTCCCCCCTTCTGTTTGGTGGTGGTAAGGTGGCTTCATTCCTTTAAACGATTCTTAAGAGAGCTTTTTCTGGGTAGATTCATAGAAATGATCTGCCCAAAGTCTCTGCTTCCAAATTCGGTGAAGAATTTTAAAAGGTCATTTCAGCTGAGCTCTAATTTGGATTTTAATTACAGCCACAGCCTACGTGAGGAATATGAGCAGTGTGTAGACAAGAGGCTTCATGCCTTTATCCTCTGCTGCTATAAATACATTTGAACCATCTCCTAGATATAGTAAATTAAGCATCTTAATGCCTGACACTCTATCACTGGGGACTTCCTTGGTCACAGTTTCATCTACCGTGATGCTTGGATGATGATAGGAGGCCCATGTGGAATACAAGTGTCAACGTGTCCTCTGATGTGGGTTTTGTGCATTAGCCAAGTGACCTCTCATCAGCCTACTGCAATGTTAACAATGTTGTCTCCTAAAATAAAATAAAAAAGAACTCCTGCCATTATGTCTAAGTAGAAACGGTCGCAATCTCAAGAGAGATCAACTGGACAATTGTTTTTCTTGCACCTGATGTACCAGCTGACAGCTGATAATACCCAACCTCCAAATTGCATCTTTTCTGCTGGTCCAGGATTTCTCTGGGTTCTCTGTTTTCAGGGAATTTTAATGGTGCAGCTAAGACTGGAGCCCCTGAGCAGAAGGCAAGGATCCCACAATTGGGAAGGGACCCAGTTGACATCCAGATAACAGCGGGCCTTGAGTAGACAAAGATCATCCGAGGCCTAAGGGTTACCTGGTTATGGATGGTTGGTGCATGAATATATCCACCGTACATATACTCAAGATATACCATATTTTTCGGAGTATAAGACGCACCAGAGTATAAGATGCACCAAAGTTTTGCAGAGGCAAATTTTTTAAAAAAGTTTTTGCACTCTGCAAACCTTCCAAAAACGGCCCGGTTTTTTTTTTAAAGTCATGAATAGCCTTTAGGAAGCTTATAGAGTGCTCCTGGAAGCTGTGAGGGGGGGGGGCAAAATTGAGCAAAAACCAGGCCATTTTTCACTCATTTCTGCCCTCCCCAGCCCCCAGGAGCACTCTGAAAGCCTCCTAAAAGCTATGCACTGCTGTTTTGTTGAAGGGGGCGGGGTTTCAGGAGGCCAAAAATGCTGTATTCAGTGTATAAGGCGCACCCAGATTTTCAGCCTCTTTTTTGAGGGAGAAAGGTGCGTCTTATACTCTGAAAAATACGGTAACTGTAGAGAATCATTTTAACTTGGAAATATATACTGTCCTTTTCCACAATCAAAATAGTACCCCAAAACAGATGTCATCATCTGAAGGATGTGAGTTTATGACAGGACAGGTGCATAATTGTCAAGTTGCAGTATCCTCGACTTATGACCACAATTGAACCCAACTTTTTTATGCTGTTAAGTGAGATATTTCTCAAGTGAGTTTTGCCCCATTTTGTGACCTTTCCTGTCACAGTTGTTAATCACTGCAGTTGATAAGTTAGTAACCCAGTTGTTAAGTGAATCTGGATTCCTCATTGACTTTGCTTATGAAAAAGGTTGCCAAAAGGGATCATATGACCACAGGACACTTCAGCCGTCATAAATATGAGTCAGTAGCTAAGTATCTGAATTTTGATCATTGGGGATGCTATAAAGGTCATAACTGAAAAATAGTCATGTCACTTTTTTCAGTGCTGTTGTAACTTTGAACGGTCACTAAATGAACTGTTGTATGTCGAGGACTACCTGAATTCCCAGCACACAGATTTATTCATTCATAAAATGTCTGTGTCTCATTTTTAAAACCAATCTGTGTTACAGTACTAATTGGCCTGTCTGACGTCTGAGTCCATCTAACACTTTTCTTTTCCCCTTTGGATAGCAAAGCCCAGGACACAGAAGAAACCCTTCAAACCAAAGCAGCTTGGAATCGGATTCCAACTACCCATCCATTTCTACATCTGAGATAGGAGATACGGAAGATGCAATACAACAGATAGAGGTATGAAATTGGAAATATAAAAATGGCTATGAGTGTGTTTATGTTCCAGCATAACTCTGGAACGCCTCGAGCAATTTCAACCAAACGTGGTATACAGATGACTTACTCTCTGGAAACAAATACTGTGGGGGTAAGACACCCTTAACACCCCTCAGTGTGTGTGTCCATGTGTGTGTGTTCCAGTGTAACTCTGGAACGCCTGGGCTGCTGAAATGAAAAGGACTTAATTATATCGATAGTGCCAAGTCACAGTACTTTTGACAGTGATAGTGTGCATTTTGGATTCAAGTTCTGTTAAGATACAGCCTGTTGTGCCTTAAAATGGCTTCTACTGTGCAGCACAGGGGTATTGCCATGGTAACGGCTTCACAGTACTCCACAAGGGGGCTCCCTCTAATGCAGAATTGGGATAAATACATACCCAGGCTACGCCAGGTTATCAGCTGGTTAGAAATAAAACAAAATTCCTTCTGCAGAGGTAAAATAAATGTGTTTGCCATCCATGTTATCTCTGGTGACCTCTATCTGCTGAACTACAAGCCCTCCCATTTCTCACCCAACGGTTAAGATGGAAAGGTGAAGAAATCTAATTTGAACCAACTATGACAATTTAAAAGGGCCGTTATCAAGCTATACAATTGAACAGAAGATAAAATCCTGGCGCAGCAAGCATTGCAACCTCAGCTTTGCATTGAGAGAAACCTTCCTCCTGGTTTGGTTTGGTTTTTAATTAGACAATTATGCAGGATTGCTTCTTTAAACGAATGCTTTTCCTAGAGATTTAAGGCTGTACATAGAGCACAATAAGCCATAATGCTTTTAAAAGAAAGGCCAGCATTTGCTCGGGATATATTTACATAGCTTCGCTTTCCAAAGAGTTATAGGTTCCTTTCTTGCAATGTTTGCACACAAGGCATTCAGGTGTCAAATTCCAATATATCTTAGAGCTTTTAAAAAGCTCCTACAGTTGAAGTTGCACGCAGGAAGCTTGTGTGAGTTAAAATTACTTAAAGAGTTCCTCCATGTTTTGGTTCTCTTGTCAAACCTGGCCTTGAAACACTGAAATTCTGCCTTGCAGTTGCTTAGAGAATCCATTTCCGACCCACTTAATTAATTTAATATGGCCACTCGTCTCACATACAACCTTGTTTTAAAATGCAATGGAAGCGTAACCAATAATTAAAAACATAAATAACATAATGTGGTGCAAAAATGACACCGAAGAATAATCACTTCAAAATCAATACAAACAAAAAGCAGGTTCAGCCACACTATCGAGGCCCCAGGATTGATAGCAAAGCTACTTTTAATGCTTTATGAAAGCCCAGCTGGACTGGGGCAAGTTTGGAAATGATGTGCCAAAAGGTGGATGCCACAGCAGAAAAGACGTTCTTCCTGGGACCCACTAAACCAGGAGGCTCCAAACTTTAACACTAGTGGGCTTTAACTCCCAGAATTCCTCAGCCAATCCAGTTTGGCCCCTTGCACGAGATTTTTGTTTTCCAACCTTCGCAACTATGGTATAAGACAGTGTTTCTCAACCTTGGCAACTTGAAGATGTCCGGACTTGAACCCCCAGAATTCCCCAGCCAGCGAATGCTGGCTGGGGAATTCTGGGAGTTGAAGTCCGGACATCTTCAAGTTGCCAAGGTTGAGAAACACTGATATAAGATGTGTGGACCTCAACTCCCAGAGTTCCCCAGCTTGCATGGCTGGCTGGGGAATTCTGGGAGTTGAACTCCACACTTCATAAAAGTTGAGTATTGCTCAGTGGCTTAGACACTGAACTTGTCGATCAGAAAGGTCGGCAGTTCAGCGGTATGAATCCCTAGCGCCGCGTAACCGAGTGAGCTCTCGTTACTTGTCCCAGCTTCTGCCAACCTAGCAGTATAAAAGCTTATAATGCCTCAGGCGCCTCCTGGTGGCCAACCAGACTCTCTGGTCCCTGCTCAGAGTCTGAACCCTGCCCAGGGTCCTCCACATCTTCCAGAGCCGACTCATAGGGTCCCTCACTATCGGAGTCCATCAGCAACTCCGACGGCTCCTGCTGCACCACAACACACACGTAACACTCTTATTAAGGTCTTGCATCTCTTTCACAACTGTGATGTGTATAAGCCTCATTTAAATTCCCTCCTACACATAGGAGACCACAGTAGTAGCAATAGCACTTAGACTTAACTGTATATGCCGCTTTATGGTGCTTTACAACCCTCTCTAAGCAGTTTTATAGAGTCAGCCTATTGCCCCCATCAATCTGGGTCCTCATTTTACTGACCCTGGAAGGATGGAAGGCTGAGTCAACCTTGAGCCTGTTGAGATTCAAACTGCTAAATTGCAGCTGGCAGTCAGCAGAAGTAGTCTGCAGTACTGCATTCTAACCACTGCACCACCATAACTCACAGGAGTTATAGAGCAGGGGTGGTAAACTTGCGTCGTCATGGCGGTGTTATGTGATGTAAAATGGGTAAAATGAGGATCCGGATTGTTGTTGGGGGCAATATGCTGACTCTGTAAACCGCTTAGAGGGGGCTGAAAGCCCTATGAAATGGTATATAAGT
Organism: Thamnophis sirtalis; assembly: GCF_051295495.1. NCBI lineage: Eukaryota > Metazoa > Chordata > Lepidosauria > Squamata > Natricidae > Thamnophis > Thamnophis sirtalis. Next base: position 12,267,958 of record NW_028261385.1, on the reverse strand, counting down.
CTAACTGCTATTGCTATTGTATTGGGACTTTTTCCCCCTTCACTAAACCGGGCATGGGCATGGCCAGCATGTGACGCATCTGGGCCGCCGACCAGGAATTTGACAGCCCTGTTATAGAGGATACAAACAGGTATGGGAAGACTTCCCCATATTGGAAATGCTGTCCTAATCACCTGTTTAATTTGTTTGGAGAAAGGTGCATTTGGACTGTTTAGCCAAAAAGAATTGAACTATCTAGATACATATAAACTGTCTCTTCAAAGATACACAACTATTCTTACTCCAAGTCCCATTTTGCAAAAGAGAACAGAAGTTCATATTCCTTCTCAAATGAGTTCTGCTTATTTGTAGGTGCTTCTCAATGATTCTCAGTAGAGTAACTACGTTTCCCAAGCTTCCAGAGAGCTGGTGTCTTCTCTGTCGCTTTACCCTTCTTTCCTATGGTTAGCTATTCCTATTCCTCCTTAGGAAATTGGCTTGGAGAAGGCAGCCATGGACATGAGCCTCTTCCTAAAACTTCAGAAGAGAGTGCGGGAACTTGAACAGGAGAGAAGAAAATTGAAGACTCAGCTGGAAAAGAAAGAGACCGAAAGCCAGAAATCTCAGGTAAAGCCAGAATTGATTTTGACTTATCATTGGCATGTCTGGAAAAAATTAAATGTGTATTGTGGGCAAGGGTGAGATTCAGCCGGTTCGGATCTGTTTGGGCTAACCAATAGCTCCAACAATTTGATTGGCCTGCCCAACCGCCCTTGTGCTTTGCTTACCTGTAATCCTCTCAGCTGATTAGTGCAGCAAAGCGGATTGTCGTGCCTCAGCTGTGTTTCTCCCCAAGAAGTAACATGGAAAATAAGTTTTGGTAACGTTGCACACACGTGCAGTGCACATCAGGCGCGGGCGCACACGAAACATGCAATCTCCGAACTCACTGCTTGTGGGTTTACAGATTGAACCACATGTTGTAGTGAAAGAACACCCCATCCTATATTTAAGAATGCCTCTAAAAATTAAAGGAAATGAAACTTTTCTTTGTTCTGACATTTCAACATGTTCTCCCTAGTCCTGAATTCCCTTCTAAGGTTGTCTGAGTGGAAGGAGAGAGAATTCATAATATCCACCTGTAGTTATTATGGAAGGAGAGCAATTGGGGATAAGTACCCACAACAGCTGACATTTTAATTATTTATTTTCCTTAGTGAGTTGAGGTTGTAAATATTAATAAAGGCAACCTTGACTTACAACCATTTGTTTAGCAATCGTTTGAAGTTACAGTGGCGATGAAAAAAGTGACTGACCACTAATCCTCACACTTACGACCCATGGTCACATGAAAAAAAATTCAGTGCTTGGCAACTGGCATGTGTTTATGACAGTTGTGGCATCCCAAGGACACGTGATCGCCATTTCCGACCTTCCCACGTGGCTTCTGAAAAGCAAGTCAATGGAGGAAGCCAGATTTGTTTAACAATCATGTGATTCCCTTAACACCTAAAGCAATTCACTTGGCAAAAATTTGGTGCAACTCACTTAAGAACTATCTTGTTTAGCAAGTTCTGGTCATAAGTCAAGGTCTACCTATAAAGGACCCCTAGAAAGTGTTAATATACTTTTAGAGGAACAGTGAGTTTTGCACCCTGGTTCAAAAATGTTTTGAAAATCAAATTCCCAAATGATTAGAGAAAATCCTTTAAGGATCTAATGTCAAGCACTGGGGAAATCAGGGGATTCAGGCAGTTCAAATGGGTATAAAGATTTATTGCAAGCTCTCTACAAGAATCCGACCAACTAACAGTCAAGGGAAATGAGCAGGAGATAAGAAAGACATTCAAGGTGGACTGGACTTAGATCTCTTGCTGGCATGCAGAGGGACTCTTGACTTATGACACGTTTAAACCCCTCCCTCGGGCTGAGCCTGGTTATCCCTTACATCAGTGATGGTTAACCTTTTTGGTGCCAAGTGCCCACAGTGCAAGCACATGCATGCGAAACCCCAAAATGCAATGCAAGCACTCCCGCACATGCATTCCACCCCCCCGTGCGTGTGTGTGCATCCCCCGCACATGCCCATGCCTCCCCCCTCACCCATTTTTGGCTTTCAGATTGGTTCAGGAGGCTTTCCAATCCCAAAATGGGGCACGGGGGGAGGGGGACTCGCACATTGCCCCTGCACCCCATTCTGGCTCCCAAGTCAGTGCATGCCCAGAATGTGGTGTGGGAGCACCATGCATGCGTGCAACCCCCCAAATGCGAGTGCCCCCTGTGCATGCGCCTTACCCCCGTGCATGTGCAAGTGTGTTCCTCACATGTGCCACATCTCACGGCAGAGACCCGGAGACCAGCTGGCCGCCGGGAGGCGCATGTGCATGCGCATGCACAGTGGATCTGGGCTGGGGTGATGGCTGGTGTGCCCGCAGAGAGGGCTCTGGGTGCCACATGCGTGCCATAGGTTCGCCGTCATGATCCCACATCAACAATTGCATTTCATTGTTTTGTTGCAGATTCCCACTTCTTACTTTACATCCTATCTTGCCTCTGCGCTTCATTCTAAAGTAGCAATTGCTTTTCATGTCACTTCTACATAGGGATGATGTCAGGGAGACAAGCAGCTTCAGAATCTGATAACTAGAATTTGCCTTCCTTTGTGAGAAATAAATAAAACGATGGATTTACAATCACCGTTGAACCCAGGAAGGGAAAATGGATGTAGCATAGATTACTGTTGAGCACAGAACAGAAATTAATATTAACGTTTGAGAAAGATTATAAATGAAAGTGGTCCAATACTCTTTCTTTTTAACTTTTAATTTTAAACACTTAAACACATCAACAAAAACAAACAGGTAACTTAAAACAACACAGGAACTAAACGTTTCATCTTACAGCAGTTACATATCAGTGAATCTTTACAGTTATTGTTTCTCCTCCGATACATTCCAATTTTACCTATGTGGTCACCTTACATATAGTTACTTTCAAGGACATTATATAAGAAATGCTTTATTATTAACATGGGAGAAAGTTAGAGGAAAATACGATTTGAAGATACCAGCTTGGCTTTCGACCATGGAAGCGTAAATACATCCAAATATTACTAATATGGGAAAATTGTTAGATACAAAAATATTTTGACAGAAAAGGGGGAAATTTAAAAAGAAGCAAGAATTAGAAGAACAAGGGATTGACATGGTTTGGTACCCACAATTGCAGACACAATCTAGATATAAAAAAGATGCTAAATTATATGATTTTCACATGGAGATGACAGAATTGGATAATTGCAGGAACAGAAGAGTGAATGATTAAAAAAAATGTATAGTGGTCCAATACTCTAACCTGCTGTTTATTTTATTTTTCTACAAAAATATCGGAGAACTGGCGCTTTAGAAAGCGTGCTGCCATGCCCTCAGATGCGTTTCAGTAAACTGGTGCCGTGCTGCCTTTTGTAGCAAGCAAGATTAAAAGTACAGGGTACAAAATGAACTGGATCTAATGGTGCTGTTCCAGTATGCTTGGAATCAGCCCATTTAAGACTGTAAATGAAAGCTCCCTACTGAAATATGTTCGCAACCTCAGGATCTCTCTTTCCCTGAACAGCTTCTCCTCCAGAATATTATTCCAGCAGTTCAGAAGGATGTTTGTTCTGTTTAATAATATGGGGATGTCTTTTCTTTCCTCTTGCCCTATCCACAATATCCTCATTCTGAGACTCCTACGCTTTAGATTTGTGATTGTTCATTAGAAATACATCCAGAATTATGACCGTGAGTTCTGTTGCTGCATCTTCTGGGCAGGAATGCACAGTCTTTCTATTGAAATGATTTATCTAGCTATATGGTTAATGAGCTTGGCCATGATTCCTTGGCTGTCATGAAATCCGAGTAATATCAGTTGTATTTCCTGGCCATTGGGAAATTTGGATCTGACTCTTGCATTGGCTCTTGATAGATTGAGGCCAGGCGATGAAAAAGGCAGCGTCAAATTGAATGCCCGTACTTTGCTCTGCTGCTTGCAGTTGAATTTTGCAGTTTTTAAGATGCAGGTTTTATTAAGGGGAATATTCAGCTGTTCTTGCAAGAGCTACCATATTTTTCAGAGTATAAGACGCACCGGAGTATAAGACGCACCAAGGTTTTGAAGAGGCAAATTTAAAAAGTTTTTCAACTTGGCAAACCTCCCAAAAATTGCCCAGTTTTTTTTCAAAAAAGGGGCATGAATAGCCCTTAGCAATAGCAGTTAGACTTATATACTGCTTCATGTGGCTTTTAGCCCTCTCTAAGCGGTTTACAGAGTCAGCATATTGCCCCCACAATCTGGGTCCTCATTTTACCCACCTCGGAAGGATGGAAGGCTGAGTCAACCTTGAGCCAGTGAGATTTGAACCGCCAAACTGCAACTAGCAGTCAGCTGAAGTAGCCTGCAGTACTGCACTCTAACCACTGCGCTATCTCGGCCCTTAGGAGGCTTGTAGAATGCTCCTGGGGTGGTGGGGCCCCCCAAAACGAGCCAAAAATTGCCCTTTTTTGTGAAAACGGGTCCATTTTTTGCCAAAAAGAAAAAAGAAAAAAGATCATGGGTAGCCTTTAGGAAGCTTATAGAGTGCTCCTGGGGGCAGGAGGGGGCAAAATTGAGCAAAAAACAGCCCGTTTTTTTTGCTCATTTCTGCCCTCCCCAGCCCCCAGGAGTTCTCTGAGAGCCTCCTACAAGCTATGCACGGCCATTTTGGTGAAGGGGGCGGGGTTTCGGAAGGCAAAAAATGCTGTATTCAGTGTATAAGATGCACCCAGATTTTCAGCCTCTTTTTGAGGGGGAAAAGGTGCATCTTATACTCGAAAAATACGGAATGTAAATAGGGGATGTTGGTCTTGTTCATTTGAAGCAGGATGGATTTCTCTAAAAAAGATTCCACGTCGAAGTTGGGTTGCATTTCTTGGCATCTTAATTTTTTTACATTCATGTCGGAAGCACCAAGGCACTTCCGGGTTGAAAGGATTAGCTGGTAACATCAGCATTACCTGGGGGGACACCCATTTGGGGATCCTTTGATGTCCTTCTTAATGTGACCAACTAAGTGGCATGTCAGAGAATTGCGCAGCAGCTGTCCAGATGAAGTTGGAGACACTAAAACAAACTTGTAGTTTTTTATATAAATATATTTAACATTTAAAGTTACAGTAATCTTTTGTTCTGACCCAGAGCATGAAGCAAACTCCTTGTCCCGACAAAAAACCCTTTTATTAATTTACTGGGAATTCTGCTCATTCACATCCAGCAAAGTCTTTCAAGGGAGGATTTACAGTCACAGACCTTATCTGGCTTGGAGAGCTGCCAGGCTGATATCTGCAAAGCTTGGCAAGGATTCTCACAGAGTCACGAACCAATTAAGTGAACTAATTGTCTCCTGCAAACTCCACTCCCCTTTCACTCCTCTTTTATTTCCTGTGGGAAGGCCCATTCATCATCTGGCCTTACTCCCAAGTCGACCCCTTTTCTTTAGCTGTTCCCTTCATTTGGCAACTCTGCGCATGCGCACACTGGGAACAGGCTCCAGTTGTTAGTCTGCCTTACTGATGTCTGACTCCAAAGGCAGCTGATAGCTGTTGGACAGCCCTTGCCTCTTGGCCTCCAACACAGAGCCCTCATCAGAGCCTTCCCCAGACTCCAGGACTAGCCCATGTTCCTCCTCAACCTCCTCATTGTCCGAATCTGCTGCCATCTCCACTCCATTAAACTATGTCTAGTTTAATGAAAAGACAGACTAGTGGAGACATGGTAGCAGTCTTCCAATATCTCAGGTGTTGCCACAAAGAAGAGGGAGTCAAACTATTCTCCAAGGCACCTGAGGGTAGGACAAGAAGCAATGGGTGGGAACTAATCAAGGAGAGAAGCAATGTAGAACTAAGGAGAAATTTCCTGACAATTAGAACAATTAATCAGTGGAACAACAGTGGAACATTTACAAGTTGTAAATGTTCCAACACTCGAAGTTTTAAAGAAGATGTTGGATAACCATTTGTCTGAAGTGGTGTAGAGTTTCCTGCCTAAGCAGGGGGTTGGACTAGAAGACCTCCAAGGTGCCTTCCAATTCTGTTATTCTATTCTAAGTTTCTCTCCAGGTAAAGGATGGGGAGAAGCAGTTGTCCCTTTAGATTTTGTGAGGGTGATCTAATGGCTGCAATAGCAAAGACCCCTGAACATTTCTAAGTCTGGGCTCTCCGAAATGCACCAGGATTTCCAGTTCATGATTTACAGTCAACGCCACTGTTGCAATCCCAGATCACAAGAAAGGGACAAGATAGGGGAAGCTTAGAGAAGATTGGGCATAGCAGTAGGCAGTTTCATAAGATGAAGTCCACTGGGCTCAACCCAGGAGCATCACCTTTTCCTGCAACGGTAAAATAGTAAATTGGGGTTGACGGTTCTTGACAACCCACATTTGCTTCTCCAGAACTAACTTCTCTTGGGAATCAAGTAAACCAGAGCTCTGCCTCCAACTCAGAATGTCTGCGACCTCTTAATCAGTGCTGACAGGCTGAAAAATAAAGTCCTTGCACGCTTCCAGATTTCTTATCGCTTCGTGAAAGGCAAATGTCTCTTTGCTGCGTATTATGGATGGTGGCAGTTCTGCTCTACCTCCACCCTCCACTAGTCAGGTTTCTCCTTCGGTGGCTGACCCTTCCTTTTGGGAGACACTGTTTTTAGAAGTCCTGCTCGTCCCACGCATCAGTCGCTTCTGTTTGTTTGGGGCTTTTCTGGCGCAAAAAGAATCATTTATTTAACAGAACGCTCATCACAATTGGAGTCCTAGGAGAGCAGCTTCTCCGCTTCTTTTCCTGATGCATTTTTTATTCATGTTGACAAACAGAAGCAACAACAGCTTAAACTGGGAAGAAAAACGCCCTACCAACTTTTAAATGCTCCGTTGCAGAAAATCAAATGGATTGGAGTGTGTAGTTTTAGAACTCAAGATATCATTATACACCTGTGATGGCAAACCTATGGCACATGGGCCACAGATGGCACGCAGAGACCTCTCTTGGGGCAAGCCAGCCATTGCCCCAGCTCAGCTCCACCGTACATGTGTGCACACCTACTGCCAGCCAGCTGGTTTTCGGGTCTCTGCTGTGCATCATGGGGGTGGGGCACATGTGGGGGACGCATGCACAGGGGGCAGCGCACATGCACATGGGTGCTTGTAATGCATTTTGGGGGTTCTCACACATGCACATGCCCCCCTGCACTCTGTTTTGGGCGTAGAAGGCTTCCTGCACCAACCTGGAAGCCAAAATGGGGCAACAGCGTCTTATACATTGAATACAGCATTTTTTACATCCCAAAACCCTGCCCCCTTCACCAAACTGGCTGTGCATAGTCTTTAGGAGGCTTCCAGAGTGCTCCTGGGAGATGGGGACGGCAGAAACGAGCAAAAAACGGGTTGGTTTTTGCTCGTTTCCCCACCCCCACCCCCGCATCCTAAAGGCTATGCAGAGTGCAAAGACTTTTTTTTTTAATTTGCCTCTTCAAAATCTTGGTGCATCTTATTTGCTGAAAAATACAGTAATTGTTCTCACTGTCAGGAAATTTCTACTTAGTTCTAGATTAGACCTCTCTTTGATAAGATATTCAGCTGGTTTTGGGGTCTTTGCCATGCATTGTGGGGGTGGGGCGCATGTGGGGGATGCGTGTGCAAGAGGCAGGGGGCATGCGCAGGGGTGCTCGCATTGCATTCTGGGGGTTCTCACACATGCGCGTGCCCCCCTGCAGCCCGTTTTGGATGTGGAAGGCCTCCTCCACCAACCTGGAAGCCAAAATGGGGCACCATGTGAGTCCCCCCCCCGGTGCCCCATTTTAGACCCCGGAAGACTCCTCCACCAACCTGAAAGCCCAAACGGGATGTGGGGGCATCATGCACCCCATTTTGCACCTGGAAGGCCTCCTGCACCAATCTGGAAGCCAAAATGGGGCCCGGGGGAGCCGTGCAAGCCCCCCCCCCTCGTGCCCTGTTTTGAGCATGGAAAACCCCCTGCAGCAAATCCTGTAAGGAAGACAGGAAGGAAACATTCTGGTGTTGTTTCTATCCTAATCTTTATTGCCCTGCTTACAGAAACTGCCTCTAGGGTTAACCCTGATTACATTGTAACAGCTGAGGCGAAGCGCCCATCAACGTGAGTGACATTGAGGTGGCCATGCCCACCCAGTCACATGACCATTAAGCCATGCCCACCTAGCTGGACATTAGGACAGAGAACCGGTTGTTAAATTATTTGAATCCCACCACTGGATTACCGGCACTTAAAATGAGGAGGGATAAGGAAATCCCATTGCTTGTATATCTATTATCTCACACCATGGTTTATCTTGTCCTCAGATTGCTCTGTTTCCTAAACGCCCTTTACTTTTAATATCCTTTTCATGATCTAAGGCCTGCAAGCAGAAATCCACCGTTACCTGTTGTCAAATCAGATGTCTCTCTTGTTGTCTTCCCAATCCATCTAGGTAATTGAAACGAAGAATGAAATGGATTTGGACCGAGATACAGATCTAGCATACAACAGTCTGAAGGTAAAAGAAATCTCATGGGGTTTTTCCTCCCACAATGCCAGGTATCCGGTAATGGTGCTAATAACCTGCAAGAGCTTTACTTTTATCAGTCTTTATAGATCTCTCTTGCGGGAGCATTCTATAATATCTGGTCATATTTTACTAACTTATAATTTTCCTTTATTTGAATTTTTTTTGGGGGGGGGAGTGTTGTCTAGATTTCAACTGTTCTGAGTTGAACTATTCTTACTTCAGTTTTCTTTTGCTTTATAAGCCCCACGAAGATCATAAATATGACAATTGGTCAGAAAGTTACATTTTCATCACTGTGAAGTGTCACTAAACAAAACAGTTGCTAAATAAGGGCTTCCTGTATTCAACAAGGTGTACCCTTCTATTGGTTGGTATAATTGACTATGGAGTGGAATTAGGATGTGTGCATGTAGAAGGATGTTTTCCTTGGATAATATTACTAGATAGGAAAATAAAAAAAGCTTGCAAAATTACAGACAAAGCTTTCATGATAGAATAACTAGAGTTGGAAGGGACCTTGGAGGTCTTCTGGTCCAACCTCCTGCTCAAGAAGGAGACCTTAGGACATTTCAGATAAATGGCTGTCCAGTCTCTTCTTGAAAACTTTCAGTGATGGAGCATCCACAACGTATGGAGGCAAGTTTTCCCACTGTTTACCGTATTTTTCAGAGTATAAGACGCACCCTTTTCCCTCAAAAAAGAGACTGAAAATCTAGGTGCGTCTTATGTACTGAATACAGCATTTTTTGCCTCCCAAAACCCTGCCCCCTTCACTAAACTGGTTGTGCATAGCCTTTAGGAGGCTTCCAGAGTGCTCCTGGGGGCTATGGAGGGCAGAAATGAGCGAAAAAAGGCCTCCTAAAGGCTATGCAGAGTGCAAAAACTTTTTTTTTTAATTTGCCTCTTCAAATCCTTGGTGCGTCATACTCTGAAAAATACAGTAATTGTTCTCACTGTCAGGAAATTTCTCCTTGGTTCTAGGTTGGACCTCTCTTTGATAAGATATTTAGATTTGGTAAAAAAAAAATCAATAAAAAAGGTCCTCATACCATTTTAAAAACACAAAATGCAACATAAAAACCTGAATATATAGAAAGATGTTGCTGGTTGGAGTTTGAAAGGGATTCTCTTCCTCCCACCCCATCCCTACCCCACAGTTTTTTGTTCTGTTGGATACTGGAAGAAAATTGTAAGTGGACAGGTCCAAAATCTCTATTCCAGGATTTTAGGGCCACAAGTAAGGCATAGGATCCCAAGTTACGTGACCCGTCAAAAGGGCGGAGGACAAAATCGCGCTCGACAAAAGCGCGCATGTGACATCATCACAGCGCGACGAAAAAAATTAAAAATTGAAATAAAATTAAAATTAAAGCAAGCCGATTCACATAAAGGTAAGGGTTAGGGTTAGGGTTAGGGTTAGGTTAAGGGTTAGGGTTAGGTTTAGGTTTAGGTTTAGAGCGTTAGGGTTACGTTTAGCGTTAGGTTAAGGGTTAGCGTTAGGTTTAGCGTTACGTTAATGGTTAGGTTTAGGGTTAGATTTAGGGTTAGGTTAAGGGTTAGGTTTAGGGTTAGGTTTAGGGTTAGGTTTGGGGGGGTTAGGGTAAGGTTTCCCTTTTTTTTTACATTTTTCGATCACAGCGCGATGTTTTCGTCGCGCTGTGATGACGTCAAATGCACGCTTTCGTCGAGCGCGATTTTGTCCTCCGCGGTTTTGTGGTGGAACCCCCAAGTTATCCTAGATACTCAGTAACTCAGAATTTGATTAAATGATAGGAAGGCTACCAAGTTGGTTTGGAAAAATAATAATAATTTAATTGGATCTTAGAGCTCTCCCATCTTGTTGCAGAGACCTTGAAAGAAAGTATAAAAAAGAAAAGTCACATAGCAACTCTTATCTGTTGTATTCAGCCAGAAGAACATGTTCTCCTTGACTGTCAATTTCCTACTGTTCTTCTTAAGAAATGTTACTGCTGAATATTAACCATGCCTATAGAAATGACTGTTGCAATATCACGTAGAAAGACCTAAAGGAATTAATTAGGACTGATTAATTAATAAATTAGGCATGCATATCTCTTCAGAGCGAAAAGTAAAATCCAGCCATTACCAAAGTGAATAAAGAAATCTGAGCGTCTGCAGAGCATTTAATTCTAGGATTTATTTCTGATTTACAACCCATCAATTTGGAGCACAGCAGGGCTCTCCAATATGGAATGGGAATTAAAAAATCTACAATAAATTTAAAACTCAACCTCACAGTCTTCCTATGGAACTGGGAATCATGAATAAAAACATTAACACTAATCTATTAAAGACTCAGTCTTTTGACTCAGGAGGCTGTCACCACAATTCAACCTGCCCTATTACCAAAAATGGGAATTTTTATCTTAACTAATTAAAGTTCCTCTGGCGGACAGTTAAAGAATGTGGCAGCCGCCATTTTAGGAGCTTATTTTTTTAGAAACCAAGTACACTAAGAAAGCTCTTTCTTTTGAAAAAAAAAGGCAGATAAGGTTCTCAGGTACGGACTCTGCTTGTATTAAATCTCAAATAAATATGTCAAAAATTGTCCTAAGTGGGGGTTCCTTACTTTGCGCCGTAATGATTACAGCGGGAATTCCTGGCACGGAGATGTGATTCAGCTTTCGGTTGGCCCCCTTCCATTCGCAGCAAAAAAAAAAAAGCTGCAAACTTCAAAGAAAAGCTCTTACCAGCTGGATCTCTCTCTCATTCTTCTTTGCCTGAAGATTGAGATATATACCAGGTATTTAGGCAGATAACGCGGCCAGGAACCCGGGGGCAGCTCGTTAAGCTGCCGCCATCAGCAAGGTCCCGCCCCGGAAGTCCTAAAGTTCCTCTGGGTTGTAGTTTGTAAGCTAGAAGGTTGAATACCTGTGCAAAGTTATTCAACTTTGGAGATGAAATCTTAAAATGATGGCTTAGAGCAGTGATGGCTAACCTTTTTGTAAAGGGGCGCCAAAAGTTCGGGAACGAACTTCCTGTTGGCCTGTTGGGTCTGTTTTTCACCCTTCCCAGGCTCCGGAGGCTTTCCTGAAGCCTGGGGAGGGCAAAAATGGCCTTCCCCAACCCTTCGGAAGGCTGAAAATCAGCACGCGCCGGACCTGAGGGCTGGCTTGCCGGCAAATATGGCTCCGCGTGCCACAAATGGCACACATGCCATAGATTCGCCATTACGGATGTAGAGAGATCAAGAGTCTGGTCCCAACTTTTGGATAAGGGATAATCTGTACCCCCATTTAGATAATGATTATTATTTATTTATTTATGCCCAGCTTTTATTATTTTCACAAGTAAGTCAGAAAACATATTCAATAGAGCTTCCTCCTCCAGTGTTCCCCAGAACAACAGCCCTGTGAGGTGATTTGGGCTGCGAGGGAGGGGACTGGCTCAAAGTCATCTAGCTGGCTTTAATGTCTAAGATGGGACTAGAATTCACAGTCTCCTGGTGATTGGCACAATATCATCCTGCCCAGTGGTGGGATTCAGCCAGTTCACACTTATTCAGGAGAACCGGTTGTTAATTTTCTAAGCAGTTCGGAGAACCGGTTGTTGGAAGAAATCTCCTTTTGTTTCCCCCCCACACACACCACACTTTACAGGGCTAATCCTGTAAGGAAGGGCAGGAAGGAAACATTCTGGTGTTGCTTCTAGCCTAATATTTATTGCCCTGCTTACAGAAACTGCCTCTTCGGTTAAGCCTTATTACATTGCAACAGCTAAGGCAAAGTGCCCATCGACGTAAGTGACGTTGAGTTGACCACACCCACCCAGTCACATGACCACCAAGTCCTGCCTACTCAGCTGGTCATTAGGGCACAGAACCGGTTGTTAAATTATTTGAATCCCAGCACTGATCCTGCCAGCTTTCATGCTTAAAGCAGGACTAAAACTCACCATCTCCTGGTGATTGACCCAAAGTCACCCAGCTGGCTTTCACAGGTAAGGTCAGTCCTGGAAGCCATTGTGAGGTTAGAACTCAGATTCCTGTTCTAAGCTTGATGCTTTCACCACTAGACATCAAGGCAAGACAGGTTAATAGCCTAACGTTTCCCAATTTTGTTGGGAAAACCCTGCAAATATGTTAGAACCGTTCTCAATTCTTGGAATTCTCATCTCAGTGCATCTGGAAGAGCCAGACTACAGAAAATTGACAATATAGTCCATTTCCTAAATTAGCACCTATGGATTTTTCCGTTTTGTGTGCAAAATTCCCTAAGGACAAAGGCATGAATAGAATGTGCTGTTTCTTATTATTTATTTTTTACCGACCTAAACAGTTTTCAAAAAATGATTGCATTTTGAAATTTTTTCTTAAAAAAATATTGTGCTCATGATTAATGCAGAGGCCCTTGGAATTTGAGAGTAATTTTTTTTTTCCTTTGAGGAAAAGTCAAGATAGTGGATAGAGGTCATTGGCAAATTGTTTCCTTTAGAAACAATAAAAGTTTGGGAGGGAGTAAATCAATAGCCTCCTTTTCCTTCACTGGTGTTCCCCCTGCTTTTCCATGCAAGTAATAATAGGAGGTTTCTACTGTATCTTGCAAGTGAGAGCCAATTTCCTGCGGTGATTAAAGCAACAGATTAGAAACCAGGAGACTGGGAGTGCTAGTCCCCCCTTGTGCTGAAAGCCAGATGAGTGACTTTGGGCGAGGACCTCTCTCTCAGCCCTAGGAAGGAGACAATAGCCAACCACTTCTGATATTTTGCCAAGAAAACTGCAAAGACTTGTCCAGGCAGTCAGCAGGTGTCAAAAAGCCTAAAACCAAAAAACTTTATAAATAATCTGTGCTGCTTCTAGAATGAATGGGAAAAGAATGAGAATGAGATCAAAAATCAACCAAAAATAGAAGATTGGTACCATGAACACACGTGAAGCAGACTGTCTAGTCTCTTCTTAAAAACCTCCAGTGATGAAGCACCCACAATTTCTGGAGTCAAGCTGTTCCACTGGTTAATTGTTTCACTGTTAGGAAGTTTCTCCTTAATTCCACGTTGCTTCTCTCCTTGATTAGTTTCCACCCATTGTTTCTTATCTTGCCTTCTGGTGCTTTGGAAAACAGAGCATCTTGCAATCATATAATCAGTTTCCAGCAAAAAAAAAAACAACCTCCCCCCCACCCATTGGGGAATTTGGGTTCGCTTAACGAACACATAATTCACCTAACCACCCCAATAAAAAATTATTGTAAAATTGAATCTGACTTTATTTATGAGCGCAACAATTTACAATAGAAATTCTGGTCCCTGTTGCAACTTGAGGACTACCTGTAGTCAATTTTTTTTTACAGAAATCAGAGATAGACATCCATTTCAAATGTTGGTAAATGGACAAACAAGAAAAGTGAGGCTTTTGGGGAATCAAATTTTGTGAAAGAAGCTAAGTTTTGCTCAGAATTTTGGTGATCATAGAAGACAATACTTCATTGGCAAAACATACTTAGGCAGTGTTGCATTTTTAGAGGCCTAGAAGTAAAAACAGCATAGATTAGTGATCCCCAGGGTTTTCATGGGTCTTGCAAAGTCCTCCAAAGCATATATGATAATTAAGTGTTATTTTATAAAGTACTGAAAGTACTTTAACCAATTACTGCATCCAGTTTTGGTCACCACATTATAAAAAAGATGTTGAGACTTTGGGAAAAAGTGCAGAGAAGAGCAACTGAGATGATTAAAGGACTGGAGACTAAAACATATGAAGAACAGTTGCAGGAATTGGGTATGGCAAGTCTAGAGAAGAAAAAGACTAGGGATGGACATGACAGTAGTGTTCCAATATTTGAGAGGCTGCCACAAAGAAGCGGGGGTTCAAATTATTCTCCAAAGCACCAGAAGGCAAGGCAAGAAGCAATGGATGGAATCTAATCAAGGAGAGAAGCAAGCTGGAGTTAAGAAGAACCTTCCTAACAATGAGGACTAGTAACCAGTTCTCCTGCTTGAGCAGGGGGCTGGACTAGAAGACCTCCAGAGTTCCTTCCAGCTTTATTCTGAATTGCTCAACCTAGAGGGCTTATATAAATCAGTTTCTACCAAATGTCTTATGCCTTTAAAAAGTTGTACTAAAGGAATGAGAATAATAAGCCAGGAGATCAGTTTTTAATTTAGATCATTTTCGTAATAACAGCTGAGATGGAAGTAATTCAAAGAAAGGAAGGTGAATTTTCAGTCAGTGGAATCGTCCCAGATCCTTTTCTTTTCTTTGCAGCTTCTTTTATAGTGTCCCTAACAAGCTGTGATGCAAAATCAAATCAGTCATGAAATGTATTGCGGGGTTCTCCCTTTTTATTTCTGGCACATCGGGATTTCACTTGTGCCCAAACAAGGCAGGGTAAATTAAGTGAGTTTTCCTCAATTGGGGGTGGGTGGGTAAAAACAATCAATTGAGGGCAAAACAGGTGACTTTTAAGAGCTCAAACTTTTGTCCTTTTTTTGTAATTTCCAACGGTGATCACCAGTGGATTGTGTTGTTGTCGCTACTGTCCACTCAAAACAGCAGTAGACAAGCTCATTTGGGAGATAAATCTGCCTCTTGCATTTGATGTGGTTTGTATATTCTCCCCACCTGCTTTGTTTGACCAGCTGGCCTCTCCAAGAGATGGAGAGGAACTGAAACATTAAGTGAAACGTGCTCCCCCATCTGTCTTGAGTTTTATCATCCAGCTCTGTGCATCTGTTCTGAACTAGGATTCCCCAAACCGCGAAGCAGACTCCTTGTCACGCCAAAAAAAACACCCCTTTTTATTAAGTTACTGTGAATTCATCTCATTCACATCCAGCAAAGTCTTTCAAGGGTGAATTTACAGTCACAGACCTTATCTGACTTGGAGAGCTGCCGGTCAATATCTTCGAAACTTGGCAAGGAGTCTCAGAGAGTCATCGAACTAATTGTCTCCTGCAAATTCAACTCTCTTTTTGCTCCTCTTTTAGTCCCTATGGGAGGGGCCATTCACCGCCCACCTGTGGCCTTATTCCCAAGTCGACCTCTGCTCTTTAGCTGTTCCCTTTATCTAGCAACTCTGTGCATGCGCACACTGGGAAAAGGCTCCAGCTGTTCGTCTGACTCTCTGATGTCTGCCTCCGAAGGCAGCTGATAACTGTCAGACGGCCCTGGCCCCATCTCTGCCTCCAACACAGAGTCCTCATCAGAGCCTTCCTCAGACTCCAGGACTGTCCCATGTTCCTCCTCAATCTCCTCACTGTCCAGATCAGCTGCCAGCTCCCCTGGCTGCTGGGGGGCCATAACATCATCTAGCTGGCCATTTTGGTGTGTTTTTCCAAACACTTAAACACACCCGCCCTCCATTAGTTATATAAATGTATGGAAAGGGAAATCACTTTTCAAATATCCTTTTTAATAGAGGCAAGAGTTAGAATCTGAGAACAAGAAACTGAAAAATGACCTAAACGAACTCAGGAAGGCTGTGGTGGATGGCGTAGTCCAAAACAATTCTTCCAATGACGTTCATGACACCTACAACCTCCTCCTGAATCAGCTCAAGTCCGCTAGCGAAGAGCTGGAAGTCCGGAAGGAAGAGGTGCTCATTCTCAGGACCCAGATTATAAAAGCAGCCCAACAAAAAGACGCAGGCAGAAAAATGGTAACGAAAGAGAAAGCAAGCAAGCATGTGCAACTTACCCCACTGTGCATGTGTTGTTTTCACCGTGTTACTGGCTGTCGTGCAGGTTGTTTTACTAAAATTACACAGCCGACCTTGCTTAGAAGCTGTTTGTTCATCCACTTTTTTATTTTAAAGGCATTATCTGAGAGAGAGAGAAAGAGAGAGGAGGGAAACTTCTGATTTTAAATCTGTAAGCTGGAAAATGATGGAGATTTTGACATGCAGAGGAAATTGGATTGGACGACTGGATTTTTCTTGGGATTTTTTTTTCTTTCCAAACATTTTGCTTCTCATCCAAGAAGCGTCTTCAGTTCTAATCGACTGGATCCTTCTATTCCCCACCAGTCAGATACAACTGGAATTGAACTGAAGAAGCTCCCTTGAATGTGAAGCAAAATGTTTTCAAGGGGGGAAAAAAACACCTATGAAACTCTATTTGCCTTTTGGAAAAAAAAACACAATTGCAGAGGAAAATATGTCTGATAAAGCACTGATGAAATCATCAAGCCCCCAAATTAGTCAGAAGTGGCCTTGGCAAATTCTACACACATTCAGCTTTGGCAGATAAAGGAATGATGTGCTACTTGCTTTTCTCCTTGACAACAATGCAGTAATGGAGATTGATGGTGAGCCACGGTGGCACAGTAGTAAGAGTGCAGTACTGCAGGCTACTTCTGCAGACTGCCGGCTGCCTGCAATTTGGGCAATTCAAATCTCACCAGGCTCAAGGTTGACTCTGCCTTCCATCCTTCCAAGGTCGGTGAGGACCCAAATTGTTGGGGGCAATAGGCTGATTCTGTAAACCGCTTAGAGAGGGATGTAAAGCATTGTAAAGAGGTATATAAGTGCTCCTGCTGTTGCTATTGTCCATCTTGAGCTTCAATCTGTAGAGCAAATGGACAGTTCTCAGCTCCAGGCTTGGATCTAGAATGGGAATAAGAGCTGCTCTGAGTGAGGGTGTCCCACTCCTAGCCTTGGTGGGCCCTTCAGTGGGTTTTCCGCAAACAAAGCTATTGATGTAGCATTGAATCAACATTGCACCGGAAAGCAACAGCAATTTGGAATTGTTGGTAGGCAATATTGAGATATGTGACAAACCGCGAGTTAGCAGAGGACACGTTCAGCAGGGATGCTTAATTTTGGTTCCTGCATTAAGCAGCAGATTGGCCCTTCGGATTTGAATATTCTTAATCCATGATAAGAAAGCTGAAAGATCTGGAGATCTAGGATGAACAGAGGATTCTTGGGCCAGTTTGGGCCAAGATTTATGCCTGCTCTAAAAATGTAGATTACCATAGGGGTGGGATTCAGTCGGTTCGGACCGGTTCAAGTGAACCGGATGCTAATTTTATATCTGGTTGGCCAAACCGGTAGTTGCAAGGACTGGCTGGCCCCCTCCCACCCTGCTCCGCCACTCCCAGGAGTCTCCACACAGCCCGCTTTGAATGCCAGGTAAGTGCAGGGCCCATGCAGAGGCTCTGGGAGGGCGAAAAATGGGCCTACCAGAAGTTCCCGAAACAAGCCCAAGGGCCTCCGGAGCCGGGTGGCAGGCCTTTTGCACACTCCTGGAGGCTCGAGGAAAGCCATGCCCATGGTGCAGGAAGCTGAGTAGGCCACACCCACCATGGTCATGCCCACCCAGCAGACAGGCAGAGAACCAGTTGCTAAAAATTTTCAATCCCATCCCTGGATTACCAGGTTGGTTTAGGAAAAATAAATTAGCTGCTTCGGAGGTCGAGTTATGCTAGGCTGTTTTTCTATTCCTGCTTCATGATGGAAGTTTCTGCTGTTAAAAAATTGCAGTCAAGTCCCAGAAGCTTTCCTTAGAAAGTTGCCCGAGTACAAGAAAAGCTTAGTTTAATATTAGGGGTCTCCAACCTTGGCAAATCCAGGTTGTGGATTTCAACTCTCAGAATTCCAGCCGTGCTGGCTGCAGAATTATGGAGTTGAAGTCGACAAATCTTAAAGCTGCCAAGATTGGAAACCCCTGGCTTATATGGTCCTCTATTGTATTCACTTGGGAGAAGTCCCTTATATTCCAAAGTCCTCCCTCCGGCTGATCTGATGATGTGCACATTGACAGTATGGTTTTTTTAAAAATGATGGCAAAACATAAATAAACTGAAGGTGAAAGATAAAGAAACTTCCACTGGCAAGAACCTGGCATTTGATTGATCAACCAGTTTCAGCACTAACTTCAAAAGAGGTGCAAGCATCAGTAAAAATGATTCGTATTTCAAACAACTTGCACTGGGGAAATGTTGATTCAAAAGCCTTAATCAGGGAAAGGCATGGGCCAGAGAATAAAAACATATTAATTTGTATTTTTACAAAGGCATGTACATTTAAATAATAATATTAATAACTCCTGTATAAACATCAGAGAAAAATGTATTCAAAGTCATCCAAAGTGACTTTGGATAGAGAGATGGGCAGGTGATAGCTAGATAGCTAGATAGCTAGATAGCTAGATAGCTAGATAGCTAGATAGCTAGATAGCTAGATAGCTAGATAGCTAGCTAGCTAGATAGATAGATAGATAGATAGATAGATAGATAGATAGATAGATAGATAGACAGACAGACACACAGACACACAGACACACAGACACACAGACAGACACGATGATGATGGATGGATGAATGAATGATAGATGTGTGTGTAAGAGAGATAATAGATACATGATAGTGATAGATAGATAGATAGATAGATAGATAGATAGATAGATAGATAGATAGATAGATAGATAGATAGATAGATAGATAGATAGATAGATAGATAGACAGACAGACAGACAGACAGACAGACACGATGATGGATGGATGGATGAATGAATGATAGATGTGTGTGTAAGAGAGAGATAATTGATACATGATAGTGATAGATAGATAGATAGATAGATAGATAGATAGATAGATAGATAGATAGATAGATAGATCTATCTACACAAATACACACACACATACAATACGTACACACATAAATGTTAGCAAACATTTTGTTAATTGAAAAAAATGCTAACATGGTTAAGAAAATGAAATGGGTGTTAATTGATTTGCTTATCCTTAGGCTTATCCTCAGGCAATATCAAAGTTAATCCTTCTCCTAAATTATAAGAAGCACACTCTTCCACAGTATTTGCACTGACAATTTTCATTTTCTAAAGCTTTTTGCTACTCTTAAGAGATTGTCAGCATTGTGATGAATGTGCAGGATTAATATTTGGATTACTTTACAGAACCACAGAATTTCTTGTTTAGGGTTGCATCTCGGGATTATTATTATTTAAATAGGAGAATTGAGGAGAAAGGAATATAAACTGCAGAAGTAAAATTCTGCCAAGAATCATTTTTCTCTATCTGCAACAACTGAACTAAATACAAAGGCTAATTCCTGAGGATGACTTTGGCTATACCTGGTACATTTCCTCCAGTACTGTGATGAATTTTATTACTTTCTCCATTTCACTTTCCGTTTTAAGCCCTCCTAGAAGGATGCGTGATGGCTAAGTGGTTACATTGTAATGGGGTGAGCTCCTGTTCCTTCTCCAGCTCTTGGCCCACCTAGCAGTTTGAAAGCATGCACTTGCAAGTAGATCAATAGGTACCACTGGTGAGAAAGTAATAATGTTCCATGCACCTTTGGCGTGTAGCCATGCTGGCCACATGACCATGGAAAATGTCTTCAGACAGTACTGGCTCCCTTGGCCAAGAAACACAGATGAGACACAGCTGGGCAGAGAAACCTTTATCCTTAGATCCCACTGATTTCTTCTCCTTGTAAGCTGGCAAACACATCAGTTTTATGTTGGTATCATATATCCCTGCTCCTACGTTTGGGAGCAGTGATTTAGTGAAATGGATTATTTGGTGTATTTCAACAGAAAATCCTCACTGCTGTCTTTAAAATGCAGCATTCTTTAGAGGAGAGGGAAGAGAATTAAAACCAGATTTTTAAATCTACCCCCAGTCTCTCACTCTTTCTCTTTCTTTTTAACTTCCTTTAGGTTGCATTACCTGGGCTTTTTCTGTTAGCTTTCTGTTGGTTTTCATTTACATTTTTGTGGCTGTGTTTTGTGGCTGTGTTTGTGGCTTGCAAACCCAAATTAGCGCATGCACAACCAACATGTTATGGAAAATAGCAATAATGTTATGAGGCAAAATATTGATCTTTTGACTTCTTTTAAGGAATCAAACCTCAAGACACAGACCAGTTGGCCCAATAGTGACAAGCATGTGGATCCAGAAGATGCGATTGAGGCCTACCATGGAATGTGTCAAACTAATCGGTAAGCTGTCTTGATCTATCCATTATGAAAGGCCAAAAAAATTAGAATTGAGGCCTCCTTAAACTCATTAAATTAATTGGATGGAGGCTCACCAGAGCAGATAATTAACAATGAGAGTCCTGTTAAAGAAACATACATTACTTCCTCTTATAAAAACATCACCTCTACTCTGGGCTAAATCAGAGGTGGGTTTCTACCAGTTCGCACAGTTCGGGCGAACCAGTAGTGGTAATTTGGTCTGGGTCGCAAAACCAGCAGGGACCCAGGCTGGCCACGCCCCTGAACTGATTTCCCGGTTTCTGCTGCCATTGTCGGCATGTTTATTAGTAGTTTTTCTTGTTCTTTGCACGTGCACAGAACAATTCACAGTGAATTGTGCATGCACACATGAAGCGAAGTGGTACCAACGCTGGTAGGAACCAACCTCTGGGCTAAATGTGGTGTGCCTGTTTGTGGACTTATATTTCTTGGAGACGTATCTTTGTATCGTACTCTTCCTGTGTTGCGGGGAACTTCTGGAGAACGTTTTTGCAGTATCTGGCAACCATCCTAAATAATAAGAGGAACTGAATTCTTTTTAAATCTCATTGTGGAGAAATGTTTACAAACTTAAGTGCACCAAAAGTGCTTTTCAAAAGATAAAGTTTCTTGGTTTTCTTTTTTCCTTGAAGACAGTTTGTTTTTCATCCAAGAAGCTTCTTCATTTTTGAGAACTAGCCTGCTGGCTTAACCATTAGAGTCTGTCTCTCTGTCTGTCTCTGTCTCTCTGTCTCTGTCTCTCTGTCTCTGTCTCTCTCTCTGTCTCTCTCTATCTCTCTCTCATATATTAATATTAGTGCCATTTAAAGTTAGCTGTTTCTGTTTTTTTAAATAAATTTTTATTTCTCATTTATACATTCACAGTTATATGATCTCATAACTGTTATTAATAATATGTGTTTGTAACAATTTTTCTCTCCTGCAATTGACAATATAATTGAAATTGCTTTCTTACCATCCCATAGACCCATCTTATTTTACAACAATCCTACTTCTTCTTCCTTCCTTCCCTCCTTCCTTCCCTCCTTTCTTCTCTCCTTCCTTCCCTCCTTCCTTCCCTCCCTCCTTCCCCCTTCCCTCCCTCCCTTCTTCTCTCCTTCTCTCCTTCCCTCCTTCCTTCCCTCCTTCCTTCCCTTTCTTCTCTCCTTCTCTCCTTCCTTCCCTCCTTCCTTCCCTCCCTGCTTCCCTCCCTTCTTCCTTCCCTCCTTCACTTCCTCCTCCTTTTCCTTCCTGTCTTCTTCTCTCCTTCCTTCCCCCCTTTCTTCTCTCCTTCCTACCTTCCTCCTCTCTTTTCCCTTCTCTCCTTCCCCTTCCTCTCCTCTACTCTTCCCCTCTTCTTCCCTTTCCTCCCCTCTCTCCTACTCTTGCATTCCCTCCACTTCTTCCTCTGCTTTTCCCTCTCTCCTTTTCCTCTACTTTCTCCTCTGCTTCCTATCTTTCCTAAAAGTTAGCTGTTTCTGAAGCAAGGATCTTACTTAGAACCTTGAAAAGAACGAAACCTGGAACCTTTTCCTGAAAAACCTTTACTACATTTAAGTGGAGAAGTTTCAGTTAGCATTCTTTTGATCGTTGTTTGGGATGTCAACCTTGTAAAATATGAAAACAAAGCAAATCTATAGCTACAGTTGTCCCTAGCCATTTCTTCTCTGTGAATGTTAGTCATTCCCTTGTATATATTGATTTTTCTTTTGTTGGCCTATAATTCTCCTTGCTCACACATTTTTATCCCTTTGCTACAGTTATTTTGGTCAACTCTGCAAACATTTCTTCGGCTGAGTTTTCCCTCACATTGACTTGCAACTCATTCACAGGTCCGTTCACTTCTGGATTCAGTTGTTGTTGTTAGTTGCGAAGTCATGTCCGACTCATCGCAACCCCATGGACAACGTTCCTCTAGGCCTTCCTGTCCTCTACCATCTTCTGGAGTCCACTTAAGCTCACACCTACTGCTTCAGTGACTCCATCCATCCACCTCATTCTCTGTTGTCTCTTTCTTCTTTTGCCCTTAATCTTTCCCAGCATTAGGCTCTTCTCCAGGGAGTCCTTCCTTCTCATTGTTGATCAAAGGTGGCTGAATCTAAGCAATATGACAATTATGTCAGAATAATGGGTCTTTCCAAACTGGCCTTGTTCCCCCCATATATTCAGAACCATGATATTTCTTAAATGCTATCATACGGAAATGGAGATTGACTGAATTCCTGTTGCCCATCTGCTTCCAAGGACTCCCTCCTCTTCCCAATTTGTGGTCACGTGAGGTCCTCATTTAACAACTCACACAGTCCTCAGGTTACAACACCAACAGGGACTGACATCATTAAGCAATGAAGTCACATAACATTGTGCATTATGTCCACAGTACTTCGTGATAGGCATTCCGGTCCCAATTGCTATCATAATAAGGACTATCTCTAAAGAATCTTAGGGCTGGAAGGGACCCCAGAGGTCTTCTAGTCCAACCCACTGTTCAAAGAAGGTGCCCTATACCATCCTAGTCAAATGGTTGTCCAGGCTCTACTTGAAAGCTTCCAGTGATGAAGCTTCCAAAACTTCTGAAGGCAAGTCATTCCATTGATTAATTGTTCTCACTGTCAGACAATTTCTCCTTACTTCTAGGTTGGCTCCCTTTTTAAAAGGTTTCCTCCCAATCGTCATTAAATCCTGATTTGTCCGTGTTGGTGGGAAGTGATGGGAACAAAAGTGTGGAGAATTCACCAATCTTTTTTTTAAAAAATGTTTTTTTTTAATTGTTTAAAATTGTTCAAAATTGCATACAGGAAATAGGGAGGCCATCACTGTGTGGCATTGCCCCTGAAGAGGATCTGTAGTGGAGCCAACAAATCTTGTGCTATCATAGTTATTGGATACAACTCATTTGGGAGTTGCTGGACTTGTCTATCTTAAAAGAGCCATGGTGACGCAGTGGTTAGAATGCAGTACTGCAGGCTACTTCTGCTGGCTGCTGGCTGCCAGCAGTTCGACAGTTCAATTCCCACCAGCTCAAGGTTGACTCAGCCTTCCATCCTTCCAGGTTGGATAAAATGAGGACCCAGATTGTTGGGGACAATAGGCTGACTCTGTAAACCGCTTTAGAGCGGGCTGTAAAGCACTGTGAAGCGGTATATAGGTGTAAGTGCTATTGCCATTAATGTTAATTTGGAATGGAACTGAACAGCTTGATGTTTAAGACAGAATAGATTTCGGTCCTTTCAAACAATTTTATTTCTTGCCTGTGGCCCCCTGCTAGCTTCCCATCTCCTGAAGTCTAAAAAGATGTAAATGAACTGCTGTGTCAGGTCATCTCATAAAAGGCAAGGCAATTTCCATGTAAAAGAGAAGATTTAAGGGTCATGCCTCCAGCAAGACGTTTTTCATTGATCAATGGAAATATTAACCATTTTTCCATTTATTTAATAGGGCCCAAGCTGTTACAGTTGCTTCGTGTTTGCAATTTGCGTAATTATTGAATTCAGGACTAATGGTACCCTTCTTAAGTCACTTTCTTTAGAGAACAGGAATTTTAGGAGAGGTTTTGCAAAGAATAGGAGAGTCAGATCTGCAATTCTGATTTTTTTTCCAACCCTGTGAAGCCTTATGCTTGATAGCCCAAATTGATCTTCAGTACCTTGTTCAGCAGTTGAGTACTTATGCTTAACAATCACTGCTTTGTAATGTTTAAAAGGTTGTTTCCTAGTTCCACCCCATTAGAGGAGAGATTCAAGTTATTTCTCCCAAGTTGTTAGCAAGGGCCTTTCTGTTCCAGGCCAGGAACATTCATTTTATACAATTTATTTCCATCACTTTAAGCTTTTTATCTTCTTCTTCACAGTTTGTTCCTATGAATCCCTAATCCACAAAACAGGATGGGGGCTTTAGCTAGGCCAGAGTAAAGCCAATACAAAAATGTTTATTTATTTTTTCTTGTTGTTAGTTGCGAAGTCATTCCGACCCATCATGACTGGAGTTGATATTCAGCAGGTTCTAACCAGGTTCTGGAGAACCCGTAGTGGAAATTTTGAGTAGTTCGGAGAACCGGTAAATACCACCTCTGACTGGCCATACCCCCATCTATTCTCTGCCTCCCGAGTCCCAGCTGATTGGGAGGGAATGGAGATTTTGCAGTATCCTTTCCCTGCCACGCCCACCAAGCCACGCCCACAGAACGGGTAGTAAAAAAAATGAATCCCACCACTAATGTGGACTTCCACTCCCAGAATTCCTCAGTCAGCCATGCTGGCTGGGGAGTTCTGGGAGTTGAAGTCTACCAGTCTTAAAGTTGCCAAATTTGAAGGCCTCCCCATACTCCAGACTAGATGTTAGAGAACTGCAATGTTGTAAATAGGAATATGGAAAGGTGCTTTGACCTGTGGGACCCTTGACATTGTACCTGCAACTCTTTAAAGCAGCTGGGACTGTGAAGCAGCTGCAGATACGTATATAGTTGCTTTAAAGAGATTCAGAGAAGTTTGTGCTCCTATGCCCTTCAGCTGGAATTCTGGGAGTTGAAGTTCACACCTCTTAAAACTGATAAGGTTGAGGACCCAGATTGTTGGGGGCAATATGCTGACTCTCTGTAAACCGCTTAGAGAGGCCTGAAAGGCCTATGAAGCGGTATATAAGTCTACTGCTATTGCTATTGCTAAAAAATAGTAATCCAGAAGTGGGGTGGGAATGGAGACTTATGGTATCCTTCCCTTGCCATGCCCACCAAACCACACCCACCAAGCTACGCCATGCCGACCAAGCCACACCCATAGAACCAGTAGTAAACATTTTTGAATGCCACCACTGATTGCAACCCCATGGACAACGTTCCTCCAGGCTTTCCTGTCCTCTACCATCCTCTGGAGTCCATTTAAGCTCACGCCTACTCCTTCGGTGACTCCATCCAGCCACCTCATTCTCTGTCATCCCCTTCTTCTTTTGCGCTCAATTTATTTCTATCCCACTTTTATTACTTTTGCAAACAACTCAAGGCTGCAAACGTATCCAGCACATCTTCCCCGCTCTTATTTTCCCCACAACAACAACTGTCTGCTTTCAGGGTTAAGGCGGGAGTTGAACTGATGATCTCTTGCTTTCTAGCCTGGTGCCTTAACCACTAGATCAAAGTGGCAAAGCCTTTAGGTCCCCCATGCAGAGGGCTTCCTTTAAAATGACCCCCTGGATCAACAATTTGCAGCTAGGGGAAAGTTTGTGCTCCAAGTGAAGTGTGTGTGTTTAATGACTTTTGTAGTCAAGCCTTCAGATTTATTGAAAAATCTGAAACTTTTTCAGGATGGTGGGGGAATTTCTCCCCCACCTTAGAATGAATTAAAGTCTCACATGTGAGGTCTGTAACCTGAGATCCTATTTTTCAATTCTAGAATAGAATAGGATAGGACAAGACAGGACAAGTTAGGACCTTTGTGGCTCCCGGTGTTTTCTTTTCTTTGGGAAACGGGTCCAAATGGCTCTTTGAATGTTTACGTTTGCCAATCCCTGACCTAGAGAGTCAATAGAAAGTTAGCAGAAGGCAAATAAACACCAAACTTTTGATGTCGCCCATAAATACTTGATTGAATAATTGAGTAAAAAATAGCTTATCATAGCACTCGCTTTTTGAAAAGTTATCGAAGCTTATCAAATTGAATAGCTTATCGAAGCAGGACAAAATGACACAGGGTGATTACATTATCCCCTTATCTTCCAATTATCTAGCCACTTCGATGTTATTGTCAAGGTATATAATATCAGGAGTGGGCTTTCTCCAGTCTCTCTCTCGCAATCTGCTGGCAGGGAGCCCAGTAACTCACTTCAAGGATTTTCCAATAAAGTTTACTGGGTTGATTCTATCTCCAAGTGCTTCGACTGAGCTTTTAGTGAGCTTTTCCCTCACAATGGTCTTCTCTTGGCTTCGCTAAGACCTTCCTTCAGTACCATAACTTTATGTGGTTGATCTAAAACAGGGGTGGGGAAAGGATGGCCCTTTTATGACTTGTGGACCTCAACTCCCAGAATTCCTGGCTCAGGAATTCTGGGAGTTGAAGTCCACAAGTCATAAAAGGGCCATCGTTCCCCCCACTGCGGTTCTGAAAATGTAAGCACACTCATCCGTGAGTGCAAAAGGGGACAACTTGCCACAGTAGCCAACTCACCACAGCCAACTTGCTCCGAGACAGCTCCATTGCGGGACAATTCAACAAATACAGAAATTAAATTAATTTTGACGGAACTCTGGCCAGTAATGATAAAATAAAGAAAGTCAACCCAGAAATACAAGAGGTATAATAATTTTGACGAACACATGGTCACCAATAATAAAAGTAGAGTAGAGTAGAATAGAATAGAATAGAATAGAATAGAATAGAATAGAATAGAATAGAATAGAATAGAATAACAGAGTTGGAAGGACCTTGGAGGTCTTCTAGTCCAACCCCCTGCTTAGGCAGGAAACCCTACACCACTTCAGACAAATCGTTGTCCAATCTCTTCTTTAAAACTTCCAGTGTTGGAGCATTCACAATTTCTGGAGGCAAGTTGTTCCACTGATTACAGTAATAGTTCTCACTATCAGGAAATTTCTCCTTAGTTCTAACTTGCTTCTCTCCTTGAAGTAACTGAATGAAACTGTTAATACAGCTTTGAATTGTCCCAAGGTGAGTTGTCCACAGCGAGTTGTCCTAGACCCCCATAAGTGAAACCGTGGGAATAAAACTGCACCTAGCAGTATCATTTGTGGTTCCTGCTCACAGGTTTGTGAATCAGTCACCATGCTTGCAATTGAGGCTCCCTTTCTCCCTTTGATCTGCATCTGATTATTACTTTTTGTCTTCACTATCTGTCTTCCTCTTCCTTCCCTTTCCTCTGTCCTTTCTTTCTAGCAAGACTGAGGACTGGGGGTACCTGAATGAAGATGGAGAACTCGGCTTGGCCTATCAGGGTCTAAAGCAAGTAGCCAGGTCAAATATATATGTTTTTCCTTCTTTTTCTGCTCTTTCTGGGCTGTTATTTTCTCCCCTCACTTTTTCCTGATCCTAAAAATGGGTATAATTCACAGACTTGTAAACACAGGGTGCTACTGGTGCTGCTGCTGCTGCTGCTGCTGCTGTTGTTGTTGTTGTTGTTGTTGTTATTATTATTATTATTATTATTATTATTATTATTATTATGTTAATCTTTGGTGAGATTCACAGCTTTTGGGGCTGGCTGGTAGCTCAACAGATCGAGTCCTAACCAAGGACCTAGGAACTGTTAAGGTAACGTCGAAGGATATAAGCTCTTCCAAGTAGGGTGTTTTTTTGTAGAATCAGAATATTCAAGTCTGATAAATTTAAAATGTGGCCTCTGTAATGAGAAAGACAAGACAGTCAACCACTTGATCAGTGGATGCAGCAAAAGTCACTAAAAAAGTGATTGTATGTTGAGGATTACCTGTCATGTTGATTGGATGGTTCAGCACAGTGGTGAGTTCCTCTCCCTGTTGCTACCGGTATGCTACGCATGGGGCCGGGTGTCCTAGTCGTGCACGTGCGCTGCGCATGTGCACTCCACCACCCCTGCGACACCCAATTGCTTGTCAGAGGTTGCACGGGAGCTGGACACTGTGGGTGCATGCATAATTGGCCGGTTGCTTTCAAAATAGGTATGGAACGCGGGTGGGGTGGGTGGGCCAAATGAGCCACCGTACCAGCTGCTCCCGGCTACTACCACTGGTT
Source organism: Thamnophis sirtalis (assembly GCF_051295495.1). Classification (NCBI taxonomy): domain Eukaryota; kingdom Metazoa; phylum Chordata; class Lepidosauria; order Squamata; family Natricidae; genus Thamnophis; species Thamnophis sirtalis. The sequence goes on along the minus strand of NW_028261385.1, from coordinate 12,239,726 downwards.
CAGCAACAAGTTAATGTGGGTTTTTTTGACGTGAGGATGTTCACCTATTTTGATTGCAGAACCACAAGGGGGCCTTGCCAGAGTCCTCTTGAATTTCCAAACAATACATTGTATGGGCCTTTTTAAATCATGCACCCATAATTATTGTGCACCCACAGGATGCATCTGCTCCTGCTTGATGTGTTGCTTGTCCTTTCAGCCATCCATACACAGATATTCCTCATTTAGTGACCACAATTAGGACTGGCAACTCAGTTATTAAGTGAAGCAGTCACTGAGCGAAACTGTGCTTATGATTTTACTTCAGTTTTCTTTTGGCTTATACAGCTGGTCATAAATGCAAAATTTGGTTGTAAAGTTACTTTTTTATTATTATCATAATGGCGAAAAGTCACTAAATGAGGCAGCCATTAAAAAGAGGACTACCTGTACTTTTATTACCTGCAGGATTCTAAGTAAACATAGAATGGATATTTAATTAAGACAGCTCAATCTGCATAAAAAGACCCCAGGCTATATGACTTCTCTGCCTGCTGTAGGGACAGCTTTATCCGTTATGCGCTTATCAAATCAAGTTTCCCACAAAGCACACAGATCCAGAACTGGAATCAAATCTACTTTGCGGCCAGAATATCTGTCTACATACTGTATTTTCCGGAGTATAAGACGCACCTTTTTCTCTCAAAAAAGAGGCTGAAAATCTGGGTGTGTCTTATGTACTGAATACAGCATTTTTTGCCTCCCAAAACCCCGTCCCCTTCACCAAAATGGCCATGCATAGCCTTTAGGAGACTTTCAGAGTGCTCCTGGGGGCTGGGGAGGGCAGAAATGAGCAAAAAATGGGCCGTTTGCTCACTTTTGCCCCCCCCCCCCCCAGCCCCCAAGAGCACTCTATAAGCCTCCTAAAGGCTATTTTTGACAAAAAATGGCCCATTTTTGTGAAAAATTGCCTGTTTTTTGCTCGGTTTCAAACCCCCCCCCCCCCCCGGGGAACACTCTACAAGCCTTCTAAAGGCTATTCATGGCCCTTTTTTAAAATGTTCGTTTAGCGGCCATTTGAAGTTGCAACAGCATTGAAAAAGGTGACACACACAAACCCCACTTACAACATTGCAGCATCCCCTTGTCACGTGATCAAAATTCCGACACTTGGTAACCTGCATGTATTAATGTCGGTTGGAGTGGCCCGGGGTCATGTTGATCCGCTTTTGCCAATCAAAAGTCGATAGGGAAGCCAGATCCACTCCACAACTTCAGTGATTCACGACAACCGTGGCAAGGAAGGTCACAAAATTGAGCAAAGTTCACTTAACAACTGATTTCTTTAGCAAATGGAAATTTTGGGCTCAATTGTGGTCTTAAGTCGAGGACTACTTGAAACCGGTGTGCGTATATGTTTATGCACATTACAATTTCTCCTCGAGTGGAAAACTCAAAGCATAATGTTTCTGGTCTGTTGAGAAAAACCAGGGAAAATTGGGGAGGGGGATTTTTAGTTTGTGGGAGGGGATCATTTTAAGACGGCGTTCTTCACTTTTCCAGAGGGTGATGTGGTCCATCCACGCTACCCCCCCAGAGGCCAGTCAGGCTGGGCCTAAAATACAAGAACCGCTCCTTCTTAGCAACTGAGCTTTTAAGAGGTTCTTGAAGAACCTTTGAAAAAGGATTCAGGGAGGGAGAGATTTCATTTCAGGCAAACTGTAATTGGTACCTTTTAAAAATCAATTTACTTTACCAAATGTTAAGCTTCTCTTCAGGCACATGGAAGGAAGGCTGTAACCTTTGCGGTGATGAATCACACTCCCTATCGGAGGCGTTGGAGACGGATCCAGAAATGCAAAAAGCCACTTTTCCATGCCACTTTTCTTGTGAAAAACACAGTTTGTTCCTTAATTCACCGTTTCGCCAAATACACACTGTGAATGTGTTTAGGGAAAGAAAAAATAAATCCCCTCCATTTTGTCGCAGAAAGAAACACGCTTTTAATTTCCTTGGTTCATTCTTTCTGGCTTTTTTCTTATTCCGTTCCTTTCTTCCCCTTTTATTATCTGTTCTTCCAGATGCCTCATTTTAAAACCAAATCTTTCCTCTTTTTTAATTTTTTTTGCTGTAGTTAAACACCAGGTTTGGAATGCATAAAGTTATTCTTAGCTGCAAACATCTTTAAAAGACCCCAGTGTGGGGGGCGGTTACCCTCACACAATCATTTCTCGCAACCAGAAATGATTGTGTGGGGGTAAAAGGAACCATGTGAGCCAGTTGTCCACCAATTCTGAGGCATAAAGTAACTGCCGTATTTTTCAGAGTATAAGACACACTGGAGTATAAGATGCACCAAGATTTTGGAGAGGCGAATTTAAAAAAAAAGTTTTTGCGCTCTGCAGAACCTCCTAAAAATAGCCCACTTTTCGCAAAAATGGGCCCGGTGGTTTGTTCCCCCCCCCCCCAAAAAAAGGGCATGCATAGCTTTTAGGAGGCTTTGGAATACACCTGGGGTTGGGGTGGGGGCAAAAAACAAGCAAAAAACAGCCCATTTTCTGTCAAAAAAAGGGCATGCATAGCCTTTAGGAGACTTATAGAGTGCTCCTGGGGGCTGGGGGGGGCAAAATTGAGCAAACAAATACCCATTTTTCGCTCATTTCTGCCCTCCCCAGCCCTCAGGAGCACCCTGGAAGCCTCCTAAAGGCTATGCCCCGCCATTTTGGTGAAGGGGTGGGCTTTCAGGAGTCAAAAAACGCTGTATTCAGCGTATAAGAGGCACCCAGATTTTCAGCCTCTTTTTTTGAGGGAAAAAGGTTTTTCTTATACTCCAAAAAATACGATAGATGATAACTTTGGGGGAAATGAGTTAAACAGTTAAATGTTTTTTTGTTTTCGTAAGTTTTGTTTCTGGAATGAGAATCTTTTAAATGAGGGAGAGAGGAGTATAGGAGTCCAAGGATGGAGTGTTTCAAAGGTCTGCAATCTGGGCCATGTCCCCCTAATCTTTGAGGTTTGAGGTGACTACTCGGAGGAGAGCCTTCTCTGTGGCTGCTCCGACCCTCTGGAACGAACTCCCCGTGGAGATTCGAACCCTCACCACCCTCCAGACTTTCCGCAATGTCCTTAAAACCTGGCTGTTCCGACAGGCCTGGGGCTAAAGAGCTGTTGCCCCCGTCTCGAATGGTATGACTGTTGTATGTTTTTAAATTATGCATTGCTATGCTTTGTTTTTTAAATTTTTTGTCTGTATGCCCCTTCCCTGGTTGAGTTGTGAGCCGCCCTGAGTCCCCTTCGGGGGAAAAGGGCGGCATATAAATGTAATAAACTGAACTGAACTGAACTGAGGTTGTAGGACACTCAGCAAATGTCCTTGAGATGTTATTCCTTTGGCCAGATTCTCCAGCTAAGTAGAATGGTGGGACGTAAACCAAATAAATAACCTGGGCATCCATAACCAAGGCCCTTAATTCTTATGGACTGGCTACCTTGGTAGCCAAAATTGATGTGAAGGAAGTGATGCGTGGTAGCAACCCACAAGCAGGCAGTGTAATTTAACCAGTGGGAGTCTCCTTCACAATCTTTAGTTCCCAATGTAAGTGTTCCTCACCGATATGTATATGAGTAATGAGTGTGGGCAACCACTAGTTCCTAATGTAAGTATTGTCTACCTACTATGTATGTCAGAGGTAGTATTCAGCCAGTTCGGACCGATTAGCCCGAACCGGTAGCGGAAATCGCAGGTTGGTCAAAAGAAAATAAGACCCGGTCTTATTTTTGGAGAAACATGGTAGAAGATGTCGTTTGTTATCTAAGATCTGCCTACAGTTTGGTCTATGAATCCAAGCCCTGGTCCATCACATCATGAGAGGCATCCTGGCAGTTTCTGGGTGTCTTAGGGTACCTAATATTTTCTGAGTGACAAATATCCTCATCTTTCCCATTTCTCACCCCCTTCAGGCTCCTTGAGGCTCAACTCCAGGAACAGAGAAGGGAATATGAAGAAGAAATAGAAACCCTAAAGGACCAGATGGAGACCTTGAAGGAAGCGATGGAGAAACAGCACGAAGTCTTCCTCCAGACCCTCCAGTTGTCCCCAGAAGCCCAAGTGGAGTTTGGCATCCAGCAGGAAATCTCACGGCTGACCAGCGAAAACCTGGTATGGAGAAAAAGCAAAACCGCAGGGTTGTTTCTACCAAGGGTGATAATAATGCCTTGTTTGAAAGATGGGTGCCCAAATCTCCAGTCAAAAAAAAAAATACTCCAGGGTGGCCTTCACGCATTTGCCAGACCTGCTCATAGATGTAGAGCTGATAGTTGTTCTTCATAGAGAAGAAGAGCAACTAAGATGATTAAGGACCTGTAAACTAAAACATGTGAAGAATGGTTGGAGGAATTGGGTATGTTTAATCTAGAGGGGGAAAAGGACTCTAGAAGTGACATGATAGTAGCATTCTAGTATGTGAGGGGAGGTAGTCAACCCATTTTCCAAAGCACCAGAAGGCAGGACAAGAAACAATTGATGGAAACTAACCAAGGAGAGAAACAGCCTAGAACTAAAGAGAAGTTCCTAACAGTGAGAACAATTCATCAGTGGAACGACTTCTCTCTCCAGAAATTGTGGGTGCTCCACCACTGGAGACTTTTAAGAGGAGATTGAACAGCCACCTATCTGAAATGGTAAAGGGTCTCTTGCTTGAGCAAGGGGTTGGACTGGAAGACCTCCAAGGTCCCTTCCAGCTCCGTTCTTCTGTATTCTGTAAAAGGCACAAAGTGCAAAATGGCTGCTGGGTGGGAGGAGGAAATATACAGTAAAGGAAAAAACAGGGGATAAAGCAGTTCACAAAGAAAAAGAAAGAAAGCTGTCCATCTCTCAGCAGAACTGCTGGGAAGACCGTTCTGAAACTGGTGGGATCTCTGGTTAATTAAGTGGTTTCAGTTAATTTCGTGGGGGAGCAGACTTTTCAATACTAAAAACCTTTCATTCCTTCCAGGTGTGTAAAATAGTGCATGGTTTATTATTATTTATCTCCTTCCATGTTCTAACTGTAGGGTTAGTTTTAAATGCATTTTTATTGCTTAACAGTGCGTAGAACCTGTATTTGTTTAGAATTTTGTTTTGTTTTGGCCATTTGAATCAATGTTGGCTCCTATAGCAACTGCCTGGACAAGTCCTTGCAGTTCGAGAGAGAGAGAGAGAGAGAGAGGGAGGGAGGGAGGGAGGGAGGGAGGGAGGGAGGGAGGGAGGGAGAGAGAGAGAGACGCCGGCCCGTGGAGCAGATCTGGCCTGCAGGATGCTTAAATGTGGTCCATGGTGCCTCTGCTAGCAAAAATGGGGCATGAGGGGGGCGTGTGTGCCTCCCTGCACCCCATTTTGGCCAGCAGGGTGCTGCAGGAGGCCATCCAAGCTGAAAATGGGGCACGGGGGGATACGCAGCCCCCCGCACCTCATTTTGGCCTACAAAGGGCTGCAGGAAACTGTCCAGGCCGAAAACGGCACGGAGGGGGCATGCAGCCCCTCCACACTCCGTTTTGGCAGGCAGGGTGCTGCAGGAGGCGTCTGTCCCATCTCCTTTCCCTGGCTGGCCCGCCGAGAACTACAATGCTGATCTGGCCCTCGAAGAAATCCAGTTTGACACCCCTGACCTACAGCTTTTAATCGACAGTGCCCAGTAGCCAGTTGTAAAGCTTAGGCTGTACCACTGAGCTATGCTCTCCCCTCACTGGTGCTCCTGGGAAAAGCTTACCTAGTGAGATTCTAAGCTGAATTTCCCTTTAGAAGGAATGGACCAGTGGTGGGTTTCAAATTTTTTTATTCTTCTATAGGTGTGGCCTTCTTTGTGGGAGTGGCTTGCTGGCCATGTGACCGGGTGGGAGTTGCTTGCCAGCCCTGTGTCTGGATGGGCGTGGCCAACTTGTAAAATGTGGTGAAACTCATTTAACAACGCTCTTGCTTAGCAACCAAAATGTTGGCTCAGAAACTCTGGCATTTGAAGCTCGCAAGTCTTAAAGCTGTCAAGTTACAAGACCCTGCACCCCTAACCCTTTAGAAAAAAAAACCCCCAGGGGTGTTCAAACTTGACAGCTTTAAGAGTTGTGGACTTCAACTCCCAGAATTCCTCCTCTCGCTCTTCATCTTGATGATGTGCGGACAGGCGGGGGGAGGGAGCTGGAACCGGTTCTAAACGGCACTGTAGATTTGTGGAACCTCTTCTATAGAAGTGGTTAGAACTGGCAGGAACCCACCCCTGGAATGGACCGATCGCTCTGTTTCCAGACCAAGTCAGTTTACCATTGTTCATTTGATCCATGTCTCTTAACAGCAACAGCCACCACAAATGTCAAACATAAAGCATATGTTTTAATATGACTATTTTATGCCCCGACTCGAATTACAAAATTCAGAGAAGGTCATGCACTAAAGGATATTTATATTTGTCTGAGGAAGTTTTCTCAGGTCAGTCTATTTTTAGATAATAAAATGGACCAAAAAAAAAGTTTCCCTGTGGGAAATATGCTTAATCTGCCTTCTGGGTAGAAAGGCAGAGTAGCAGCAGCAACGGCAACGGCAGTACTGCCATGGTTGAGGAATGGCCTGGTGTGGAACAATTTTGGCTGGATTTTCAGGAACTTCTTCGTCTGCAAGTCTACAGTCAAGGCCACAGATTGTATTCTATTTCTTCGCTACCGGTTCAGTAGCAGGAATGCGCAACAGCAATTGGGATCCCTAAACCTTGCCCGGCGTTGCTTTTTGTGTTTACAGCTTTTATAAATGGACTCTAAAGGCCACCGTTTTATTTGCCGAACCACGCTGTCCCCATTCTCTTTGCCGAGCCAAGTTTTCTGTAACATTCTAGGTACGGTGAATAAGAACACGAAGAGGGCGTTCGGGAAAGCAACGTGACAACTTGTTCTTTTAGAATACTTCAGGCTCGCCATAGCAACCTGACAAAATTACTTGACTCACAATGTATAATTGATTGGCTTGGTAGAGATTGAAATAAACTCCCGAAAGAGGGGAGGGAATTCAGGTCGATCAAAGGCTCTCAGTTCAGCTGAGTCTGATGAAAATATACCATATTTTTGGAGTATAAGACACACACACACACCCCGCCCAAAGAGGGTAAAAATTTGGGTGTGTGTGTCACTTAATGTAGCCCCGCCGCCTGCCGGCCACCATTCTTTGGCCTCTGCCTCCCAGCAATTTGCCTCCTTGCAGCAAACAGCAAACAGCCTGTTTCAGCTTCAGCTTCAGCACAGCCTGATTAGCACAAGCAGCTGATTGTCAGTTGGATCGACTTCCCGACCATCAGCTGTTTCAGGCTGCAGGGATTGCCGCCTCCGTGCGCCCCATTTTCGGCCTCCGCATCCCATTTTTGGCTTCCCTGTGCCCCATTTCCCACCCATTCTGATCCCTGCTGCCTGGAACGAGCAGAAAATGGGGGCACAGAAGCCAAAAATGGGGTGTGGGGAGGCTGAAAATGGGGCACGCGAGGGCGGCAGTAAGCAATGGCAATCCCTGCAGCCTGAAAAGGCTGATTGTTGGGAAGCCGATTGAACCAACAATCAGCTGCTTGTGATAATCAGGCTTGCTGCAGTTGAAACTGAAACAGGCTGTTTGTTGTTTGCTGCAAGGAGGCAAATTGCTGGGAGGCAGAGGCAGCTTTTTTCTTCTTGTTTTCCTCCCCAAAAGCTAGGTGCGTCTTATACTCCCAAAAATACGGAAATTATCACAAAATGCACAGGCCTGCAAATAAAAGTAGAACAACTGTGGAAAGGGGGAGGGGGAAGCAAAGATAATAGTAAGAGCGATAGACGCCCTGAGTGCAATCCCAAAACATCTGGAGCACCACGTAACAAAGTCCCCATCAATCAGTTGCAAAAGGCAGCTTTATTAGGAACAGCTTTTAATGCCTTTCATATTATTAAAGCATAAATGAGATGCTTACTTTATTCTCACAACAATTCTGTTACGTTGGGTAAGCTGAATGCTGGTGATTAATCACCTGCCATGAACGGACCACGCTGGAGTAGAAAATCTCTGATTCACAACATCTTTCTCCTCACTTTCCCACAGGTTTTTTTGCAAATCCATAACTAACCACATATGGCCAGAAGGCTCTGACCACATGAGAGGTCACCCCTCTGAGACAAGTGTCCTCCATCCTTTCGACACAGATGTCTGGAACTGCAGCGTAGATTCTCTGAGTTGGGGGGGGGGAGTTGTGGATGTGTTTTTGATATCCAGTCAGAAAGGTTGGCGGTTCTAATCCCTAGCGCTGCATAACGGAGTGAGCTCCCATTACTTGTCCCAGCTTCTGGCAACCTAGCAGTTCAAAAGCATGTAAAAATGCAAGTAGAAAAATAGGAACCACCTTTGGTGGGAGGGTAACAGCGTTCCGTGCACCTTCGGCATTTAATTATGCCGGCTACATGACCACGTCTTTGGACAGCGCTGGCTCTTCGGCTTTGAAATGGAGATGAGCACTGTCCCATAGAGTCGGGAACGACTAGCACATATGTGCGAGGGGAAGCTTTACCTTTAGACTTCAAACTGAGTTGGCTGCTGTTTTTCTGGTTCCCTTGCAACTTTTTAAAATGGGCTGCTTGGTTGCCCTTTCAAAGGGGACGTGATCTTCTGGCGAGGGAAGCTGTTGAATCTGGAGATTTAATGCTTTCTGGGGTTTTCCTAGACTGACTTGTGGAGAAGGTGACAGCTGTGGCCAGGAGTGATCTTGCACAAATGCATCTTCTGTGACAGTGGTGCTCATTTCTAGATTGGGAGGCATGGTTCACAGTCACTCATACCTTAGATCAGGGGTTCCCCTTGGGCCACAGCCCACTATCGGGCTGAGGATTATTCAGAATTGGGCCACGTGAGTGGCAGGTGAGTTTGTGCATGCAGTCACCGCCTCTCACGTGCGAGTGGCAGGTGCTGGCACTCTCGGTCCCACTCAAATGAAGTTGTGTGTGCCCGCCAGGGGTGCATTGCTGCCGGTTTTACTACCGGTTCTCAAACCTATGCTTGTCAGATGTGCGCATGTGCGCTGTTCAACGGGTGTGTGTGTCACACATGCATTGCATTATGGTATGGGCATGCGCACCCTTTCAGCACACGAGGACAAAAAGGTTGCTCTAGGTCCTCTCTGTAAAGCAGCGCCTCCCCCCCCCCCCAACAAACTTTTTGGGTACCAGGGACCAGTTCTGTGGAGAAAGGCTTTTCCATGGACCGGGAGGGGGCATGATTCTGCGTGCTGCCTGCATCCCACTGATGGGGCTTTGTTTGAGCGGCCCAGTTTCTGGCATGCTGCAGACTGGTGCCAGTCCACAGACTGGAGATTGGGGACCCCAACTGTAAAAGAGTGCACCTTGTGGGGCCTAGAAGTGTGCTTTGTTTGGCATGGCATCGTTCTTATGGGACAGCCCCCCCCAATGCAGACAGCCTGAACCCCATGAACAATTCCCCCCCAGGCATTGATGGAGGTCTAGTGTGAGTCTAGATTTGATTATTTGTTGACAATGTTCTTTTTAGGGGCCTCCATCCAATTTCAATTTTGATTGGATTTGTGTACCTTGGTTTTATCTGGTTCCTCCCCTAATTTCCCCTGGGCAGCTCTGTACGTTTGTTAAACAAATATATGAACGCATCTACAAAGGAAGTCTGTTTTTTTTTTCCTTTCGCTTCTTGTTGTTTTTAACTGGTCATGGCAAAATGCTCCATTTGAGCAGCGGCTGAATTTGATCTGACTTAACAGATTTAACTGATTAACCGAGTTGGAAGGGACCTTATAAGTCAGTGATGGCGAGCCTTTTTCACCTCGGGTGCCAAAAGTATGCCCACCCCCATACTTTAATGCCCCCCCCAATGCTGTGCCCATGCACATGTGACACGTCCACAGCCCGGCTTTCATGGAGCCCGGGGAGGGTGAAAACAGCCTTCCCCCCACCCCAAGCCCATAAACGACCCGTTGTCCGACTTCTGGAGGGCCCGGTAGGTCCGTTTTTTCCCCTTCTCTGGCTCCAGAGGCTTCCTTTGAGCCTGGGGAGGGCGAAAAATGGCCCAACACTCAAACTGGAAGTTCAGGAATGGACTTCCGGGTTGCCCATTTGGCCATTTTTCGCCCTTCAGAGGCATCAGGGAGAGTGAAAAATGGCCGAAAATCAAGGCTGAAAATTAGCTAGGCAGCGTGCAACTGCGTGTTGGAGCTGACAGGGCAACGCCTCGCGTGCCCTCAGAAGTGTGCCATAGGTTCGTCATCATATTTATAGGTCATGTAATCCAACCCCCCGCTCAAGCAGGAGACCCTACACCATTTCTGACAGATGACTGTCCAGTCTCTTCTTGAAAGTCTCAAGTGATGAAGCCCCCACAACTTCCGAAGGCAACTTCTGTTCCATTGGTTGATTGTTCTCACTGTCAGAAGGTTCCTCCTTGTTTCTAGGTTGAATCTCTCCTTGGTCAGTTTCCATCCATTGTTCCTTGTCTGGCCTTCAGGTGCTTTGGAAAATAGTTTTACCCCCTCCTCTTTGTGGCAGCCCCTCAAATATTGGAATGCTGCTATCATGTCTCCCCTGGTCATTTTCTTCACTAAACTAGCCGTGCCCAGTTCCTGCAACCGTTCTTCATATGTTTTAGTTTCCAGTCCCCTAGTCATCCTGGTTGCTCTCCTCTGCACTTTTTTTAGAGTCTTAACATATTTTTTATAGTGTGGTGACCAAAACTGGATGCAGTACTCTAGGTATAGTCTTACTAAGGCTTTATAGAGTGGTATTAGTACCTCACTTGATCTTAATTGTATTCCTCTGCTAATGCAATTTAGGATTGTATTGGCTATTTTGGCTGCTGCCGCACACTGCTGGCTCATATTTAATTGACTGTCCACTAAGACTCCAAGATCCCTCTCACAGTTGCTGCTATTAAGCCTGGTTTCACCCAGTCTATAACTTTTGGTTTACATCTGGAATGTCTTCCTGGTTTTCAGGACCTGAAAGAGATGCTGGAGAAACTGGAAAAGAATGAGAAGAAGCTGAAGAAACAGCTCAGGATTTATATGAAGAAAGTACAAGATTATGAGGGTAACTTTCACTTCCCCTTCTGCCACTGAAAGTAATAGTCTGTTCCCTACTGACAAAACAGTTTAGATGGCCAAAAACTTGGCTTGCCTTTAAACCAAGAGAAGCAAAGGATTCAGATCAAATTTGGTAGGCTTGCTCTGAGATCTGAATAAGGTTTGAGGGATGACTAAGCGCAGCTACTTTTCAAAGGAAGGGCTGTACAGCTAAGTGCAGGTAGTCGTTGACTTAGGACCACAATTGAACCCCAAATTTGTTGCCAAGTGAAACAATTGCTAAGTGGATTTTGCCACATTTTACAATTTCTCTTGCCACAGTTGAATCACTGCAGTAGTTTTGTGTTCTGACCCCCCTCCTGTTGGTGATTAACGCCAACACAGGCTTACTGATAGCCACGCTTTATTCACAGCAATTACTCACAGGCAAAACATGGGCAGAAACCCAGACTCCCACAGACAAGAGATACAATACAAGCAAGAGCTTCTCCAGCTTGTTTGAGCGGCTGTGTCCTGCAAAAGGTCTCCTCCCAAAGTCTCTTCTTATATACTCTCTTGGGAGGAGCCAAGCCACAACCACCTGGGCTTGATTATCTCCCATGAGTCTGTCTCCGTAATTGCTGCCTCTGTTTCTCCGCCTTTCTTTGCCTGGCGTCAGGGACAAACTCTCTTTGATCTTCCCCACTGCTCCATGCCTCAGGCACCTCCTGGTGGCCAAACAGCCTCTCTGGTCCCTGCTTGGAGTCTGAACCCTGCCCAGGGTCCTCCACATCTTCCAGAGCCAACTCAGAGGGTCCCTCGTCCATCGGCAGCTCCAACAGCTCCTGCTGGGCCACAATAGTTATGTTAGTAGCAAATAGCCTTTAGACATATATACCGCTTCACAGTGCTTTGGAGCCCTCTCCTAGCAGTTTACAGAGTCAGCTATTGCCTCCAGCAATCTGGGTCCTTGGAAGGATGGAAGGCTGAGTCAACCTTGAGTTAGTCAGAATCGAACTGCTGGCAGTGAGCAGTGAATTAGCCTGCAATACTGCATTCTAACCACTGGGAAAAGGAGGGAGGGAGGGAGGGAGGGAGAGAGGGAGGGAGGAAGGAAGGAAGGAAGGAAGGAAGGAAGGGCAATAGCAATAGCAATAGCCTTAGATTTATATACTGCTTCATAGTGCTTTTACAGCCCTCTCTAAGCGGTTTACAGAGTCAGCCTATTGCCCCCAACAATCTGGGTCCTTATTTTACCCACCCCGGAAGGATGGAAGGCTGAGTCAACCTTGAGCCTGATGAGATTCAAACTGCCAAATTGCAGGCAGCCGGCAGGCAGCAGAAGTGGCCTGCAGTACTGCACTCTAACCATTGCGCTACCACGGCTCATGGCTCATAGTAACATGGTTGTTAAGTAAATCTGGCTTCCCCATTGACTTTGCTTGTCAGAAGGTGGCCAAAGATGATCACATGACCCAGTGGGATGCTGCAACCCTCATCAATGAGTCAGTTGCCAAGCATCTGAAGTCTGATCATGTGACCATGAGGGTGGTTCCATGGTCATAAGTGTGAAAAATAGTCATAAGTCACTTTTTTCAAACAGTCACTCAATAAAGTTCTGTAAATCAAGGACTACCTGTATTAGGAAGCATCACAATTCCTGGTTGTCGCAAAGATGCTTTTTCAAGAGGCAACTGGACTTTCTGTTTTTTTTTTCCTTTGAAGGCGTTTTGCTTCTCATCCAAGAAGCTTCTTCAGCTCTGAGCTCTGAGCTGAAGAAGCTTCTTGGATGAGAAGCAAAATGTCTTTCGTGAAAAACAAAAAGCAGTTGTCTCTTGAAACTGGATGGCTGAGAATCTCCATAGACAAGTCCTGGTTGTTTCCTCCACATCCTTTACAGAGCTGTGAGATGCAGCTTAGCACTTGTTTGCAACTTCTTTCCTGAGGTCTAGCAGCTTCCTTGTTTAGCTCCAATATAATCCTAGGATGGTTCAGCTGCTTTTTAAGAAGTGGGAGCAGTGGTGGGTTTCAAAAATTGTTCGAACCTACTCTGTGGGTGTGGCCTCCTTTGTGGGAGTGGCTTGCCCATGTGACCGGATATGAAGATGCCGACGACACTTGTCAGAACCACCTTAAATTACCTCACACACAGCACTGGCATGCATAAGAATAGGATGTAAACTTGTTTTTTAAAAGGCATCTTTGGTTTGCGTTAAAACAACTTCAACACACGGAATGTTCTGATTGCCCCACAAACGCAGTAGTCATCCTTACCTTTCACAGAGGCACTGAGTTTTATAAATATGAGCATGATAGTGTAGAATAATCATATCCAAGGACCAGTGGTGGGTTTCAAAAATTTTGGGAACCTCTTCTGTAGGTGTGGCCTGCTTTCCGGGTCCACTGGTAGAACCTCTTCTAACCGGTTCGGTAGGTTTGACGAACCGGTTCTACCGAATAGGTGCAAACTGGTAGGAACCCACTTCTGAGTGGGAGGCAGGTGTTAAATGGACAGCCCTGTCTGTCTTAAAACATATTTTTTTTGCATTTCCAAGAGCTACCTTGTCCTTCTACGTAGCCCACTGCATTGATTGGATAGTTGCTTTTCTGCTTGTTGAAAGGGCTAGACTAGAAAACTTTAAAAAGTTTTTTTATCCCCTGTTATTGTCAAATCTTCCTTTGGTCTTGCTATTTGCAGTATCGGAGGAGAATGTCTCCATCTGCTGGATCTCATTGCATTAAAGGTGGATTTTTAGAGAAAGCTATCTATTTGAAGTCATGGAAAGGAGAAGCAGAATATTAGAAATATATTCTTTTGATTGTGATGGTTTGCCTGAGTGATTCGCTACCACAGCTTGGATCCAAAACTCTGATAATTAAATGAAATTCAGCCAAAGGAATTGAAGACTCTACATCAAGGCAACTGGCACAGATGGTTCTTGTCATTATAATTTATGGGCATGAAACTGACTGGCAGAAAGTTACTTGAATTGTGTCTTCATAACCATTTTTTTAATGTGTTTCACAACTGCAGCATTTGTTCCTTTAGTGAAGGCGAGGCAGCAGAAATTATCCATTATCTTAACAAGGTTATAAAGCCACAATTTGAGTACCATCTTCATCTTCTTAGTTGAAGGTTATTTATTTTTTATATGTCAGATTGGTCTAATACTTATAATGATATATGTTTTCTCTAAAACAGGGGACTCCAAACATGGCAACTTCAAGACTTGTGGACTTCAACTCCATGATGGTTGAGGAGTTCTGGGGGTTGAAGTCCACAGGTCTTAAATTTGCCAAGTTTGGAGACCCTTACTCTAGAGCTAAAATCTGGAGAATTTTACTGAGTCCTGAAAGTGAGGTTAGCTATAGCAAATTAGCTATGGCTAGAATACCGCAGGCATACTTGAACTACTGAAATATAATTTTCATCAAATCTTTCAACGAATACAAGTACAAAAATAATGCAATTATCAACAAAAACTAAAGTAAAACATTTCATTTGAACTATTATTAAGTGAATTATATACCAAAAGATAATAATACAAGCTAAAAGTTAAAGAAGGGAATGAAAATGCAAAAAAGAAAATTAAAAAACCCCTCAAAATCTTTTTAAAATCCCATTACTTTTCTATGACTGTGCATTGGATAAATATACAGCATACCAAAAAATAAAACCCATAGGTCAATTACAATATTTTACTAATTAATTTTTTTAATAGAAAAATTACTGTATGCAGAAATGCTCAAAATGCCTATGTCAAATGATTAAGGAAGTGTTTAAAAGAAATTAGCATTTAACGCAATTTATGTAATGAATTGTTTATGGACTTGTTTATGCACTTTTGGTGCAACGTGTATATGTATGCATGTGTCTTTGTATACATACATGCATATATATATATTAGAAAGAACAGTTGCTAGGACGTGGTGGCTCAGTGGCTAAGACACTGAGCTTGTTGATCAGAAAGGTCAGCAGTTTGGCAGTTTGAATCCCTAGTGCCATGTAACGGAGTGAGCTCCCGTTACTTGTCCCAGCTTCTGCCAACAGTTTGAAAGCAGGTAAAAATACAAGTAGAAAAATAGGAACTACCTTTGGTGGGAGATAACAGTGTTCCGTGTGCCTTAGGTGTTTAGTCATGCCAGCCACATGACCACGGAGACGTCTTCAGACAGCGCTGGCTCTTTGGCTTTGAAACAGAGATGACCACCGCCCTCTAGAGTCGGGAACGACTAGCACATATGTGCGAGGAGAACCTTTACCTTTAGGAGTAAAATACAACTTGATGTTTTACAATTAGTTTTCATGATATGACTTCAATATTAATCATAGCCATTAGAGTACAGGTGGGTGGCTATGAATCTATTTCAAGGTTAATGCTGGTTTCTACCGTATAATTTACTCTGAAGAAGGTGAGAAGGAACCACACAGTTCCATAACCTCCTCCTGGCTTTTTATAACCAGAATCAGAACTTTCATTTTATATCTGTATTATCATTTTTGGAGCTCCGATGAGCTCCGGGGCATCACTACCGAGTCGACCAGACCTCGGAGGGACCTGTGAAGAGTGCGGCTGCTTCAAAGGGGCTGACTTTGTTCTTGGTTTGTCTTTCACAGCGGATCAAGCCGTTACACAGTCTGAAAAGCGGAAACACGAAATCAGCCGGCACGTCGCCGTCCAAAGGAAGGAAAAAGACTTCCAGGGGATGTTAGAATATTGCGAAGAGGATGAATCTTCTCTCATAAAAAATCTCATTACAGGTAAAACGACTTTGTTTAGCTTCTCAAGTCTAGCTCTTAATATTATAGTTATAAATGGGGTTTGTAAATAGTTTGCTGCCGAAGTAAGAACAAATCTATTCCTCAGAGTCATAGGATTGTAGACTCGCCTCACAATCAGGAGGCTGTGAGTTCGATCCTAGGTAGAGGCAGATATTTCTCTCTCTGGGCACAATGAGAATATATCTGCTGAATATAACTCCGCATTGGCAACAGGAAGGGCATCCAGCCAGTAAACACTCAGCTCCATTCAGTTGCTCTGACTCCACCCCACAAGGGATTATGGGGTTGTTAAAAGATGATGATTTACCTACTGTAAGTAATCAAGCACCACATTTTTCGGAGTATAAGACGCACCTTTTCCCCTCAAAAATGAGAGTGAAAATTTGGGTGCGTCTTAATACACTGAATACAGCATTTTTGGCCTCCCGAAACCCCACCCCTTCACCAAAATGACCATGCATAGCCTTTAGGAGGCTTCCAGAGTGCTCCTGGGAACTGGGGAGGGCAAAAATAAGCAAAAATGGACTGTTTTTTGCTCATTCCCCCCCCCTCCCAGCCCCCAGGAGCACTCTACAAGCCTCCTAAAGGGTATGCTCCTTTTTTGACAAAAAAACAGGCCAGTTTTCATGAAAAAGGACTGTTTTTGGAAGGTCTGCAGAGTGCAAAATCTTTTTTTTATTTTATTTGCCTCTTCAAAACCTTGGTGCGTCTTATACTCCAGTGCATCTTATATTCCAAAAAATACAGTAATCTCCTTTCTATTCATTGGGGAATCCATTTTTAAAAGGGGCTGCCTATTTTCTCTTAAATGTGTCCAGTGAAGGAAACCCAGGACTTCCCCGAGTAATGGATTCCACCATTGTTATTCTTGTAAAAGGGGAAAGTCTTTATAACATTGAGAAGAAGCATAATGTCATTTTAAAAGCTTGAAAAACTTGATTTATACGTTTGAACAATTTATCGTCAAGCATTATTCATTTCCGTTGTCTTTCTTGGCGTGGCATGGTTCTACTGCAAAATACATAATGGGATTGTTAAAAATAGGACAGACTTTTAAATATATTTTATGCTGGAGGAGTGAGGTCAGTTAATAAAAATAATTTGGTGACTAATTTTGATTTAGGTAAGTGTCCAGGACCCCCTCCGTATAGAATTTTTATTTAAGTTGCTAAGGAATCCTGTGGTTCAAAGTCTTTCATTTCTGCTCACAGATCTGAAGCCCCAAACAGTATCTGCCACGGTTCCCTGCTTACCTGCCTACATCCTTTTTATGTGCATCAGACACGCCGATTACATTAATGATGATCAAAAAGTGCACTCGTTACTCACCTCCACTATTAATGGTGTTAAAAAAGTATTAAAGGTAAAAAAAAAAGTTTCCTTTTTCACAGGTAGACTTTGGTATGTTTATTGGATGATACATAACTTTGAGATTCAAGATATCTAGGGAACAAACATATTTTAAGTAGGGGATAAAGGGTAGCATAGAAAGTAGAGTTTATTTGTAAACTGAGATTTTATGGGGTATCCAAGATGGGTTGGTTTTTATATTTGCCTCCACTGCAGTCTTCAGAATCTCTAGACTGCACAATCTACTTCCACATATAGGCTGAGACTTAGCCAAAGACTGCCTGAGAAAGATTCCAATTGGAAAGGTAGAAAGTTTTGTTATGATCAAATTGAAGATTTAATATTGCAAGTGTCAACTCATAAAGCATTGGCATGTCTGTTATCAAGTTGCCATGATGAGGAAAGTGGGAGGGGGGGAACGCATTCCACGCATACCTTCGGCTAGAGTCGGAGCTCAGATTACTACAGCAGGCTTGTGAGGCGTGCACCTCGTTGGTGAATGTGATTTATGACACAGACTGAGGGGAGGGAAGAAACAGACTCCTAAGTCAGCGACAGCTAATCTTTTCCGGACTAAGTCCCCAAAGCACGCGTGCCCGCCATCGCACATGCACATTCATGCCCAAACCCCCAAAATGCAATGTGCGCATACCCCCGCACACGCGCCCCACCCCCACACATGCACACACTGCCCCTCCCCTCACATGTTCCCCGCTTCCCCGCAGATCCTATTTTTGGACTCCGTGGTTAAGATTGGAAATATGACAGTCCAGGTTCGGGACCCAAGCTCCATGCAATGGGGTGAGCTTCCGTCCTTCCCTCAGCTCCTGCCAACCTAGCCATTCAAAACCTAGCCATTCAAAAGCAAGAAGAAACCCGAAGAGAGCCAAATACCAACTGGCTGGTGGGAGGCATGCGCACATGCACAGCAGAGCTGACGTGGGGTGATGGCTCATGTGCCATCAGAGAGGGCTCCACGCGCCATCTCTTGCCAAAGGTGTCAGCGTTCCAAATATCATGCAGAATTAAATCAGAGACCAAGGCAAAACTATCCTTAAGGTTCCAATTTAATAAGACAGACATGTTGGCATCATGCTATGGATTCCAATACTGGAAATGACATCACAATTCCACCCAGTTAAAAGTTCATGGTATTGTCCCCACACCCACAATCCATCACATGGTCCAATCTTCTTCTTCCACCCTGGCATCCACACCCAGCTTCTTCCGGTCAGGTGTGAAAGTATGGAGACAAAAGATGAGCTTCTAGTAAAGAATGAAAAACAATACATTCCACAATCCTATTCCTTTCTATTCCCCCCTCCCATCAACTATACTAAAGAAACAGCATAATGAAATAAGAGAAAGTGCGGCAGGCCAAAATTCTGAAGGGGAATATAATTGCAGGCCTGACAAAAGGTTTGCCATCATGGTCCTAAGTGAAAGGATTCCTACTTATTAATTTATCTAATGGCAACTCTTTGTATGCCACCTTCTTGAGAGGCTCTAAGACAGTGTTTCTCAACCTTGGCAACTTGAAGATGTCCAGACTTCAACTCCCAGAATTCCCCAGCCAGCATTCGCTGGCTGGGGAATTCTGGGAGTTGAAGTCCGGACATCTTCAAGTTGCCAAGGTTGAGAAACACTGCTCTAAGAGCAGGACACTGTGTTTCTAGTTGCTCATCCTTTTCATGGCATAACAGGCCAAAGGAAAAGATTCATGGTATTTATTTGGCTTTCTCCCTAGAAACATAACGAGGACTTTGAGATGACGTCATTGTGGCTCTCCAACACCTGCCGCCTCCTACATTGTCTGAAGCAATACAGTGGAGATACGGTAAGAGAATGGGGGGTACCGGGGATGAGATCCTTGTTGCTATTTTAAAAAAATATCTCTTTTTGATTCTTCCTAATGGATGGTCATGAAGTACAGGCGGTCCTTAACTTATGACCATTCCTTTAACCGTGTGTTGAAGTCACCACAATACTGAAAAATGGGATTTGTTTATTTATCCCACTGATTTGCCACGCGTCTCATTTCAAAGCGACTCTGGGCAGCTTACAGTATTAAATGATGACCAGTCCTTGGACTTGCGACTGTTGCAGTGGCCCTGAGGCCATGCGATTGCAATTTGGACACTTGGCAATTAGCATAATTTACAGTGATTGCATCTTCCCAGGTTCACTTGATTATTTTGTCACCTCCCAGGCGGGGCTCCAATAAACAAAGTCATTGGGGGAAGCTGGGGTCATTGAACAGCTGTGCGATTCACTTAACGACTATGGTAGAAAAATTAGGTGTGACTGGTTTATCAACCACACCGTTTAATGACAGAAGTTCCAGTCCTAATTGTGGTAGTAAGTCAAGGACTACTTTTATGTCTTGAGATTTCCAGACCACAAGTGAATATATTTACATTGAGATCAGTAGAAGTTTTGCTAAGGACTTTTCTGCCATTTAGGCGTCTCGGGTAAAGATTGTTGTCGGAGTACAGTCCTTGACTTACGACCACAATGGAGCCCCAATTTTTTGTTGTTAAGTGAGACATTTGTTAAATGAGTTTTGTCCCATTTAAAGACCTTTCTTGCCCCAGTTGTTAAGTGAATCACTGCAGTTGATAAGTCAGCAACATGGTTGTTAAGTGAATCCGGCTTCCCCATTGACTTTGCTTGTCAGAAAGTCACAAAAGGGGATCAAATGATCCCAGGGCCCCGCAAAGGTCATACATATGAATCAGTTGTCAAGCCTTTGAATTTTGATCACGTGATCGTGGGGATGCTGCAAAGGTCGTAACTATGAAAAATGGTCATAAATCTTTTTTTTTCACTGCCATTGTAACTTTGGTCACTAAAAGAACTGTTGCAAGTCAAGGACTATCTGTATACCATGTGATACCATTCCATACCAGGTCTATGAGCTCCGATGACCCAGTGGTTAGGAGACAATATTGCAGGCTAGCTCTGCCCACATCCTGGAATTGGATTCTGAGAGGCTTTAAGGTTGACTCAGCCTTCCCTCCTTCTGAGGTGGGTAAAATGAAGGCCCAGATTGTTGGGGGCAAGAGGCTGACTCTGTAAACCGCTTAGAGAGGGCTGTAAAAGCACTGTGAAGAGGTATATAAGTCTAAGTGCTATTGCTGTCTCTTCAGGATGGAAGAATTGACCAAGAGGAAATTAATTTGCTATTAGCATATGTTTTTGCCTCTTATAAATTTTGCCTTGAAATTATAGCTCCTATTCCAATTTGAGTATCTGCTGATGTTAGTGAATTATAGATCTGACTATTGGGCTGAACATGTGTAACTAATTAAAAGAACAAGCACTAGTTTGGTTCTACGAACTTTGCAGTTTTCTGAACATATACCTCATTGAACTCACTTCTGAGTGAGCAATCACAGCATGGCATTGATGGTGGGAGACAAAATGCCTGATCCCACTTGTTATCTGATTTCATGAACTAACATCAAACAGCCTGAGGCAAGGAGAGGTGATGAATCCCAGTTTTCCTTTCCTGCCTCCTGATCGCTTTCCCACACTTTGTAGGGGTGAATATTAATAAAACCCCAAACTTCATTCTTAACTTTGCAAATGTTCACTAAGGTCTCTTTGTCACTTGGACAGAAGCTCTAGACCTACCTTTGGGAATCTGCCTATACAAGTAACAGGAATATATGGAAGTCCGAAACAATTCTTTAGGCCAGGGATGTCAAATGCAAGGCCCATTGGCCAGATCCACCCTGCAGATCCGATCCCGGAAACAGCGAAGGACCACCCTGCAGTGCTTCTGCCAGTGAAAACAGAGCTCAGGAGGAGCGCACGTAGCTCTCCCGAGCTCCATTTTTTGCGGGCAGAGGGCTGCAGGAGGCCATCACAGCCGAAAATGGACATCGAGCTGCCCATGCCCCCCCCCCCCCGGCCACAAACCCCCAGGTCCCTGAGATCAAACACAACCCTGATGCGGCCCTCAATGAAATCGAGTTTGACATCCCTGCTTTAGGCATCATAAGAATTATATTGTACCCTGCGAGCAGAGGTGGGTTGCTCTTGGTTCGACCAAACCAGTAGTGGCGGCAGTGGGAGGCTCCGCCCACCTGTCTGGATGCTTCTGCACATGCACAAAAGTGTCGCACGCACACCACAGTAAAGGTAGTAAAACCAGTACAAACCCACCACTGCCTTTCAGCCATCTTGGAAGTGAACCTTGAATGTGTGGGTTTTTTCTAAAACCTACCCCAAAAGCTCCAGTTCTCAGAATTTGCTCCACACACTTTTGCTTTATCTACCCACCTTACAATACTTGGTGTTTTTCTCTTCATAATTGTCATCCAACCTGCCGTTACATTGCTATTTTCTATTCTTCTACCTTTGCAGGGTTTTATGACCCAAAATACCCCAAAGCAGAATGAACATTGCCTGAAGAACTTTGACCTCACCGAGTACCGTCAGGTCCTGAGTGATCTCTCCATCCAGATCTACCAGCAACTCATCAAAATTGCCGAAGACGTCTTGCAGCCCATGATAGGTGAAAAGACATATTTAACTCAACTGAGTAGTATAATTGAGTAGTAATGATTATCTACAACTGGGCTGTCCAACCTTGGCAATGTGTGGATTTCAAATCCCAGAATTCCTCAGCCAGCATGGGGAGGAGAGCACGGGGTGGGGGAGGGAAGTGTTGTGGCCCACCAGCAGAGCTGGCAGCAGATTCAGACAGTGAGGATGTTGGGGAGGAACATGGGCCAGTCCTGGAGTCTGGAGAAGGCTCTGATGAGGCCTCTGTGTTGGAGGCAGAGAGGGGGCCAGAGCCAAATGCCAGTTATCAGCTCCCTTCAGAGTCAGACATCAGTGAGGCAGACGAACAGCTGGAGCCTGTTCCCAATATGCGCATGCACAGAGTTGACAGACGAAGAGAACAGCTAAAGAACAGTGGTCGACTTCAGAGTAAGGCCACAGGTGGACGATGAATGGCTTCTCCCACAGGAAATAAAAGAGGAGCGAAAGGGAAGTGGAGTTTGCAGGAGACAATTAGTTCACTTAATTGCACCAAGACTCCTTGCCAAGTTTTGCAGATATCAGCCTGGCAGCTCTCCAAACCAGATAAGGTCTGTGACTGAAAATCCTCCCTTGAAAAACTTGGCTGGATATGAATGAACAGAATTCACGGTACATTAATAAAAGGGTTTTCTGTCAGGACAAGGAGTTTGCTTCATGCTCTTGGGAAGCCTCGGTCAGAACAGGAAGGCAAGAGCCACCGATTGTGAACAATTAGCAGAAAATTAGAATTTGCACGGCTTATGTTGCTCACCGTTTTGAGTCTTTCTTTCTTTCTTTACCTCTCAGTGACTGCGGTATTGGAAAACGAAAGCATCCAGGGCCTGTCAGGAGTCAAGCCGATGGGCTACCGCAAACGAAGCTCCAGCAGAGGGGACAGCGAAAACACCTACAGCTTGGAAGCAATCATCCGGCAACTGAACACGTTTTTGAGCATCATGTACGACCAGGGCCTCGACCCAGAGATCATCCAACAGGCCATTAAGCAGCTCTTCTACATGATCAATGCTGTGGCCTTGAACAACCTCCTGCTGAGGAAGGACATGTGTTCTTGGAGCACCGGAATGCAGATGAGGTAGGGTTCAGGCTAAAAGAGGTAGGTGGGTGAGGCATTCAACACCGAGAGTTTTGTTGGAGGAGGAAGTCCTACTTCTTGTAGATCTGTGTCTCAACCTTGGCAACTTTAAGACGTGTGGACTTCAACTCCCAGAATTCTCCAGCCAGCCATGCTTGCTGGGGAATTTTGGGAGTTGAGGTCCACAGAGCTTAAAAGTTGCCAAAGTTGGGAAAGCTATCCAGTAGTGGTCAAAATTGTGGTAAACCTTTTTTTTGTGGGGGGAATTGTTTTTCAGGTTTGATGGCTAATAACACCACTTTTTTTTTGTAATAGTACGATAAAATTATATAACAATGGAAAGAAAATTTGAATCAAGAATGCAATGCGATAACTTTTATGAAGGATTTGCTACTAGAATAGCAGTTATAAAGAAGAAAAGTGAACCATGTAGAAAAATGAGATATACAAAAATTATCACCATGTCAGTTAATACTTCATTGGGTTACCTTTAGCATGAATTACGGCTTTACAAAGACTCCCATGGAGTCTTTTAGTTCTGCAGTTGTTATAATGTGAAACCAAGATTGAATGATTGCTTCTATTAACTGGGTTTTATTGCTGGATCGCTTCTGATGTAAAACTTTTCATAGAATACAGATAATTGAACAAACTTTGTTGCATTACATTCTTAATTAAATTATCTTTTTATATTTATATTTATATTTATATTTATATTGTTTATGTTTATGTTTATGTTTATATTTATATTTATATTTATATTTATATTTATATTTATATTTATATTTATATTTATATTTATATTTATATTTATATTTATATTTATATTTACATTATTTATATTTATATTTATATTATTTATATTTATATTTATATTTATATTATTTATATTTATATTTATATTATTTATATTTATATTTACATTTATATTTATATTTACATTTACATTTATATTTATATTTATATTTACATTTACATTATTTATATTTATATTTATATTTATATTTATATTTATATTTATATTTATATTTATATTTATATTATTTATATTTATATTTATATTATTTATATTTATATTATTTATATTTATATTTATATTTATATTTATATTTATATTTATATTTATATTTATATTTATATTATTTATATTATTTATATTATTTATATTATTTATATTATTTATATTATTTATATTATTTATATTATTTATATTATTTATATTATTTATATTATTTATATTATTTATATTATTTATATTTATATTATTTATATTTATATTATTTATATTTATATTTATATTTATATTATTTATATATTTATTTATGGCACTTCTCTCAAAAAAGGTAGTGTTGTATTAGCCATCAAACCTCAAAAATACACTTTCCCCCCCCAGAAAGGTTTCCACAATTTTGGCCACTACTCTGGATGGATGAAAGTGATACTGGACATCCATGAAACAGTGCTATTCCCTCTTCATGCTTCAGAACCTTTGGCTATTCAGCCATTGCAAACTAAAGAACTATGTCCAAAAACAAGGGAGAAGAAATGATAGATCAATCTGGTTTAAATCTGGTCCTCCATTATTACAGATGCTCTTCCCAGGGGTGTGGTTGGCTTAGCAATAGCAATAGCACTTAGATTTATATACTGCTTCACAGTGCTTTACAGTGCTTTACAGTCCTCACTAAGCGGTTTACAGAGTCAGCATATTGCCCCCAACAACCTAGGTCCTCATTTTACCGACCTTGGAAGGATGGGAGGCTGAATCAATTCTGAGCCTGGTGAGATTTGAACTGCCAAATTGCAGGCAGCTATCAGTCAGCAAAGTTAGCCTGCAATTCTGAACTCTAACCACTGCACCACAACATTTGAATTGAAAGCAGGCTGCAATGTGACATATTACAGGAAATGGTCTCTAAAGTTTGCTCTGCAATAATTTATTCATACTTGCAACACTTGCCTGGGTGCCGCATTCATAGGTTGATGGAAACACAGGGAGCTGCTTTATATCAGAGTGTTTTCCCATCAAACAAGAGCCAAGTTTGGTTTAGTGGTTAAGGCATCAGGCTAGAAACTAGGAATTGTGAGTCCTAGTCCTGCCTTAGGCATGAAAGCTGGCTGGACACCTTTGGGCCAATCACCAAGAGACGGTGAGTTCTAGTCTAGAGGTGTGCTGTTGCCAGTTCGCAGTGATTCAGTTCAACCAGTAGGTAAGATTTTGCACAGTTTGGTGGACTGGCAAATCCCACCACTGGCTGGCCCCGCCCCCGCCCATTTTTCAGCTTATTTTCCAGGTTGTTTTCTGGCCATTTTTCAGTGGTGGGATTAGCCCCAACCAGCTGAATCCTACCTCTGCCTTTGAGGTGAGTGGCCGGAAGGCGGGTCTGGGTGTGATGAGTGACATCACCCACCCAATCACATGACCAACCAGCCACACCTATCCAGCCAGAGAACTGGTTGTTAAGTTATTCAAGTCCCACCACTGTTCTAGTCCCACCTTAGGCACAAAACTTGACTGGGGAATTTTGGGCCAATCATCAAATAAGTTTTAATTTTGACCTAGGCATAAAAAGGCAGCTGGGTGACTATGGATCAGTCACACTCTTTCAACCCATGACATCAAGCTCAGGCGACAAGCCAGTCAGTCAATTCCTGTTGGAGCCAATGGATTTACACTCAGTTGACCCAAGCAAAAGGAGATGCTAAACATGCACGAAAAAAATTCCACCAGTCTCATTAATTCTTCCCATTGGCTGGTCTCAAGGAGCTTGGAGAGGCAACCTTTACTAACCGATCCAGGCACAGGCTGGTTGAAAACACTCCATCCCCTCCGCAGGATTCAGAACCATCTTGCCAATTCTTCTCCTAACTTGTCTCTTCATTCCGTTGGTTCCAGGTTTAACATCAGCCAGCTGGAGGAATGGTTGAGAGGGAAGAACTTGCATCCGAGTGGGGCTGCCAAGACCCTGGAACCATTGATCCAGGCAGCACAGCTCCTGCAGCTGAAAAAGAAAACACCTGAAGATGCTGAAGCCATCTGTTCCTTGTGCACATCCCTCACTACCCAGCAGGTAAACGTTATTTACGAATCCAGAGCGGCTGATAAAAGCTTGAACCTGAAAAAAAAGTTCTCTTCTTTAGCCCTTTCTTCTTCAAACCCTGTTCATTCAGTGTAGAACACGGGTGTCAAATTCGCCACGTCACCTTGTTGTCACATGTCGTATTGCGACATTTTTTTCCCCTTTGCGGAGCTGGGGTGGGCGTGGCCTGCCTGTGAAGCATCCGGACCATGGGCCACTAGTTTGACACCCCCAATGTAGACGATCACCAAAGAGCTACAAGCCAGAGTAAGGATTTGAACTTAGGCATCCTTGCTTTGGATCATATTACAACGATGTAGAGCTGATATTTTGCAAATAATTCCCCAAAACATTGTCCACGTCCAGCATGTGGCTGATGAAGGTCCTTTTAAGTGACCAGGGGAAGTACTTGAAAATGTTAATGGATTATTGTTTGGCATTTAATAACATGACAGAAGTAAACATATACACACAATCTGCATAAGTATGTACAAAACTTCTATGGTGTACGGCAGCAGATTCATAAATGGATGTCTACGTCAGAGATGATTGCCTCTAGACCAGGGGTGTCAAACTCAAGGCCCGGGGGCCTGGATGTGGCCCATGGGGTGTTTAGATCTGGCCCACGGAGCCACTCTGGAAACAGCCTGCAGTGTCTCTGACAGCATGGAACTCGGGAGCGCTGCCCGTGGCTCCATTTTTGCTGGCAGAAGATTGAGGGAAGCCGTCGCAGCCAAAAATGGAGCTTGGGAGCCCATTTTTACTGGCAGAGTGCTTGGGCCACCACAGGCGCCTCCAACATGAGTGATGTCAAGCTGGCCACACCAGTGGTGGGTTCTGGATTCCGTTCCAACCAGTACGGTTGGAACGGCCCCGGAGTCACCCACATGCACACATGCATGCATTGTAGCGTCATATGACACTTCTGCAAGCCTCCGTGATACTCCAGTTGCTTGCACAGAACCGTACGGACCATGCTGGTGCGTGGAAGCGCCAAAAGCTTAAAGCACAGGTAAGGAGCACAGGCAGCTGGGTGGGCCCTCCGGAGCACCGTACCGGAATTGTACCCGGTGCTCCGGGAAGGATCCGGTATGCCTGTACCGGAGTGTACTGCCTGCAACCCACCACTGGGCCACACCCACCCTGGCCCCTAAGGTCAAACACAACCCTGATGGGGCCCTCAATGAAATCGAGTTTGACACCATTGCTCTAGACGTTGCTTAGAGCAAATCTTCTAGGGAGCCAGAGAACACACGTTGTCGTCAATTTTGCACAATATGTACAATTGTGGATAAATGGGGCACACTTTCAGGAGCACCCGTTCTCTTGAAGGTCTGCTTGCAGATGAAGAGCCTGTATTGTCTTCTAGTTCCACCCATTTCCTACGCTTGTTCTGTTGAGGGGTGCCTGTTTACAAAATGGTGATGTTGTAGAGTGTGTTGCATCTCCTCTATCATAACCCTCATTTGATCTTTGCTCCTCAGATTGTAAAAATACTAAATCTTTACACTCCTGTGAATGAGTTTGAAGAGCGAGTGACAGTAACCTTCATACGAAACATTCAGGTAAGTTTTCTACTAAATATAGGAAATGTTACATCTGCCAGACAATTAAATAGTTGTGTCTAATTGTTATAATGCATCTTTGGAGGTCTGGCTACTGAAACTTCAGAACTGGATCGTAAGTACCCTTAGGGAAGTCCATCATAACTCTGAACATCTAAGTGACCGGCCGTAAGTCAAGGACTGTATTTAAACAACCAGCAAGCCTAATTCTCCTCCGCCAGGGGTATTGTCTAGCCTGGTGGTGAAATGTCTGTAAGAAATCAACCCTGCTTAGAGATCATCAGGAATCCGATAGTTAAATCCTGAGCTGTGTATAGCCTGTACCATTGAAAAGCAAACAAATATCCTCCCATTAGCCTCTCATCTATGTGTCTTTTCATAAGTAGGAATAAGGGGAGTCCTCAACTTACAACAGTTTGCTTAGTGACCATTCGAAGTTACAACGGCACTGAAAAAAGTAACTTACATGACCATTTTCACACTTACGACCATTGTAGTAGCATCACCCTGGTCGCATGATCAAAATTGAGACACTTGGAAACTGACTCACAGTTATGAGAGTTGCAGTGTCCCGGGCTCATATGATTGTGTTTTTGTTTTTGACTTTCTAACAAGCAATTTCATTGTATTTATTTTGTACAATGACAATAAAGACTATACTGTAAGGTAAGCTCCCCGTTGGGAGAGCGAGTACGTTCAGCGAAATTTTGTGAGAGTTGTGTTGGAGAACACACAAACCAGCATACAGAGACACTGCAGCTTAGCAATAGCAATAGCAGTTAGACTTATATACCGCTTCATAGGGCTTTCAGCCCTCTCTAAGCGGTTTACAGAGTCAGCCTATTGCCCCCAACAACAATCCGGGTCCTCATTTTACCCACCTCGGAAGGATGGAAGGCTGAGTCAACCCTGAGCTGGTGAGATTTGAACAGCTGAACTGCTGAACTGCAGTCAGCTGAAGTAGACTGCAGTGCTGCATTTAACCACTGCGCCATCTCGGCTCTATAAGTTTAAAATAGGCTTTTACTTTCGTGGAAATAGAGGTATCAGATTCCATCAAACAGTCCAAGTCATACACGGATAAAAGACAGACAGTCATCAATGTCTTTCAGTTAAGGGATAATCCAAATAACATAGTCCAGTATCATACAAACAGTCCGGTACTCAAAGTTTGCTAGCAGTTGCAAAACTTACAATAGCACTCAGATCAATTCAGCCCAGCATCTAACAAACAGAGAGAGCTAACAGGCATTCTGGCTCCCTCTTATGGCCAATTGAAGAAAACAGCACCCAATCACATTTTACAGTATGATTTAAAGAAACAGATACAACATTGTTACATGATTTATATATTGCCAACCCAACCATTAGAATTATATTCTTAACATATACTATCAATGGGGAAATCAGATTCACTTAACAACCGTGTTATTAATTTAACAATTGCAGCGATTCACTTAACTGGGGCAAGAAAATTCGTAAAACGGGGCAAAACTCACATCAAATTTCTCACTTAAGGAACATACAATTTCAGCTCTACGTGGTTCGTAAATTGAGGACGACCTGTAGATAAGCTACCTTTAAGCCAGCTCGTTGACCCAGGGAGTCCAGTGTTTTCTATTTCTAGTCTGTTTGGAGATGACTTTTCTTCTGATTTGATACTTGAGACTCATTTTAGAGGTGCTAAGAAATGGAGTTGCAGTTTTGTTCACGTGAAGACTGCACCTGAGCTACAGGTTAACTTGTTCCGTTCTATCACATCCTATGCCAGTGATGGCGAACCTTTTTCTTATGGCATGCCAAAATTGTGTGCTCAAAATGTTCAGAAAAGCCTCCAGGGGCTAGGGAGGGCGAAAAATGACCCCAACGGGCCAACCGGAAGTTTGGAAATGGTTTTCAGCTTCCGGAGGGCATCCAGGGGGACAACAGGGGAGGCTATTTTCACCCTCGCCAGGCTTCAGGAAAGCCTCCAGAGGCAAAAAACGGCCCCAACAAGCCAACCAGAAGTTTGGAAATGAACTTCCAGCTGGCAGGTTCGGGAATGAACTTCCGGTTGGCCGTTGGGCCTGTTTTTCACCCTCCCCAGCCTCTGAAGGGTTTCCTGAAGCCTTTGGAGGGTGAAAACAGCCTCTCCCGCCCCCCCTGGAAAGCCAAAAATCAGTGTGCGCCAGAGCTGACAGCCGGCGTGCCAGAGAATATGGCTCTGCATGCCAGAGGTTCGCCATCACGGTCCTATGCCAAGCACATTGGGCTCCAAGCGTACCAATGTTTTTCAAATCGTCCCCAGATGTTTGGTGGCAGGGTTTTCTTTGGCCTTCCTTTTCTTTTTCTCTCCAACCACCCTGTGGTATCCAATTGATTGTGGTCATTGCTGGACGTTGCAAACTCCTGTGGAGCATGTGCCCAGCAAACCACATCCTTTCTTTGTCACTATCTCAGACCCTTCAGGAATAGAATTTTCTCAGGAATGACCTCCTGGTAGAATTTCCTCATTCGTGACATTCTGTTAAGGCTAATAAAATGGAGTGAGATGGGACTCAAATACTGCAGGGAGTGAACTCCAGGCTGAAAAAAAAATAAGTGCATGAAGAATAAGTAAAGATTGCCAGATTGGTAGGGCATAGGATTAAATTCCACTTGGGCGTGCACCAGTCGCTGAGAATTGAGCAACTACAAAGTTGAAAATATTACGGTCGGTCTTATAATCATTTAGATGTCTATGCTGAATTTGGCATTTTTGCCCACCTATTATGTCCTACCCAAGGATCTGGGATGGCAGGTGCTATTTCATAACGTTAATTATTATTGTATAGACAACTATGTGAAATCACGGTTCCACCACAAATCCGCGGTAGACTAAAGCGCGCTTGACGAAAGCGCGTACGTGACGTCATCACAGCGCAACGAAAACGGCACGCTTTGAGCGGTAAATTTAAAATTAACGCGAAAACCTTACCCTAACCCCCCCAAACCTAACCCTAAACTAACCCTAAGCCTAACCCTTAACCTAACCCTAACCCTAACCCTTAACCTAACACTAAACCTAACGCTAACCCTTAACCTAACCCTAAACCTAACCCTAACACTTAACGTAACCCTAAACCTAACCCTAACCCTTAACCTAACCCTAACCCTAAACCTAACCCTTACCTTTATGTGAATCGGCTTGCTTTAATTTTATTTTAATTTTAATTTATTTTTAATTTGATTTGTCCTGCTGCTGATGACGTCACGTACGCGCTTTGATCGGGCGCGCTTTAGTGGACCGCGGTTTTGACGGGTCACGGAAATCACAGCTACCTGTTCTGTCCCTCTACAGTTAGTTACTACAATCTTACCCTGGTACTCCAGGATAAAACATTGAGAAGCGTCAGCCGGATTGTTCCCCTTCACCATATCCAAGGTTAACCTAAAAACAGAAACAAAGCCCGACAGCTGCTGCTATTTAAAAACACTGAACAAATCGCCAGATTATTTCCTCTGATTTACACGGTACGCCAGGTGGAGCCGTGACCAGTTCTAGCTATGATCTTCCATTGCTGTTCTTGTGGGAAGATACTACAGCTACATCAGGGGTGTCCAACTTTAAGACTTGTGAACTTCAATCCCCCAAATTCTGGGGATTCTTTGAATTGAAGTCTACAGGTGTTAAAAGTTGCCAAGGTTGGAACTTCTGAGCTAGGTACTACCAGGAGTGACTGCTAGTTTCCAGACAAACAAACAATCCTATAGTATAGTGCTGTTAAGCTAGTTGCCACTACAAGTCTTGCTTAAAAAACCAGTACCAGTCGATGTCTAGAATAGAATAGAATAATTAGAATTAAAATGAGTTGGAGGTCTTCTAGTCCCACTCCCTGCTTAGGCAGGAGACCCTATACCATTTCAAACAAATGGTTATCCAACCTCTTCTTAAAACTTCCAGAGCATTTACAACTTCTGGAAGCAAGTTGTTCCCCTGATTAATTGTTCTAGCTGTCAATAAATTTCTCCTTAGTTCTAGGATGCTTCTCTCCTTGATTAGTTTCCATTTATAGCTTCATGTTCTGCGGCGTTGTCGCCACACTGGTGGGCTGCTCATGTGTCCTTGCCTAATCAAAAGGAAAACACCAGACGAAATTCCTTGGGATGAGCAAAAAGCTTCGAATGATCCTCGAAGGGCTCTTTTATTAGAAAAAGTTAGTTACAGCGTCATCAAAAAGGAGCGTATCAAAAGGCATATATAATCACACATGGTACAAGTAAACTAATGAAAAGTTCACAGCATTCTACAAATAAACCAATAGAAAATCACATCATGGCAAAGTGTGGGCAAAGGGGGAACAGAAGATTACAAGCTGCATGGCATTGGGAGGGGGAGAGAGAGAATAGAAAGTTATAGCACAGCATAGGGGGGAGAAAGGGCATGTGTGGGAGTAGCTGGCTCACACAGTTCTTGTTACATGAGGCTGCATAGTGAGTTATGACCGTTAGGCCAGAAAGATGTTTCTGGTGCGATGTTTTTTCATCCCTGTGTATGTGTGTTTCAGACAGCAGAAGCTGCCCTGCACGCAAACACCCGGAATGAATTTTCCAACAATGTTCTGCCTTCAGGTGCTTTGGAGAACAGTGTGACTCCTTTAGATCTCACTTTCCTAAAACTCAACCCCATAAGTCCTATTCTAGAGAAACTCAAGACTCAGCTGTGAGGGCAAGGTTGTGGCTTAAAACAACCAGCTATCTGTTGTTGTTGTTGTTGTTTGCTAATAATTTTCTTCTGGTTCCTTCTAGGCACAATTGCAAGAGCGAAACGATCCTCCACAGCTGCTGTTAGACTTCAAATTCATGTTCCCTGTTTTGTTTCCATTCAATCCTTCCTCTCTGACCATGGACTCTATCCACATCCCGGCTTCCCTCAACCTGGAATTCCTGAGCAAAGTTTGAAGACACAATATATTTTTTTCAGCCCAATTTTCCCAAAGCTAAAGGGGGAAAAAAAGAAACAAAAATGTAGCTCTTCAAATATGGACCAAATAATGGTGAAAGAACCAGTACATGCCAATTAATCAGTGCTAAATTGTTCAGGATAAAAAAAAATACTTGGGTTAGATGCTTCTTGGTTTGTATGAGGGATGTTTTTTTTGGGGGGGGGAGATCTTGCAGTTGAACTTGAAACACAAGAAGGGATTGAACTGTTTGATGTCATGTTAAAATATTTTCTCTCACTTGCCATTAAGGCAAATGCACTGGTTAAGCAGGATGTAAGCTTTACTTTTGTGAATTATGTTTCTCAAGGATTTTTGTGTTATGAAATGAAAAAAAGCCAAGATTGCCACCCATTTTCTGATTGTCCATGGTGGTAGAGCAGGGGTCTGTAAACTTGGCAACTTTAAGACTTGTGGACTTCAACTCCCAGAACTTCTCAGCCAGAATGGAAGGCTGAGCATGACTGGCTGAGGAATTCTGGGAATTGCAGTCCACAAGTCTTACAGTTGCCAAAGTGGAAACCCCTGTGATAGAGCTAGCTTTAATCTTCAGTTTCTCATTTTTTTAAAAAGTTGCTTTAGGTTAAAATTTAAAAAAATGTGACACAGCTTGAACAGATGTTACTGGAGGTGGAAAGAGCATCATTTGCAATTTTGTACTGAGGCTAGAAAATGCCACTTTGCATATGAAGCAAGTTAGTCCCTGAAAGCTTCAGGAAGATGTGTAAAATATGGTAAATAAAAGACAATATGACGGTACATACCTAAGAAAGCAGGCCAAACTTCAATCGGACTATTGTGGCTGCCATTTTGCCTTTTGTTTACCATACTTTGTGGATACCCTGGTCCATCTTTAACCCATCAGGTGCCTGTTATAACTTTTCCGTATTCTTATCACTAAGAATGTGAAGCTATGGAACCATAAACCTCCTTGTTTGCTTCATGCCAAATTATAATTTCACTGTAAGCTGCTACGAATTAATTTAGGCCACTGACTGTCATGGGCCTACTCTGATTTACTGGGGAAGAAAATGGTGTACTGGCTACATTGACACTCAAGACAGATTCCTTGCCAAGATAGTTGTAGCATCCTTATGATCACACTTGGGACTGTGCCAGGACACAATAGGGATGTTGGCTCAGTTGTGTGTCATTGTGCAGCCAATGTTTCCCCAGCATTGAGAGAGAAAAAACATTTGCAGGAAATGGAGTGTCAGGCTGTGTTTCCAAGCTAATTACAAGGACAATGTTAGGCACTATATATATTTATTAATATCTGAACTCCAAGGGAAGCCTTTCAAGAGAATTATCATGGAAACTAATGCAGAGGACCCTGTCAGCATGTTTATGCACAAAACAATAGGTAAGAAATGACATTTCTTGCAAAAATCTTCCTTTGGGTTCTAAATATGTCCAAAATCCTACTACAAAGCATTTTTCTTCGACTTTAATTTTTTTAAGCATTGCTCAACGATTATTCAGTGGCTATCATAGCCATTAAAGTGGCATCAGGTAAAAAGGAGACCGTGGGAAGGGACAATTATATTCTGCAATCTCCTACAATTGCACTTCACTAGATAAACCCAGAAATGTGATTGAAGGAACTTTTTGAACCATGCCCAGATGATCTTGGCATTCTTCACTCTTGCAAGCTTGGCAGTTAAATATTGGACCAGGAAGCTTTTAGCGAGATGAGCCCCATTCTTTTCAAAATAATTGTGTTATTATAAATCAAGCACTCAGCTTACATAAGACACTTCTCCACTAATGGTTCAATCATAAGACATTCTAGTCTGTTTCGGAAAATAAGTAAAGCCAAGGTGGCGCAGTGGTTAAATGCAGCACTGCAGGCTACTGCTAGATCAGCAGGTCAGCGGTTCAAATCTCACCGGCTCAGGGTTGACTCAGCCTTCCATCCTTCCGAGGTGGGTAAAATGAGGACCCAGATTGTTGGGGGCAATATGCTGACTCTCTGTAAACCGCTTAGAGAGGCCTGAAAGGCCTATGAAGCGGTATATAAGTCTACTGCTATTGCTATTGCTAAAGAACTTGTCCATTTTTAACTGACAATGGTCTGCAAGACATCTGATGCCTAAAAGGCAAACGTTTTGTGCATTTGGCCATGGCTTGCAATATTGAATATCTAAATATCTTGATGCACAGATGGATGCAAACAGGAGCATCTGCTATCTAGCTCCTCTTAAATGCTTTCAGTGCTGCTCCGAAGCTTCAGCACCTGAATATGGCTATCCGTCACAAAGTTTAGTATCCAGGGAACCGTTTCTTCAGAACGCTAAATTCATAAAACGATTGGAACTGTGTGGTAAAATGATAGCTGCGGGCACGCTGCTTCCACATAATTCTGCAAAATTGTGTCGGGTTTTTTTCCTACTTGGTCCCTGCAGAAAAATCCATGCTACTTTCCCTGGTGCTCTAGTTTTACTTGATGACACTTCAAGAGAAGTTTCTCTATTATTCATATTTTAATGCAAAAGAAAGTTTTGTAGCAACATCTGCTTATTTCTCTTGTGATTTTCTGCATTGGCGCAAACACTAATTTGGAGATTTCCCCCTCAAATTAGCTATGTTAAATTTGTACTTTGGCAGACCCCTCCCCTCTGGAGGTCCTGAACATGGAGCAAACAAAAAAAACATAATTGTTGCCTCTAATAGAACACATTTCTTATTTACTGTCCTTTTTCTTTAAGTACCACTTTCCAGAATAATTAATGAAGTAGGTATTGGATTTTCTAAAGAACTGAATATTGTAATTCCTGCATATTCCTTACAAATTCTCTAGGTTTACTCACCATCAGTAAAATAATGTAAAAGTGAGGCATTTTCTTGAAAAGTAACTCTCGAGCCAAAGTGGTAGTCAAACCACCACATAATTTTTCACCCATTGTGGCCGGTTTACTCATGCACATTGGACCTTTTTTCTCCCACAAAATGTAAGGTGTGAAAAGGGGGCACTTTTACCCACTGTGATCCCATCTGCCACCTTTTAAAAGTATACATGGAAAGTAAACAATTATTTCCAAATTCTCCAGTATCCTGTGGAACTAAACTGGGCAACTGGAAGTATTATGTTGTCATTTGGCAAGAAGCCTCAATTTCTGTATAAACTGTATATGTTTAAAAATCCTCAAACGTTGCAAAGCTTTTAAATACATTGGTGTATTTGTTACCAGGCAGACTAAAGATGCAGAATAAGGTGCAAAACCTTCTATAGAATCTTAGAAAATGTATTTATAAAGTGTGGCTAAAGCTCTACCTAATGGTAATATTTCTCTGTAAGACTTTAAGAAAATTTAATTTATATTATGTATATAATATCTGTACATTTTTAAAATATGTTAGTATAACATAAAAATTGAATATTTGTAATTATCTGCAAACTTGGATTTACCGAAGGAACTTGTGTTTAAAAAACTGATGTCTGTAACTTTTGTGATCTGTTTTTAAGATAACTTTTGACTTTTCTTTTTAAAAAGCCAATTCACTGGCAGTGCCATGCACAAATATGCTTTCTCTGTCTCTAATTGATCATTTCTTTGATTTAAAAATACTTTAGCACAGATCAAAAAAGTAGATTGTGTCACTTATTTCATCTTTTTATTGTTTTTGACTGAATTCTTTCCTTTGGCATGGCTTTACATTAGCATTCGCAATCAGCATTTTCCTGAACTGAGTATTACAACTTTGGAGAAAAATTTAAACGTCATTTCAAATTACTTTTGAATTTGTATCAAAACTGATGAAATTGCATATGGATTTAGACATCTATAAAAGTCCATAAAAAGGATCCAAACGCAGATTTATTTTCTCCATAAAGTTTTAGATTCCCAACTTATGTTTTTGAAGAATCCAAATTGGGAATCTTGGAGATTTTTTTGAAGACCTACGAAGGCACTAAAATAAATACCGATAAAATACTTGATCACAGTATTGGTAGCTATCCAATTAATGTTAACAAATGTGCAGCCTTACATATAAGTTCTATTTGTTTAGGACAGTCAACATGGAAAGATTTCAGTAATTCCTGTTGTATTAGATTAATTTGAACTTTTTATACAAAGAAATATATAACCATCTTCCTCAATTAAAAACTGCTGCAAGAAATGCAGATTGATTCATATTGATTCATTGATATTAAGTATAACTTTTTAAATACTACACATCTCAAATGTGCAAGAATTAGCACGTCTTATCTGTGCATGGGGATAAGCAATGAGATTGCCAAGTTTCAAGTTACAGTACACACACTCAAGTAAACACACTCTCTTATTCCAGCATATTAACTATATGGGTTTGCTGCTTCTTATTCTCAGACTGTAACAATAGAATGCAGTAGTCAGAATATTCTAGCCTTATAGAAGTAGCTGTCCATCATGCCAATCTACTGCATGAGCAAGTTACACTTTGTTTTTTTTTATATAGAAAGCAAGCTCTCATAAAACCTAGAGAATTATTCAAAGAATGCAAATGCTGGAACATAAAATGAGGTGTGCCCATCCCAATTTATAATTGCCCCAGCTTGATTAAAATTGCAAGTGTGGATGAAATATTGCTACTGGTGAAAATATTTATCCAGATTGAACAATTGGGTAAACTACACCTGTTTATAGGAAAGTGACTGTAAAAGTCACCATCATTCCACTGTGCATAAAATACTGTGAAATAAATACTTTGGAATAAAAAGCTTGCTTTCCTTGTTTTTCTGCATGCTGCTTTTGCTAAGCTCATTCAAAAAGAGTGAGAACTGGATTTGTTTTGTAAACTCTTTATAATACATTTACAGTATGTAGGTATTATTTCCTTCTGGAGTTCCAAGTGTCACACATAAAAGCTACAATGGTGCAGCTTTCAAGATTGCTTCTTAGATTATTGTAAAGTATTTTTGAAAGCAAATATACTGTAGTTGGGTTGATGAATGCATCATACCCATGTGGTCTTTTGGAAAGTTTCTGAAATATATTTCAAGGGATACCTACTACCGTGTTTCCCTGAAAATAAGACCCAGTCTTTTTTTCCCCTCCAAAAGGCATTAGGTCTTATTTTCGGGGATGTCTTTTCCACTGACTGACCTCACGGCGGCAGCACCAACAGCTCCGCCCAGCAGGAGTCTCTGCGGCCACTGCTGGCCCACTTCTACACACTGTCACCAAGGTGCTGTCTTATAGGAGTCGTTTCTTCACTACCATGAGAGTTTCAGTTGTTGGAATGCAGGTAAAGAGGGAAGTCACACCATAGGAAACCATGGTCTCATCCAGGTCATTTTAGATTCCAAACCTTGCTGACAAAGTCTTGTGAATTGTTGATGTGATGGGTGGTATTGCCAACTAGAGGAGCTAATAAGGTGGTTGGATGTTTTACAATGCAACAGTTGATGCTGCTGACAATTGGTCTGAGTGGAGTTCCCTCTGTGGATTTTGGGGAGCCCATATATGCATGGCGTAGCTTCCCCAGAATATAAAGACAGTAGTATTGTGGGTGGTTGATGGCATTGTCTTTCAGTAGTTGTTGCAAAAAATCAACGAGCAATCAATTAGCAAGTCTTATCTGTGCATGGGGATAAGCAATGAGATTGCCAAGTTTCAAGTTACAGTACACACACTCAAGTAAATTCTCTTATTCCAGCATATTAACTATATGGGTTTGCTGCTTCTTATTCTCAGACTGTAACAATAGAATGCAGTAGTCAGAATATTCTAGCATTATAGAAGTAGCTGTCCATCATGCCAATCTACTGCATGAGCAAGTTACACTTTGTTTTTTTATATATAGAAAGCAAGCTCTCATAAAACCTAGAGAATTATTCAAAGAATGCAAATGCTGGAACATAAAATGAGGTGTGCCCATCTCAATTTATAATTGCCCCAGCTTGATTAAAATTGCAAGTGTGGATGAAATATTGCTACTGGTGAAAATATTTATCCAGATTGAACAATTGGGTAAACTACACCTGTTTATAGGAAAATGACTGTAAAAGTCACCATCATTCCACTGTGCATAAAATACTGTGAAATAAATACTTTGGAATAAAAAGCTTGCTTTCCGTGTTTTTCTGCATGCTGCTTTTGCTAAGCTCATTCAAAAAGAGTCTTTTCCACTGACTGACCTCACGGCGGCAGCACCAACAGCCCCGCCCAGCAGGAGTCTGTGTGGCCACTGCTGGCCCACTTCTACACACTGTCACCAAGGTGCTGTCTTATAGGAGTCGTTTCTTCACTACCAGGAGAGTTTCAGTTGTTGGAATGCAGGTAAAGAGGGAAGTCACACCATAGGAAACCATGGTCTCATCCAGGTCATTTTAGATTCCAAACCTTGCTGACAAAGTCCTGTGAATTGTTGATGTGATGGGTGGTATTGCCAACTAGAGGAGCTAATAAGGTGGTTGGATGTTTTACAATGTTGTAGGTAACAGTTGATGCTGACAATTGGTCTGAGTGGAGTTCCCTCTGTGGATTTTGGGGAGCCCATATATGCATGGCGTAGCTTCCCCAGAATATAAAGACAGTAGTATTGTGGGTGGTTGATGGCATTGTCTTTCAGTAGTTGTTGCAAAAAATCAATGACTTTTTTCTTGTAAATATTGGTGGGATATCTCTTCAGAATCTCATAGGTGGCAGTGTCCTTCAGAAGACTGTTTACTTTGGCCTTGTTGTCTGTGTTCAGGATGACTGCATCTTCCTTACCTCCTGGCAGGATGGTGATGTTTGCATCTCTTCCTAGGAATGTCACTGCTCTCCTTTCTTGAATTATGAGGTTGGAAGGGGTGTTTTGGCATTAGCAAAGGCTGCAGATACTTTCATCCTTAATTGTTCTGCCAGTTTATTGTTTCTGATGACCGACTCTGGTGCTGAGAGATCTACAACTGGTAGCTGTTCTGGTATGACTGCAAAACCCAGTCCTTTGGCTAAAATATTATCTTCTGTTTGGTAAACTTTGTCAGATTTCTCACCCATTGGAGTTTTCTGAGACTTGTCACTGTTCATCTGTGTTGGTTCTTCTGTTCTGTGTATTTTTTTCTGTCTAAGCTGTAGGGTACAAATGATTTCAGCTCTTGAAGTTTGTGTTCCGCCCTCTCTTTCAAAACCTCAATTGTAAAATTAGTCTGTCATATTCTTTTGTTGAGAAGTTGGGAGCTATGCTTTCTTCAGGATGTTTTCCGTCTTGTGTCCTCTTCACTGTTGATCACAGGCTGTTGGGAATGAGTCTGTGTTGTCTGCCTCTCAAACTGAAACGCAAATGTTCCTGTAGTCTGCAATTTTTTCTAGAAATCCATTCATACTCCTGCACCATTCGAAGGATGTTCATCCCAAAGCCAAATGTTTCCATTGTTTTTGTTCGACGTTATACACCAGAGTCCTTTGGCACTGGGGTGGTTATGAGCACTGTAGGTACAATAAGTAGATGAATTATTAGATACATTGAGAAGGGTAAAAAAAATTAAGACTAGCTCAGAGTCCCCCTCCCAAGTTACATAGTTGATTTTAACACTCATCTTTTGCAATCCTGTCCAACCCCATTGTGTGTTTCATCATAAAGGCTTTTGCCCCACTGACCTTAGATTTTTCTCCTGTGCCTCAGGCTCTCTGCATCAGCAGCCAAGTACAAACTACGGGGCTGCTAAAGCATTGGTCTCAGATGCCTTTGTTAGCACAAATTTCGTCATTCAGTTCCACACAGAATTCAGATTGCGCAGTGGGCTATTCATCACAGACCAACAATGGCAGGAAGGGGCAATGCTCTCCAAATGGGATAATCTGTTAAGTGTTCGAGA
Organism: Thamnophis sirtalis; assembly: GCF_051295495.1. Classification (NCBI taxonomy): domain Eukaryota; kingdom Metazoa; phylum Chordata; class Lepidosauria; order Squamata; family Natricidae; genus Thamnophis; species Thamnophis sirtalis. The sequence goes on along the minus strand of NW_028261385.1, from coordinate 12,199,548 downwards.
CAGGGATTCCCTTGGAAGGCACTATTAGTGGTACAAGATGCAATAGTCCCAATGGGCAGAGCTGGTGAATCCTAAGATATTCTCTGCTTTCTATGTCCAACCACCACCTCAGGGTCGCCAGTTGGCATCTGGGCGCCATTCAAAAATCAGTTTGGCAGCACGTTGGCTCCAGGCTGAGGAACCACCTTCTCTCTCCCATATGCCTCTGCCTATCCAATCAGACCAATCTACACAAGGGTGTTACATGGCAGGACTTTAGAAAAAGGCATTTTGGATCCTTGTCCCTATACTTTGGAGATCCAGTTTGCTCCTTTCCTCCTGGATTTTGAAAGAGGTGCTAAGACCTGGTGGTTCCCTCAAGTCCTGGAGGAGAGTTTGCAGTGACTGAAAGGTAAAATGTAATGAATGCACAACCCTGCATTTTATTATTTATTCTTTTTAAGGTGATTGATTTATGAGAATCTTGATTATTAACCACTCAAGAGCCTTTGAGCATACAAATTAAGTTAATTTGAATCAAACAGATCAGAAGTATTATCACAAAGCAAAATGCTCTTGCAAATATCTGTACAGGAATTGTGCAGAGTCAAGAATAGTCCATCATTTCTGCCCTGTGTGCACAAGTGTCAAAATGATTTTCAAGATTCAGTACACTATACGAGACCCCCATTCCAAGTGAACTCCATTAGCAAAACTGGTTAGAGAAATGCAAGTTACTATTATGACCCTTCATTATTGAGCAAGCTATGCTTGCTATTTTTAGAGAGAACTATGATAACATTTTTATGTTCTTCAGTCATTCAGATACTTTCAGTTCTTCATGACCTGATGAGAACCGGTAGCGGAAATTTTGAGTAGTTCAGAGAACCAGTAAATACCAATTCTGGCTTGCCCCAGAGTTGGGTGAGAATGGAGATTTTGCAATATTCTTCCCCCAGCAGTGGGGAGATAATGGGAATTTTGCAGTATCCTTCCCCTGCCATACCCACCAAGCCATCCCCACAGAACCAGTAATTTAAAAAATTGGAATTTTACCACTGTCTGATGGATATTCTTTTGCCAGGATTGTCTCTGAGTATCTTGTCTCTCGGTGGCCTCTTTTCCAATTGTCAATTAATTTTTCCAGGCATCAAGATCTTGTCCAGTAACACCTGCTTTCATATTACACATCCATTTTATTGACTGCTACTACAAATAGTACCAGTCTTACTACTCTAGAACAACAGGTTGACTGTATTTCTGTAATTCCTGCTGAAAATAACAAATGTTTGCAGCAATTAAATTCAAGTAACAGTTTTGAGAAATATTTTTAGCCTTATATTTGAAAAGTCTCTAATGATTTTTGATTAATAAATTCACATTTGGCAAATGATAGCAATGTTCTCTTCAATTAATTCTTCACTTACTGTATTTTTCGGAGTATAAGACGCAGCTTCCCTCAAAAAAGAGGCTGAAAATCTCGGTGCATATTATACACTGAATACAGCATTTTTTTGACTCCCAAAACCCCACCCCTTCACCAAAATGGCCGTGCATAGCCTTTAGGAGGCTTATAGAGTGCTCCTGGGTACTGGGGAGGGCAGAAATGAGCAAAAAATTGGCTGTTTTAGCTAAATTTCCCCCCCCCAGCCCACAGGAACACTCTATAAGCCTCCTAAAGAATATGCATGCACTTTTGGAAAAAAAACATGCCCGTTTTCCCGAAAAACGAACCATTTTTGGGAGGTCTGCAGAGTGCAAAACCTTTTTTTTTAATTTGCCTCTTCAAAATCTTGGTGCATCTTATACTCTGAAAAATACGATACATTTCATAATGCATAATTCTTAGCCAGTTTATTGAAAGTGCATTCTCTTACAATTCTTAAAGGGAAATAGTGTATATAGATTTCAAGAAATAACCATTCAAATAGGATGAACATTCCATAACAAAGACATATTTCAGATATAGTTCTGTACAGAGTTTTTAATTTATTGAAAATAGGTTGGGCATATTTTAAAAACCTTTTGCAATCAATTGCTGACTCCTGTTTTTCCATTCTAAGATTGCTCCAGGCAATAAAACAAATAAATATTTTTTTTAAAAAAAACAGGCCGTGGCACAAAAAACATCTCTCCAAGTTTTAGCATCTACCTCATAATACTGAAATTCAGACTCATTTTACCATGATGTGCAGATTCTCTTGTATGGCTAACGGTTAAATTTTAAAATTGACAAATTTTGATGGAGATTCTATATAAGCCATTGTTCCTTCTTATATTTTGCTATTACAGAAATCTCGTTTCCAAACACAATTCGAGCAGAAGTAACTCTCAGTTGGGGAGGAAAATCCCAAATCTCCCCAAACTTTCTGAGTCATTGCTTTGAAAATTGAAAAATAATTGAACAGACTAGCTATTTAGGTGCTCAATCTGTAGCTAGTCCTGAAATCCTCAGAATATCCATTAGGTTAGGAGCGCCTAAAAGTTGTAATGAATTCATGAGGAGGAAGAAAAAATATTTAGACAAAAGAAATATTTAGAAATTTTTAAAGCAAAATCACAAAAAGGCAGACCACCCCATTTATGGAGTTGCAAACAGGCGCGACCTTCACGTCTCACACATCCTCCACAGCAAGCTCCAGTCTAGGTCGTTTAATCCAGCCTTCCCCGACCTGGAGCTCCGCACATTAAGCTGCCTGTCCCATTCCCCACCGGGCTGCCCGAAAACGAGGGATGGCTGTCCCCAAACTCCGGCTCTCTTGGCCATTAGCAGCTGAGGGGGGAAAAAAACTCCGGTAGCCCGAGTCTAAGAGGCCTGTCGAGCCCGCTTGGATTCAGAGGCCTTCCGAAGGCCGCGTTGCCGGGGAAACAGGGTAGTTACAGGAAGCGCCTCGGCGGAAGTTCCGCCCCTTCCTACGCGTGGCTCCCTTGGGCAGCGGTGGCGCGAATTGCTCCCCAGATGAGCCAGAAAAGGAAGTGGGTTGCAAGTAGGCTTTCTCGGGGCGGGGCGGGGCAAAGCAGGGGTCGTTCCCGTAGCTCCGCCCTTAGCCTCCTCCATGCCGAGGAGCCAGACCCGCGCTCCCACGGCTCTCCCCAGCGTCGGACTCCAAGTCCCATAATCCACAGTCAGGATTAGGCTGCAAGAGGAGTTGCCACCTGCCTTCATTCTCCGTCCTGGGATCTCTGAGCGGCTCCCCTATCCCAGCCTGGGCTGCAGACAGCCGGACTCTGTGCCCCATCATCCCCAGCCGGCATCACCCAGGTCCAGAGAGGCGTCAAAAAACCAACCCCTCCAGGTCCAAGCATGCCGGCTGGGGATTATGGGACCCTGGATTCCCCGGGAATTGAATGCCCTGCCTCTCTGCACCGTCTCTGCCCGTCTCTTGCCTTGCCTTCCAGCCCCGCGAAGGCCGGTCTTCGCCGGGCGCCGCTGGAAGTGACTGCCCGGGGCGAGAAGGAGGAGGAGTAAGAGGGCGGAGGGCGGGACGGTGGAAGGGGGCGCGGCGGGGTTGTGACTCGCCAACCGAGGACCCCAGCGGGGAAGTCGGTTGGAGAGGAAGCAAAGCACCGCCGCTGCAGCCATGGCTTTGCTCAGAGGTAAGGCAGGAACCCCCCTTCCCCTCTCCAAAAAATAATGGGGACCCTCCCTCCCAATGCTCCCCTTCTTCCTCTTTGGCCTTGATTTTAGGGCAGGATCTTGCAAAGATCCCTTCCCCACCCTCCACTCCAGCAGCTGGGAATGCATACCGTGCTTCCCTTCAAGGACGCCCATTCCCGGGCACGGAAGAGACGTTTTGTGCCCTGCAGTTGCACGACCCGTCCTCTCGCTTTATTTCGTCCCAGCTTTTATCCTCGCGAGACGGAAAAGTGGGGAAAACAAATTGCAAAAGTTGGCTGACGGGGTGATCCCCAGCCAAGTCTTAAGTTAGGCAGGCGAGCTGGTTACTTACTCCCTTCCGTATATGGCTTTTGCCTTCCCAAGGGTGACTTGCTGGCACGTGGAAATCCAATAGTTGATGCCCTCGGTTTTTCTTGCAGTTGTTCGGGTTGATTTTGTTATCCCGGGGAATGCAAAGTTAATTTGGGATTATATTCATGGAGGCTGGGAGGTAATGATTTGCAATCCAATACACTAAACTGCGGTGGTCTCCAACCTTGGCAATTTTAAGACCTGTGGACTTCAACTCCCAGAGTTCCTCAGCCAGCTTTGCTGGCTGAGGAACCCTGGGAGTTGAAGTCCACAAGTCTTAAAGTTGCCAAGGTTGGAGACGACTGCACTAAAGTACTGTAAAGCCAGGTGTAAGGAGTGGGTAGAGAGGCTGTGGGTAGAGAGGCTGGTTTCCTAAGACACTTGGGAGAGGCTGTGGGTAGAGTGGGTAAGGAGTGGGTAGAGAGAGGCTGTGGGTAGAGTGGGTAGAGGCTGTGGGTAGAGTGGGTAAGGAGTGGGTAGAGAGGCTGGTTTCCTAAGACACTTGGGAAGGTTTGCAAATTTGTAGAATGAAGGAATGAAATATTCTTCTAACTTGGAAACAAAAATCTTTTGTACCTGTTGATATTTTAAAAAATCTCCACAAAAAAATTAACAGTTTAACAGTTGGAAGGGACCTTGTAGGTCATCTAGTCCAATTCCCTTGCCCAAATAGGAGACCCTACACCATTTCTGACAAATGGCAGTCCAATCTCTTCTTGAAAGCCTCCAGTGATGAAACTCCCACAACTTCCAAAGGCAACTTCTGCTCCGTCGGTTGGATTGTTCTCACTGTCAGAAAATTTCTTCTTATTTCTAGGTTGAATCTCTCCTTGGCCAGTTTCCATCCATTTAATACAAAATATTAAATGGATATTAATATTATACCAAAGCTAAAAATATCAGGTATTTTAGTGTCTAGGTTTAGCGATGTTTAGTGACTAAAAGTCAAAGTCAATATATAATTGTTTAAAAATAAAAATAAAACCAATTGAGGCTCTCTAATTTTTAAGCAGATTTATTAGATACGAAACTATGTGAACATTACTTTGTGTTAGACTTCAAATGGAAATAGTCTCTCTCTCCCCCCCCCCCCCCCCAACTCATGAGTCCAGTTCAAAATATATGAAGCTGGGGAATAGTAGTGCTTGGTGTTTGGTGGTTAGAATGGGGGGGAAAATAAACTGACAATTGGTGGCCTACGTGGGACTCCCAGGTCTGTATCTGAGGACATTTGGAGAGTGGGAAGAGAGATGTTACATTTTCAAGTAGAGAAATTGTAAAAAAATTATTTAAAAGCAGAGAAATTGGAGATTGTTTCAGAACTACGGATGAAATACTTGAAAGCAAGCCAAAGTCCTCCAGATGTTGCTTAATTTCCAGTAGGCTATAAAATGAATGGTGACAGGTTCTCATAGGTTCTCATAGCTGGAGGACTTTGTCCCAACATCCCATTGCAATGTCTAATGAGTATTGTGCAGCAATTTCGTAATATTGCAGCTCTAGACTGCTTTGAAAAATATTCTGGCAGAATTGTGTGGGTAGGAAGAAGTACAAGTAGTCCTTGACTTGCAGCCATCTGAAGTTACAATGGCACTGAAAAAAAGTAATAACTGGTCCTCGCACTTACAACCATCATGGAATCCCCAAGATCACATGATCCAAATTCAGGTGCTTGGCAACTGGCATGTATTTAGGACAGTTCCAATGTCCTGGGTTTGTGTGTGTGTGCCATATGATTGCTATTTACGACCTTCCAAGGAAGTTTTTGATAATTATTTATTATTATTTATTTGTCTTGTATGCCACCCACTCCTGGAGGACTCCGGGCGGCTCACAAAAGACAAGGGAAAGGGGGGGAACGAGACAAAGACAACATATTAAAAACAAAACCAACATTCACAATTTCTATGGAGGTAGATGCTTCTCAGCTCCCCCCAACCTGCTGGAACAGCCAGGACTTGGTGGCTTTGCGGAAGGCCGGGAGGGTAGTAAGGGTCTGGATCTCAACAGGGAGCTCGTTCCAGAGGGCCGGAGCTGCAACAGAGAAGGCCCTCCCCTGGGGAGTCGCCAGCCGACATTGGCTGGCAGATGGAATCCAGAGGAGACCCAACCTGTGCGATCTAATTGGTCTGAGAGGTAATCGGCAGGAGGCGGTCTCTCAGGTACCCAGGTCCGATGCCATGTAGGGCTTTATAGGTAGCGACCAGCACCTTGAAGCGGATTCGGAGACTAATAGGTAGCCAGTGCAGCTCGCGGAGGATAGGTGTAACGTGGGTGTACCTTGGTGCACCCACAATCGCTCGCGCGGCTGCATTCTGGACTAATTGGAGTTGAGCCAAGAGGTGGCGCAGTGGTTAAATGCAGCACTGCAGGCTACTGCTAGATCAGCAGGTCAGCGGTTCAAATCTCACCGGCTCAGGGTTGACTCAGCCTTCCATCCTTCCGAGGTGGGTAAAATGAGGACCCAGATTGTTGGGGGCAATATGCTGACTCTCTGTAAACCGCTTAGAGAGGCCTGAAAGGCCTATGAAGCGGTATATAAGTCTACTGCTATTGCTATTGCGACTTGCCTTTCTGTATCTGTCCTTGTAATGAATTTGGTTGAGCAACTGAAGGCCAAATAAGAATGGATAGATCTAACACCAAGCTGTGAATGAGTTTTGGGCTGCTCTCTAGTCTGGCATGTCTCAACAAGTAGCAGTATCTACCCAATCTTACCCGGGCTTAGAAGTGAAGGGTTGGGCCTGGTTAATATTTGGGCACCCGAAGTTGAAGATCACCTTTGAAGAGGCCGCCGGAAACTTATTGCCTAAAAACTGCATAGTTCTGTCCATGGAATCAGCAGAATCTTAGCTCAACCTGGAGGCATCTTGAACTTTTACCTTAGCACAGTCACACAGGAGACTTTTTAACAGATACGGTTTTCAATTCACCCAAAAAACTCAGGATTCAGTGCATAATTATTAACCAAGCGTGGATGTTAGCAAACCTTGGAGATTAGAACATCACTAGCCTGACTATATGGGACGCGGTGGCTCAGTGGCTAAGATGCTGAGCAGTTCGACGGTTCTAATCCCTAGCGCCACATAACGGAGTGAGCTCCCATTGTCCCAGCTCTTTCCAACCTAGCAGTTCGAAAGCATGTAAAAATGCAAGTAGAAAAATAGGAACCACCTTTGATGGGAAGGTAACAGCGCGCCTTCGGTGTTTAGTCATACCAGCCACATGACCACAGAGACGTCTTCGGATAGCGCTGGCTCTTCGGCTTTGAAACGGAGATGAGCACCGCCCCCTAGAGTTGGGAACGGCTAGCAAATATGTGCGAGGGGAACCTTTACCTTTAGCCTGACTATAGTTAGTGTCAGCCTCTGCTTTGCTGCTGCTTCGGCTGCCATTGAAACGGGGAGGGAGGGCATGGTATTTGGGAGGGGTTACTAATTGTGCTGGAGGAAGATTCTGGAGTTCTGCTGCCTGTCGGACTACGCATGCGGAGGAGGTTCCCGCCAAGGCTAACGGCACCGACATTCCATCTTGGTGATGCCTTTCGAAGTATCTCACACCTGACACTTGGGAGAATTATGATTGGACTGTAACTGGGATGCCAAGGGGAGGGGAATGGGTTATTCTATATATCATTTGCTTTCGCGCCTAAATAATCAGTCTTCGCTTTGCTACACTTCTAATCATTTATAATTAGTAAAAGTACACTTGATTTCTACCTATGGATTCTCGTGGTCTTCTTTCCTAATTACTCAATGAAGAGGTGCTGACAGTTAGCTTTCTATGTTTTGAGAAAGAGATATATAGATAGTCCTCAGCTTATGACTGGTTGCTTAATAACCATTCAGAGTTATAAAGGACTTAAAAAAAAAGACTTACAACCTAGATTCGAAGAGCCAAGGTGGCGCAGTGGTTAAATGCAGCACTGCAGGCTACTGCTAGATCAGCAGGTCAGCGGTTCAAATCTCACCGGCTCAGGGTTGACTCAGCCTTCCATCCTTCCGAGGTGGGTAAAATGAGGACCCAGATTGTTGGGGGCAATATGCTGACTCTCTGTAAACCGCTTACAGTATTACAGTATTTTTTTTTCCTGTTAAACAGAACGTGCCAGGGCTTTTGGCTTGACCCAATACCACTTTTCTTACTATCCTGTCAAGTGCTACTTTAAGAAGGAAGAAATTCCTTCTTAAGTTCCACCATATTGAATGAAAGCCTTTCCACAGCTTATCAGAAAACTGGCTCCCTCAGACTTCAGATATTTATGGCTCTCAGACTTTAAACTTATGAACAAATATTAGCCGCATCACCTAACCTTTGGAAGCAAACTAGGTTTTGAAAGTGAGATGAATATAGATGAGCTGGGTTAAGGAATGTTAGGAGCTAGGAAGAATCTAGGAAATGGCATATTTTGGCATCTTCACAATTTTGCAAGGTCCCTTCCAACTCTCTTATTCTATTTCTGTCTACAAATATATATGTATATAGGTTTAAACCGAAGTACTTTATTTTTCTGCCAATCAGGAAAACAAGGTCTCCCTTATATTTTCCTATCCCCTCTCTTTAGCATTTCCCCCCTTTAATGACTAGGGGCTAGTTAATCTAAGCTAGTTAATACCTTAACTCCTTAAATATTTATACTTGTGAATGGAATGGCTAGTGATTAATCTTTTTCTCCTAAGCTCCTGTGCATATTTTCTTAACCACGCCCCAAAATTAAATCTGATAATATCTTCTGTGTTTTACGATGTTGAGAATTTACTATTCTAGAGATGGTTGGTCCTCACAATAGTCACATGTTTCGTGGGCTTTTGAGGGAAAGTAACGTCAGAAAAGTGGGTTAAAATGCTTTCTGAGTTACATCATTTAGGAAAGGACAGTTCCAGTAGCTTGAAATTGAGAAGGGTGTAGTAACTTTAATAACAATTAGGTAATTTGGACTGACGGGGATGTTATTAGGTATCATGATTGTATTTTATTTCTCAGTCTGACCCTTCTGCATTAACTATAGTCCTAAGTTTGAGGAATGGAACTCTTCTGCTGAAATTTCTAGTATCAGATTATGCAGAAAACCTCACACAATATAACGGGGTCTCCAAACTTGGCAACTTTAAGACTTGTGGACTTCAACTCCCAGAATTCCCTAGCCAGCACTGACTAGGGAATTCTGGGAGTTGACGTCCACAAGTCTTAAAGTCACCAAGTTTGGAGACCCTTGCAATGTATAACATCAGATTGGTCTAGAAAGTCAGAAAATCAAAAGGATTATACGTATAGATAGACCTGATTTATGACCATTATTGAGCCTGGAGTTACGGTTATAAATCGTGTTGGTTGTTAAAGAGGCCTGATTGACCTGATTTTAATACCATTTTATTCTGGCAATCGTTACAATGAATGCCGAAGTCCTTAAGCAAAGCCATTGCCCACAATTGGTATCTTTCCCTCTGAAATTGGAAGTAAATGCCACTTCCTGGGAAAACATCCTGTAAATCTCAGTCATTTGACCATACGTCACTGCAAACTGTTACAAATGTGTGCTGGTTGCCAGTCACACAAAATGTGACCGTGTAACTATAAGGGAAAAGGGATATGGTGGCTCATTGGCTAAGACACTGATTTGTCGATCAGAACTTCGGCGGTTCGAATCCCTAGCGCCGCATAACGGAGTGAGCTCCCGTTACTTGTCCCAGCTTCTGCCAACCTAGCAGTTCAAAAGCACGTAAAAATGCAAGTAGAAAAATAGGAACCACCTTTGGTGGGAAGGTAACAGCGTTCCGTGCGCCTTCGGCATTTAGTCATGCCGGCCACATGACCACGGAGACGTCTTGGAGACAGCGCTGGCTTTTCGCCTTTGATTTAAGATTTAAGATTTAGTTTATTTGTATGCCGCCCTTCTCCGGGAGGGACTCAGGGCGGCGAACAACTCAAAAGGGGAAAAGGGGATACAAACACAATACACGCAATTAAAATACACAAGAGTCATACAGCCATACAAGTCGAGAGGGGAGGGGAACTCATCAACCCCAGGCCTGCCGGCACAGCCAGGTTTTGACGGCTTTCCGGAAGGCCTGGAGAGAGGTGAGGGTCCGAATCTCCGCGGGGAGTTCATTCCAAAGGGCCGGAGCTGCTACAGAGAAGGCCCTCCCCCGGGTGGTAGCCAGATGGCATTGGCTGGTAGACGGAACCCGGAGGAGGCCGACCCTGTGCGATCTAACGGGTCTATGGGAGGTAATTGGCAGCAATTACCAGTAATTGAAACGGAGATGAGCACTGCCCCCTAGTGTCGGGAACGACTAGCACATATGTGCAAGGGGAACCTTTACCTTTAAGGGAGGCCAGCATTCTGAACTTTGAATCCAGATCATAAGTACCTTTTGGAGATCTGTAGTAACTTGGAACAATCACTAAGTCGTCATAAGACGATGATAACCTGTATTCAAAGATGAAAAGCAAACCTATTCACAAAATGATTGATGCATTCCTTTAACTCAGAGGGAGGGAGGTGCATAGAATTGCAGCCTCTCTGCTTTATCATCCCATGTCTCTCTAAAGATTTTTCCGTACGTTGAAAGAATGGGGCCCAGGGTCAACTCTTGCAAAGTTGGGAAGAGTACGTAACTGACAAAGCCAGAAAAAGCCATTTGGGCCTTTGATTGCAGAGACGTCTTCAAAAATGCATCTCCTGCAGTTATTAACCAGCTGAACAATTTACAAGGAAAGAAGCCATTGCTCTAGTTATCAGACTTAAAGCTTTTGATGATTTAAAGGTTAATCCCAAGATCTTAAATTATGCTGAGTAAGCAGTTGGCAAACCAGTGCAGATCTTTCAGTGAAGACATTAAGCAACCCATCTACCATATACTGGTTAAGAGCCTTATAATTCAGTAAAAAGTTTCTGGAATATTCAGAAGCTGGTTCCTTACTTTGATCTGCCTAACACATGTTTTACCTTATTAGTCATTTTGATTAGTTCTAATTAAGTTGGCTGCATTTATTATTTATGCTATACTTCTAAAATAATTCCCATATTCCTCAGTTAGCTCAGCTGGAAAGAACACTGATCAAAATACCCTGTTGATGTGGGATTGATAGGTTTCCTTTTCAAAAAGCATGGAAAAATAGTGACCACAAACCAGTGGTGGGATTCAAATAATTTACCAACCAGTTCTCTGCTCTAGTGACCATCTGGGTAGGCGGGGCTCAGTGGTCATGTGACCGTGTGGGCATGGCCAAGTCAATGTCACTCAGGTCGATGGGCACTTCGCCTTAGTTGTTACAATGGTAATAAGGGTTAATTGGAGAGGCAGTTTCTGTAGGCTAGAAACACCACCAGAATGTTTCCTTCCTGCCTTCCTTACAGGATTAGTCCTGGAAAGTGGGAAAAAACAAAAGATTTCTTCTAACAACCAGTTCTCCGAACTGCTTAGAAAGTTACCAACCGGTTCTCCCAAATAGGTGCGAACTGGCTGAATCCCACCACTGCTACAAATGCTGCCCATTTAGAATAGCAAGATTTAAGAAGACAGCTTGAAGTGTTAACATTTAAATATACTGAGGAACTACCATATTTTTTGAACTATAAGACGCACCGGTGTATAAGACACACCAAGATTTTGAAGAGGTAAGTAAAAAAAAAAGTTATTGTCCTCCCCGGCCCTCAGGAGCACTCTGCAGGCTTCAGCAGGGTTGGGGGAAGGTAAAAAGACCCACATTTTTCACTGAAATGGGGACATTTTTCCCTTTCCCTAGCTCTGCTGAAGCCTGCAGGGTGCTTCTGGGGGGTGGGGGAAGGCAAAAACACCCCTATTTTTCCAAAAAACAGCCAATTTTTCACAAAAATGGTGATGAAAGAAATGTCCTTCTGGGTTTGGCTCCAAGTGGGGGAAAAGACACTGGAGACATGGAGGCTGCTTGGAAAGATGGTTTATTGGTGGACAGGATTGAGTCCTGAACAGAAAAGGTGATCACATGCTTCAGTGTTGGTGGAGAAGAAGAGAAGGGCTGAAGGAGGGGCTTGCTAGGCTTTTTATAACCTGTTCAGTCCCACCTCTCTGTTTCCTGTTCCTGTGTAAGAAATGTATTCTGGTTGGTTGTCAGACTCCCATGAGGCCATGCAGGGGCTACTCTCTAGGCTGTGTTTTGAATCCAGGTTTGGTTGAGTTCTCAGATGCCATGTGGTCAGTTGGGTAAAGTTCCTTAATCCCATCCCCCTGGAGCTGCAGTGGAGAAGTCTTTATTATGTAAAGGGACTAACTTGGCCTTCTTAATGGCCCATTGACAAAGAGGGATGGGCAGGAAGCTACAGGCAGCTATTCTGTCTTTTAAAACATGTTTCTGCCTTTTCAATATTTCCTAGGATATTTCATTTTTCTGGGAGAGGCCTGGGTGATAACTTCCTACAATGGGATATGGGGGTGGGGCTTCGGGAGGCCAAAAATGGCTGTATTCGGTCTATAAGACGCACCAACATTTCCACCCTCTTATGGGGGGGGAGGTGCATCTTATACTTCGAAAAATATGGTAGTTGTTTTGGAAGAATATGACCAACTGATCATTGGCATCTTATTAAACAATGAGTATATTTGGTTCCTCTGATCAATCAAATAGCACCACAAGGCCCTATTGCTTGGGTGTCAAACTCAAGGCCCAGGGGTTGGATCTGGCCCGCAGGGTGTTTAGATCTAACCCACGGGCCCACCCTAAAAACAGCGAAGGACCAGCCCGTGGTGCCTCTGCCAGCAAAAACGGAGCTCGGGGATGCAGCGTGGGGCCCTCCTGAACTCTGTTTTTGCAGGCAGAGGGCTGCAGGAGGGCATCGTGGCAGAAAACAGAGCCTCAATGAGTGACATTGAGATGGCCACGCCCACTGGTCTCCAAGGTCAAACACAACCCTGATGCGGCCCTCAATGAAATCAAGTTTGACACCCCTACCCTATTGTATACAGGTAGTTCTTGACTTAACACCAGTTCTCTTAGTACCTATTCAAAGTTACAACGGCACTGAAAAAAGTGACTTATGACCATTTTTCACACTTGCAACCATTGCAGCATCCCCATGGTCATGTAATTTACATTTGGAGGCTTGACAACTGACTCGCATTTATGACGGTTGCAGTGTCCCGGGGTCTCATGATCATCTTTTGCAACTTTCTGACGAGCAAAGTCCATGGGGAAACCAGATTCGCTTAACAACTCTGTTACTAATTCAACAACTGCAGTGATTCACTTAACATATGTGGCAAGAAAAGTCGTAACATGGGACAAACTGTGCTTAACAAATTTCTCACTTTAGCAATATATATTCTGGGCTCAATTATGGTCGTAAGCTGAGGATTACCTGTATTTTTAAATACTGTAAATCTTTTTCAAAGCCAGCAAACCCAGTTCTCTTAAATTACCAGGGCGTTAAAAGGGAAGATTTAGAACTGCTAAGAACCACAGTCTGTGAAAATGCTTCAAATGCAAAGTCTTGGAGCATGGAAGCACTGCAACTTTTTAAAGCAGCCGTGCCTTTTCCCAGGATTTCCCAGGGCTCCACCACAGCACAATCATGGAAAAAGCCCTTTCACTTAGTTTAAAGAGCTGCAGCAGGTGATAGAAGCATACTTGTGTGTTCTGACTCCCCCCCTCCGTATGCCGAGGCACTCCAAGACATGATTACTGCTAGACAATTTATTCACAGTAAATTAACACACTGACAAGACCTGGGCAGCAATCCAGACTTCCAAGATAAGAAATACACCTGAGAGCTTCTCCAGCGTTGGTATATTAGTTGAATCCTGCAAACAGCTTCCTCCCAAAGTCTCTCCTTATATACTCTCTTGGGAGGAGCCTAATTACAACCACCTGGGTCCAATTATCTTCTGTATCTGCGTAGTTGCTCTCGGCGTTTATCTGCCCGCCTTTGCCTGGCGTCCGGGACCAACTCTCTTTGGCTTTCACCACTGCTCCACACCTCAGGCACCTCCTGGTGGCCAACCAGCCTCTCTGGTCCCTGCTCGGAGTCTGAACCCTGTCCAGGATCCCCCACATCTTCCAGAGCCCACACATAGGGCCCCTTGCTGTCGGAGTCTGTTTGCAGCTCCACCAGCTCCTGCTGGGCCACAACACTTGTGCTTATTCCCAAATATCTATGGAGATTTTCTGACATCCAGGTCCTGGTTGTCCCAAAGGTGCTTTTTCAAGAAGCAACTGGATTTTCTAAATTTTCTTTGCAGATGTTTCTCTTCTCATCCAAGAAGCTTCTTCAGTTCTGAGTTGGAGCTGTGCTTTCTTCTCAGAACTGAAGAAGCTTCTTGGATGAGAAGAGAAACATCTTCAAAGAAAAACCAGAAAGTCCAGTTGCCTCTTGAAAAAATACCTTTGGGTTGTTCCCAAGTACTTTTTTGGGCTTTCAGATGGAAACTTTGCACAGTCCTTGACTTACCACAATTGAGGCAGCTTTAATTGAGCTCAGAATTACATATTACTACTGCAATGCGCTCTACATGGGGCAGCCATGGGACAGCCCTTGAAGAGCATTCGGAAACTTCAGCTCATCCAGAATGCAGCCGCACAAGAGATTGTGGGTGCACTTCGGTACACCCACGTTACACCTATCCTCCGTGAGCTGCACTGGTTACCGATTGGTCTTCAGATACGCTTCAAGGTGCTAGTCGTCACTTATAAAGCCCTTCATGGTATTGGACATGGGTACTTGAGAGACCGCCTGCTGCCAATTACCTCCCAAAGACCCATTAGATCTCACAGGGTTGGCCTCCTCCGGGTGCCATCTACCAGCCAATGCCATCTGGCTACTACCCGGGGGAGGGCCTTCTCTGTGGCAGCGCTGGCCCTTTGGAACGAGCTCCCCGCAGAGATTCGGACCCTCACCTCTCTCCAGGCCTTCCGAAAAGCCGTTAAAACCTGGCTGTGTCGGCAGGCCTGGGATTGATGAGTTTCCTTCCCCTCTCGATTGTGTGTCTGTTGGTTATTTTAAATGCTTGTATTTGTAGTTCTTGTGTTTCCCTTCCCCTTTGGGTTTGTGAGCCGCCCTGAGTCCCGCTGGGAATAGGGCGGCATATAAATAAAACTAAACCTAAACCTAAACCATATATAAGCTGTGCTGGTTGTTAAGCAGGACACCATGTGACCGTGCCCAATTTCACGACTATTTTTGCAGCAATCATAAAGCAAATGTCATGATTATAAAACTAAGGCCACAGTCATTATGTGGATCCATTATCCACAATGAGTTGTTTTTGTTTTTGCTGGAAACGGAAATTCCAAACTATCATAAATTGTGTGTGTGTGTGAGAGAGAGAGAGGGGATATCAGAACATCAAATCCGGGTTATAAGCAGTAGCATTGGAGTGGTTCATAATTTTGAATGGTCATTAAGCGACCAGTTGTAAGCGAGTACTATCTGTACAGTAAGATAACAGTTAATTTGAAAGGGCAGCCATCAAATGAGATGTTGGACTGCTCACAACTCTAAAT
Organism: Thamnophis sirtalis; assembly: GCF_051295495.1. NCBI lineage: Eukaryota > Metazoa > Chordata > Lepidosauria > Squamata > Natricidae > Thamnophis > Thamnophis sirtalis. The sequence goes on along the minus strand of NW_028261385.1, from coordinate 12,184,121 downwards.
AGAAATGATCCTTTGTTGCTTTTGTTGAGAAGAGTATAGTTTTATTAAAGATCAAGTGTATTGCAGCATTGCATAGCCAGAACTGAGAATTGTGCTCCAAAAGTCCCAAGTTCTACTTTTCCCTCCTAAACTGTCTCTCATTGCCCATCCCAGCTTGACCAATCAAGTTCATGCAAGTTGTTTTCATAACAATCAGTCCAAGTGCAGTTTGGAATGCATCTCCCTCCTTGAGGCAGCATCTTGAGGAGGTACAGCATCTACTTCCGATTTCCCAAACATCCTCCTTTTCATTCCCCCTTCCCACAGTTTATGGCAATCTGTTAATTCCCAGCAGCACAGCACAGCAAGTATAAGGTGGCAGCTGACGATGTGCAGATTTTTCCAGTACATGGAGGAAACAGGTTCATATCGGTGCTAACTCAGCATTTCAATGAAACCCCCCACATTTCAGTGCCCGCTGTAAAATCTGTGTGCATCAAATTCTGCTGACTGTCAGGCCTGCATTTATATTCCTTTTAGAATTTTGGCCTGCCACACTTTCTCTTATTTTCTTTATGCTGTTTCATTAGTATAGTCGATGGGAGGGGGGAATAGACAGGAGTGAGATTGTGGAATGTATTGTTTTCATTCTTTACTAGAAGCCAAGGTCATCCTTTGTCTCCGCACCAGTACACCTGACCGGAAGAAGCTGAGTGTGGATGCCAGCGTGGAAAAAGAAGATTGGACCATGTGATGGATTGTGGGTGTGGGGACAAGATCATGAACTTTTAACTGGGTGGAATTCTGATGTCATTTCCAGTATTGGGATTAACACAGATGTGCCTAAGATGTCTGCTTTATTAAATTGGAATCAAAAGGATCGTTTTGCCTTGGACTCTGATTTAATTCTACATGATCCTTGGAATGCTGACACTGACATTCTCAAAAAACTCTTGGGATCTCTTTCATATATCTAACTACTGTACCATTCTATCCCGTATAGATCAAGAAGGCCTAATGTTTTGTGTGACTTTGCAATCCCTTGCTTTATGAATTTGACAAAACAGAAGATAAACTTGATCTGTTAGGAGTATGGAAGCAATCTAAACTCGATACAGAAAAAAAATTCAGGATTTCTTGTGAAAGGCACCAAGATGTTGAATCGCCACCGGTGAAATTTGCTTTGTGCTATAATATATTTTATTTTCATAGCAGTTTTCTTGATTGTTTCAACAGTTATCCTGTACGTCAAGGAGGCGGCCATTGAATCAATAAACTAAATGAAATTTGGACTAGACCAGTATTTCTCAAACTAAACAACTTTTCAGATGTGAGGGTTTCAACTCCCAGAATTCCCCAGCCAGCTGTGCTCATTAGGAAATTCTGGGAGTTGAGTTTCACACATCTTAAAAGTTGTGAAAGTGGAGAAGAACTGATCTAAATAAACAGTGGTAAGATTTTATATAAGGCACTTTCATATTTCCCATGTTTTGTCTCCTAGGAATATTCATTGTTTCTGCCAAGAGGACTCCATTTGGGGCTTATGGCGGCCTGCTTAAGGACTTCACCGCCACGGATCTTGCCGAGATTGCGGCTCGATCAGCCTTGTCTGCTGGCAAAATATCTCCAGAAATCATTGACAGCGTAATTGTGGGCAACGTCATGCAGGTTGGTACAACTTGGCAGTTGCCAGTCTCCCTGACCAACACACCATTCTGTGTCTGTTCTTGTTAGTTGCTCCGTTACAGAGAAACCAGAAATTCATTGGTGGAGCCTCTCGTATTCCATCAGGTCCAGGGCCGGATTTTCCTATAGGCTAACTAGGCTTCAGCCTAGGGCTTCAAGATCAAGAGGGGCCTACATTCAAATTGTTAGCAAAATTAAAATTACACTATTCTAAAAACAGTGAACACTAAAACACTGAACCGAAAATAAGGAGAAATTCTACGCATATGACTAATAAACAAACATAAAAATGTATTGGTTACGATCGTTCCAGCGCTGTGGTAGTTGGGGAGCCCGCCCATGTTCCCGGCACCGGCGGTCAGGCGAGAGGCGTGGCCGCTCCCAGTAGCCGCCCCGTCGACGCGGAGCCCACTAGCGGCCAGGAGGGTGAGGGCGAGGGGGCCGAGCCGGGCAGCTGAGCGCAGCAGGGGAGGTGGCTGGCCTTGCTGCCTTTGCCGCAGAGCAGAGCCGCCTTCCGTCGGGAGGCCAGCTATATATATTGATATATATTGATATATATCACAGTAATGATGTATTTTATTGTCTCTCATGTAATTTACAAACTTAAAAATGGGAGGTGAAAGGGCCTCATAAGTGGAATAGCCTAGGGCCTCTTTTCATCTAAATCTGGCCCTGATCAGGTCCCTCACCAAACCGTTTCTTTTTGGAACATTTGGGTAACTGAATTTGCTAGCATTGTAAAGTGTATTGTCAGTGGGATCATTATATCACCAAGCGATGATATCACGATAAGTAGTGTTCTTTTCTTCTTCACAATTTCTGTTTGAATTTTGCATTAACAAGGCAACGATCAATGTGTTTAAACCAAAAAAACTTTTTTTACTGAGCTCATTCATCTTTTTTAAAGTAAATTGCATAAACAATAGCAATGAAAGAAGGAAAATAAAGGTGCCAGTAGTCCTCAACTTACAACAGTTCACTTAGTGACCATTTGAAGTTACAATGGCATGGGAAAAAAGTGTCTTGTGACCATTTTTCACACTTACAACCGTTGTAGTATCCCCGTGGTCACATGATCAAAATTCAGAATCTTGGGAACTGATTCATATTTATGACTGTTTCAGTGCTAGGGGTCATGTGATCCACTTTTGCGACCTTCCGACAATCAGTAGGAAAACCAGATTCGTTTAACAACGGTGTTACTAATTTAACAACGGCAGCGATTCACTTAAGAACTCCGGCAAGAAAGTTTGTAAAATGGGGCAAAACTTACTTAACAAATTTCTCATTTAGCAACATAAATTCTGGGCTCAATTGTGGTTGTAACTCAAGGACTACTGGTATACAAGATTACTCATTTAGTGACCATATTCAGCGATTGTTTGAAATTACAGTGCTGGGTTTTATGACCAGTCCTTACAACTGCAATTGTCACATTGTTGTCACATTCATGTGAACATGATTTGCTTTTATTCACTTCTACAAATAGATAGGAACGTCATCTTCAACCACACGACTTAGTTTTTAAGCAGAATTTGACAGGTTAATTTTCTCATTTTTTTTCCCCCTTGCAGAGTTCTAGAGATGCTGCTTACCTCGCGCGACATGTTGGCTTACGTATTGGAGTGCCAATCCCAATTCCTGCCTTAACCATCAATAGATTGTGTGGATCAGGCTTCCAGTCTATTGTTAATGGATGTCAGGTACTAATATCCACTCAATTATTTTGCTCCATTCTTGGTCACTCTATTCCAGTGTTTCTCAACCTTGGAGACTTGAAGTCCTGTGAACTTCAAGTCTCCAAGGTTGAGAAACACTGCTCTATTCTCTCTTGCAGTTTAGGTTTGTACATACGGTTATTCTGCATCGTGTCATGCAGAGATTGGAATTGTTCGCCTGCTTTTCAGAAGAGCCAAGGTGGCACAGTGGTTAAATGCAGCACTGCAGGCTACTTCAGCTGACTGCAGTTCAGCAGTTCGGCTGTTCAAATCCCACCAGGCTCAAGGTTGACTCAGCCTTCCATCCTTCCGAGGTGGGTAAAATGAGGACCTGGATTGTTGTTGGGGACAATGTGCTGACTCTGTAAACCGCTTAGAGAGGGTTGAAAGCCCTATGAAGCGGTATATAAGTCTAACTGCTATTGCTATTGCTATTTTTCATGTACATATTTTTTTTTAAAAAATGTTTTGATCGCTCTACTCTTTCAAAGTAAAAAAAAAAAAAAAAGATCTGATAATTTAGATCAGGGGTCCCCCAACCCACAGTCTGTGGACCGACACCGGTCTGTGACATGCCAGAAACCGGTCCGTGCAAACAAGAAAAGCCCCATCTCTGGGATGCAGGCAGCAAGCAAAATCACGCGCCCTCTGGTCCATGGGAAAAAACTCTCCACGGAACCAGTCCCTGGTCTCCAAAAGATTGGAGGATGCTGGTTTACATAGTTGTGTGTTTCATATGTACTTTCATATGAGCCACGGTGGCGCAGGGCAGAGATGATATTCAGAAAAGTTCTGACCAGTTCTGGAGAACCGGTAGCAGAAATTTTGAGTGGTTCAGAGAACTGGTAAATACCACCTCTGGCTGGCCGCGCCCCATCTATTCTCGAGTCCCAGCTGATCGGGAGGAAATGGGGATTTTTCAGTATCCTTTCCCCGCCACGCCTACCAAGCCACACCCACCAAGCCACGCTCATAGAACCGATAGTAAAAAATGTGAATCCTACCACTGGCGCAGTGGTTAGAGTGCAGTACTGCAGGTTACTTCTGCTGCCTGCAATTTGGCAGTTCGAGTCTCACCAGGCTCAAGGTTGACTCAGTCCACCATACTTCCAAGGTGGGTAAAATGAGGAGCCAATTGTTGGGGGCAAGAGGCTGACATTGTAAACACCGCTTAGAGAGGGCTGTAAAGCACCGTAAAGTGGTGTACAAGTGCTAAATGCTATTGTCCATCTAATGTGCTTTTCTTTCCTCTAAACTCAAATCAGGAAATTAGCGTTAAAGATTCTGAAGTGGTGCTTTGTGGTGGCACGGAAAGCATGAGCCAGGCGCCTTTTGCTGTTCGAAATATGCGATTTGGAACAAAACTAGGAGTTGATCTCCAGGTTAGTGCTTTGCGCCCATCCTGTTGTGTTTGCGTTTTTTGTTTGAAACCGGGACATTCTCTCCTTAAGGAACCCTGAGTCATATCTCTGGATCGCATAAAATTACACCAAAGAAAATTAGTCTGTCTCATAAGATCAGGGCTGTCAAGCTCAATTTCATTGAGGGCTGCATCAGGGTTGTGTTTGACCCCCGGGGGACGTGGGGAGGGGGGGGCATGGTCAGGTCGACATCCATTTACAGCTGTCACAGCCTCTTGCAGACTTCTGCCAGCAAAAACAGAGCTCAGGGGGACACACACGGCCCTCCCGAGCTCCGTTTTTGCTGGCAGAGGCACCGCGGGCCAGCCCTTCGCTGTTCCCAGGGGGGGCCCTGTGTTCCAGATCTAAGCACCATGGAGCCAGATCCAGCCCAGGGACCTTGAGTTTGACACCCCTGCATTAGATGTTACTCTATTTACAGTGTAAGGAATTGTATGAACTAACGTACATCATTTGCATTCTGATTCTTTCGATTTACTTTCATGCCCGTGTAGCAATATTTGGCTGAGCTCAGAAGCTAAGCAGGGTCATCCCTGGTATGTATTGGAATGGGAGAGCTCTGTAGGCTAGCCTTGAGAAGTAAAAAAACAAACAGATAAACTCTGAAGATGGCAAACCCAATTCCACAAAAAGATAAATACAAATACAATAGCAGAGTTGGAAGGTCCAACCCCCTGCCTAGGCAGGAAACCCTATACCATTCCAGACAAATGGCTATCCAACATCTTCTTAAAAACTTCCAGTGTTGGGGCATTCACAACTTCTGGAGGCAAGTTGTTCCACTGATTAATTGTTCTAACTGTCAGGAAATTTCTCCTCAGTTCTAAGTTGCTTCTCTCCTTGATTAGTTTCCACTCATTGCTTCTTGTTCTACCCTCAGGTGCCTTGGAGAATAGTTTGACTCCCTCTTCTTTGTGGCAACCCCTGAGATATTGGAACACTGCTATCATGTCTCCCGTAGTCCTTCTTTCTATTAAACTAGACTTACCCAGTTCCTGCAACCGTTCTTCATATGTCTTAGTCTCCAGTTCCCTAATCCTCTTTGTTGCTCTTCTCTGCACTCTTTCTAGAGTCTCCACATCTTTTCTACATTGTGGAGACCAAAACTGAATGCAGTATTCCAAGTGTGGCCTTATCCAGGCATTATAAAGTGTATTAACACTTCACGTGATCTTGATTCAGATCATGTGTTATCAGCTGCTGTCATTACCTTTTAAACATGTGTACAATTCCTAAAATAAAATATTTGTGCATTGCGGACTACAGTAGATAGGCCCAGCCTTTCTCCTTCAGAAGTCAGCACTTAGCCTTTCATGGAACAGATCAAAAATGATACAGACCCAGGACAAAATGTTGCCGCCTTTTGTGTTATTAACCTCTTGCTAATACAGGTAGTCCTCAAGTTACGACCACAATTGAGCCCAATATTTATGCTGCTAAGTGAAATTTGTTAGGGGAGTTTGCCCCATTTTACGACTTTTCTCGACCACCGTTGTTAAGGGAATCCGGATTCCTCGTTGACTTGCCAGAAGGGACACGGCAACTGACATAAATATGAGCCTCTCTTTAGCTAAGCTTTTAAATTTTGATCATGTGGCCCTGGAGATTGCTGCAGTGGTTGCAAGTATGAAAAACTGTCATACGTCCCTTTTCCCCGTGCCGTTGTAACTTTGAATGGTCACTACATGGACTGTTGTAAGTCGAGGATTACCTGTACTTTTTTACAGTAAATCACTGTTCTAATATATTCTCTTACTCCCTTCCTCTTTGCCAATTCTCACTGGCATACATTAGTGGAGAAGAGGCAACATGAATGATGTATCTTTATTTATTTAAAACATCTGAAGGGCCTTGTATGTTCTCCAACACATAAAAAAGACAAAAATGTGTTCTGACCTAGGTTTCCTTAAAAAACAAGAAGCAAAGTCTTAGTTCCAGCAAAACCCCTTTTATTTACATGACTGTGACTTCCTGTCATTCACAGTCCTCAAGGCTTCACAAACAGTCTTTCGGAGGAATGTTTATCAGCAGGAACTTTATCTTGTTTGGCAAGCTGCCAAATAACTAGTTTCCAAATAATTGAATGAACAAACTGTTTCCTGAAAAAGCCCCCCCCCCTCGTTTGCTCCTTTTTTGTTTCCTGGGAGGCGGGGGGGGGAGGCAATCACCTCCAAGGTGTGACTTTACTCCCAAGTCGGCCCTGCTTTCTTAGTTGTTCTTGTCTTCTGGCAGCTCTGCGCATGCGCCAGAGGTGGGTTCCTACCACTTCGCACCTATTCGGTAGAACCGAATTCGTCAAATCTACCGAACCGGTTAGAAGAGGTTCCACCAGTGGACCCGGAAAGCAGGCCACACCTACAGAAGAGGTTCCAAAAAAATTTGAAACCCACCACTGCACGCACGCGCACACACACACACAGAAAGAGAAAGAAAGGAAGAAATAAATAATGAAAGAAAAAAGAAAGAAAAAGAGTGAGAGAGATGAAAGAAAGAAAAAGGGGATGGAGGGACAAAAGGAAGGAAAAAGAGAGAGGGGGGGGAAGAAAAAAAGAAAACACATGGCCGGCAAGCCACTCCCACCAGGTCACATGGCCGGCAAGCCACTCCCACAAAGGAGGCCACACCCATAGAGTAGGTTCCAAAAATTTTTGAAACCCACCACTGGCATGCGCACACAGGGAACAGGCTCCAGCCTCACTGTTGTCTAACTTTCTCTCTGCCTCTGACGCAGAGCCCTCGTTTGAGCTTTCCTCAGTCTCCAGGACTGGGCCATGTTCTTCCCCAACCTCCTCACTGTCCGACTCTGCCACAAAAAAGGGTTTTAAACCCCTTTAAAAGCACTATCCACTTCCGGTCACACAACCCCAAATGCCGAATTGTCCTCTCCTCTTTTCCCAACCCAGCATTCGAAGGCAAAGCCTCAGCTTTAGGGAAGCAGAGGTATGGAAAAGCCTTACTCTCTCGGACTCAGATAATTCTGGGAATTGAAGTCCAGCCATCTTAAAGTGGCCAAGTTGAGAAACTCTTAGCAAAGCTATAGAAACATCAGTGATAAGATAAGGCCAATGAAGAGAGGGGCCTTGTAGGGCGGGGAACTTAAGTCTGCTCCCAATCCCAGTAGCCTTGCTTTCAAAACAAGGGACAGCACTGCCGGATTGTCTGAGGGGGAAATATTCCCCCAAATTGGCAGTTTCTTTAATTTTATGTTGGGAAAATTACTTCTGGCCACTATCCAAGTTTCTGCTCTCTCTTGTTTTGGGATCAAAGGCAAAAAGTACAAATGAAACCTGAAAACCATCTGTAAGGTGAGAAAGCCAATTTAAAGGCATTTCTGCAGAGATTCTCGTAGTCTTCAAAGCATTTTCCCTCCACCCCACTTTAATAAGTAAGAGTAACATTCAGAACTTTAGATTTTAGGATAGGGGACAAATCCTGCACGTACGATTTTGCAGGTATGTCCATTTTGAGAATTCTGTGCTTACTCTAAGAATGTTCGGAAACCCCCCCAGCTTCCAGTGCAATTTTGTGTGGGTCTTTGTGTGTGTGTGAGAGAGAGAGAGGGAGAGGGAGAGGGAGGGAGGGAGGGATTTGGGCATTCTTTCCCAGCCTTCTAAAGATCCCATAATTCCCAACCCACATTTTGTCATGCCAGCTCTTCATTGTGATAGTTGCTCTCCCAGATCTGGAAGGTAGCAGGTGAGACTTATGGACAGGTGACTCTGGAATTCTGGGAGATGAAGTCTTGTTGTTGTTAGCAAAGTCGTATTCAACCCATCAGGACCACATGGACAATGTTCCTCCAGGCGTTCCTGTCCTCTACCATCCTCTGGAGTCCTTTTAAGCTCACGCCTACTGCTTCGGGGACTCCATCCAGCCACCTCATTCTCTGTCGTCCCCTTCTTCTTTTGCCCTCCATCTTTCCCAGCATTAGGCTCTTCTCCAGTGAGTTCTTCCTTCTCATTAGGTCTGCAAAGCATTTGAGTTTCCTCTTCGGGATCTGGCCTTCTAGAGAGCAGTCAGGGTTGATCTCCTCTAGGACTGACCAGTTTGATCGCCTTGCAGTCCAGGGGATTCACAGGAGTCTTCTCCAGCACCAGAGTTCAAAGGCCTCCATTCTTTGGCCTTTCTTATGGACCAACTTTCACAGCCATCCATTGCAACTGGAAAAACTATAGCCTTGACTATATGCACTTTTAGAAACATTAACCTATAACATGATTCTGTCCCCTCTTTTCTGGCAGCTGGAAGACATATTGTGGTCAGGTCTAACCGATGCGCATATCCAGACTCCCATGGGTGTCACAGCTGAAAATCTTGCTGCAAAATACAATATTACCAGAGAAGAGTGTGATCGCTATGCCGTCAAGACACAACAGAGGTGGAAAGCTGGTCAGTATGTTTAATGGAAGAGCACCGATCTGCTTCCCATGGAAACTTAATTCTCACAGCAGTTGACATCTGGATTGTGTTTCTTAAAACTCAAGTTGAGGATTAGGTTGATGGGATTATCTTTTATGAGGAAAATTAGGCATTAGTTAGGGACGCGGTGGCTCAGTGGCTAAGATGCTGAGCTTGTCGATCAGAAAGGTCGGCAGGTCGGCGGTTCGAATCCCTAGCGCTGCATAACGGAGTGAGCTCCCGTTACTTGTCCCAGCTTCTGACAACGGAGCAGTTCGAAAGGACGTAAAAAATGCGAGTAGAAAAGTAGGAACCACCTTTGGTGGGAAGGTAACAGCGTTCCGTGCGCCTTCGGCATTGAGTCATGCTGGCCACATGACTACGGAGATGTCTTCGGACAGCGCCGGCTCTTCGGTTTTGAAACGGAGATGAGCACTGCCCTCTAGAGTCAGGAACAACTAGCACATATGTGCGAGGAGAACCTTTACCTTCACCTTTAGGCACTAGAGAAAAAGAGCAGAAACATTTTTCTTTGGCTTCTGTATGTGAGGGAATACGGCAATGAATAGAATAGAATATAATTCTTTATTGGCCAAGAGTGATTGGACACACAAGGAATTTGTCTTTGGTGCATATGCTCTCGGTGTACATAAAGAAAAATAAAAGAATACGTTCCTCAAGAATCATAAGATATAACACAGTGATAGTCATAGGTTACTAATAAGCAATCAAATCATACTAGGAAACAAACAACAATATAAATCATAAAACTATAGGCAACATGTTTATAGTCATAAGTTGGAAGAGATAGATACTAGTAAGGAAGAGAAAAAGAATAGTAATACAGTCTTAGTGAAATATTTGACAGTGTTTTGGAAATTAGTTGTTAAGCAGAGTGATGGGGTTCTGGGGGGAAATTGTCCTTGTGTCATGTTGTTCTGGTGTGCAGTGCCTTATAGCATCATTTTGAGGGTAGAAGTTGAAACAATTCATGTCCAGGATGTGAGGGGTCTGTAGACATTTTCACAACTCTCTTTTTGACTTGTGCAGTATACAGATCCTCAATGGAAGGCAGGTTGGTAGCCATGTGTTATTATGCAATGTATGTAAAACTGTGTTATTAGTTTTAGATTTGATATAGGCGGGGCATGTGAAACCTAAAACATTTTGCCTCATAGTCTCATTGATTGCATTGAATTGGGTTTCTAGCTGCTATAGTTTCCTGTGTAGTAATGACCCTTAAGAGGAGTGTTGGGCTCTGGACCTTTGAGTCCTCACTTGAGATACCAATGATGAGGCTCAAATTTTCCTAGATTGGACATATTATCTCAGGGGTGTCAAACTCAATTTCATTGAGGGCCACATCAGGGCTGTGGTTGACCTCGGGGTGGGGCAATGGGTTTGGCGGCCTGAGTTGCTGGAAGTGGCAGTCACCCAGGCCTGCCAAGGTGGCGCAGTGTGTTAAATGCAGCACTGCAGGCTACTGCTAGATCAGCAGGTCAGCGGTTCAAATCTCACCGGCTCAGGGTTGACTCAGCCTTCCATCCTTCCGAGGTGGGTAAAATGAGGACCCAGATTGTTGGGGGCAATATGCTGACTCTCTGTAAACCGCTTAGAGAGGCCTGAAAGGCCTATGAAGCGGTATATAAGTCCACTGCTATTGCTATTGCTATTGCTGCCACACCTCCAAACTGGTTCTCTGGGCAGCACTGTAGGCTCTGCTATTTTATTGTTTTGCTTCTGCGCATGCACAGAACAATTTTTATTGCACTGTGCAAGCGCGTGCGGCACGCATCAAGTGCACGCAAAACACCCATGAGCAAACCGGCAGTAGTGACTCTACTTCCCCTTCCTTTCTCCTTCTCCTCTCTCCCCTTACCACTCCTCCTTATACACCTCATCTTCCCCCTTCACCCTCTCTCCTATCCCTCTCTTCCTATCTTTCTTCTCTCCTCTGCTTCCCACTCTTCTACATCCTTTCTTCCCTCCATCATTTTCTACTCTACTTCCCCTTCCTTTCTCCTTCTCCTCTCTCCCCCTACCACTCCTCCTTATACACCTCATCTTCCCCCTTCACCCTCTCTCCTATCCCTCTCTTCCTATCTTTCTTCTCTCCTCTGCTTCCCACTCTTCTACATCCTTTCTTCCCTCCATCATTTTCTACTCTACTTCCCCTTCCTTTCTCCTTCTTCTCTCTCCCCTTACCACTCCTCCTTGTACACCTCATCTTCCCCCTTCACCCTCTATCCTATCCCTCTCTTCCTATCTTCTTCTCTCCTCTACTTCCAACTCTTCTACATCCTGTCTTCCCTCCATCATTTTCTACTCTACTTCCCCTTCCTTTCTCCTTCTCCTCTCTCCCCTTACCACTCCTCCTTATACACCTCATCTTCCCCCCTCACCCTCTCTCCTGTCCCTCTCTTCCTATCTTTCTTCTCTCCTCTGCTTCCCACTCTTCTACATCCTTTCTTCCCTCCATCATTTTCTACTCTACTTCCCCTTCCTTTCTCCTTCTCCTCTCTCCCCTTACCACTCCTCCTTATACGCCTCATCTTCCCCCCTCACCCTCTCTCCTATCCCTCTCTTCCTATCTTCTTCTCTCCTCTGCTTCCCACTCTTCTACATCCTTTCTTCCCTCCATCATTTTCTACTCTACTTCCCCTTCCTTTCTCCTTCTCCTCTCTCCCCTTACCACTCCACCTTATACACCTCATCTTCCCCCCTCACCCTCTCTCCTATCCCTCTCTTCCTATCTTCTTCTCTCCTCTGCTTCCCACTCTTCTACATCCTTTCTTCCCTCCATCATTTTCTACTCTACTTCCCCTTCCTTTCTCCTTCTCCTCTCTCCCCTTACCACTCCTCCTTATACACCGCATCCTCCCCCCTCCCCCTCTCTCCGGGTCCCTCTCCTCCTATCTTTCTTTTCTCCTCTGCTTCCCACTCTTCCTCTAATTCACTTGGTGTATTTCAACTTCTGAGCAAACTCCCTTTTGTGTTGATGGTATTTATAATTCCATTCCAATATACATAACAAAGAAAAAATAGCAGTATACATATACAATCATAATAGACTTTTCTTTTTTTTTTTACATTCGTAGCTCACGAAGCCGGACATTTTAAGGCTGAGATGGCCCCCATTGAAGTGAAAGTTAAGAAGAGCAAGCAGAGCTTGGAACGCGATGAACACCCCCGGCCGGATGCCACGGTGGAGCAACTGGGAAAACTCCCTACGGTCTTCAAGAAGGATGGCACCGTCACAGCGGGGAACGCCTCGGTGAGCCTCCTCCTTCTCCAGGAAGTACCAGGAAACACTCAGTAGTCTTCCAACCATCTTCTGATTTACCATTTTAGAAGTCCAGATCGACATTTTCCTGGAGCTGAAGTCCAATCACTAAGCTCTTTGTAATAACATTTAGCAATAGCATCTAGGCTTATATACCGCCCCATAATTGGCGATGCGGTGGCTCCGTGGCTAAGACGCTGAGCTTGTCGATCAGAAAAGTTGGCAGGTTGGTGGTCCGAATCCCTAGTGCCGCGTAACGGAGTGAGCTCCCGTTACTTGTCCCGTCAACCTAGCAGTTGGAAAGCGTGTAAAAATGCAAGTAGAAAAATAGGAACCACCTTTGGTGGGAAGGTAACAGTGTTCCGTGCTCCTTCGGCGTTGAGTCATGCCGGCCACGTGACCATGGAGATGTCTTCGGACAGCGCTGGCTCTTCAGCTTTGAAACAGAGATGAGCACCACCCCCTTGAGTCGGGAATGACTAGTACATATTTGCGAGGGGAACCTTTACCTTTATTTCCCCATAACACTAAATGGGCAGTTTACAACGTACAGCATTCTTTGCATTTTACCCCCAACAACATTTTACTGGAAGGATGGAAGGCTGAGTCAACCTTGAGCAGGTCACGTTCGAACGTCAGGCTGTGAGCAGAGTTTGCCTGCAATACTGCACTTTTAACTTAAACACTGCGCCACCCGGGCTCCTAATGCCATCTCTCTTCAAATAGGGAGTCATCTTTGACTTAATTAAGTAGCCAGGGAACAAATATCAATTGGATGCAGAGGTGAAGGAGTGAAGAAATGTGAGACAGTTTTAAAAAATCCTTTTCAATGTGATGGTACTAAGGTATAGTTTTTGCAAATGCAACAATATTTGGAAAAATATGTCTCAAGGATATTTAAAGTTATCCCTTTGGAAATCACAGTTAGCTGTCCCCAAATTAGAACTTTTCAGCTGGATTGAGGCGGTTGTTTTATCAGGTAGGAGAGCCATTGGTATTTTGCAGATGCTAGATACATAGATAATCCTCGAGTTATGACCATAATGGAGCCTGCTCATTTTGGTCATATGATGCAGTAGTGGGTTCCGGATCCTGTTGCAACCAGTACCCTGCAATGAGGCCGGGCGTCCTCGTCGAGCACACATGCGCACACCACCGCCCAGCGACACTCAGCTGCTCGGCAGAGGTCACGCGGGTGCCGCACGCTGTGCGTGCATGCACAATTGGCCTGTTTGCATCAAATTTACTGAACCGCGCTCTACATGGGGCTGCCCCTGAAGAGTGTTCGAAGACTTCAGCTAGTCCAGAATGCAGCCACGCAAGTGATTGTGGGTGCACCTAGGTACACCCATGTTACACCTATCCTCTGCGAGCTGCACTGGCTTCCTATTGGTCTCCGGACACGCTTCAAGGTGCTAGTCGTTACTTTTAAAGCCCTACATGGTATCAGACCTGGCTACCTGAGAGACCGCCTCCTGCCATTTACCTCCCAGAGACCTATTAGATCACACAGACTAGGCCTCCTCCGGATTCCATCTGCTGGTCAATGTCGGCTGGCGACCCCCCCGGGGGAGGGCCTTCTCTGTAGCTGCTCCGGCCCTATGGAACGATCTCCCCATTGAGATCCGGACCCTTACTACCCTTCCGGCCTTCCGCAAAGCAACCAAGACCTGGCTGTTCCGGCAGGCCTGGGGCTGTTAATTTATCCAGCCCCATCCTAAGTTATGAATGTTGTTGAATTTTTAATTGTTGTTTTATTTGTTTATATCCCCCCTTCCCTTTTTATTTGTAAGCCGCCCTGAGTCTTCCGAGAGTGGGCGGCCTACAAGCTAATTAAATAAATAAATAAAATTAATAAAAAGCAGTAAGGAATGCAGGCAGGCGGGTGGGCCAAACAAGCCACCGTTCCAGTACTGTGGCCGCTGCTCCCATCTACCACTGGTACGCCCGTACCGGGCCGTACTTCCCAGAACCCACCACTGGTATGATGGTTTAAAATGGACCGGCCCAATTTTATGACCTTTTCTGCTGTGGTCATTAAGCGAACCCACGGTTCACTAGAAGCCAGGTTGGCCCAAACTGGAAGTAAACCTAAGGCATCGGGAACTGGAGTTTCCGAAATTCCCAATTAGTACAGGCACCATCCAGGCCCCCTGAAAAAATGCTACATTGAATGTGAGCTGTCTGATAACAATAGCAATAGCAATAGCAGTAGACTTATATACCGCTTCATAGGCCTTTCAGGCCTCTCTAAGCGGTTTACAGAGAGTCAGCATATTGCCCCCAACAATCTGGGTCCTCATTTTACCCACCTCAGAAGGATGGAAGGCTGAGTCAACCCTGAGCCGGTGAGATTTGAACCGCTGACCTGCTGATCTAGCAGTAGCCTGCAGTGCTGCATTTAACCACTGCGCCACCTTGGCTCTTAGGATAACATCTTCTTACCATTTCAGCCTCAAATGTGAGTCCATTGGTATGTTCTTCGGTTTTTCTTTTGCCCAGCCTTGATGCCTGGTGTTCTTCTGTTGTAGGGAGTGAGCGATGGGGCAGGCGCCGTGATCCTAGCAAGCGAAGATGCCGTAAAAAAGCACAACCTCACTCCTTTGGCTAGAATTGTTAGTTATCACGCAGCGGGGTGTGATCCTAACATCATGGGCATTGGTAAGTGACTCCAGAGATGCTTTCCTGCTGATCAGTAAGAGTTCTTCCCATCCCATGCATAAAAGATCTTGTAATTCTCCAGTTGCAGCCCACAGCAAGAAGGCCGGACTAGTTTTGTGGAGTCCTTGGTGCTCTCTGAGCCTGGTTGTTTACTTACAGATGTATGCAAGTAAACAACTAACTTCAGACGGCACCAAGGCCTCCTCAGTGCAACTCTGAGCTATAGATATTCTCTTCTGTTGGTCTGGTTCAGTGGTGGGACTCAAATAATTTAACAACCGGTTCTCTGCCCTAATGGCCAGCTGGGTAGGTGTGGCCTGGTGGTCATGTGACCATGTGGGCGTAGCCAACTCAAAGTCACTCAGGTCGATGGGTGCTTTGCTTTAGCTGTGACAATGGAATAAGGGTTAACCAGAGAGGCAGTTTCGGTGAGCAGGGCAATAACAATTAGGCTAGAAACAACACCAGAATGTTTCCTTCCTGCCTTCCTTACAGGATTAGCCCTGTAAAAGTGGAAAAAACCAAATGGAGATTTCTTCCAACAACCGATTCTCCGAACTGCTTAGAAAGTTTACAACCGGTTCTCCCGAATAGGTGCGAACTGGCTGAATCCCACCACTGGTCTGGTTTATTTGGAAGTGGATACAGCCAGATGCCCTTTGATTCCCCCCCCTTTGTTTAGAATTTCATCCAAATCAGTAAACAAAATATTACGTCAGGAAAAAAGGTTAATAAAAGAGTAGGTTATTTCTGTGAGGGAAAAGAATGCCCTTGCTGATGTTTGTATATCTTTAATATAGTTTTAAGGGACGTGGTGGCTCAGTGGCTAAGATGCTGAGTTTGTCAATAAGAAAGATCGGCAATTTGAATCCCTAGTGCCGTGTAGCGGAGTGAGCTCCCGTTACTTGTCCCAGCTTCTGCCAACCTAGAAGTTCGAAAGCACGTAAAACTGCAAGTAGAAAAATAGGAACCACCTTTGGTGGGAAGGTAACAGCGTTCTGTGCGCCTTCGGCATTTATCATGCTGGCCACATGACCACAGAGATGTCTTCAGTCAGCGTGGGCTTTTCGGCTTTGAAATGGAGATGAGCACCGCCCCCTAGAGTCAGGAATGACTAGCACATAGGTGCGAGGGGAACATTTACCGTTTAATTGGGGACTCAAATACCATAAAAAAGAAGTTTGAAGAATTCAATCATGAATACATAGGTGATATTATAACCCCAGTGATCAGTTTTTACTGGTAAATTCTAGATGCTGCCCAGTGGCTTATATTCAAAGGGTGATGAAAATGCTTTTTCAAGGATGTGAAAATTCCTCTCTGATGTTGCAAATTGCGAACAGAAGATTATCTGAATTCTGCTAGTTTTGGTTAAGCAGATAATTTGGACGTCTCCTTTGTTATCAATTGATCAGCAAATATTAAGTTGTGGAAAGGTCTTAGGAAGTAGATCAGCTGGACAAAATGCAAAATTCTGGGCTCTCTCGTTGGTTCCCCCCCCCTTCTTATTGGTGCAGGTATGGGAGAAGAGCTCAGGTAGTATCTGTACTATCTGCTCCTAAATAGTTTGGCAACCAGACAGACGCATCTTAAGTCTAAAGCAGAAATTCCAGGGTATGTGTCTGTGTGTGTGATTTCAATCAAGTTTATTCTTTTGCTTTGCACAAAAGGAAATTAAGTCCTAGTAGCTCTTAGCCAAGAAATTAAAAGACACTTGCTCCTAGGGAGGAAAGCTATGGCAAATCTAGACAGCATACTAAAAAGCAGAGACATCATCCTGCCAACAAAAGTGTGTATAGTCAAGGCTCTGGTTTTCCCAGTTGCAATGGATGGCTGTGAAAGTTGGACCATAAGGAAGGCTGAGCACCAAAGAATGGAGGCCTTTGGACTCTGGTGCTGGAGAAGACTCCTGCGAGTCCCTTGGACGGGAAGACGATCCAACCGTTCAGTCCTAGAGGAGATCAACCCTGACTTCTCTTTAGAAGGCCAGATCCTGAAGAGGAAACTCAAGTACTTTGGCCACCTAATGAGAAGGAAGGAGAAGAGCTTCATGCTGGGGAAGATTGAGGGAGAAAGAAGAAGGGGACAGCAGAGAATGAGGTGGCTGGATGGAGTTGGACACAACTTCGCAACTAACAACAACAACAAGCTCTCAGATCCTTCGGATAATCCTTTGCTTTCAGCTATATTGATTTTCTTTGTCAACTTAATTTTGTAAGTTCCACACATTTGATATTTTATGAAAACAGGTATATAAGTCCTATTACTACATTTCCCATAAGAGACATCTTTCCTTGGTTCAGTAAAGCTATGCTATGCTTTACTGACAGCTTTTGGAGATCCAGCCTGGAGGCTAGAGAATGGTTTCCTGCTTGAGTAGGGGGTTGGACTAGAAGACCTCTGAAGTCCCTTCCAACTCCGTTATTCTGTTCAGGAATGGGCCACCCTCCATTTTTCACTTACACATGTACTGTATGTTTCTGACATAGGTCCCGTACCTGCTGTTACTGAAGCCCTCAAGAAAGCTGGCCTCTCTTTGAAAGACATGGATTTGGTTGAGGTAATGGCCACTCAGCGAAATGCAGTCATTAAACAAATGCCTGGGTTATTAACGGGGGGAGAAATGGGTGGGCGGGCGCTGCCTGCCGGTTGCCAAGTGCTCAAATTTTGATCGTGTGACGATGGGGAGGCCATGACAGTCATAAGTGCAAGGACTGGTTGTGAGTCCATCTTTCAATGCCACTGTAACTTTAAACAGTTCTAAAGGAATGGTTATAAGTCAAGGACTACCTCTGCAGAGAGAATAGCTATTTGACCATTCTTGAAAACGATTGAATACTTCCGGTAAGTTCTACCCAGTAAATGATCCTGGTGGATTGGTTTTTTTTAAAAACATATGATTCAGATCCCTGATCTCTCCTGTCCCCAAGGAAATCTGCATTTCCCGCTGCTTTTTCCAGATACAAGACCCAGCGTTGAGGATAATTCTAATCAGCAAATCACAGGAGCCCAATTTGAGATATTTCTAACGTTGCCTGTCTGATGTGTTTTCCCAGGTTAATGAAGCATTTGCACCGCAGTACTTATCTGTGGAAAAAGTTCTGGGTCTGGACCCCGAGAAGACCAACGTCAATGGAGGAGCCATTGCTTTGGGTCACCCTCTGGGAGCTTCAGGCTCCAGGATCACGAGTCATCTGGTCCACGAACTAAGGTGGATAAACACACCAAGGACACGTTTTCTTTTGTTTCTCCTTAATATTCTGGAAAGAATGCTCAGAGAGAGTGTAACTGAGTCACTGTGGATTTGCTGTAGAAAACAGATGGCGTCCATTATTTTTTTGCAGAGAAGAGATCAAATTCGCTCCCTGGCAGCTCAGCGAAAAGTAAGAGGAAGGGAAAATATAGATTAAAAAGGGCTGCGGCTGAGATCCAGGAGACTTGTAAGCTAGTCAGAAGTAGACATTGATGAAAAACATGGCTATCCACTTTGTATTCCTACTGCAGACTGAGAGGTTTGAAGCATGTACCTCCTGAGCTCTGTTTTTACTGGCAAACTGTTGCAGGAGACCATCGCAGCCGAAAATGGAGCTCAGGAGCCCGTTTTCGCTGGCAGACCGCTCGGGCCACCGCAGGGCCACCACTCTAACCTTAACCCTAATGGTTAGGGCCACCACCCTAACCCGAGTGATGTAAAACTAGCCACGCCTGCCCCGGCCCTCCTAGGTCAAACATAACCCTGATGCGGCTCTCAATGAAATCGACTTTGACACCCCTGATCTAGTCCAACCCCCCCCCCCTTCCAAGCGGGAGACCCTACACCCATGATGGCAAATCTATGGCAAGCATGCCCAAAGTGGCACTCGAAACCATAGCAATAGCAGTTAGACTTATATACCGCTTCATAGGGCTTTCAGCCCTCTCTAAGCGGTTTACAGAATCAGCATATTGCCCCCAACAACAATCCGGGTCCTCATGTTTCCCACCTCGGAAAGATGGAAGGCTGAGTCAACCCTGAGCCGGTGAGATTTGAACAGCCGAACTGCAGAACTGCAGTCAGCTGAAGTAGCCTGCAGTGCTGCATTTAACCACTGTGCCACCTCGGCACAGGTAGCATTGCCTGTTTGTCTTCCTGGTTTCTGGTGCGCATGCCCGCACGATGATCAGCTGTCCTTCGTGCACGCAGCGGTGCTGAAGACCAGTTGTGCACATGCGCTCCTGCCAGCTGATTATCGGGGGCTCATGCAATCCCAGGACCCGGAAGGTCTGCTTTTCTGGAGCGCGGATCCTTTGCGCATATGGCAGTGCCGAAAACCGGCCTGTGCCCGATCGTTGGGCAGGCATGCGTGGTAGAACCTGGAAGTTTGGCTTTTCTGGAGCGTGGCGCTGACCAGTGCACGGGCGACTTTTCCGCACAACCTTTTTGGCACTCGGTGACAAAAAGGACAGATGGCAGTCCACTCCCTTCTTGAATCTTGTTCATAATTGCTATTCTCTTGGTTTGTTGCAGGCGCCGTAAAGGTAACTACGCCGTGGGTTCGGCCTGCATCGGAGGTGGCCAAGGCATTGCTCTCATCATTCAGAATACTGCCTGAAGGACCAGCGAGAGGCTGCGGGGATTTAACCCTGCGTTCTCTGCTAACTGTTTACACAACCAATTGAAGAAACGAGAGAGAGGGAGAGTTACAATTGTCCTTTTGTGCCCAGACTGGTAATAATCTAGTCTCAAGTGATGCACTCTGCTAAAATCTGTTTTTTTAGAGAAAGTAACCATCTAACCTTCAACCAATGGTGTGGATTTACCCCTAATTTTTATCGATCCATTACTGCTCACTAAACTCAAATTTGATTTTTCTAATGAAAATGTTATCGGAGAAATGTTCAGCAGCCAATAATTCGAGCCAAAACGAACCTGGAGTTTGATGTTTTAACAGTGTGGCTTCCCAACCTTTCAAATCATCCTGAATTGTTTTGTATTCAATTAATGTAATTTGATGGAGTTTAGCACCAACGTTTGGGTATGATTTTTTTGCTTGAACTACTCAGCCATAGCAACAAAGTCTTACAGAAATAAATGTGCCTTCTAAAAAAAGTAAAGTAATACTGAATTCGAAAGTTATTAGTCTGGATTTCTGTAAAGTTTTCTCCTTTAAGAGTGTCACTCGGATGATTCTGAAGAATATAAAGTAGCCTTCAACTTACAACCACGATTCAGCTCCAGATTTCTATTGCTAAGCGAAGCAGTTAAGTGAGTTTTGCCCCGTTTTACGATCTTTCTTGCCACAGTTGTTAAAGAGAATCGCTGCCGTCATTAATTTAGTAACACGGTTATTAAGTGAATCCATTGGCTTTGCTTGTCGGAAGGTCGCAACATGACCCTGGGACATTGCGACCGTCATAAATACGAGGCAGTTGCCATGCATCTGAATTTGGATCACATGTATATGGAGATGCTGCAACGGTCAGCAGGGAAGGGGGGGGGAATATAAAAATAAAAAACAACAATTAAAAATTCAACAACATTCATAACTTAAGATGGGGCTGGATAATTCAACAGCCCCAGGCTTGCCGGAACAGCCAGGTCTTAGTCGCTTTGTGGAAGGGTAGTAAGGGTTTGGTTGATCTGTCTCTCAAGAAAAATTCTAACAGTGATTAAAAAAAAATTATAAAGAGATACAGAAATAGGACCGATCAAAATTAATATAATATATATTGGCCTTTTCAACAAGATTCACAGAACAATCTCATTTAAAATAAATTAGAGTGTCAGCCACAAGATGGCACACTTGTGACAATTTCAGAGTCCCCAGTGCTCCATTTTTGACTGATGTGGACACTTTTCTTTCGAGACTCGGAGGATTTTCTCTCCAAATCTTGTCGTTTTTAATCAGAAGATCATAAAGGATGCTAGTCCAAGTAAAATCCTTGTGAAGAATTGAATTTTTGGTAGCTCGCTCTCATTCTCTGTCTTATTTAGGATTAGTCTTACAAATGATCTTTCCTTCAATATTGATCTAAGTGATTATACATTATCTTTTGACTGTGGCATACAAGGTGGCAAACAGAAATGAAAATGAATATTGGATTAAACTGGTGAACCTACAGGGAATAGGATCCAAATGCAAAGTTGAGTATTAGTGCATCCCTATGCTAGTCTATAACCGTAACCAAGATTTTATGGAGTGCAGGCAAAACATGGGAGTGTGACATATAATACTTTGATTTTAATTTTTATTTATTTTATTGTTCATTCCTTCCGTCAGTTTTAATGCTGCACAATTCCACCTGGTTATGGCCGTGCCTTGTTTAAAAACCCTTAAACAATTCTGCTTTTCGTTTTATCTTCCCTACCATGCAAAATTGTCTCCAGTCCAAGGTCAAAAAAAGTCACGGTAAGAGCTGCACCTCTACTGTTGAAGCTCCACCTATTTATGTGCCTTGCCTGTTACGTTTCCAAGATTCAGTTACTACCAGTAGTTTCTGTAAGAATAAAGTAATATTCCTATGAATCTCAAAGGGCTGTCACCCGGTACATCCATATCGGTTGCATCTCTGGCTGTTTGCCATGTCATGCAGCCACATGACTGTATTTTAGGATGGGTTTGCTGAAAACTGGGAGTTACCGTATTTTTCAGAGTATAAGACGCACCAGAGCATAAGATGCACCAAGATTTTGAAGAGGCATTTTTTAAAAAGGTTTTTGCACTCTGCAAACCTCCCAAAAACGGTCAGTTTTTTTGCAAAAATAGACCCATTTTTTGTCAAAAAAAATGTTTGCGTAGCCTTTTGGAGGCTTATAGAGTACTCCTGGGAGCTGGGGGGAGGAAATATTGAGCAAAAAACAGCCCATTTTTCACTCATTCCTGCCTTCCCCAGCCCCCAGGAGTTCTCAAGCCTTCTGCATGGCTCTGCACGGCCATTTTGGTGAAGGGGGTAGGGTTCAAGAGGCAAAAAATACTGTATTCAGTGTATAAGATGCACCCATATTTTCAGCCTCTTTTGAGAGAAAAAGGTGCGTCTTATACTCCGAAAAATATGGTACTTGTGGTTTTAGCAAAGCTATGTGCATAGCCACCAACGGGTTTGCTTAATGACCGCAGTGTTCATTTAACAACGGCAGTCTTAGTTTAATAACCGCTGCAAAAACGGTTGTGAAATTGAGTCGGTCACGAGACTGACCTGATTTCCGAGCATCATGACATAGACCCGTCGCAATCAGGGATGGGCTGGTGGGGGTTTGCAGGGGTTCACAAGAGAACCTAAGCTAAGATTCCGTACAGTTTGGAGAACTCCCAAATCCCACTCCTGGCTGGCCTCGCCCATCCCTCCCCTCCCAGGAGTCCCCATGTGGCCCGTTTTGGATGCAGGTAAGTGCAGGGCCCGTGTGGAGGTTCAGGGAGGGTGAAAAGCAGGCCTACCGGAAGTTCGGGAAAGCCAGAAATGGGCCCGTTTCTGGACAACCCTCCAGAGCCCAGAGAGGGCACCCCCCCCCCAATGGTGCAGGACGCCGACATGGCCACGCCCACCATGGCCACGCCCACCCAACTACCAGGCAGAGAACCTCCTGCTAAAAATTTTGAAGCCCACCCCTGGTTGTAATAGGCAAGCTCCATTACTGTTGTATGTTGAGGACTTCCTGTATAAGTTCTTTGTTGGACATAGATACTCTTGAGATGTGGAAAACAACAAAGATTCTTACAAAGGAGTGCAGAGGCAGGATTTTTACTCTCACTCCCCTACCATGTGTTTACCTACAATTATCATGACCCAAGCGGGTGTTTCAATGTTTGCAGCACAAGAGTCCTTGGAAATTTTCCATGTGTTCAACAGGTGCGGCCTTATCTTCAGCCTCCTCACCACACCTCCCATAGCAGCCCATGAATAATGCAAAACTATGGAAACTGATAAAACGGTGGATTCAAATAATCGGCAAGGAATGTAAAGCATTCCAACCTCAAAGAAGGCGGATTTCTTTAGACTCCTGTAGCCTTAAAGTTTGATTATTTTTTCTTAAGGGACAAGTAAATATGAGAAGATCTTAAGTGGAATCTGATATTCTATAGAACTCTGAGAAATGCTTTGTCTAAGGCAGAGGAGGGTTAGGAAAATAAAGGTTTTCTGTCATCTTACAGAATGGAAGGGAATTTTAGTGGTCATTTCTCTGTAGCCCTGCCAAGATCGTCCCAACCCATCACATTAATTTGCCCAGAACCATGGATCTCCACCCAGTTTTGGTCATTACAATATAAAAAATGGTTCCACCACAAAACCGCGGTCGACAAAAGCGCGCTCGACAAAAGCGCATACGTGACGTCATCACAGCGCGACGAAAACATCGCGCTGTGAGCGGTAAATGTAAAATTAAAGCGAAAACCTTACCCTAACCCCCCCCAAACCTAACCCTAAACCTAAACCTAACCCTTAACCTAACCCTAAACCTAACGCTAAACCTAACCCTTAACCTAACGCTAAACCTAACGCTAACCTTAACCTAACGCTAAACATAACCCTAACGCTTAACGTAACCCTAACCCTAAACCTAACCCTTACCTTTATGTGAATCGGCTTGCTTTAATTTTATTTTTATTTCAATTTTTAATTTTTTCCGTCGCGTTGTGATGACGTCACGTACGCGCTTTCGTCGAGCGCGCTTTTGTCGACCGCGGTTTTGACGGGTCACGATAAAAAATATGCTGAGACTCTAGAAAGGGTGCAGAGAAGAGCAATAAAAATCATTGGGGGGGAGGGCTAAAACTTGGGAGGAAAGATTGTAGGAATTGGTTACTTCTAGCCAAGTGAAAAGAAGGAACTGAAATGTCCTGATAAGATTCCTCAAATATTTGAGGGGCTGCCCCAAAGAAGAGGGGGTTCAACCCATTCTCCAAAGCACCTGTAGGCAGGTGAAGTAGCAATGGCTGGAAACTAATCAAGGACAGAGCCAACCTAGAACTAAGGAGAAATGTCCTAATCAATTTCAATTAGAATTGATCAGTGGAATGACTTGCTTCCAGAAATCGTGGATTTTCCAACGCTGGAGGCCTCCAAGAAGAGACTTTTCTCAAAATCTGAGAGAAAATTTTTATACAATGTTCTATAGATGGCATTTAGATCCTAAAAAGCTGGCTTCTATGTATCTGAACTTACAGCCTAAATGTTGGAGATGTGGCTCTCTTGATGCTACATATTTTCATATATGGTGGACCTGCCAAAAGGTTAAGGCATTTTGGATAAAAATATGGTGGATTATGCAAAATATTTTTAAAAGAAGGATAAAGTTTACTCCTCAGTTATTCTTACTAGGTATAGGTACTGACTTTACAGTGGTAGGGACTAACTTGATTCTGCATTTAATAACGGCAGCAAGACTGTTGGTGGCGCAATACTGGAAGAAGGAAGACTTGCCTACAACTCAAGAATGGACATTGAAAGTTACAAACTTAGCCGAGATGGCTAAAATATCGGCATATCTTAAAGATCACTCAAATGAGAGATATAAACGAGACTGGAAAAAATGGATTGACTATATACAAAATAAATATGGGATCAAGAAATTCCAGTTAGCCTATGCTTAAGATCAGAAATGATTTAAATTGTTTAAAGTTGGTTCAGCAAGAAGAAGCTAAGGTCAATGTAGAATGTTATTAATTTTTTGTATTTCTTTTTTTCCCCCTCAATAGATTTAGACTGTATTTGTTAGAAATCCATACCGTGTACGGGTTCTGGGAAGTCGGGGGGGGGGAAGGTGGAGGGGGGTTGGGGGAGAGTGTGGAGGGAGGGAGGGGTATATATTAGGCTAGACAAGAATTTGGTGGTAAACTAGAATTATTTTGATATACAAGAAATTGTACTTCGATGTCTTACTGATGAGGAATGATGAAATGTTTGCCTTAAAAGAAATAAAACTTTTGAAATTAAAAAAAAAGAAGAGACTGGACATCCATTTGTCTGAAATGGTATAGGGTCTCCTGCTTGAGCAGGGTGTTGGACTAGAAGACCTCCAAGGTCCTTCTAATTCTGTTGTTTTGTTGCTCCCTCCCTAAGTAGTGTGTGTAAGATATTCCTAGATAATCAGGATCCCAAGGTCAACCTAACCTCAAGTGATTAACAAACCCAAATCTTAGCAGGGTAGAGTTTGCATCAAAAACCATCTGCTCACTTTCCATGGAAAAACTCCTACCACCCGCCTTGATTTCTCCCGTAAAGTTTTATCGCGATGACCTTTTTGGATCCAGATCTCTGGAACAACTTTACTCAGCTAGTTTGGATGTAGTAATTTGGAGGCTTTCTCTCTCTCTCTCTTCTTTTGCTACTACTGCGTTGGAAGAAATATCCTTCTGAGTTCAGTTCCAAGTGGGGAGAAAGACACTGGAAACATGGTGGCTGATTGGAAAGATGGTTTAATGATGGCTTAGGGTCCTGGGCAAAAATGGGGAGAGATGCTGAGAGTGCCCTGATGTTATGCCCTCTCTGGGCTTTTGAATTTGAGCTTGTATTCTGATTGGCTATCAGACTCCCATGGGGCCATGCAGGGACAACTCGGTAGGGTGTCCTGAATCCCAAGCTTGGTTGACCCTTGCTGGGTGATGGTGCAATGAACGGGCTTTGGGATTTCTGTTCTGACCCCCCTCGTTCCACAGGAAAGCACACTCCGAGCCAGAGATAAATGACGGCATTTAATTAACAGACAAACAGGTCCTTGGCAGCAACCCAGCACAGACAAGCTTGGGCAGCAATAAACACAGATAAGGCTTGGCAGCAATCCAGCCTGCTAAGCTCATACAAAGTTCTTCGACATTTGATTCTGTGTTGACTTCTGCAAAGAAGGCGTGTGCACAAGTAGCCTTTTTATAGTCTGGAGAGGAGCCTAATGACCACCAGCTGAGTGCAATTACCTCCTGTAATTGCGTAATTGTTCCTGACGCCTAGTAGCTCTTCGATAGCGTGCATCCAGGAACAACTCACTACTGGCCTCCTGCTCACTCTCCCTTGTCTCTGCCCCACTGGTCCATGGCTCAGGTGCCTCCTGGTGGCCAACCAGCCTCTCTGCGCCCTGCTCGGAGTCGGAACTCTGTCCAGGGTCCTCCACCTCCTCCAGAGCCGACTCAGAGGGCCCCGCACTGTCAGAGTCTGGTGGCAGCTCCAACTGCTCCTGCTGGGCCACAACAGATTTCTATTATGGCTCTGCCTGAAGGAGGTAGATCTTTGTTATGTAGAACAGACTGGCTCAGGCCTTAATGGCCCATGAGTGTGGGCTGAGTTTCTGCCTCCCTTTTAGGGGAAATATTCTGCCCTTTTAATATTTCCTAAAATATTTCATTTTTCCAGGAGAGGGGTGGGTGCTAACTTCCTACAACTGTAAGGGAAGTCTTAATCTTTTTTTTCCCCCACCTTGCAATCTTTGGAAAGTGGTGTTGTTAACAGCAGCATTGCTTTTGTGGGGAAAGGAACTGAGCCAGTTTATTTTACATGCTTGAAAGAGATAGAGAAAGCTAATCAAACAATGGAAATTAAACATTTTAAAAAAAAATCAGCTGAACTTGAGAAACCAGATCTGGGACATTATGTCTACTCGCCACGTACTTAAGCAGAGAGGTTTTTTTCCACAAAGCTTCAAGTGCTGTTCTACTAGTCCACTTAAAGTTTCTACCTACTAAGTACCCTTACTCAAGGTTTCCACAAGGTTTATAAGTACTCCTCACTTAGTGACTGCCCTGTTTTGTGGCCATTCAAAATTACAGTGATGTTAAAAAGTAACTTTACAAATGGTTCTTGCGCATGCAACCCCTAGAGCATCTTCATGGACACAGGATTATCATTTGCACATTTCACCATCAACAATCAAACCCTCATCACTTAATGATGGCGTTGCCGGTCCCAATTGCGGTCGTTAAGTGAGGACTACCTATATATATATTTTAAAGTTAACCAGGTAGCTATGATAATATACAGGTAGTTCCTGACTTACGACCACAATTGAGCCCAAAATGTCTGTTGCTAACCAAGATAGTTGTTAAGTGAATATTGCCCCATTTTATGACCTTTCTTCCACAGTTGTTAAGTGAATCACTGTGTTTATTAAATTACTAACATGTTCGTTAAGTGAATCTGGCTTCTCCATTGCTTTTACTTGTCAGAAGGTCACAAAAGAGGATCGCATGACCCCGGGACATTGCAACTGTCATAAACAGCTGTCGAGCATCCGAATTTTGATCATGTGACCATGGGAAAGCTACAACAGTCATAAGTGTGAAAAACAGCCCTGTCAGTTTTTTTTTAAGTGCTGTTGCAACTTTGAATGATCACAAAAGAAATGTAGAGAACTACCAGTACTAAAAATGCCAACTTTCCCAGACTACGTATGACTGTCTTATATTGCCAGTCAATGAGAAACGGGCCTTTCCACAACAGGGTCGAAAAAGTCAAGATTGCAGCTGTGGCCAAGCACAGCTTGTATGGAGACTAACGGGAGCAGTGGTGAGCTTCAAAACTTTTTAGAACCTGTTCTGTAGGTGTGGCCTGCTTTGTGGGTGTGGCTTGCTGGCCATGTGACTGGGTGGGAGTGGCTTGCCAGTTCAGTTCAGTTCAGTTCACTTTATTTGTATGCCGCCCTTTTCCCTGGGGGGACTCAGGGCGGCTCACAGTTCAAAAGGGGTGGGGGAAGGACAAACAATTTACAACATAAAAACAGCCATGTGACTGAGTGGGAGTGGCTTGGCAGTCATGTGACTGGGTGGGCGTGGTCAACTTGTAAAATGTGGTGAAACTCACTTAATAACGCTCTTGATTAGCAGCCAAAATGTTGGCTCAGAAACTCTGGCATTTGAAACTCTGGCATTTGGGGAGATTTGCAGAGTGCAAAACCTTTTCTTTTAATTTGCCTCTTCAAAACCTTGGTGCGTCTTATACTCTGGTGCGTCTTATACTCCGAAAAATACGGCATTTATCCATAGTACTGTACCATTCCCGCAGCTTTAAAGACAGAGGTGTAAAATTAAAGCTTTTCCATGCGGGAATAACAAAAGATCAAGATGGTGGCTGAAACTGTGCAATTAAAACCCTACCCTCGTTTTATGTGGTGGCTTGATGCAGGCGGTTGCCACCACCATCTTGGCACCCTTCCCATCTGGCATCTGCTCTATAGAAACCATCTCTCCTTTGGGCTCTGCCTTTGCCCAGTCCTTTCTCCCATCTATTTGTTGCATAAAACTTTGTAATTTAAGAACGTGGGACTGAATCTCCTGGTTTTCTTTCCCAGTTCCCATCTTGTTGGGTGATGTTTCCTAGTTATATATATTGGGAAGTCATTCTTGGATCCTTTTTAACAGAAGGTAGTCCTTGACTTATAACCACAAGTTGGCACCAAAATTTCCATTGCAAAGCAAGGTGGTTGTTAAGTGACTTGGGCCAGATTTTATGACCTTTTTTGCCACGGTTGTTAAGTGAGTCATGCAGTCGTTAAGCATGTCCAGTTTCCCCATTGACTTTGCTTGTCGGAAGCCAGCTAGGAAGGTCACAAGACCCTGGGATGCTGCGCCCACTGTAAATTGTTAGAAAAGTCCATTTTATTGTCTAGAAACGGTCATCATCATCTTCATTTAACGACCCCATAATCCCTTGCGGGGTGGATATCAGAGTGATTACTGGCCGGATGCCCTTCCTGACGCTAATGCAGACATTTGTTCAGCAGATATATTCTCATTGTGCCCAGAGAGAGAAATATCTGTCTCTACCTAGGATTGAACTCACAGGCTCCTGATTGTAAGGCTCTAGGCCTAGAGCCTAACTCTACCTCTAGGCCACCGCACCACTCTATTATCTAGAAATGGTAGCAGAGGATTATTATATAGCCATACAGGTTGGTAGCGGAAGATGGTTATCTCTCCTCAGAACTAAAAGAAACCATAGATTATAACCATAGATGCAAACTAAACAGTGCCATCTAGGGGCTGAATAATTCTGTAGTTGTTGCAATACAAAATACATTCTAACATGTATTCCAACACTATGATCGCACGAACCTGGGGATGCTGCAATTATTGTAAAATACATGGCAGTTTCTGATCATGTCACTGTGGGGATGCTGTGACAGTCATAAGTGTGAGATCCAGTTGTAAGTCACTTTTCAGTGCCACTGTAACCTCAAACAGTTGCTGAACAAATTGTTGTATGCCGAAGAGTATCTGTAAGCACTAAAATAATGCTAACTTTGATTCCTCCCCCTTCCTTTTAGCTTCTATTTTCATTCATTTTCATTTTCATTTTATTAGGATTTATAGGCCGCCCTTTTCCCTGAGGGGACTCAGGGCGGCTTACAATCATTAGGGAGGGGGTGCAGTTCAAAAATAAACAATGTGTGAACAAAGTAAAATAATAAAAACACAACTTGCATTCAACACTCAACACTCGGGTGGGGCAAATGAGAAGCTTATCCCCAGGCCTGTTGGGATAGCCATGTCTTGAGGGCTGTGCGGAAGGCCTGGACAGTGGTGAGGGTGCGTATCTCGACGGGGAGGTCGTTCCACAGGGTCGGAGCTGCAACAGAAAAGGCTCTCCTCCGTGTAGTCGCCAGTCAACATTGACTGGCAGATGGGATTCGGAGGAGGCCCAGTCTGTGCGATCTTATCGGTCGGAGGGAGGTGATCGGCAGAAGGCGGTCTCTCAAGTACTCAGATCCACTACCATGAAGGGCTTTAAAGGTGGTCAACAACACCCTGAAGCGCACCCGGAGATCAACAGGTAGCCAGTGCAGCTCGCGGAGGATGGGTGTTATGTGGGCGAACCGCGGTGCGCCCACTATCACTCGCGCGGCCACTTTCTACTTTCTTTCCTTATGGGTGGTTACTTTAAAAAAGGAATATATAAGTTCTGAAGTGCACATTTAAATAAACAAGACAGACATGGGACTATTGGATTGTACCTCTCCCAATTGTGGCTTATTCCACACACCATGGCTTCAATATTTTTAAAGTAGAAAACTGGGATCTGCTATTAAAAGTGAAACAAACAAGCCATGATTTAGAGGAGCACCTAACATTAACCAATGCAACAAGTTTCAATGGGGAAGGGAGAAACCCAGGTGGAAAATTTCCATATGTCCTTG
This sequence comes from Thamnophis sirtalis, assembly GCF_051295495.1. Classification (NCBI taxonomy): domain Eukaryota; kingdom Metazoa; phylum Chordata; class Lepidosauria; order Squamata; family Natricidae; genus Thamnophis; species Thamnophis sirtalis. Next base: position 12,153,878 of record NW_028261385.1, on the reverse strand, counting down.
GAGGTCTAGGTGATAGATCAGGAGCCAGTTTGGTTAAGGTGCTAGGATTCAAACCAGGAGACTATGAGTTCTAGTCCCACCTTAGGCATGAAAGCTGGCTGGGTGACTTTGGGCCAATCACCAGGAAATGGTGAGTTCTAGTCAGGAATGGGATTGAAAAATTTTAGCAACTGGTTCTTTGCCCGGTTGCTGGGTGGGCGTGGCCATGGTGGGCATGGCCCACTCGGCTTCCTGCACCATGGCAGGGGGGTTGTTTTCGCCCTCCTCAGGCTCCGGAGGCCTTCCAGAGTCCAGAAACGGGCCAGTTTCTGGACTTCTAGGATTTCCAGGAGGCCCATTTTTTGCCCTCCCAGAGCCTCCATGTGGACCTTGCACTTACCCGGCATCCAAAACAGGCTGCGTGGAGACTCCTGGGAGGGAAGGGGTGGGCGAGGCCAGCCAGTCCTTTCAATTACCGGTTCGGCAAACCAGATGTAAAATTAGCATCTGGTTCATCCAAACTGGTCCAAACCGGCCGAATCCCACCCCTGCTTCTAGTCCTGCCTTCGGCACCAAAGCCAGCTGAGTGACTTTGGGCTAGTCCCCTCTCTCTCTCATCGTAACCCACCTCACAGGGTTGTTGTTTGGGGGGAAATAAGAGGAAGAAGCAATATAATGTATGTTCCCCACCTTGACTTACTTATAAAGTAATAAAGGCAGGATAAAAACAATCCAATCAATTGAAAGAAAGAATCGCCCAAACAGACAGCAGCAGAAGACCAGAGAAGACACAGCATCTCCCTGGAGGCCCCAGCCATTCAAGCCTGCTTTTTCCGGGGCACTTTGCCAAGCTTTCTCCGCCTCGGTTCAACGAGACTCGCCACAAGCTTTTCACAGAAAGGACTCTGCCTGTCAAAGCTGCTGTTGGAGGAGTCACCCTTTGGCTGCCAGCCCAGCCAACATGTGCTGGAGAAAGGAGGCTGTGTGGAAGAAGACATTGTTTTGGCTACTCTCGGTCGGGGGTGGGGGGCTTGCTTTGTTCTTCCCGGCAGCCGCCCCCCCCCCACAGCCCACCATCGGCCTGGCTGTAACTCAACCTGCCTCTTGGGGCCCCCTCTGAAGTAATCGGGAAGTTGCTTCTGGCAACTTAAATCTGAGGAAAAGGCAAAGTTATCTAATTCCCATTGAGATATCAAGCCGGCGGCCTCCCACATTTGAGGGCCTCAAACCCCAGGATTCCAAGTTCCATTGTGCTCTTCGGCTATCTGAGCCTCATCTGGAGGGCATCGGGATGGAGAAGGCTGCCGGCATCCCTGCAATTCTTTTGCTCCTGGAAAAGCCGAAGCGTTTTGCTAATTAGCTGAGAGCAGTAAATGCACTCGTTAAGCCCTGGGGGGGAGGGGGTGTCTTCCCAGACCAACTTCATAGAAATGAAAGTTCAGTTGGCCCCATGGGAGGGGATTTATGGTTAAAACAGATCACTTTGTTTCCTCAACTGGCCATCGTATTTTATCAACTGAGGCTTATTGTAAGGGGTGGGGTGGGGTGTGGAGGGGTGAGGTGGAATGGCATTCCATTATATCACTTGAACCCGATGATTTATGGACTGAATATCATAGGATTTATTTTCTTCCTGGAACAAAAAATGTTTGCCCTCGACCACAGAGGCAACCTACATACCTCTCGGGGGGAGCAGTCGTGAGTTGCAGGCGGTACGCCCTGGTACGGGTGTACCGGAGCCAGCCCGGAGCACTGGATACCGTTCCGGTAGAGTTCTCCGGTGGGCCCACCTGCCTGCCCTAGCACCTTACCAGTCTTTTAAGTCTTCTGATCTTCCACACACGCGCACGGCGCGTACAGTGCCTGCATGACTCTCCGCTGAGCAGCTGGAGCATCGCGGAGGCTCGTGGAGGCGCTAAGAGGCATGTGCGTGCTGCACGCATCCATGTGGATGCCACCAGGCCCGTTCCAACCGTACCGGTAGGAATGGGATACGGAACCCACCACTGCAGGGGGAGGTATGATTATCTAGGAATACGTCTCAGGAGGAGACATCCTCTGGGCAGGAGTGGGCTGCTACAGGTTCTCCTGGGTTCGGGAGATCCTGTAGCTAACATTATGGCCGGTTTGGAGAACCGCCAAATCACCCCCCCCACGTGGCCCGTTTTGGATGCGAGGTTAGCGCAGGGCCCGCGCGGAGCCTCCTGAACCAGTGGTGGGTTCCTACCGATTCGGCCCGGTTTGGCCGAAATGGTAGTGATTTGGCGGCCCAACTTGCTGGAACCGGCAGTGACCCAGGCCTGCCACACCCCCGAACCGGTTCCCCGGGCAGCACCATCAGCAGCGTCATCTTGTTTTTCAGTTCTGTGCATGGACAGAACAATTTCTATTGCACTGTGCATGTGTGCGCAGCGCGTACACGAGTAAACCGGCAGTAGTGCCTGTTGGAAACCATCCCTGTCCTAGACCTTCCAGAAGCCCAGAAATAGGCCTGTTTCCGGCCTCTGGGGGCTTCTGGAGACCAGGGGAGGCAGTTTTCGCCCTGCCAGAGGCTAGAGGAAAGCCTCCAGAGCCTGGGGAAGGCGGAAATAGTCCCCTGTTGTGACTCAGCAGAAGTTTGCTGTGAGTTGAGTCGGGATGCAGGAATAACAATGCAGCTGGGGCTCATTAGTGTGGTCTTCTGGAGATAAAAGGACCGATGGTGCCATGCCCTGGTTGCAGAAGTCAATGTTCATTCATTCGTTCGTGTTTCGTCGTTCATCGGTCGTGGTTTGTTTGTGAGAGGCACTTGGATAAGTGATTTGCTTTCTGTAACCTTGATTCAAAGAGACACTTGGAGAAGTGATTTGCTTTTTTTCTGTAAAACCTTTTTGTCAGAGACTTTATTTATGTTTATTTTTGGGCTCGCAGCCAGCGTGAGCCAAGACTGATAAACTTTCCTTTTAAGTCTGTCTGACTATCGTCTGTTAACGAGCGAAGGGGGGGGGGTCAGAACAGTCCCCCTGCCGTGGTGCAGGAGGTCAACTAGGCCACGCCCACTATGGTCACACCCACCCAGCAATCGGGCAGAGAACCCGTTGCTGAAATTTTTGAAGCCCACCCCTGCGCCTGGCCCTCGGGCTTAAAGGTGGGGCACTGATGATGTCACCTAGTTTGGTAATGAAATACTTACAAGAAAACCACCAAGCTCAGAGAGCGTCAGATCACCTCAGAAAGATGGGCCCTAGTAACTCAAATCAAACTGAATTACATCCATTAATGTGTTCTGTAGTATGGGGCTCCTTACGGTGAATCAGGTAGTCCTCTACTTGCAACCACAATTGAGCCCCAAACTTCTGTTGCTAAGCGAGACATTCATTTAGTGAGTTTTGCCCCATTTTATGCACTTTCCTGCCATGGTTGCTAAGTGAATCATTGCGGTTATTAAGTTATAAAACAGTTTGTTAAGTGAATCTGGCTTCTCCATTGACTTTGCTTGTCAGGAGGTCACTAAAAGGGATCACATGACCCTGGACACTGCAACCGTCATAAATATAAGTTCAATTGCAAAGCATCTGAATTTTGATGACGGGACCACAGAAATGCTGCAACAGTCATAAGCAGGAAAAACAGACATAAATCACTTTTTTCAGTGCCGTGGTAACTAGGAAGGATCATTAAATAGTTGTAAGTCAAAAGCTACCTGTACCATCTGATACCCCATTTATTAGGCCCAAAACTGGTCATGTTTGCATCAAGGCCCATAAATCTTCCTGTCAAGGGAATACTGTAATAACACTATAGAATACTATAAGGCAGTGTTTCTCAACCTTGGCCCACCTGAAGATGCGTGGACTTCAACTCCCAGAATTCCCCAACCAGCGGGGGATTCTGGGAGTTGAAGTCCACGCATCTTCAGGTGGGCCAAGGTTGAGAAACACTGCTATAAGGGAATACTAAAATACACAGTGTGGGTAGTCCTTGACATATGACTCTAATGGAGCCTGCCCATTATGGCCGTATATCGTGATGATCTTAAAATGGGTCAGTCAAAAAACCAACCCAATTTTGCAACCCTTTTTGCCAGCAGTCATTAAATGGACACCACCATCGTTAAGCGAACCCATTACTGTGGCGTAGTTTGGTTGAAAACGGGAAATAACTTCCGGCTTTCAGCCAAACCATTGTAAAATGCAATCACATCATCTTGGGATGCTGCTAATCAGTGATGGGTTCTTACCGGTTTGGACCGGCTTGGCCAAACTGGTAGTAGTTTGGCAGCCTGGATCGCTGAAACCGGCAGCGACCCAGGCCTGCCAAGCCCCTGAACTGGTTCTCCAGACAGCGCCACAGGTGCGCCATCTTGGTTTTCACTTCTGTGCATACGCAGAACAATTTTGATTGCGTTGCACATGCGGGCGCAGCGCACATCAAGTCCACAAGCACGCGGCGCGCCCACAAGCAAACCGGTAATAGCAGTGGTGGGTTTCAAATTTTTTTAGAAGCTCTTCTGTAGGTGTGGCCTGCTTTGTGGGAGAGGCTTGCTGGCCATGTGACCGAGTGGGAGTGGCTTGGAAGTCATGTGACTGGGTGGGCATGGCCAACTTGTAAAATGTGGTGAAACTCACTTAACATTGCTCTTGCTTAGCAACCAAAATGTTGGCTCAGAAACCCTGGCATTTGAAGCATGCAAGTCTTAAAGCTGTCAAGTTACAAGACCCTTGCTTTAGAAAAAAAACCACAGGGGTGTTCAAAGTTGACAGCTCTAAGACTTTAAGGTTTAGATAGGACTCGGGCGGGGAAAGCGTGGTGCGGACGGGCGGGGGGAGGGAGCTGGAAATGGTTCTAAACGGCACAGTAGATTTGTGGAACCTCTTCTATAGAAGAGGTTAGAACTGGCAGGAATCCAACCCTGGACAATAGTGACTGCCGAACTCCACCCCTGCTGCTAATGGCTATAAATGTGCAGCCAGATGTGTGTATGACAATTTGCCATGGACCAACTCACCACAGCCAACTTGACACAGCCAACTTGCCAGAGGACAACTCTACACAGACGTCTTGCTATGGGACAACTCGTCGGGGGACAAGACTTACACTGATATCAAAGAAGTGTTGGAATGGCATCATTAAGCAAAGGACACAAAAGGAGGGACGGAATGAAATGTGAATGACAAAAATTAAAATAAATTGTTAAATTGTTCCGTGGAAAGTTTTCCCATGGGGAGGAGGCCATGACCCCTTGTTCTGAGGCAAGTTGGCTGGGATGAGTTGGCTGCAATGAATTGGCTGCAATGAGTTGTCCCATTCTGCAGCCAGTTGCCCAACATGCGATCACTTGACTGCGGACGGGGCAACCAGTAGAACTTCAGAACCGAGTCAGAACTCCCTTTTTTTCAGGCAGGTCGTAACTTGTAACGGCTGCTAAGTGACTGGTTGTAAATCAATTACTGCCTGGGGTACCTTGTAAGAGGAGAGTCATTGTGTGTGATAGCCAACAACCAGGAGGAAACTGGCAGTACCTTTTCAATCCAACCCACGCTGTCGATCCTCTCTCCTTGTCAATCCTGAAGTTGACCTGACCGAAGCCATTTTTGACAGCTTCACTGTTGCCACACTGGAGCTGAGGGATAGGGAGAGGGGAGTTGAGATAGTTGGGATTCTGTAGCCAAAACAAAATACTTTCTCTTGAGAACCAAGGACATTCTCACACCTGGTCAGAGGAAGGCGGAGTGATGTCACCCGGCAACTAGACCATGCTGTGATTGGACCATGTGGCCAGTGGTGGGTTTCAAAAATTGTTGGAACCTACTCTGTGAGTGTGGCCTCCTTTGTGGGAGTGGCTTGCCACCCATGTGACCGAATGGGAGTGGCTTGTCACCCATGTGACCGGATATGAAATTATGAATTAGTACTTAGGTCGGTCCAAGTAGCTATTCAGAAACTCTGGCATTGAAGCATGCAAGTCTTAAAGCTGTCAAGTTACAAGATCCTTGCCAGTGGTGGGTCTCAAAATTTTTTGGAACCTCTTCTGTAGGTGTGGCCTGCTTTCCGGGTCCACTGGTGGAACCTCTTCTAACCGGTTCGAACCGGTTCTACCGAATAGGTGCGAACTGGTAGGAACCCACCTCTGCATGTGACTGATTTTTTTTTGAGAAAATGAAAAACGTTTACTTTTAATTAGTTGAAAACCATGGGAGTCTTCAGAGTTCCTTTTTCACCAGATATGAAACCCAATATGATATATCCAATAAAGCTATTATTTGAGGAATCTACCCATTTAGATTTTTGCTTTCTATGGGTCTATTACTTGGAACCCTGACAATCCTCTGGTAAAGCGATCAGAGGCTTGAGAGCAATATTTGCACTATTTAAATATTGCAATATGAGCAATAGTTAAAACCTGAGTCTTGCAGAAAAATCTTATTTTTATTATCAGTCATGATAACATAATCTTGCAAGTCAAATGCTGAGTGCTTTAAAACAAGCCATAAGACCTACAGTTTATATGTCTTATACCTAGAAGGACTTAAACAAAGAAGGACTAGGGGTGACATGATAGCAGTATTCCAGTATTTGGGGGGCTGCCACAAAGAAGAAGAGAGGGTCAACTTATTTCCCAAAGCACCAGAGGGCAGAACAAGAAACAATGGATGGAAACTATTCAAGGGGAGAAGCAACCCGGATCTAAGGAGAAATTTCCTGACAATCAGAACAATTAATCAGTAGAATGACTTGCCTCCAGAAGTTCTAGGTGCTTCATCACTGGAGGTTTTTAAGAAGCGACAGCTCCTTGTTTGAAATGGTGTACGGTCTCCTGCTTAAGCAGGGGGTTGGACTAGAAGACCTCCAAGGTCCCTTCCAGCTGATTGATTAATGTGCGGGGAGTGTATGGAATGGAGGGAGGGATAGGACAGAGAAAGAAAGGACAGAAGACGTCAGTAGCAGAGAGAACCAATGAGGGAAACCGAGGCCGGCTGAGGGAATTCACATCTCCTCTTGGCACACCATGCTTTGCCAGGCATTTGTGAGATTCTGGTACGCAACCCATCCTGCCCTCAGCTTCCTCCCACTGCACCACATGATCCTTGTGAAATCTGCAAATTTCCATTGGCTCCCTACGAATCGGCCCACCTCTGGATGGCGTGGAAAGAAAGGCCATATCAGGAGGATCAAATGTCAGGGACCGCGTTTCACTGAGGAATAAGCAGAGACGGACTCTTCACCTCATTTAAACTCTGTAATTCCAGGCAAGGCCACAAACAGCCTTTGCACCACTTATGCCTCCTGCCTTGGTACTATCAATCTCCCTATTATTGTTATTATTATTATTATTAATTCCAAAAGAATAAACTCCCACAAGTTGAACTTGACTCTCTTAATGGCTTTCTGAAAATATCCTTGTAATTTCCCGGGCAATAACAGCAGGGATTTTCCACTGCCTTTTTTTTCTTTCAGTTTTCTTATTACAATCTTGAGACTTTTTGTGCATTTCCCACTTAGCAGTTCTTGGATCCATCTTATTGTGCCCAGAATTGCAGTACTCATACGGTTAGTCCTCAACATGTGATCAAAATTTCAGTTGCTAAGCGAGACGGTGGTTACGTGACTTTTGCCCCATTTTACAACCCTTCTTGCCCCAGTTGTTAAGTGAATCAGTGCAGTTGTTAAATGAGTCAGTGCAGTGGTGAAGTGAGCCTAGCTTCCCCATTTTGCTCATCAGGTTGCAAAAGATGATCACACGACCTGGGGACACTGCAACCGTCATAAATATGAGCCAGTTGCCAAGTGTCTGAATTTTGATCACGTGACCAAGGGGAGGCTGCAAATATCGTAAGTGTGAAAAACCGCCATAAGTCACTTTTTTTCAGGGCTGTTGTAACTTTGAACATCTCTAAATGGTTTTAAGTCAAGGACTACCTATATAACTTTGTTGCAGGTCTATGGGGTATCATGGCAAAAGTTTTCTAAAGGATCCTATTTCTTTTGAAAGTGAGGATAACTAACAGACACCAATTTTAATCTGTTTTGAATACTGTTTGGTGTTATGTAGTTCTACTTATCTTGGGTCTGTATTGTTTAAAAGAAGCAAAAAGAAAAAAGGCTATAATCAAAGAGCAGGTTGGAGCACCTTCCTGGAAAGGCTAAAACAAGAACTTCTTCATATAGTGAAAACGTGAATTTCGGCCCCCATTTAAAGGACCTGGAATGCAATCACTAAAACTCACCTTGAGACATTCCCCCAAAACAACAGATCAGTTCCATTGCATCCAAAGCATTCCAGAGAGGCATCTATATTAATATTATATTCATTTCCCAACATTTTCAGCCATTTGCATCATTTAATACAAAAGTCATACATTGCCAAGGGGATATCCTATTATGCAGAACCCTTGAGTGGTGGCATTCAATTTTTTTTACTATCGGTTCTGTGGGTTAGCGGGCGTGGCATGGCTTGGTGGGCATGACAGGGAAAGGATACTATGAAATCTCCCTTCCCTCCCCACTCCAGGGGAAGGTTACTGCAAAATCTCCATTCCCTCCCAATCAGCTGGGACTCGGGAGGCAGCGGATAGATGGGGGCGGGGCCAGTCAGAGGGGGTATTTTCCAGTTCTACGAACTATTCAAAATTTCCGCTACCGGTTCTCCAGAACTGGTCAGAACCTGATGAATATCACCTCTGGGCCTCTTCCTCCCAGGTAGTGTGTTAAAACCAAGTTTTGTTATACTCAAAGCCTATAACAGTGATTGCAAACCTATGGCAATTTGGTGGCATGCCAGCTGTCAGCTCCAGCTGATTTTTCACCCTTCGGGGGGGGGGGGGAGGCAAACAATGGTGGGTTTCAAAAATTGTTCGAACCTACTCTGTGGGTGTGGCCTCCTTTGTGGGAGTGGGTGCCACCCATGTGACCGGATGGTAGTGGCTTGCCACCCATGTGACCGGATATGAAGATGCCGACGACACTTGTCAGAACCACCTTAAATTACTTCACACACAGCACTGGCGTGCATAAGAATATGATGTAAACTTGTTTTTTAAAAGGCATCTTTGGTTTGCGTTAAAACAACTTCAACACACGCAATGTTCTGATTGCACCACAAACGCAGTAGTCATCCTTCCCTTTCACAGAGGCACTGAGTTTTATAAATAGGAGCATGATAGTGTAGAATAATCATATCCAAGGACCAGTGGTGGGTTTCCAAAAAATTTGGAACCTCTTCTGTAGGTGTGGCCTGCTTTCCGGGTCCACTGGTGGAACCTCTTCTAACCGGTTCGGTAGATTTGACGAACCGGTTCTACCGAATAGGTGCGAACTGGTAGGAACCCACCTCTGGGGGCAGGACAAACATTTCTCCCATCCCAGGCTTCAAGAAAGCCTCCGGAGGCTGGGGAGGGCGAGAAACGGCCCCAATGGGCCAACCAAATGAACTTCCGGTTGGCCTGTTCGAGCCGTTTTTCGCCCTCCCCAGCCTCCGGAGGCTTTCTTGAGGGCAAGAAAGGAGGGCAAAATATGGGCCCAACGGGACAACCAGAAGTTCAGAAACGATCCATTTCTGGCTTCCGGAGGGCCTCGGGGGGGCGGGCAGGGGAAGCCATTTTCGCCCTTCCCTGGCTTCAGGAAAGCCTCCTGAGCCTGGGGAGGGGTCACACGCACATGCACGTGTGTGTGTGTGTGTGTTTGTGTGTGTGAGAGTGTGTGTGTGTGTGAGAGAGTGTGTGTGTGTGTTTGTGTGTCCCATGCACATACGCAGGTGGGTTGGGAGATTGAGTGGGCACGTGCAATTTTGGCACGTAAGAAATAGCTTTGCCATCACCAACCCACAACCTTAGGATGGTTCCACCACAAAACCGCGGTAGACAAAAGCACGCTCGACGAAAGCGCGTCCGTGACGTCATCACAGCGCGACGAAAACATCGCGCTGTGAGCAGTAAATTTAAAATTAAAGCGAAAACCTTACCCTAACCCCCCCAAACCTAACCCTAAACCTAACCCTAAACCTAACTCTTAACCTAACCCTAACCCTAAACCCAACCCTTAACCTAACGCTAAACCTAACGCTAACCCTTAACCTAATGCTAAACCTAACCCTAACGCTTAACGTAACCCTAAACCTAACCCTAACCCTTAACCTAACCCTAACCCTAAACCTAAATCTAACCCTTACCTTTATGTGAATCGGCTTGCTTTAATTTTATTTTAATTTCAATTTAATTTATTTTTAATTTTTTTCGTCGCGCTGCTGATGACGTCAGGTACGCGCTTTCGTCGAGCGTGCTTTTGTCTACCGCGGTTTTGACGGGTCACGCTTAGGATTGGGGTGGAAAAAGTAGAAACCGCTCTAGACCTCTTCAGGAAATGAATCAAAGACCCAAGTCAGATATAAGGAGGCCCTTCTCCACAAACGACATGACAAGGATGTGTGGCTTTATAGATTCCAATGGGAAAGTGTGTTTTGGGAGTGCAAATGAAGCCCCTGTACCGCTTCTGAAACTAAACGTGGCTTTTAACTTGCACAAGGATTGGGAAAAGAGCTGCACCGTCCTGGGAAACGATGCAGTTGCTTTAAAAAGCTGCAGAGGATGCCATAATAGGCACCCTGGGCACACCAAAGTATCTTTTGGCCTGCGGGGCCAAAGTATTTCAAAGCCCTGTTAATTAATATTTGCAACAATTTACTGGAGACATTTGGTGTTAGGTAAATTGGTACTGCATTTCATTGCATCAACATCAAAACAGATCCTATCCACATCACGTTGAGTAACGTTCTTCCCCTGAGGGCATTTTCTCTGAACTTCTACATATTTCTGGACTCAGAAAGTGAGCTAAAATTGTCCTTTGATGTGTGAATGCTGTAGTTTGGATAGCATCAGGATTGCTACAAAGTTATTATTGACTTGTTTATTTATCTGTTTAATATTGGCATATTGGAATATATCTGCTGAATATAACTCCGCATTGGTGACAGGAGTGGCATCCGGCCAGTAAACACTCAATTCAGTTGCGCAGACTCCACTCCCACAAGGGATTATGAGGTCATTAAAAGGAGATGGTGACGATGATTATGGGCAGTTTGTTTATTTATTGGTATGCCTAGTCTAATAAAGAGAAGGCATAGGATTGATATAATAGCAGCCATCCAATATTTGAGGGGCTGCTGCAAAGAAGAGGAGGGTCAATCTATTCTCCAAAGCAAATGAAGGCAGGACAAGAAGCAATGGATGGAAACTCATCGAGGCGAGAACCAACCCACAACTAAGGAAAAATTTCCTCTCAGTGAGAACAATCAGCGCAACAGTTTGCCTCCAGAAGTTGTAGATGCTCCATCACTAGAGGTTTTTAAGAAGAGATCCAGTGGTGGGTTTCAAATTTTTTTAGAACCTCTTCTGTAGGTGTGGCCTGCTTTGTGGGAGTGGCTTGCTGGCCATGTGACCGGGTGGGAGTGGTTTGCTAGCCATGTGACTGGGTGGGCGTGGCCACCTTGTAAAATGTGTTGAAACTCACTTAACAACGCTCTTGCTTAGCAACCAAAATGTTGGCTCAGAAACTCTGGCATTTGAAGCACGCAAGTCTTAAAGCTGTCAAGTTACAAGACCCTTGCACCCCTAACCCTTTAGAAAAAAAAACCAGGGGTGTTCAAACTTGACAGCTTTAAGACTTGTGGACTTCAACTCCCAGAATTCCTCCTCTCGCTCTTCATCTTGATGATGTGCGGACGGGCAGGGAGAGGGAGCTGGAACCGGTTCTAAACGGCACTGTAGATTTGTGGAACCTCTTCTATAGAAGAGGTTAGCAGGAACCCACCCCTGAAGAGATCATTTGTTCAGAAAGATATAGGATCTCCTACTTGAGCAGGGAGTTGGACTAGAAGGCCTCCAAGGTCCTTTCCAATATCTTACTTTGTAAGGCATATATTATAATAGAGGTTATTCCAGCAGCTCCCTGAGAAAGAAGGATCTGCACTGAAAAATCATTGCAGGCAACAAGGGTCAAATCCAGAAGGATCATGGCTTGGAACCAGTATATTAATGGGCATATCCAGAAGAGAACAAAATGGAAGTGGGATGTTAGATGCCCCAAAATGTTGCCTGCAGAATACATTTCCAAGTGAGATCTCTTTTACAGGCACCATGCGTCGAGGAGGAGGGGATACATTTCTAAGTTATTCTTTTTCATTTTGAAGGGATTATGGGGCAAAGCATGTGCTTTGAAACCATTTACACCAATTTAAAAATTCAGAAAATTAAAGGAGATCCTTAATATGCTACCCAGAGGTCGGTGTGCCTCTTGTATCAGTCAAAAGTATGCACCTGTCCAACATACCATCATAAAGCCTAGATGGCTTATTTGCTCATTATAATGGGGATCTCTACTGGGGCATTGCCCATGGGTCAAAAAAGTCAAGATGGCAGCCACGATTATGCCATTGGAATGCAGGCTTCCCATAAAAGGGGTGGGGCTTAATCGTGATGTTGTGGCCACCATCTTGGCTTGTTCAACCCTCAGTGGACAGCCTCAGGGGTATCCCAAAGAGCACAGCTGCTATTTTTTGAACCTATTTAGCATAATGATCTATCAAAACTGAGCCTCTTTGTTTTAAAAAGAGTGCAGAGAAGAGCAACAAAGATGATTAGGGGACTGGAGGCTAAAACATATGAAGAATGATTGCAGGAACTGGGTATGTCTAGTTGAATGAAAAGAAGGACATGGGGAGACATGATAGCAGTATTCCAATATCTCAGGGATTGGCACAAAGAAGAGGGAGTCAAGCTATTCTCCAAAGCACCTGAGGGCAGGACAAGAAGCAATGGGTGGAAACTAATAATCAAGGAGAGAAGCAACTTAGAACTAAGGAGAAATTTCCTAACAGTTAAAACAATTAATCAGTCGAACAACTTGCCTCCAGAAGTTCTGAATGCTCCAACACTGGAAGTCTTTAAGAAGATGTTGGATAACCATTTTTCTGAAGTGGTGTAGGGTTTCCTGCCTAAGCAGAGGGTTGGACTAGAAGACCTCCAGGGTCCCTTCCAACTCTGTTATTCTATATCCTATATTCTAAAGCAGTGTTTCTCAACCTTGGCAACTTGAAGATGTCCGGACTTCAACTCCCAGAATTCCCCAGCCAGCATTCGCTGGCTGGGGAATTCTGGGAGTTGAAGTCTGGACATCTTCAAGTTGCCAAGGTTGAGAAACACTGTTCTAAAGCATCTTTTTGAAAGCCGGCAAGTTTAAGAGGTGTGGACGTCCACTGCCACAATTCCCCAGTCAGAGCTGGCTGGGGAATTCTGGGAGTTGATGTCCACACCTTTTAAACTTGCTGGCTTTGAAAAACGCTGCTTTAAAATAGCCATGAACATAATTGGAAATGCCATGGTCCATTTCCTGCCATTTGCAAGTTAATTTGCCTTTTTCAATTGCAGAGACCACGGGGAATCATGTACGGCATTGCCACCCCAGTTCATCAGCCCATGCTTTTAAAATTGAAGGATCGGCTTCATCACAGGGGAAATGCTATTCCAGATGTGTAACAGCCCACTTGTGTTACATGCCCCATTGGTAACAAGCCAATAAACAGTCTAAGTCAAGGTTCCTTGAATTCTTTAAGCAACAGACAAAGATAAGAAACGTTAACTAGTTCTGAGAAAAAGCATCACACTGAAACATGAAACTCATTTGCACTGTTGTACCAAGCTGTGTTTTTTTCAGTCTCTTAACTTCTGAGAAACGTTTCCATATGGATGTTTGGGAGATGATCTCCTGTCTGGGAGATCCCAATTTGAAATGCTATATTGTTGTGTCGTGTGCCATCACAGTAGGATTTTAGGACAGATTTTGGGGGTCCCACTCTTTGCAAAGCTGCATTTATGACAGTTACACTGGCTTTGGATCATTTCTATTGCTAAACCAGGTTGGGATTTGGAGGTTCTCTGAACCGGCCATTACGTTAGCTTCTCCCGAACCTGGACGAATCCGTAGCAGCCCCCCCCCCCCTGCTTTTATGACTTGTGGACTTCAATTCCCAGAAAGGTTCCCCACCCCTGATCCTCTAGCATAATGTTTCTCAATCTTAGCAATTTCAAAATATGTGGACCAGTGGTGGGTTTCAAAATTTTTTTAGAACCTCTTCTGTTGGTGTAGCCTGCTTTGTAGGAGTGGCTTGCCGGATATGTGACCAGGTGGGAGTGGCTTGCTGGCCATGTCACTGGGTGGGAGTGGCTTGCCAGCCATGTGTCCGGGTGGGAGTGGCTTGCCAGCCATGTGACTGGGTGGGCGTGGCCAACTTGTAAAATGTGTTGAAACTCACTTAACAACGATCTTGCTTAGCAACCAAAATGTTGGCTCAGGAACTCTGGCATTTGAAGAACACACGTCTTAAAGCTGTCAAATTATAAGATCCTTGCACCCCTAAACCTTTAGAAAAAATCCCCAGGGGAATTCAAACTTGACAGCTTTAAGACTTGTGGACTTCAACTCCCAGAATTCCTCCTCTCGCTCTTCATCTTGATGATGTGCGGACAGGCGGCGGGAGGAAGCTGGAACCGGTTCTATATGGCACTGTAGATTTGTGGAACCTCTTCTATAGAAGAGATTAGAACTAGCAGGAACCCACCCCTGTGTAGGACCTACAAACACACTGGCAGGTTCACATGTTCATCTGAGTTAGAGGGAAATATAGCAGTTTTAGTCACACAATGTGCTAATCCTGATTAATCTTAATTCTTGACTAGTGTAGGAGGAGAGCAAGTAAAGCTGGAGGGGGTAGAGTTAAAGGTGGTCATTAGTTAGAATATTGTCAAGCACAAAGGATCATGACCAGGGTTATGTTGCAGTTCAAAAGGGTTTATTGCTCAAACCATACACAACTAAAGTTCAAATATGAATTTGGCACCAGATAAAGATCAATGGAATTCAAGGAGGGCCAAACTTGGATCATTTGTGACTTCATAAAGATTCCAAACTGATGACATGTTTAACCCCGCCCTCCCCCAGCCCTGCCTGCTTGGCTCCTACAATTAGCCTTGACTTGGTTAATTGTAGAAATGCAGCCATTGGGTGCTACAGATCATCCTTATTTAATGATGATAATTGGGGTTGACAATTCTGTCACTAAGTGATGCGGTTGCAAAGTATGGTTGTCATGTAACTGCACTGACTTACAGTGGCACACTCACAACCAGTGAACTAGTTGTTAAGGTAAGTGCAGCCCACCTCTGCTTCCTTCTCTTGACGTCATCCAATGGCTATCATTGGAAGCCATGCTGTCTGAGACTGATGGAGCTATGCTTTCACAATAACTGGAGGCCCCCAGGTTCCCCATCCCTGGACAAGAGAGCAACCAGGATAAGCCACTTTTGTTCCTGTCCCCCAGATGGTCTCCTGAAGAACATGAATGGTCCATCAAGCCCTACTACAGCCTCCTTGAGAAGAAGCTTTGAAACAGCCCAAGAAAACCAACGATAGATGGAGCTTCTGCAATTATAAGAAAACTACGGTCATATTGTTTGCCCAACGATGCCAAAGTTCAGGGCTCTAAAATGTTTTGAAAAGAGTATTGCAGAAGAACAAGATCAGGCAGATTGGGAGGAGACAGTGTGGCAACTGGTTTAGTCTGGCATGATTTCCTAATCAGGAGGTAGACAAGCATGGAAGCAAGTGACCCAGTCAAGGGCTTATAAATGAAACACAATCATGCCATCCTGTTATTTTGCCAAGACATGATGCAATGAGCTTTTTGAGCTCATTTTCCCTTAGCAATTGTGTTGAAGGTAAGTATCTTTCTACCATTCGAACCCAGAGTGACATCTGTCATCTTGATTTTTCTGATCACCCACCTTCTGTAGTGCCCCAGGTGAGAATTTCTCCACCTTGCTGTGGCTACATTAACAACACAGATTAAAACCCATCTCCTAGCTACCCCCGTGTCCCGCAGTGGCTCTGAATTGTTTTTCTTTTAATTTTTGACAAAGTGGTTTCATTCCCACAACAGTTCAGCTTGATTACTGAATTTATCTTTTTTCTAGGTTTGCACACTATAAGGATGACAAAAAGAACTAGCCAAGGTTAAAACTAACTTGCTTGAGCAATGACTGTTTCTCCCTTTATTATAAATTGTAATATGATTTCATAGAGTCATGGAATGAAAGGGCTAGAAGGGAGATTACGTGGTTCAAGGGCAATGCATTTGGGTTAATGTCAGCGTTCCAAATAGCATCCAAAAGTAAATCAGAGTCCAAGGCAAAGTATTGCTCAAAGTTCCAATTTATTAACAAAGCCATGTTGGCACATCTGGCAAAATCCGAATCTGAAAGCTTCCCGGTTTTCCCCACCCAGTTGAAAGTTCAAGATCTTGCCACCACACCCACAAATCCATCCCATGGTCCAATCTCCCACTGCCATGCTGGCAGTTCCACCCATCCAGTTCCTGTCAGGTGCAGAGGTGCAAAGACAAAGGATGACCTTGGCTTTCTGGAAAGAATTTTGTTATGGCTACATAGCATCTAACTCTGTACAATCCCCCATCTCATTTTCCCACAAGAGAAAATGCATAGTACAATTATAGAAAGTGTGGCAGGCCAAAGATCCAAAAGAAAAGATGGCTGCAGGCCTGACACTGCACTGCACTCAGTGCAGGGGTCCGCCATTACAGCATCCCTGGAATATGGCTATCTAGCCCCTCTAAAGATGACTCTATCATCTCCCAAGCCATCTAAACATTTTTCACAGTTACAAAATGTTTCCTGGTACCCAAATAAAATTTGCTTGTTTGTAAGTTAAACCCACCATTTCTTGGACTTAAAGAAAAATATTTAAGCCTAGCATACTGTATGAAACTATGCATTGTGATTTGCAAACCATAGTTTCAGGAGGAAGAAGATGTTCTGACCTAGGCTTCCCAAGATCATGAAGCCGACTCCTCATCCCGATAAAACCCCTTTTATTTACTTTAAAGTGAATTCCTCTTCAGCAAAGTCCCGGCCAACAGTCTTTCAAGAGATTTCACAACTGCAGACCTTGATCAGGCTTGGAGAGCTGCCAGGCCGATATCTTCCAAATGCCACTCTGTAGCAGACAATCCTTGGCAAGAAGTCAGGAACAGATCTTCACCCTAAGGAATTGAACTAATTGTCTCCTGCAAACTCCCCTCCCCTTTCGCTCCTCTTTATTCCCTATGGGAGGGGCCATTCACTGTCCACCTGTGGCTTTACTCCCAAATCAGCCCTTGTTCCTTAGCTTTTCCCTTCTCCTGGCAGCTCTGCACATGTGCACACTGGGAAGAGGCCAGAGGTGGGTTGCAAATCCCGGGGCTACCGGTTTGCTTATGCTTGCGCTTGACGCTGCTGCACATGTGTAGAAGTGCCTGTGCGGGTGGGCAGAGCTTCCTGCTGCCACCACTACCAGTTCAACCGAAGTGGCCTGAACTGGGAGCAACTCACCTCTGGAACAGGCTCCAGCTGTCCTTCTGCCCCACTGATATCCGAATCCAAAGGCAGCTGATAACTGTCAGATGGCCCCGGCCCCCTCTCTGCCTCCGACACAGAGCCCTCCTCAGAGCCTTCCCCAGACTCCAGGACTGGCCCATGTTCCTCTCCAACCTCCTCACTGTCTGAATCTGCTGCCAGCTCTGCTGGCGGGCCACAACATTGCCCCTACCAACTGGGGTCCTCATTTTACCGACCCTTGTTCCTTAGCTGTTCCCTTTGTCTGGCAACTCTGTGCATGCGCACACTGGGAACAGGCTCCAGCTGTTCCTCTGCCTCACTGATGTCCGACTCCGGGCAGCTTATAACTGTCAGACAGCTCTGGCCCCCTCTCTGCCTCCGACACAGAGCCCTCATCAGAGCCTTTCCCAGACTCCAGGACTGGCCCATGTTCCTCCCCAACCTCCTCACTGTTCGAGTCTGCGGCCAGCTCTGCTGGCCTCTGGCAGGCCACAACAGAAGAGTGAATCCAGCCAGCAGATATTACTTGTTGTAATATAGTTCCTTGTGTAGGCGTAGCGGTCACCCATGGCCCAGTTCATCCAGGGCATGCAGAGCCACGCTGAACCACACAGGAGAAAACAAACTCCTAAAACTCCATAACATCCTGATAGTTCGTAACATAACATCCTGAGATGTGCCCTACCAATGACGCCCAGGATTTGACCATATATAGACAGAACTTCCCTGAGCAGTAGATTAGAAATTGTACTTTTACAGGCTGTTTTTAATCACATGCTATTGCTCCTCCTGCCTTTGTCCTATCTCAATAAAAGGGGCTCTCAGACCCCCAATCTGGGTCGCTCCATCCCGAGAAAGATCGTGTCCTGTCTTTTCTCCACATTGGCCTCATGGACAAACCACGGGAACGTTACAATTACTGTTCATGTTGAATGAACTGGGGCTTTGTTCCCAAGTAGCCTCAGTTCTGTTGGGTTTTTAGCAAAAGAGAACATTGTATCGCACCCTTTCAGCTGCAAAGTGATGTTTATTGAAGCAGGTAGTCTTTACTAGTAGTCCTCAACTCATGACCAGAATTTGGGGCCAGCATTTCCATTGCCAAGCAAGTTGTTTGCTCCGTGAGTCACGTCCAACTTTATGTCCTTTTTGCCACGGTCCTTAAGTGAACCGTGCAGTCGGTAAGTGAATCCAGCTTCCCCCCATTGACTTTGCTTGTCGGAAGCCAATTGGGGAGGTCGCAAATGGGGATCACGTGACACCGCCCCCCCCCAGGATGCTGTAATTGTTATAAATCCGTACCAATTGCCAAGTACCCCTATTGTGGTCACATGACCGGGAGGATACTGAGATGGTTGTAAGCTTGAGGACTGATCATAAGTCACTTTTTTTCAATGCTGTTGTAACGTTGAAGGGTCACTAAACAAAGGGATATAGCAATAGCAATAGCAGTTAGACTTATATACCACTTCACAGGGCTTTCAGCCCTCTCTAAGCGGTTTACAGAGTCAGCATATCGCCCCCAACAATCCGGGTCCTCATTTTACCCACCTCGGAAGGATGGAAGGCTGAGTCAACCCTGAGCCGGTGAGATTTGAACAGCCGAACTGCAGAACTGCAGTCAGCTGAAGTGGCTGCAGTACAGCACTCTAACCACTGCGCCACCTTGGCTCTTGAGGACTCCCTATATTAGCGGGGAGGTGCCTCCTTTGAATCTGTCTTGAATTCTGGTGACTACACAGACAACAAGCCTTTGCAGGGTTTTTTTGCAGCATGGTCCAAGTGGTTTGCCCTTTGCCTTCTTCTTCCTAGGGCTGAGAGAGAAGGACTGGCCCAAAGTCACCCACTTGGCCTTGTACCCAGGCAGGACTAGAACTCCCAGTCTCCCAGTTTGTAACCTGGTGCGTTAAGAGTTCTCTTGGTGGAAGAATTAAATATTTTGCATTGGCCTGCTGCCAATTACCTCCCAAAGACCCATTAGATCACACAGGGTTGGCTTCCTCCGGCTTCCGTCTACCAGCCAATGCCATCTGGCTACTACCCGGGGGAGGGCCTTCTCTGTGGCAGCTCCGGCCCTCTGGAACGAACTCCCCGCAGGGATTCGGACCCTCACCTCTCTCCAGGCCTTCCGAAAAGCCGTCAAAACCTGGCTGTGCCGGCAGGCCTGGGGTTGATGAGTTCCCCTCCCCTCTTGACTTATATGGTTGTGTGATTCTTGGTTATTTTAATTACTTGTATTTTGTTCTATGTTCCCCTTTTCCCCTTTTGAGTTGTTCACCGCCCTGAGTCCCTCCTGGAGAAGGGCGGCATACAAATAATAAAATTCAATTCAATTCAAGAGTTTAATGTAGACTTTTCTGCCAATATATTTAATAGTGCAGATGCTCTAAATTCCCTGGGGATCATTCCCTACTAAATGTGCTTTCAAATTGCAACTGCAGAGGGTAAACGTATATTTCTGCTCAAAAGTAGCCCACATTTTAAGTCAAAAAAAAGAAAAATTGTGTATTTTACCATCCCTGTACCACAATTCTCATTTAATTACCATTATTTAAACATGTTTTTATCTATGTTTTGTATTTGTAACCAACTGATATGCTTTCTACAAGATGTAACAAAAGATGATTCATTATTTTTGTATTTTTGTTTAATTAAAACAATAAAAAAATTTCAAAAAGAAGTAGCCCACATTTAATCGGAATAGCCTGCAAAATTCGATTCCAGCCATCTTTTTTTGCTTAACTGTGGCTGGGGTTACCTCTTTAAAGTTTTCTCACCATCTGTTAATTATTTCTCACAATTCGCCAGAAGGAAAAAGTTATTTAAATACGTTTATCATAACTTTGGCTACTGATATCACTCTGTTTTATTTACTGCAACAACAGTTACTTTTCCCGTTATGAATGAATGAATGAGGGAATGAATCACCAGGTGCTCCGAGTAACAAAAAACCGCGTGATAAATCCTCCCGTTTCCCTATAACTGGGGTTATTTCAAGTCATTAAACTTCTCTTTTAATATCCGTTACACCTCAAATTTTCTCTTCCAACGGGAAACTGACAAAGTTGACTGAATGGCATCAGGAGAGGAGAACAGCCAATGAGAAGGCTGCTCTCTCGGACTCACGCGATGTCGTCTTAAGTATGTGGTTTGGCAAGAAGAACTGGGTTGCAAAGAATGTGTTATACTAAATGAAAGAGCAATATTAATACAATGTATGCCTTCTGACTCCCACTTCCATGTACAGTATATGTAAAACTGAAAAATTCACGGGAGGCGAGGAAGAGAGAAAGTGGCGGGGGGGGGGGGAGGTCGATGATATGACTTATTAGTTTACACTGCAAATTTGCAAATCCAGTATAAGCTGGAAGTGAGTAGGAAACATAAAAAAGAAAGAATTAAACCTGCCTTTCGAGCCCTGAAGTGCTACAAGATTTCTTTCTGGCTGCAACGAAAAAGGATTTTATTCTTTTTTTTTTTCTTCGAACATGACAAATGTGTACAGCCTGCTTTTTTTCCAAATTGAAGAGAAGAGCCAGCAGTGGCAAAAAAGCCAACGTAGTTCTAGGCTGCATAAACAGAGGGATAGAATCAAGATCACGTGAAGTGATCATGGTATTGGACCTGGGTACTTGAGAGACCGCCTACTGCCAATCACCTCCACTAGACCGATTAGATCCCACAGATTAGGCCTCCTCCGAATTCCATCCGCCGGCCAGTGCCGACTGGCGACTACCCGGAGGGGAGCCTTCTCTGTGGCTGCTCCGACCCTCTGGAACGAACTCCCCGTGGAGATTCGAACCCTCACCACCCTCCAGGCCTTCCACAAAGCCCTTAAAACCTGGCTGTTCCGACAGGCCTGGGGCTAAAGAGCTGTTGCTCCCGTCTCAAATGGTATGACTGTTGTGTGTTTTTAAATTATGTATTGCTATGTTTTGTCTTTCATTTTCTGTCTGTACCCCCCTTCCCTGATTTGAATTGTGAGCCGCCCTGAGTCCCCTTCGGGGGAAAAGGGCGGCATATAAATATAATCAAATCAAATCAAATCAAATCAAATCAAGTCTTAATGCCACTTTATAATGCCTTGGTAAGGCTACACTTGGAATACGGCATCCGGTTTTGGTCGCCACGATGTAGAAAAGATGTGGAGACTCTAGAAAGAGTGCAGAAAAGGGCAACAGGGAGCTTCTCCATTGACTTTGCTTGTCAGAAGGTTGCAAAAGGTGATCACATGACCCCAGGACACTGCAACCGTCATAAATGTGAGTTGTCAAGCGTCTGAATGTAAATCATGTAACCATGAGGATGCTACAATGGTCATAAGTGTGAAAAATGATCATAGCTCATTAAAAGCAACAGAGATGATTAGGGGACTGGAGACTAAAACATATAAAGAACGGTTGCAGGAACTGGGTGTGTCTAGGTTAATGAAAAGAAGGATTAGGGGAGACATGATAGCAGTGTTCCAATATCTCAGGGGCTGCCACAAAGAAGAGGGAGTCAAACTATTTTCCAAGGCACCTGAAAGTAGACCAAGAAGCAATGGGTGGAAACTAATCAAGGAGAGAAGCAACTTAGAACTGAGGAGAAATTTCCTGACAGAACAATTAATCAATGGAATAACTTGACTCCAAAAGTTCTGAATGTTCGAACACTGGAAATTTTTAAGAAGATGTTGGATATCTCTTTGTCTGAAGTGGTGTAGGGTTTCCTGCCTAAGCAGACGGTTGGACTAGAAGACCTCCAAGGTCCCTTCCAACTCTGTTATTCTATTCTAAGAAGCTATCCAGAAAAGGTCACCACAAGCCCAGCTAAGACTGGAAGGGTTGCAGGAATTGGGTTTATCTAGTTTAGTGGAAAGAAGGACTAGGGAGCGACATGATAGCAGTGTTCCAATGTTTGAGGGCCTCCAAGGGGGTCAAACTATTTTCCAAAGTACCAGAAGGTAAGTCACGAAACAATGGGTGGACAGTAACCAAGGAGAGAAGCAACCTAGAACTAAGGAGAAATTTCCTAACGGTGAGAGCAATCAGCCAATGGAACAGCTGGCCTTCAGGAGTTATGGGTACTCCATCACTGGAGGCCTTTAAGAAGAGACTGGACAGCTGTTTATATGGAAGGGTATAGCATTTCCTGCTTGAGCAGCGGATTGGACTAGTAGACTTCCAAGGTCCCTTCGATCTCTGCTTTCTATGTCTATGGACAACCATTTGTATGAAATGGTATAGGGCAAGGGTGTCAAACTCGATGTCATTGAGGGCCGCATCAGGGTTGTGCTTTAACTCAGGGTCGGGGGGCACATGGGCGGAGTGGGTGTGGCCAGTTCGCCATAGCTTGTGTCTGGGGCGCCTGTGATGGTCCAAGCGCTCTGCTAGCAAAAATGGGCTCCAGAGCTCCGTTTTCAGCTGCTACAGCCTCCTGCAACACTCTGCCAGAGAAAGTGCTCACGACCAGATGGCTGCAAAGGAATATAAATGTTTCCATCCTGCGCCATTCAGTCAGAACAGAAGAAGCTTCTTGGACAAGAAGCAAAACAGTTTCAAGGAAAAACAAAATCCAGTTGCCTTTGGAAAAAGCACCTTTGGGAAACCATTAACCTATGTATGAAATCAGTGTGCAGTTTAAAGACATTAGGACATACTCTAATCTGAAATATCCAGGGAAAGTGGGAATTTCATCTACCACTATTGTTTTAAGTAGCAATTCATTTTATTTTTAAAGTAATATATAGTGCTTGTCTAGACAAACAAGATTATTAGTGGCATAAATCTCTCTATATAAAAGGCAAATACCACTCACTCATCATGAAATCTCCAGAACCGTAAAGTCTACAAACTTGACATTTGGCACGTATGTTCCTCTTGGGTTCTAGGTGCCCCCCAAAAAAGGATTTTTCAAAATGACCATCAGATCATTAATATTTCTTATACAGTAATTAACATGCTCTGATGCTAAGGAGTTCTACTCCCCCTCCCCACCCGAAAAGAACTCTGTTCCAACTGCCAGTTGTTTTATATTAACATGCTCTGTCACAGAAGTGCGCATGTGTGAGGAACATGTCTGCCGAGCTCACCGCTCCGGCTCCGTACAGGAGAAACAACTAATAGAGAGGAGAAACCGAGCTCTGGAACTGAGCCGAGAGAGGCTAAGGTAGAGTGAACTTTAGCGGTCCTGGAGCTGGCAGTGGACTGGCGAGTTTTTACTCCCCAAGGCTGCCGCTTCTGAAAGACGCCGACACCGCTGACGCCGCTGACGCCGCTCAGTGCCGCGGCCCAGCTGACTTGAGAAACCCGACCCCCCGTGTCTGCTGCCTGACCGCCGCGGCCGCAACTGACGCTGTGCCGCTGGCTTGCCGATGCCGGCTCGAGAACGCCGCGGCTCAGCTGTTACAAGACTCCGAGCTGCTAGGGGAGTCCTGATCTTCCCCCGATATTGCTGGCTGCCGCTTGAGAACGCCGCGGCTCAGCTGTTACAAGACTCTGCGGCCGAGCTGCTAGGGGAGTTTTGATCCTCCCCCGATTATTGCTGGCTACCGCGACCACTGTTGTCTGTTGGCTCACTGACCCGCTGGCTGTGAGATCGCCGCGGCTTAACGGCTTAGAAGACCGTACGGCCCAGCTGCTTTTGGAGGGAGCCTGACTTAACTATGATTACTGCCCCGACTACCATAACCATCATTATGCCGTTGTTGGCCTGATAACTCTCTGGTTTGCTGAGGCCCCTTTGAGAATGCTGGGGGCCAGCTGCTGAATGGGGCACCCCCCCCCCCTCCTTCCACCTTGGACGAAGCTTTTTTTTCAATCTTGGGCTCAGACTACTAAGGGGGCTGGTACGATTGGTACAACTCTTGTTGTGAACTGACTTCTGTATATTGGGCCTTTGACCATCATGATTGGCCTTCCGGCTCTCGCTGCTGCCGCTGATATTTAGATCTACTCTGCCTCCACGCTGTAACTAAAAGAAGAGAACTGGTGAGGGAGGAAACCGCTCGAGGGGACGGAATTGAAGGAGAGTGTGATTGGTGATTACAACATCTTCCCCCTGTCTTTTTCCATCAGAGACAGATACTCTTTCCCCACCCTAGGACCTAACCTGGAAATAACATCAAGGGGATGGCTGGAATTGAACTTAACCATCAGACTTTCTCCACTATGGTTAGCCCCTTGACTCCCCCTGTTACAGCTGCTGCCCAGATCCACCTTGTCTCCCATCCTCCCCTCCCTTGGACGATATTGGTCTCCTTAGCGGTGCTCCCATTAAGGTGCTACCCTCCTCAGGAGAGGTGGAAGGCACCTTTGGACTATTACGAACTGCGCAACTTTTTCCTATATTTCTTTTAATCGGTATGTTGAGTGCATGGGATTGTTTGAGATGATATGAATGATCTCACTTTTTATTATTATATAGTTGTATTTGTGTTTTTAACTTTTTTAGTGAGGACTGTTTGTGTGAGAGCTTGGGTATGAGTGATTCGGAGGACCTGGCGGGGTATGTGGGGGCCATCGGGGTGGTTGGGGGGGCTATATCCACGGGAGAGGGTCGGAGCATTGCGGTCATAACAGGGAGAGGCAGATATGGCGGGGACTTTAGGGCAGGCCATCATCGGGGAAGGAGGGCTCGCTGTGTTATAGAGATCCCTCCTTCCGGCCCTGGGAGTCCCACTCCAAGGTCAGATGGCGCGGGTGTTCAGGACCCTGGTCTCAGGCTGCTGTCGCTAAATGCCAGGTCTGTTGTTCATAAGGCCCCCCTCATCCGGGACTTGATAACTGATGAGGGCGCAGACCTGGCATGTATTACTGAGACTTGGCTGGGCCCTGAGGGAGGAGTCCCCCTCGTTGAGATGTGCCCAGCCGGATTTCAGGTGCTACACCAGCCGAGAGCCCAGGGAAGGGGTGGCGGTGTGGCTATTGTAGTCCGGGAGTCTTTAGTACCTCGTAGGATCCCTGCTCCGGAGCTTGTCGGGTGTGGGTCCCTGCTAGTGAAGCTGGACCTCAAGGGTCAAGTGGGTTTGCTGCTTACGTACCTGCCTCCCAACTGCGTTGCAGCAGCCCTCCCCTCGCTCCTTGAGTCAGTAGCCGAGCTAGCGGTTGAGTTCCCTAGACTTATAGTCCTGGGGGACTTTAACTTGCCTTCGCTCGGTGAACACTCTGATGGAGCGCAGGAGTTCATGGCTTCCATGACAGCCATGGGCTTGACTCAAGTAATTCGAGGCCCAACTCACTCAGCGGGTCACACGCTTGACCTCGTATTCCTCTCGGAGCAGTGGAGTTACGATCTTGGTCTGAGGGGTAATGAGATCATACCCCTGTCGTGGTCAGACCACTACCTACTGAGGCTAGACTTCCGGAGGCCAAACCCCCACCGTAGGGAGGAGGAACCGACCAGCTGGTTCCGCCCCAAGCGACTGATGGATCCTGTTAGGTTCCAGACGGAGCTTGGGGCTATTCCTGATACCCTCGCCCACAGTTCGGCGGAGACCCTCGTCGCTGCCTGGCACTCGGCAGCTTCGGAGTCTCTAGACCGGATTGCGCCGCTACGGCCCCTCCGGGTCAGCGGCCCCCGGAGGCCTCCTTGGTTTACTGAGGAACTCCGGGAGGTAAAGCGCCGGAGAAGACGCCTAGAGCACTCGTGGAGGTCCGATAGGTCCGAGTCGAAACGGGCACTTTTAACAGCATGCACCAAGGAGTATATTCGGACTTTAAGAACAACAAAAAGAACATACATTGCCTCCTTGGTAGCGTCCGCCGAGTCCCGCCCAGCCGCCCTGTTTAGGATAACCCGCTCCCTCCTAAATAGGAGGGAGACGGGGGACTCCTTACAGGGTAAGGCTGAGGAGTATGTCCAGTTCTTGGCGGACAAAGTTGCCCGGTTTCGAGCGGACCTGGACTCCACCCCAGTAGATCCAGCCGAGACACAAGGAGAAAACTTGGCAAACCATCTCTGGGTTGAGTTTCAGGAAGTTGCCTCTGGGGATGTGGACAAGGCTATGCGAGCTGTGAGTGCCTCCACCTGCATACTGGACCCGTGTCCCTCCTGGCTGGTTGCCAACAGCAGTGAGGTGACACGAGGCTGGATCCAGGCGGTTGTTACCGCTTCTCTTCGGGAGGGGTACTTTCCCACCGCGCTCAAGACAGCGGTGGTAAGACCCCTCCTGAAGAAGCCGTCTCTGGATCCAGCTGTTCTTAACAACTATCGTCCAGTCTCCAACCTCCCCTTTGTAGGGAAGGTTGTTGAGAAGGTGGTGGCTCTCCAGCTTCAGCGTACCTTGGAGGAAGCTAACTATCTTGACCCCTTCCAGTCTGGCTTCAGACCCGGTTACAGCACAGAAACCGCTTTGGTCGCATTGACTGATGATCTCTGGAGAGCTAGGGATGGAGGCCATGCTTCCATCCTAGTTCTCCTGGACCTCTCAGCGGCTTTCGATACCATCGACCATGGTATCCTTTTGCGACGACTGCGGGAGATAGGGGTGGGCGGCACTGTCCTGCAGTGGTTCTCCTCCTATCTCTCGGACAGGTCGCAGTCGGTGTTAGTGGGGGGGCAGAGATCGTCCCTGAGGCCCCTAACCTATGGGGTGCCGCAGGGGTCGGTCCTATCCCCCCTACTATTTAACATTTACATGAAACCGCTGGGCGAGATCATCCGAAGGCACGGGATAAAATACCACCAATATGCGGACGATACACAGTTGTATCTGTCCGCCCCGTGCCAACTCAATGAAGCGGTGGACGTGATGAACCGGGGACTGGAAGCCGTTAAAGACTGGATGAGAGCAAACAAGCTGATACTCAACCCAGACAAGACCGAGTGGCTGTTGTGTTTCCCTCCCAAAAATTTGACCAACGTACCATCACTCAGGCTGGGGGGGGGCAAAATTTATACCCCTCAGAAAGGGCCCGCAACTTGGGAGTCCTCCTGGATTCACAGCTAACTTTTGACCACCATCTCTCAGCTGTGACCAGGGGGGCATTTGCCCAGGTTCGCCTGGTGCGCCAGTTGCGGCCCTACCTGAATCGGGAGGCTCTCACAACAGTCACTCGAGCCCTTGTGATCTCTAGGCTGGAATACTGTAATGTGCTCTACATGGGGCTGCCCTTGAAGAGCATCCGAAGACTTCAGCTAGTCCAGAATGCGGCCGCGCGAGTGATCGTGGGCGCACCACGGTTCGCCCACATAACACCGATCCTCCGTGAGCTGCACTGGCTACCTGTTGGTCTCCGGGTGCACTTCAAGGTTCTACTCACCACCTATAAAGCGCTCCATGGTAGTGGATCTGGCTATTTGAGAGACCGCCTTCTGCCAATTACCTCCCTGCGTCCCATCAGATCGCATAGAGTTGGCCTCCTCCATATCCCATCCGCCAGTCAGTGCCGACTGGCGACTACTCGGAGGAGAGCCTTCTCTGTTGCAGCTCCGACACTATGGAACAATCTCCCCGTGGAGATTCGTACCCTCACCACCGTCCAGGCCTTCCGCACAGCCCTCAAGAACTGGCTAGCCCGTCAGGCCTGGGGATAATCTTATTTTCGCCCCTCCCGAATGCTGAGTGAATGTTGAGTTTTACTGTCTAATTTACTTTGTGCACATCTTTTTTTTTGGTATTGTCCTACACTCCCCTTCCCTTTTTTGATTGTAAGCCGCCCTGAGTCCCCTCAGGGAAAAGGGCGGCCTATAAATAAACAAATCTAAATCTAATCTAAATCTCTGATGCTAAGGAATTCAAATTCAAATTTAATGAATTTATATGCCGCCCAATCCCGAAGGACTCCGGGCAGCTTACAGAAATGCAAAAGGATAAAAATTAAAATAGAGAAGAAAAGCAGATTAAAAAAAAACACATCATGCACTCAATCTCGGCGGGGCTGGACCTCATTCATGAGGTCAACAGCCCCAGGTCTGCCGGAATAGTCAGGTTTTAGTAGCCTTTCGGAAGGCCGAAAGAGTGGGAAAGGTCCGGATCTCTGGGGGTAGGTCGTTCCAGAGGGCCGGAGCAGCTACAGAGAAGGCCCTTCCCCGAGGAGCCGCCAGCTGACATTGTCTGGTCGACGGCACCCGGAGAAGGCCCATCCTGTGAGATCTTATCAGCCGTTGGGAGGTATGTGGCAGAAGACGGTCTCGCAGATATCTGGGTCCTAGGCCATGTAGGGCTTTAAAGGTGATAACCAGCACCTTGAAGCGCGTTCGGAGACCGATAGGGAGCCAGTGCAACTTGCGGAGGATAGGTGTAACATGGGTGTATCTCAGTACACCCAATATCGCTCGCGCAGCTGCATTCTGGACCAGTTGTAGTCTCCAAACACTTTTCAGGGCCAGCCCCATGTAGAGCGCATTACAGTAGTCAAGTCTTGAGGTGACGAGGGCGTGAGTGACCATTTGAAGTGCCTCCCGGTCCAGGTAGGGCCGCAACTGGTGCACCAGGGGAACCTGGGCAAAAGCCCCCCTGGTCACAGCTGAGAAATGATGTTCTAGTGTCAGCTGCGGGTCCAGGAGGACACCCAAGTTGCGGACCCTCTCTGAGGGTTGTAAAGTTTCACCCCCCAGGCTTAGAGATGGAATATCTGGACTGTCCTTGGGGGGCAACATCCATAGCCACTCGGTCTTGTCAGGATTGAGTGCAAGCTTGTTCACTCCCATCCAGGCCCTGACAGCTTCCAGGCACTGGCACATCACTTCCACCGCTACACTGAGTTGGCACGGGGCGGAGAGATACAGCTGGGTATCATCCGCATATTGATGGTATTTAATCCCGTGCCGGCGAATGATCTCACCCAGTGGCTTCATGTAGATATTAAATAGGAGCGGGGACAAGACCGAGCCCTGCAGCACTCCATATTTAAGGGACCTAGGGGTCGACCTCTGTCCTCCAACCAACACCGACTGCGACCTGCCCGAGAGGTTAGAGGAGAACCACCATAAAATGGTGCCTCCCACTCCCACCTCTTCCAGTCGTCGCAGAAGGATACCATGGTCGATGGTATAGAAGGCCGCTGAGAAGTCAAGGAGCACCAGGATAGAGGAATGTCCTCTATCCCTGGCCCTCCAGAGATCATCGGTCAGCCGACCAAAGCGGTTTCGGTGCAATAACCAGGCCTGAAACCAGACTGAAAGGGATCTAGATGCTAAGGATGCTAAGGAGTTCTACTCCCACTCCCCACCTGAAAAGAACTCTGTTCCAACTGCCAGTTGCCTCACATTCCCTCAATTACCTCAGTTCAAACTGGCAGACATTCCTCTCCTTCACTCAGGAGCAGTCTGGGGCTCCTTACAGTACTAAATGTTGGTACCTCACCAAAATGTCTACGCCTCCCACCTATGGAACAGCATCTGGACTCAAGGCTGCAGGAGCTATATTCCCTTATACGTTTCCATCACCGACCACCACTGAGCCAACGGATTGAACCAGAGTGGACCTGATCACATAGTTTTGTCGCGAAGATGGGTATCCAGCTTTTGTGTGTGTGTGTGTGTGTGTGTGTGTGTGTGTGTGTTTGTGTGTGTGTGTGTGTAAGTAATCCATGAACCACAGGTAGGGCCACAATTCCTTGTGCATCATGTATTTTACCCTTATATACTGTATATACTTTCCCCAAATGATCTTGTGCCTGTTAAGTCTGCATGGAGCAGTTTCACAATAGGAACCAGACTGTCTTTAAATTCCCGGACAAAAGATTGCTGGCAAAGAGAGAGGGAGGGAGGGAGGGAGGGACGGAGGGAGGAAGCATTTCTGGAACTCTTAACCAAGTGATGTATTGCCCTTGATTAATTGCACTGAAATAGTAACCCAATTACTCTGTGGGAAAAGCATGTTTTTCATTAAGCTGGATAAAAGAAAAACAAGTTGTCAGGGTCTTTTTCCCCCCCAGCAGCCTTTTCTTTGGTGGGTGTTTCTGCTGGGCCTGAGAAATGCATCAAAATCACAGCTGCACTAGCCGTGTGTCCCAACATACAAGCTAAAAGCCAAATGATGAAAGATACTTTCCAACTAAATCTCAAGCTTCTTTTTCAGCTGCTGAAAGCTCCAGACTCCACCAGGTACACCATATTTATGCTGAATAAGGGAATTATGCATATGCACTTTCCCTTTTCATGCAGCGGCAATGGGAAATTGAGCAGGCTTCTTAGCTGAAACTAATTCCTGGTAGTCCTCAACTTGTGACCACAATAGAAATAGCACTTAGGCTTCCATACTGCACCACAGTGCTTTACAGCCCTCTCTAAGCAGTTTACAGAGTCAGCATATTGCCCGCAACAATCCGGGTCTTCACGGCTTCAGAAGGATGGAGGGATGAATCAATCTTCAGCCAGTTAGGATCGAGCTCCTGGCAGTGGGCAGAGTTGGCCTGCAATAGTGCACTTTAACCACGACATCATCAGGCCTCCTCAAGTGAGCCCAACATGTCTGTGGCTAAGCAAAACAATTGTTGAATGAGCTGTGCCCCGTTTTATAACATCACTCCAGCTGTTAAGGGAATCATGTGGTCATTGAGCACATCTGGCTTCCACCCTTACATTTGTTTGTTGGAAGCCTGCTGGGAAAGTTACAAATGGGACATTGCAACCACCATAAATACATGCCAGTTACCAGCGCATGAATTTTGATCATGTAACCACGGGTGTGTGTGTGTGATCATTGGCCATAAGCAGAGGCTGGTTTCTGCCTGTTTGTCCTGGATTGGGTGAATCAGTAGTGGCAGCAGCATGAGGCTCCGCCCACCCGCCCAGACACTTCTGCGCATGCATTTACGGTAGTAAAATAAATTGAAAGCCACCACCATAAGTCACAGTTTCCGGTTCTCTTGTGACTTCCGGTAGTCACTAAATGAATGGTTGTAAGTCGAGGAGTCCCTGTAGACCCAGTTCTAGGGCTGGGAAGTCGATGCTTCGAGAGACCCATCTCCAACTTTCATCCCTCCATCATCAAGACAAAGAGCACAGGAGAAACAGAAATGGATATTCCTAACATGTACATATATTTAAGTGTATTATACTACCTGGCTGCAATAATGATCCAGAGGCTTAGGCTATAAAAATATTCCCTAGACCTGCATCTCATTCTTTATGTCAGAATTAAATGATCTCAAAATCAAATCGCAATAAGTATGTGCATAATAAAGTATCAGTATCATCATAAATATATTTTATCTTAGGATATAAGAATGTGGATGGTATTGCTACTTTCAAACTTAATATTATCAATATGCAGATTAATTTTGATTAAAAATAATTTTGCAGGCAGCCAAAGTTTTGTAATCGCTAGCCTAATGCATTGTTTCACAACTTCAATAAGTAAGATTGTGGATTTCAAGTTCCAGAATTCTCCAAAGTTTACGCTGTGTAAGCTGACTCAGGATAGATAGTATCTTGAATTGAAGATGTTGCAATTAATTTGAATTAGGGAGGGCTATTGATCTTAATTTGTAAGCAAGCAGTTGCATAATTCTCTCCCCCCCCACACACACCCCAGTCTTATTTTATTATTTTCTATCCTATTGAAATTACATTAAAGAAATGTAAGAAATTAAAAGACGCTTGTTCCTGGGGAGGAAAGCTATGGCAAATCTAGACAGCATACTAAAAAGCAGACATCACCCTGCCAACAAAAGTGCGTATAGTCAAGGCTACGGTTTTCCCAGTTGCAATGGATGGCTGTGAAAGTTGGACCATAAGGAAGGCTGAGTGCCAAAGAATGGAGGACTTTGAACTATGGTGCTGGAAAAGACTCCTGCGAGTCCCCTGGACTGCAAGGCGATCCAACCGGTCAGTCCTAGAGGAGATCAACCCTGACTGCTCTCTAGAAGGGCAGATCCTGAAGTGGAAACTCAAATACTTTGGCGACCTAATGAGAAGGAAGGACTCACTGGGGAAGAGCCTAATGCTGGGAAAGATGGAGGGCGAAAGAAGAAGGAGGGGACGACAGAGAACGAGGTGGCTGGATGGAGTCACTGAAGCAGTTGACATGAGCTTCAGTGGACTCCAGAGGATGGTAGAGGACAGGAAGGCCTGGAGGAACGTTGCCCATGGGGTTGCGATGGGTCGGACATGACTTCACAACTAACAACAACAATCCCATTGTATTGTCCCTGGAATATCTTGATTTTCCAGAAGCACTACATAACTGCACTTAATCTTTCATTTAAGCCTTAAATGTTATGACTTCTTCCAATTTAGCGTTCCATAATATGTATAAACATATAGGTTGAATAAATAAGGCAATACATAACACAAGGGAGTGCCCACCCTGTTTGATCTGTAGCCATTGTCATGTCCCATCTTAAACTGTGACTTCCTGACTGGTATATATATTTCTGCATGAAGACAATGAAAGATTATGAAATTCTAATTTTCCAAAAACTTTCCACAATATGGTTGCCACAATTGAAGGTATTGATGTACAGTATAGTTAAGGAAACCTTATTGAGATATTTTTTAAAGATTTGTTGACTTTCTCAATTATCTAGCATGCAGTATTGAAGATGTCTTTGGTTCTCTGAAAACCAGCGTGAACATCTGGTATTTCCCTATCCATGTATAGCTCTTAATCAGGATTGGTGATCCTAAGCGTTACTTTGCAAGAATGTACAAGTAAGGATATTTTGCAGTAGTTTGCATTCTGTCTACTTAAGTCTCCATGAATTTTCCTTTCCTTGGTATTGACTGTCTTCTGCAACGTTATTTCAAACTGAATGACTTCTTTCAATCTTTTAGCCACTGTGTCATTCTCCAGATTTGCCTAGAAATTGATTAAAATTTCTTTGTCTGTTACTTGCCATAGTTCTGTAGATATTCCAGTAATTTATGCAGTTTTCTGATTTGATAATGACCACAATGCTGATTTAACTTCATCTTCTACCACTATATGTTCTCATAAATAAGGAATGTCTTCTAAAACATATTGGATGTTAATATTCCTTCTGTATAGAATTTCAGTTGTCTTTTCTTCTTCTTCTTCTTCTTCTTCTTCTTCTTCTTCTTCTTCTTCTTCTTCTTCTTCTTCTTCTTCTTCTTCTTCTCCTTCCTTCCTTCCTTCCTTCCTTCCTTCCTTTCTCCTTTTCTTCTTTCTTTCTTCTTCTCTTCTTCTCTTCTTCTTTCTTCTCTCTTCTTTTTCCTTTTCTTCTTCTCATCCTCTTAACATATTAGTTCAAGATTAGAATATCCTTCTCCATTTGGAGATCTTTTAGAAGACTCTTCTTGTGTCAGTTTCCAACTTCAGTACTTTTATAGATGTTTCTTCTCGTCTAACAACACTCTGAATTTTTTTTGCTAAGTTTCCTTCTGGAGATCTTTATCTAGTTTTGGCTTCTCTCCTCTTTCTTCTTATTTTCTATTGTCTGTTCTGGCATCCAGTTTGGCTTCTTCAGTTTCTTAGTCTTTGGAAGTCCCTTTTCACATTTAATCTTAGTAACTTGATGTGATGAACCAGGGTCTTGAGGCCGTTAAGAACTGGATGAGCGCTAACAAACTGGTACTCAACCCGGACAAGACCGAGTGGCTGTTGTGTTTCCCTCCCAACAATTTGGCCAATGTTCCAACACTTAGGCTGGGGGGTCAAATTTTATACCCCTCAGATAGGGTCCGCAACTTAGGAGTCCTCCTGGATCCACAGCTGACTTTTGACCACCAGTTGTCAGCTGTGACCAGGGGGGCATTTGCCCAGGTTCGCCTGGTCCGTCAGTTGCAGCCCTACCTAAACCGGGAGGCTCTCGCAACAGTCACTCGAGCCCTTGTGATCTCTAGGCTGGAATACTGCAATGGGCTCTACATGGGGTTGCCCTTGAAGTGCATCCGGCGACTGCAGTTAGTCCAGAATGCAGCCGCGCGAGTGATAGTGGGCGCACCGCGGTTCGCCCACGTTACACCCATCCTCCGCGAGCTGCACTGGCTACCTGTCGGTCTCCAGGTGCGCTTCAGGGTACTGATGACCACCTTTAAAGCACTCCATGGTAGTGGATCTGGGTACTTGAGAGACCGCCTTCTGCTGATTACCTCCCTCCGACCGATTAGATCGCACAGACTGGGCCTCCTCCGAATCCCATCCGCCAGTCAATGCCGACTGGCGACTACACGGAGGAGAGCCTTTTCTGTTGCAGCTCCGACCCTGTGGAACGACCTCCCCGTCGAGATCCGCACCCTCACCACCATCCAGACCTTCCGCACAGCCCTCAAGACCTGGCTCTCCCATCAGGCCTGGGGATAGGTTCCCAATTTACCCGCCCGAGTGTTGATTGTTGAATGAAAGTTGTGTTGTATTATTTTTCTTTTGTTCACACTTTGTTTGTCTTTTGATATTGCACCCCCTTCCCTGTGATTGTAAGCCGCCCTGAGTCCCCTCAGGGAAAAGGGCGGCCTATAAATCTTAATAAAATGACTAAAAAAAAAAAACTTCTTTGAATTTATTCCACAGTTCCTCCAGATCTCTATCAATGACAGTCAAGGATTCAAAGTGATTCCTGATGTTCTCTTTGAACATGGTGTCGACACTTTCAAGATCATACTATAGTGGAAAATCATTGGCTTTTTTCTTCCATTTTACGCACATGAGCAATTTCTAATCTGCTTAATAGTCAGACCCAACATCTTTGTTGTTATAATATAAGAGCTGCGGTGGCGTAGTACTGCAGGCTGACTGCCAGCTGACTGCAATTTGGCAGTTCAAATCCCACCAGGCTCAAGGTTGACTCAGCCTTCCATCCTTCCAAGTTGGATAAAATGAGGACCCAGATTGTTGGGGGGAAAATGCTCACTCTGTAAATCACTTAGAGAGGGCTGTAAAGCACTGTAAAGCAGTATATAACTCTAAGTGCTATTGTTATAGTGACTTCTTCTGCTTTCTTATGCTAACAATATTGTCTGATTTATTTATTCATGTGTGCAGTGATTGGTAATGTCCACATGTATAGGAATCATTTTGATGGTTTGAAGAATGTGTTAGCAATGTTTAACTCAATAGATTGACTACCACTAGGCCCGTAATGGAGAACCTATGGCACGCATGCCACAGGTGGCATGTGGAGCACTGTTCCCTCTAAGGTGCGCGGCTATGCACGTGGCAAGAAAACACCGTGCAGCCGTTTCTAACTGCGCGCAGTGATTTCTGTCACAGGCTCTGGTAGCTGAGGGGAATATCTGCTGCCGCCTCCTCCTCCTCCTCCAACAGCACTGCCGGATTTGCCGCCAACGCTGCAGCTGAGGTGAAGCCTCCAAAGCTCCCGCAGGCGGCGGTACCTCCCCCTCCGCTCAGAGCACCTCAGCTGGGCTCTGGGTTACCCCTGCCGCCGCCTCCACCTCCGCCGAGGAAATGGCTCCTCAAAAGCACGGCAGAGGAGGAAGGGGGAGGGATAACGCGGGGGCAAACATAACTTTGAGTTTCAAATAATACTGATTTCGTTGTTGTCTTAGGTGACATCTGTGAAAAAAATTCAGGTGCTCAGGCATGAAAATATGCCGCTCAAACACTATACTTTTCTGCTCACACTGAAAAAAAAATTAGAGGGAACATTGATGTGGAGCCATTTCTTAGGGCACGCAAGTTGTTGCCCTGTCAGCTCCAGCAGGCATGCGTGCCTCCTGAAGCCTCCGGAGGGAGAAAAATGGCCCTAGGGGCAACCCTTCCAGTTTGTGCGTTGGGCCATTTTCCCCCCCTCTGGAGGCTTCAAGCTTCAAGTTGGAAAATGGGCCATTTCCAGCTCCCAGAGGGCCTCTGGGGAGACATTTTTGCCCTCCCCAGGCTCCTAGAAAGCCTCTGAAGCCTGGGGAGGGCAAAAAAACGGACCTACTGGGCCCACCGAAAGTTGGAAAATGGGCTGTTTCCGGCCTCCAGGGGGGTTGGCACTCCCCAGGCTCCTAGAAAGCTGTGCGCGCATGCGCGGGGCATCAGGGAATCCCACACACATGCTCAGGGGGCACGGCGCAGGGGGGTTAAGTTATGGAGGTTGGCACGCAAGGGCGTGCGATAACGCGAGTAGCAATAGCAATAGCAATAGCAGTTAGACTTATATACCGCTTCATGGGGCTCTCAGCCCTCTCTAAGCGGTTTACAGAGTCAGCATATTGCCCCCACAGTCTGGGTCCGCATTTTACCCATCTCGGAAAGATGGAAGGCTGAGTCAACCTTGAGCCGGTGAGATTAGAACCGCTGAACTGCAGATAACAGTCAGCTGAAGTGGCCTGCAGTACTGTACCCTAACCACTGCGCCACCTCGGCTCTTAAGTACTCGTACTTTTGGCACCTGAGGCTACAAAGGTTCACCGTGACTGCTCTAGGCTGATATCAGAATTCCTTTCTCTTATGGCCGTGGATGACTCATCTGAAAACCTTCATGGTGACCATGATCAAAGTCTAAACCCTAGCCTAACCCATGATGGTTAGACCTACTATGGTTAGCTCACTGTGGTTACGATAGATTGCCCCCATTAAGAGTGTTCATCCAGACATTTGACAGATCTGGGTTGATTAAAACAGAGGTCTCCATGTCAGAGTTGGTTGCAAAAATCAAATCCAGAAAGCACACACAGATAACAGATTCAGCAGGATTCATTAACTTCTTTAATTCTTTATAAGAATTACAAAACAGTGGTGGGTTTCAATTTTTTTAAGAACCTATTTTGTAGGCGTGGCCTGTTTTGTGGGAATGGCTTGGCAGCCATGTGACTGGATGGGCATGGCCAACTTGGAAAATGTGTTGAAACTCACTTTTACAGCGCTCTTGCTTAGCAACCAAAATTTTGGGCTCAATTGTGGTGATAAGTTCTCTTTCTTTCTTTCTTTCTTTCTTTCTTTCTTTCTTTCTTTCTTTCCTTCCTTCCTTCCTTCCTTCCTTCCTTCCTTTTTTTTTAATTAAATGTTTTTTAGTTTTAGTTTAAAACTGGTACAGCATCTTTCTTAATATATCAATCAATTACAGATAATACAAAAAAAGACAAAAACAACAATCAGGAAAACAAAACAAAACACAGGTATCTATTATGAAAAAATAAGAAGTATATCAACTGGTTACAACATGTTTTGGTGCTTCTCTTCCGTTGACTCCTATTAATTCGAATATCTTAACTCGAATATTTACCATATCAACATCATTATACCTCCGGTTTTAATTATTATAGTTATTTAAACATCCTTCATCCTTAGCTATGCTAAGGAATTAGTCCATAACACATGCTGGCAGTTCATTTACTTATTTGTAAAATCCTCTATTATCATCAAATCCTCATATTCTATTTTAACTAAACATCCATAATATTCAATTATATCATATATCATAACATTTTCCCAGTATTGATTAACATTTGATTATATGGATTTATTTAGTTTTTTAATAGTGCTAATTATTATAGTTAATACTCTTTATGTATAACCTAAAGGTATTTTCTCATATCCAATTGTTAGTTATCATATCAACTCCACATTATATACATTACTATCAATATCAATTATTATTCAGCAATATCTGTTACACGAAAAAGCAATTAGGTTTAGCTAGTTTTCAATTGTATTCATCAATCTATCAACCAATTCCAAATTATATATATTGCTATCTATATCAGTCATTATTCAGCTATATCTATTACAAATTGAAGTAATCCGATCTAGATTCTATTTTAGCTAAACATCCATAATATTCAATTATATCATATATCATATATCATAACATTTTCCCAGTATTGATTAACATTTGATTGTATGGATTTTATTTAGTTTTTTAATAGTGCTAATTATTATAGTTAATACTCTTTATGTATAATCTAATCCTTCCTTCCTTCCTTTTGTCTCTCTCTCCCTTTTTCTTTTTCTTTTCTTTCTATCTTTCGTCTCTCTCCCACTTTCTTTTTCTTTCTTTTTTCTTTTTTCTTTCTTTTTTCTTTTTTCTTTCTTTATTTCTTCCTTTCTTTCTCATTCCTTTCTTCCTTCCTTCCCTCCTTTCTTTCTTTCTTGTGTGTATCTCACCCACTTTCTTCCTTCCTTCCTTCCTGCCTTCCTTCCTTTTGTCTCTCTCTCCCTTTTTCTTTTTCTTTTCTTTCTATCTTTCGTCTCTCTCCCACTTTCTTTTTCTTTCTTTTTTCTTTCTTTTTTCTTTTTTCTTTCTTTCTTCTTTCTTTATTTCTTCCTTTCTTTCTCATTCCTTCTTTTTCTGACCCTTTTTTCTCTCCCTCTCCATTCCTTCCTTCCTTCCTTTCTTGTGTGTATCTCTCCCACTTTCTTTCTTCCTTCCTTCCTTCCCTTTCCTTCCTTCTTTCTTTCCTTCCTTCCTTCCTTCCCTCCTTTCTTGTGTGTATCTCACCCACTTCCTTCCTTCCTTCCTTTCTCTCTTACTTTCTCTCAGGCAAGATGCACGCTTTGCTTCTCCCCCCACCAACCCCGCCCCACCTGCCACCCCAAAGCTGCATCCATAAAGGGGGTGCCGGACAGGAAGCCTTGCCATGCATGACAAGGGGGGGGGAGAAGAGACAGCAAGAATCACAGCTGCTTTTGCAGCTGACTGAGGCTGCAAAAGCAGTGGGAGGCCCCATGCGCCTCGCGCCCCCTTCAAGGACAGTCTTACCTCAATTGGTTGCCAAGAGCTTGGCCCCAATTGATGCTCCTTGGGGTGGGGCCTGCAGTCCGGCGCTTGAGAGGGTCTTGGGGGGGGGGAAGCCCCTTTATGCAACCCAGCCTCTCTTTCAAGTGGACAGGAAGCTCCTTTCTACCATGCAGCCGGCTGGTTGAGAATCAGTCACTGGAATTGCCTGCAATTCTTGTTACTGTGAGAGGCTGCATGTTGCAGAGAATAGAGCAAGGCGGTGGGGGGGGGGGTTGAGGACGAAGCAAGGCAGGGGCTGTAGAGCTGCCCCAAGGCCCCACTCCGGCTTACCTGAAAGCCCTTCAGCCAGGCCACCCATGCCAAACCCTCCCCCCCCCCAAGGGAGCCACATCCCTTCACTAACCTGCTTTCCAGCTCCGTTCTCTGCTGCACGTTCAGAACAAGAAAATTAGTCTGTGTGACCATGGTAAAAAAATAAATACCAGACCTTCCAACTAAAAAGTCTTGCGAAGTTGGAAGTTGTGCCACAGACTACTTTTCTTGCCCTGCACATGGCAGTTGAGAATGTAAGCAGGTTAGTGAAGGGATGTGGCTGCCCTGGGAGGGGTGGGGGATGAGGGACCTGTGTGTGTTTGTGTGTGTGAGAGGGGGGAGATGGAGAGAACATTGTTGCCAGTCCTGGATAACTCTCCGAGGTTGGATCGGAACACTGCAGCTCTGCCAGAAAGGGCGGGGGAGCGACGGGGCACAAATATGCACACACACACATTCAGACCTACCATTTCCCTCATATCTGCCACTGACAGCGGTCAAAGAGGAGGAAGGGGCAGAGGGAGGCTTTTTCAGGAGCCCAGAGCAGCGCTGAAGGCAGGGGAGGGAGTGTTCCGGTACTGGAGCAACCCCAGTGCCCACCTGGCCACACAGCAAAAAGGATGCGATGCGCCCATCCAAACTGAGGCACGAGCCGCCACCGCCACAATTCCCTCTCCACCACCGCCTCCCTCCAGTCCATCGCACGTTTCCTTCTGCAGAGGCCAAGTATACCCCTGAGACGCTCCCGCCTTTTATTCATGACCGCCTTTAAGTTGCTCGTGTGGTGATTGGCTGGGCCTGCCGAAAGACGGAACTGACTTGGTAGCGCAGCCACTCCTTGACAAACTTGAACAGAGTCCTGGGCCAGGGGTTGTGGTGGTGGCGGCAGGGGAAAATTTTTACCTGCCCGTCTAGTCAATTCCTCTCAGTGCTGAATTGCATGGCATCATTTCGGCTTCGTTGCTCACCCCAGCTGGGCAGTTTCGTTTTGAGGGAGGAAGGCGGCTGGTGGAGCCGAGGATTCATAATGCTAAAAAACACTCTGCAGCAATTGGAAACTGCTGCATGGTGTTTTCTTGACACCTACGCAGCCGTGCAACCGTGCAGCTTTGAGGGAATATTGGCCGTTGTAACTGAACAGTCACTAAATGAACTGTTGTAAATTGAGGACTACCCATAGAATAAAACAGGCTAGATCTGAGCCTAAGCAAGGTGGATGTCCGGCCTTTTAGAATCTTTGGCCTGCCACACTCTCTCTTACTTCATTATGCTTTTTCATTAGTGTAGTAGTTGGGAGGGGGGAATAGAAAGGAGTAGAATTGTGGAATGTGTTGTTGTCATTCTTTTCTAGAAGCCCAAGGTCATCTTTTGTCTCCGCACCTCTGCTCCTGACCGGAACCAGCTGGGTGGAGATGCCAGCATGGAAGAAGAAGATTGGATCATGTGATGCATTTGTGGGTGTGGGGACAAGATCATGAACTTTCAACTGGGTGTGAATCCTAGGGAACTTCCAGAATTGGGATTCCACAGATGTGCCAAGATGTCTGACTTATTAAATTGGAACTTTAAGGATCTTTTTGCCTTGGAGACTTTGATTTAATTCTGCATGATACTTGGAACGCAAATATTGGAATTGGTTCTTTCTTTATCGCAATTCTGGGCCGGACAAGTGAATGAAGCAAAACTTAATTTTTGGGATCTACCGTAGTTGTTCTACCGTTACCAGTTCTTGCTTCTATAACTCTGCATTTTTAATTATGGAGGCTGTCATGGGCCTAACCTCACTGTTATAACCCAGGTACAGCATCTCAAATTATTTCCTGCTTTGTTAATGAGAACAAGGCACAGGTCACATATGTTCTGTTCTCTATTGACCGTGGGATCTGGGTGTTTTCAAAAGAATGGAAATGAATACTTTCCGAAATGAAGGATAAAAAAATCCGTTCTTTGAGTCTCTTCTGAGGGAGCTTTGACAGGCTGCAGCTGCAAACAGACAGATTAGTATCAAATCTAGCATTAAATAAGATCCAGAGCTGTGGTTCCATATCTGGGATGAGAATGTCTATAGCCATGATGGCGAACCTATGGCATGCGTGCCAGAGGTGGCACACGGAGCCATATTTGCCGGCACATGAGCCATCAGCTCTGGTGCGCAAGTGTACACCAGCCAATTGATTTTTGGCCTTCCAGAGGGACGGGGGAGACCATTTTTCCATTCCCCAGGCTTCAGGAAAGCCTCCGGAGCCTGGGGAGGGCGAAAAATGGGCCAACCAGAAGTTCAGAAATGATCCAGTTTTGGCTTACGGAGAGCCTCCGGAGGAAACTGTTTTCACCATCCCCAGGCTTCAGGAAAGCCTTTGGATCCTGGGGAGGGCGAAAACCTCCCCAACACGCGAGGGGGTGGTCATGCGCACATGCGCAGGTGGGTGAGGCACATTGTGTTACATACTGACAGACAGTATGGTAGTTTCCATCAAGGTCCTCTGATCCGGCGGGAAAATACTCAAAGGTGATTTGGTTAAAGACGTCTGATAGCTCCCTATAAAAGGGTTGCTACCAAACAGAGTCTTTGCTGGATTGTACATAGTTGTCACTAAATAAAGAGCTGTTGTTACTGCAAGCCTGAGTCTTGTCTCTTCCATTCACCCAATCAAATACATTGCATTGTAGGTGCACCCACAAAATTTTGTCACACCGTTACAAAAAGGTTTGCCATCACTGGTCTACAGGGTCTCCTGCTTGAGCAGGGGATTGGACTAGAAGACCTCCAAAGTCCCTTCCAGATTCTATTCTATTCTATTCTATTCTATTCTATTCCACTCCACTCCACTCCATTCCATTCCATTATTCTTTTCTTTTCTTCTCTTCTCTTCCATTCCATTCCATTCCATTCCGTTATTCTTCTCTTTTCTCTTCTCTTCCCTTCCCTTCCCTTCCCTTCCATTCCATTGTTCTTCTCTTCTCTTCTCTCCCACTCCATTCCATTCCATTATTCTTCTCTTCTCTCTTCTCTTCTCTTCTCTCCCATTCCATTCCATTCCATTGTTCTTCTCTTCTCTTCTCTCCCACTCCACTCCACTCCATTCCATTCCATTATTCTTCTCTTCTCTCTTCTCTTCTCTTCCCTTCCATTCCACTCCACTCCATTCCATTGTTCTTCTCTTCTCTTCTCTCCCACTCCACTCCACTCCATTCCATTCCATTATTCTTCTCTTCTCTCTTCTCTTCTCTTCCCTTCCATTCCACTCCACTCCATTCCATTGTTCTTCTCTTCTCTTCTCTCCCACTCCATTCCACTCCACTCCATTCCATTATTCTTCTCTTTTCTCTTCTCTTCTCTTCCCTTCCATTCCATTCCATTGTTCTTCTCTTCTCTTCTCTTCTCTTCTCTTCTCTTCTCTCCCACTCCACTCCACTCCATTCCATTCCATTATTCTTCTCTTCTCTCTTCTCTTCTCTTCCCTTCCATTCCACTCCACTCCATTCCATTGTTCTTCTCTTCTCTTCTCTCCCACTCCATTCCACTCCATTCCATTCCATTATTCTTCTCTTCTCTCTTCTCTTCTCTCCCATTCCATTCCATTCCATTCAAGAATTGAACCCAGATTTTGGGGGGCAATGTGTTGACTCTGTAAACTGCCCAGAGAGAGCTGTCAAGCACTATGAGTTGGTGTAGAAGCCTCAAGGCTATCGCTATCCCCACCTCCAGTTCTATGCATCTGTGCCTCCATCTCCATCATCATCATCATCTCTTCATTTCCATGCAAACAAAAAAATTGGCAACAGCGACACCGTTCTTAATTGAATACAGCAGGGAGGGCCTGAGAAGCCTCTGATTCCTGATGGGGTGAATTAGAGACCATGGGTGGCAGAAAAGCAATGCGTAACTCGGGAACTATGAGAGCAGCCAAAAAAAAAAAAGCATATGTGCAAACACAGTACAGATGCAACCAATGAAACTTCGAAAAACTTACTTTTTTCCCAGGGCAGCTTACAGCATCCAGGTAGGATTCATGTACAAACCAGCCAGCCATAAATTGTAGGTGTGTGATGATGATGTCATGAATAATTGCTCTATATCATCTCTTGTCTTAGTCATCTTTCTCCTAATATTTCCATTCTTGGGTAACGGTGCCTCTTTGCCAGAAGAACAATAGCTAAATAGGATCATCCTTGGTTATGACTATTCCTCCTCCGTAACAAAAATTATTTTAAACTTGAAATTTTTCATGATTTAGTCATATCCTTTTGTCTGATATCATCAAAATGATGGTCCTAAAAAAATAATAATTCCAAAAGCAATTTAGAATTTAAGGAGGAGAACCATTAAACTTTCCAGATCATTCTGAGCAAAGTTAATACGAATTAACCCATAAGCTCATTGTTTTTACAACTCTTACTGTATACCATATTTTTCAGAGTATAAGACACACCGGAGTAAAAGACGCACCAAGATTTTGAAGAGGCAAATTAAAAAAAAATGTTTTGCACGCTGCAGACCTCTCAAAAATGGCCTGTTTTTTGCTAAAACAGGCCCGGTTTTTGTAAAAAAAAGGGGGGGGCATGCATAGCCTTTAGGAGGCTTATGGAGTGCTCCTGGGGACTGGGGGGCAAAAATGAGCAAAAAATTGACCATTTTTGGGGTTTTAGTAGGGCAAAAATGCTGTATTCAGTATATAAGACGCACCCAGATTTTCACCCTCTTTTTTGAGGGAAAAAGGTGCGTCTTATACTCTGAAAAATGTGGTACTTTCAGAGAACAATTCTAGAGTTGTTTGGGGTTCTTTTTATAAATTGAGCCTACCATTGAGATAAAAGCAATGGCATGTTAACTATAAAAGGATACAGTGTTGTCTGTTTTTAAAACAAATCCCCCAATTATCTACATTTCATAATATTTTAATGGGAATCTGTTTAATCGTAATTGTCAGCTTTCTGATTTCTCAGAACTATCCATGCAGATTGTCAGTAATCCAGGTCATGGTTGTCCCAAAGGTCCTTTTTCAAGAGGCAACTGAATTTCCTGGTTTTTCTTAGAAGACGTTTTCCAACAAGCTTCAGCTTGAAAAAGCACCTTTGAGTTTCTCAGAACCATTTCCTTGGTTTATTGGAAGCCCCCAAAAGAGGGAGATATTGACCCCTTTCTTTTAAACAGGACATTAGAAAGGGCAACCAAAATGAGAGTTAATTAGCTCTTTTTTGAGGAAAAGAACTGTGTCTACCACAGTGTTTCTCAACCTTGGCCACTTGAAGATGTCTGGACTTCAACTTGAAGTCCAGACATCTTCAAGAAGCCAAGGTTGAGAAACACTGGGACTCTAGCACATTGAATTTTACTTATTTACTTTTACAGGCAATCCTCATTTAACACTAATTGGGATCAGAAAAGTGGTGGGTTTCAAAAAAATTTGGAACCCACTCTGTGGGTGTGGCCTCCTTTGTGGGAGTGGCTTGTCAGCTATGTGACCTGGTGGGAGTGGCTTGCCGGCCATGTGTTTTCTCTCTCTCTCTCTCTCTCTCTCTCTCTCTCTCTCTCTCTCTCTCTCTCTCCTTCCTTTTGCCTCTCTGTCCCTTTTTTCTTTTTTTCTTTCATCTCTCTCTCACTCGTTTTCTTTTTTCTTTCTTTCTTTCTTTCTTTCTTTCTTCCTTTCTTTCTCTTTCTGTGTGTGTGTGTCAGTCTGTGTGTGTGTCAGTCTGTGTGTGTGTGGGGGCAGTGG
Organism: Thamnophis sirtalis; assembly: GCF_051295495.1. Classification (NCBI taxonomy): domain Eukaryota; kingdom Metazoa; phylum Chordata; class Lepidosauria; order Squamata; family Natricidae; genus Thamnophis; species Thamnophis sirtalis. The sequence continues at coordinate 12,108,938 of NW_028261385.1, read as the reverse complement.
TGGGTTTCAAAAATTTTTGGAACCTCTTCTGTAGGTGTGGCCTGCTTTCCGGGTCCACTGGTGGAACCTCTTCTAACTGGTTCGGTAGATTTGACGAACCGGTTCTACCGAATAGATGCGAACTGGTAGGAACCCACCTCTGGATCAGAAGCTCTGTCATTAAGTAACATGGTCGTTGAGCATTACACCACAGGAGAAAAGAAGGACTAGGGGTGACATGATAGCAGTATTTAAGGGGCTGCCACAAAGAAGGGGGGGTTTCAACCTATTCTCTAAAGCACCTGAAGACAGGACAATGGATGGAAACTAATCAAGGAGAGAATCATCTTAGAAATAAGGAGAAATTTCCTGACAGAACAATTAATTTGTGGAACGACTTGTCTCCAGCAGTTGTGGGTGCTTCAACATTGGAGCTTTTTAAGAAGAGATTAGCCCACCATTTGTCTGAAATGTAGTCTCCTGCTTAAGCAGGGGATTGGATTAGAAAAACCTCTAAGATCCTTACCAATTCCTCTATTCTGTTATTACAGACCTCAACTTCTGACCTTATGCTGGCTTCTTCATTGACTTCGCTTGTTAGAAACCAACTCTGAAGATCACAAATTATGATCATGTGACCTCAGGACACTACAATGAATAAAAATGCAGGTTCGTCTTTTTGCATCCGAAACACAATGCTGTAATGCTGCTGCTCAGATCATAAATACACACCCAGATTTTCACCCCCTTTTCTGAGGGAAAAAGGTGGATCTTATACTCCGAAAAATACGATAATCCCTTCTCAGCATATGGAATGCATCTCGGTGGGTCATGCAAAATATTTTTAAAAGAAGGATAAAGTTTATTCCTCAGTTATTTTTACTAGGTATATGTACTGACTTTACAGTGGTAGAGACTAATTTGATTCTGCACCTGATAACTGCAGCAAGACTGTTGGTGGCGCAATATTGGAAGAAAGAAGACTTGCCTACAATCCAAGAATGGACATTGAAAGTGACAAACTTAGCCGAGATGGCTAAAATATCGGCATATCTCAAAGATCATTCAAATGAGAGATATAAACGAGACTGGAAAAAATGGATTGACTATATACAAAATAAATACGGGACCAAGAAATTCCAGTTAGCCTATGCTTAAGATCAGAAATGATTTAAACTGTTAAAAGTTAGTTCAGTAAGAAGAAGCTAAGGTCAATGTAGAATGTCATTAATTTCTTTATTTCTTTTTTCTCAATAGATTTTAGACTGTGTTAGTTAAAAATCCATACCGTGTACGGGTTCTGGGAAGTCGGGGGGGGGAAGGAGGAGGGGGGTTGGGGGTGGAGGGAGGGAGGGGCACACACAAAAAAATTGTACTTCAATGTTTTAATGATTGACAAATGATGAAATATTTGTGTTTTTTTTAAAGAAATAAAATAAATATTTGAGGAATGCATCTCGTTGGCCATTTGTGATCTGGAAATTCTGAACTACATAATCCATTGGTCTGATCTAAAAGGGGGTCTTCTTATGCTCCTTTGCACACCACATTTCAGCAGGGATCTGCCGAAGGAGGCAAACGTGCTCCAACATGCATTTTGACATCACAATATAAACAACATGACTTTGCTGCATCTGCAATTGTGACAAACGAAAGTTTCAGAATTGCATCATGATGCTTACAACGCACATTTCATCATTTTTTTTTTCATCACTGTGACTGTCCACATCAAGCACTTTCAGCAACTTTGTGAAGTTCAACAAGGCTGACACGAACCCTGGGTGAAGCTTTCAAGAAACCTGACTCAACATGGCTAGGACCAAATCCTTGTTTTAACTGTAGAATAATTGGGGTTACTAAAGTTGACAACATCTGAGATATTGAAGCTCATTTTACTGGCCCTCGGAGGATGGAAGGCTGAGTCAATCTTGAACCCACTGACATAAGAAAATTTCAGTAGGAAACAAAGGCAACAACACAAGCAATGATTCTTACTTTAAGATCAGAGGCTTATGGTTTCTAATAATTTGGAACATTAGAAATGAATAGATATAAAAGATATAATAGCAGTGATACACTGCATTAACAGATTAATGCAGAGGGATAATGAGAAATAGCAAATCCTACAAGGACTGCTGTAAATCAAAGAGCTCTGAGCTGATCGTGAATCCTATCCTTTATACTGTTCTTCTAACCACATACTTGCTTTACAACCTCACTAACTCTCACTTTCTGTGAACACCTGTGTCCATGACTTTCAATTCCTCATTTCCAACAGTTTCATTCTTCCTGTTTTAAACGAATCCATACAAGTGCATATTTTGAAATCATCCTACCTGAAACCTTTGGTTCATATCTCTTTCTTCTGGGGCCTTCTATTATCCACAGGACTTATTGAATCTAATAGATCAATAGGCTATATTTCTTGATTCTCAACACCCTGAAAATAGACAAACTATTTTCCAGAACGCCAAAAAGCAAGACGAGAAACAATGGACGGTGACTAACCAAGGAGAGAAGCAAATTAGAATTTAGGAGAAAATTCCTAACGGTGAGATCGATTCAACCAATGTCTTCAGAAGTTGTGAGTGTTCCATCAGTGGAGACTTTCAAAAACAGATCGGACAACCATTTGTCTGAAGTGATATAGGGCAGTGATGGTGAACCTTTTCGGCACCGAGTGTCGAAAAGGAAGCGTGCACGCTTGTTGGGGCTGTAACCCGGAAGAGGAGCTGCCCAGGGGGCATGTGTGCCCTTGAAAATGAACTTCCGGTTTCTGGCACACACATGTCAGCCAGCAAGCTAGTCTTCCAGTTACTGGTGCACATGTGCTCACAATGATCTGCTGGCCAGCGCATGCTCATGCCGGAAAATGGAAGACCAGCTCTTTCCTGCATTGCCGCACGCCCGAAGGCCAGCTGATTGTTGCACACGCATGCATGCCAGAAACCTGGAAGAGGAATGGGCGACACTGTGTGTTCCAGGCAAACATGGTTCCGTGTGCCACCGGCTACACTTGCCATAGGTTCACCATCATAGATACAGGCCTCCTGCCTGAGTAGTGGGTTGGACTAGAAAAACCTCCAAGATCCCCTCCAACTCTATTATTCTATTTTCTAGGACCGAACTCCAGGCGGTGGGCAGAGTTTGCCTGCAATACTGCATTTTAACCACCATGCTACTCAGGGGTGGGTTTCTCATGCCGTTCCAACCGGTTTGGTTGGAACGGGGCCGGCGGCGTCCTCGTGCACGGCCGAAGTGCACGCATGCGTACTAGCGTCTGTGCGATGCTCCAGCTGCTCCTGGAGGATCGCGCAGGCGCTGTATGCGTCCTGCGCATGCGTGGAAGCGCAGAACTCGTCAAAACCGGGTAAGAAACGCGGGCGGGCGGGTGGACCCTTCGGCGTTCCCGGAAGTTACTTACTTCCGGGTTCGCTGACCAACCGGGGACCGCCGCGAACCGCCTGAAACCCACCCCTGGTGCTACTGTACCAGGTTCCTATCTGCTTTGTGGACCTTCACGAAGATGCTGTAATACAAGTGATTGGTGTGGACATAGGTGGTGTCTGATGACTGAGGAAATTTGCAATTGGATGTCAAGATGACCTGATGGCCAAGTACTCAAAATGTGGTCAGGCGATCACAGAGGTGTGTGCAGTAGTTGTTACTCTGGAACTAGGTCATGAGTAGCGTTTGAAGTGGGGGTTTCTCTTGTAACTTCAAATGGCCACTAAGCAACCTGTCAAGCCGGCCTCCCTCAGCAACCAAGGAAAAAAACCCACTTAACTCCATTTTGCAGAATTAAGAGTACTTTTATGGGTTATGAAAAGTGTTGTGGCCCAACAGGAGCCGTTGGAGCTGCCACCAGACTCCGACAGCGAGAGGCCCGATGAGTCGGCTCTGGAGGATGTGGAGGACCCTGGACAGGGTTCCAACTCCGAGCAGGGCGCAGAGAGGCTGGTTGGCCACCAGGAGGGACCTGAACCTTGGACCAGTGGGGAGGAGACAAGGGAGAGTGAGCCGGATGCCAGTAGTGAGTTGTTCCTGGATGCACGGCATCAAAGAGCTAATAGGCGTCAGGAGCAGTTGCACAGCTACAGGAGGTAATTGCACTCAGCTGGTGGTCATTAGGCTCTTCTCCAGACTATAAAAAGACTCCTTGTGCACATGCCCCTCTTTGCAGACGTCAACGCAGGATTGAATGTCGGGGGACATTACTGTGAGCTTGGCAGGCTGGATTGCTGCCAAGCCTTATCTGTGCTTATGGCTGCCCAAACTTGTCTGTGCCAGTTTGCTGCCAAGGACCTGCCTGTCTATTAATTAAATGCCGTAACTTATCTTTGGCTCAGAGTGTGTGTTGGTGTGGGACGAGGGGGGTCAGAACAGAAAAGATAGCAGCTAAGCAAAGCAAGATCTGAGACAAAAGCGCGCGAAATCATACATATCAATATGTGACACAACCCCCTCCCCCTGGTAACCCTCATCCCACTGTCCAATCTGCAAATCCCTCAGGTGTCATGTGAGTTTCATCTTCAAGGAGCATCATCAGGTTGGTATGCAGGACCGTTGGCCTTGACCAACACCAAGCACCAGTCTCCCAGCATGCACAGTTGACGGTGAGAACAAAACTCCCTTTTTACAATCTTTCCTGTACTAAAACTTCCCCTCCCAAATACCAAGCCCCCCCCTCCCCGTTCCAATGGCAGCCGAAAGGAAATAGAGAAACAGAGGCTGACAGCACCAGTCATCAAAGGCAGGCTACCTGTATCTGTCTAGAATGCCGTAGTAGTGGCATAGTGGCATAGTTCTCGCACTATTCTAGCATTGGTTTCTCAACATTGGCACTAGCAAGAGCACTTAGACATATACACCACTTCACAGTGCTTTTACAGCCCTCTCTAAGCAGTTTGCAGAGTCAGCCGATTGCCCCCAAAAGAAGGATGGAAGGCTGAGTCGACCTTGAGCCTGGTGAGATTTGAACTGCTGGACTGCAGCCAGCAGTAGTAGTTTGCAGTACTGTAGTCTAACCACTGTGCCACCACCACAGCTCAATATTAAGTTGTGTGGACTTCAATTCCCAGAATTCCCATGCTGGCTGTATCCTTCATCTCTTTATCTTTATGATGAGCTGCGTTGGCGAAGTGGTTGGGAATGCAGTATTGCAGGCTACTTTTTCCAACTGCCGGCTGCCTGCAATTTGGCAGTTCGAATCTCACCAGTCTCAAGGTTGACTCTGCCTTCCGCCCTTCCAAGGTGGGTAAAATGAGGACCCAGATTGTCGGGGGCAATAGGCTGACTCTGTAAATCACTTAGCGAGGCCTGTAAAGCGGTATATAAGTCAAAATTCTATTGCTATCTGCCCTCTTTTTGCTCCCTCTGGTTGAGAATGCCCAGCAGATGTACCACCTGGAGTGCAATGATGTTCGCCTTTGATCCTTCACCCACCTACCAGCAGGACCTGCCCTCTGGAACAGTATCCATCACACACAGACACACACACAAACACACACACACACACCTGGAGATCAAGAGGGCTCCCATCCTGCCATTGTTCTAGAAGACCTTGAAAAATTGGCTCTGCTCCCAAGGCTTGAGGCTGTTAAGGCTCATTGGTTTTCTTCTTCCGCTATGTTAAGTTTGCATCCTCGGGATGCATATGTTTTTTCCTTCCTTTTCGTTTTATTATTTCCTCCTTTTAAAACGCAAACTGCTGAAAGTCATCCAGGAGTTGGACAGCCTCCAAATCTAATGAACAAATAAAAAATAAATGCATTCATACCCCCGGGGTCTTGCTCGCCTTCATCTCAGGTAGCAGCAAATCACGGGCAGCTCTGAAAACCTATAGGTAGATGAGAGAAAGTTGGTCTCTGAGCTTGCTTGTTTTCTGGCAGATATTTCATTACCCATACTTGTTTAGTCTAGTTTAGTTTACTTTATTATCATTGAACCTCGTACAACAAAATTAAATCTTCAGTGTGTGTGTGTGTGTGTGTGTGTGTGTGTATGTATGTATGTATGTATATATGTATATGTGTGTGTGTGTGTGTATATATATATATATATATATATATATATATATATATGTGTGTGTGTGTGTGTGTGTGTGTGTGTATATATATATATATATATATATATATATATATATATATATATATATATATATATATATATATATATATATATATATATATATATATATAGTATTTGTGCTGATAAATAAATAAAGGGAGACTAGTATAGATCTATTTCAAGCTATTTAGCTCTCATCAGCTAGCCATACCCTTACTGGGATTCGAACCTGTGATACCCAGGGAAGGGTATGGCTAGCTGATGAGAGCTAAATAGCTTGAAATAAATCTATACTAGTCTCCCTTTATTTATTTATCAGCACAAATACCACTCAAATATAACAAAGGCAACAGTAAAAATATTGGGTTTCTGTCGTGATGGACTCTTGTGACGAGCCGATTGACAGAGAATGGAAGCAGTTAGCTTCCTCCCATAATTGGGACATACCAGGGGTTATGACACTATATATATATAAGCATAATACCACTCACACATCATCACAATATATATATATATATATATATGTGTGTGTGTGTGTGTGTGTGTGTGTGTGTGTGTGTGTGTTTTATTTGTGCTGATAAATAAATAAAGGGAGACTAGTATAGATCTATTTCAAGCTATTTAGCTCTCATCAGCTAGCCATACCCTTACTGGGATTTGCTAGCTGGCTTGAAATAGATCTATATAATTGAATTATAAACCCCTGACATTGCATTAATACTGCACTCTACAGTAGAATTCAATATAGTTACTGCTCTGCAATAGAAGCTGTTTTTCAGCTTATTTGTCCTGGTTTTTATTGTCCTGTACCGGCTGCCAGATGGTAATAATTAAAAAAAAGAGTGCCCGGGATGAGATGGATCATCTTTAAGACTGTTTTGAACTTTCTTAAGGCAGCGGGAGCTATAAAGTTGAGATGAGTTTATTTGATTTCTATGCCGCCCAATCCCGAAGGACTCTGGGCGGCTTACAGAATAAAAAGAAATTAAAAAAGAAAAAAACTTTAAAAAAATAGGACACACGAAGTTAAAAAGAAAGACAACAAACACCCAATCAGAAAGCCTGCCGGAAAAGCCAGGTTTTAATGGCTTTGCGAAAGGCCATGAGAGTGGGGAAGGCCCGGATCACCAGGGGCAGCTCATTCCATATTGCCACTCCGGCTCATTCCATATGGCCGGAGCGGCAACAGAGAAGGCCCTACTCCTCGGCGTCGCCAGCCGGCATTGTCCTGCTGAAGACACCCGGAGAAGGTCCATCCTGTGCGATCTTATTGGTCTAAGGGAGGTATGTGGCAGGAGACGGTCTCGTAAGTACCCAGGTCCTAGGCCATGTAGGGCTTTAAAGGTAATAACCAGCACCTTGAATCGTGTTCGGAGACCAATGGGGAGCCAGTGCAGCTCGCGGAGGATAGGTGTGATGTGGGTGTACCTTGGCACACCCAGTATCGCTCGCGTGGCAGCATTCTGGACCAGCTGCAGTCTCCGAACACTTTTCAGGGGCAGCCCCAAGTAGAGCGTGTTACAGTATAAAGCTCTTCCAAAGAGAGAGGGCAACCAATGATCTTCTGGGCAATGACGTTAACCCACTGGAGCACTGTCCTATCTGCCACTCTGCAATTGGCAACATCAGCAATGCTAGTCAGAGAGAAAGTTAGGCATAAATTTGACTATTGATCACCACTTGGAAAACCAATGGAGTTTCTCAGTCATCCAGTTCATGGATATCTCAAAGGTGGCTCTGAGCTGAAGAAGCTTCTTGGATAAGAAGCAAAAGGTCTTCAAAGAAAAAAACAGGAAGTCCAGTTGCCTCTTGAAAAAAACCCACCTTTGGGACTTGGAAAACCTTCAGCATAATATTCTAAACTTAGACTAGCCGTGTTCTACTGGGAGGTCTTTCTTTACATCTGGCATTTTGAGCAGATGCAGATCTTGGAAATATAGAATTTGCAACTGGGGTGAGCCAAGAGGAGACCCAATAATATGGGTTACCATTTCAAAGGCCGCGCCGATTTTTTTTCAAACATTCAGTTCTGCTTATGGCTTACAAATCATATTAGATATGATATACTTGTGCCTTTTTTTCCCAAAAGGCAACTGGACTTGGTTTTTTCTTTAAAAATGTTTCACATCCAAGAAGCTCCAGAATTACAGAATAAGGGAGTTGGAAGGGACCTTGGAGGTCTTCTAGTCCAACTCCATGTTCAAACAGTTGACTCTATACCAGTGATGGCGAACTTTTTAGGCACAAAGTGCCCAAATTGGAAGGCGCATGCGTGCGCCAGAGTGCCAGAAACCCTCCACCCAGCTGGCCACGCACCTCAGAAATCCAATGTCCAGCTGGCTGAGTTGGGGCGAACGGCACATGTGCCAACAGAGGGGGCTCTGTGTGCCACCTCTGGCATGCATGCCATAGATTCGCCATCACAGCCCTATACCATTCCAGACAAAGTGGTTGTCCAGCCTCTTCGTAAAAGCCTCCAGTGATGGAGCACAAGGCCATCCCATTGTTAATGTCAAGGTTTCAAGTAAGACCCCCCAACGAAAGAAGACTCCGAGGCTTGAAGTTCCTCAAAGTTCCATTTTAGTAGAGATGTCATATTGGCACATCTGGGAAAACCCAAATCTGAAAGCTTCCAGGTTTTCCCCACCCAAATGAAAGTTCACGTCCCTGCCCAGCACCCACATATCCATCCCATGGCCCAATCAATGCACCGTCCCAACTGGAAATGCCTCCCAGTCACGCCACTCCAGATACAGAGCAAGGTGTCCTTGACACTCTGAGAAAGGAATGTTTGGACTATATATCTCCCATACTCCACATAATCCCCCCTCCCATTTTCCCTCAGCAGAAAATGTGGCAGGCCGGAAGGCCCAATGTAAAAGATGGCTTCCAGGCCTGACAGTTAATTGTTCTCAATGTCAAGTAATTTCTCCTTAATTCTTGGTTGCTTCTTTCCTTGATTACTTTCCATCCATTTTTTCCTGTCCTGCCCTCGGGTGCTTTGAAGAATAGGTTGACCCCCCTCTTCTTTGTGGCAGCCCCTCAAATATTGGAAGGCTGCTATTATGTCCTAGGCTGGACATACAAATTCTAACTCTTCTAACATTTTCAGTCTGACTGAAGGTTTTAGGCTGTTTCTAGGCTGTATAAACAGAGGGATAGAATCAAGATCACGTGAAGTGTTAATACAATTTTATAAGGCCTTGGTAAGGCCACACTTGGAATACTGCATTCAGTTTTGGTCGCCACGATGTAGAAAAGATGGTGAGACTCTAGAAAGAGTGCAGAGAAGAGCAACAAAGATGATTAGGGGACCGGAGATTAAAACGTATGAAGAACGGTTGCAGGAATTGGGTATGTCTAGTTTAATGAAAAGAAGGACTAGGGGAGACATGATAGCAGTGTTCCAATATCTCAGGGGTTGCCACAAAGAAGAGGGAGTCAAACTATTTTCCAAGGCACCTGAGGGTAGAACAAGAAGCAATGGATGGAAATTAATCAAGGGGAGAAGCAACTTAGAAGTGAGGAGAAATCTCATGACAGTTAGAACAATGAATCACTGGAACAGCTTACCTCCAGAAGTTGTGAATGTCCCAACACTGGAAGTCTTTAAGAAGATGTTGGATAGCCATTTGTCTGAAAGAGTATAAGGTTTCCTGCCTAGGCAGGGGGTTGGACTAGAAGACCTCCAAAGTCCCTTCCAACTCAGCTATTGTATTGTATTATTGTATTAAGAGTTAGAACTGAAGAAGAAAAATGAAACGTTTTCAAAGAAAAAAAGCTCCCAGAAAGTTTACTTGCCTTTTGGAAAAATCATCTTTGGGGCAACCAGGACCTGGGTGACTGAGAATCTCCATCAACATATGAGACAATTAGTTCTTGATTTACATTTAAGGACCTCCTGAAGTTACCATGAACTTCAAAAAAGCTACTTACAACCTGTCCTCAGATTTATAACCGCTGTTCCCTCCCACTTCAATTATGTGGTTGCATTTCAGGTGCTTTGCAACCAGTCTGCATTTACAACTAGTTGTAGCATTCGGTGGTCACATGACCACAGTTTGTGACAGATTTTGGTAACTTTTGGTAACTTTTTTGCCAGTTTCGGGCAAAAACGGCCCATTAGGGAAAATGGATTTGCGTAACAATCACATGGCTCATTTAGCAACCATATGATTCACTTAACAAACACAGGGACTCGCTTTACCACTATCATAAAAATGGTGGAAAATTAAGTCCAGTCATGCGGTACCGCAACTTACAACTGGTATAACTTACCGGTATAACCAAAATTATACCTCAGCTGGCAACTGCTTACCTACAACCACAATTTACAGCCAAAAGTATACCACAATTTATGGCCAAAATTATACCTGAACGTACGGCCACAACAACTTACAAAATTATACCGCAACTTTCAACTAAAATTATACCTCAACTTACAGCCGCAACAACTTTCAACCAAAATTATACCACAACTTACAACCACAACAATTTACTTACAACCACAATTTACAACCAAAATTATACCACAAGTTACGACTGCAACAACTTACAACCTATATTCTAGTCGTAAGTCAAGGACTATCTGTACTGAATGGGAATTTTCTCCCTACGGGTGAACACCAAGCCTGGAAAACTGAATTTCATAAGAATTTTAATAGAGAAGGAATTTAAACCTTGGGCTCAGAGGAAATGCCCATTACATAGAAATCATGTTGTTGAACATGTAGTTGCTATTGATGTGGTTTCTAATGATAAATGCAATTTGGCCTAATGAGATCAGATCCAAAGGGCATCCTGTGTTCCCGGTATACATCCTAGATGTCTTCTTTTTAGAAATCACAGCTGGTACGAGCATTTATTTAGCCATTCAGGGTTTTTTGGGGGGGAGGGCATTTCCCAACCCATGGATTTGTGTTGCTATAGACACAGCAGTAGGCTTTCAAATGCAGCTTTTACTTTACATTTAACACGGTAAATTAATTGCCGTGATTGTTATGCACGTTACCAGCTCCAGCCTGTTTAAAAAAAAAAAAGGAAAGGAAAGAAAAACAAGGACTTTTAAAACTAATTCTGATTTGTGTGGTAACAAACATCTAAATTCTTAATTCCTTCTTTTCTTTACATTGCACAGATTTGTCTTCTCCACTTTTAAAAAAAAAAATTTCGGCGGTGCTTTGTCCTGCATCACCCTGCCAACTGTTCTTCGGACAAAGGTAACTTTCTGGCCAGCTGTAACCTTTCAAAAACACTTTCAGAGGTCATGGGAATGTAACATTCAAGTTACACTAAAGGCGTCTTGGATATCGGGGATTCCCTCTCTCCCCCCCCCCAAAAAAAGAGATCCAGTGAATCCCAGAATAGACACATCCACTGGACTTCTGCATCAGTCTGACCCGATCTTTAAAAAAAAACCCAAAAAGAAAGAAATTAAAACCTTGACCTCTTATGTTTTTTTAATAAAAAAAATATTATTATTATTTAGTTACAAGAATAAATATTCCATCTTTCCTTAAGCAGTGTGTCGTCTGGGCACAAACATCTCTGTGCAACATTGTTCCTCTTTTGCCATATCTTTCACATTCATGTTAACATTATTTCCCTAAGTTTAGTATTAGAATATATTGAGCATTTAAACGTTATGGAACTCTCCTTCCCCCCGCCCCCCACTTTAATATCTTCTAGCAATAATATCATATCAAAATTGAACTTCATTATTCTCATCATACACATACTAACAGTTTTCATCTTATTTATATCTCTAAATGTGCCTACTTATTTTTTAGCTTTCTTCATTTCCAAACTCCTTTTTTTCTCTCCAACCATTGGTAAAATACTTCCCAAATCATATCATATTCAGTTTGCCCTTTCTCCTTAATTGCTAGTGTTAATCTGTTCATTTCTGCACATTCTAATATTTTTGTTACCGCCTTCTCATCAATAGGAATCTCTACACTTTTCAAATGTTGTACAAATGCAATTCTAGTTGCGGTTAATACATAAAGGATTAAATATACATTCTCTTTATTATAAATTTCAGGTAGAATTCCTAGCAGAAATGTTTTTGGCTTTAACTCATATGTTTTGAGTGAGTGGGATAAGGGGAAGTAACAGCAATTACTTCATCACGTAAAAATTATTGTATTTAGAACTGCCTCAGGGTGAATATGCAGAGATGCAACATGCCATAACAACAGAAGAGGATGAGCGGTGAAATTATACAGCGTGAGAGACTGAAACTGGCAAAATAATTACAATTTCTCCTTCCGAGCAAAGTGAGGAATGGAATAGAATAGAATAGAATGGAATGGAACGGAACGGAACGGAACGGAACGGAACAGAACAGAACAGAATAGAATAGAATCACAGAGTTGGGAGGGACCTTGGAGGTCTTCTAGTCCAACCCTCTGTGTAGGCATAAAATCCTACACCACTTCAGACAAATGGTTATCTAATCTCTTCTTAAAGACTTCCAGTGTTGGAGAATTCACAACTTCTGGAGGCAAGTTGTTCCATTGATTAATTGTTTCTAATTGTCAGGAAATTTCTCCTTAGTTCTAGCTTGCTTCTCTCCTTGATTAGTTTCCACCCATTGCTTCTTGTCCTGCCTTCAGGTGCTTTGGGCTGCCACAAAGAAGACTCCCTCTTCTTTGTGGCAGCCCCTCAAATATTGGAATATTTCCATCATGTCTCCCCTAGTCCTTCTTTTCATCAAACTACACATACCCAGTTCCAGCAACTGTTCTTAATATGTTTAAGCCTTTAGCCTTAATGACATGATCATTTTTCACACATATGACCATTTTAGCATCCCCATGGTTACGTGATTTACATTCAGATGCTTGACAACTCACATTTCTGACGGTTGCAGTGTCCTGGGGTCATGTGATCACCGTTTGCAACCTTCTGACAAGCAAAGTCAATAGGGAAGCGAGATTCACTTAACAACCGTCTGACTAACTTCACAACTGCAGGAATTCACTGAATAACTGTGGCAAAAGAGGTCATGAAAACTCACTTAACAATTGTCTCACTTAGATCCATTGTGGTCATAAGTCGAGGATTACCTCTGTAGCTAAAACTGGGAGAGCATATATGAGCAAAAACAGTTTGAACCACAGTTTCTTCGGTATTACCATGCTCAGTTTTCAGACAATATTATATTCTGCTCTTTTCAATAGGTCTGTTTAAATGAAAAATGAATGTTATTTTTAATGTTTTAATGTCTTAATGTTTTGCTACTCCTGGTAGTAAAATCTCACAGCTGGTAAGACTCATGGAATTAATTTCTTCTGTTGCACCACTGTATACAATATGGCTTGCCAAAAGTGGACATTGAAATGATTCAAGCATTCCTTAAAATTCTAGAGTTGGAAGGGACTCCGGAGGTCATCAAGGCCAATCTCTTCTTTAGGAGAGAAATTCAGTTAAAACGTTTCTGAGAAATGGCTATCCGATTTCATCTGGAACAAAACAAAACAAAAGGAAAACTCATCACCACTTTGGGTCACTAATTACATTGGCATGCTGTTCTTATGGCTAGTGTAGGAAGTTAGCACCGCTCCTCTCCTAGAAGAATGAAATATCCTAGGAAATGTTGAAAAGGCAGAATATTATATTTCCCTGGATAGGAAATGGAGAAACATGTTTTTAGGCAGGAAACAGACTCACTCTTTAATAGCCCCCACTTTTGTCAGTGGACCATTAAAATGCCTGTGCCAGTCTATTCTATATAACAATGATCTCCCCCTTCGGCTCCAGGGTGATGGGATTAAGGCATGATGGTATTAACCCTTTACCCTTCTCACCACAGGGCACCTGGGCAGAAGCAATGCTCAACCAAACCTGGGCTCAAAACACAGCCTAGAGATTTGCCCCTGCATGGCCCCATGGGAGTCTGACAACCAATCAGAATACGTTTCTTACACAGGAACAGGAAACAGAGAGGTGGGGCTGAACAGAGAATATAAAAAAACTCAAAAACTCTCAGCAAGCTTCTGTCAGGCCTGCAACCATATTCTTCTTGGATCTTTGATCTGTCACACTTTCTATTATTCTATTATGCCTTTTCTGTTGTGGGAAAATGGGAGGGGGGATTGTACGGAGTTAGATGCTATGCAGCCAAAACAAAATTCCTTCTAGAAAGCCAAGGTCATCCTTTGTCTCTCCACCTCTGCACCTGACCAGAACTGGATGGGTGGAACTGCCAACATGGCAGGGGAAGATTGGACCATGTGATGGACCTGTGCATACGGGGGCAAGATCTTGAACTTTCAACTGGGTGGGGGGGGGGAAACGGGAAGCTTTCAGATTCGGGTTTTCCCAGTTGTGCCAACATGGCTCTCTTAATAAATTGGAACTTAGTGCAATACTTTGCCTTGGACTCTGATTTACTTTTGGATGCTATTTGGAACCCTGACATTAAACCGAATTTCCCTTAAAATACTTCACCAGCTACCACGAAATTCAGGGTGCTGTCCGGGGTCCTGAGCCCCAGCACCAACCCAAGCTCCAGTGGAGGAAAGACTCAGGGTAGATGGAGAAGGAGGAGGGGAAGCCCATAGAGAAAGCAATAGATTTCTGATTTAATTTTGGATGCTATTTGAAACTCTGGCATTTCTTTTTCTTCTTCACCCAACATCTTGAAGCATGTGATCACCTTTTTCATCAGGACCTCAAGCCATGTGGTCCTGTCCACCATTCAAATCATCTTTCCAAGCAGCCTCCATGTTTCCAGTGTCTTTCTCCCCACTTGGAGCCGAACCCAGAAGGACATTTCTTCCAACACCAGAAACTATTTTTTAAAAGTAAAATGTCCCATTGAGATGCGACAATGACTTGATAGCACATACAGGTAGTTACTCAAAATGATCAGTCTTGGGTTTCTAGGCCTAACTCTTCTGAGAAGCACCAATGTGTGAAGCATGTGATATCCTCCAGTACCTTTGTAGGAAGTTAGCACACACACCCCTCTCCTAAAAAATGAAATATCTTGGGAAATATTAAAAGGCAGACTCACTCTTAATAGCCCCACTTTCCTCAACGGGCCATTAAAATGCCTAAACCAGTCTATTCTACATAACAGAGTTTCCCCACATTCAGCTCCAGGGTGATGGGATTAAGGCATGATAGTATTATCCCTTTACCCATCTCACCACAGGGCACCTGGGAAGAAGCAATGCTCAACCAAACTTGGACTTGAGACAGCCTACAGAGTTGCCCCTGCATGGACTCATGGAGTCTGACAACCAATCAGAATACATTTCTTACACAGGAACAGGAAACAGAGAGGTGGGGCTGAACAGAGAGTATAAAAAACTCAGGTACTCTCAGCAAGCCCCTTTTTTGCTCTGTTCGTCTTCACCCAACATCTGGAAGCATGTGATTGAATTTTGAATTGAATTGAATTGAATTTATTATATTTCTATGCCGCCCTATTCCCAGAAGGGACTCAGGGCGGCTCACAACCAAGTCAGGGGGGGGGATACAAATAGGAAAAAAGAACATGGACAAAACAATACCACAATTTAAAACACTCAACAACCATACCATTCGAGCGGGGACAAGAACTCAGTAGCCCCAGGCCTGTCGAAACAGCCAGGTTTTAAGGGCTTTGCGGAAAGCCTGGAGGGTGGTGAGGGTCCGAATCTCCATGGGGAGCTTGTTCCAAAGGGCCGGAGCAGCCACAGAGAAGGCTCTCCTCCGGGTGGTCGCCAATCGGCATTGGCCAGTGGATGGAATTCGGAGGAGGCCTAATCTGTGGGATCTAATCGGTCTGTTGGAGGTAATCCCTCTTTTCTGTTCAGGACTCAAGCCATGTGGTCCTGTCCACCATTAAACCATCTTTCCAAGCAGCCTCCGTGTCTCCAGTGTCTTTACCCCCACTTGGAGCTGAACCCAGAAGGACATTTCTTCCAGCACCTTCCTCTCCCTTCCCAGTTCTTGGGAAGGGTGCACCAGGGACAAAAATGCACATAAGCAGCATTTTTACCAAATTGCTTAAGTCACCCTAAAATTTGGCACTCCAACGAGTGTTTACTCAGCCCTAACCTAGACCAGACCCATCACTTTAACCACCCCTATTGTTTTTTTCTTCTAAATGAAACAAGGCAGGACTTCGTAGAATTTAAAGAACCTGATAAGGGACTAAATCACCCGTCCTTAATATTTGGATAGCCACTCCCAAACTCCAGTTTTAGTTTTGAAATATCCTGCCTCCAAAATGCAAATATTTTACCCTTCTGTGGATCTTTATTTATATCTGGCAGGGGAGGATTTTGGAATCTTGTTCCGTGGTCTATCAAGGCGGTTAGGCGGTTGAAACTGGTCTATATCGTCATTGCAAAAGACAATTGATTCAAACATTGTTTTTGCAATACGAAGGAGGGGTAGGATACCTTTCCACTCATAACATTTGGGTTTATCCAGCTGGCAAGCTATAATTATCAGCCCTGTTCGGGAAAGAGGTCCCTCAATTGCAAATTAAACTCATAGGAAGCCACATCTCAATGGAATATTTTATTTTTTTAAAAAATAGTTCCTAGCCGTAAGAAAAGCATAGCAATGAAATCAGTGACCCCAGAGGGCGATGAATTTCCCTTTTTTTTTTCCAGATGGGTTCCAGATGAAATCAGATAGCCATTTCTCAGAAATGTTTTAATTGAATTGCTCTCCTAAAGAAGAGATTGGTCTTGATGACCTCCGGAGTCCCTTCCAACTCTAGAATTCCAAGGAATGCTTGAATCATTTCAATGTCCACTTTTGGCAAGCCATACTGTATACAATGGGGCAACAAAAGAAATTATTTCACGAGTCTTACTGGTGATGAGATTTTACTAGCGGTAATAGCAAAACACTAAGAAAATAAAATTCATCTTTCATTTAAACAGATCTATTGAAAAGAGAAGAAAATAATAATGTCTGAAAACTGATCATAGCAACAAAGACGAAGCATAAAGAAACTTGGTTAAAATTGTTTTTGCTCATATATGCTCTCCCGGCTTTAGCTACACAGGTAATCCTCGATTTATCACTACAAACCTTTCTGTTGCTAAGTGAGACAATTGTTAAGTGAGTTTTGTCTCTTTCTTTTGCCACAGTTATTCAGTGAATCCTGCAGTTGTGAAGTTAGTAACACGGTTGTTAAGTGAATCTCGCTTCCCTATTGACTTTGCTTGTCAGAAGGTTGCAAAAGGTGATCACATGATCCCAGGACACTGCAACCGTCATAAATATGAGTTGTCAAGCGTCTGAATGTAAATCACATAACCATGGGGATGCTACAATGGTCATAAGTGTGAAAATTGATCATGTCATTAAGAGCAACAGAGATGATTAGGGGACTGGAGGCTAAAAGAAATTAAGAATGGTTGGAGGAAATGGGTATGTGTAGTTTGATAAAAAAAAGAAGGACCAGGGGAGATATCATAGCAGTGTTGCAATATCTCAGGGGCTGCCACAAAGAAGAGGGACTCAAACTATTCTCCAAAGCACCTGAAGGCAGGACAAGAAGCAATGGGTGGAAAATAATCAAGGAGGGAAGCAGTGGTGGGTTGCAGGTGGTACGTCCTGGTACGGGCATACCAGAGCCTGCCCGGAGCACCGGGTACGGTGCTCCGGAGGGCCCGCCCTCCCGCCCGCGCTCTTTACCTGTCTTTAAAGTCTTTGGCGCTTCATGCATGGCGTGTACCGTGCCTGCACGACGCTCCACCGAGCAGCTGGAACGTTGTGGAGGCTCACAGAGGCATCGTTGGATGGTAAGATGCATGTGCCCATATGGACACCGCCGGGCCCGTTCCAACCATACCAGTTGGAATGGGATCCGGAACCCACCACTGGAGAGAAGCATCCTAGAACTAAGGAGAAATTTCCTGACAGTTAGAAACAATTAATCAGTGGAACAACTTGCCTCCAGAAGTTGTAAATGTTCTAACATTGGAAATTTTAAAGAAGAGAGTGGATAACCATTTGTCTGAAGTGGTGTTGGGTTTCCTGCCTAGGCAAAGGGTTGGACTAGAAGACCTCCAAGGTCCCTTCCAATTCTGTTATTCTGTTCTGATTAGTTTCCATCCATTGTTTCTTCTTGGCCTTCTGATGATTTGGAAAATAAGTTGATCCCCTCTTCTTTGGGGTTGCCTCTTAGATATTGGAAGACGGCTCTCATATCACTCCTATTCCTTCGTTTAGTCTTCTAAGCCATTTTGAAACCAAATTAAATAGTGCCTACAGAAAGGATTGCAATTGAAATGAAAAATAAATTGTCCGTTCTTAATCTGGAACATTTTGTTTCTGCTGCAGTCCAAGTACTCTATGTTAAAATTGTGACTCTGTTGCTAATCTAGTATCTCTATTTGGATTCTGAGTTTTAATCCTACAATGAAACTTTCAACCTGTTTACGGTATATTTTCTTGCTGATTTGTTGAGATTTCCTTTTGAGATACTTACAATTGTGGGTTTTTTATACAATTGAAAATGGGGTTACAGTTCTGGCACTCAGGGCGTAGTAATATCTCTTCTGTTTAATTCAGAAACATGTCCATGTAAGGTTTTGGTCAGTCATTTTCTAATTAATTAGAGTTATTTGATCTTTCCATATATTATAGAATAGAATAGAATAGAATTTTATTATTTGTATGCCGCCCTTCTCCGGGGAGGACTCAGGGCGGCGAACAATTCAAGGGGGGAAAAGGGGAACATAAAAAACAAAATACAAATAATAAAAGTAAACAACAGTTGCACAACCATACATGTCGAGACCGGAGGGAACTCATCACCCCCAGGCCTGCCGGCAAAGCCAGGTTTTGACGCTTTTCGGAAGGCCTGGAGAGAGGTGAGGGTCCGAATCCCTGCGGGGAGTTCATTCCAGAGGGCCGGAGCTGCCACAGAGAAGGCCCTCCCCCGGGTAATAGCCAGGTGGCATTGGCTGGTAGATGGCACCCGGAGGAGGCCAACCCTGTGAGATCTAATGGGTCTGTGGGAGGTAATTGGCAGCAGGCGGTCTCTCAAGTACCCAGATCCAATACCATGAAGGGCTTTATAAGTTACGACTAGCACCTTGAAGCGTATCCAGAGACTGATCGGTAACCAGTGCAGCTCGCGGAGGATAGGTCACATAGAATCTGGTCACATAGAATATTCATCTTCTTCTTGTGCCATATTCGTTATCAGACGTTGGCAATCCTGTTGGTGAACCTTTCTTTATCAGCAGCGCTGATAAAAATGCTGCTGAGTTTTGTCCAAACCAGTCCCTTAGATTTTGAAGCCATGATGTTCTTCTGCCTGGGCCTCATTTGCCTTCAATCTTTCCCTGGAGGATTAAGTAGTATGGCATATTTTTCTAGTGTCACGTCACATGTCCCAAATATTCTAACTTCCGCTTTTCAATGGTTTTGCTGTTGATTTCCTTTGGCTTTCCCAGGTGGCTTATCACCTCCTCATTTCTATTTATTTGTATTTTGTATTTGTATTTTTTGTATTTATTGCACATTTATAGGCCGCCCTTTTCCCTGAGGGGACTCAGGGCGGCTTACAATCAAAGGGGAAAGGGAGTGTAGGACAAATACAAAAAGAGGTGTGAACAAAGGTAAATTAAACAGTAAAACACAACATTCACTCAACATTCGGGAGGGGCGAAAGTAGACTTATCCCCAGGCCTGACGGGCTAGCCAGATCTTGAGGGCTGTGCGGAAGGCCTGGACGGTGGTGAGGGTACGAATCTCCACGGGGAGATTGTTCCATAGCGTCGGAGCCGCAACAGAGAAGGCTCTCCTCCGAGTAGTCGCCAGTCGGCACTGACTGGCGGATGGAATACGGAGGAGGCCAACTCTATGCGATCTGATGGGACGCAGGGAGGTAATTGGCAGAAGGCGGTCTCTCAAATAGCCAGATCCACTACCATGGAGCGCTTTATAGGTGGTGAGTAGGACCTTGAAGTGCACCCGGAGATCGACAGGTAGCCAGTGCAGCTCGCGGAGGATCGGTGTTATGTGGGCGAACCGTGGTGCGCCCACGATCACTCGCGCGGCCGCATTCTGGACTAGCTGAAGTCTCCGGATGCTCTTCAAGGGCAGCCCCATGTAGAGCACATTGCAGTATTCCAGCCTGGAGATCACAAGGGCTTGAGTGACTGTTGTGAGGGCCTCCCGATTCAGGTAGGGCCGCAACTGGCGCACCAGGCGAACCTGGGCAAATGCCCCCCTGGTCACAGCTGAAAGGTGGTGGTCAAAAGTCAGCTGTGGGTCCAGGAGGACTCCCAAGTTGCGGGCCCTTTCTGAGGGGTGTAAATTTTGTCCCCCCAGCCTGAGTGATGGTATGTTGGTCAAATTTTTGGGAGGAAAACACAACAGCCACTCGGTCTTGTCTGGGTTGAGTATCAGCTTGTTTGCTCTCATCCAGTCCTTAACGGCCTCAAGACCCCGGTTCATCACGTCCACCGCCTCATTGAGTTGGCACGGGGCGGACAGATACAACTGTGTATCGTCCGCATATTGGTGGTATTTTATCCCGTGCCTCCGAATGATCTCGCCCAGCGGTTTCATGTATATGTTAAATAGTAGGGGGGATAGGACCGACCCCTGCGGCACCCCATAAGTTAGGGGCCTCAGGGACGATCTCTGCCCCCCTACCAACACCGACTGCGACCTGTCCGAGAGATAGGAGGAGAACCACTGCAAAACAGTGCCGCCCACCCCTATCTCCCGCAGTCGTCGCAGAAGGATACCATGGTCGATGGTATCGAAAGCCGCTGAGAGGTCAAGGAGAACTAGGATGGAAGCATGGCCTCCATCCCTAGCTCTCCAGAGATCACCGGTCAATGCGACCAAAGCGGTTTCTGTGCTGTAACCGGGTCTGAAGCCAGACTGGAAGGGGTCAAGATAGTTAGCTTCCTCCAAGGTACGCTGAAGCTGGAGAGCCACCACCTTCTCAACAACCTTCCCCACAAAGGGGAGGTTGGAGACTGGACGATAGTTATTAAGGACAGCTGGATCCAAGGACGGTTTCTTCAGGAGGGGTCTCACCACCGCTGTCTTAAGCGCGGTGGGGAAGTACCCCCTCCCGAAGAGAGGCGGTAACAACCGCCTGGATCCAGCCTCGTGTCACCTCACTGCTGTTGGCAACCAGCCAGGAGGGACACGGGTCCAGTACACAGGTGGAGGCACTCACAGCTCGCATAGCCTTGTCCACATCCCCAGAGGCAACTTCCTGAAACTCAACCCAGAGATGGTTTGCCAAGTTTTCCCCTTGTGTCCCGGCTGGATCTACTGGGGTGGAGTCCAGGTCCGCTCGAAACCGGGCAACTTTGTCCGCCAAGAACTGGACATATTCCTCAGCCTTACCCTGTAAGGGGTCCCCCGTCTCCCTCCTATTTAGGGTGATTTCTGATTTTGTCCACCCAGCTTATATGTAACAGCCGCCTGTAAATCCACATTTCAAATGTTTCTAGTCTCTTCAAGTGGGTTTCTGTCAGAGGCCAAGAGACTATTCATCAGGGACATTTATTTTTGCTTTTCACATCCTCTACAACTGTCGTCCATGATTTTTGCTCTCCAATTTACTTTTATTTGTCTTGATTTTATTAGGGACCAGGAAAATTACTTAAGATGGTTATTTTAGCTGTTCCCAAGCATCTGGTAATTTATCTCTAGGTCTAAATTCAACTGGCTGAATGATGATTCATTTATGATCACTTTACAACCATCGTTTATGGTAATTGTCCTTGGAAAGATATAGAAACTTTCATAAATATTTTCCTGTATTGCTCAGCAGCTTGAAGACAAGTTTATTTTTCCCCTGATTCTATTTACTTTTGACAGAGATGAACCAGCCCTTTTAAAATAACTCTTAAAAAAACACAAGGGCTTTCTGACCAATGGACATACAAAAATAAAGTCACCATGACAATCGATCAGGATCTCTTTTCTGCAAAGGACCCATAAAAGCTAGATTTTATTTCTGTATTAAATGTTTAAAGTTTTAACTGCCCGATAGATGAAACGCTCTGGGTTGTTTCCAATACAATCCATTCCAAAAAAAAAATACAATTGGAATACAAACATTTACACTAAAACAAAATAACATTTAAAACGAAAACACCACATAAGCGGGGAACACCAAGGCAGATGCTCGAAATCAAAAACAGTGTCAGTCAATTAAAAAATTTTAGAGAGGTTTTCATCAGAGGCCCAAATGAAGCCAGCATGAGCTCCGCAGACCAAACCTTCTCTGTTTAACAATAGCCTGTTCCTTAGCTGAATTTAAAATATTAATTACTGCCTTTTTTTGTGGGCAGGGCTGTGTGAATATAGCACTTTATGTTCAATTCATCTTAATGTATTTAACATAAGTAATTTTCTTTCTGAAGCAGCTGCTTGACGGCATCAGAAAAGATGTGACTTGGGGACTGGGCTGTTAATCAGAAGAGTCGGGAAATTTAACTAATTAGCTTCTAGAAGCAACACGAAGAGGCTTCCTGAACAGGCTCATTAGTTCCTCATTAGCATCCCCACTCATTATGATGAATAAAGCACACCAGAGGCCTTATATAATTATCAAACTACCTGAAGCCATCAGACAAAAAGAATAAGCAACTCAGGTTTCAATTATGTCTGGATGTCCAACCAGGATTTAACAGACAATGTTAATGAACTGTTGTGGCCCGCCAGCAGCTAGCAGAGCTGGCAACAGAGTCGGACAGTGAGGAGGTTGGGGAGGAACATGGGACTGAAGAAAGCTCAGATGAGGGCTCTGCGTTGAAGGCAGAGAGGGATCTAGACAGCTGTGAGGCAGAGGAACAGCTGGAGACTGTTCCCAGTGGGTGCATGCACAGAGCTGCCAGAAGACAAGAACAACTAAGAAAGCAGGGTTGACTTAGGAGTAAAGCCACACCTTGGAGATGATTGATTGCGTGGCACGACAAAACCACGCTCGTCAAAATAGCGGTGATAAAATCGCATCGCTAAAGCCGCGATGTCATCACCGCGCGTCATCACCGCCGTAACAACAGTGTGGCAACAGAAGGGCGCTTTAAAACGGCGCCGCGGCAGAAAGCCAATTTCAATTAAGGTAAGGGTTAGGATTAGGTTTAGGGGTTTGTTTTAGGGTTAGGTTTAGGGTTAGGTTTAGGGTTAGGTTTAGGGTTAAGTTTAGGGTTAGGGTTAGGTTTAGGGTTAGGTTTAGGGTTAGGGTTAGGGTACTGAGTGTTTGGGAATGCGCGGATTTGCCCTCCACGATCATGTCATTGCGGTAGGGTCGCGTTTTTCCTTAGCGCTTCGAACGGCGCAAATTAGTCTTTGTGCTTATGTCTCCGTGGATAAGGGCTTCGCGGATTTGTGGTGGAACCGATTGATTGGACCTTCCCATAGGAGATAAAAGAGGAGCGAATGGGGAGTGGGGCTTTTGCAGAAAACAATTTGTTCCTTCAGTCATTTCAAGAGTGGAAAGTTCTGTTTGTGACTATAAGAGACTCTGTGCCAAGTTATGCCTTGCCCTGCGCTTGGAAACTAGTTATTTGGCAGCTCTCCAAACGAGATAAGTTTCGTGTGGATAAATATTCCTCTGAAAGTCTGTTTGCTAAGGCTTGTGGAATGAATTGACAGTCATGTAAATAAAAAGGATTTTGCCGGGACCAAGACTCTGTTTTTTGCTTTTTAAGGAAGCCTGGGTCAGAACATGAACTGAGAATGTGGAGAAAGCAAATTGCGAGAACTGAAATTTATTTTTCCTCATCCTTGGAAGTAGGTATTCAAAAGCTGAAGTTCTGTTCTGCCCCATTGAGTTAAGAGGTTAATTTTGCTGAATTATAATGTCTCAACATTTTATTTATTTGTATCCCGCCTTTATTATTTTGTCCAAATAACTCAAAGTGGAAAACATAGATAGTCCTCAATCTACGACAGTTCATTTGGTGAACGTTTGAAGTTACGATACTTGAAAAAGTGACTTAAGTCCATTTTTCACACTTACAACCGTTGTAGTATCCCCTTGGTCTTATAATCAAAATTCAGACACTTGGCAACTAGCTCATATTTACGAGAGTTGTAGTGCCCCAGAATCATGGGATCCCCTTTTCCAAAGTCAATGGGGGAAGCCAGATTCACTTAAAAACCGTGCTAGTAACAACTGCAGTGATCTACTTAATAATTATGGCAACAAAGGTTGTAAAATGGGGCAAAACTCAAATAACTCTCTCAGCAACAGAAATATTAGGCTCAATTGTGGTCATAAGATAAGGACTACCTATATTCCTCCTCTTGGAATGGGTTTTCAGCCACATCTGGAGAATGATGGGTTTCCCATCCTTTAAGCAAGGTGATTACAGATCACAGCAGTAAAATGTTCACTTTGTGACTTCTACCAAAGAGAGAAGGACAAGAACAGTGTGTCAAAACTACAAGAAAGGAGTTAAGGCTTTGGACTTGTAAAAAAGTCAAAGCATTTTGGATAAAAATATGGTGGATTACTCAAAACATTCTTAAAAAGAGGATAAAGTTTACTCCTCAGTTATTCTTGTTAGGTATAACTACAGATTGCGCAGTTATAGAGACTAATTTGATTTTGAATTTAACAACGGCAGCAAGATTGTTGGTGGCGCAGTAGTGGAAGAAGGAAGAATTGCCTACCATTCAAGAATGGACGTTAAAAGTAACAAACTTAGAAGAGATGGCTAAAGTATCAGCATATCTCAAGGACCATTCAGATGAGAAGTACAAGTTGGAATGGACAAGATGGACTGATTATATTCAAAATAAATATGGGACTAAGAAATTTCAGTTAGCTTATGAATGAGTGAGCAAGGAATGTTACAATATATCTAAAGTTAGCTTTATAAAAGGGGAGTTAAAGTATAAGCAAAGGTACGATGCTAAAGTTAGTTTATTTTAGTGTATGATTGTTAAATGTTTATACCCTGTATTTGCTCTGGGAGGTTGGGGGGGAGGGGGGAATGTGGGATGGGGGGGGTGAAGGGAAGGGGAAAGGTATACAATTGTAAAACTTATTAAAACTTTTTTAATAAAAAAAAAAAGAAAGGAGTTAAGGCTTCATGTCTGGAGGAGCGTCCTAACTGTGCAAACTGTTAACCAGCGGAACAGATTGCCACATGAAATCATGAGTTCTCCACGGCTGGAAGTTCATATATGAGAAATATAGCACTTCACAGAACCTACAGTGAGAGGGGGCTAGACTAGATGACCTCTGAGAGGCCTTCTATATTAATGGCTCTGTAATTCTAAGCAAAAGTTTGGTTATGTTTGTTTTGGAACTAAACCAAAAGGGCAGTTAACTGTTCCAGGAGTCGAGCCAAGGAACAAATACTAATTATGTACTTCCAACATCTGACAAATAAAACTAAATTCAATTATTCATATTCGACTCACAGGTGGCTTGGTAACATGTTCTCTGCTGGGATCTGCCAAATTGCTGAACAACATTTTTTTTAAAAAAATAAAATAAATAAAAGGAAACATTTCAAATGTGGGTTCTACACCTCATTATCTTTGCATCTTCAGGTGTTCAACTCCAATTACTCATTTGCTCCTTCCTGAAGTGGTTTTTAACATCTGCATTCTTCACTCCTCTGCCTCTGAAACGAATCCAGGTGCAATCAGCCTAGACCAGGAGTGTCAAACTTGATTTCATTGAGGGCCGCATCAGGGTTGTGTTTGACCTCAGGGGGGGTGGGGTTGGGCGTGGCCAGGGTGGGTGCCCACCAGCTCAACGTCACTCATTGAGGCTCCGTTTTTGGCCACGATGGCCTCCTGCAGCCCTCTGCCAGTGAAAATGTAGTCCAGGCAGCAGTGGTGAAATTCAATTTTTTTTTTACTCCCAGTTCTGTGGACGTGGTTTGGTGAGTGTGAATGTGGCTTGGTGGGCATGGCAGGGGAAGGATACTGCAAATTCCCCATTCCCACCCCACTCTGGGGCCGTGGCACGACAAAACCGCGCTCGCCCGATTAAACCGCGTCGCTGACGTCATCAACAGGGTGACAACAGCGAGCGCGGAGAAAGAAGGGCGCTTTAAATAGCGCTTGAAAGCAAGCCGATTCAAGTTAAGGTAAGGGTTAGGTTTAGGGTTAGGTTTAGGGTTAGCTTTAGGGTTAGGTTAAGGGTTAGGGTTAGGTTTAGGGTTAGGTTAAGGGTTAGGTTTAGGGTTAGGTTAAGGGTTAGGGTTAGGGTTAGGGTTAGGGTTAGGGTTAGGGTTAGGGTTAGGGTTAGGATTAGGTTTAGAGGGGTTAGGTTTAGGTTTAGGGGTTAATTTTAGGTTTAGCGTTTACAGCGTGCTTCTGCCTCTGCGCTGTTGTTGCCTTGTGATGACGTCAGCTACGCGGTTTCGTCGAGCGCGCTTTAGTCGAACGCGGTTTTGTGGTGGAACCCTCTGGGGCTAGCCAGAGGTGGCATTTGCTGCTTCTCCGAACTACTCAAAATTTCTCCAGAACCTGTCAGAACCTGCTGGATTTCACCCCTGCTGGGCGGGCCACATGCAGCTTCCTCAAGCTCCGTTTTTGCTGGCAGAGGACTGCAGGAGGCTGTCTCAGCCCAAAACAGAGCTCGGGAGGGCTGCGCAGAGGCACCACGTGCCAGTCCTTCACTGTTTCCAGGACGACCCCACAGGCCAGATTTAAGCACTTCATGGGCCAGATCTGGCCCACGGGCCTTGAGTTTGCCCCCCCCCCACTGGCCTAGAGTGTTAGATCATGTAGGGAGAGGCTCCTGGTTGTTGGAGTTATTGTTCTCCAAACTGAGCTTTAATTCTTTTTTCACTTTGGATTAGAAGGAGGTTTAATTCCGTTGTGGGAAGTTATCATCCAGCCCTCTCCCAGAAAAATGAAATATCCTAGGAAATATTGAAAAGGCAGAATATTTCTCTGGATGTGAAAAGAAACATGTTTTAAAAGACAGAATAGTTGCCTATAGCTTTCTGCCCATCCCCAGCTAATGAGCCATTAAGATGGCCAGGCTAGCCCACTTTACATAATAAAGACTTCTCCTAACTGCAGCTGTAGGGGGGAGGGATATTACTCAACTCTCCACATGGCATCTGAGAACTCATCTATACCTGGACTCATCACAGCCTAGACAGTAGCCCCCTGCATGGCACCATGGGAGTCTGACAACCAGTCAGAATACATTTCTTACACAGGAACAGGAAACAGAGAGGTGGGACTAAACAGGGAATAAAAAGCCTAGCAAGCCCCTTCCTCAGCCCTTCTCTCTTCTTCTCCACCAACATTGAAACATGCGATCACCTTTTCTGGTCAGGGCTCAAGCCATGTGGTCCTGTCCAACAATAAGCCATCTTTCCAAGCAGCCTCCATGTCTCCAGTGTCTTCTTCCCCACTTGGAGCTGAACCCCAAAGGACATTTCTTTCAACACCATGATGGGCTTTATAGTGACTCTGTAATCAAAGAGAATTCTGAAATTGTAAGAGAATTAAAAATCAAATCTGTCCATCCATCAGTAGGATTTCTCAACCTGAGCAATTTTGAGATGAGTGGATTTCAGCTCCCAGAATTCTCCCAGCCATCCAGGTGTAAACTAAGTTGCTTGGTGTGAACTAAGTTTCTTCAGAAGGAAAGTGGTCTTCGTTTTTCTTGGATATCTTCCTCCTCTGCTTCTGCCCCCTCCTCTCAATTGCAGGGCTTCCTCCTAAAGATCTGGTTCTTGCCCCCCCCCTCCCACCTTTCCTTCAACTAAGACAGACTTCATTATATCAATCAATGCCTGTTTAGCACTTTTTTCAGGGAAAAGACATGGAAAGGGAGAACATCTCCTACAGCTTTAAAACGTCATCTCTCAATTTACAGGGGATCTACGGGGGGGGGGGGAGTCAAAGAACTCAAGATGGTGGCCATAACAGTACAATCAAAAGCCCAGCCCTTTTCTTATTATGACGCAAGTTAGGCTCAGTGGCTAAGACCCTGAGCTTGTCGATCAGAAAGGTCGGCCTGGTTGTTGAGATGGAGATGATGGAGAACAAATTTAGGTGCAAACCAGATCTCTTTAGCCTGCTTGAGCTCAACTGTACTGTAAGGAGAGGAGACAATTTCAGAGCAGAGTTCATGACGATCTTTTTAACCAGAACAACAGAACAACAGAATAACAGAGTTGGAAGGCACCTTGGAGGTCTTCTAGTCCAACCCCCTGCCCAAGCCTATTGTCAGGCCTGCATCCATCCTTTATTTTGGATCTTTGGCCTGCCACACTTTCTATTATTCTACTATGCATTTTCTATTGTGGGAAAATGGGAGGGGGATTGCAGGAGTGAGATGTTATGTAGCCATAACAAAATTCCTTTCTAGAAAGCCAAGGTCATCTTTTGTCTTTGCACCTCTGCACCTGACCGGAACGGGATGGTAGTGGAAGATTAGACCATGTGATGGACTTGTGGGTGTGGGAGCAAGAACTTGAACTTTCAACTGGGTGGGGAAAACCGGGAAGCTTTCAGATTGGGGTTTTCCCAGATGTGCCAACATGACTCCCTTAATAAATTGGAACTTTGAGCAATACCTTGCCCCGGACTCTGATTTACTTTTAGATGCTATTTGGAACCCTGACACCTATTCCATTTTAGACAAATGGTTGTCTGATCTCCTCTTAAAACCCTCCAGTATTGGTACACCCACAACTTCTGGAGACAAGTGTTTAAGAAGAGTGGTCTACAATTCCCAGAACTGGCAGGATGAGGAATTCTGGGAACTGAAGTCCACAAAGACTAAGCAACACAACTGTGATTTGCAAAGTCAAGTAGATGTGACATGTACTTGGACTGCAGCAGAAATAAAGGACAATTTATTTTTCATTTCAATTGCAATCCTTTCTGTAGGCCCTAGCACTATTTAATTTGGTTTCAAAGTGGCTTAGAAGACTAAAAGAAGGAATGGGAGTGATATGATATTTGGGGTACGGTATCATCAAAATGCTGATGATACCCAACTTTTCATCTCTACCCCAAACCACCCAAACGATGCCCTCGACGTGATGTCCCGATGCCTGGAAGTTGCGCGGATCTGGATGGGGAGGAACAGGCTCAAGCTCAATCCCTCCAAGACGGAGTGGCTGTGGTTTCCGTCATCCCGATTTGTGCATCTTGTTCATCTTTGATGATAGGGGGAGAAACTTTACCCCCCTCAGAGAGGCCCCGCAATCTGGGAGTCCTTCTGGATACGCAGCTTAGTTTAGAAGAACACCTGACGGCCGTAACCAGGGGGGCCTTTTACCAGGTTCTCCTGATACGTCAGTTGCGCGCCTTCCTGGATCGGGATGCTCTGTGCACAGTCACTCATGCCCTCGTCCTTTCTCGCCTGGACTACTGTAACGCTCTCTACATGGGGCTGCCCTTGAAGAGCACCCGGAAGCTTCAACTGGTCCAGAATGCCGCTGCGCGGGTTATCATGGGGGCACCTAGGTGCTCCCATGTTACACCCCTTTTAGGCGGCCTGCACTGGTTGCCGGTTGTCTTCCGGATGTGTTCATGGTACTAATTATGACCTTTAAAGCGCTCCATGGCTTAGGCCCAGGGTACCTGCGAGACCACCTACTGCCACCGGTAGCCTCCCACCGTCCAGTGCGATCCCACAGAGTTGGCCTCCTCAGGGTGCCGTCGGCCAGACAGTGTCGACTAGTGACCCCCAGGGGGAGAGCCTTCTCTGTGGGAGCGTCTTCCCTCTGGAATGAGCTGCCCCCGGAGCTTCGTATAATCCCCGACCTCCAGTCCTTCCGACACGCCCTAAAAAGTTGGCTTTTCCAGCAAGCAAGCCTGGCCTGAACAAAACAAAATAAATTATGGATCACTGTTAATTTTAATTCGAATTTTTTTTAAAAAAAATGTCATTGTCAATGTTAATTGGGTTTGGGATATTCTATTTAATTTTTTAAAAACTTTTGTATTATGTGTTTCTTTTAATGTTGTACACTGCCCTGAGTCCTTGGGAGAAGGGCGGCATATAAATCTAATAAACGAGAAATAAATGAGAGCTGCCTTCCAATATCTGCCCAGGTTCGCTTGGTGCACCAGTTGCGCCCCTACCTGAACTGGGAGGCTCTCACAACAGTCACTCATGCCCTTGTGACCTCTAGGCTGGAGTACTGCAATGTGCTCTACATGGGGCTGCCCTTGAAGAGTATTCGGCGACTTCAGCTGGTCCAGAATGCGGCCGCGCGAGCGATAGTGGGTGCACCACGTTTCACCCACGTAACACCTATCCTCCGCGAGCTGCACTGGCTACCTGTTGGTCTCCGGGTGCGCTTCAAGGTGCTAGTTGTCACCTATAAAGCCCTTCATGGTATTGGATCTGGGTACTTGAGAGACCGCCTACTGCCAATTACCTCCACTAGACCGATAAGATCGCATAGATTAGGCCTCCTCCGAATTCCATCAGCCGGTCAATGTCGGCTGGCAACTACCCGGAGGAGAGCCTTCTCGGTGGCTGCTTCGACCCTCTGGAACGAACTCCCCGTGGAGATTCGTACCCTCACCACCCTTCAGACTTTCCGCACCGCCCTTAAAATCTGGCTGTCCCAGCAGGCCTGGGGCTAAAGATCCAAACCCCACCCAAATGGTATGACTGTTGTGTTTTCTTTTTAATAATGTATTGTGTTCATGTCTATAACTTGTTTGTCATCCCCTCCCCCCTGAATTGTGAGCCGCCCTGAGTCCCCTCAGGGAGAAGGGCGGCATACAAATAAACTAATTCCAATTCCAATTCCAATATCTAAGAGGCAACCCCAAAGAAGAGGGGATCAACCTATTTCCCAAACCATCAGAAGGCAAAGAAGAAACAATGGATGGAAACTAATCAGAACAGAATAACAGAGTGTCTGTGACACTACATTAAAAAAAAAAAACTTCCGTTGAGTTCAAGCTCAATACATCGCCCATTCCTCCCAAGATCCCCCCCAGGGATTATTTTAAAAAAAAATTTACAACCATCAAAGCGGCTTGGTAAATTAACACCTGCAGTGGAAAGGAAACCACACTAAATTAATAGATACGTCTCGTTTTGAGTTCAAATTTCACTCTCCCCATTTGAGGTTTCTCTGTTGGAAAATAGCAAAGTTCAGCTCCATAGCAACATGTCCAAGAAAACTTTGATTTCCCCCCCTCCCCCTTTGAGGTTTTGAAAGCAGTGGTGTCAAGAGCACTTTCCATCCATTCCTAAATCTTGGTCAGGAGCAGAAAGGCATAGAAAAGCTGACCAGAGTTCTAAAGAATTCAGGTAGAAGTTAAAATATGCTCTGGTTATTTGTTTAGCTCCCCGCTGGGCATGGGGCCATGTTGCATGGCCGTGCCATGTGGAACTTGGCATGGAATGCCCTGTTGTTAAGACGCGGCCGCCATCGACATCTGAAGTGGCTTTGCAGAATGTCAGGGTGCCTTGCTTATTTTTAGATGACTGTGGCGATTTTATGCTCTCGCCGAGTTGCACCCAAGTATAATCATCCCTTTCTCCAGATGCCTTCCTTCTAATTCCCTGCTTTGCTTCTTTGCTGAATTTTTAAAAAGCAGATCAAAAGGCAAAGAGGAAGCCAAGGAACTGTAGCCCTGTTTGTCGTTCATCCTTCACTCCCTAACTCCCTTGAGATACTTGTCCTTCAAGATATGGGGAAGATTTTACGACTGGTTAGAGAAAGAAATCTAGAAAAGAAACTAAGAGAGAGATACACTATTAAATGAAAAAGGGGGGAAGAGGGGGAAAATGGAAAAGAAAGTATTAACATACAAGTATATATTCAAGGATGAGACACAGAGGAAAAACAGTTAAGACATAATAGTGAAGAAGAGGGAATGGGAATTGACAAGTATAAAATTATAATTGGGCTTGCCTGCGGGAATACTATCCCGAAAATACACCAGTTGAGAGATGAAAAGAGATAACCACGACAACAGAAAAGGAGAGGAAGAGAGGGAAGGAGAGGGAAGGAAGGAAGAAAGAGTCTGTGGCCTTTTACTAACATCAAACAGAGGTTTGACCTCAATTTACAAGAGTTTGTTTAGTGACCACTCAAAGTTACAACTGCACTGAAAAAAAAGCGACTGACAGGCATTTTTTTCGCACGTAAGATTGTTGCAGCCTCTCCATGTTCGTGTGATCCAAAGTCAGACGCCTCGCAACCGACTCATGTTTATGACGGTCGTAGTGTCCCGGGTCATGTGCTCCCCTTTTGCAAGCTTCTGACAAGCAAAGTCAATGGGGAAGCAAGATTCACTTAACCACTGTGGGAGCGACTTAAAAACTTCAGTGACTCACTTAACAACCATGGCAAGAAAGGTCCTAAAGCGGGACAAAATTCACTTGGCAAATGTCTGCCCTCCCCCTCGCCCCAGGAACAGAAATTTTGAATTGTACGTCATAAGTCAAGGACTACCTGTAATAATAGAATAATACAGGCAGTGCTTTTCTTACGGACATATTTGAGCGTAAAATTTCTGTTGCCGAGTGAGACGGTTGCTCAATCCCTGCTCAAGCAGGAGACCTTATACCGGGGGTGTCAAACTCAATTTCATGGAGGGGCGCATCAGAGTGGGTATGGCTAGTGTGGCTGTGGCCAATTTGATGTCATTCGTGTCTGGGGCACCTGTGGTGTGGCCTGAGCACCCTGCCGTCAAAAACTGGCTCTGTTCAAGCTCTGTTTTTGGCTGCGATGGCCTCCTGCAACCCTCTGCCACGCGCACGCGGTCATTAAAAATCAAAATAGCAGCGGCCCGGCGGCGGCGAGGGAACTGGTTCGTGGGCGTGGCAGGCCTGGGTCGCTGCGGGTTCTGTGACCCAGGCCTGAATTCCACTAACTGGGCCGAACCGGGAGCAACCCACCTCTGCCCTGACTTATACTATTGCAGACAAATGCCTGTCCAGCCTCTTCTTAAAAGCCTCCAGTCCCTCTCTGCTGCCTTTTTAGCTACGAAGCCATCCCGAAATGTCTCTAGGTCACAGGAACCTCATCTGCCAAAATGTGTATGTATGTATGTATGTATGTATGTATGTATATGTATGTGTGTGTGTGTGTGTGTGTGTGTATGTATGTATGTATGTATGTGTATATAGTAGGTACTCCTGGAAACACCAAACCTGAAGTAGTCTGAAGCCGCCTGAAGATGACGAATGAGACTTCGTCGAAACGTCGCCAAGACATCTCCAATTCTACGCGGGAGAAAACCCGAACAACTAGAGACCTACATATCTATATCTATATCTATATCTATATCTATATCTATATCTATATCTATATCTATATCTATATCTATATCTATATCTATATCTATATCTATATCTATATCTATATCTATATCTATATCTATATCTATATCTATATCTATATCTATATCTATCTATCTATCTATCTATCTATCTATCTATCTATCTATCTATCTATCTATCTATCTATATATATATATATATATATATATATATATATATATATACACACACACACCCCTAGACATAGACTTTGTGTGTGCGTGTGCGTGCGCTCAGGGTTCATTTTTTGAATTGACATTTTAAATTTACATTTTATGCATTTTATGTATATGCTACACATGTATATTTTTATACATGGCATAAGACCATAATAAACTTCTATCCTATACTTCTCATCTGAGGGAGAATCTTCCCCCTTTGTGGACTGGTATTTTCTCAGCCCAGAGCATTTCTTTGAAGCAACACTGTTCCTTGCCCTCCATAAGACACATTCTTTGTACATTCTTAAATCAGAATTACTAACCTCTGCTCCGTTTTTTCACTGTGGGATGTTTTGGCAAAAATCCCTTGCTTTTGACATAGTTTCCAAAAGCACAGAGAAGCTACCCTGTATTTGAAAGATAACATCATTTTCTCCTCTTATCATGATCAAGCTACGGTTTTCCCAGTTGCAATATATGGCTGTGAAAGTTGGACCATAGGAAAGGCTGAGCGCCAGAGAATGGAGGCCTTTGAACTCTGGTGCTGGAGAAGACTCCTGCGAGTCCCTTGGACTGCAAGGCGATCAAACCGGTCGGTCCTAGAGGAGATCAACCCTGACTGCTCTTTAGAAGGCCAGATCCTGAAGATGAAACTCCAAGACTTTGGCCACCTAATGAGAAGGAAGGACTCACTGGAAAAGAGCCTCATGCTGGAAACAATTCAGGGCAAAAGAAGAGGATGACAGAGAATGAGGTGGCTGGATGGAGTCACTGAAGCAGTAGGAGTGAACTTAAATGGACTCCAGAGGGTGGTAGAGGACGGGAAGGCCTGGAGGAATGTTGTCCATGGGGTCACCAGGATCGGACATGACTTCGCAACTAACAACAACAAATCATGATTTTAAAGACTGATTGACCTTCTCTATTACAAAATGCCAATTTTATAATCCTACTGCAAGATCTCCAGTGACTATACTAAAGAAATTCTTGGCAGCTTCCTATATGTTTTGCAATTCAAGATGCATAGAGAGCTACCCTGATTTTAAAAAAAATCTCAAATTGTACATTGTCAGCTTTCCTGGAAGGAAAAAAAAAATTCCACTGAACTATCTCAAAACACTGCTTTTGCTTCCCTCCCCCCCTCCCCAGGAACTAGATTTATATAAAAAACACTACCCATAAATGTCATTTGCTAGTAGATGGTTTGATGTGTTACGAAAACCTAGTTATGCAGCTAGTTTACAGTTGTATATCTTGTGAGTTCAGGCAACTGGATTAGGTTCCACCACAAAACCGCAGTAGACAAAAGCGCGGTCGACGAAAGCGCGTATGTGACGTCATCACAGCGCGATGAAAAAGATCGAAAAATGTAAAAATAAAGCGAAAACCTTACCCTAACCCCCCAAACCTAACCCTAAACCTAACCCTTAACCTAACCCTAAACCTAACCCTAAACCTAACCCTTAACCTAACGAAAAACCTAACGCTAACCCTTAACCTAACGCTAAACGTAACGCTAACGCTCTAAACCTAACCCTAACCCTTAACCTAACCCTAACCCTAACCCTAACCCTAACCCTAAACCTAACCCTTACCTTTATGTGAATCGGCTTGCTGTAATTTAATTTTTATTTCAATTTTTCGATCTTTTTCGTCGCGCTGTGATGACGTCACATACGCGCTTTCATCGACCGCGCTTTTGTGGAACGCGGTTTTGACGGGTCACGCTGGATTAGATCAAGACTCATGGCTTTGTTACAATGAGTTAGCATTTTGTATACTTTTTTGTGCCAGAATAAATGACAGAGTTGGAAGGGATCTTGGAGGTCTTCTAGTCCAACTCCCTGCTCAAGCAGATAACCCTATACTGCTTCTGTCTACAGAGATTCTCAGTCATCCAGTCATGGTTGTCCCGAAGGTGCTTTTTCAAGAGGCAACTGGACTTTCTTCTTTTTTCTTTGAAGAGGTTTAGCTTCCCATCCAAGAAGCTTCTTTAGAGCTGAAGAAGCTTCTTGGGTAAGGAGTGAAACCTCTTCAAAGAAAAACAAGAAAGTTCAGTTGCCTTTTGAAAAAGCACCTTCGGGATCTATACCATTTCTGACAAATGGCTGTCCAATCTCTTTTTTTTTTAATTGAAAGGTTTTAATAAATTTTACAAATATTTCCCCTTCCCCTTCCCTCCCCCACCCCAACTTCCCAGAGCAAAATACAGGGTATAAACATTTAACAATCATACACTAACATAAGCTAACCAACTATAGCGTCCTACCTCCCTCTTGTACTTTAACTCCCCTTTTATTAAACTAAATTTAGATAAATTATAACATTCCTTGTTCATTCATAAGCTAATTGAAATTTCTTAGTCCGATATTCATTTTGAATGTAATCAATCCATCTTCTCCATTCCAACTTATATTTCTCATCTGAATGGTCCTTCAAATATGCTGGAATTTTGGCCATCTCTGCTAAATTTACTACTTTTAACGTCCATTCTTGAATAGTAGGCAATTCTTCCTTCTTCCAGTAGTGCGCCACCAACAATCTTGCTGCCGTTATTAAGTTCAGAATCGAATTAGACTCTATAACTGTACAGTCTGTAATTATACCTAGCAAGAACAGCTGGGGAGTGAACTTTATCCTCTTTTTAAGTTTTTTTTGAATAATCCACCATATTTTTATCCAAAATGCTTTAACTTTTTTACAAGTCCACCATACATGATAATACGTAGCGTCTCTTCTTAAAAGCTTCCAGTGTTGGGGCATTTACAACATCTGAAGGCAAGTTGTTCCACTGATTAATTGTTCTGTCAGGAAATTTCTTTCCTTGATTAATTTTCATCCATTATTTCTTGTCTTGACGTCTGGTGTGTTGGAGAATAGTATGACTCCCTCTTCTTTGTGGCAGCCCCTGAGATATCGGAAGACTGCTATCATGTCTCCCCTAGTCCTTCTTTTCATTAAACTAGACATACCCAGTTCCTTCAACTGTTCTTCATGTGTTTTAGCCTCCAGTCTCCTAATCATCTCTGTTGCTCTTTTTCTGCAGCTTTTCTTGCCAATGCTTCCCCATCCCTTTATCAAGACTTTAACAGTGTTTCCCAACATTGTCACCTTCAAGATGTATGGACTTGAACACCCAGAAATCCCCAGGCAGAGCCAAGGTGGCACAGTGGTTAAATGCAGCACTGCAGGCTACTGCTAGATCAGCAGTTCAGCGGTTCAAATCTCACCGGCTCAGGGTTGACTCAGCCTTCCATCCTTCCGAGGTGGGTAAAATGAGGACCCAGATTGTTGGGGGCAATATGCTGACTCTCTGTAAACCGCTTAGAGAGGGCTGAAAGCCCTATGAAGCGGTATATAAGTCTAACTGCTATTGCTATTGCATTCAGCTTAGCAGAGTTTACTCGATTTGGGTTGAGTGTAATATTAATAAGGCGTGGGTTTTTATATATCAGCATGCTGGAAGAACTTAATCAGTTGCAGTTTTTTTCAGTAAATAATGGTTTGAGGCAGTGTTTCTCAAATTTGGCAACTTTAAGATGTGTGAACTTCAATCCCAGAATTCCCTAGCCAGCACACAGTTTTGGGTACTGTGTGTTTAGAGAAATACGCAATCCAAACTCTAATAAGCTAGAATTTTAATTATTGTCTTTTCTTGTTATTTCTGTTATTTCAAATCACTTTGGAGGCTTTGATTAAAACAATTATAGCAATAGCAATAGCAGTTAGACTTATATACCGCTTCATAGGGCTTTCAGCCCTCTCTAAGCGGTTTACAGAGTCAGCATATTGCCCCCAACACCAATCCGGGTCCTCATTTTACCCACCTCGGAAGGATGGAAGGCTGAGTCAACCCTGAGCCGGTGAGATTTGAACAGCCGAACTGCAGAACTGCAGTCAGCTGAAGTAGCCTGCAGTGCTGCATTTAACCACTGCGCCACCTCGGCTCTAATTAACCAGTGGAACAACTTGCCACCAGAAACTGTAAATGCTCCAACAGTGGAAGTTTTTAAAGAAGAGATTGGATAGCCATTTGTGTGAAATGATATAGGGTTTCCTGCCTAAGTAGGGGGTTGGACTAGAAGACCTCCAAGGACCCTTCCAACTCTATTGTTCTCTTAAGATTTAAGGAAAGGGTTATAGCAATGATTTAAATTAATAAAAGGAATATTCAGAGCAATATGACTACATCAAACTGATGCTAAGAAACACAGGCTGCAAAATTTCAAGGCTGCAAAGCAAGCTACTTCCTGGCTGTTGGTAAAACAAAATTTCCCCAGGCATCCTAACAGTTAAGAGACTTCAAAGTGTAGAGATAGTGAAGGCTGGGTGGAAGCCTTGAGAAAGGGTTACATAAAGATATAAATGATGTTTTATTTTGTACATATCCGTGTTAGGTTTAAAACTGATTTATGTTGTTTACCGACCCTCATCGCTTTAAAATTGTTTTGCATGTGAGGGTATCTGTCTGCGCACACAGATATCAAAACACTAAAATGTGCACACTTTTAAACAGGTTTCTGAGATGTACACTTTTTTAAAAAGCTATCAATTACCAAATGTCTTTGGAGATTCTCAATCATCCAGGTCATGGTTATCCTGAAGGTGCTTTTCCAAAAGGCAACTGGACTTTCGTGGGTTTTTTTCCCAGGGGTGAAATCCAGCAGGTTTTGACAGGTTCTGGAGAACCGGGCAGTGGAAATTTTGAGCAGTTCGGAGAACCGGTAACGGACATTTTGAGTAATACAGAGAACCGGCAAATGCCACCTCTGGCTGGCTCCAGATTTTGCACTATCCTTCCCCCTGGAGTGTGGTGAGAATGGAGATTTTGCACTATCCTTCCCCTGGAGTGTGGTGAGAATGGAGATTTTGCAGTATCCTTCCCCTGGAGTGTGGTGAGAATGGAGATTTTGCCCTATCCTTTCCCTGCAGTGTGGTGGGAGTGCAGATTTTGCACTATCCTTCCCCCTGGAGTGTGGTGAGAATGGAGATTTTGCACTATCCTTCCCCTGGAGTGTGGTGAGAATGGAGATTTTGCAGTATCCTTCCCCTGGAGTGTGGTGAGAATGGAGATTTTGCAGTATTCTTCCCCTGCGCTATGGTGGGAATGCAGATTTTGCACTATCCTTCCCTGGAGAGTGGTGAGAATGGAGATTTTGCAGTATCCTTCCCTTGCCATGCCCACCAAGCTACGCCACGCCCACCAAGCCACACTCACAGAAACGGTAGTAAAAAAAATTGAATTTTAACATCTACATCTTCAAATAATATTTACCATCTCAGATATTTCCTCTAATGTAACTAAAGGTCTCATTTTCCTTCTACAATATATATTCAGTTAACATTAGCATTGTTTTCCAACCGTAACCAAACGACATGCTGCATGTGATGATGGGTTTCCCCCCCCCCCTTTTTGGACTTTTTTTGTCCTTTTTGGCCTCCCCCCTCCCCCCACCCTTTTTTTTCTTGTTGTTTTTTGTTTTTTTTGTTGTTTTTTAAACCCTAGCTTATTGTGGTGTTTATTAAATATACAACAGAGAGATACGGGATGTATAAACTTAGTAGGGATGCACCTGTGATCAAACGACATATTGTATGTGAAGATGGGTTTCCCCTCCCCCCCCTTTTTCCCCCCCATCTTCTCCCTTTCCCATTGTTGTCTGTGTAAAAAAAAAAAAAAAATTGAATTTCACCACTGGTTTTTTCCCCTGAAAATATTATGCCTCTCATACACGAGGCTTCTTCAGTTCTTCAGAAACGTCTTCAGAACCAAAGCAACTCTTGCAAGGAATATCCATTTGGTTCACTTCTAAGTTGGGAGAAAGACGCTGGAAATAACATGGAGGCTGATTGGAAAGAAAAAAACTCTGTGTATTGATGAAACTGGGGCAGCTGACCAAATGGTTGAATGAGTGGATGGATCTTTATAGGCTTCTGTGACTTTAAAGTTTGAACTGTTCTGGGGGGGAGTTGTGCAATGAAGAGGCTTGTGTCTTTTGATAAATGGTGGTGGGTAATTCTTATTGCGGTTGATGGGTATGCTATGTCCCGTGTTAGATTTGGGTGTGGGACTGCTTGCTCTAATCCTATCATTCTGCATTCGTTAGCTGTTGAAATTGCTGTGAAGGGTTTTGAAATATTCTGTCTTGAAGGGGCTTCCGCTGGCAGTGTTTGCTTTGCTTATGAATGGAGCCATCTAGATCAGGGGTGTCAAACGTGCAGCCCGTGGGCCGGATGCATCACACTCTAGTCATGCCCACCCCCAGTTTAGTGAGGGGGGAGTCATGATACGTCGTGTGATGACAACATGATGAGTTTGACACCCTTGATCCAGACAGTTAGCTTCCCCTTTCAGTAAGGTGCTGGCACCTGCTGTGGATGCTTAAGAAAGACTGGGGGATGCTTTCTGCCTCTAAAAACATGTTTCTCTATTTCTCCTCTAGGGAAATAGACTATTCGGCCTTTTTTAATATTTCCCAAAATATTTCATTCTTCTGGAGGGAGGGGGCTTCCCCCAAAATGAAACATTTTCAAGGGGAAAGAAAACCCAGGAAATCCAGTTGCCTCTTGCAAAGCTCTTTTGGGACAGCTGGTTTTACATGAAATGCTAAGTAAAGTTCATCATGTGATTTGTCTGTTTTTGGACAAACATCCTTGTGCAAACTCAGCCACTGGGCAACGCCGATGTCCATGTATGACATAGGCTATTGTGTAAAGTCAGCCAGTTGTGACTCGTGCAATCAACCATGATTAAAGAAACTACAGTGTTCCATGATTGGTGAACCACCCCCAGGCAGCTAGTGCTTCGGGTTTTGTGGCTGAACTTTCTCCTTCTTCCTGATTTGTAATTTTCTGTCTCTTCTTCTCATCTCCTAAACAGGCACAAGATAATTATGCAAGTAGCTTTAAAGGATGCTACAAGCATGTTAGCCTTCATAGTAGATCAGAAAAACCCAAGTTACGTATCCTAATACAGGTACTTCCCAACTTACGACTGCAGGTGAGCCCAAAATTTCCATTGCTAAGCAAGGCAGCTGCTAAATGAATGTTGACCCATTTTACGACATTTCTTGCCAGAGTTGTTAAGTGAGTCATGCAGTTTTAATCTAATTTGGCTTCCCGAGGTTGGTTATGCTTGTTGAAAGATGTTTGGGGCGAACCAGATGCTAATTTTACATCTGGTTTGCTGAACCAGTATTTGACTGGCTGGCCCCGCCCACCCCACCCCGCACCTCCCAGGAGTCTCCACGTGGCCCATTTTGAATGCCAGGTAAGTGCAGGGCCCATGCGGAGGCTCTGGTAGACTGAAAAACAGGCCTCCCAGAAGTTCTGGAAGTCCGGAAACGGCCCCATTTCTGACCTCCGGAGGGCTTCTGGAGCCCATGGGCCCATTTTTGCCCTCCCAGAGGCTCTAACAAATCCTCTGGAGCCTGGGGAGGGCGAAAAACGGGCCTCCCAGAAGTTTTGGAAGTCCAAAACGGGCCCGTTTCCAGCCTCTGGAGGCTGGGGAGGGCAAAAACACTGGCCCCCTGGTGCAAGAGTATGAGTAAGCCATACCCACTATGGCTACACCCACCCAGCAACTGGGCAGAGAATCGGTTGCTAAAACTTTTCAATCCCACCCCTGGTAGGAGAGGGGAACTGGTCCATGCAGGTGGCACTCAAGCTGGCACTCAATCCCGACAAGACCGAGTGGCTATTGATGTTGCCCCCAAGAATGGACCAGATATTCCATCTCTTAGCCTGGGGGGGAGAAACTCTTCACCCCTCAGAGAGGGTCCGCAACTTGGATGTCCTCCTGGATTCTCAGCTGACATTAGAATACAACCTGTCGGCTGTGACCAGGGGGGCTTTTGCCCAGGTTCGCCTGGTGCACCAGTTGCGGCCCTATCTGGACCGGGAGGCACTTCAAATGGTCACTCATGCTCTCGTCACCTCTAGGTTTAGGCTTGATTACTGCAATGCGCTTTATTTGGGGCTGCCCCTGAAGAGTGTTCGGAGACTACAATTGGTCCAGAATGCGGCCGCGCGTGCGATATCGGGTGTACCTAGGTACACCCATGTTACACCTATCCTCCGCGAGCTGCACTGGCTTCCCATCGGTCTCCGAATGTGCTTCAAGGTGCTGGTCGTTACCTTTAAAGCCCTACATGGCTTGGGACCTGGATATCTGCAGGACCGCCTCCTGCCACATACCTCCCAACAACCCATAAGATCTCACAGGCTGGGGCTCCTCCGGGTACCGTCGATCGGGCAATGCCGGTTGGCGACTACTCGGGGGAGGTCTTTCTCTGTAGCTGCCCTGGCCCTGTGGAATGATCTACCCGCGGAGATCCGTACCCTTCCCACTCTCTCGGCCTTCCGGAACGCCATTAAAACCTGATTGTTCCAGCAGGCCTGGAGCTGTTGACCCCAAAATACGGTCCAGCCCCATTCAGAATAGAGTGCATGATGCGTTGTATTTTATATCTATTTTTCTTCCCTGTATCTTATTTTCTTTTCTTTTTTGATTATTGTTGTAAGCCGCACGGAGTCCTACGGGATCGGGCAGCATATAAATGTTATTAAACTTATAAACTTATAGGGCTGGTGCGTGCATGTGATCCACTTCCACTCACGTGACCTACTTCCACTCACATGACCCACTTCCAAACCAGCGATGGCCCAATAGCGGGCCATGGCTCAAGGATTAGAGACCCCTGGTGTAGGGTCTCTTGCTTGAGCAGGGGCTTAGACTAGAAGACCTCCAAGGTCCCTTCCAACTCTGTTATTCAATTACTCTCTTCTGTTAACCAGAGATTCGAAGCGGCATCGTGAAAATATTCTGTCACCGGTTACGTCTTAATCGCTTTGTCACTGAAGCTTGCCCGCTGAGAGTTTAAGCCCTTTGAACTTAACAGGATTTAAGCGGAGCAGACGAGTGAAGAATTTCATTGTCAGACACTCACTGTCCTTGTCTAAAAGGCACCGTTGGTTCGACTGTGGTGGCGGAAGGACAAAGAGGCAGCCAATTTTAAAACTGCTGTGATTTCAGCTGCAGCTTAATCTCCTGAAGACGATGCACAGCTGGAGAATGACAGCTACATGGCTGGTGTACAATTGTGCAAAGGATATACGAAGATGGGAGGGTCATTGTTATCTTCACCTTGACTTCTGAACATTTTTATTAAAAGGCACAAGGAAGAGCAAGAGATTTTCCCCTAGTTAGTTGGCAATCCCATTGTTCAACTTGGGAATTCTAAACTCAAGAGTTTTCAGTGCAATGGAGTTAAGATACTTTTCGTTGTTCTTACTTATTGGGACTTTATCGAGCGAAGTCCCACGGCAATCAATAATATACACTAGTGGAATACTTAAGGATGAAGGATGTTTAAATAACTGTAGTCAAATAAAAGTGGAGGTATGATGATGTTAATATAGTAAATATTTGAGTTAAGATATTTGAATTAATATGAATTATATTTGATGACGGTGGAAGAGATGCACAAAAGCTTTTTGTAACCAGCTGATATACTTTTTACAATATATGTTTGTTTTGAAAATAAATAAATAAATAAATAATGTATTTAAAAAAAAATATTATACACTAGTGGCCAAAATTGTGGAAACCTTTTGGGAAAACTGTACAGTATGTTTCAGGTTTGATGGCTAATAACACCACCTTTTTTAGTAGTACTATAAAAATTATATATCAATGGAAAGATAATTTAATCAAGAATTTTGTAGTTCGGCAGAAGGAGGACGCGGAAGCCAGGATTAACAAACAGTAGCAGGTTCATTTAACATTAAAAAGAGGTGACAACGATTCCTGGCGGGGAAACACACGCCAAGATATTTATACAATTATACGAACCAACCACTGGCCGAGAACTGGGCGGCACCGCTAAGATCGTATCTCGGCCAATCAGTAGTAACTGTGGCCGGCAACAGTCTCAGCTGCGTCCCAGCCAATCAGGGCGCAAGAGGCTATTGCCGGCTAAAACGTAATGCATACACAATCCAACTAATGAATATTCAACAAAGAATGTAATGCAATAACGTTTATGAAGGATTTAAAATAGCAGTTATAAAGAAGTTGAACACATAGAAAAATGAGATATACAAAAATTATCACCATAGAAAAAATGAGATATACAAATAATATCACCATGTCAGTTAATACTTAGTTGATTAAACTTTAGCATGAATTACGGCCTTACAATGTATTCCCATAGAGTGAACCAAATCTTTCAGTTCTGCAGCTGTTATAATATGAAAGCAACCAACCAACAGGAACGGTATCCGGTGCTCCGGACAGGCACCAGTACACCCATATCAGGGCGAACCGTCTGCAACCCACCACTGACCGGCAGCCTTCAGAGCTGGAAGCAGAGCCAGATAATGAGGAGGTTGGGGAGGAACATGGGCCAGTTCTGGAGTCTGGGGAAGGTTCGGATAAGGCTCTGTATTGGAGGCAGAGAGGGGGCCATGTGCTGCCTTTGGGGCCTCCGGAGTCTGACATCAGTGAGACAGAGGAACAGGGGGAGCCTGTTCACAGTGCGCGCATGCGTAGAGCTGCCAGAAGGCGAGAACAGTTCAGACAAAAGGGACGACTCCGGAGTAAGGCTTGGAGATGATTGGCCCCTCCCATAAGACATAAAAGAGGAGGTTCATTCTGGTCAGTTTAAACTCTGAAGCTCCGTTTGACTCTGTGCTCTGTTGGGCCTTGCAAAATTAATTGGCAGTTAGGTCTCTGGCAGTGTTTCAAGGGAGATAAGGAGCCGAGGTGGCGCAGTGGTTAGGGTGCAGTACTGCAGGCCACTTCAGCTGACTTATCTGCAGTTCAGCGGTTCTAATCTCACTGGCTCAAGGTTGACTCAGCCTTCCATCCTTCCGAGGTGGGTGAAATGAGGACCCAGACTGTGGGGGCGATATGCTGACTCTGTAAACCGCTTAGAGAGGGCTGAAAGCCCTATGAAGCGGGATATAAGTCTAACTGCTATTGCTACTGCTATTGCTGTGAAGGTGGGTGCTTATCAGCCTTATCCTGAAAGACTTTGGCAGACTTCTGTCGGACTCTTCACAAACTATTTGTGACTCATTATGGGTTGTGAATGAACACAATTCACAGCCGTTTAAATAAAGTAGGGTTTTGGGGACTAAGCATGTGATTTTTACTGTCTCTGGAAGCTTAGGTCATGACAGCTATCTACTTGCAAATGCATGCTTTCAAACCGTTAGGTTGGCAGGAGCTGCAGCGA
This sequence comes from Thamnophis sirtalis, assembly GCF_051295495.1. NCBI lineage: Eukaryota > Metazoa > Chordata > Lepidosauria > Squamata > Natricidae > Thamnophis > Thamnophis sirtalis. Next base: position 12,064,254 of record NW_028261385.1, on the reverse strand, counting down.
ATGACGGGAACTCACCCTGTCACACAGCAGCACAGAGAATGGGACAACTTCTCAGAGTCCACTTGCTGCAGCCAACTCACCATGGCCAACTTTGCCATGGGGCAATTTAACAATTCTATTTAATTATTTACAATAAATAAAAAATCATTTTAGTTTTTTGCTATTCGCATTTCATTCTGTCTCTCCTTTTGCATCCTTTCTTTAATGATTGTATTCCGCCATTTCTTTGATAGTAGTGTAACTCTTTTCCCACAGCGAGTTGTCCTCTGACGAGATGGCCATGGCGAATTGTCATAGAGCCACAGCACATTGGTCTCAAATGCGGGGTTACTGCTTATCAACCTAGCATCCTAACCACGCGAGCAACTGTGCAGCTATGTGGCTGCTAAGGTGCGAAGTCAGATTGTTATGGCCTGTCGGCTCCTCCAGCAGCTGAATTAGAGGCCAGGAGGAAGCGTGGGAGTCATCAAGGCAACCTGAGAGCTCCGAGGGGGAAGAGGGAATGAAGCTGGCAGAGAAAGAGAGAGAGGGAGGGAGAAGGAAGGGAGGGAGGGAGGGAAGGAAGGAGAGTGCATGGGCCATCTGTCAGTCCTCAGATGGCGTCAACATGGAGCTACCCTTGAAAAGCATTCGGAGACTACAGTTAGTCCACAATGCAGCCCCGTGAGCGATATTGGGTGTACCGAGGTCCACCCATGTTACACCTGTCCTCCGCGAGCTGCACTGGCTACCAATTGGTTTCCGGATGCAATTCAAGGGGTTGGTTATTACCTTTAAAGCCCTACATGGCTTAGGACCAGCGTACCTGTGAGACCGCCTACTGCCACACACCTCCCAACGGCCGATAAGATCCCACAGATTGGGCCTCCTTCGGATGCCGTCAGCCAGACAGTGTCGGCTGGCGGGCCCCTGGAGGAGAGCCTTCTCTATGGTTGCTCCGACCCTTTGGAATCAGCTACCCCCAGAGGTCCGGACCTTACCCACTCTCATGGCCTTCAGGAAAGCTGTTAAAACCTGGCTGTTCCGGCAGGCCTGGGGCTGTTGACCTTATTGTTAAGGTCCAGCCCCGATTAGAACGAATGCGTGTTGTGAATTTTAAACTATTCTTTTATTTTTCTTTTCTTTTTTCTTCCTTCTTTGTAAGCCGCCCGGAGTCCTCCAGGATTGGGCGGCCTATAAATTTAATAAATAAATAATAAATAAAATAAACAAACAGTCCCCAGGTCTGAAGGTGGCTGATGAGGAAGAGGAGGAAGAGCTGGGCCCAGTGCCCAAGGCACGGATGCGCAGAAAGCAGAGGAGAGCAGTGGAAATCCATGGGCCGATCCTTAGGAAGGAAAAACCACCACTGCTTACAAACCCCCCCCCCCAAACTCTGGGGATAAAAGGGGGTAGAAATGAAGAGATATGGCAAACAACTATTCATCTTCTTGCCAAACAGATTTGTTAGCCTGCCAGGGCTGCTGGCACTCCTAAAGGAATCATTGCTTCAACTACTGAGGGCTTGTCGTGTTTGGGGAGCTAGATCAGGACCAGGGGCGGGTTTCTCGCCCCGTTCCAACCGGTTCGGTTGGAACGGGGCCGGCGGCGTCCTCGTGCACGTGCACAGTGCACACATGCGTACTAGCGTCTGTGCGATGCTCCAGCTGCTCCTGGAGGATCGCGCAGGCGCTGTATGCGTCCTGCGCATGCGTGGAAGCGCAGAACTCGTCAAAACCGGGTAAGAAACGTGGGCGGGCGGATGGGCCCTTCGGCGTTCCCGGAAGTTACTTACTTCCGGGTTCACCGACCAAAAGGTTTGCGGGGACCGCCTCGAACCGCCTGAAACCCACCCGTGGTCAGGACACAGATCTGCACTTCCCAGAATAACGAAGTGGAAGAATCATTCTTTGGATTTGCACTCTTGTCCAAATTTACAATCTAGGCTGGAATGATTTGGAGGGGGACCAACCGACTGTGGTTTGATGGGGGAATTCCAACTGTACACATCGGTTTAGCTGAACAGGTTTACCGAGTTCTTCCAGGATGGATTTCTCTCTACAAACACTCCATGTTGGGATCTTTTTTTTTTAAAACGAAAGAATTAAAATGTCCGCATCTGATTTTTAAAGAAGTCACTGTGTTTATTTTTCTGCTCCTGGCTTGTAAAAAAAAAAAACACATTTGATTTTTTTTTCTTTAAAAAAAGAGCCTCTTTATATAAATATACAAATGCACATTTCTGGGGGGAAAAATAAATAGAGAAGGAGCATTTATTACAAAAAAACGCATTATATACAAATTTAATTTCACAGACAAGAGCTTCAGGACCACTTCATAAGTTGGCACAGGTCACAGTTAAATTACCCCAAATTCTGTTCCTAAAAGAACAAAGACAAAATGTCATCTAGATGAGGGGGGTGGGGTGGGGGGAAACCCCAAAGACTTTGGTTGAGATCGGCTAACCCACACCCCATAAAAAAATTAGCAGTAGAAAAATGCCTAGAAAAATCTGGTTTAAAAACAAGCATCCTGCCTTCTGAGGGAGCCGACATTCTCCTCAGTTCATTTTAATTTGCTCAGCACAACTTTAAACCTGTGTTTCTCAATCTTGGCCACTTGAAGATGTCTGGACTTCAACTCCCAGAGCCAGCGAATTCTGGGAGTTGAAGTCCAGACATCTTCAAGTGGCCAAGGTTGAGAAACACTGCTTTAAACTCTCTGGGGTTTTCTGTGGGAATTTTGCAAACTTTGAAGAGTCAAACAACTTTACTCATTAATTCCAAGCAGAGACAGACCTCACTTTTGACATATCAAGAACTCTTAATGTTAAACGTTCCCACTACAGGTAGTCCTTGACTTATGACCACAATTGAGCTCAAAGTTTCCGTCGCTAAAGAAGACAGTTGTTCAATGTGTTTTGGCCGTTTTGCGACTTTGTTTGCCACGATGGTTAAGTGAATCACTGCAGTTGTTAAGCTAGTAACACGGTTGCTAAGTAAATCTGGCCTCCCCTGTTGACTTTACTTGTCGGAAGGTAGCAAAAAATGATCCTATGGCCCCGGGACACTGCAACGGTCGTAACTATGAGTCAGTTGGTTTTTGAATTTTGATTGCGTGACCACGGGGATGCTTCAACTGTAATGTGAAAAGCGGTCATAAGTCACTTTTTTTCAATGCCATTGGGACTTTGTACGGTCACTAAACGAAATGTTATAAACTGTGGACTACCTGTACAGTGAGGTGTTTTTCATTTTATCCCTGCAGCTGTTTGTTTGCAAAAAATGCCAACCTACAGTAGCTCCTTCTTCAAAAAATGTAACAGACTTCAAAAATGGCAGACAATTCAATTACTTCTTAGCCATGGGTTGCGTCCACCAGATCTGCATGCACAATTGCATCTAAATAATGCAGAGAATTAAAGACACCCGTAGCTCACTGCAGATGCTGGAACAATAAATCACACAGAGATGCACTAGAGACCGTGGGCTCAATACTCAACAATATTGACTGATTTCTCACAGCTAATAATCAAGGCCTATCATTTCATCAAACACAGTTCTCTACCCTAAGAGGAAATTGTTCTCCCTTAAAAAAAAGGGGGGGAAACTCAAGGACAATCCAAAGGAAAATATTTATGTTTTTCTCTTGGGGAAAATGCAAAAGAAAACTATGAACTGGTTTTAGAGCAAAAAGAAGAAGATTGCACTTGTCCAAGGACAATGGATGTTCCCTGACTAGGGGTCAGGATGAGTGGGAGACTACAACTAATATATCTTAAAAAAAAGTCATGGATCCTTGAACAGAAGAAATCTAAACAAATAAAAAGTCTTCCGACTCCTGTTCGTCTCTTATTAAACCAGACTTCATTTCATTCAAAAGTATGCTTTGCTATCATTTTTTTCCCCAAAAGATTTGCTAGGGAGGCAGACGACATTTTCCTGCAGAGTTATTCCTTCCTTGAGAATGGCGTGGCACGACAAAACCGCGGTCCACTAAAGCGCGCCCGATTAAAGCGCGTCGCTGACGTCATCAGCAGCGCGACAACAGCGACCGCGGAGAAAAAAGGGCGCTTTAAAAAGCGCTTTGAAAGCAAGCCAATTCACGTTAAGGTAAGGGTTAGGTTTAGGGTTAGGGTTAGGTTACGGGTTAGGGTTAGGTTAAGTGTTAGGGTTAGGTTTAGGGTTAGGTTAAGGGTTAGCGTTAGGTTTAGCGTTAGGTTAAGGGTTAGGTTTAGGGTTAGGTTTAGGGTTAGGTTAAGGGTTAGGTTTAGGGTTAGGTTTAGGGTTAGGGTTAGGGTTAGGTTTCGGGGGGTTAGGTTTAGGTTTAGGGGTTAATTTTAGCTTTAGCGCTCACAGCGTGCTTTTTTTGTCACGCTGTGATGACGTCAGGTACGCGGTTTCGTCGACCGCACTTTAGTCAACCGCGGTTTTGTGGTGGAACCGAGAATAGAGTGATTCTCCTAATGTTTCAGAACCAGAAAGAAGGGAGGCATGGGCCTGATAAACAACAGATAACTTTGAGCACAATGTCAGGTGAGTGGCAAATCGGAGAACTGCAATGTTGAAGGAGAAAAATACCACCATTCTTCCCTCTATTATGTGAAGAGGCCAGGGTTTTGCATGCTTAGAAAGTTATTTGGAAGTGTTTCCAATCTCACACAGATGGAACACCTCTGCTGTCCAGGAAAGCAGCTCAATTTCCTCCTGGCTACCATATGAACTTGGGCGGTAGGGGACGGTACCCTGCTTTGAAAGTTGCATTGACTTTAATAAGCAGATTTCTTAAAACATTAGCTTTTCAATCAAGGAACTACCAATGCAGACAAGCGAGCTAACCGTAAACAATAGCCTAATCAAGGAACCACCACAAACATCCCACCAACACTGACAAGGCAAGCCATTGATATATAAAAATAAGAGCAAACCCCATTCCCTTCTAGCCCTGCTGATGTTACCCAGCTGGGTAATGAAACGTCTGCAAGAAAATCACCAAGCTCAAATGGGTTGAATGATAAGTAGGGGAATATACTTCTTTTTTTAAAAAAATACTCCATTTCTCATCCTAAACAACATTAAGATGGGGAATTCTGGGAGTTGGTCCGCATATTTTAACCTTGCTGAAGTTGAGATATAGTGCTCTATCAATACTGCATTTCCCCGAAAATAAGACAGGGTCTTATTTTCTTTTGACTCCCGAAATAAGCACTTGGCCTTATTTTCAGGGAGGTCTTATTATTTTTGAGGTGCAGGAGGCGGTGAGTGTGACCACTTCAAGGCTGCTGCTGTGTTGCAATATTTTCAGGGGAGGGATTATTTTAGCACATGCACTCAAAAGCCTGATTGGGCTTATTATCCGGGGAGGTCTGATTTTCGGGGAAACAGGGTAGAAGTGATTATTTGTAGCTCAGGGTTGAGCTGTGGTTTGCTCTGTCCCTGTTGGGAGACCACAACACTTCCTCACCAACAATCTGTTGTAATATAGTTCCTTGTGCAGGTGTGTGTCCTCCATGGCCTAGTTCATACTAGGGCCTGCAGAGCCACACTGAATCACACAGGAGACAACTGGCTCCTAGAAAGCCATAACATCCTGATAGTGAATAACATAACATCCTGAGATGTGCCCTACCAATGACGTCCAGGATTTGACCATATATAGACTGAGCAGTAGATTAGAAATTGTACTTTTACAGGCTGTTTTTAATCACATGCTATTGCTCCTCCTGCCTTTGTTCTATCCCAATAAAAGGGGCTCTCAGGTTCTCATCTGGGTTGCTCCATCCCGAGAAAATTTGTCTCCTGTCTTTTCTCAACATTGGCCTCATGGGCGAACAGCGGAAACTTCACAACAATCCACATCCAGATTACTAGAGATTAACACGAAGGTTAATTCCTAGACCAAGAATCAGCAAGCAAACAAGACCCCAATCCAGGAACAAGCTAAAGTAAACAGCTTAGTCAAGGAGCCACCAAGAACATTGCCACCAACATAAACAGAAGGGAAAACCCCATTCCCTTCTAGTACTGATGATGTTATCGAGTTGGGTAACGAAACGTCTGCAAAAAAAAACTCCCACCAAGCTCAGAGAGAACCAAGGACCCTATAATGCTCTATATCCTATGATTGGCTCTGTCTGCGTTCACATTAATCATGGTGTTGCAATCATGTGCAATCTGTTTTGACTGGGCCTGTGAAAGAGGCATAGGGCCCCAAACATTGACCAAGGCAAGTTGGCAAAGGCACAACCAGAAAGGCTCTCCGAAAAGAGGCCAGCTTTGTAACAGGTGGGTTTATTCCCTCCCAATAAATTATTCTTTTTTTAAAAAAAAAAGTAGAAGCCATAAATATAGAAAGTTCTCTGAATTATCATTCGCGCTGAGATAGTTCTTAGCAACCCCACAGATCCATCTTTAAACTATAAGCTCTTGCAAGTCCTGACAAGTGAGGAAGCCAGAGGAAGAAGTCTGCAGAAACAAGTTTTGGTCTTTTTTTGTCTTTTTGTCTTTTTGTCGCACCAAATGCTTTTTTCCAGCTGGGTTGGTCCCTGATGGATCTGAGAGGCTTCAGAAGGAGGGCATTTCAATGCCGATTTTATCCTGGTCTAAGAAAGGAAGAGAGAAACAAAGAGCATGATTGAAGAGTCTCAAATTACAGCTTTGATGCGCTTTGACAATCATTGAAGATGAACTGGCCTCAAAGAGAAATAAGACAGGGGGAGGGGAAAAAAATACTCCCTCTAAAGATTTGTGGGAGGAGGCCAAGTTCCTGTCTCAGGCAATTTGTGGGATGTTTCAGATTTGACTAATGGCCACTGAACCACAAATGGTCTTGTCATGCTTGAGGAGAACCACTGATGGAGACTTCCAGGTATCATAAAGTTAAATTTACTTTGTAGTGGGAAATGCTGAGTAAAACCCCCGATTTACCTAGGGATGGGCAAGAGTTCTCTTAGAGCAGGGTTTCGACCAGTGGTGGGATTCAAATAATTTAACAACCGGTTCTCTGTACCCTGCCCAATAGATTTGAGAAACAAATTCCTTCTCTGCAACACACTCAGATAACTTCTCATGCTAACTCTATTGCAAGCCATTAAATTCTACACTGGCACCACCAGGACTTACATTGTTCGGTTCCATTTTTGCCACCCTTCTCGGCATTTTACAAACCAGAGTTCTTGGCCAGGAGATATGTCGGTCTTCCCAGGGTCTTCTGCGCAAAACACAAGCCTGGAAGAAAAACAAAACAAAAGGTGTTTTAAGTCACATAGAACACAAGGACCTTTAAATGGAAAGTGAGACTAAGCTATCTGGTTCAAATGGTGTAGCTTTTCTTTGGCAAAGCTGTTCATTCCCAAATCGTTGTTTTTTTTTCATCCTTGGCAAATTATGTCATGTGGACTTCATCTGCCAGAATTCTCCAGCTAGCATACTAGCTGAGGAACTCTGGAGTTGGTCCACATCAGGGTTGGGTTCTATAGAAGAGGTTCCACAAATCTACAGTACCGTTTACAACCAGTTCCAGCTCCCTCCCCCCGCCCGTCTGCATATCATCAAGATGAAGAGCGAGAGGAGGAATTCTGGGAGTTGAAGTCCACAAGTCTTAAAGCTGTCAAGTTTGGACACCCCTGGTTTTTTTTTCCTAAAGGGTTAGGGGTGCAAGGGTCTTGTAACTTGACAGCTTTAAGACTTGCGTGCTTCAAATGCCAGAGTTTCTGAGCCAACATTTTGGTTGCTAAGCAAAAGCATTGTTAAGTGACTTTCACCACATTTTATAAGTTGGCCATGCCCATCCAGTCACATGACTGCCAAGCCACTCCCACTCAGTCACATGGCTGGCAAGCCACTCTTACCCAGTCACATGTCTGGCAAGCCACTCCCACAAAGCAGGCCACACCTACAGAACAGGTTCTAAAAAAATGTGAAACCCACCACTGGTCCAAATATTTTGAAATTGCTAAGATTGAGAAACATTATGTTAGAGGATCAGGGGTGAGGAATCTTTCTGGGAATTGAAGTCCACAAGTCATAAAAGCAGGGGGCGGGGGCTGCTACAGATTCGCCCATGTTCGGGAGAAGCTAATGTAATGGCCGGTTCAGAGAACCTCCAAATCCCATCCCTGGCTTAGCAATGGAAATGATCCTAAGCCGGTGTAACTGTCATAAATACATGGCAGTTGCCAAACAACTGAATTTTGGTGACATGACTATGGGAATACTACAGTGGTTGTGAGTGTGAAAAACTATCACAAGTCAGTTTTTTCAGGGCTGTTGTAACTTCAGATGGTCACTAAGTGAATGATGGTAAGTTGAGGACTACCTATACCCATGATGGCGAACCTATGGCATGCATGCCACAGGTGGCACACAGAGCCATATTTGCTGGCATGCCAGCTGTCAGCTCCGGAATGCATTTGTGTGCGATTTTTCCTTCCAGAGGGCTGAGGGAAGCTGTTTTCGCCTTCCTCAGGCTTCCGGAAAGTCTCCAGAGGCTGGGGAGGGCGAAAAATAGCCCCAATGGGCCAACCAGAAATTTGGAAATGATCAGTTTCTGGCTTCTGGAGGGCCTTCAGGGGTCCGGAGAGGCCGTTTTCCCCTTTCCCAAGCTTCAGGAAAGCCTCTGGAGCCTGGGGAAGGGCCGTGCGTTCATGCGTGGAGGGGGTGTTGCGCGCACATGCGCAGGTAGATGGAGAGGATTGAATTGGTGTGGGCATGCATGACACATGATAGCACGCACACAGACAATTTTGGCATGCCATAAGAAAAAGGTTTGCCATCACTGACCTATACATTACTCTGGCTCTTGGGATTAGAGGGAGGCCCAAAATCCCTCAGGAGCTTCCATGACTGAGGATGGAATGGATTTAGGTCTCCTCACTCCCAGTCTCAGATATACACCAACAGTCCATATTTCTTCTAGAACCTAGAGTGAGGGCCTGGCTTAAAGTCAAAGAACAGATCTAAGGTCTCCTTGTTCCTAACCCAACAGCTCAACTGCTACACCAGGGGTCGGCAAGCTGCGGCTCTGGAGCCGCATGTGGCTCTTTCATCCCTCTGCTGCGGCTCCCTTTTGCCGATCGATGTCACAATTTTGAGAACAGCTTCTGGTTGTGGGGGGGGGAAGCACGGCGCACAAGGAGACTTTATGGCAAGGGGCAGGTTTTCTGGTTGGCTCCACAATTGATAGGGCTTTTGGTTAGGACAGATAGAGGAAAAAGGGTGCCGTGCTAGAAGGAGACTCTATGGTGGGGGAATTGGACTTCCGGTCGGCTCCAGAATTGAATGGGGGGCTTCTGGTTAGGATCTTTGTGGCTTTTTGAGTATTTAAGGTTGCTGACACCTGTGCTACACCATAATGGTTCTCTCTACAATTGCAACACAGAGTTGTGGTTCTTCTGAATGTCCAATTTTGCCAGCCGACCGGAGACGAACAGCATCCTACCCTCCTACTACTGGGGCGGTCTTTGAGGAATGTCTCCCCCGAGATTTGTGGGAGTTAAATTCTTGGATTTGCTCCAGATTAGTAAGATAACTAATGGAATGTAAGCCTGGATGAGGATCAGTTGACTATACATAGAAGAGATTGGCTAACAATAGGCTGTGCTCTTCTGATTTGTTGACCTTTGTGTGACTCTAGAAATCATAGCTAAAAATACCGATAAAGGAGAATATTTGTCGCTCGGAGTTAAAATGAGGGGTCCTTGCAGTGGTGGCTTCCGGATCTACATGGGCACGCGCATGCGGCTTAGTGCCTCCGCAATGCTCCAGCTGCTCAGCGGAGCGTCACGCAGGCGCTGTATGCACCATGCGCATGCGTGGAAGCGCTGAAGACTTAAAAGATCAGTAAGGAGCTTAGGTGGGTGGGTGGGCCCTCCAGAGCACCGTACCGCAACGGTATCCGGTGCTCCGGGCAGGCTCCGGTACGCCCGTACCGGGGCGTACCACCTGCAACCCACCACTGGGTCCTTGGTGCTCTCTGAGCTTGGTTGTTTTCTTGCAGACCTTTCATTACCCAAATTAGGTAACATCATCAGGATTGATGCACTGATGAGGTTACTTAGTTTGGGTAATGAAACATCTGCAAGGAAGCCATCAAGCTCAGAGAGCACCAATAGCAGTAGACTTACAGCAATAGCAGTAAACTTATATACCGCTTCATAGGCCTTTCAGGCCTCTCTAAGCGGTTTACAGAGAGTCAGCATATTGCCCCCAACAATCTGGGTCCTCATTTTACCCACCTCGGAAGGATGGAAGGCTGAGTCAACCCTGAGCCGGTGAGATTTGAACCACTGACCTGCTGATCTAGCAGTAGCCTGCAGTGCTGCATTTAACCACTGCGCCACCTTGGCTCTAAGGATCAAGGACCAAGGATCCCTCATAGATAAAAATAAAATCTTACTGGGTAGATAAATACGAAGCTTTAAAATCAAGCACCCAAAGATGCACAGGGAATGTTCTCTTGTCATTCATGTTTCCTCCGACAGTTACAAAGAGTTCATTGGCATCTATTATCATGAAGAACCAAAAGATTTATCTTATAGATTGGGGATGGTTGAAATTACATTCATGGGAAGATAGCAGATGAGCAGACTGTTTCCCTTAAATTAATTTTCCCGTTTGTAAAAGGTTCTTCTACTATACCCTTGAGTTAATTTATAAAGCTGTGGGTTAGGTTGAAGTATTATTCAGGCCCTTCTCTTGCTAATTAACGTCTTGCTTCTACCGCGTTTCCCTGAAAATAAGACAGGGTCTTATGTTCTTTTGACCCCCCCGAAATAAGCACTTGGCCTTATTTTCGGGGACGCCTTATTATTTTTGAGATTCAGGAGCCGGCGAGCGTGGTCACCTCATGGCTACTGCTGTGTTGCGCGTCGCTGGGCCTGTTGCTCTTTTTGCAGTGGCCATTAGCGTGACAGAAGGGGCACGATGGCTAGGGTTATGGGAATGGCTGTTAGGTAAGGGCATGTAGGGTTCATGGGGCATGTTTCCCCCTCCCTTTTCCCCCCTCCGGCCTCACCTCCTCACCTCGTGTTGTCTGCGGGGCAAGCAACCAGAGGAAATGGTGGGGACCGGCTGCGCATGCGTTTAAATATTTTCAGGGAGGGCTTATTTTCTGGGGAGGGCTTATTTTAGTGCATGCGCTCAAAAGCCCAATTGGGCTTATTATCTGGGGAGGACTTATTTTGGGGGGGGGAAAGAGCATAAAAGCAATTTTAATTCATAAGCTGAACAAGAAACCAGATTAGGAGGATTCCCAACTAAAATAGCTACCAGTATGAATTTGCTGCTTTTTAAACATTATTTTCTATATCGTTTTCAACATCCTATCATCCCCTTTCAAATTCCTTTCTTTGCACTTCATTGCACCTGATTTTGATTTCTTGGGGGGGGGGGGGGGGGGGAGCTTGTTTTAATTTTTCAAAAAGAAATACCGAAGAGCAAAATGCAGCTAGTTCTCGAACTTATGACCGCAATTAGAACTAACTTTTATATGGCTAAGCAAGGGTTTGTCCCTAATTTTACAGGTTGATTTTATGGTTAAGAGAATCACTGCAGATGTTATTTGAATCCCATGGTCATTAAGCGAATCCAGCTTCCCCCATTGACTTTGCTTGTCTGGGAACATGCACATTGAGATAGTCCTCAATTTACGACTACAATTGAGTCCAAACTTTCTGTTCCTAAACGAGGCGTTTGTTAATGGAGATTTGCCTCATTTTATGACCTTTCTTGCCACATTGGTTAAGTGAATCACTCCAGTTGCTAAGTTAGTAACGCCGTTGTTAAGTGAATCTGGCTTCCCTATTCACTTTGCTTGTCAGAAAGTCGCAAAAGGTATTCACACGACCCCCCCCCCAAAAAAACACTACAACCGTCATAAATATGAGTCAGTTGCCAAGCATCTGAATTTTGATCGTGTGACCACAGGGATACTGCAACAATCAGGTGTGAAATATGGTCATGTCCCTATTTTTTGGTGTCGTCGTAACTCTGAGCGGTCACTAAATGAACTGTTGTAAGTCGAGGACTACCTGTACACAAACACACATGCCCGTGTGAATTGTTTAGTTCAAACCGAGCGTCCCTTGCCTCCCAGCCAGCCTGACCAACAGAGAAAGACTACGGGATGTTACATCCCCTCTTGATCCCTACAGGGGATCCTTCAGCAAAATCCTTACTTCTTCTGAGTTTCACCCGATTTCACTCGGATGCGTCTGATCTGCAGTTCTTTGGATGAGGGCTCAGACTTGGCCCAGTAATTTTTCATTTGGCTCCAAAAGTTGTACCAGGACTTCTTGGTGATTTCCCAGGTGAGTTTGATCCTTAGAATATCACCCACATCTTCTCCTGTGTAGACCAGGAAGGTGTTGGTATAGTTCAGGCCAATTTGATCAGATCTGAAAAGGAAGCCAAAGTTGAACAAATTGTCATTTCTCCACCTGCCCAGCCATGGTTCAGAGGGAAGACCTCAAGGCCCCACAGGGTTCATGACTCAAGCTGATGAATAGAATAAAATAACAGAGTTGGAAGGGATCTTAGAGGTCTTCTAGTCCAACCCCCTGCCTAGGCAGGAAACCCTACACTACTTCAGACAAATGGTTATCCAATATCTTCTTAAAAACTTCCAGTGTTGGAGCATTCACAACTTCTGGAGGCAAGTTGTTCCACTGATTAATTATTCTTACTGTCAGGAAATTTCTCCTTAGTTCTAAGTTGCTTCTCTCCTTGATTAGTTTCCACCCATTGCTTCTTGTCCTGCCCTCAAGTGCTTTGGGGAATAGTTTGACTCCCTCTTCTCTGTGGCAGCCCCTGAGATATCGGAAGATTGCTATCATGTCCCCCCTAGTCCTTTGTTTCATTAAACTAGACATACCCAATTCCTGCAACCGTTCCTCATATGTTTTAGCCTCCAGTCCCCTAATCAACTTTGTTGCTCTTCTCTACACTCTTTCTATAGTCTCCACTCTAGATGAGATGGATTAGACCCTCAAGCTGGAAGTTCCCAACCCTCATTTCAAATTATGGGACCCTAAGACAGGGGCTGCAGGAACACAAAGACATTGAATATCAGAATAGACCTGGAAGGGACCTTGGAGGTCTTCTAATCCAGCCCCCCACTCCAGCAGGAGATCCTATACCACCTCTCCAGCCTCTTCTTAAAAGCCTCCAGTGATGAAGCACCCAAAATGTCTGAAGGCAAGATCCTCTGTTTAGTTGTCCTCACTGTTAGGAAGTTTCTCCTTAATTCCAGGTTGCTTCTTTCCTTGATTAGTTCCCATCCATTGTTTCTTGTTCTGCCTACATGTGCTTTGGTAAACAAGTTGACACCCCTCTCCTTTGTGGCAGCCTCTCAAATAGTGGGATATTGCTATCATGTCCCCCCTAGTCCTTCCTTTCTCAAATCCAAACCCAAGTCCTTCGTATGTTTTAGTCTCCAGGCCTTTAATCCTCTTAGTTGCTCTTCTTTGCACTTCAAAGTCTCCGTGACCCGTCAAAACCGCGGACGACAAAAGCGCGCTCGACGAAAGCGCGCATTTGACGTCATCACAGCGCGACGAAAAAAATTAAAAATTGAAATAAAATTAAAATTAAAGCAAGCCAATTCACATAAAGGTAAGTGTTAGGTTTAGGGTTAGGGTTAGGGTTAGGTTAAGGGTTAGGGTTAGGTTTAGAGCGTTAGGGTTACGTTTAGCGTTAGGTTAAGGGTTAGCATTAGGTTTAGCATTAGGTTAAGGGTTAGGGTTAGGGTTAGGATTAGGGTTAGGTTAAGGGTTAGGTTTAGGGTTAGGTTAAGGGTTAGGGTTAGGGTTAGGTTTAGGGTTAGGTTTAGGGTTAGGTTTGGGGGGGTTAGGGTAAGGTTTTCGCTTTATTTTTACATTTATCGATCACAGCGCGATGTTTTCGTCGCGCTGTGATGACGTCACGTACGCGCTTTTGTCGAGCGCGATTTTGTCATCCGCGGTTTTGTGGTGGAACCCAAAGTCTCAACATCTTTTTTTTTTGTAATGTGGTGACCAAAACCGGATGCATTATTCCAGGTGTGGTCTGACCAAGGCTCTGGACTGTTCCTCTCTTTAAAACAAGGGATCTACCAACTGTTCCTAGGGCAGAGCTGGGGAAACAAAGCATGGAGGGGGCCTTTTTAGAAAAAAAAACCAATATCAACTTTAACGAGAGTGGCTGATATTTGAAATTTTCCACTTACACTTCCAGAGGTAGAGGTTCAGAATCTCCACTGGTCCCATAGAAGGTCACGGAAAATGCCGGTTCGGTTTTTCCCATATTTTTATAGCTGAAGACATGGATCTTCAGCTGATAGTGGAAAACTGAGGAAAGACAAGAGCCTAACATTAGAGTGGGAAATTTGCAGTAACATAAACCGACAGGTAGTGACAGATTTTATTTTCCTGGGCTCCGAGATCACCTCAGATGGGGACTGCAGCCAAGAAATTAAAAGATGTTTGCTCTTTGGGAGGGAAGCTATGGCAAATCAAGACAGCATACTAAAAAGCAAAGACATCCCCCTGCCAACAAAAGTGCGTATAGTCAAGGCTACGGTTTTCCCAGTTGAAATGGATGGCTGTGAAGGTTGGTCCATAAGAAAGGCTGAGTGCCAAAGAATGGAGGCCTTTGAACTAGGGTGCTGGAGAAGACTCCTGCGAGTCCCTTGGACTGCAAGGCGATCCAACCTGTCAGTCCGAGAGGAGATCAACCCTGACTGCTCTTTAGAAGGCCAGATCCTGAAGATGAAACTCCAAGACTTTGGCCACCTAATGAGAAGGAAGGACTCACTGGAGAAGAGCCTCATGCTGGGAAAGATGGAGGGCAAAAGAAGAAGGGGATGACAGAGAAGGAGGTGGCTGGATGGAGTCACCGAAGCAGTAGGCGTGAGCTTAAATGGACTCCAGAGGATGGTAGAGGACAGGAAGGCCTGGAGGAATGTTGTCCATGGGGTCATGACACGACTTTGCAACTAACAATAACTACAACAATAACAACAACAACAACAACAAACAGACAGACATGTCTTGCAAGGGGAAGGCCAATGGGCAGAGGATCTAAGTGCCATATGTATTCTTGGGACCCCAAACTGGAAGACTAGAGGGACCCAGAAAAGCAGAACTACACGGAGGAGAAAGGAGACAGCTCTCTGTGGTCCACTGCAAAGCTCTTGCACACCAGTAAATTAATTGTAGGCAGTCCTTAAATTACGACCACAATCAGGTCCAAACTTTCTGTCACAAGAGTTTTGCATTGTTTTACGACCTTTCATGCCACCGTTGTTAAGTGAATCTCTGCAGTTGTTAAGTTAGTAATAACGTGGTTGTAAAGTAAATCCAGCTTCCCCATGGACTGGGGAACGGCACTGAAAAAAAATGACCGGTGGCTGCTTTTTACACAGTATTCTCCATGGTTGTGTGATCAAAAGTGGCAACTGACTCATATTTATGACGGTTGCAGTGTCCCACGGTCACGCGATCCCCTTTTGCGACCTTCAAAGGGGGAGGGGAGCCTGGTTCACTTTACTACCATGTTTCTGAGATAACAACTGCAGTGATTCACTTAACAACTGTGGCAAGAAAGGTGGTAAAAATGGGGCAAAACTCGCTCAGCCACTGTCTCGCTTAGGAACGGAAAGGTTGGAGTCACTTGTGTTGGCAAGTCAAGGACCACCTGTAGTAGGATCCACCTTACCTTTGAATGGCATGCCAGCCCTTGTCTTGAGGTACATCTTGCTGTTGCGTTTGTTGCGCATCTTCTTGGTGTTGTAGCCGATGCTGTTGCAGCGATTCTTCCGACAACTCAAGCAAATGCCCTTCTTGAAGCGTCCCGAATCCGTGCATTGGAAGGCGAAACTCTGCTTATCCTTGTTCACAAGCGAATCCACGAAGAGGTGTACTGACCGCTCGTGTTCGCATATCACAAGGTCCTTAATCTCTAGAGGGGGGGGCAGATGGAGCACAGTCAATCATTAGGACAGTGTTTCTCAACCTTGGCAACTTGAAGATGTCCGGACTTCAACTCCCAGAATTCCCCAGCCAGCGAATGCTTCAAGGTGCTAGTCGTTACTTATAAAGCCCTACATGGCATCGTACCTGGGTACCTGAGAGACCGCCTCCTGCCAATTACCTCCCATAGACCGATCAGATCGCACAGACTAGGCCTCCTCCGGATTCCATCTGCCAGCCAATGCCGGCTGGCGACTCCCCGGGGGGAGAGCCTTCTCTGTTGCAGCTCCGGCCCTCTGGAACGAACTCCCCGTGGAGATCCGGACCCTTACTACTCTCCCGGCCTTCCGCAAAGCCACTAAGATCTGGCTGCTCCGGCAGGCTGGAGGGCTGTTGAAATAGCCAGCCCCACTGTAACTATGAATGTTGTGTATTTTAAACTGTTGTTTGTCTGTCTGTCTATTTATCCCCTTCCTCTGTTTATTGTAAGCCGCCTGGAGTCCTTCGGGAGTGGGCGGCATACAAGACCAATAAATAATAATAATAATAATAATAATAATAATAATAATAATAATAATAATAATAATCTTCAAGTTGCCAAGGTTGAGAAACACTGCATTAGGACCTTGGAGTTCTGGTGGTAAAGGTTCCCCTCACATATATGTGCTACTCGTTCCTGACTCTAGGGGGCGGTGCTCATCTCCGTTTCAAAGCCGAAGAGCCAGCACTGTCCGAAGACATCTCCGTGGTCATGTGGCTGACATGATTAAACACCGAAGATGCACAGAATGCTCTTACCTTCCCCACAAAGGTGATTCCTATTCTTCTACTTGCATTTTTTTTGTAAAAAGTTTTTTTTTTATTTTTCCTTTCAAATTCATTCTTAGATATACATTCTTATAATTACTATTTAACATTTGTCAATTCATTTTTCCACCTGTATATTTACATTTTGATATTTTCTTATTTTCTCTCCCCCTAATTTAATAATGTGTCATCTGAGATATTTATTTCATGTTAATTTCCTTTTTCTCTCTATTTATACCTTTTTTCAAGCCACAAATAAAATCGCCCCCATGTCCTGTAGTGCACTGATTCCTCTTTGTCCTTTATTCTCAATGCCAACCTGTTCATTTCTGCACAGTCTAATATCTTCTTTATTTCCTCCCCTTCTGATGGGATTTTGTCTGCTTTCCAATTTTGTGCAAATACAATTCTAGCTGCTGTTATTATTTGTACAATCAAATATGAATCTTCTTTACTATATTTCTCTGGTAGAATACCCCAAAAAAATGCCTCTGGCTTAAACTCTACGGCTTAATGTATCATTTTCTCTAACCATGTTTGTATTTTAGCCAAATAGCTTTTTGCGTCCCTGCACATCCACCACATATGATAATACGTTCCTGGCAGTTGGTGACATTTCCAACATTTAGCTGATTTATCCTTAAACATTTTTGCTAATCTTTCAGGTGTCATATGCCATCTATAAAACATTTTATATAAATTCTCTTTGTATGCTGTCGCCAATTGTCAATTTATAGTTCCTTTCCCATAGTTGTTGCCATTTTTCTAGTTCTATTGTACATCCAAAGTTTTTTGCCCATCTTATCATTGTTTCTTTAACCTCTTCTTCTTCTAAATTTATTCTAAGTAGGTAACTGTACAATTTTTTTATCATTTTTTCATCCGTTCCCATGAGTATCCTATCTAATTCTGAATTTTCGTTCTACTTGCATTTTTACATGCTTTCGAACTGCTAGGTTGGCAGAAGCCGGGAGAAATAACGGGAGCTCACTCAGTTACGCAGCGCAAGGGATTCGAACCGCCAAACTATCAACCTTTCTGATCGACAAGCTCAGCGTCTTAGCCACTGAGCCACCACGTCCCTTTTGGAGTCCTAGTAAAAGATCACTTAAATATGAGCCAGCTGTGTGCATCAGCAGTCAAGAAAGCTAATATCATCCTGGGTTGTATAAACAGAGCCATAGAATCAAACCGATGTGAAATATTAGTCCCGCTTTATAAATCCCTAGTAAGGCCACACCTGGAATACTGCATCCAGCTTTGGTTGCCACATTATAAAAAAGATGTTTGAGGCTTTGGAAAAAGTGCAGAGAAGAGCAACTGAGATGTTCAAAGGCCTGGAGACTAAAACATATGAAGAACGGTTGCAAGATTTGGATTTATCTAGTTTAATGAAATGAAAGACTAAGGATGACATGATAACAGTGTTCCAGTATTTGAGGAGCTGCCACAAAGAAGAGGGATGTCAATTTATATTCCAAAGCACCTGAGGGTAGAACAAGAAGCAATGGGTGGAAACTAATCAAGGAGAGAAGCAACTTAGAACTGAGGACAAATTTCCTGACAGTTAGAACAATTAATCAGTGAAACAGCTTGACTCTAGAAGTTCTGAATGCCCCAACACTAGAAATCTTTAAGAAAATGTTGGATAGCCATTTGTCTGAAACGGTATAGGGTTTCCTGCCTAGGCAGGGGGTTGGACTAGAAGACCTCCAAGGTCCCTTCCAACTCTGCTATTGTGTTCCAGTATTTGAGGAGCTGCCACAAAGAAGAGGGATGTCAACTTATATTCCAAAGCACCAGAGAGCAGGACAAGAAACAATGGATGGAAATTAATCAAGGAGAGAAGCAAGCTGGAATTAAGGAGAAACTTCCTAACAGTGAGAACAATTAACCAGTGGAACAGCTTGCCTCCAGAGGTTGTGCTTGCTCCATTGTGGGAAGTTATCATCCAGCCCTCTCCCAGAAAAATGAAATATCCTAGGAAATATTGAAAAGGCAGAATATTTCTCTGGATGTGAAAAGAAACATGTTTTAAAAGACAGAATAGTTGCCTATAGCTTTCTGCCCATCCCCAGCTAATGGGCCATTAAGATGGCCAGGCTAGCCCACTTTACATAATAAAGACTTCTCCTCACTGCAGCTGTAGGGGGAAGGGATATTACTCAACTGACCACAAGGCATCTGAGAACTCATCACAGCCTAGAGAGTAGCCCCCTGCATGGCACCATGAGAGTCTGACAACCAATCAGAATACACTTCTTACACAGGAACAGGAAACAGAGAGGTGGGATTGAACAGGGTATAAAAGCCTAGCCAGCCCCTCCCTCAGCCCTTCTCTCTTCTTCTCCATCAACATTGAAACATGCGATCACCTTTTCTGGTCAGGGCTCAAGCCATGTGGCCCTGTCCAACAATAAACCATCTTTCCAAGCAGCCTCCATGTCTCCAGTGTCTTCTTCCCCACTTGGAGCTGACCCCAAAAGGACATTTCTTTCAACACCATCACTGGAGCTTTTTAAGAAGATTGGACAACCACTTGTCTGAAATTCTATAGGATTTCCTGACTGAGCAGGGGGGTTAGACTAGAAGACCTCCAAGTTCCCTTTCCAAATCTGTTATTCTGTATTCTTGTGTAGGTACTGCCACGCTTCATACGGACCCATGGTAGCATATAGTTTTTATATTAATACAAAATATATATTTTACTGGAGGTTTTAAAGAAATACTGGACAGCCACTTGTCTGAAATGATATAGGGCAGCACCCCACAAGCATTTGGGCACCAGGGTCCAGTTCTGTGGAGAAAGGTTTCCCCATTGACAGGTGGGGGCGTGGTTTTGAGTCCTGCCTCCATCCCGCAAATGGGGCTTCCCTTGTTTGCACAGCCCGGTTGCTGGCATGCCGCAGACTGGTGTCAGTTCACACCAGGGGTGGGATTGAAAAATGTTAGCAATGGGATTCTCTGCCCGGTTGCTGGGTGGGAGTGGCCATGGTGGGCATGGCCTACCTGGCCTCCTGCACCACGGCGGGGAAGGCATTTTTTACATCCTCAGGCTCCGGAGGCTTTCCTTGAGCCTCCGAGAAGAGGGAAACGGTCTTTCCCTGGCTCCGGAGGCCTCCAAAGGCCAGAAACAGGCCTGTTTTGAGACTTCCGGTACTTCTGGCAGGCCTGTTGTTTGCCCTCCTCAGACTCAGGAGGCTTTCCTCAAGCCTCTGGGAGGGGGGTAACGGCCTGCCCAGGGCACTGAAGGCAGGAAACAGGCCTGTTTCCAGACTTCCGGGAAGCCCATTTTTCGTCCTCCCAGAGCCTCCATGCAGGCTCTGCACTTACCTGACATAATGAACGGGCTGCATTGAGACTCCTGGGAGGAGAGGGGTGGGCAGGGCCAGCCAGTCCTTGGAATTATCAGTTCAGTGAACCAGATGTAAAATTAACATCCGGTTCGTCTGAACTGGTGAGAACTGGCTGAATCCCACCCCTGGTTCACGCATCCGGGGTGGTGGTGGTGGTCCCTGGTATGGGATCCCCTGCTTATGTGGGGGTCAGACTACAAGACCTCCAAGGTCCTTTCCAGCTCCAACTACAAGACCTCCAAGGTCCCTTCCAGCCCTTCCAATTTGAATTGCAATGCAAAAGCCCCCATTTCGCATTCTCCCGCTCAGCCGAAAGGGAGAAGCCTTTCCCCATGTGCAGCCGGAAAAATTTACGGCTGGTGGTGGTTTTTGGAGCGCAGCGCAAGCACGAGCTCAGCTTGGCCAAGGATCAAGGCAGGCCGCTAGCCAAGAACGTTGCACAGTGCAACCCAAAGGGCACACATATCATTTAAATAATAAGGACACCGCAGAACCAGCTGGAAACATTTCATAAACTGAAATGGCTTTGTGCTGTGTTTTAAATGGGAAGGCATGAGTTTTCCCAGCCACTGCCAATGATCACAAAGCCTCAGGTTCATTAGCCAAGCAGCCCCCCACGGGCATCCTTTTCCTTCCTATTGCCATGAGTGAGAGTCCCAATTAAGATGCCTGAAGTTTAAATGACGGCTTTGCATTTATAAAGTGTGTGTTGTAGTTTAACGTCCTTTCAGAAGATGTTCTAACTGAAACCCTTAAACACAGCCCTTCCTAGGCTGGACCGTGGCACGACAAAACCGCGGTCCACTAAAGTGCGCCCGATTAAAGCGTGTCACTGACGTCATCAGCAGCGCGACAACAGCGACCGCGGAGAAAAAAGGGCGCTTTAAAAAGCGCTTTGAAAGCAAGCCGATTCAAGTTAAGGTAAGGGTTAGGTTTAGGGTTAGGTTAAGGGTTAGGTTAAGGGTTAGGGTTAGGGTTAGCGTTAGGTTAAGGGTTAGGATTAGGTTTAGCGTTAGGTTAAGGGTTAGGTTTAGGGTTAGGTTTAAGGTTAGGTTTAGGGTTAGGTTAAGGGTTAGGTTTAGGGTTAGGTTTAGGGTTAGGTTTCGGGGGGTTAGGTTTAGGGGTTAATTTTAGCTTTAGCGCTCACAGCGTGCTTTTTTCGTCGCACTGTGATGACGTCAGGTATGCGGTTTCGTCGAGCGCGCTTTAGTCGAACGCGGTTTTGTGGTGGAACCGGCTGGGCTCCTTCCAGAATTTTTGGGCTACCATTCCCATAATGCCTCCCAGGAACGGGACTTTTCATATATTGCTCAGGGCTTATGGGAACCAAACTCAGCAGCAACAGCTACATGGGAAGGTCAAAATCAGTAAGATGGCATCTCCTTCCTCTCCTCCTCCTCCTCCTCCTCTATTTTGATGAAAAGAAGGTCTAGAGGTGACATGATAGCAGTGTTCCAATATCGAAGGGGTTGCCACAAAGAAGAAGGGAGTCACCCACTTGAAGGCAGGACAAGAAGCAATGGATGGAAACTAATCAAGGAGAAGACCAATCTAGAACTAAGGAGAAATGTCCTGACAGTGAGAACAATCAATCAGTGGATCGGCTTGCCTTCAGAAGTTGTGGGGTGCTCCATCACTGGAGGTTTGAAAAAGAGATTAGACAGCCATTTGTCTGAAATGGCAGAGGGTCTCTTGCTTGAGCAGAGGGTTGGGCTAGAAGACCTCCAAGGTCCCTTCCAATTTTGTTAACTTGTCTGCTTTTTGGCTCCCTGCAGACATCCACTGGTCGCAGACCAAAATGTTTAGGATGCAGCTGCTTTAAAGCAACCTTTAGTCAGTTTTGATACCTCCATATTGAAGTTGTAGACCTAAAGCCATCTAGCATTTGCACGCTAAAGAAAAGATGCCAAGATGATTTCATTAATATTTCACTGGGAATTATCCGGTTCTAATGCTTACAAGGATCCTGTATGGAAAGAAGCTGCATTGGATTTTGCCTCGAAGACTGTTTGAAATACTTTCTCAGTAGCTATGTTCACAAAACATGTTTCATCAAATCAGGGAAAAGACAGTAACAATGCAGGAAGTCCTTGACTTACAACCATTTTACAACCAGAGCTGAAGAAGTCCAGTTGCTGCTTGAAAAAAGCACCTTTGGGACAATCAAATAGGATGTGAGCCAGGCCTTCTACCTCTGCTACTCCACAAATCCAGAGACGTCCATTATAAGGTACAGAACGGAATCTTTCATATCTACCGGTAACCATTGTGTCAACCTGTTCGAATCTTGCTCATGTAAATATCTCCCTAAGATGTTTTGGCAATTGTAACTTTAAACAGCTGTCTATTTGAAAAGTACATTTGTATTACTCAGCCATTTCAAGTTACCAGCCGTACTAAGGATAGCTACATCATTTGCGCTTCTAATATCCTTGATTGGGAAGGTCTTTTTTTTTTTAGCTTGTTCCCCTGTTACATAAGAGACAGGACTACTACAAAAGTTATCAGTTTAGGGATCCAAGAGGTTGTGACTGTGATTTTATCTGCTCTAAAAAGCATAACTTGCAAAAGAGCCATGATGGCGCAGTGGTTAGAGTGCAGTACTGCAGGCTACTTCTGCTGTCTGCCGTCTGCCTACAATTTGGCAGTTCGAATCTCACCAGACTCAAGACTGACTCAGCCTTCCATCCTTCCGAGGTGGGTAAAATGAGGACCCAGATTGTTGGGGGCAATAGGCTGACTCTGTAAACCGCTTAGAGAGGGCTGTAAACCACCGTGAAGCGGTATATAAGTCTAAGTGCTATTGCTATTTGTTTAGTGACCAATCAAAGTGGCACTGAAAAAAGTGACTTTTTTCATATTTACAAACATTGCAGCATCCCCGTGGTCACAAGATCAAAATTCAACCGCTTGACAAATGGCTCATATTAGGATGGTTGGAGTGTCCCGGGGTCATGGAGTCACCTTTTGGGACCTTCTGACAAGCAAAGTCAACGGGGAAACCAGATTCACTTAACAGCCATGTTACTAACTTAACAACTGCAGTCACTTAATATCTGTGGCAAAGGGGTTGTAAAATCCGGCAAAACTCACCTAACAACTTGTCTCACTTAGCAATGGAAATTTGGCGCTCAATTGTGGTCACTGAGGTATGCCTGTAATGCATTTCCATCCTATCCCAAGCTTATTTAAGGTGCATCCATCTGTCTTTTTGCATGTTATGCAAATCTCAGCCAGTTTGGTCAGTTTTTAACATATTGTGTCTCCTGGCAAGGAGTGGGAACTAAATTAGGCAGTTAGATACAACTGGCCGTAATAGAAATTCATCAAAATGAGAACTATGGAAGTGCCAAGTCATTGTTTGGAAATCTCCTAAATTCTAAACCCTTGAGCAGGGGTCTCCCACCTTGGCAACTTTAAGACTTGTGGACTTCAACTTCCAGAATTCCTCAGCCAGCTTGCTGGCTGGCTGAGGAATTCTGGGAGTTGAAGTCCACAAGTCTTAAAGTTGCCAAGGTTGGAGACCCCTGCCCTAGAGAATTGTCACAACAATGGAGACCGGATTGTCAAATTTTGAGAAGCCACCACGTTTTGAATTGGGTGGACTTTTCTCATCACAAATTCAAGAATCTGTTCTGAATAACTCAATTTGACCAGTGTTAAATTGAGAAGTGCCGTGGTTTGGGATTGGAAGAATGAAAGAGAGAAAAATCTTCCACATTAAAAAAAATATATTCCCTTTGAGTTGGATGCCCTTTCTTGAAAATAAAAGGTTAGAAAATGTGGTCTTTGTTGCTATTCTTGGAGAACTGAAGACGTTTGGAGAAATAACTTGACATCCCTCTGGAATGTGGATACTGCAACTATAAGTGCTTAGACAACTTTTTGCCTTAACCTTTTCTCCATTTTTGCCTTTTTATTTTAATTATTTACTAATTTACTTGATTATTGACTAATCAAGGAGAGAACTAACCTAGAACTAAGGAGAAATTTACTAACAGAATGATTAATCACCCAGCTGGCTTTCATGGAACCACTTGCCTCCAGGGGTGGTGGGTGTTCAAACAGTGGTGGGATTCAAATAATTTAACCACCGGTTCTCTGCCCTAAAGACCAGCTGGGTAGGCGTGGCTCGGTGGTCATGTGACCGTGTGGGCGTGACCAACTCAACATCACTCACATCGAAGGGCGCTTCGCCTTAGCTGTTACAATGTAATAAGGGTTAACCAGAGAGGCAGTTTTTGTAATCAGGGCAATAAAGATTAGGTTAGAAACAACACCAGAATGTTTCTTTCCTGCCTTCCTTACAAGATTAGCCCTGTAATGTGAAAAAAAACCAAAATGAGATTTGTTCCAACAACCGGTTCTCCGAACTGCTTAGAAAGTTAACAACCGGTTCTCCCGAATAGGTGCAAACTGGCTGAATCCCATCACTGGTGCTCCATCACTGGAGCTTTTTAAGAAGTGACTGGACAGCCATTTCTCTGAAATGGTACAAGGTGTCCTGCTTGAGCAGGGGGTTAGACTAGAAGACCTCCAAGGTCCCTTCCAACTCTTGTTATACTGTTATCTTGTGTAGATACTGCCACACTTCATATGACTACATGGCTGCATATAGTCTTTGCACTGATATAAAGTACTTTTTATCAAACGAAACATTTATATAACTTTCAGTGCTGCTCATATGGTACTAAAGCTTAGTATTTAAAAGACATCAGCTGAAGCCTAAACTGAGTGGCACATTTTACAGGCAGTCCTCTAGTTACAATTGCAATTGACCCTGTCCCATTATGGTTGTAAATGACAGACATGAAGTAGATCAGACCCGATTTTTTAACCTTTTTCTAGTGGTCATTAAGCGAGCCCGTTATTCAACTATGGGTTGGCTTTTTGCTCAAAACCGGAAATAAACCCTTGTTCTCAGCAAAATCAATGTAAATCAATGTAAGTCAGGTGAATGCAGGTCGCTGTTAAAGGTAAAGGTAAAGATTCCCCTCGCACATACATGCTAGTCATTCCCGACTCTAGGGGGTGGTGATCATCTCTGTCTCAAAGCTAAAGAGCCAGCACTGTCCGAAGACGTCTCCGTGGTCATGTGGCCAGCATCACTCAACGCCAAAGGCACTGTTACCTTCCCACCAAAGGTGGTTCCTATTTTTCTACTTGCGTTTTTACGTGCTTTTGAACTGCTACGTTGGCAGAAACTGGGACAAGTAATGAGAGCTCACTCCGTTACGCGGTGCTAGGGATTTGAACCGCCGAACTGCCGACCTTTCTGATCGAGATTGGTGTCTTAGACACTGAGCCACTGCATCCCCCCAGGCCATTGTTAAACAGGTATAAATAAGTGGGGTGAGGAGTGTCCATTATACATTCAAATAATCACTAAGCAATCAGTTGTAAGTTGAGGATTGCCTGTACTTAGAACTGGGTAAGCTTTGTACCCAAAGTATTACTTACTAAACAAGTGTTGGTACATGTGAGAATTTGGGAAAATGTTCAACCACAATTATGCTTGTCAAATCCTTGTTGTTCCAATATCTGAGGGGCTGTCAGAGAGGGAGGGGGACAACCTATTTATCAAAGCACCCGAAGGTCAGACAAGGAATAATGGATGGAAACTGAACAAGGAGAGATTCAACCTGGAAATAAGGAGGGACTTTCTGACAGTGAGAACAATCAACACATGGAACAGAAGTTGCCTTTGGAAGTTGTGGGAGCTTCATCACTGGAAGCTTTCAATAAGAGACTGGACTGCCATCTGTCAGAAATGGTGTAGGACCTCCTGCTTGAGCAGGGGGTTGGACTAGATGACCTACAAGGTCCCTTCCAACTCTGTTATTCTATTCTACGTGGGGTTTGTAATTAGATGTTTAAGGCCCTATACATTCCCTTGATAAGCTCACTTTTTCCTGCTCTGCCTAGGTAACCTGATTGTCCAGAAGCTCAATAATATAATTTGGTTAAGAATCTAGGGTTAAATGCCAATCCTGACATGCTCTGGAGTTTCCTTTCCAGTTTGCACAAGCACAGCGAGAAAAGTGTGAGGTTTAGGCTTAGCTGTAAATCCATGCAACAATGGAATAACCCAATTCTCCTAAAGCCAGACCAAATCACCTGTATTGCGTAAAACCTGAAAATGAGTTAAACATCTTGTGTGAACACAGTCAATACGTATCTCTGAGCCAACATTTTGATTGCTAACCAAGAGCGTTGTTAAGTGAGTTTCACCACATTTTACAAGTTGGCCACGCCCACCCAGTCACATGACTGCCAAGACACTCTCACTCAGTCACATGGTGGGCAAGCCACTCCCAGCAGGTCACATGGCCACGCCCACCTACTCCCCCTGAGGGAAAACACAACCCTGATGCATCCCTCAATGAAATTGAGTTTGACACCCCTAGGTGCCCTAGGTGACCCTGGCCTAAAGTCACCCAGCTGGCTTTCATGACTAAGGTGGGACTTGAACTCACAGTCTCCGGCTTTCTAGCCGAATACCTTAACCACTAGACCAAAGTGGCCCTCATGCCAGGGTATTCATTTGTAGAAGGCTTATTTTGCTAACACGCTTGTTTGATATCAGCTGTTACACTACCCTTCCTCAGAGGAACGCTGTTCATCTCTGAAGAAATTCCCCATTTCCCCTTGGAAATGAGTCCAACGTGGCATTCCTGCCTCTGGGAAGCTCCTACTCTCGGAAGCAACTTCATATTATAGATCAAACAGTCAACTCACCTCCTAAAGCGAGCGTTCCCAGGATTTCAGTAAGGCCGCATCCTGGCTGGATGTCTCCTCCGTTGGGGTAAATGTCGATGTGACCCACAGGCATCTTGATCCCAATGCTTATGCCCAGCGTTTCTCTCGTGTACGTGTGCAAGACATCCACAAAATCAGCGTCGTCGGGAGAGAGACGTCTGCTGGGATCGGCTCCCTCGAACATCGGCCCAGCTGGATCCAAGCCTGGAATATCCAAGGCATGTTGTGGTTAGCCCTTCATCATAATTGGAGGTCATCGTTCTTCTAGAACAAGGGTGGAGAACGATGGCCCCTTGATGACTTGTGGACTTCAACTCCCAGGAATCCTGAGCCAGTTGGCTCATGGCGGGCTCAGGAATTCTAGGGGTTGAAGTCCACAAGTCATCAAGGGGCCATCGTTCTCCACCCTTGTTCTAGAACCGTGATGGCAAACCTGTGGCACGCAGAGCCCTCTCTGCCACGCATGTACACAGCATGTGGGTGACGCATGTGCATGCATGGGGGGCCTGGGGTCACACATGCATGTGCAGAGGAGTGGGGGTGCAGGCAGAGGTGGAATGCGCCCCCCATGGCCCATTTTTGATCCCAGGAGGCTGCAGGGAGACCTACTAAGCCCAAAATGGGGCATGGGGTGGGGAGGTTGCCCGCACATCTGGGGTGGGTTCTGTCCAGCACTACTGCTGGTTTGCTCGTGTGCGTGCTTCACGCACATGCGCAGTGCAATTAAATGTGCAGAACTGAAAAACAAGATGGCGCCAACGGCGCCAACTGGGGAACCAGTTCAGGGACGTGGCGGGCCTGGATCGCTGCCGCTTCTAGTGACCTAGGCTGCCAAACCACTACCAGTTCGGCTCAACCGGTCCAAACTGGTAGGAATCCACCACTGGCAGGCAAGCGTGGGGGCCGGGGGGAGCATGAAGGGATCACGTGTACATGCGCAGGGGCGTGAGGCACGGAGGGAGTGTCACATGCACATTACATTATGGGGTGGGGGGACACGCGCTGTCACATGCGTATGGCTGCACTTTCAGCACGCAATGACAAAAGGGTTAGCCATCACTGTTCTAGAAGAACCTGGTTTGTACCTTATCAGAGGAATGGTTAGTTTACACCAGCAGCAAGGGCAAACTTAATACTATTTTGACCATTATGTTATGGTACATCTCATGCAGTGGTGGGTTTCAAAATTTTTTAGAACCTCTTCTGTAGGTGTGTCCTGCTTTGTGGGAGTGACTTGCCGGCCATGTGACAGGGTGGGAGTGGGTTGCTGGCCATGTCACTGGGTGGGAGTGGCTTGCCAGCCATGTGACCGGGTGGGAGTGGCTTGCCAGCCATGTCACTGGGTGGGTATGGCCAACTTGTAAAATGTGGTGAAACTCACTTAACAATGCTCTTGCTTAGCAACCCAAATGTTGGCTCAGAAACTCTGGCATTTGAAGCACGCAAGTCTTAAAGCTGTCAAGTTACAAGACCCTTGCACCCCTAACCCTTTAGGAAAAAAACCCACAGGGGTGTTCAAACTTGACAGCTTTAAGACTTGTGGACTTCAACTCCCAGAATTCCTCCTCTCGCTCTTCATCTTGATGATGTGCGGACGGGCGGGGGGAGGGAGCTGGAACCGGTTCTAAACAGCACTGTAGATTTGTGGAACCTCTTCTATAGAAGAGGTTAGAACTGGCAGGAACCCACCCCTGATCTCATGATTAGCTTCCAAATTTGGAGGTGGGTTGGTACGTAGAATATGAAACTAGCTTTCTGGAGCTGTACTGAGCCCATGGCGCGAATACACTGATAAACTTAGTTTAGCAAGAAAAAAAGCTACATTTCTGGCAGGTTCTGGTTTGCTATCTAATAGAACTTGCATCTATAGCAATATATAGCAATAGCAGTAGACTTATATACCACTTCATAGGCCTTTCAGGCCTCTCTAAGCGGTTTACAGAGAGTCAGCATATTGCCCCCAACAATCTGGGTCCTCATTTTACCCACCTCGGAAGGATGGAAGGCTGAGTCAACCCTGAGCCGGTGAGATTTGAACCGCTGACCTGCTGATCTAGCAGTAGCCTGCAGTGCTGCATTTAACCACTGCGCCACCTTGGCTCCTACATCTAACATGTAGGAAACCTCCGAAGGGGGAAAAAAGGAAAACGGAAGAAGGTTTTCATTCACAAAAGAAGTATGAAACTGCCTCATTTTTGATGAAAAAATGTCATGCATTTCTGCCTCAAAAGAGCAGCATATTTTCCGCAATTCCGAGTCTCACAAAAAGGCAGGGTTGGGGATCCCTCCTAACTTTGGGGTGACAGGTTGTCTGGCTTGGAAGGAGAATTATAAAGTAGATCCTCCATGAGACGCAAAGTTTGGGGGAAATATTCTTGGCAAAATGAGGTTCTGGGTGTGTGCACAGATAAAAGGCGTACATACTGAAACACACGTACACGCAGAGCTGGGAAGAAAAGTTTCACGGATGAGCCCTTCCAAAAAAAAAATGCTTTCTTTCACATGGCAATTAAGGTTAAGGGTGGATTGAGGAGGGCAAATCTGCCACTAATGCCAATAAAAGATTTTTTTTCCCTCTTAACTTTTCTCCTGCGTAATGAAGGACTTGAGGGCACTGGAAATCAAAAAGCTGATGACATGGCAAAAAACAGAAGAAAAGGCAGAGACCGAAATGAGATGCCCTCCTGCCTTCTGACTTTGGCCCCGTCCACCACTAACCACAACCCAGCCTTGGCCAAAACACAGCTCTGCAATTACACCCAAGAGCGTGCGTAGTAGACAGCCTAGAGAGATCGGTGTACCCAAGGCTATTTCGAGTGGGATGGCTTTGATTAATTACTTGAAGGAGCACACAAAACTTAGGCAGGGTCGACAAAATCAGGGGTCTCCAAACTTGGCAACTTTAAGCCTGGTGGACTTCAACTCCCAGAATTCCCCAGCCAGCGAGGTTGTGTGTGAGACCAAGGGTGGGATTCAGACAGTTCGGGCCAGTTCAGGCAAATCGGATGCTAATTTTACATCAGGTTCATCCATTAGTTGCAAAGACTGGCTGGCCACACCCACCCAGCCCCTTCCCTCCCAGGAGTCGCCACGCGGTCCATTTTGGATGCCAGGTAAGTGCAGGGGCTGGGTGGAGGCTCATGGAGGGTGAAAAACAGGCTTTCCAGAATTTCCCGGAAGTCCAGAAACGGACTCGTTTCCAGCCTCCGTAGGGTCTCTTGAGTCCGGTAGAGGCTGTTTTCGTCCTCCCGGAGGCTCAAAAAAAGATTCTGGAGCCTGGGGAGGGCAACCCCCCACCGCCATGGTGCAGGAGGCAGAGTAGGCCACGCCCACCATGGCCACAGCCACCCAGCAACCAGGCAGCGATCCAGTTGCTAAATTTTTTGAATCCAACCCCTGGTTGGAGACCCCTGTTCTAGTCTAAGGCCCATCTCAAACAGGAGATTCTATACCAGGCAACTTTAAGACTTGTGGACTTCAACTCTCAGAATTCCTCAGCCAGCCACGTTGAGGTCCCCGAGTCTTAAAATTGCCAAATTTGGAGAGCCCTGGATTAATTCTCTAGGCTGGGGCTACGAAACCACTTCTTGCACTAAATGGGACATCTGGCAGTTGCAGAAGCAGGAGACAAACTTCTACAATGTTTTTGGAAAGCAAGAAAAAGCCACCAGGTGGTTACCTGTAATTCTTCCAATAGTGCCCCGGGCATAGTTTCCAGTATAGCCAGCAATATGGGCCCCAAGACTGTAGCCAATCAGATGGACGTTCTCCAGTTGGAAATCCTTCTTCTTCTGCAACAAATAAGAGGAGAAATGAGAGCTTTATGTTCTGACGTAGGCTTCCCCAGCAGCACAAAGCCGAATCCTTGTCCCAATAAACCCCTTTTATTTAATTTACAGTGAATTCCTCTCCAGCATAGTCTTTCCTCTCCCACAGTCTTTCAAGATAGTTCACAATTACCGACCTTCATCAGGCTTGGAGAGTGGCCAGGCTGATATCTTTCAGATGCCGCAATACTTGGCAAAAATGAAGGAGTGAGCTAATTGTCTCCTGCAAACTCCACTCCCCTTTCGCTCCTCTTTTATTCCCTATGGGAGGGGCCATTCACCGTCCACTTGTGGCCTTACTCCCACATCGACCCTTGTTCCTTAGCTGTTCCCTTCGTCTGGCAACTCTGCGCATGCGCAAACTGGGAACCAGCTCCAGCTGTTTGTCTGCTTCACTGATATCTGACTCCGAAGGCAGCTGATAACCGTGAAATGGCCCTGGCCCCATCTTTGCCTCTAACACAGAGACCTCATCAGAGCCTTCCCCAGACTCCAGGACTGGTCCTCCCCAACCTCCTCACTGTCCGAATCTGCTGCCAGCTCTGCTGGCCACTGGCAGGCCACAACACTTTGTTCCCGGTGACTGCACCACATTACATAACAAATGGACACAAATCTCATGCTAGAACTTTCCTTCCAGAAGAAAACCAACATACTTTTTAAAAAAAAAAAATCAAGGGTATCTAAGAATAGGGCATTTCACAGGTAGTCCTCGACTTATGACGACAACCAAGACAGCTGCTAAGTGAGTTTTGTCTCATTTTACGACCTTCCTTGCCACGGTTGTTAAGCGAATCACTGCAGTGGTTAAGTTAGTCACACGGTTGTTAATTGAATCCGGCTTCTCCATCGACTCTGCCGGTCACAAACGCGGATCACACGCCCCAGGGACACTGCAACCGTCATAAATATGAATCGGTTGCCAAGCATCTGAATTTTGATCATGTAACCATGGGGAGGCTGTGATGTTAAGTGTGAAAAATGGTCATAAGTCACTTTCTTCAGGGCCACTGTCACTTTGAATGTGGTAGATCGAGGGCTGTCGTGTATGTCCAGTTAGTCACCGCCACTCAAATGTACATTCTTCCCCTGAAAATTGTAAACTAATCCAGCTGTAAAAATAGCAAGAAAAAACAGCTAGGAAATTAAATTCTAAATGTATAGTTCGGTTACAGAAGGCCTCAATCCAAACGCCAAAGTATATAGAACAGGATGGAAGACCAGGCTTATCCAATGAGAGGCAGATTAATTAAAGACAGAAGTTGATTAATCAACTGTGACAGAGAGAGAGAAAGAGAGAGAGAAAATTTGGATTAAGGAACAGCTGCCGGCGGCAAGGGACGAGGCCTGCCTACTGAGATCAGCCAAATAAATATGCGCATAAAATAGAGGCAAGGATATGGCTTTTCGGTATTTGACTAAGATCCAGGGAGAAGAGGCCAGTATTTAAGATCTGTGAAATGATCTATTTCCTACTCCCCGGTTTCCCTAAGCTTCGCATTTCCAAATGACAGCAGGGACCTAACTAGATTAAGGAACAGATAAC
Source organism: Thamnophis sirtalis (assembly GCF_051295495.1). Lineage (NCBI taxonomy): Eukaryota > Metazoa > Chordata > Lepidosauria > Squamata > Natricidae > Thamnophis > Thamnophis sirtalis. Next base: position 12,032,034 of record NW_028261385.1, on the reverse strand, counting down.
TTAAGGAATGATTAAGCAATTAGGGATTAACCAAGCCGATCCGAACAAGAGACCTCAGCCAGATTGGCAGATGTAAAAGGATGAAGCCGCGGTGCATTTCCACGTAGATTGTGTCTCTGAGATATCCGGTATGTAATCAGCCCCCAATTATTTCCTCTCCTCACCTTTTTGGCACTCAGCCATGTTGCTGCTCCTCCAAGTAGTAAGTCTTGGCGTGAGCAAATGAGGCACTTCCAAGCATCAGCCTGATGCGAGGTTGGGCCGTCACTTTCGCGTGCGATGTGCGGAGGGAAATGTTTGTTTGCTCGTTTAAAATTTACCTCTAACCAGTCCAGCAGCTCTGCAAGTTGTTTGCCAACCACCCTTGTGTTGTTGACAGCGATGGTGTAGAGTTGTTGGGCGAGAGCCAGCCAGTTCACTACCACCACGTTGGCTTCCTTCTCACGTTGTTGAAGAGCTGAGACCAGGGTATCCAGCCATCTTTCGTACATGCCACCCATCTGGGGAAAAAACAATCAAGATATGGCTCCATTCTAGTCTTGGAAAATTATAACCGGGGCTTGAAGACTTCAGAAAACTACCGCAGCTCTTGAATGCGCTAGTGGTTTTTTTTAGCGTGTTCGAGAGCTCCGGTAGTTTTCAGCAGCCTGCAGCCAGCTGCTACAGCCGGGAAGTGGCTAGTAAAGAGGTGGCGGCTGGGAGGCTTCTCGTAGTCGGACCAAAAAAGAGTGCTTGCCTTCCGGAGTCCAGACAAGCCGCTGCGGGAGGAAGGTAAGCCCAAAGAAAGAGGCGGTCGTGGGGGAGGAAATGGGACTAGGGCCAGGGCAGTGGTGAAATTCAAATATTTTTACTACCAGTTCTGCAAAATCTCCATTCCCACCCCACTCCAGGGGAAGGATACTGCAAAATCCCCTTTCTCTCCGCACTCCAGGGGAAGGATACTGCACAACCTCCTTTCCCTCCCCACTCCAGGGGAAGGATACTGCAAAATCCCCATTCCAGTCTCATTCCAGGGGAAGGATACTGCAAAATCTCCTTTCCTTCCCCATTCCAGGGGAAGAATACTACAAAATCTCCATTCTCTCCCCACTCTGGGGCCAGCCAAAGGTAGCATTTGCCGGCTCTCCGAACTACTCAAAATTTCCACTACTATTTGTCCAGAACCTGATGGATTTCACCCCTGGTGAAAGGAGCGGGAATGGGACTGGTGAAGGGAGAGCGGGCAGCATGCAAGAGGAGGCCTTTGAGAGATTAGGCCAGTCCTGAGCAAAAAATAGCTAGATAGGTAGAAATTCATCTTTTTTTCCTACTGGGTTCTGTGACCATGACTTGGTGGGGGTGAGGGTGTCATGTGACTGTGGGGGTGGGCCTGAATGACATTGAGTTGGCCACTCCCACTCAGTCACATGACACCACCACCAAGCCATGTCCTCAATTTGGGATGGACACCCTTGGAATGGTGTGGGAGTAGGAATGGATTTCCAGAGGGGGAAATTGCAGACTATAGGAACCAGGAGCATCACTCAGGTGACCCTGAAGACACAGATAAACCTCCAAGTGGCCTCAACGACCCTCTAAAAGGATGCAAATAACCAGCTGTCTGCAAGGAACATAAATCCTGCCATTCCCCACCATCCAGTCAGAGCTGAAGAAGCCTCTTGGATGAGAAGCGAAATGTCTTCAAAAGAAAAAACAAGAAAAGTCCAGTTGCCTCCTGAAAAAGCATCTTTGGGACAACCGTGACCTGGTTGACTGAGAACCTCTATAGACGCTCAGAAAAGACTTTTTAAATAGAAGGATGCAGCTGTTAATACATTTGGGGAATGTAATCTTGGGAGAAGATCTTGGCTCTTAATCCAAATCCAAAGATTTGGATGAGCAGGAGGTGCATCCTGTCACCCTCAAAACTTCCCAAACAAAAGGCTGGTGAAACAGAAGGGTGAGAGAAGTGGCTTACAATTGTCCGAAAATCACAACATTGTTTTTTTATTTTAAAAAAAACTATGAAAGCTATTAAAATATACAGTTTTTCAAGCTCAACGTTTGGATCCTGATTGGAACTTTCTGATTCTAGAGTTGGCCCTTTTTAACTTAAACTAGCATAATCGCAGGAGTCCCAAAGGTGCTTTTTCAAAAGGCAACTGGATTTTGTTGTTCCTTGAAAACCTCTAGCTTCTCATCCAAGAGGTTCTGTCTGAAGGATCCTCCACCATTCAGTCAGAACTGAAAAAGCTTCTTGGATGAGAAGCGAAACATCTTCAAGGAAAGATGTACATGGGGCTGCCCTTGAATAGTGTTCGGCGACTACAGTTGGTTCAGAATGCAGCCGCGCAAGCGATATCGGGTGTACCTAGATACACCCATGTTACACCTATCCTCCGCGAGCTGCACTGGCTCCCTATTGGTCTCCGGACGCGCTTCAAGGTGCTGGTTATTACCTTTAAAGCCCTACATGGCCTTGGAGCTGGATATCTGCGAGACCGCCTCCTGCCGCATACCTCCCAACGGCCGATAAGAACTCACAGGCTGGGCCTCCTCCGGACAATGCCGTCGACCGGACAATGCCGGCTGGCGGCCCCTCGGGGGAGAGCCTTTTCTGTAGCTGCTCTGGCCTTGTGGAACGATCTACCCGCAGAGATCCGGACCCTTCCTAGTCTCTCGGCCTTCCAAAAAGCCACCAAAACCTGGCTGTTCCGGCAGGCCTGGGGCTGTTGACCCATGAAGGAGGTCCAGCCTCCAGCTAAGTTGAGTGTATGGTGTGTTCCTTTTAAATTTGTTCTCGTCTTTCCCCTATTTTTTATTTATTTATTTTTGTTTTATCTTTGTATCTTTAAGACGCCCGGAGTCCTACGGGATTGGGCTGCATATAAATTTATTAAATTACGAATTACAAATTACGAAAAACAAAGCCCAATTGCCTTTTGAAAAAGCACTTTTCCATAGACATAAGCACAGAGGAGAATCTGATCTTAATCAAGACCGCCACACATTGATGAAGGATGCCTAACTCTCCCCTCTATATGAACTTAGTTGTTTTTAACTGCATCGGGACCAATACATTATTTTTGTCATTTAGAGGGGGGAAGAATTTTGAAAACTCAGAAAGTTCTACCATGTTTACATTAGTCATTTAAAAACAGGTGAAACCATGCTGGGTATTTGATGTATCGTGTAGCTCAGCTCTTAGAAGTCACTAATTGTCTATGTTTGATTGAACTGCCAATTTGGCTGGGTCTATAAATTGACGTTTTTCTCTGTTTTGGATAGCATAGAAAGAATGATGATGCCATGTTTTTCTTTCCAAAATGGTTGGAAAATATCTGGGAATGATCTTATTACTCCCAAACCTCAAGCTGCATTTTACCAGGAAAATTGGACAGGCACTGACTCAGCCACTGATGGAGTCCCAATCTATATCTTTGTGTGTGTGTGTGTGTGTGTGTGTGTGTGTGTGTGTGTGTGTGTTCTCCAGCATAACTCTAGAATGTCTCAAGCAACACAGATGACTTACTCTCTGGGAAAAAATACTGTGGGGGCAAGACACCCCTAACACCCTTGGGGTGTGTTAAGATACAGCCTGTTGTGCCTTAAAATGGCTTCTACTATACTGCTGTAAAATGATTTCTACTGTACAGTGCAGTGGAGTTACATGATAACGGCATCACAGTACTCCACAAGGAGGCTCCCTCTGATAAGGCGGAAATACCAACATTAGAAATTACGTTTAGTCTGGACATTTTCCCCCTATAAATAAACATCAAGACAATGCCGGGTTATCGGCTAGTTATCAATAAAGGAGAAAATTTGTAGCTCAGGGTTAAAATGAAAGGTCTTTGGTGCTCTCTGACCTTGGTTGTTTTCTTACCTTAACTAGGTAATGCGCTGATGATATTACCTAGTTTGGGTAATGAAATGTCTTCAAGAAAACAATCCAGCTCAGTTGGATTCCCAATTATCTTCACAGGAACAAACAATTGAATACTTCCAGATGATTTGAGGGGCATTATACTTAATATTCTCCAGTCAGTCTTCCTCCTGGCAAGCTCCAACTTTTCTGTGGCTCTGGAGCACTCATTACCAATTCGTTGTCTTTTTCCCTTCTTTCTGCCTAGCCATGCCACTGATAGAATTAGACTGAAATCCATCCAGGGGTAATCTTGCAAACAATAGACTGATATTTTTCAGTGAGATCTCACTGTCTAAATCAGAGGTGGTATTCAGCCAGTTCGGACTGGTTCACACGGCTCTATGCTGTCCTTTTTAGGCATGTTTTCAAGCCAAAGCACATGCTCAGAAGGCAGAGCACATGCGTGGATGCAGCGTGTGCAAACTAAGTCAATGTGTGCACGTACACGTTCACATTTGCGAACCAGTAGTGAAAGTAAGTGAATGCCGTGGCACGACAAAACCGCGCTCCACTAAAGCGCGCCCGATTAAACCGCGTCACTGACGTCATCAGCAGCGCGACAACAGCGACCGCGGAGAAAAAAGGGCGCTTTAAAAAGCGCTTTGAAAGCAAGCCGATTCAAGTTAAGGTAAGGGTTAGGTTTAGGGTTAGAGTTAGGGTTAGGGTTAGGTTAAGGGTTAGAGTTAGATTTAGGGTTAGGTTAAGGGTTAGGTTTAGGGTTAGCGTTAGGTTAAGGGTTAGGGTTAGGGTTAGGTTAAGGGTTAGGTTTAGGGTTAGGTTAAGTGTTAGGTTTAGGGGGTTAGGTTTAGGTTTAGGGGTTAATTTTAGCTTTAGTGTTCACAGCGTGCTTTTTTCGTCGCGCTGTGATGACGTCAGCTACGCGGTTTCGTCGAGCGTGCTTTAGTCGAACGCGGTTTTGTGGTGGAACCAGTGAATGCCACCCCAGTCTAAATACTAGAAATGACCAGTGTAGAAGGTACATTCCATCAAGAAAAATGGGTGATTCAAAGCTGTATACACCTTGGTTCTAGATATGGTAATGCTGCCAAAAAAGTAGTCACTGTAAAAAAAATCACAGCTTGTCATGTGTCAAAGTCCTTCTACTTACTGCCCATCCATGAATAACGAAGAAGGTCTTTGCGGAAACATTGAAGTTGCAATCATCTAGGAGATGGTCTTGACCGACAGTGAGATAGCAGTCAGCATCATCGGAGTCTGGGGTGGTACGAACGACGAACTTCACTTGTAGATCCTGAACTTTGGAGGGTTCTTCTCCCAGCTTTAGCACTTGAGAAATGCTATCATCTGGAATGAAATATGTAGATTTTAAGATCATTCCTCCATAAGGGATGTTGAACAAATAAGCTGAACACAACCTATAATTGGCAACAACTAGTGGAGTAAAATCCACGGTGAACCACTTTTCCTTTTTTTAAAAACCTGTCCTTTTTATTTGATTTTTTATCCCATTTTTATCCTCTTACTAGGTGATAGTGAAGAGGAACTAAAGAGCCTCTTGATGCAGGTGAAGAAGGAGAGTGCAAAAGTTGGCTTGAAACTCAACATTAAGAAAAGTCAATTCCTGGCAAATAGATGGGGGGGGGGGAATGGAGGTAGTGACCGATTTTATTTTCCTGGGCTCCAAGATCACCACAGATAGGAACTGCAGCCAAGAAAGTAAAAGACGTTTGCTCCTGGGGAGGAAAGCTATGGCAGATCTAGACAGCATACTAAAAAGCAGAGACATTACCCTGCCAACAAAAGCGTGTATCAATATAAGTAAAAAATAATCAAATAAGTTACAAACAGATGAAGAGATAATTAAAAAAAAATAGACTGTGCAGAAATGAACAGGTTGACTTTGAAAATAAAGGATAAAGAGGAATTGGTGTACTTCAAGACATGGGGAAGATTTTATGACTGGCTAGAGAAAGAAATCTAGAAAAGAAAGCAAGGGGAACCCAGATGATACACTATTAAATGTGAAAGGGGGGGGAGAGGGGGAAAACAGAAAAGAAAGTACTAAATATACATGTGTGTGTGTGTTGTATTTGTGCTGATAAATAAATAAAGGGAGACTAGTATAGATCTATTTCAAGCTATTTAACTCTCATCAGCTAGCCATACCCTTACTGGGATGAGAACCTTTATCAGCACAAATACAACACAAATGTAACAAAGGCAACAGTAAAAATATTGGGTTTCTGTCTGGATGGTCTCTTGTGACGAGCCGATAGACAGAGAATGGAAGCAGCAAGTCTTCCTCCCATATTTGGGCATACCAGGGGTTGTGACACACACACACACACACACATATATATATATAGTATATATATATTCAAGAGTGAGATATAAAGGGGAAAAAACATAGGATAAATTAGCGAAGGAAAGGGAATAAGAAATGATCCTAAACTATATTTGGGTTTGCGGAAATACCATCCCAAGAAAACATAAATTGAGTTTTGAAAGAAGCACCTATAACAACAGAAAAAGAAAGGGAGAGAAGACGAGAGGAAGAGGAGGGAAGGAAGAAAAAGGTAAGGAGAGGAGGGTAGAAGGGAGAAAAAGAGAAGGAGAGAGAATAGGAAGGGGATGAGGAAGAGTAGGAATAGGGGAGAGGTAAGTGAAGAAGAAAGGAAAAGGAGAGGAGGAAGGAAAGAAGAAGAGAAGGGAGGGAGGGAGAAAAGAAAGGGAAAATAAGGTGGTGTAAAAACAGGCTCATGGGATGGTAAATAAGGCAACTCAAATTGTATATTAAACCTTTTAAATGGAATAACAAATGTATAAGAATGACAAATGTAAAGAACTATGTGAATGTATACCTATAATTGTATGTAAGAGAATAAAAAATAAAAAAACTGTTCAAAAAAAAAGTATATATAGTCAAGGCTATGGTTTTCCCAGTTGCAATGGATGGCTGTGAAGGTTGGACCATAAGAAAGGCTGAGCGCCAAAGAATGGAGGCCTTTGAACTTTGGTGCTGGAGAAGACTCCTGCGAGTCCCTTGGACTGCAAGGCGGTCCAACCGGTCAGTCCTAGAGGAGATCAACCCTGACTGCTCTTTAGAAGACCAGATCCTGAAGAGGAAACTCAAGTACTTTGGCCACCTAATGAAAAGGAAGGACTCACTGGAGAAGAGCCTCATGCTGGGGAAGATTGAAGGCAAAAGAAGAAGGGGATGACAGAGAATGAGGTGGCTGGATGGAGTCACCAAAGCAGTCGGCATGAGCTTAAATGGACTCCAGAGGATGGTAGAGGAGAGGAAGGCCTGGAGGAAGGTTGTCCATGGAACGTTGTGATGGGTCGGACACAACTTCGCAACTAACAACAACAACCTTAAAGGCTTTTGAGAGGTGCAGGAATATGTTTACGACTGTTGTAACTTTACTGGTTCTGTAGCTCAAGAGGGCACAACTTTTCAGGGGAAGCACAAAATTTGGTGTGGGGGGGGGGACAATTTCACCTTGAGTGGTATGCCGAGATCCAAAAACCAGAGTGTCAGAAGGAATTAAAATGTCCAGACGGAGCTGAGATTGCACAAAGCACTGCCTTTTTTTTTTTTAAGTGTGTTGCCCGACAGCATTTATGCAACTCATTTTCCTTGGTGATTCACAATCAACCCATAAGTTGTGTTTGCCTAATATTTAGAAACAGAAGCTAATATAATGGGAAATCCACCCTAAATTTAGCACATCAGACAACATGCTAGATATTTAAGGAAGTTGTGTTGTGCAAATACATCCTATGGGGATTCGGGCGAAGGCCAGCTTGTTCCAAGGGCGTACAAGCCACACAACTCTAGGCATCCTTAGCATGGTGCCAAACACACACTTGCAAATTGCTTGCAGAATTTGTACAGTTGTGTTCTGGAATACCACAGGCCACAAGACTTGCAGAAGGGAGTGTACAGAAGTGATTTTGGGGTGCGGGTGGAGAAAGGTAGCCCTTGACTTACACTCGTTTATTTTAAGTGAGTTTTGCCCCATTTTGCAACCTTTCTTGACACGGTTATTAAGAGAATCACTGCAGTTATTCAGCTTGTAACACGGTTGTTAAGTGAATCTGGCTTCCTCGTTCACTTAGCTTGCCAGAAGATCACAAAAGGTGATCCCATGACCTTGGGAGAGTGCCAAGCATCCAAATTTCGATCACATTATCATGGCAGTGCCACAATCGTCATATGTGTGAAAAATGGTCATAAGTCATTTTTTTCAGTGCCTTTGTAACTTTGAACAGTCACTAAGCAAATTGTTGAGAACTAGCTCTATTGATTAGACTCAATAATATTATAGCACTAATTATACTATAGGCAGATAGTTCTCAATTTACGACCACAATTTGTTCCTAAGTGAGAAATTCGTTAGGTGAGTTTTGCCCCTTTTTACAACTTTTCTTGCCACATTTATGAAGTGAATCACTGCAGTTGTTAAATTAGTAACACGGTTGTTAAGTGAATCTTGTTTCCCCATTGACCCGGCTCGTCAGAAGGTCACAAAAGAGGATCACAGGACCCTGGGACACTGCAACCGTCATAAATATGACTCAGTTGTCAAGCATCCGAATGTAAATCATGTGAGCATGGGGATTGCTGCAATGGTCGTAAGTGTGAAATCATAAGTCACTTTTTTCAGTGCCACTGTAACTTCGAATGGTCACTAAGTGAACTGTTGTAGGTCGAGGATTACCTGCACTCGATAATATTATATTATTGATTATATGTTATATTAGAAACACTTGATCCACATCAGGGCTGTGGCTGATCTCAGGGAGGGTAGGTGGGTGTGGCCAACTGGGTGGGTGTGGCCAACTGGATGGACCACTGCCCAAACTGCTGGCATGTTTCCTCTTTGCATTAGGTTGATCAGGCCGAAGCCAGGCTGGCTCGTAGTTTCCCCTTCGCATTGGGTAGACCGGGCGAAAGCCATACCGGCTGGCCCCTTACATTTCCCAGGATGGCCCCAAGGGCCGGATGCGACCACATCGTGGGCCGGGACCGGCCCACGGGCCTTGAGTTTGATACCCCTGATCTAGATAGACTTGCTTCTGACCAATGCCGGTTCTCCTCCTTTTGAGCCGAGGTGGCGCAGTGGTTAGGGTGCAGTACTGCAGGCCACTTCACCTGACTGTTATCTGCAGTTCAGCGGTTCTAATCTCACCGGCTCAAGGTTGACTCAGCCTTCCATCCTTCCGAGGTGGATGAAATGAGGACCCAGACGGTGGGGGCGATATGCTGACTCTGTAAACCGCTTAGAGAGGGCTGAAAGCCCTATGAAGCGGTATATAAGTCTAGCTGCTATTGCTATTGCTATTGCTATTTGAGCAAAAGTCGAACAGTCTTTTTTGTGACTTTGAGCCTGAGAAGCGTCACGTGGATTTCTTAATTTGCAAATAGATAACAGAAGCTGAAATAGCAATTTACAACTGCAATTAAGGGTTATTACACTATCTTATAGTTGCAGCTGGATTTTCTGTTGCTCTCCTACCCCTCATGCTTACAAAACCTGTTGAACAGCCTCGACTCAACCCACATCAGAAGAGGCAATCTTTCCTGAAGGTGACTTCTCCAAAGTACTCTCACAATCCCAAGAATACAGGTAGCCCTCAACCAGAATGGAGTCCAAAATTTCTGTTCTTAAGTGAGACATTGGTTAAGGGTTTCTCCCCCCACCCCCGATTTTACAACCTTTCTTGTCATAGTTGTGGGTTTTTCTTAAATTTGAAAAAGGGCTGCAACTGAAGCCACTTTATTTTCATTCACCTTCCTCTTATTTTTTTATTATAAAAATACATATTTTAAACACATACACCCATAAACAAAACAGAAATGTGGATTAAAACAACAAAGGAACCAAACGTTCTAACTTTTAACTGCTATGTCTTAATTTATCTTAACTATATCTTATCTTATCTCTCTCTCCTAATGCTTCTATTACATCACTGTTTTAGGTTTCCTTAATTTTTGTTTCTGTCTTCTAACCATTTGTTCCACATTAGATAATATTCTGATTCCTCCTTTCCTTGTATTTCTTTCGTCAGTTTGTCCATCTCCGCACATTCTAAAATCTTCCTTTGGTACCAGATTGTTTTTTTCCTATTTTGGGCATACGTTATTCTCGCCGCAGTTATAATTATGCAGGATCTTGTCATAGTCGTTAAGTGAATCACAGCAGCTGACAAAATGAACAACCCAGTTGTTAAATGAATCCTGCTCCCCCATGGACTTGGCATGTCAGAAGGTTGCCAAAGAGGATCGCATGACCTCAGGACAGAGCGACGGTCATAAATATGAACCAGTTGCCAAGCATCTGCATTTTTGATCACACAAATCATGGGGATGGCTGCCAAGTGTGTAACTGTGAAGAATGGTCATACATCACTTTTTTCCAGTGCCGTAACTTTGAACAGTGACTAGATGAACTGTCGTAAGTCGAGGACTATTTGTAGCGAGGCCAATAGAAGGACTAACCGATGACACATGAAGTACACTTATTCCCTGGGGCAACACTTTAAGTTACAGTTAAGCAACAGTATAAATCAGTGCACTCTAATAAAACCCCAAGGGAAGATGTGTCAGGCCAGGGGTGTCCAACTCAATTTCATTGAGGGCCACATCAGGTTGTGTTTGGACGGGAGGGGGGCAGGGGGCGCCGCCAGCTTGACATCACTCATGTGACGTGAGGCACCAGTGGTGAGCTGATACTCTGCCATTAAAAATGGGCTTCCAAGCTCCGTTTTTGGCTGCAATGGCCTCCTGCAAAAGTGGAGTGGCCCTCCCGAAATCCGTTTTCACTGGCCTAGGCACCGTGGGCCGGTCCTTCACTGTTTTCAGGGCAGCCCCATGGGCCGAATCCGACCCCCAGGCTTTAAGTTTGACACTCCTGTATTAGGCTCAATTGGCAAAGGAATCCACCCTCATCTCAATAACTCGGAAACTCAGTTTCATCTAAACCATGGTTTATGGCACCAATAATGTGGTGGCTATGACATTGCAGACCATCAATTGCAAAATTTGTTCAAACTGACCAAGCCCTACACGAGCAAAAAACAAAAAACAAAAACCCCAAAACATTGTGGAATAGCATGCATTAGAAATCTACATCTACATCTCTCCAAAATTCTGAATTTTGCCGCAAGACACTGCATTTGCCAATAGCCCTGCACTTCTGAGGATCTGCTGAGAACGAATAAAATGAATGAAATGAAATGAATGAATGAATTCCAACGGGGAAATAAAAACACCAGGAGAACCTATTGAGCAGACCATTAAATTCAAGATGAGTTTGTTTGCCATAAGACAATTTAAAAAATGAGGCATCGCTCAAGGTTTTTTTGTTTTGCTATTGTTGACAATGCAATTTAACGCCTCTTCCAAAGCAGCTTAAACTACCCTTTCGCTACCCTTTCTAGCTATAGTTGGGTTGATAACATCTTCAACTATTTGAAATCCTTGAATCTATTACTATAAATCAAGCGGGGGGGGGATCAGCCAAGGTCAGCAAACACCTGACTAAAATAAGACCACCGATAGCGTTACCCTATATTTAGACGTGATCGTATCATTCTGCTTGTCACATCGTCCGATTTGCTTGCTTAGTAGTCTTAGGGCGACTACTGCAAAACTTCAGCAACTGCTGAAGTTTCCACTCTATAGCGGTTGCTTCCCTTAAACGTGGTTCGAGCTGGGCTTAGCGCACAGGCAGCGCATTCAATGACTCCTTAACTCCCAAGACGGGGTACAGAATCATGGCCTTTGCGCTCTCATCCCCCCCCCCAAAAACCCATACAAAACCCACCAAGAGTTTGAAGGGGGGGGGGCAATACTGTATAAATGGCACATCAAGGACACGTGGCTTCAAACGCTTAACCAAAAAAAAAAAACCCAATCTTGCAAACCTTTCCTGGTCAAAGTGGCAGAAAAATCCCCTTCCACTTTGTCTAAGGAAGAGATTCGCCGCGAGTGGATCCGAGCGGGGAGGGTTTAAGCCAAAGGCGGCTCCATCCAACCCCGCCGTTCTCCAAGGGGGAGGGTGTTCCTTCGCCCGGTGATCAAACCCGGGTTGGCTCGCGTTCTCACGCGCATCGCGCGCGCCTCTTCTCCCAGGTGAGCAGTCACCGATCTCTTGACCGCTCCCCTCCTCTCCATCTCCCCCAACCTGACGCCCCCCCCCCAAAGGATCCCTTGTGGGGTGGGGGAAATAGCCTCAAGTTGTGACCAAGCGGGGACTCACCCACAGAAGCCTCGATCCGCCTTGCCTTCCCCCTTCCTGCGTCCACCGGGTGCCTCGCTGTGGACTGGCGACCCCCTCGCCCTCAATTCCCACCTCCATCTGCCCTCCCTCGACCGCCAAAGGATTCCTTGTCGGGGGGAAATAGCTTCAGGTTGTGATCAAGTGGGGACTCATCCACAGAAGCCCCGATCCGCCTTGCCTTCCCCCTTCCGCGCCCACCGAGTGCCTAGCTGGGGACTGGCGACCCTCCTCAATTCCCCCTCCATCTGCTCCCCTCAAAGCAGGGTCTCTTGTCGGGGGAAAATAGCTTCAAGTTTTGATCAAGTGGGGACTCATCCACAGAAGCCCCGATCCGCCTTGCCTTCCCCCTTCCGCGTCCACCGGGTGCCTGGCTGGGGACTGGCGACCCTCCTCAATTCCCCCTCCATCTGCTCCCCTCAAAGGATCCCTTGTCGGGGGGGAAATAGCTTCAAGTTTTGATCAAGTGGGGACTCATCCACAGAAGCCCCGATCCGCCTTGCCTTCCCCCTTCCGCGCCCACCGAGTGCCTGGCTGGGGACTGGCGACCCTCCTCAATTCCCCCTCCATTTGCCCTCCCTCGACCCCCAAAAGGTCCTTGTCGGGGGGAAATAGCTTCAAGTTTTGATCAAGTGGAGACTCATCCACATAAGCCCCGATCCGCCTTGCCATTCCCTTTCCTCGCCCACCGGGTGCCTGGCTGGGGACTGGCGACCTTTTCGGAGGACCCGCGAAGGGAGAGAGAGCGCAGGCTGGGATCCGTTCCGACCTAACCGGGAAGCCTTCCCAATGAACCGTGCCTGACCGTGTGTCTCCCACCAACACCAACACCTCCAGCCTGGCCGGGCGGGGGCATCCGAGGACACGCGGATCTTCCCCGCAGCTCTCCCGGGACGCGCGGCTGGCCGACGGGCATCTCTCTCCCCACCCCCCGGGCAGGGCTTCCAAGGCGCCCCGATCGCCCTGGGCGACGCCGCGGCTGCAGGTACCTTCGCTGCGCTCCGATGCGGCTCCGGATCGGTCGCCGGCGCCGCTCCAGAGGCTCAGCCAGAGGTGCACCAGGGACAGCCAAAGGCGCCATCGCTCCTCTCCGGGCGCGCGATGGGCTTCAGTTCGGCTGGCGGGACTGGGCTGGGCTGGGCTGGGTTAGCGATCAGTCCCGGAGCAACGTGGGCAGCGCGAGGGGAAGAGGAGCCGTCCGCGCGCGAGATCGTCCCCGGAGCAAGAGCGGCGGCAGCCCAGGCGGAGGCTCTTTCTTCGGCGGGGCTGCAAGAGGAGGCGGGGGTCTTTTCTAAATAGGCGAGTGGGCGCGTCACCTGACCCATGGCCAGAGGGGGACGGGACTCCCGAGGCTTCGGCTCCCGGGCGCTGATTGGTTCACGCCTCCCTGACGTCGAGCGAAAGCCGGCCAAAAGTCTCAATGGAGCTGCGACACACCCACCGGCAGGAGAGGGGGGGACCGGGCCGGGGTGGGGGCGTGAGACGGGGAGGCGAGATCAGCCCCTTCAACCGGGGAGAAGCAAGGCGGGTCTGTGGAGGATCCGGTAGCTCTGGGACTGTCGGTGGGACGCTGCTTGGAGGCGGCTCATATCTCTCTCTCTCTCTCTCTCTCTCTTCTCTCTCTCTCTCTCTCTCTCTCTCTCTCTCTCTCTCTCTCTCTCTCTCTCTCTCTCTCTCTCTCTCTCTCTCTCTCTCTCTCTCTCTCTCTCTCTCTCTCACTCTCTCTCTCTCTCTCTCTCTCTCTCTCTCTCTCTCTCTCTCTCTCTACACACACACACACACACACAGAGCGTACAAGAAGCAGGGGCCTCTGGGACTGTTGGTGGGACAGGGGACACAGCTTGGAGGCGAGTCATCGTTCACACACACAAACACACACACACACACACACACATACACACAGGGAGAGAGAGAGAGGGGAGAGAGAGAGAGAAGCAGGGGGTCTCTGGGACTGCCAGTGGGACACTGCTTGGATGCGGGCTCATTGTTTACACACACACACACACACACCACACACACACAGAAAGACACATGCACACACAGCACAAGACACAGGGGGTCTCTGGACAAATGCTTGCAGGAGGGGAGGTCCCCCCCCACCTGCGACTTGTTGGGGATCTAGTGGGGAAATGTGAAAAGGTGGATAAGAGGGACTTTCATCTGAAGCTTAGAGATCTTCAGATGAAGGTCCAGAGGGCTTTGGTTGGTGGAAGTGAGGGGGTCCCATCCCTGAGCAGTGAGCAGAGGGAGGGAGTGAACTCAGGCTCCATAAAACCAACACAGTTCTAGGCTGCATAAAATTAAGAGGGATAGAATCAAGATCACATGAAGTGTTAATACCACTTTATAATCCCTTGGTAAGGCCACACTTGGGATAATGCATCCAGTTTTGGTCACCACGATGTAAAAAAAAGATGTGGAGAATCTAGAAAGAGTGCAGAAAAGAGCAACAAAGATGATTAGAAGACTGGAGGCTAAAACATATGAAGAACGGTTGCAGGAACTGGATATGTCTAATTTAATGGAAAGAAGGACTAGGGGGGACATGATAACAGTGTTCCAATATCTCAGAGGCTGCCACAAAGAAGAGGGAGTTCAACTATTCTCCAAGGCACCTGAGGGTAGAATAAGAAGCAATGGGTGGAAACTAATCAAGGAGAGAAGCAACTCACTTCACAGATGTCTCACTTAGGGACAGCCATTTTGGGCTCAATTATGGTCGTAAGTGAGGAATAACTACTTTTTTTAACCAGTAGTGTGGGACAGGGTTAAAGTTTCCTTTTGCGTACTTCTGGGGCGTTTCTTTGAACTTTCCATCTTAGCCTGGGATCCCTTGGTTATCTCTGTCCAAGAACAAGCTGCCCCACAGCCCTGCTTAGCCAAGGTCATCCAGCTGCAAGGGAATCCAAAAGAGACTGGGTTATCATCACACTCCTGTCCCTGCAGATAATGTTGGTGCCACTCAAGTAGATTAACTTCCACCAAGGTCCTCCTGGTTTTTCTTCAAAGTTGAAAGAAAAAGATTGGGGCAGAGGGGAGAGAGAAAGAAAGAGGGGGTGGGGGAGAGAAGGAGAGGCTAGAAGGAAAAAGCCAGGGAGGAGAGGAGAGAGAAGGAAAGAAAGAAGAGAGAGAGAAACGAGGGGAGGGAAGGAGGAAAGAGAGAGAGAGAGAGAAAGAAAACATTAGACAGGAGGCAGGGAAAGAGGGAAGGAAGGAAGGAGAGAGAAAGAGAAAGAGGGAAAGGGAGGGTGGTGGGGAGGGAGCGAGGGAGACAGAAAGAAAGAAAAAGAAAGAGGGAGAAAGAAAGAAAGAAAACAAAAGAAAGAAAGAAAGAAAGAAAGAAAGAAAGAAAGAAAGAAAGAAAGAAGAAAACTAGACACAGAGATAGGAGGCAGGGGAAAAGAGGGAAAGGGGAGAAAGAAAAATGAGGGAGAACAAAAGGTAAGGAAGGAAAGAAAGAAGGAAGAAAGAAAGGAAGGAGAGAGAGAGAAAGGGAAAGGGAGAGAGGATGGATAGGGAGAGAGAAAGAAAGAAAGAGAGAGAGAAAAAAAAGAAAAAGAAAACTAGACACACAGACAGAAGGCAGGGAAAGAGAGGGAGAGGGGGAAAGAAAGAAAAGAGGGAGGGAGGGAGGGAAGGAAGGAGGGAAGGGAGGAAGGAAGGAAGGAAGGAAGGAAGGAAGGAAGGAAGGAAGGAAGGAAGGAAGGAAAAAATAAATAGCAGGAAGGGAAGGGAAACCCCTGTATGTGGAAATCCAAAGAGCATTTTGGTCAAGATCACCTCAACCCTGGTAGTGTTCTTCACAATGGCTTTTCATCCATCCATCACACTACTGGAGACCCAGTTTCTGACACAGGTGGTTTCCATTGATGTACATTATTTTTTCCACCAAGGCAACCTGCTTTCAACAGGGCCTTTCAATGCTATTGATGACACGGTTTACTTCCATTCTTGTTCATTTGCAAGCCAATTAAATTCTACTTAAAAAGTGCCCCACATCTTTTCTTCCCATGTTTGCTGGGGAAACTGCATAATAGGATATCAGGTTCCTGACACTGAGCTGTACGGCTGCAAAAGTTTTTTTTTTTTAATTCTTATAATGGATTAGAAAGGGATGTGGTGACTCAGTGGCTAAGACGCTGAGCTTGTCAATCAGAAAGGTTGGCAGTTCGGCGGTCCGAATCCCTAGCATCACGTAACAGAGTGAGCTGCCGTTACTCAGAGCCAAGGTGGCGCAGTGGTTAAATGCAGCACTGTAGGCTACTGCTAGATCAGCAGTTCAGCGGTTCAAATCTCACCGGCTCAGGGTTGACTCAGCCTTCCATCCTTCCGAGGTGGGTAAAATGAGGACCCAGATTGTTGGGGGCAATATGCTGACTCTCTGTAAACTGCTTAGAGAGGGCTGAAAGCCCTATGAAGCGGTATATAAGTCTACTGCTATTGCTATTGCTACTTGTGCCAGCTTCTGCCAACCTAGCAGTTCAAAAGCATGTAAAAATTAGAAAAGTAGAAAAAAATAGGAACCACCTTTGGTGGGAAGGTTCCCTTGCGCCTTCAGCATTTAGTCAGGCCGGCCACATGACCATAGAGATGTATTCGGATAGCGCCAGCTCTTCGGCTTTGAAACAGAGATGAGCACCGTCCCCTAGAGCAGTGTTTCTCAACCTTGGCAACTTGAAAATGTCCGGACTTCAACTCCCAGAATGCCCCAGCCAGCATTCGCTGGCTGGGGCATTCTGGGAGTTGAAATCCAGACATCTTCAAGTTGCCAAGGTTGAGAAACACTGCCCTAGAGTAAGGAACAACCCGCACATACGTTCGAGGGGAACTTTTACTTTTAATGAACGAGAAACCTTCCATTTCTTTGTAAAACATACAAAGAAGTGTCAATCTTTTCAAAAAAAATACTGTACTCCAGTGAACACTGAAGATGGAGATCAGGAGGAGGTGCTTAGAGGGAATGCTGGTTAAATTTGGGGGACAGTGGATGGAAAAGGAAACTGGAAAAGGAGCCCTTTATGATTTGTTTTGCTGATGTCTGAATCTGGGAATGCAACTTCCGAGAGCGATGGCTTTCAGATCTAATTTTCAGATGTAATTTTTTAGGGCTATAACCTGCGAAAATGCATCTCCAAATACAGATGGTCAGTCCTCAACCTATTGCCACAATTGAGCGCAACATTTCCATTGCTAAGCAAGACATTTTAAAGTGGGTTTTTGCACATTTGGGTCACAGCCGTTCAGCAAGTCACTTCAGTCATTAAGTGAATCATACGATTGTTAAGCAAATCCATTATTCCCCATTAACTTTTCTTTTTGTCCAAAGGCAGCTGGGAAGGTCACTTACCAGGGGCGTTTGTGAAAGATGGCTCAGTCACTAAATGGCACAGTCATTAAGTGAGACATCGTGTGACTGTGCTTGACTTCCAATGTTAGTTCCTCTAAAAATCATTAAATCACCCACAGTCTCTAAGCCCCTCGTGTCACCATGACTCATGACTTCCTGATGGCTTCTCCTTTGATCTGCTCAGGCAGTGGTGAAGATTGCAAATGGTCATCAAAAGACTGAGGAACTTTGCAACCCTGATAAATATGTGCCAAGCACCTAAATCACACTCATGTGGGTGCGGGGACATAGCAACAGTCACGAGTTCTAGGAGTGATTGAAGAACTGACAGGATAACAGAGTTGGAAGGGACCATGGAGGTCTTCTAGTACAACCCTAGTATTGGGCACTATCTAATAAAATGAAATTCAGTGGTGAAAAGAGTAAGGTTCTACATTTAGGCAAGAAAAACGAAATGCACAGGTACAGTATAGGTGGTACCTTGCTCAATAGTAATAACTGTGAGAAGGATCTTGGAGTGCTAGTGGACAACCATTTAAATAGGAGCCAGCCGTGTGCAGCAGCTGCCAAAAAAGCCAACGCAGTTCTAGGTTGCATCAACAGAGGGATAGAAGCAAGATCAGGTGAAGTGTTAATACCACTTTATAAGGCCTTGGTAAGGCTACACTTGGAATACTGCATTCAGTTTTGGTCGCAACGATGTAGAAAAGATGTGGAGACTCTAGAAAGAGTGCAGAAAAGAGCAACAGAGATGATTAGGGGACTGGAGACTAAAACATATGAGGAACAGTTGCAGGAACTGGGTATGTCTAGTTTAATGAAAAGAAGGACTAGGGGAGACATGATAGCAGTGTTCTAATATCTCAGGGGCTGCCACAAAGAAGAGGGAGTCAAACTATTCTCCAAGGCACCTGAGGGTAGAACAAGAAGCAATGGGTGGAAACTAATCAAGGAGAGAAGCAACTTAGAACTGAGGAGAAATTTCCTGACAGTGAGAACAATTAATCAGTGGAACAACTTGCCTCCAGAAGTTGTGAATGCCCCAACACTGGAAGTCTGTAAGAAGATGTTGGATAGCCATTTGTCTGGAATGGTATAGGGTTTCCTGCCTAGGCAGGGGGCTGGACTAGAAGACCTCCAAAGTCCCTTCCAACTCTGCTATAGTATTGTATTGTATTGTAACCTTCTGCTCAAGCTAGAGACCCTATACCTGTGATAGCTGACCTTTTCCGGACCGAATGCTCAAAGCACACACAATATACAATCCATGCGCAGCCCCACACATGCGCCCTGCCCCCGCACATGCGTGTGTGTGCCCCGCATACACCCCACCCTATGCATGCACAACAGAGACCCAAAGACCAGCTGGCCCATGGGAGGTGCATGCGCATACGTGGCGGAGCTGAGCTGAGGCAACAGCTCACATGCCCACAGAGAGGGCGCTGCATGCCACCTCTGACACATGTGCCATAGGTTCACCATCATGGCCCTTTACCATTTCATATACGTGGCTGTCCAGTCTCTTCTTAAAAGCCTCCAGTGATGGAGCACCCACAACTTCTGGAGGCAAGTCGTTCCGCTGGTTAAATTGTCCTCACTGTTAGGAAGTTTCTCCTTAGTTCTAGGTTGCCCTCTCTCCTTGATTAGTTTCCATCCATTGCTTCTTGTTCTGCCTTCAGGTGCTTTAGAGAATAGCTTGACTCCCTCTTCTTTGTGGCAATTGTTAAGCAAGACGGTTGTTGAGTGGGTCACACCCAATTTTACAACATTTTTGCCATGGTTGTTAAGTGAATCACTGCAGTTGTTTAATGAGTCATGCAGTCATTAGGTGCATTCAGCTTCCCCCACTGATTTTGCTTGTTGGAAGCCAGCTGGGAAAGTCACAAATGAAGAATTCTTTGGAAAAATGCACAGAAAGATAATAGAATAGGAATATGAAGACGTATGTATACTAGGAGACTTTAATGCCATTGCAAACAATGAATTAGACTACAAATCCACAAAAGTGAACAAGAAACCAAGGAACCCCCCCCCCCCAAAGTATTCCTCACAATAGTGGATGAATTAAATCTGCAAGATGCTTGGAGAATTAGACACTGGAAAGAAAGACGGTGTACATTTTACTCAAATAGACACCTGTCGTGGCTAAGAATAGACATTATGTGGATGTCAACACATAAGATTGACATAGAAACAAGCCCTTGGGCTGATCATAATCCAATAACAGTGACCTGGAAGGGATAGAGGAAAAAGGCGAGATGAACATTAAACTCAAATATATTGAATAAAAAAGCTTCCAGCAATATATGGAAAAAGAAATGACATACTTTTTCAAAGAAAATAGAAAAGAAGACACACAACACTGTGAAACATATGGGATACGTGTAAAGCATATATCAGAGGACTTGCAATACATATCTAGGAAAAAAGAACAGATAGAAGAGACAAGTGCAAAAGAAATTGGAACAGGGGTATAAGAGGCTGGAGACAGAGTTACAGAGAAATCCACAAAATAAAAAGGTCAAAAATATGATGGAACTACAAAAATATAAACTGAATTTGATAAAATGAAGATTGGGCAAACAAAATAAAATTGACAAGACAAAACGTCTTCAAAAATGCAAATAAGCCAGGGCGTTATAACTCTTATACCAAGGGAAGAGTTCCGATTTACAGCAAGTAAAGAACTACGGACCAATTTCATTATTAAATGTGGATTACAAAATTTTTGTATCAATAATGGCGGAAAGAATGAAGAGACTTTTAAACAAATTTATACATATAGACCAAAATGGGTTCCTACCTAAGAGACAGATCAGAGATAATGTGCAGATTGTACTGAACACTCTAGGGCAGTGGTTCTCAACCTGTGGGTCGGGACCCCTTTGGGGGTTGAACAACCCTTTCACAGGGGTCGCCTAAGACCATCGGAAAACACATATTTTTGATGGTCTTAGGAACTGAGACACCAATTTTATAATTGGGGGTCACCACAACATGAGGAACTGTATTAAAGGGTCGCGGCATTGGGAAGGTTGAGAACCACTGCTCTAGAGTGCAATGAAGCTCATCCAGAGAAACAAACGGCGCTGCTATTTTTGAATGTGCAAAAGGCTTTTGATAACGTAAGCTGGCAATTTATGATAATGCAGTTACAAATGATGGATTTTGGTGAGGGGTTTATACATATGATCAAAACTATTTATAATGATCAATCAGCAAAGTAAATGGTGATATAACTGAAAAAGTGGTAATCACGAAGGGAACTGGGCAAGGGGGTCCATTATTGCCACTACTATTTATATTGACATTAGAGACCCGGAACAGAGAAATAAGACAGAGCAAAGAAATAAAAGGAATGAGAATCAAAAAGAAGAATATAAACTACAAGCATTTGCTGATGATTTAGTGTTTATTATGGAGGATCTGATAGAAACAGAGCTGAAACTAATTGAAACAATAGAGGAATATGGTGAACACATAACAGAAAAACAGAAAAGAGAAATAATGGGAAAATTGGATATACAACACAAGAGCCGAGGTGGCGCAGTGGTTAGAGTGCAGTACTGCAGGCCACTTCAGCTGACTGCTATCTGCAGTTCGGCTGTTCAAATCTTACCAGGCTCAAAGTTGACTCAGCCTTCCATCCTTCCGAGGTGGGTGAAATGAGGACCCAGACTGTGGGGGCGATATGCTGACTCTGTAAACCGCTTAGAGAGGGCTGAAAGCCCTACGAAGCGGTATATAAGTCTAACTGCTATTGCTATTGCTAACACTGGTGGGTTGCAGGCGGTACGCTCCAGTACGAGAGTATCAGTGCCTGCCTGGAGCACTGGGTACCATTTTGGTATGGTGCTCCGGAGAACCCACCTACCTGCCCTAGTTCCTTACCTGTATTTGAAGGAAACGCGCCATCTGTGCACACACGGGCAGTGTACAGTGCCTGCGCAATGCTCCGCTGAGTAGCTGGAGCACTGTGGAAGCGTCGCGGACCATTGCAGGAGTAAGGATGCATGTGTGCGCTGCACGTGTGCACGTGCTGTGCATGTGCGCGCACTGCCACATGTGTGCATGATGCACATGTGTACACACTGCGCATGTGCACACATGCTACACGCATTCATATGGTGACTGCCAGGCCCCATTGCACCATACTGGTTGCAACGGGATCCAGAATCCACCACTGATATACAGCTAGTGAAAAAAGTGAAATATCTAGTTATTCAATTGACATCAAGATGTGAAACAATAAAGGAGGATAATTATTATGTTGAGAAAACAAATAGAAGTAGACTTGGAAAGATTGGAGGAATCTGCAACTATCATTAATGGGAAGAATAGTTGTAATAAAGATGACCATATTACCAAGATTTTTATATCTATTGCAAACAATACCAATAAAGTTAAGAGAAAACGAATTCTGAAAATATTAATAAAATAGTGTGAAATACATTGGCGGGTGGGGGGGGAAGCAAGAATTAATATAACAATTTTACAAGATGTAAGTAAGTATCAGAGGTGGGTTTGGATTAACAAATCAGGAATTGTATTATCAAGCAGCAGCATTAACTTGGATGAAAGAATGAATTTTATTGAAAAACAAGATTATTGACTTTGGAGGGACACGATTTACAATTAGGTTGGCAGGCATTTTTGTGGCACGGTAAAAGTAAGGTACATGGCTATTTCCAGACACACTGTGTAAGGAATGGATTATTAATATCATGGAAAAAAGTAAAAGGAAAACACTACTTAGAAATACCAATGTGGCTTTCAACAATGGAAGCATTGACACACCCAAATATCAGTAGTACAAAGAATATTATTAGATACAAAGTTATTTTAACAGAAAAGGGGGAATTAAAACAAAAACAAGAGTTAGAAGAACAAGGGATTGATATAGATTGTTTTTCACAATTGCAAATGCAATCAAGATAGGAAAAAGACAAGCGGGAGTTTGGCTTTAATTAAGATAGCTCAGAGCTGGATAAGATACTCATTGGAACCAGTGGTGGGTTTCAAATTGTTTTAGAACTTCTTCTGTAGGTGTGGCCTCCTTTGTGGGAGTGGCTTGCCAGCCATGTGACTGGGGTGGGGGTGGCTTGCCAGCCATATGACCGGGTGGGAGTGACTTGCCAGCCATGTGACTGGGTGGGCGTAGCCAACTTGTAAAATGTGATGAAACTCACTTAACAACGCTCTTGCTTAGCAACCAAAATGTTGGCTCAGAAACTCTGGCATTTGAAGTGTGCAAGTCTTAAAGCTGTCAAGTTACAGGATCCTTGCACCCCTAACCCTTTAGAAAAAAAAAACAGAGGTGTTCAAATTTGACAGCTTTAAGACTTGTGGACTTCAACTCCCAAAATTCTTCCTCCAGTCATGTTGGTTCAGGAACTCTGGCATTGAAGCATGCAAGTCTTAAAGCTGTCAAGTTACAAGTCCCTTGCACTCCTAACCCTTTAGGAAAAAAAACCCCAGGGGTGTTCAAACTTGACAGCTTTAAGACTTCTGAACTTCAACTCCCAGAATTCCTCCTCTCTCTCTTCATCTTGATGATGTGCGGATGGACGGGGGGAGGGAGCTGGAACCGGTTTTAAACGGTACTGTAGATTTGTGGAACCTCTTCTATAGAAGAGGTTAGAACTGGCAGGAACCCACCCCTGATTGGAACAGAAGAAAGAATGATTAAGAGATTATACAGCTATCTATTAAGAATTAGATTAGAAGAAGAAGTGGTTAAGGATACAATGATAGCATGGGCAAAGAATTTTGGTTACACGATTGAGCTAGAACAATGGCAACAACTATGGGAAAGGAATTACAAATTAACTATGTCAACAGCATATAAAGAAAATTTATACAAAATGTTTTATAGATGGCACATGCCACCTGAAAAATTAGCAAAGATGCTTAAAAGTAAATCAGAGAAATGTTGGAAATGTCAACCTTGTACGGGCTCAGATTATCATATGCGGTGGACGTATGCAGAAGCAAGGAACTATTGGACTAAAATAAGAACACGATTAGAGAAAACGTTACAGCAAAATATAGAGTTTAGACCGGAGACATTATTATTGGGTATATTTCCAGATAAATATAATAAAGAAGACACCTATTTGATTATACATGTATTAAGGGCAGCAAGAATTGTATTTGCACAAAATTGGAAATTAGATAAGATGCCAACGGAAGAAGAGATAATAAAAAAAATTTAGACTGTGCAGAGATGAACAAATTAACTTTGAGAATAAAGGATAAAGAGGAATTGGTGTATTTCAAGACATGTGGAAGATTCTATGGCTGGTTAGAGAAAGAAATCTCGAAAAGAAAGTAAGACAGAGATATAGAACCTAGATGAAACACTATTAAATGAAAAAGGGGGGAAGAGGAGGAAAATAGAAAAGAATGTATTAACATACAAATATATGTTCAAGAATGAGACATAGATAAAAAAATAGTTAGGACATGATAGTGAAGAAAAGAGAATGGGAAATGATAAGTATAAAACTGTAATCGGGCTTGCAGGAATACCATCCCCAAAATACACCAGTTGTGAGATGAAAAGAGAAAACCGCAACAACAGAAAAGGAAAGGAAGAGAGGAGGAGAGGAGGAGAGAGGGAAAGAGAGGGAAGGAAGAAAGAGGAAAGGAAAGGAAGGTTGGAAGGGATAGAAAGAGAAGGCGAGAGGGTAGGAAGGGGAAGAGGAAAAGAGGAGTATAGGAGAGGCAATGGAAGAAGGAAAGGGAAAGGAGAGGAGGAAGGAAGGAAGTAGAGAAGGGAGGGAGGGAGAAAAGAAAGGAAAAGTAGAGTGGTGATAATACAAAATAGGTATATGGGATGGTAAGCAAAACAACCCAGAAGGTATATTTTAACCTTTCATATGGAAAATAATGTGTAAAAGTGGTAAATATAAATAAGAATAATAACTATGTGACTGTATACCTGTAATTGTATGTAAGATTAAAAATTTAAAAAAAAACTTTAAAAAAAGAAAGTCACAAATGGTGATCCCATCACCCCAGGACACAGCAGCCATCATACGTACATGCCAAGTGCCAGAATTTTGATCACATGACCATGGGGAATGCTGTGACAGTTATAAATGTGAGGACTGGCTGTAAGCCACTTTTTTCAGATTGTTACTAAACAAATGGTTGTAAGTCAGAGAGAGAGAGAGAGTTACAGATGAGAGATAGGTAGAGAGAGAGAGATGATAGAGAGAGAGCAAAAGAGAAAGAAAGAAAGAAAGAAAGAAAGAAAGAGAAAGAAAGAAAAGAGGGTAGGAGGGAGGGAGGGAGGGAAAGACAAGGTAATTGTGAATGTGTCATCAAACCTCTGCCAATTGTGAATGTGAATTTGTAAAATGTGAATGTTTAGGGTTTTCTGCCTAAGCAGGGGATTGGACTAGAAGACCTCCAAGGTCCCTTCCAACTATTCTATTCTATTCCATTCCATTCCATTCCATTCTATTTTAACTTCTGGTCCCAACTAGGGGGTCGACCATGGTTGATTACTTACTTTAATCTGTACTCAAATTGATCGATTGATTATATACTATCAAGCCATTTTCAACTGAGACCAATAACCCACCGGATTATCCATATATCAATATATTTTCTAATTATTAATGTATTCTGACTCCATTCCCTATACTGAGCAGGTGGTTGGGCAGGATGAACCCAGAAGCAAATTCTAAAATATTATGATTCCCTGGTTAACAACTGCATAGTTTTATGCTTTGGGCTTTTATAATCTGAAATAATTAGAACGTGAAAATAGATGTATTAAGATTAATCAACCTATTTTCAATCTGTAAATAATCCAACGCAGTAAAAGCATGGCGCTTAAAGCTGCTGATTGTTAATATTTAGCTGTCCAATCTGGGGATACTCTGAAAAACATAATAGGTGGGGAACTTTTAATATCTGAGTTTTTATTTAGAAGGGATGATTTTCCCCCCACTGTCTTTGAACTGACTTCAGTGTACATTGATTTTTCCAAAGATGCTGCGGTTTCCCCCTTTTCCCTCTCTCCTTTCCCAATGTTTTTGTTTTCTCCCAAGACAGACAACGAGGAATAAAGAGCACATGAGGATTTAGGCAGCCTGGTTGCCAAGCAAACCGTCTATCGTCCCTTTCTACCCCACCTAATCTGGTTTTCAGAAAGATGGAAAGAAAGAATTTTACAGCCAGGAGCAAGAGGCTGGAGAATGAAGGGGGGGGGACGGGGACAGAGAAGGCTGGCTTTGACTGCAAATAACCCCAGACAGACATAAAGTGTGGTCTTCAAAAGGGCAGCGAGAGGCTTATGCTGGCTCAGAAGTAAACTTATTCTGACTGCAAAAGCATTGTTTTTTTAAAAAAAAAAGCCGGGGAGAGCAGAAATTTGACAGGGTTTGTTAGCTGCAATTTATTTATTTAGCGTATGGCAAATACATGGACTTATACTAGTTCAAATGTTAATGTCCAGTCCATGCAGCCATTCAAGGATAAGGTAGTCTATGCAGGAGTGGGATTGAAAAGTTTTAGCAACCAGTTCTCTACCCGGTTGCTGGGTGGGCATGGCTATGGGGGCCTGGTTGGCTTCCTGCACCACAGCAAGTGAGGGGAGCATTTTCACCCTCCCCAGACTCCGGAGGCTTTCCTTGAGCCTCTGGGTGGGTGAAAACAGCCTCTCCCAGCTCTGGATGCCCATCAGAGGCCGGAAATAGACCTGTTTCTGGACTTCCGGTACTTCCAGCAAGCCCATTTTTTGCCGTCCTTAGGCCTTGGAGGCTGTCTTTGAATCTCCGGGAGGGTAAAAAGGGTTTTTCCCGGGCTTGGGAGGCTGGAAACAGGCCAGTTTTTGGACTTCCGATACTTTCAGTAGGCCCGTTTTTCACCCTTCTTAGGCTCCGGAGGCTTAAAAAGGACTTCCCTGGGCTCCAGACTGGAAAAAGGCCAGTTTCCTGACTTCCAGTACTTCTGGTAGGCCTGTTATTTGCCCTCCCAGAGCCTCCCTGTGTGCCCTGCACTTACCTGGCACCCAAAATGGGCCATGTGGAGGGGAGGCGTAGGCGGGGGTCAGCCAGTCCTTGCAACTACTGGTTCGGTGAACCAGATTAAAATTAACATCCAGTTTGCCCGAACTGGTCCGAATTGACTGAATCCCACCCCTGGGTCTATGTTGAACAAAATCAGACATTGGTCCAGTGTAAGCTCTTGATGGACATTTGGACACAATGTGGTGGATATTTTGTCGATGAGCACTACAGTCACATGAGGGGTAGAGACAAGTCCCCACTTAAACAATGAGTCCCGGCAGACTTGGGTGCGGATCCTGTTCAGAGTTAACCAAAGCTGGCGAGAAAGATCAAAATCTGGCACCTTTTGTGTCAAATCATCTACTTAACTGCCTGTATCTGGGCGTTCAGCAGCCCATTTTCCCCCAAATGTCATCACTCTGCTTAACAACTAATTTCCACAACACTGTCAAATAATTTACTATATTACTATTATTCTTCTCTTCCTTACTAGTATCTACCTCTTCCAACTTATTACAATAACCATGTTGCTTGTGTCTTTCAATTTATATTGTTTTTGTTTATTTCCTAATACGAATTGATCGCTTACTCGTAACCTTGACCATCACTAAGTGTTGTCTCTTTTTATGCTTGATGAATGTATTTTATTTTCCTTATGTACACGGAGAGCAAATACATCAAAGACAAATTCCTTGTGTGTCCAATCACACTTGGCCAATAAACTATTCTATTCTATTCTATTCTATTCTATTCTATTCTATTCTATTCTATTCTATTTGGCTTTCCACTATGTGTTGATGTCAAAGTTGTTAAGCAGCTGTTGAGCGACTGCCAGAGAGGGCTTCCTGCCAATTGATAAGATGAGGAAGATCAGCGTGCACAGCAGTGGTTGCAGGCGGTACGCCCCAGTATGGGCATACCGGAGTCTGCCCGGAGCACCGGGTACCGTTCCGGTTTGGTGCTCTGGAGGGCCCACCCGCCCATCTGCGCTCCTTACCTGACTTTAAAGTCTTCAGCGCTTCCACGCATGCGCAGGGCGTGTACAGTGCCTGCGTGATGCTCCGCTGAGCAGCTGGAGCGTCGCGGAGGCTCGCGGAGGCGCCGCTGGACAGTACAACGCATGCGTGCATCCATGTGGATGATGTTGGGCCCATTCCAACCGGTTCGGATACGGAACCCACCACTGGTGCACAGGAAGAAGTAGGTAACATGGAAAAATAGTACAAGTAGGAGCGCAATTGAGCCCCAAATTTTGGTTGCTGAGTGAGACATTCATTAAGGGATTTTCTTTGCCCCATTTCGCAACCTGTCTTGCCACTGTTGTTAAATGAATCACTGCAGTTGTTAATTTGGTAATATGGTTGTTAAGTGACTCCAGCTTCCCCATTGGTTTTGCTTGTCAGAAGATCACAAAAGGGGATTACATACCCCGGGACATTGCAACCCGTCATAAGTACGAACCAGTTGGCAAGCATCTGAATTTTCATCCTGTGATCATAGGGATGCTTCAACAGTTGTGAAAGACGGTCACAAGTCATTTTTTTTAGTGTCATTGTAACTTCAAACGATAATTAAATGAACTGTTATAAATCGAGGACTATTGGGTGAATAAACAACAATATACACAATGATGTTCCTGTACCAGTTTCCAAGCTGATGCCATTCAGATCTACACCAGCATAATGACAGGAGAGAGGCCAATTTTAGCCTAGCATGTCTGAATGGTGTCCACACAGGGAAAAGCTGGAATAATGGAAGATATTTTCCATGGATTTGAAAACACAGGTAGTTCTCGACTTACAACAGTTCATTTAGTGACCATTCAAAGTTACAGTGGCACTGAAAAAAGTGACTTATGATTTCACACTTACAACCATTGCAGCAATCCCCATGCTCACGTGATTTACATTCGGATGCTTGACAACTGACTCATATTTATGAGTTGCAGTGTCCCAGCGTCCTGTGATCCTCTCTTGCGACCTTCTGACGAGCCGGGTCAATGGGGAAACAAGATTCACTTAACAACCATGTTACTAATTTAACAACTGCAGTGATTCACTTAATAAATGTGGCAAGAAAAGTTGTAAAAAGGGGCAAAACTCACCTAACGAATTTCTCACTTAGGAACAAATTGTGGTCGTAAGTTGAGAACTATCTGCCTATAGTATAATTAGTGCTATAATATTATTGAGTCTAATCAATAGAGCTAGTTCTCAACAATTTGCTTAGTGACTGTTCAAAGTTACAAAGGCACTGAAAAAAATGACTTATTCACACATATGACGATCACCAATCACCAAGGAAAATGAGTTGCATAAATGCTGTCGGGCAACACACTTAAAAAAAAAAAAAAGGCACTGCTTTGTGCAATCTCAGCTCCGTCTGGACATTTTAATTCCTTCTGACACTCTGGTTTTTGGATCTCGGCATACCACTCAAGGTGAAATTGTCCCCCCCACCACCAAATTTTGTGTTTTCCCTGAAAAGTTGTGCCCTCTTGAGCTACAGAACCAAAGTTACAACATCACTGAAAAAAGTGACTTATGACCATTTATCAAACTTACAACCGTAGCATTCCTATGATCATGTGATCAAAATTCAGATGATTGGCAACGGGTTCCTTCTTATGACCGTTGCTATATCCCAAGGTCATGTGATCATCTTTTGCAAGCAAAATCAATGGGGAAGCCAGACTCACTTAACAACTACAGTATCTTAGTAACTTATCAACAGCAATGATTCACTTAACAACTGTGGGAAGAAAGGTCCTAAAATGGGGGAAAATTCATTTAACAAATGTTTCACTTAGCGACAGGAATTTGGGGCTCGATTGTCATAAATCAAGGACTACCTGTACAGTAAGGAATTTCCCAATGGACATCATTAATTTGGGCTGGATTGGACCCTTTTAAAAAAAAATTTAATTTATTTTTATACAGTATAAACAATCCATTTTCCATTAACCAGTCCATCATCTGGGTATACATATTTTGCGCCAATATTAAAATACAATCTTATTCATAATTTAATCTCATCTTAGTTTAATTTCCAATACCTTAAGTATCTAATATTATAATAACCCCATTGTAATTTTTTTTAATCTATCCTTGAAGGGCACTTTTTTTACTTTATTCAGAAATAAAAATCACCAAAATCATCCGAACCTTTTGCTATAATGAAAGGACCTTCTTAGTTTGCGAATCGCAAATAGGTATCCAAATTTGGACAGAAAGGGAACTGTATGGGACTAGATGGAAATATGAGGCTTACCTCTGCGGAAAATATGTTGGAATACGTTCAGAGAACATGCTAAATTCATAAACTCCCTCTTTTTATTTCAACTTTCCCTGAGAGGTCATATAATCATACCCAGTAATGTTGAGACAAGCCAGGCATGCTTTAACAAGGATTTTTGAAAAATGGATTCAGGGGATTCCTAGGAAGTGGGAATCTTAAAAAGCTTTTCAAATTTGGATTGGCGGTACGGTAAACCTGATTCATCCCAGCAAAGGGTGTGCCTTCCCTGATATTTGCTCACGCTCTTTGCTTTACTGTCTCTCCTTGAACGATCTTGAATTTCCTGAAATGGTTTAGGGAGAACTGACAAACCGGGTTCTCTGTCTATTGTCATGCCTGTGTGTTCAGGTGCGCCGATGAAATTATCTTGACCCAGAGACCTCCTTGGGGGGAAAAGGAACATCACATAAGCCACTGTGACTTTCAAGAGCCTCCGTAAATCCAGTAAACACAGATGGCAGATATAGATTGAATAAAGATATATAAAAAGGCAAAGGTAAAGGTTCCTCTCGCACATATGTGCTCGTTGTTCCCGACTTTAGGGGACGGTTCTCATCTCCGTTTCAAAGCCGAAGAGCCAGCACTGTCCGAAGACGTCTCCATGGTCATGTGGCTGGCATATCTTAATGCGAAGGCACACAGAACGCTGTTATCTTCCCACCAAAGTGGCTCCTATTTTTCTACTTGCATTTTTAGTTTGGTTTTTTTTTGTTGAATTTTTATTTTATACACATAAGCACATCAACAGAACATATAAACACATTAACAAAAATAACCACATAACTTAAAAACAACATAGGAACAATAAGTTCCATCGTATATCATACAGCAGTTCCGAATCAGTTTCTTTGCAGTTAGTGTTTTCCCTTCTGTACATTTCTATCTTGCGTTCATAATCTCGTTATTCATTATCCATTTTTATATACATTTCTTTATTTATTTATACTTAGCTACTTATGATCAAGTATTATTTACCTATATTGTGCTTTATATTTTTACTGTCATTTATTCTCTTACATACAAGTTATAGGTATATGTTCACATAGTTATTCTTTTTCTTTGCCATTCTTATATTATTATTATTCCATTTAAAAGGTTATAAGGTAAATTTGGAATGTATTGTTTACCATCCTTCACACCTGCTATGACACCATCTTATTTTCTCTTTCTTTTCTTTTCTCCCTCCCTTCCTTCTCTACTTCCTTCCTTCCTCCTCTCCCTCCCCTTCTTCCTTCCCTTCCCTTCCCTTTTGACGTGCTTTCGAACTGCTAGGTTGGCAGAAGCTGGGATAAATAACAGGACACACAGCACTATGGAGTGGAGCAAAGGTGGATTGCTATTGGCTTGGACTGGTTCGGTCAAACCGGTAATAACTTGGCAGCCTGGGCCGCTGGAACCAGCAGTGACCCATGCCTGCCACGCCCACAAACCAGTTCCCCTTCAGCAGCGCCATCTTGATTTTTGGTTCTGCGCATGTGCAGAACAATTTTCGCTGTAAAAATTTATTTTTTTCCTTTCGTAACATTTTGCGCATGCACAGACCTTTTTAGATGCGAATGCCCATTTGGCATGTGCACGAGCGAAGTGATCACGCACACGCAAAAATTTTTGATCGTGCAAAATTTTTGGATCGTGCAAAAATTTTTGCACGCGGAATGCCAGCAGTAACCCACCCTGGAACAGAGGGCAAAACAAATGACTACTACAGGTAGTCCTTACAGCCATTCGTTTAATGACCGTTCAAAGTTACAACAGCCCTGAAAAAAAGTGACTTATGACCATTTTTCACACTTATGAATTTTGCAGCATCCACACAGCATGCGATCAAACTTTGGTCGCTTGGCAACTGGCATGAACAATATTTATGATGGCTGCAGTGTCCTGTGTGGTCATGTGATCCCCTTTTGCGACCTTCTGACAAGAAATTCAATGGGGAAGCAAGATTCACTTAACAACCGTGTTATCAACTTAACATCTGCAATGATTCTCTTAACAACTGTGACAAGAAAGGTTATAAAATGAGAGAAAACTCACTTAACACAAAAATTGTTTTGTCATGACACCAACTGACCTCATGTAGTTCTTTAAACTATAATATGGTGTACTAGGTTTTTGGTGATATAAATATATTAAAATCCTTGACTTACAACCACAATTGGGCCACAGTTCTGTGGCTAAGCAAGGCAGTTGTTAAGTGAGGAGCACCTGATTTTATGACCTTTTTGCCATGGTTGTTAAGTGAATCACAGTAGTTGTTAAGCGACACACACAGTCACTAAGCAAATCCAGCTTCCCTCATTGAGTTTTTTTTTGTCAGAAATTGATTGGGAAGGACGCAAATGGTGATCATGTGACTCTTGGGCACTGCCGCCATCTTAAAGACATGCCAGTTGCCAAGCAACCAAATTCTGATCATGTGACCCATGGGGATGCTGCAACAGTCATAAGTGTGAGAACCGGTTGTAGGTTGCTTTTTTTCAGTGCTGTGATAACTGGTCACAATGAATAAGTTGGGGAACATCTGGATATGAAATCAGCCTTTACTGATTATAAACCATGATTTATTGCTTTTTCATTCAATAGATCCATGATAGCGAACCGATGGCACACGTGCCACAGGTGGCATGCGGAGCCATTTGTTAGGGCACGTGAGGCATTGCCCTGTCAGCTCCAGTGTGCATGCGTACGCTCTCCAGCTAACTTTGGCCTTCTTTTAAGGCTGTTTCTTTTAAGCGCGAAAAACATGCCTTACGGGCAAATTGGAAGTTCAGGAACGGACTTCCGGTTTGCTTGTAGGGCCGTTTTTTGCCCTCCAGAGCCTTCAAGAGGCTTCCCTAAAGGCTCCGGAGGGCAAAAACCGACCCTATGACCAAACCGGAAATTACGGTTCCCGAACTTCTGGGTAGTCTATAAAGCCATTTTTCGCCCTCCAGAGGCTTCAGGGAACGTCCTTAAGCCTCCAGAGGGCCTCTTGTGGGGTGTGGGGAGGCTCTCTCTCTCCAGGCTCCTAGAAAGCCTCTGGAGACTGGGGAGGGCGAAAAAAGCATGCCAAAAGCAAGGGGAGTAGTGCTGGGGAAGGTCTCACGCATAGCATTATGGGTGTGGGCACGCTTGTGCATGACCCCTCTGCTCTCTCCCCGCTTTTGGCACACAATCCAAAAACAGTTAGCCATCACTGCAATAGATCATGAATAAATAAGCCACTGCTTCATCTGACAATTAATCTTGGTTTATATGTGAAAATAACCTGTGTGTGCCATTGGTGGGTTCTGGATTCTATTGCAACCAGTATGGTTGCAACATGGCCTAGCGTCCATTACATGAATGCACGCATATGCGTCCTTACCTTTTGTGACGCCTCCGCGAACCTCTGCGACACTCCAGCTGCTCGGCGGAGCATTGTGCAGCACCATGCGCTCTGTGCACATGCGGGGAAGCGCCGAAGAGCTCAAATACAGGTAAGGAGCTCGGACGGGCAGGTGGGCCCTCCGGAGCACCATACCGGAATGGTACTCGGTGCTCCAGGCAGGCACCAGCATGCCCATACCGGGGCGTACCACCTGCAACCCACCACTGGTGTATGCCGAACATCTCATAAGTCTTCAGAATTGTTCAAGTTGTCCTCAACTTACGACAGTTCATTTAGTGACCGTTCGAAGTTATTTTTTGCACTGCAAAAAGCGACACAGCCATTTTTCATATATGTGACCACTGCAGCATCCCCTTGGTCACGTGATTTACATTCCGGCGTTTGACAACTGGTTCATATTTGTGACGGTTGCAGGGTCCCACATGATCCCCTTGAGTGACCTTTTGACAAGCAAAATCAATGAGGAAACCAGATTCACTTAACAACCGTGCGATTCACTTAACCACTGCAGTGATTCACTTAAGGACTGTGTCAAAAAAAAAGTGAGGCAAAACTCACTTAACAAACATTTCACTTAGCGACAGAAAATGTTGGGCTCAACTGAGGTCGTAAGTCGAGGACTAGCTCAATTTGAAGCCATCCCAAATTCTCTTAACTGGAAATTCGGGGTGGCTTCAGATACAAGTAGCTTAAGGGACTTGAATCCCGATGTTCTTGTGCTCTGTGAAAGCGAAATGAGAGTTTATAAAATGATCCTGAGAGAGAACGAGGGAGGGGCACTAGAATCCAGAAACAAAATTCTGAATTAACCCCAAAAGATACACAAAGAGATCCCGGAGAGGACTACAAGTACAGCGATGGCATGAAAAGGCTTGCCTTCTGCCACTCCTAAGGCAGGCCCAACAGATCCACCCCTTAGAATTGAGAATGATTGATAATTAACTTCGGTTAGCTAACACAGATTCTCACTGGAGCTCGGAGCTGTGTTATTCCCAGATTGATTTGCGTCAATCATTCCTTTGTGAAGTCAGTGGCGTGCTTAATTTTTCTTAGAAATGCGAACTTGCCCCCAGCGGTAGGAGCCTTTGAGGGGTGTGTGTGAGGGGATGGAGGGGGGGGGGTGGTCAATAGGAAATCCATGGAAGGATTGGATGTACTACTAGAACACGACAAATTTGCCATTTTAGTATGGAAATTTGTATGGAAATTTGAGTATGGAAAAGAACACGAGGCAGACCCAGAATAAGATGGAGAGACAATATCAGAGAGACACTACAACGGCATCAAATAACAGTGACTGAGGCCACCAGATATGGGGGGGAGGAGGAGGAGGAAGAGGAGGAGGAGGGGGAAGGAGGAGGAGGAGGAAGAGGGGGAGGAGGAGGAAGAGGAGGAGGGGAAGGAGGAGGGGGAGGAAGAGGGGGAGGAAGAGGAGGGAGAAGGAGGAGGAGGAAGAGGGGAGGAGGAAGAGGGGGAAGGAGGAGGAGGAAGAGGGGGAAAAGGAGGAGGAGGAGGTGGAAGGAGGAGGAGGAAGAGGGGAGGAGGAGGAGGGGAAGGAGGAGGAGGAAGAGGGGAGGAGGAGGAGGGGAAGGAGGAGGAGGAAGAGGGGGGAATGGGAGAAGGAAGAGGGGGAAGGAGGAGGGGGAGGAAGAGGGGGAGGAAGAGGAGGAAGAGGAGGGGGAAGGAGGAGGAGGAAAGGGGGGAAGGAGGAAGAGGGGGGAAGGAGGAGGAGGAAGAGGGGGAAAAGGAGGAGGAGGAGGGGGAAGGAGGAGGAGGAAGAGGGGGAGGAGGAGGGGGGAGGAGGAGGAGGGAGGAGGAAGAGGAGGGGGGAGGAGGAGGAGGGGGAGGAAGAGGAGGAGGAGGAGGAGGAGGAGGAATAGAAATTTGATTCCTGAGTTTGTCTCCCTAACAGTTACTTAGCTTTGTCTAACCTGGTAACTTCCAGAAAGTTCTTCTAGATTAGGAACTCTTGTTATTTCCAATCGACAGAACCAAACGCAGATGTGGCTGGGCAATATGGGATTCGTAGTCCAATGCCTGGTTTCCAGAAAGCTGCATTACACTTTATTACAGTATAACTGAATGGCAATAAGACTATTTCTTTTGGGTTTTTTTTTTTTTTAGTTTTAATTTAAAAAAATTATTTCTCTCTCCTGAGAGGAGAGGATTCAGGATTCTGTAGTCACACCTGTCCCGCCATAAGCTACAAATACTCCTCGGCTTATGATCAGTCACTAAGTGGCCATTTGAAGTTACGATGGACCTCTTCGGGGCTATTTACAATTTAGTTCTAAAGTTCCAATAGCAAGTTTCCCTCGTATTCGTGTGAATATATTTTGTACACTCAGCAAAAAGTCCTTATTTATGGCTTTTTGTAGCATAGCACAGTCACAAGATGGCATTTTATGATGTTTTTGGCAAAAAACATCATTTACTTCCAGTTTTGGGCAAAACTAGCCTATGTTTTTTTTTTTACAACTGTAAACATAAATGATTTACACACACACACACACATACACACACACCATAAAAGCAGGCTGGTCACATGACAAGCCACTTTTCGACCCATCATGGCTGGCTCCATTATGGTCACAAGTTGAGGACCTACCTCTATGTAGCCAGCCAGCTACATTGTAAGAAAACAATCTGAAGCTTTAATGGCACAGTGGTTAGAGTGCAGTATTGCAAATAAACTCTGCCCGCTCCCACAAGTTCAATCCCGACCGGGTCAAGGTTGACTCAGCCTTCCATCCTTCCGAGGTTGGTAAAATGAGGACGCAGATGGTTGGGGGCAATAGGCTGACTCTGTAAACCGATTAGAAAGGGCTGTAAAAGCACTGTGAAGACACATATTAGTCCTATTGCTATTTCATGGTTTTCCTTTGAAGTGCCATTAAGGTATCCCAAGGGGTCGGAGCCCTATCTCCCTCCATCAGCAGGATTACATGGAGGACCACAGGTAAAAAGCATCCTTAGAAGAGAGCTACTGGCAGTTGAAGGTAGCAAACCAGATACTTCAAGGGGGTATCTCCAGGGCATGGAGACCTTGAGGGTTTCTGGGAGACAGAGATTGAAATCAGCTATCTGTCCTACAGCCTCACGTGCAAATTGCATGCCACTCTTTAACTAAAGCAATTTATTGTACCCTATTGTTTGGTTCCAGGTTACAGCATAAAAATAATCTCCTTTGGAAGGTTTTTTTTTTAAAATGAATGTATTGATTAGATTTGTTATCCTGCCTTTGTTACTTTATAAGTAACTCAATGAGACAAACATACATAAATAATTCTCCTTCCTTCTCCTATTTTCTCAACAACAACTTTGTTTTAGATATGTTAACTCAAAGGACCATCACTTATTATCAATGTGTCTGCAACTGCAAATATTTATTTTTATTTCCCTTCTGTATTTTTTATATATAATTCAAGGTGGCAAACCAAAGTAATATTTCTTCTTCTTCCCATTTTCAAAAACAACCGCCATCCTGTGAAGTGGGTTGGGTTTGAGAAACAGTGACTGGCCCAAAGTCACCTAGATGGCTTTCATGCCTAAGGCAAGTCTAGAACGCACCGTCTATTAGTCTAGTGGTAGTTTAATCATTAAATCAAAATATGCTCTACAAAATATAAACAGTATATATACAACAGTAGTGCTATTTAGCCGGTTCTATCCGGTTCGTGCGAACTGGTAGCAGTGGAAATCGGAGCAGGGGTGAAATTCAGCAGGTTCTGAGAACCAGTAGCGGAAATTTTTAGTAGTTCAGAGAACTGGCAAATAGCAGTAATTCCGGCATTAACCCACCCATGATTGGGACCCTTGCTCTACGGATAATTGAGCTGGGCCAGAGAACAGAAGCTTCAATATCAATCATTAGCTGTTCAATACAGGGACGTGCAGTCAGGGGAGGCAGAGCCTCACCACTGTCATCATGAAAAGAAAAGAAAAATGTAAAGGGAAAAAGGCAAGAGCTGAGGTCAGGCTGAGCTAGTTGCTGCCAGAGTCACCATGGAGGACTTTGCTTAGTGCTTAACTGTTTAAAAAAAGCCTCTAAAAAAGCATCATCCACGGTGACTCTGGCAGCAACTAGCCCTGCCTGACCTCAGCTCTTGCCTTTTTCCTTTTACATTTTTTTTCTTTTCATGATGACAGGCAGGAGCAGAGATGAAATCCTCTCTGAAACAGCTGGAAAAGGTAAGTGTGGGTCGGAGGGAGGGGGGAAATTTAAACTTCATCCACCTGGTGCAGGTGTGTGTGTGTGTGTTTGAGAGAGGGGGGAGGGAGGGAGAGAGGGAGGAAGGAGGGGAAGGGAGAAGA
Organism: Thamnophis sirtalis; assembly: GCF_051295495.1. Taxonomy (NCBI): domain Eukaryota; kingdom Metazoa; phylum Chordata; class Lepidosauria; order Squamata; family Natricidae; genus Thamnophis; species Thamnophis sirtalis. The sequence continues at coordinate 11,994,530 of NW_028261385.1, read as the reverse complement.
AAAAGAAAAAGAAAGAAGGAAACTTATTTAGCAAAGGAAAAAAAACAAATGCTGTCACTTTAAATCGGAACTGAGCATGCCTGGCTGTGGAATTCTGGGAGTTAAAGTCCACAAGTCTAAAAAAAATTGCTGCCTCACCAGCCATAAACCTCACCGCACGTCACTGGTTCAATACAAGGAGAAGGGGAATGTGTAAAATAAGGAAATGAATACCCTTAGCTTCTGTAAGTTGCATTACAGCTGCCCATAGCTTGTAGTTCAGTTTGTTATGATACAGCATCACACACTCCCATGAACAGAGACCAGCTGAGCGCGCACACTGCAAAATTCTATGGTTTGTTCAACCATGATTCGCTAAATAAATCATGATTCATAACATCACATTAAAGCATAAAACAGAGCTTCCGGGCCACAATGGTTGGATTCACACTAAGTGACGCCAAACTAAAAAAGGCAGGTTATGGTTAGTCCATGTCAAGGGGGGGAAAAAATCAATTCCTGGCATTCTAATGAAATTGTGTGGTTTCTATAATGCAACTAAAGGCAATTAAAAAGTACACGTTTAATGAATCAGAAGAAGTAAAATTAATGCAGATCTATTTACTGTACGGTTTCCGAGATTTTTAGAATGGAAAAGTGAGAGTGCTGTAGAACAGTGTTTTTCAACCACTGTGCCGCGGCACACTAGTGTGCCGTGACATAGTGTAAGGTGTGCCGTTGGAGAATTACTTTATATATAGTCAATATAGGCACAGTTAATTTTTTTTTAACATTTTCTAATGGTGGTGTGCCTCATGATTTTTTTCATGAAAAAAGTGTGCCTTTGCACAAAAAAGGTTGAAAAACACTGCTGTAGAAGTAGAAAGTTTATTGTTAGGGGAACAATGACAAAATGACAAATTCATAGCAAACACCGCCATCCTGTGGCAGATTGTTAATTGACTCATGTCTGAAAAAAAAAAAATATTTGCAATAATTAAGGTGACCAGATTTTCAGATTGGTAAAGAGGAACACCTTTGACCCGGGGGGGGGGGGGGGGGGGCTTGATTAAAAAATTTATACGGAGCAACAAAAATTTTCATACAACGCAAAAATAGCATTGTAATTTTTTTTTCTTTCAACATAAGTACAATTTACAAATATAAATTGTAACTGTTGCCAAACATCAAAATTTTGATCACGTGACCATGAGGATGCTGCAATGGTCGCTAAATGTGAAAATGGTCGCTAAGTGTGAAAAATGGTCATCAGTCACTTTTTTCAATGCCGTCGTAACTTTGGTCACTATACCACCTTTCTTGCCACAGTTCTTAAGTGAATAACTGCAGCTGATAAGTTAGTAACGTAAGTGAATCTGGTTTCCCCATTTGACTTTGTCAAAAGGTGATTATATAATGGCAAGTATACAAATATACTTTGTTTATTTCAAGGTTCAGTGGCTAAGACGTAGTTTGGCGGTTTGAATCTCTAGTGCCACAGAATTGAGTGAGCTCCCGTTATTTGTCCCAGCTTCTGCCAACCTAGCAGTTCAAAAGCATGTAAAATGCAAGCAGAAAAAACCTTTGGTGGGAAGGTAACAGCATTCCATGCGCCTTCTGCATTTAGTCATGCCGGCCACATGAATACAGAGACGTCTTCAGATAATGCTGACTTTTCAGCTTTGAAACTGTTGACGAAAGAAATGTCCTTCTGGGTTCGGCTCCAAGTGGGGAAAAAGACACTGAAGACATGGAGGCTGCTTGGAAAGATGGTGTATTGGTGGACAGGACCACATGGCTTGAGCCCTGAACAGAAAAGGTGATCACATGCTTTAATGTTGGTGGAGAAGAAGAGAAGGGAAAGAAAGAAGGGCTGAGATGCTGAAAGTCCCTGGTTTTATGCCCTCTCTGGCCTTTGATCTTGAGCTTGTATTCTGATTGGTGGACAGACTCTCATGGGGCCATGCAGGGACAACTCTCTAGGCTGCGTTTTGAATCCAGGTTTGGTTGAGTTCTCAGATGCCATGTGGTCAGTTGAGTAAAGGGCCAATATTACCATGCCTTAATCCCATCGCCCTGGAGCTGAAGTAGAGGTCTTTATTATGTAAAGGGACTAGCTTGGCCTTCTTAATGGCCCATTGTCAAAGAGATTGGGGGGGGGAGGCAGGAAGCTGCAGGAAGTTTCTCTTTAAAACGTTTCTCCCTTTCACATCCAGGGAAATAGAATATTCTGCCTTTTCAACATTTCCTAGGATATTTCATTTCTCTGGGAGAGGGCTGGATGATAACTTTCCACACTGTGATGACTATCATCCCCTAGAGTCAGGAACGACTAGCACACGTGTGCAAGGGGAATCTTTATCTTACCTATACAAATATATTTCTGTTGCACTTTCAAGGCACTTAATTGAAGGAACAAATCATAGTTGAGTAAAGTGCATATACTTTCCTACCAATGTGGCCAGATTCAGTATTACCTGGATTATATATCAGTTTTATCCTATTATTTTAAAAACCTTTTTACTATTTAATTTTAAAAAAAGCTTCCAGAGAACTTTTAGACTGGATCCAAATAGTAGAATGTACAATAATTTACTTTGCATAAAAAGTGGCATGCAATGGCGTTGTGTAACAGCAGACATGTGAGATGGTTGGATTCATTAACTGGCCTTCTACAGTTTAGTGAGTCATATTCTGAGTTAGAGTTAGCTGGGGAATTCTGGGAGTTGAAGTCCACAAGTGTTAAATTCACCCAGGTTGAGAAACACTCCTCTACATCAATACAGGTAATCCTCAATTTAAAACAGCCCATTTTAATGACCATTCGAAGTTACAACAGCACTCAAAAAGGTCAAATATGCCCATTTTCCACACTTATCACCATTGCAGTATCCCCATGCTCATGTGATCAAAATTCAGCTGCTTGGCAAAAGATTCATACTTACGACGGTTGCAGTGTCCTGGGGTCATGAAATCACCGCCAGCGACTCTCTGACAAGCAAAGTCAATGGAGTCACTTAGCAACCATGTTGCTCACTGAACAGCTGCCCCGATTCACTTAACAACTGGGGCAAGCAAGGTTGCAACATGGAGTAAAACTCACTTAACAACTGTTTCACAGTAGCAGAAATTAGGGGGTCAATGTAGTTCAGGACTACTTGTGTTCTGATTTTTCTAACAGTTTTCCTGATTTCATTATAGCTTAATTTTTTCTTTAGAAACTGTACTGCAAGGGACGTTCATCAGAGAACAGCAAACAATGATCAATTCAGTATCAATGCAACAACTTCCGCCATTGATATGCATTCCCATAAAGAAGCTACACGACCCCTGGAAATCTTCTTCGCTTCATTCTTGAAAAGGGAATTTCTCGACGGTCCCTTCCTAGTCCGCTTCGGCGGAGTAATGACGTCAGCTCGGGGAGACTCGGAAGTGACGCATACGCCACCCAGAATCCTCTGCCCTTCCTTTTTCCCGGCGGTGGTGGCCGTCTTAAGGTGAGTATTACAGCTCTGCGCCGGGCCTTCGGTTTTATCCGTGGTCGTGGCGCGCCATCCACTTATGAGCCCCTCTGAAACCGGCCCGTACCGAGAAGGGAGGGCTCAAGATGGACGACCCTTGCGGTATTTCCACGTTTTGGGAACGGGGAAGAGGGAAAGTGGACGAATGGAAACGGGAATGGGGGGGAATGTTGTGAACAAGTGCCCCGGATGTAAGTCGATGGAAGAAACCATTCCGTTTTGGATAAAAGGGAGGGTGGCATTTCTGCATATCATTTTTCGTCCCGCGGAGGAATAATTTTGCAGCCGTCGAGAGGGTGGGATGCAGGCGTAGCTTCTGTTTGCGTTGCCCCAAAGGCAATGGACGTTGACGTTGGCATCCCTAGGGTGAAGCTAGGGTTCTCCACGTGTTGTTGAGTTGCAACTCCTAGTAGGGCTCATCCTGGAGTTGGCTGTCTGGAAGCTCCTGAAAATTGCAATTTAGGAAGGGAGGAGAGGATGCTGTCATTGTATCATCCTTTTCCCATAGAAAAGGGTTAAAGATGCATAAATGCAATCTTGAGGTTACACGAGTCGTTGCTTTTATTGATTCTAAGAATTTGGGCCTTTTAAAGTTTCTCATGTGATGATTTGCGGGGCTGAGAGGTTATAGATGCCACGGTCCTAAATTGGAAAGAATAAATTTCAAGGAAATCTGGGTGAGAAGAAAATACTAGTTCAACACTCTTTTTTTGGGGAATTGGTACCTTTTGCAATGCAGATCTCTCCGATATTGAACAGATTTCCTAAGTAGAAAAGACTGGTTTGTGGAGGAAAGAGGGAATGTAAACATTTTGGGCTGTAATGTATGTATACAGTATGTTAAATCTGAGCTAATCAAACACAGATGGGGTCTTTGTATAACAGACCACAGAGAGTTAAACTGTATTATAATGAGTGTACTAGGTTGGGTCACAAAAATGCTAAGACAATGCTGGGTTTCCCCAATCATAATTTAGCCTGACATTGACTCTGGGTACTGTAGTTTTTACCTTGGCTGACCTCAAAAGGTTAAGCAGGAATGGACTTAATACTCAAATAGGAGGCTTCAAATAAATAGCAAGACTGATTAATTTTTTTATTAAGTACCAAAGAAAAAACTTTGAAGATATTGGCAAAAAAAACCTGCCTCTTTCAAGGAAATTATATAGACGGATCCATCCAATCACCAGAATCCAAGTTCAGTTTTGCACATTCCACTTTCCCTAGTAGAATGTGCCAATCAAGCTGTCTTATAATTTTAATTCTATTTTGTGTTGGCTTGACATTTAAAATAGGAACAGAAAAATAGAAACTATTTACCATAAATAGAAACTATTTACCATTGTTATAATAACCCGTCAGTGTAACATTTTAATTCATGGCATTTAATTAAAACCTCCTGGTTCTAGGATAATCCAATCGCGATATAACAAGGATGAAATTTTACAGTTTTGCAATTCTTGTATAAATCTTACAATTTTATATGTGATTCGTTAAGGGGAAAGGGGCACCCTTAATAGGGTGTTCTTTAGGGTGAAACCCGAAGCTGCGGTGATGACTCTCTTAGGACACCTTTGGATGTAAATAATGAAAATACTATCAATTCTGAGCAGCTTTTTTTCTAGCAGCATAGGAAGGCATACATCAGTTACTATTTCAAGTCTGAAACACATTGTTTTGTTTCCAAATTTTGCCTAGGTGAGCTTTGAAAATGGTCCGCTACTCACTCGACCCAGAGAACCCCACAAAATGTAAGTAACTTTCTCAAGAGTTTATTTCACAGGTTTCGGTCCCAGGATCAAAAAAAAAAAAGTTTTAACTTTTGCTTGTTTTCTTCTTGTAGCATGCAAGTCCAGGGGTTCCAACCTCCGGGTCCATTTCAAGGTGAGTAATTTGGGTCTTGCCTCTGGCAATATGAGGAATGGGTAGAAGTGTAAACAGGTAGTCCTCAACTTGGAACAATTTGTTTAGTTTGCTCAAAGATAAAATGGCACTGAAAAAAAGTGACTTATCACCTTTTCTCATGCTTACAACCATTGCAGCCATGGTCATAATTTAGATGCTTGCCAACTAACGATGGTTTACGATGGTTGCAGTCTTCTAGGACCATGTGATCATTTTTGCAACCTTCTCACAAGCAAAGTCCATGAGGTCAATTGTGCTACTAACAGTGGCACTGAAAACAGTAACTGATGACCTTTTCTTCATACTTAACAATTACTGCAGCATCCCCATGGTCATAATTTGGACGCTTGGCCAACTGGCTTATATTGATGACGGTTACAAGTCTCCCAGGATCGAGTGATCATGTTTTTTTAAGCTTCTAGCACAGGGGTGTCCAAACTTGGGAACTTTAAGACTTGTGAACTTTAACTCCTAGAATTCCCCTTGCTGGTTGGGGAATTCTGGGAGTTGAAGTCCACAAGTCTTAAAAGTTCCCAAATTTGGATACCCCCTGTTCTAGCAAGCAAAGCCACTAGGGAAAGCAGAATGACACTTAACTATGTTACTAACTCAAGACTTCATTGATTCTTTTAACAACTGTGGCAAGAAAGATTGTATAATGGCGGCCCCAAACTCACTTAGTGGCTGTCTCGCTTAGCAACAGAAACATTGGGCTCGATTGATTGTAAATTGAGAACTACCTGTATTTTAATAGGGAGTTCATTGCCTTAGATCAGTGGGTCTCAACCTTCCTAATGCCACGACCCTTTAATACAGTTCCTCATGTTGTGACCCCCAACCATAAAATTATTTTATGTTTTCCATATTTTTTTGAAAATATGTGTTTTCCGATGGTCTTAGGCGACCCCTGTGAAAGGGGTATTCAACCCCCAAAGGGGTCCCGACCCCCAGGGTGAGAACCACTGCCTTAGATTGTGTTCAGTCTCAGGAGTAGTAACTTTCTAATTCCATTCTCATTTGCCAGAAGGCACTATATGCTCCCTGTCCGTAGAGACTTCACTAATTAGCAGTTCTGGTTTTTGTTCCCCAGAGATCTCATGGGTGGGGAAGCTCCATAATACTAGTAGTCCTCTACTTATGACCACAGTTGAGCCCAACATTTTTGTTGGTTAAATGAAACATTTGTTAAGTGAGCTTTGCCCCATTTTACGACCTTTCTTGCCACAGTTGCTAAGTGAATCATTGCAATTGTTAAGTTAGTCGCATGGTTGTTAAGTGAATCTGGCTTCCCCCTTGACTTTGCTTGTCAGAAGATCACAAAAAGTGAACACATGACCCTGGGGACGCTGCAACTGTCATAAATATGAGTCGGTTGCTAAGCATCCGTATTTTGGTTACATGACGATAGTGAAAAATAGTCATAAGTGAAAAACTGTCATAAGTCACTGTTTAGTGCTGTTGTAACTTTGAATGGTTACTAAATGAACTGTTATAAGTCGAGGACTTCCTGTGGATGCATCCCCCTCCCTTTTTTTTCCATTGCTTTTCTCACACTTTCCTTATATCTTTCATGATTATTGTTTTGGGGGCAAAATAATTGGGGTAGTGCTTAAGGCACTGGCCTAGAAACCAGGAGATTGTGAGTTCTAGTTTCACCTTAGGTATGAAAGCCACAGTGCTGTTGTTAGAGGGGAAAAAGAAGAGGAGGGTTAATGTATGTTTGCTGCCTTCAGTTATTTTTAAGGTATTAAAAGTGAGATCAAATTCTAATAAAATAAAACTTCTTGCTTGTCTTAATATGATACTTCCTTCATTGATTTTCCCACGGTAAGGCAGCCAGTTAAGAATGATTCTTGGATTGCCTGTTTGAAATTCTTGGGATCAACTAATATGGAGCATGATTGTTTATTTTGAGGAGCAGAGGGGAACATATGTCGTAACTGCAGTGATGACCATCTTAGGACACCTTTGGATTTGTCATGAAAACAATTGAACTGGATCTGAGCAGTTGCTTCTTAACAAAATTGTTTTGCACTTTCTCTACAACAGTGTTTCTCAACCTTGGCCACTTGAAGATGTCCGGACTTCAACTCCCAGAATTCCCCAGCCAGCATTTGCTGGCGGGAATTCTGGGAGTTGAAGTCCGGACATCTTCAAGTGGCCAAGGTTGAGAAACACTGCTCTACAATATCATTTAAGGGGACTTTAAGGTTATAAACTTCACCCATATGACAACAACCACTTGATCAGCTTCCTTTGGGGTTACCAGACCCACTGACAAAAGCATGTTTTGGGGGCTTTTCAGAAAAGTTTTTAAAAGGGTGGAGCCCAACTGTACTTCAGCAAGAAGGATAACTCCATACAGAAGGGGCCACCACTGAGAAGCCTCACAATCCTACCAGATGTACATCCCTAATCGATGGGACGCATAAAATACCCTGCTTTCCCATTCTGGTGGGTTGGGTCAATGTAATAATTGTAGTGCGATCCCAGGGCTTTAAAAGTGATAAAGAGCCGAGGTGGCGCAATGGTTAAATGCAGCACTGCAGGCTACTTCAGCTGACTACAGTTCTGCAGTTCAGCTGTTCAAATCTCACCGGCTCAGGGTTAACTCAGCCTTCCATCCTTCCGAGGTGGGTAAAATGAGGACCCTGGATTGTTGTTGGGGGCAATATGCTGACTCTGTAAACCGCTTAGAGAGGGCTGAAAGCCCTATGAAGCGGTATATAAGTCTAACTGCTATTGCTATCAGCACCTTGAATTGTTCCATTTTCTTTAGAACACGCGTGAGACTGCCCAAGCTATCAAGGGGATGCACATCCGGAAGGCCACCAAATATTTAAAGGACGTGACTCTGAAGAAGCAGTGCGTTCCATTCCGGCGTTACAACGGGGGTGTTGGCAGGTGTGCACAGGTATGACTCTGAAACAGCTTAGGTGTGTGTGCGCAGATCTGTGCGAATAATATAGATTTCAGGAAAAATTCTTAACGAACAATTATTTCAGGTGTAGAGAGGAGAATAGCAATAAATGACACTAAATTTTTCGTATCTTGTTGGAGTTTTGAGTTTAGCGATTGGAGTTTTGATGTGTCCCCAAAGTTGCTTTTGTGGTAGGAAATAGAGGGTATTTCTTTAGCGCAGGGTTTTCCCAACCTTGGCGATTTCTAAGATACAAGACTTCAATTATGCTGGCTGGTGGATTCTGGGAATTGAAGTTCCTGCATCTTAAAAGTTGCAAGGTTGGGAAACCCTGATTTAGTGCATGTGATAAAACATATCTCTGGATTGCATTGTCCTTTGTTTTTGCAGGCTTTCATTGTTTATATCTGGATTCCTGAGCTGGAAAGATAAAGGCAGATATATTATTTGGATTTTATATAAAACCTTGGTAAAATTTAAGTACTGTGTTTTTTGGTCTATAAGACCCCCACCATTTGGTTTCGATCGCCGCCACCTATGGCTGTCTCTGTGTGCCCCATTTTTGACCTTTGCATGCCCCAGAGCCGAGGTGGCTCAGTGGTTAGAGTGCAGTACTGTAGGCCACTTCAGCTGACTGTTATCTGCAGTTCAGCGGTTCTAATCTCACCGGCTCAAGGTTGACTCAGCCTTCCATCCTTCCGAGGTGGGTAAAATGAGGACCCAGACTGTGGGGGCGATATGCTGAAATTGCTATTTTCAGCATGTTCCAGATGGCGGCAATCCCCACAGCCTGGAACAGCTGATTGTTGGTATTCCGGGATGCTGATCCAACCGCCCATCAGCTGCTCGCACTAAATCGGACTGTGCTGAAGCTGACCAGGCTGTTTGCTGCAAGGAGGCAAATTGCTGAGAGGCAGAGGCAGATTTTCTTTTATTGTTTTCCTCCCCAAAAGCTAGGTGCATCTTATGATCCAGAGGGTCTTATAGTGCAAAAAAATACGGTAGATTCTCAAGTTGTTTGGATGTCATGTATTTTAGAATCTTTTCTGTGTTCCCGCACTCATTTTTAGGGTTGCTGTGATGACTTTCTTAGGACACCTTTGGATTAACCATGAAAATAACCTTGATTCTGAGCAACCTGTAAAAGCTGAAAGCTTGAGAACGTCTTTATTGACAGGGAAACTGACGTTACTTTTCTCCTCTTGCAGGCCAAGCAGTGGGGTTGGACCCAGGGCCGTTGGCCAAAAAAGAGTGCCGAGTTCCTCCTGCACATGCTCAAAAATGCAGAGAGCAATGCTGAGCTGAAGGTAAAACATTAAATGCTGGATTTCGTGTAGTGTTAACTATATCAGAGGCCCCTCGACCTTTGGGGCACCAGGGACCCAATTCAGTGGGGAGAATTTTTTCCCGTGGTTTCTCATGCTGCCTGCATCGCACGGATGGGAGCTTTGTTTGTGTGGCCCAGTTTCTGGCATTCCATGGACCGGGGATTTGGAACCTCTGAACTATATTGTGGCGTTTGCTACTCCCAAGTTTATTTTTGTAGAGATAAAGATACTTTTACAGGTTATGAAAAGAAAGCAGCGAAAGGAAAGCAAGATCTGAGCCAAAAAGGCGCGAACATATCAAATGTTTGCCCAGCACCCTCCCTTCCCCCAAATCACCCCAACCCAATGACCAATCTGCAACTCCTTAATCTTCAAAAAGCTTCATTCAGTTGATATGCAGAGATGGTTGACCTTCACCAAGCCCAAACATGGGGCCATCGGCCTGCGCAGAAGATCTTCTGGTGGGAACCAAACTCCCTCCTGATAATTCCTTCAGCACCATAAATTCCTCATCCCAAATACCTCAAACCCTCCCTGTTTGGCAGCCGAAAGCAAGCAAAATAGAGGCTGACACAAGTATAGCTTAATATTTCTGTGTGCATTGAGTTTCTAGCAAATGTTCTGAGTTCTAATGGAAATCCCCTCCGTTTTGCATTCATTGGGGAATGGTTAGCAAGGAAGAACAATGTTATATGGGCAGTCCTTGACTTATGACCACAATTGAGGCCCAAAGTTGTTTTTAAGTGAGACATTTGTTAAGTGGGCTTTGCCCCATTTTACAACCATACATGCCTCAGCTGTTAAGTGAATCACTACAGTTACGTTAGTAACCCACCCGGTTGTTAAGTGAATCTGGCTTCCCCCTTGACTTGGCTTGTCAGAAGGTCGCCAACGGTGATCACAGGACACCACGACCGTCATAAATTTCAACCCGTTGCTAAGCATCCGATTTTTGCTCTCAACGATCATCGGGATGCTGTAAAGGTAAGCGTGAAAAATGACTCACTTTTTTCAGTGTTGTAACTTTCAACAGTCACTAATTGAACTGTTGTAACCATCCTTGGATCCAGCCATTTTAAACAACTATCGTCCTGTCTCCAACCTCCCCTTTATTGGGAAGGTTGTTGAGAAGGTGGTGGCCTTTCAGCTTCAACGGGCCTTGGAGGAAGCTAGTTATCTTGACCCCTTCCAGTCCGGCTTCAGACCTGGTTACAGCACAGAAACCGCTTTGGTCGCATTGACCGATGATCTCTGGAGGGCCAGAGATGGAGGCCATGCGTCCATCCTGGTTCTCCTTGACCTCTCAGCGGCTTTCGATACCATCGACCATGGTATCCTTCTGCGACGACTGCGGGAGGTGGGGGTGGGAGGCACTGTTTTGCAGTGGTTCTCCTCTTACCTCTCGGACAGGTCGGTGTTGGTCGGGGGGCAGAGATCGTCCCTGAGGCCCCTAACATATGGGGTGCCGCAGGGCTCGGTCTTATCCCCCCTACTATTTAACATATACATGAAACCGCTGGGCGAGATCATTCGGAGGCACGGGATAAAATACCACCAATACGCGGACGATACACAATTGTATCTGTCCGCCCCGTGCCAACTCAATGAAGCGGTGGACGTGATGAGCCGGGGCCTTGAGGCCGTTAAGAGCTGGATGAGCGCTAACAAACTGGTACTCAACCCGAACAAGACCGAGTGGCTGTTGTGCTTTCCTCCCAATAATTTGGCCGACATTCCAACACTCAGGCTGGGGGGGTCAAATTTTATACCCCTCAGACAGGGTCCATAACTTAGGAGTGCTCCTGGATCCACAGCTGACTCGACCATCAGCTGTCGGCTGTGACCAGGGGGGCATTTGCCCAGGTTCGCCTGGTCCGCCAGTTACGGCCCTACCTGAACCGGGAGGCACTCGCAACAGTCACTCGAGCCCTTGTGATCTCTAGGCTGGAATACTGCAATGGGCTCTACATGGGGTTGCCCTTGAAGAGCATCCGGCGACTGCAGTTAGTCCAGAATGCGGCCGCGCGAGTGATAGTGGGCGCACCGCAGTTCGCCCACATTACACCCATCCTCCGCGAGCTGCACTGGCTACCTGTTGGTCTCCGGGTGCGCTTCAGGGTGCTGATGACCACCTTTAAAGCACTCCATGGTAGTGGATCTGGATACTTGAGAGACCGCCTTCTACCGATCACCTCCCTCCGACCGATTAGATCACACAGGCTGGGCCTCCTCCGGATTCCATCCGCCAGTCAATGTCGACTGGCGACTACACGGAGGAGAGCCTTTTCTGTTGCAGCTCCGACCCTGTGGAACGATCTCCCTGTTGAGATTCGTACCCTCACCACCATCCAGACCTTCCGCACAGCCCTCAAGACCTGGCTCTCCCAGCAGGCCTGGGGATAGGTTTCAAATTTACCCGCCCGAGTGTTGATTGTTGAATGCATGTTGTGGTTTACCATTTTATTTTTGGTCACTTATTGTTTGTCTCTTGTCACTGCACACCCTTCCCTTTGTGATTGTAAGCCGCCCTGAGTCCCCTCAGGGAGAAGGGCGGCCTATAAGTCTTAATAAAATGTCTCTAATAATAAAAATGTAAGTTGAGGACTACCTGTAATACGGAGCAAAGAGAAACTTAAGGGGCTTATTCTTTTTCAGGTCTTTCTCAGCTCTGATATCTGAGATTCTTTGTAACTGCAGTGCTTAAAGCTAGGACATTATAGGTCAGTGATGGCTGACCTTTTTTTGGATCGTGTGCCAAAAGTGGGGGGAGTGCAGGGGGGTCACACGCGGGCGTACCCACACCCATAATGCTATGTGCACAAACCTGCCCCCCCCCCCCCCGCCAACTCCAGAAGCTTCCTAGGAGCCTTTAGAGGGTGAAAACACACACACACATATGCCCTCTGGAGCCTTCAGGGGAGCCGCCTAAGGGCTCCGGAGAGTGAAAAATGGCCCTACAAGCAAACTGGAAGCCTCCAGAGGTGAAAAATGGCCTTAAAAGAAGGCTGAAGTTAGCTGGCCAGCGCATGCATGCGTGCTGGAGCTGACAGGGCAACACCTCGCGTGCCCTAACAAATGGCTCCACATGCCACCTGTGGCACGCATGCCATAGGTTCACCATCACGGTTATAGGTAGTCCTCAACTTACAACCATTCGTTTAGCGACCAAATATACAACGGCATTTTATAAGAAGTAAGTGCAACCTCGTACTTACCAACCATCTGCCACGCCCCCAGGGTCAAGTGATGAAAATTCAGGCAGTTGGCAACCAGCATTTATTTACAATCGCGGCAGCATCCCAGGATCATGTGATTTCCCAACCAGCTTTCAACCAGCCAAATCAATGGGGAGAAGCTGGATTCGCTTAACGACCACACGATTCACTTAACAACTGCAGGGATTTGCTTCAGTGGCAGAACAGCTTGTAAAACTTGAGCACAGCTCACTTCACGACAGAAATCCTGGCCCCCCAATTGTGGTTGTAGATCAAAGGCTTACCTGTACTTTAGATTTTGGCTCAATGGAATAAAGTGAAATAATTCCAGAAGAGGATGGTGACCATGTTGAATGGGAAGCAAAGATATAGGTAAAGCTTGAAAAATTAGAATATCGTGCAAAAGTTCATTTATTTCAGTAATGCAACTTAAAAGGTGAAACTAATATATGAGATAGACTTATTACATGCAAAGCAAGATCGTTCTAAGCGGTGATTTGTCATAATTGTGATGGTTATGGCTTACAGCTCATGAAAACCCCAAATCCACAATCTCAGAAAATTAGAATATTGTGAAAAGGTGCAATAGTTTAGGCTCAAAGTGTCCCACTCAAAGTTGCGTTAGTGAAATAAATGAACTTTTGCACGATATTCTAATTTTTGAGGTTCACCTATGTATATTTTATTTATAATATATGGGAGAAGGAAAGATTATGTAGAGTAGAAGAGACTTTAAGGGAAGGATTGCTGAATATGAAATTGAAGGAAAATTGCCTTCAATGTTAGCGGCAACCATGGTCATTTATTGGAATAATTGGCATAAATATGGATTATACTACATTATAATTAAAAATAAGAGTTTTGGTCCTTTCTCTAGGTAATTGTGACTGGGATTTGAGAAAAGATATGATGTAGACCAGGGGCGTCAAACTCGATTTCATCAGGGTTGTGTTCAGCTCAACATGTTTGGGGGGGCTGTGGTGGCCCAAGTGCTCTGCCAGCGAACACAGGCTCCCGAGCTCAATTTTCGACTGCGAGGGCCTCCTGCAACCCTCTGCCAGTGAAAACGGAGCTCAGGAGGGGCGCATGAACTTGCAGAAGGTGGCAGGAGGCCATAGCAGCTGAAAACAGAGCTTGGGAGCTTGTTTTCTCTGGCAGAAGCACCGCGGGCCCATCCTCCACTGTTTCCAGGGCAGCACCGCGGGCCAGATCTTAAGTACCCCGCGGGCCGAATCTGGGCTTTGCGTTTGGCACCCCTGATTTAGACTGAACTGTTGCAAATTGTGTTGTAAAACGAGCTTTCCAAAATGTTTTCCCCTCCAGGGTCTGGATGTCGATTCTCTGGTAATTGAGCACATCCAGGTTAACAAAGCCCCCAAAATGCGGAGGCGCACTTACCGAGCTCACGGGCGCATCAATCCGTACATGAGTTCTCCCTGCCACATTGAAATGATCCTCACAGAAAAGGAGCAGATTGTCCCCAAGCCAGAAGAAGAGGTTGCTCAAAAGAAGAAGGTGAGACACCCCCTCCCTCCCACCAAGATTTGATTGAGAGCCGCCGAGAATTTGTTTTAAGATGGGCAGCCATAAAAATGTTTTAATGAATAAACAAACCTTTTTTTAAGTGAGTGGAGAGAGCCGCTTTGGTGCATTCAATAATTAAAACTTTTGCCAGTCATCCCAATTTGGTCACTTAGGAAAGAAAGACTCCTCGACTCTGTGAAAGTATGCTTTTACTAAACGCAAGTATTACTAATGCAAGTACTAATTACAAGTAGTTACAATGTGGCAAAGCTCCTTTTCCTTTTCACATCTTTCCCCCTGCTTATCTCACATTGTCCAATAAACATTCAAATTGTTTTGGTTACAGCCCGTCTTGGCAGCCTTGATAGGGTTGCATTCCGTTCCCAGGCTCTTGACCTTGAGGCAGCCACTTGGTGTGGCAGGAAGAGTAGTTTCGATTCCCCCTAGCGCCCTTCCCCCATAGGCTATGTGGCAGATTGGCTTCTGGCGAAGCATGGCTGGAGCACCCAGATGACAGTCCTGGCAACTTGTTTAAATATTTTATTTTAGACATGTTGACTTAGGTCAATCTGTTAAAAGGGCCATAATTTATTATCCGTGTCCTTGCAACTGCAGATATGCATAGACACACACACACACATGTATTTCACCTTTATTATTTTTATCAATAATTGCAAGATGGCAAACATACCTAATACTCCTCCCTCCTCCCTTTTTTCACAACCACCACCCTATGAGGTGGGTTAGGCTGAGACAGATTGACTGGCCCAAAGTCATCCAGCTTTCATGCCTAAGGCAGAAGAAGTCAGAGGCTCAGTATCTTTCACACTCAACAAAGTGTTTCCATGTATAAAGTGCCTTGCAATGGGATTCATTATTTTTTTCATTATTTTTTTTTCATTCACCACCATCCAAGCCTTCCGCACAGCCCTCAAGATCTGGCTATCCCGTCAGGCCTGGGGATAAGACTTTATTCTCGCCCCTCCCGAATGTTGAATGAATGTTGGGTTTTTATTGCTAATTATTTTTATTTACATTTTCTTTTTGCGTTTGTCCTGCACTCCCCTCCCCTATCATTGTAAGCCGCCCTGAGTCCCCTCAGGGAAAAGGGCGGCCTATAAATGCTAATAAAATGAAAAATGAAAATGAAAAATTTATGAAGTCTAATAGGAATTTTAAAATATCTAATTTCATACGTTAATATCAAAAAGGGAATCTTAATTTCCTTTTTTTTATAAATTCTCCAGCATATTCATGCCTTGTTTTATTTTGGTTTGTAGCAAGAATCAAAAGCTCCTTTGCATATAAACACATAAATTACCCTGCTTGTGTGTATGTTTTATGGCTTGCATGAAAAACTAACTGGGATTGATTGCCTTCATGCTTGCTAAAAATGTGAATTCTGGCTTGATGTGATGCGTAAATGCATTTCATGGCTGATTAGTGACTTATTGGAACATTCTGCAAATGTATTATGATTGTGGCAAATTGGTACTGATTTGTTGCATTATCTTTTTTTTCCAGATATCCCAAAAGAAATTGAAGAAGCAGAAACTAATGGCTCGGGAATAAACATTGATGCAACTTACAAATAAAACTGCAATTTTATTTCAAATTTCTGCAACTTTCTCTGTAATTTTTTGAGAAGACTATACTTCACAGTTGAGCTTAGTTTTAACTGAGCTTCTTTTAAATATGACATAAATGTAACAATATTTTTTCAAATATAACTGCTCTGGGGCAGATATCAAATTCCATTTTCTTGCTTCTTGGGTTGCTTCGAAATGCGATACATTGGCTGGTGAATTAGTTATAATATTTGGCCATTCAATTTATCATTTCTTTCTCCGTAGTACAGCAGCAATATTTCCCAAAGCTAGAATAATACAGGTAATCTTCAATTTAGAACTATTCATTTGAAATTACAGTGGCATTGAAAAAAGTTATTTATGATTGTTTTTCACACAATAGTTAGAGCATCATGATCACACATGATCAAAATTTGAAAGCTTAGCAACTGATTCATGTTTATAACGATTGAGTGTCCTGGGAACATGGGATCCCCTTTTGTGACCTGCTGACCAGCCAAGTCAATGGAGAAACCAGATTCACTTAAGTAATCATGTTACAAATTTAACAACTGCAGCAATTCACTTAACCACTGTGGCAAGAAAAGTCCTAAAATGCGGCAAAACTCAAGAACTGTCTCACTTAGCAACAAAAATGTTGTGCTCAATTGTCATAAGTCTAGGTCTATCGGTGCCACAATTCTGAAAAAGAGAAATGAGTAGCCTTTCCATAGGAGTGATAAGAGTATTCCTCCTTTTAATTAATAAAACAACTGAATTTAAATGTTAGTTTTGCAAACTATGTCTCTAAAACTATTTTTCCCTTAAAAAAAAATCCAGCAGCAATTGTTTCCACAATGAGGCACAACTTAAGAATGTTATTTAGAACAGACCTGACAGAAAAGGTTTAAAAGATTTTTCTCACGTGAAAACCAGGTGATGGAACAAGCAGTTCAGCCTGTTAGTAGGTCATTACTAGGACTTCCCATTGATTGACATCCAACCTGTCAAAGAGTTTAATCATTTAAATTTGCTGTTCAATGAATGCAGCTGTTTGTCCTAAGGGAAGAGCTTATTGGATAATTTTCTGAACAGGTGTGTACAATACAAACGTGTTTTTTCTTGGCAACATTGTGAGAGGAAGTTTCGTCTAGGACTAGGTGGTTTAAGGCACTGGGCTAGAAACTAAGAAACTTGAGTTCTAGTCCTGCCTTAAACATGAAAGCTGGCTGGATGACTGGTGACAGTCCAGTTTACAGGGTGGTTGTGGGGAAAATGGGGAGAAAGAGTAAGAGCTCTTTTCTGCCTTAAATTTATAATAAAGCACTTTTTTAAAAAAAAAACCAGTCCTCCCAGAAATAATCTGGTTTGCATATGCAAATAGCATGTTCAAAAGATAAAATTAACAGGCCTACTAAAGATTGTTAATAATAAATGTGCAAGATTTGTTTTGGTACATTCCACAATATGAAAGGTCCTTCGGGATTAAGACTTGAATGGCGGCTAGCTGTAATCCCAAAGGCTCATAAACATACTATATGTATGGCCATTAATAGAGACATTGCTTGCTAGGGATACTGAATCTAGTAATTCAAACAAAAATATCTCTTTGGTGCCTTTTATTGGCCAGCTGAAAACGGCATGCTTCCCCTATTTGGAACGCGGTCTAAATCGGTGTTTTTTTCAAATGCTGGTTAGGGGATTCTGGGAGTGGAAATCCATTTTAAATTTGCCAGGAACACTGGTCTAAATTAAATAAGAGCCAAGGTGGCGCAGTGGTTAAATGCAGCACTGCAGGCTACTGCTAGATCAGCAGGTCAGCGGTTCAAATCTCACCGGCTCAGGGTTGACTCAGCCTTCCATCCTTCCGAGGTGGGTAAAATGAGGACCCAGATTGTTGGGGGCAATATGCTGACTCTCTGTAAACCGCTTAGAGAGGCCTGAAAGGCCTATGAAGCGGTATATAAGTCTACTGCTATTGCTATTATTAAAAATAGAGTTGCAGGGATGTTGCTAAAGCTTTGATCTAACACTTAACAGTGATACATCGATAACTCAAAATAGCCATAAAAGTTACAGCCAGCTATGGTGACTAATGTGAAGAGCCTAAGGAAGGGATCCATTTTTCAGATACCCTGTTTCCCCAAAAATAAGACCTCCCTGGATAATAAGCCCAATCGGGCTTTTGAGCGCATGTGCTAAAATAAGCCTTCCCCTAAAATATTTAAACGTATGCACAGGTGGTCCCCACCATTTCCTGGGGGGGGGGAAACATGGCGCATGCACCCCACATGCACCTGCCATCCACGTGGAACAGCCTCGTGGAGGCCGCTGACGCTATCGCGCCCCTTCTCTTAGTGATAGCCGCAAAAAGAGCGTCAGGTCCAGCGACACTAAGGCTGGCCAGAATGTGCCAGAAACTGAGACAGAACTTCCGGTCCTCTCTGGATAAGATGATCCGTGGGCGAGATTAAGGGGCCTCCTGCACCTCAAAAATAATAAGACCTCCCTGAAAACAAGGCCAAGCTTATTTCGGGGGGGGGCAAAAGAAAATAAGACCCTGTCTTATTTTGGGGAAAACACAGTATAATTTTCCTAGTGGGGGCCCAAAAATCCGTCCTTGCATTGTCTTACAAAAACTGAAATTATCTTTAAACATTGTACAATGATACGTAGAGATTCCACATCTGGGTATTTTGTTAAGTGTCAGGGCAGTGATCAAGTGTCCAAGCAATTGGTTCTATTTGATCCAGAGCTGTGGTGGGTACCCGTGGCAGCTGGGAGCAGCGGCCACCATACCGGAACGGTGTTTTGGAGGGCCTGCCCACCCACCCCCGTTCCTTGCCTGTATTTAAGCCAACTGGGCCATTTGCGCACGCACATGCAGCGTATGGCACCTGCGCAACCTCCGCGGAGCAGCTGGAGCATCGCAGGGCATTGGGTGCGCATACATGCGCAGCATGTGTCCCCAAGGTGGACGCCCGGCCCCGTACCGGTTGCGACGGGATCCAGAACCCACCACTGATCCAGAGACAATAAACACCAGTCAATAAAGGGATTTTAATCTTTATTATTAGTTCAAGCAGAGTTAAAAGCATACCATAAAACGCATACATACCACACAATATGATACCCAAAATCTCTTACAAACTGACAGGATCTCCTTAATAATGACAGCAGAAATATCTTAAGAACAGGCAGTTTTCTGCCATACTCAATGCTAAATTCTGTACAGAAACTTCTCACAAACTACCAGAACTACAAAAAATTTTTTTATCAAAACCTGGCACCTAGGTTTGACTAGTATATGACTCAGAAGTATTGAAATTGTTAAACATTTACATAAAAAAATAAAAATTAAGCAAGGCAGCTAAAAATGACCCTTAAATTTCTAGACTTTTCTTAATACGGAGGAGAAATCAAACTATGTTCTTAAACTTGAAATAACAGTGGCTTGCCACTACATTCCACCCCTAACATATTTTAAATTCCCTTCATGTTGCTTAGTATGATTCCCAGTTTCCAAATAGTAAATTGTACATTTGCATGCAATCATTTCACGTTAACATGCAAAGGATGCATCAATATAACCATTCGAAAAATAATTAGCAATAGCAATAGCAGTTAGACTTATATACCGCTTCATAGGGCTTTCAGCCCTCTCTAAGCGGTTTACAGAGTCAGCATATCGCCCCCCACAGTCTGGGTCCTCATTTCACCCACCTCGGAAGGATGGAAGGCTGAGTCAACCCTGAGCCGGTGAGATTTGAACTGCTGAACTGCAGATAACAGTCAGCTGAAGTGACCTGCAGTACTGCACCCTAACCACTGCGCCACCTCGGCTATGTGGCTATTGGATGCTATGCCAAATTTAAAATATTGGTCATAATTAGCCTCCATTGTTTATATATATAGAAATAGAAATGTATTATAAGATAAAAATACAAATATAAAAGTTAAGCTACGAGAAGAAAGAAGGGTGAAAAAGGAAAGAAAGAAAGAAAAAAGTAGTGACTTCCAACTTTTTCCAGTAGAATATAAAAAAATAATTACAACCTCAACCTTTTGCGTTATATTTCCAAATTCCTTTTGTGTCCAATCACACTTGGCCAATAAAGAATTCTATTCTATTCTATTCTATTCTATTCTGTTCTGTTCTATTCCATTCTATTTAATTCTACTCTACTCTACTCTACTCTAAGCCATGTCTATAGCAACATCATTCTAATTGTCAAAACCTAAAAGCAAAGTTTCATCTTTTTTTTTTAATTTGACAAAAGTATAAATTGCTGACTCTATAAAATTGGCAATTGGTCCGGAAAACAAACGAAAGCCATGAGACGTTCTTCCCGCCCGTGTTTTAAAGACAAAGTAACGGGAAACATCCGTAACGTATATGGTGAATCAATGGCCCGATCTGAGCAAGGGGGGCTGTTGTTGTTTCCCCCTCCCTGTGCTCTGCTTTCGGGACGGTCTTCCCCGCCCCCCCACATCAGGAAGGTTTGGTTGGGCAGGTTCTTACCATATGACCAGATTCTCCACAGTAAAAACACAGTCCCAGGTCCCGGCGCCTCTGCCTTTCTCTAGCTGTTGTCGATCTCCTCCTTGGTCTTCTTGGCGTCTGCTCCTCTTCTTCCGATTCGGTTCCTGCCGCCGAGGGTGGGGAACAGGCTATGTATCGAGATCTCGAGCTCGGTCCCTCCGGATGTCTGAAAAACCATTGAACGTCTCCCAGAAATGTCTCGATAAAGATACAGCGCTGATATAACTGGTCCAACCTCTGGGGGGCTCCTTGTAGTCTCAGTTCATCCTCTATTTCCGGGGCCAGTCCGTCTCTAAACCTAGAAATCAGCCATGTTTCACAGTCCAGTCCTACTGCAAGTAATTTGAATTGGTCTATGTACCACCTGATCCCTTGGTTACCCTGGTTAAGCTGTGTGATCCGGTGGATAACTGGTACCGGGTCACTGAAATAATCTCTGAAGTTATCCATGAAGTCCTGGTAGTTGTCCATGATTGGGTCATTCTGTTCGATGATTAAACGTGCCCACTGAGCCGCCGAGGCCTTTAACAGGCTTAATATGAAGGATACCTTTGAGCGGTCCGTCGGAAACGCAGCCGGTTGGATCCTCATGAACAACTCGCATTGAGTGATGAAGATTCTCACTGATTTTCCTCCAAATCTTTCTGGCAAACTCACCGGGCTTATGTGAAAAACGGGTTGCACCACTAGAGTGGCTGGAGCGGGTGTGAGGTTTATGTTTCGTACCCCTAGCATTAGCTGATGTACATTTTGTGGCAAATTCCCCACTTCATTCTGCAGTCTAAACTGATGCTGTAGACCAACGGCCATTAAACCTTGGTTTGCTGTTGCTGCTTGGGGGAAGGTTGCCATCCTGGTCACTGTCCTTGCTCCTGGGGAGTAAATGTTAATGAGATTGGGAAGATTAATGTCAGGCATGAACAACTGCAGTAGATTCACACTATGAGAAGTTTAAACTAGCTGCTTTATTGTTCCTTAGATACCTACAGTATTTTACAGGAATCTTCCCAGACTTCCTTCCATGAAGGAAGTTAGCACCCACCTCTCTACTAGAAAAATGAAATATCCTAGGAAATATTAAAAAGGCAGAATATTATATTTCCCTGGATGAGAAATGGAAAAACCTGTTTTTTAGGTTCCACCACAAAACCGCGGTAGACTAAAGCGCGCTCAACGAAAGCGCGTACGTGACGTCATCACAGCGCGACGAAAACATCGCGCTGTGAGCGGTAAATTTAAAATTAAAGCGAAAACCTTACCCTAACCCCCCCCAAACCTAACCCTAAACCTAACCCTAAACCTAACCCTTAACCTAACCCTAAACCTAACCCTAAACCTAACCCTTAACCTAACGCTAAACCTAACGCTAACCCTTAACCTAACCCTAAACCTAACCCTTAACCTAACGCTAAACCTAACGCTAACCCTTAACCTAACCCTAAACCTAACCCTAACGCTTAACGTAACCCTAAACCTAACCCTTAACCTAACCCTAACCCTAACCCTAAACCTAACCCTTACCTTTATGTGAATCGGCTTGCTTTAATTTTATTTTAATTTTAATTTAATTTATTTTTAATTTTTTTCGTCGCGCTGCTGATGACGTCAGGTACGCGCTTTAATCGGGCGCGCTTTAGTGGACCGCGGTTTTGACGGGTCACGGTTTTTTAGGCGGGGAACAGACTTACTGTAAGGCCTGCAGCCATCTTTTCTTTTGGATCTTTGGCCTGCCAGGCTTTCTATTATTCTACTGTGTATTTTCTATTGTGGGAAAATGGGAGGGGGGATTGTACGGAGTGACATTCTATGTAGCCAAAACAAAATTCCTTCTAGAAAGCCAAGGTCATCCTTTGTCTCTAAACCCCTCTGCATCTGACTGGAACTGGATGGGTGGAAGCTGCCAGAATGGCAGTGGAAGATTGGACCATGTGATGGACTTGTGAGTGTGGGGGGGGGGGCAAGATCTTGAACTTTCAACTGGTGGGGAAAACCAGGAAGCTTTCAGAGTTGGGTTTTCTCAGATGTGCCAACATTGCTCTCTTAATAAATTGGAACTTTGAGCAATACTTTGCCTTGGACTCCAATTCACTTTTGGATGCTATTTGGAACCTGACATTCACTCTTAGTAGCCCCCCTCCCTTGTCAATCAGCCATGGAGGCCTGGGCCAGTCTATTTTACATAACAAATATCTACCCCCTTCATGCAGAGCCATTTCATTGCCCTCAATTGCACCACCCACCTTCAACCAAATGTAGCACACAGACAACCTACAAAGCTAGCTATGACCTCTGACAGCAACCAATCAGAATACTCTTCCTGTGCCCCAGGAAGTTCAAAGCCCAGAGAGGGCATAAAACTCAGGGACTCTCAGCATCTCTTCCCTTTTCACCCAGGAGCTCCAAGGCATGTTATCCTATCCGCCATTAAACCATCTTTCCAAACAGCCTCCCAGTTTCCAAATAGAAACCAAGTTTCACCAAATTGGATGTCATGAAAAAAAAAGGCAAAACCAGAACTTTACAATTTCTAGCCTGGTACCGTTAAACATTACACAAAACCTCCTCTCTACAAAAAGATTGTTAGCCCCTCCTTTCCATGGTTTAAAAAAAAAAGGAAGGAAAAAAATGCACACAATTGACAACAATCTGCTACCTCCATCCTTTGCAAGCGCAAGGAGAACCAAATGCACAAACTGAATTTTATCTTAAAGCTCACAAAGCAGAAGCATATCAAGCTTCATCTCTTTTATTCCTTTGTATAATTGTACAAAAAGTACAAATATCGTCCACTTCTTTTTACACACTAAATTTCCAGCCGCTGCCTAATATCCAGTAGGAAATTGGAAGCACATACTATATATTACCCAATCCCTAGCCATTTCTAACTGGTGAAGCCATAACTGAACTAGAGTGTGATGTGGATAGACAACCTGGTATGTCTCCCTGAGCTCCATCCCTCTCATCCAGAACACAGACTACAGAATAACAGAGTTGGAAGGGACCTTTGAGGTCTTCTACTTCAAACCCCATTCAAGCAGGAGACACTATACCATTCTGGACAAATGGCTTAAAGCAGGGATCTCCAAGCTTGGCAACTTTAAGACTTTGTGGTATAGGAGGTTATCAGCTGTAAAATCCTAATCTTGGCCCGTGGTTAGCTTTTCAAACTGGGCTCCTTGTATCTTGGTACCAAAATAAAAGTATAATTCTGGATCACACCTTGTGTCCGGTGACTTATCGGCTTCGACACCAGACAAGAGCCCAGTTTGGGGGACAACACAAGCAAAGAGATGTAAAAGCATAGCATAAAAGACATACATACCAAGTAAGATGATAACAAAATGTCTTACAGACTGACAGGAGCTTCTTAATGACGAGAGCAGAGATGCTGCAGAGACGGCCAGTTTCCACAATGCCCAATGCTGATCTGTGCAGAAGCTACCAACAAATAACCCCAAAGTTTTTTTTTTTAATCAAACCTTGGGACCAGGCCTTCAGAGCCTTGATGCAGTCAGCAGAGTACAAGACCTAACCTTGACTGTCTGACTCGTAATCTTGGGAGCGGAATCAAAAGTCAGAGACGTACACAGCGGGAAAAGCTTCGAAGCTATGAGAATATCCCTCCCTCTTCTCTTTTATTTAATAAACAAGGGTGGAAAAAAAACCCAAGCAGGCTGGCTCAGAAGGAGCTCTAAAGTTCTAGATTTTTCCTAACCTGTAGGAAGTTATCACCCAGCCCTCTCCCAGAAAAAAAATGAAATATCCTAGGAAATATTGAAAAGCCAGAATATTTCTCTTGATGTGAAAAGGAAGAAACATGTTTTAAAAGACAGAATAGCTGCCTGCAGCTTCCTGCCCATCCCCACTTTGTCAATGGGACATTAAAAAGGCCAAGCTAGTCCCTTTACATAATAAAGACTTCTCCCCTTCAGCTCCAGGAAGATGGGATTAAAGCATGATAATATTGGCCCTTTACTCAACTGACCACATGGCATCAACCAAACCTGGATTCTAGAGAGTTGAATACTCTACTAACTCTTACTCCTTTCTCTCTCTCCCTTTCCCAGAAACTGCATTCATTTAAGCCGTGCATCAGGAATTAAATCTTCAAAGTGTGCCAACTCATGCTGGCATGACACCGGTCGGATCACCCCGTTTAATATTTGAGCCTCTGGCCTCCAGATGTTTGTGCTGGGCCCACTAGGAATATAATTCTGGCCACACCACCCTTGTTCGGAAAATTTTCTTCCCCACTATCAGCGTATTGTCGCTGGATCCCATCTTTGTTGTCAATAACGTTTTGCAATGTATCAAGGCACTGATCAAATCAAAGGGCAATTGGTCCTCTCGGATCCAGAAACAAAAGGCACAGCAGAAAGCAAGGGATTATAAGCGTTATCATTTGATCAAGTGAAGGATCAGATGATGGAATGGTGAAGATGAAGTCCTGTGGATCAGAGGATAGGTGACTGGTTGAGATAGGACCCAGATATGGATGGAATGGACGCGAGAGTGAGGTATATGAGTTCTGACAAAACATTTTCTCTTGCCTTCATTTCTTTGCCTTGACAATTAAGAGCTTGGCTCCTTTCCTGTCTCTCTCACTGCAGAGGGAAGCGGGGGAGTGGAAGGGGTGGTGGTGTTGCTGCCTCAGACAAAAGTTTTAAACTGGTTTTACTTTTCTCTGTGGAGGGAGGGGGGGTTGCGGGGTCACTGCCTCAGATAAAAACTGTTCCTTCTTTTATTCTGCTCTGCAATAGGAAGGGGGGGGTGCACATTAACAGCAAGACAGAAGTTAGCACCTTAAAACCACTAGCCAGGATATTAGGAACAAGAATAGCTCGCTTATAAGAAAAAACCCCAAACCCACATAGCTGGCACACTTGGCAAGATACCCGTGACCTGGGGTGAAAAACAGGTGATGTGACACTTAGCTATTTAACATAACAAGCGTAAGGGTTTGGGGGGGGGGGCTGAAATCCAAGTAACATATTATCATTTATGGTGGACCTGTGACGAGGCAAAAAAAATTTGGAAAAGGATAAAAAATTGGCTGGAGGCAATAACAGGGGTTAAAATAGACTGGAAACCTGAAGTTTTTTTCCAAATAACCAATCAATATTATCTAGTAAATTTTGGGGAATAAATTTAAAAAGGACACTTTCAGTTGCATACATGGAAAACCAGTACAAAATGTTTTACAGATGGCACCTGGCACCAACAAGGTTAGCTAAAATTTTAACAAATACCTCCCCCAAATGCTGGAAATGCGAATCAATACACGGAACATATTATCATTTATGGTGGACCTGTGAGGAGGAGGCAAATTTTTTTGGGAAAAGGATCAAAAATTGGCTGGAGGCAATAACGGGTTAAAATAGAATGGAAACCTGAAGTTTTTAAATTAGGAATTATGTTGGTGAAATACAAAAAAGAAATCCAGTATTTAATACTACATATAATTAGGATTGCCTTTGCCCAGAAATGGAAAAATAAATTAATCCCAGGCAAAGATGAAATAATAAGAAAGATTATGGACTGTGCTGAAATGGATAAACTAACTAAAGAAATCCAGGGAAAGGAAGAATCAGAATTCTGCCAGATATTGGATAAACTGTATAGGTGGATGGAAGAAAGAAACAAGAATCAATGAAGGAATATAACAAAACTCAAAAATAATAGTTATGAGTAAAATAAGAGGGTTAAGAATGGTGAAATCCAAATGAAATACAATAGAAGGGGAAATAATATAAGGTGAGCGGTATCGATTGATGATTGCTATTATAAAAACCAGGAAGTTCCTGTTCGTACTGTATTTTATAAATGTGGTGTACATCTAACTTTTGTATGTGTGTATCTTACATGTTTGTTAATTTAAAAAAAATTATCTATTATGCATGCATTATTAGGGGAAGGACAGAGGATTGAATGCGACCATCCGTTGACTATAAAAACAGCTGTAAAATCCTAATCTTGGCCCTTGGTTAGCTTTTCAAACTCGGCTCCTTGTATCTTGGTACCAAAATAAAAGTATAATTCTGGATCACACCTTGTGTCCGGTGACTTATCGGCTTCGACACCAAACAAGAGCCCAGTTTTGGGGACAACACAAGCAAAGAGATGTAAAAGCATAGCATAAAAGACATACATACCAAGTAAGATGATAACCAAATGTCTTACAGACTGACAGGAGCTCCTTACTGATGAGAGCAGAGATGCTGCAGAGACGGCCAGTTTCCACAATGCCCAATGCTGATCTGCACAGAAGCTACCAACAAATAACCCCAAAGTTGTTTTTTTTTAAGTCAAACCTTGGGACCAGGCCTTCAGAGCCTTGATGCAGTCAGCAGAGTACAAGACCTAACCTTGACTGTCTGACTCGTAATCTTGGGAGGGGAATCAAAAGTCAGAGACGTTCGCAGCGGGAAAAGCTTCGAAGCTATGAGAATATCCCTCCCTCTTCTCTTTTATTTAATAAACAAGGGTGGAAAAAAAAAACCCAAGCAGGCTGGCTCAGAAGGACCTCTAAAGTTCTAGATTTTTCCTAACCTGTAGGAAATTATCACCCAGCCCCTCTCCCAGAAAAAAAATGAAATATCCTAGGAAATATTGAAAAGCCAGAATATTTATCTGGATGTGAAAAGGAAGAAACATGTTTTAAAAGACAGAATAGCTTCCTGCCCATCCCCCTTTGTCAATGGGACATTAAAGCCTGAGCTAGTCCACTTTATATAATAAAGAGTTCTCCCCTTCAGCTCCAGACTGATGGGATTAAGGCATGATAATATTGGCCCCTTTACTCAACTGACCACATCTGAGAACTCATCTGAGTTGCCCCTGCATGGGCCCATGGGAGTCTGACAACCAATCAGAATACAAGATCAAGATCAAAGGGCAACGAGGGTATAAAACCAGGGACTCGGCTTCTCTCCTCTTCTCTTCTCCTCCAATATTGAAGCATGTGATTACTTTTTCTGTTCAAGCCATGTGATCCTGTCCACCATTAAAACCATCTTTCCAAGCAGCCTCCATGTCTCCTGTGTCTTTTCCCCCATTTGGAGCCGAACCCAGAAGGACATTTCTTTCATCAGCGGACTTCAACTCCTGGATTTCCCCATGGCTGGCTGGGGAATTCTGGGAGTTGAAATCCACAAGTCTTAAGGTTGGAGACCACTGACTCAGTCATCCCTGACTAAGTTGTGCGTGCAAGTTGTGTTTTTTTAATTAATCAAGAAATTAATCAAGTAATTAATCAAAGCCGTCCCACTCAAAATAGCCTTGGGCAAACTGATCTCCCTAGACTGCCTTCCAGGCACGCCCTTAAGATTAAATGTTGAGCTGTGTCTTAAAGTTGTCAAGATTGGAGAAACACGGCTTAAATACCTCCAGTATTAGAACACTCACAGCTTCTGGTGATTAGTTGTTATAACTGTCTAGAAATTTCTCCTTAATTCTAGAGATTGCATCTCTTGCTGAAATACACCATGTAAATGAGATAAAGAGTGTGGAAGAGAGGAGAAAGGCTAGAGGAAGAAGAGAGGGTTAGGAGAGAGGGAAGAGGGGGAGAAGAGGAAGAGAGAAAGAAGGAGTGGAAAGAGGAGAGAGGAGAAGGAGAGGGGAAGGGGAAGTAGAGAAGAGAAGGATGACAGAGGGAAGAAAGGAGGTAGGGAGGTGGAAAGAGGGAAAAGAAAATGATGGATAGGGTATAAATATGGTGTATGGAGAGCAGAAGAGCCGATGATAGTTCTTGGAGGTTGATGGTAAGACCAATTGACATAATATTTAATAATACAAAATAGTGTTGGTTATGTAAAGGTATACATGTGGTTATTTGTATGAAAATGAAAAAAATAGAAAACGTTATTAGAAAAATAAATAAAAATTCTAAGTTGCATCTCTCTTTGATAAAAGCCAATTAATTCCCCCCCCCCCAAATAATCACTTCTTTGGCTTGTGGCTTTACCTTTCTCTGAGTGGCTACTTATTGCTCCCAGACATTAGGGAACACAGTGAGAAAGACCCACCTTAGTCCACCTATTAATTCTTACTCCTTTCTCTCTCTCCCTTTCCCAGAAACTGCATTCATTTAAGCCCTCCATCAGGAATTAAATCTTCAAATTGTGCCAACTCATGCTGGCATGACACCGGTCGGATCACCCCGTTTAATATTTGAGCCTCTGGCCTCCAGATGTTTGTGCTGGGCCCACTAGGAATGTAATTCTGGCCACACTACGCTTGTTCGGAACATTTTCTTCCCCACTATCAGCATATTGTCCCTGGATCCCATCTTTGTTGTCAATAACGTTTTGCAATGTATCAAGGCACTGATCAAATCAAAGGGCAATTGGTCCTCTTGGATCCAGAAACAATAGGCACAGCAGAAAAGTGAAGGATCAGATGATGGAATGGTGAAGATGAAGTCCTGTGGATCAGAGGATAGGTGACTGGTTGAGATAGGACCCAGATATGGATGGAATGGACATGAGAGTGAGGAATATGAATTCTGAGAAAACATTTTCTCTTGTCTTCATTTCTTTGCCTTGACAATTAAGAGCTTGGCTCCTTTCCTGTCTCTCTCATTGCAGAGGGAAGCGGGGGAGTGGAAGGGGGGGGGGGTGTTGCTGCCTCAGACAAAAGTTTTAAACTGATTTTACTTTCCTCTGTGGAGGGAGGGGGGGTTGCGGGGTCGCTGCCTCAGATAAAAACTGTTCCTTCTTTTATTCTGCTCTGCAATAGGAAGGGGGGGGGGGATGCACATTAACAGCAAGACAGAAGTTAGCACCTTAAAACCACTAGCCAGGATATTAGGAACAAGAATAGCTCACTTATAAGAAAAACTCCAAAACCCACATAGCTGGCACACTTGGCAAGATACCTGTGACCTGGGGTGAAAAACAGGTGATGTGACACTTAGCTATTTAACATAACAAGCGTAAGGGTTTGAGGGCGGGGGGCTGAAATCCAAATAGCCAATCAATATTATCTATTAAATTTTGGGGAATAAATTTAAAAAGGACACTTTCAGTTGCATACAAGGAAAACCAGTACAAAATGTTTTACAGATGGCACCTGGCACCAACAAGGTTAGCTAAAATTTTAACAAATACCTCCCCCAAATTGCTGGAAATGCGAATCAATACACAGAACATATTATCATTTATGGTGGACCTGTGAGGAGGAGGCAAAAATTTTTTGGAAAAGGATCAAAAATTGGCTGGAGGCAGTAACGGGTTAAAATAGAATGGAAACCTGAAGTTTTTAAATTAGGAATTATGTTGGTGAAATACAAAAAAGAAATCCAGTATTTAATACTACATATAATTAGGATTGCCTTTGCCCAGAAATGGAAAAATAAATTAATCCCAGGCAAAGATGAAATAATAAGAAAGATTATGGACTGTGCTGAAATGGATAAACTAACCAAAGAAATACAGGGAAAGGAAGAATCAGAATTCTACCAGATATGGGATAAATGGTGTAGGTGGATGGAGGAAAGAAACTAGAATCAATGAACGAATATAACAAAACTCAAAAATAATAGTTATGAGTAAAATAAGAGGGTTAAGAATGGTGAAATCCAAATGAAATACAATAGAAGGGGAAATAATATAAGGTGAGCAGTATCGATTGATGATTGCTATTATAAAAACCAGGAAGTTCCTGTTCGTACTGTATTGTATAAATGTGGTGTACGTCTAACTTTTGTATGTGTGTATCTTACATGTTTGTTAATTAAAAAAATATCTATTATGCATGCATTATTAGGGGAAGGACAAAGGATTGAATGCGACCATCCTTTGACTATAAAAACAGCTGTAAAATCCTAATCTTGGCCCTTGGTTAGCTTTTCAAACTCGGCTCCTTGTATCTTGGTACCAAAATAAAAGTATAATTCTGGATCACACCTTGTGTCCGGTGACTTATCGGCTTCGACACCAAACAAGAGCCCAGTTTTGGGGACAACATAAGCAAAGAGATGTAAAAGCATAGCATAAAAGACATACATACCAAGTAAGATGATAACCAAATGTCTTACAGACTGACAGGAGCTCCTTAATGACGAGAGCAGAGATGCTGCAGAGATGGCCAGTTTCCACAATGCCCAATGCTGATCTGCGCAGAAGCTACCAACAAATAACCCCAAAGTTGTTTTTTTTAATCAAACCTTGGGACCAGGCCTTCAGAGCCTTGATGCAGTCAGCAGAGTACAAGACCTAACCTTGACTGTCTGACTCGTAATCTTGGGAGGGGAATCAAAAGTCAGAGACGTTCGCAGCGGGAAAAACTGTGAAGCTATGAGAATATCCCTCCCTCTTCTCCTTTATTTAATAAACAAGGGTGGGGAAAAAAAACCCAAGCAGGCTGGCTCAGAAGGACCTCTAAAGTTCTAGATTTTTCCTAACTTAAAGGAGAAATCAAAACGTATCACTAAAATAAAGTAGAATAAAAGATGGATTAAAAAAAATATAAGAATGAAGATGTGGCATAAAAAGGATCGTGAGAAGCTTGCTTAAAAGAAATGTCTTCAGCCTCTAACCACAAGATGTTCTAGCCAAAGTCCTGTGGGAAGTTATCATCTAGCCCTCTCCCAGAAAAATGAAATATCCTAGGAAATATTGAAAAGGCAGAATATTTCTCTGGATGTGAAAAGAAAGAAACATGCTTTAAAAGACAGAATAGTTGCCTGTAACTTCCTGCCCATCCACACTTCGTCAATAGGCCACTTTACATAATAAAGACTTCTCCACTGCAGTTGTAGGGGGAAGGGATATTACTGAACTCTCCACATGGCATCTGAGAACTCATCTATGGATTCAAAACAGCCTAGAGAGTAGCCCCCTGCATGGCCCCATGGGAGTCTGACAACCAATCAGAATACATTTCTTACACAGGAACAGGAAACAGAGAGGTGGGACTAAACGGGGTATAAAAAGCCTAGCAAGCCCCTCCCTCAGCTCTTCTCTTCTTCTCCATCAACATTGAATCATGTGATCACCTTTTCTGTTCAGGGCTCAAGCCATGTGGTCCTGTCCAACAATAAACCATCTTTCCAAGCAGCCTCCATGTCTTCAGTGTCTTCTTCCCGACTTGGAGCTGAACCCAGAAGGACATTTCTTTCAACAGTCCCTATGTCAAAAATCTAAACCACAAGTTTCAAATAAAGTTCATTAATGACACGTAGTCCATACCTGTAACAAAAGAAGACCCTCATCTCCTTATAAGGCTTTCTCCTCAAGGTAACCACTAAGAAATGTGTTAAGTATTTCCGTGCTGCAATGCTTTTGAGAATGTATAAGAATGCGTGCTTCGATAATGAAGGTTGTTCAGAACTTGCAATGCTAAGCCATGGGCTAGCTTTCTGAACCTGGCTGCCAAATAAACCTTTCCTATATCCTGAGAAGTCTAAAGCCTGTCATTTTCTGCAACAAAACCTCTCGAAATAACAATGGTCTTCCGCATTGTCTACCCTGGGAACATTTTGTTGTATTTCTGGATTTCCTCATGCAATCCTTAAAGATGAGAGTAGCCCTCACAGCAGTCTAAAAAGCAAATGGAGTATCACATTTGGGCAATAGGTACAGTGATGTCCTTAATGGCATCATCTTTTTAAAAATGTAATCCACATACTGGAATTTCAAGAATTGGAAGGGCTGCAGTGCTGTTAATTCTACTCCTTAAACATTCAAGATCTGCTTCCCTATAACTTAATCCATCATGTAGGTGTGCTACACATTTTCAGGACTGGAAGAGTGTAAAATACAGTCCTATACTAGAAAGATGCTTCAGAACTGGGCATTTCCACCTGATGAAATCATCTTGCTAGTTGCACACTCATTAATACATTGTGTTTCTTCTTGGATGTTCTTAAAACCGAAGTGGCTTGCTGGGGAATTTTGGGACTTGAAGTCTAGACATCTTAAAAGTTGCCAAGGTTGAGAATCACTGTCTAGTGTCTTAACCTTTTCCACTTTTTTTCCAATCCATCTAAAAAGCACAGTGGCCAAAATTGGCTCTAACACGTAAAAGATGGCTTGATCAATATCACGGGGACAACACAATGTCAAATTTGCATTACAAGTATACAAATTTGTATTTCGAGGGTGGAAAGAACTGCACTGCAGCAAATCTAAATTCCAAACCTCTTCTGCCATTATTTCACTTTCCAAACATTGCAGGAAAAATACCAAGAGAGGTGCCTGTGTGTGTGTGTGTGTGTGTGTGTGTGTGTGTGTGTGTGTGTGAGAGAGAGAGAGAGAGAGAGAGAGAGAGAGAGAGAGAGAGAGAGAGAGAGAGAGAGAGAGAGAGAGAGAGAGAGAGAGAGAGAGACTTAATCGCCTGTGAATTTTGCTCAGGATCATCCCATTTACAGGATGAAATCCACTTTCGCTCTTTCATCAGCAACATGGCCTGCATCTCTTGTTTCTCCAGAGTTTTTGAATTTTTATTTTTTCGCCCCTTGCAATACTCCAGGAAAAAAAATATTGAGATAACTATTGAGATAGGAAAAGGCGGCGGCATTGCTGGCAAGAGGTAAGAAAAAAAACCGTGGAACACACACACACACACAGGTCCCTGAGGAGTTGCTGGCTTTAAGGAAAAAATGTGACACACACACACAACACAAACATACTCATATATGTGTGTTGTGTGTGTATATTTGTCCCTTAAGGCCAGGGGTCTCCCAGCTTGGCCACTTGAAGACTTGTGGACTTCAACTCCCAGAATTCGTCAGCCAGTAAAGCTTGAAGACTTGTGGACTTCAACTCCCAGAATTCGTCAGCCAGCAAAGCTTGAAGACTTGTGGACTTCAACTCCCAGAATTCCTCAGCCAGCAAAGCTTGAAGACTTGTGGACTTCAACTCCCAGAATTCCTCAGCCAGCAAAGCTTGAAGACTTGTGGACTTCAACTCCCAGAATTCCTCAGCCAGCAAAGCTTGAAGATTTGTGGACTTCAACTCCCAGAATTCCTCAGCCAGCAAAGCTTGAAGACTTGTGGACTTCAACTCCCAGAATTCCTCAGCCAGCAAAGCTTGAAGACTTGTGGACTTTGCTGGCTGAGGAATTCTGGGAGTTGAAGTCCACAAGTCTTCAAGTGGCTTCAAGTGGCTAAGTTTGGAGATCCCTGCCTTAAAGGACTTAGTGGCTGCAAAAGCGCATCGCTCTGAGCGCACGCGCGACCCGAGGCCGCTCTGCCTCGCCTGTCATGTTGCTCCCCGCAGGAACCGCGTCAGGGCGGAGCCTTTCCCTTGCGTCACGCGCCTCCTCCTCTCCCATTGGTGGTCGCGAAGCGACGTTTCTTTTCTTTCGTCTTTCCCGGAAGTGAAGCGGCTTCCCTCTTCAGACCTGGAATCGTTGGAGGTTCGCGCAGGTAAGTGAGACGCGGGGCGGCGGGGGGGGGGGGGGTGTCAGGTGAGGGGGGGGAAACCTAAGCGCCGTTCTTCCTTCCTGTCGCCTTCTGGCTAATGCGTCCCTCTCGGAGGCCAAGGTGAAGCCCCCAACCGATTTGAATGTTTTGTTTGAAACGGTCACTTTAAAATTGCGTGGGAGGGGCAGGTTTCCCTTTAAATCAGAGAATCAGAATGGAGCTGGAAAGGGACCTTGGAGGTCTTCTAGTCCAGCCCCCTGCTCATTATAGGAGAACTTATAATATTTCAGATGTGACTATCTAGTCTCTTCTTAAAAAGCTCCAGTGATGAGTTCCACTGGTTAATTGTCTTCCCTGTTAGGAAGTTTCTCCTTAGTTCCAGGTTGCTTCTCTCCAATGGATTAGTTTCCATCCATTGTTCCATCCTTCCGAGGTGGGTAAAATGAGGACCCAGACTGTGGGGGCGATATGCTGACTCTGTAAACCGCTTAGAGAGGGCTGAAAGCCCTATGAAGCGGTATATAAGTCTAACTGCTATTGCTATTGCTATCTTGCCTTCTGGTGCTTTGAAAAATAAGTTGGAACACCCCCCCCTTTTTTTGGGGGGGTAGCAGCTCCTCAAATACTGGAACACTGTTATCATGTCCTTTTTGTTGTGACTTCGGCTTCACAAAATCACAAAGCAGACTCCTTTTCTCGACAACCCCCCCCCTTTTTATTACGCTAATGTGAATTCCTCTCTTTCACATTCAGCAAAGTCCCGGCAAACAGTCTTTCAAGGGTGAATTTGTAACCACAGAACTTATCAGGCTTGGAGAGCTGCCAGGCCGATATCTTTGCAACGCCCGTATAACAAAATAATTGGCAAGGAGTTTCTGAGAGTCAGGAACAAATCTTCACACTAATTAATTGAACTAATAGCCTCCTCCTCCCTATGGGAGAGGCCATTCATCGTCCATCTCTGCCTTTACTCCTGAGTCGACCCTTGTTCCTTAACTGTTCCCTTCTCCTGGCAGCTCTGTGCATGTGCAACAGGCTCCAGCTGTTCTTCTGCCCCACTGATCTCCGACTCCGAAGGCAGCTGATAACTGTTGGACGGCCCTGGCCCCCTCTCTGCCTCCAAGACAGAGCACTCATCAGAGCTTTCCCCAGGCTCCAGCACAGGCCCATGTTCCTCCCCAACCTCCTCACTGTCTGAGTCAGCCACCAGCTCCACTGGCTGCTGGCAGGCCACAACACTTTTCTCTTGACTAGCCAAACCCAAATCCGGCAACCGTTCTTCATACATTTTAGTCTCCAGGCCTTTAATCATCTTAGTTGCCCTTCCTTCTTTGCACTTTTTTTTCAAAGTCTCAACATCTTTTTTATAATGTGGCTGAGGTGGGTTCCTGCCAGTTCTAACCTCTTCTATAGAAGAGGTTCCACAAATCTACAGTGCTGTTTAGTACCGGTTCCAGTTCCCTCCCGCCCCCTGCCCGTCCGCACATCATCAAGATGAAGAGCGAGAGGAGGAATTCTGGGAGTTGAAGTCCACAAGTCTTAAAGCTGTCAAGTTTGAACACCCCTGGGTTTTTTTTCCCCTAAAGGGTTAGGGTGCAAAGGTCTTGTAACTTGACAGCTTTAAGACTTGCACACTTCAATGCCAGAGTTCCTCAGCCAACATGACTGGAGGAGGAATTCTGGGAGTTGAAGTCCACAAGTCTTAAAGCTGTCAAGTTTGAATACCCCTGCGGTTTTTTTCCTAAAGGGTTAGGGGTGCCAGGGTCTTGTAACTTGACATCTTTAAGACTTGCGTGCTTCAAATGCCAGAGTTTCTGAGCCAACATTTTGGTTGCTAAGCAAGAGCATTGTTAAGTGAGTTTCACCACATTTTACAAGTTGGCCACGCCCATCCAGTCACATGACTACCAAGCCACTCCCACCTGGTCACATGGCTGGCAAGCCACTCCCACAAAGCAGGCCACATCTACAGAAGCGATTCTAAAAAAATTTGAAACCCACCACTGTAATGTGGTGACCAAAACTGGATGCAGTATTCCAGGTGGGGTCTTACTAAGGATTTATAAAGCGGTATTAATACTTCACATGATTTCGGTTGTATGCCTGTTTATACAACCAAGGATTGTATTAGCTTTTTTGGCTGCCGCCGCACACTGCTATATTTACGTGATCCTCCAGTAGGACTCCAAGGTCCCTCTCACAGGTACTGTTCCGTCTACCAGCCAATGTCATCTGGCCACTACCCGGAGGAGAGCCTATTGTTGTGTGTATATGTTGTCTATGTAACAAAAATTAAAAAAAAATTCTATTAAAAAAAAAAAGGTGGAAAAGGTTTCCATACATACGGATTTGGAAAGGGTATCCCCCCCACACCAAATTGGTGAGGATGAACCTTATCTACCTAATGGTTTCAACCTGTTGCATTTCTTCCTCCAGCACATTTTTAAAGCACGTTACAAAAGAACCATGGTGTGCATTCCGTGCATCGTCATTCCAGTTCTGCTGTGGGTCTACAAACGGTTCCTGGAGCCATATCTTTATCCCTTCATCTCTCCATTCGTGAAGCGCATTTGGCCCAAGAAAGCAGTGCAGGAAACGGCAAAGCAAGACCAAAAGAACAGCTCTGAAAATGGGCACGATTTCGTGAAGCAGGATTCCTTCAACGATCAGCCAGAACTTTATAAAGTAAGTATTAGCCAGGCGAAACATTTCTGTCTACTTGCATTTTTCGGAGTATAAGACGCACCAAGATTTTGAAGAGGCAAATTAAAAAAAAAAGAAGTTTTTGCACTTTGCAGTCCTCCCCAAAACAGTCCTTTTTTTGCAAAAACAGGCCCATTTTTTGCCAAAAAAGCATGAATAGCTTTCAGGAGGCTTGGAGAGTGTTCCTGGGGGCTGGGGCCTCCCCAAAACAAGCAAAAAACGGCCCATTTCCCATGAAAACGGGCCTGTTTTTTGTCTTAAAAAAGGGCATGAATAGCCTTTAGGAGACTTATGGAGTGCTCCTGGGGGCTGGGGAGGGGGCAAAACCAAGAAAAAAACGGCCCGTTTTTCACGCATTTTTGGAATGGAATGGAATTTTATTATTTATATGCCGCCCTTCTCCGGGAGGACTCAGGGCGGCGAACAATTCAAAAGGGGAAAAAGGGGAACATAAAAACGAAATACAAATAATAAAAATAAGCAACAGCCGCACAACCATACATGTCAAGAGGGAAGGGAACTCATCACCCCCAGGCCTGCCGGCAAAGTCAGATTTTGACGGCTTTTCGGAAGGCCTGGTGAGAGGTGAGGGTCCGAATCTCCGCGGGGAGTTCATTCCAGAGGGCCGGAGCTGCCACAGAGAAGGCCCTCCCCCGGGTAATAGCCAGATGGCATTGGCTGGTAGATGGCACCCGGAGGAGGCCAACCCTGTGAGATCTAATGGGTCTGTGGGAGGTAATTGGCAGCAGGCGGTCTCTCAATTTTTGCCCTCCCCAGCCCCCAGGAGCATTTTGGAAGCCTCCTACGGCCATTTTTGCAAAGGGAGCGGGATTTCTGTAGGCCAAAAAGTCTGTTTTCAGTGTATAAGACACACCCAGATTTTCACCCTCTTTTTTGAGGGGAAAAAAGTGCGTCTTACAGTCAAAATATACAGTATGTTTTGAGGAGCCCCGTTAGAAATGGATAAGAATAAAATACAGGTAGTCCTCAACTTACGATCACAATTAAGTCCCAAATTTCTGTTGTTAAGTGAAACATTTGTTAAATGACTTTGGCTCCATTTAAAGATTTTTCTTGGCACCGTTGCTAAGTGAATCACTGCAGTTCGTAAATTTGTAACACAATTGTTGGGTGAAACTGGTTCCCCCCTTGACTTTGATAGTCAGAACGTGACAAAAGGGGATTACGTGCCCCCCGTCATAAATACGAACCAGCTGCCAGGCATCTGAATTTTGATCACATGACCATGGGGATGCTGCAGTGGTTGTAAGTGTAAAAAATGGTCACAAGTCGCTTTTTTGACTGCCGCCGTAACTCTGAACGGTCACTAAGTGAACTCTTGTAAGGATTTCCGGTAGAAAGTTTATTCATTTAGTCAGTTGACCATATCAGATAGATGAAATTAATGCAGGTAGTCCTCGACTTATGACCGCAGTTGAGCCCCAAATTCCCATTGCTAAGTGAGACGTTTAAGTAAGTTGTGCCTCATTTTGTAGTCTTTCTTTTGCCACAGTTAAGCGAAACATGCAGTCATAATTCAGTGATGCAGTCCTTAAGTGAATCTCGCTTTCCCCATTGACTTTGCTTATCGGAAGCTGTCTGGGGAAATTGCTAAATGGGGATCTGATGACCCCAGGACAGCACAACTGTCATACATGCCAGTTTTCAAGCCCCTGAATTTTGATCACCAGATGTAGAATAGAATGAATATTTATTTATTTATTTATTAGACTTATATACCGCTTCATAGGGCTTTCAGCCCTCTCTAAGCGGTTTACAAAATGTTTTAGCAAATTGAGTCAGCAACTTGCCCCCACAGTCCGGGTCCTCATTTCACCCACCTCGGAAGGATGGAAGGCTGAGTCGACCTTGAGCCAGTGAGATTTGAACCGCTGAACTGCAGATCACAGTCAGCTAAAGTGGCCTGCAGTACTGCACCCTAACCACTGCGCCACCTCGGCTCTAATAATAAGCTGGAAGGGACCTTGGAGGTCTTCTAGTCCTGCCCCCTGCTCAAGCCGGAGAACTTATACCATTTCAGATAGGTGACTGTCTAGACCAGGGGTGTCAAACTCGATTTTATTGAGGGGCGCATCAGGGTTGTGTTTGACCTTGGGGGGGGGGGGGCTGGAATGGGCATGGCGAGGGTGGGCATGGCCAGCTTAACATCACTCATGTCGGTGCTTGTGGTGGCTCACGCACTCTGCCAGAGGAAATGGGCTCCCAAGCTCCGTTTTTGGCTGCGATGGCCTCCTGCAACCCTCTGCCAGTGAAAACGGACATCGGGAGAATCCCCATACAGCCCCTCTGTTTTAGCTGGCAGAGGCATCGAGGGCCAGATCCAGCCCCCGGGCTTTGAGTTTAACACCCCTTAGACTTTTCTTAAAAGCATCCAGTGATGGAGCACCCACAATTTCTGAAGGCAAGTTGTTCCACTGGTTAATTGTCCTCGCTGTTAGGAAGTTTCTCCTTGATTCCCGGTTGCTTCTTTCTTTGATTAGTTTCCAACCGTTGTTTCTTGTCCTGTTCTCTGGTGCTTTGGAGAATAATAATTTGACCCCCCTCTTCTTTTCCCATGGCCATGGAGATGCTGCCACATTTGTAAGAATGAAAACTGCTCATAAGTCCCCTTTTTCAGTGCTGCTGCAATTTCGAACAGTCACTAAACGAATGGTTGTAAGTCGAGGACTATCTGTACAAAGGCCCCAACCGACGCAAAGAAAACAATAGGATCACAAAAGGGATATGTGATTCATGCGGGTTTGCTGGTTGCAAACAGGTCTTGCTTGCTTAATGCAGTGATTCTGATAGACCAGTTTCTCTGTTTTTCATTCCTGCATGAGCCATGCATTCCTTGGAGGATAGCAATAGCAATAGCACTTATATACCGCTTTACAGCCCTCTCTAAGCAGTTTACAGAGTCAGCCTATTGCCCCCAACAATCTGGGCCCTCATTTTACCCCACCTCGGAAGGATGGAAGGCTGACTCAACCTTGATCTGGTGAGACCCGAACTGCCAAATTGCAGTCAGCTGGCAGTCAGCAGAATTAGCCTGCAGTACTGCACTCTAATTACTGTGTCACTGTGGCTCTTAGGTATCTGGAACATACCTATGAAAAGGAAGCTATTCATTTTGAATTTTGCTCCTGGATGAATTTTAAGCTTGAAGGCTTTGGCGGTGGTCTCATTCACTACCTGTGGTTTTTTTCTCTGCTGTTTACATCCTGCGCATATTTACCAATGTGTTCTGACCCCCCTTGTCCCACACCAACACACACTCTGAGCCAGAGATAAGTTACGGCATTTAATTAACAGACAGGTCCTTGGCAGCAAACCAGCACAGACAAGCTTGGGCAGCAATAAACACAGATAAGGCTTAGCAGCAATCCAGCCTGCCAAGCTCACAGTAATGTCCTCCGGCATTCAATCCTGCGTTGACTTCTGCAAAGAGGGACGTGTGCACAAGGAGTCTTTTTATAGTCTGGAGAGGAGCCTAATGACCACCAGCTGAGTGCAATTACCTCCTGTAACTGCGCAACTGCTCCTGACGCCTAGTAGCTCTTCGATGGCGTGCATCCAGGAACAACTCACTACTGGCATCCGGCTCACTCTCCCTTGTCTCCTCCCCACTTGTCCAAGGCTCAGGTGCCTCTTCTGGTGGCCAACCAGCCTCTCTGTGCCCTGCTCGGAGTTGGAACCCTGTCCAGGGTCCTCCACATACTCCAGAGCCGACTCATCAGTCCCCTCGCTGTCGGAGTCTTGTTGCAGCTCCAACGGCTCCTGCTGGGCCACAACATCAATGAATATTCATAATGGAATGGAGATTGCCTCTTAAGTTAAGGCCACACAAATGCTGCAGAGAATTGGAAGCAGCTTGGCTTTGCAGTCGTTGAAGCCCTCGACAAGCTTGAATGTACTGTACCAGCATCCTGTTTAAAATGCTTGTGTGAAAGCAAATATCATTGTGCTTTAGGGTGAGGATTAGCAACATCGGGCCTATAGGTGCCAGGATGTCTGGCTGCGCCTAAACAGTGCTTGCCGTCTCCAAAATAATACTATTAATAATTAACAACCGTCATTAGTATCATTAACAATCAATTATTAAATAATATTAATAATTTATAGTCCATGGACTATAAATGAGCCACTCTTAAATTTTCTTTATTGTCACACATGAGCGACATTTCCCCCTCCCCCTCCATTTTGTAAACGGTTTTTAGTTTTAGGGTTTGAAGGGGTGAATTGAAAACCATAAGCTTTGTTGAAGTTGAAAACTCTCTGCATTCTGTCCCATCATCCCCAGCCATTTTCCTCTGGGAAGCTTAAAACACAGGTTGTTTTAGCCAGCTTCCCCCACCAAATAAGCGGGAAAATTATGCCACTCTGCTCAGGTGACATCGCTGGTCCTGTATCGTGGGGTGCAAATGCCCTCTTCTTACTTCATCTCCAGATGTAGCCTTTGCCTGCAAGATATTACTTTCTGTGGTTTTAATAGAATTCCAGGGATAGGCGTACTGTACCCCCGGGTGGGATCCTAACGGTTTAACAACCGGTTCGCTTTGCTCGCGCACACGCCGAACCTACCGGATGGGCGCTGTGTGCGCGTGTACAATTTACCGAAATCTCACCTTCGGCAATACCGCTGGCGAAGAAAACAGCCGAGGCATGGCAAATCACTCTGCTGCGCCAATCAGCTGGACTTCGGAATAGGAAATATACACTATATTGCCAAAAGTATTCGCTCACCTGCCTTTACTCGCATATGAACTTACTGTACGTGACATCCCGTTCCTAATCCATAGGGTTCAATACGACGTCGGTCCACCCTTTGCAGCTATAACAGCTTCAACTCTTCTGGGAAGGCTGTCCACAAGGTTCAGGAGTGTGTTGATGGGAATTTTTGACCATTCTTCCCAGAAGCACATTTGTGCGGTCACACACTGATGTTGGATGAGTTTACGTGGCCTACCACTTCGTGGCTGAGTTGCTGTCGTTCCCAAACACTTCCCCGTTCTTATAATGCAGCTGACAGTTGACTGTGGAATATTTAGGAGCGAGGAAATGTCACCACTGGATTTGTTGCACAGGTGGCATCCTATCACAGTTCCACGCTGGAATTCACTGAGCTCCTGAGAGCGACCCATCCTTTCACCAATGTTTGTGAAAACAGTCTGCATGCCTAGGTACTTGATTTTATACAGCTGTGGCCATGGAAGTGATTGGAACACCTGATTCTGATTATTTGAATGGGTGAGCGAATACTTTTGGCAATATAGTGTAGGTGATTATAGTGCAGGGGATGGCGAGAGGGCCCACTTCAAAGTTGGAGCGAACCGGTTCACTCCCAGCTGATAGTCGGAGCATCAGTTCGCCCGAACTGATAGAATCCCACCCCTGGGCATACATGGCTGCAAGTGAAGTGGCTTAAGCATATTACAGGTTGTCCTTGACTTATGACCGTAATGGAGCCTGGATGGCCATTATAAGTCATGGTGGTCATATGTTGAGACACCCACGTGACAGATCCAATTCTGCAACCTTTTTTGTGTTGGTTATTAAGAGGTTGCTGTGGCTGTAAAGTGAATGCAGCAGTTGCTAAGCAAACATTCGTCACTAAGTGAGTCAAAGCATTCCCGGGGGTGTCTTCTGCTGGCAAAAGACATTATACATCACATCATGTAACCTTGGAGCACTACACCCTTTGACGACAAAGGTTAGGCAATTACCAAGAGCCTGAAATATAGCAATAGCAATAGCAGTTAGACTTATATACCACTTTACAGGGCTTTCAGCCCTCTCTAAGCGGTTTACAGAGTCAGCATATTGCCCCCAACAACAATCCGGGTCCTCATTTTACCCACCTCGGAAAGATGGAAGGCTGAGTCAACCCTGAGCCGGTGAGATTTGAACAGCCGAACTGCAGAACTGCAGAACTGCAGTCGGCTGAAGTAGCCTGCAGTGCTGCATTTAACCACTGCGCCACCTCGGCTCTTATGGCCATGGGGTTGCAAGTTCTGGGTTTGCAGCCTTTGGAACTGGTTCATAAGTACCTTTTGGGGGGAGGTCTGTCATAACTTGGAACGGTCATTAACAATAAAGTTATGACTCTAATTAATGATGAATCCAACTCAGCTCCCTTCTATCCCCAAGGCTGTCTTAAGCATGATGTAAAACGGGTCCCCAACCTGAGCTGTGGACCAGTAACCCTCCCCCCCCCTCCTCCCGGCCTCAGCCCGGTCTGTAGAAAAATTGTCTTCCATCAGTCTAATCCTTGGTGCCGAAACAGTTGGAGAACCACTTGTTCTGATCTAAGCTTCCTGAGAAAGCATAAATTACAATCTTATTCTGAAAAACCCTCTTTTATTTATACGGCTGGAAATCATGGACATTCCCAAACAATCCGTGAAGATTCCGACAGATGCCTGCTCGAGTTGCCATAGTCTTTCAGGGGAATGTTGATAAACACCCAACTTATCTCCCTTTGGATGCTGCCAGAGTCCTAATTGCCAAATGCAGAGCAAGGCCAAATAGAACTTTTCAAAGCTTGAACTGATCCGATGAACTAATTGCTTCCTGCAGCTCACATCCTGTTCGCTCCTCTTTTACGTCTTATGGGAGGGTTCCATCATCTCCAAGCCTTACTCCCAAGTCGACCCTGTTTTCTTTTTTTTCTTTTTGTTAATTATTTTAATTTTATCAATTTCATATATACATTCACAATTATATGATCTCATAACTGTTATTAATAATATGTATTTATAACAATTTTTCCCTACTGTTGACAATATACTTGAAGATTGCTTTTTTATCATCCCATAGATCCATCTTATCTCTACAACGTCCTACTTCTTCTTCCCTCCCTCTTTCCTTCCCTCGTTTCTTCTCTCCTACTCCCCTTCCTTCCCTCCCTCCTTCCCCTTCCCTCCTTCTCTCCTTCCCTCCTTCCTTCCCCCTTCCTTCCTTCCCTCCTTTCTTTTCTCCTTCCTTCTCTCCTTTCCCCTTCTATTCCTCCTTCCTTCCCCCTTCCTTCTCTCCTACATTCCCTCCTTCCTTCCCTCCTTTCTTCTCTCCTTCTCTCCTTCCTTCCCTCCTTCCCTCCCTCCTTCCTACCCCCCTTTCTTCTCTTTCTTCTCTCTTTCCTTCCTTCCTCCTCTCCTTTCCCTTCTCTCCTTCCCCTTCCTCCCCTTTACCCTTCCCCTCTTCTTCCCATTCCTCCCCCCTTTCCTACTCTTACATTCCCTCCCATTCTTCCTCTGCCTTTCCCTTTCTCCTATTCCTCTCCTTTCTCCTCTGATCCTGTTTTCTTAACTGTTCTTGCCTTCTGGCAGCTCTGCGCATGCGCATACTGGGAACAGGCTCCTGCTGTTCTTCTGCCTCACTGATGTCAGACTCCGGGGGCTTCAGAGGCAGCAAATAACTACCAGATGGCCTGGGCCCCCTCTCTGCCTCTGT
Source organism: Thamnophis sirtalis (assembly GCF_051295495.1). Taxonomy (NCBI): domain Eukaryota; kingdom Metazoa; phylum Chordata; class Lepidosauria; order Squamata; family Natricidae; genus Thamnophis; species Thamnophis sirtalis. The sequence goes on along the minus strand of NW_028261385.1, from coordinate 11,950,506 downwards.
CACAGAGCCCTCATCCGAGCCTTCCCCAGAATCCAGGACGGGCCCATGTTCCTCCCCAACCTCCTCACTGTCCGAATCTGCTGCCAGCTCTTTTGGTTGCTGGTGGGCCACAATACCACTGATCTAAAAGGAGCCTGATCTTTTTTTTAGGACCAAGAAAGGCATCTTAAACCCAGCTAGTCAGTATTCTGGTTTTTCTCTTTCAAAACTGTGATGGAATGAATGTGCATTTAAAAAATCTTGTTCCTTCACCCTCCCTCCCTGTCTTTCAGACCAAAAGTAATGGCATTGCAAACGGATTTTCTGGAATTGGACCCAAAGAAGACTCCGACAAAAAAACAGATTAGTCACGCTTCTGCTGTGGGATCAAGGCTGTTATAGGAAATGAACTCACAGTGTTGTCCCCACATGGATATTTTACTGATTGCACATTTATCTGAATGGAAATTTGGAATATGTATAAACAACCATCACCCGAAGGAGACTTGGAATAATTCTAGCTGTGTCTTTGAAAATAGTTTTTAATACATTGTCTTGCTGTTGTTGAAAATTGGGGGGGGGGACTGGAACCCTAACGTGCAGTGCAATTGAAGAGTGTTAACAGTTTTAGTGTCCATTTTATTAAAACCGTAACTGTCAATTTTGCTACGTGTTTAAAAAAAAAAATTCCTAAAATCCTTCATTGATGATGACTCCTAGCTTTGTTTGTTTTTTTAAGCAAGAGATCATACTTGCAGTAGCTAAAAAGAAAGCAGCATTGTAAATATTTGCACACTAATGATGAATGTATTGATAAGCTACTAATTTGCTTTTTCTAAATTAGCATCTACAGAGCTGCCCTTTTGCTGATTCCTCACGATGGTATAGAAAACTTTTAAAAAGCAGATATTATACATGGAGGAGACAATACCAATACAATGCCACAAAGGGAAAATGTCCTTTTTTTTGAAGTTTTTAAACTTCTAAAGGAGGGGGGAAAAAGCTAAAGCTGATAAACAAACATAACTCTTTATGCAAATTCCTGTATTTTGGTTGATAATGTCTGCCCCCCTAATTCGAATAACTCCCAAGACTGCCATAGCAAATAAACCTTACTGCTCATTGTTGTAACTCTATTATTTTGTCTGCAATGTAGATTTTCAGTTGCTGCATTCTAAGATCCATGTATGTTTTTCATAAAGTAATAGAGAAGTGCTGTATCCCATATGAAGTAAAGATTGCACCTTAGGATATGCTCATGACTTCCTTTTCAATTCAAGGCATTTTTACAGAGAACAGATGGGTGAATAGGAAATGTTCCCTGCGGATAGAGAGTTCCTTATTAATCTGCGATCTGTTTTAGTGAATAAGCAGATTACAACTCTTTGCCTAGGAAAATGCAAATTTAACTGATTTAGAATTTGAATAAAGTGTGGAAGCAATAGACACATTATGTTCCGAGTCCCACTTCTCTCCCTCTCCCCTTTTTTTCATACCAAAGTTAATAGCAATAGCAGTTATAGCAATAGCAGTTAGACTTATATACCGCTTCATAGAGCTTTCAGCCCTCTCTAAGCAGTTTACAGAGTCAGCATATTGCCCCCAACAACAATCCGGGTCCTCATTTTACCCACCTCGAAAGGATGGAAGGCTGAGTCAACCCTGAGCCGGTGAGATTTGAACTGCAGAACTGCAGTCAGCTGAAGTAGCCTGCAGTGCTGCATTTAACCACTGCGCCACCTCGATGTAGGTTAAAAACACACCAGTTAAGTGGAGCTTGTTGTCTTCTTGCACTCTGGAAGTTGAAGTCCATATATCTTCAAAATTGAAAATTGTTTGGCCCTGTATTAAATGCTATTCAAAATACCTAGCTTTGCTGCAGATATAATAGGCATTTCTGGAATTGGATAAGTGGACTGGGGGGGTGAGTGCTAGGCATTCCCGACTCTAGGGGGCGGTGCTTATCTCCATTTCAAAGCCGAAGAGCCAGCGCTGTCCGAAGATGTCTCCGTAGTCATGTGGCTGTCATGACTAAATGCCGAAGGCGCACCGAACGCTGTTACCTTCCCTCCTATTTTTGGTTCCAAAAATAGGAACCGTAGGTGGTTCCTATTTTTCTACTTACATTTTTACATGCTTTTGAACTGCTAGGTTGGCAGAAGCTGGGACAAATAACGGGAGCTCACCCAGTTATGCAAGGCTAGGGTTTCAAACTGCCAAACTGCCAACCTTTCTTGATTGACAAGCTCATTGTCTTAGCCACTGAGCCACCATGTCCCTTTAACATACAGGTAGTCCTCAGCTTTTACAACATTACAACTTTAATGACCATTCAAAAATATAAGTCACTGGGGAAAAAAGTCCTTGAACTTAACAATTGTCACTGCATCCCCAGTCACATGATCAACATTTTGGCACATGGCAACCGGCATACATTTATGACATTTGACCCTGGGAGGGCAATTTTAGTCTAGGCCAGTGTTTCTCAACCTTGGCAACTTGAAGATGTCCGGACTTCAACTCCCAGAATTCCCCAGCCAGCATTCGCTGGCTGGGGAATTCTGGGAGTTGAAGTCCGGACATCTTCAAGTTGCCAAGGTTGAGAAACACTGGTCTAGGCTGTCTATGGAGCTTCTCAATCACTCAGATCATGATTGTCCCAAGGCAACTGGACTTTGTTTTTTCCCCTTTTGAAGGCATTTCACTTCTCATCCAAGAAGCTCCTTCTGCTCTGACAGTATAGTGGGGAATGGAAGGATTTATATTCCTTGCAGACAGCTGGTCATTTGCATCCTTTTAGGAGGTCCATGAAGCACTTAGAGGTTAGTCTGTGTCTTCAGGGTCAGCTGAGCAGTGCTCTTGATTTCTGTAGTTTGCATTTTTTTTAAAGAAACCCATTCCTGCTCCCACACCATTCCAAGGGTGTCCATCCCAAATTGTATAGCCAAAAATCTGTAGAGATTCTCTGTCATCCAGGTCATGGTTGTCCCAAAAGTGCTTTTTCAGGAGGCAACTGGACTTCCTTGGTTTGTTCCCCCTTTTCCTTCAATGACCCTCTAAACTTTAGAGCAGTGGTAGTCAACGGTTCCACCACAAAACCGCGGTAGACTAAAGCGCGCTCGACGAAAGCGCGTACCTGACATCATCACAGCGCGACGAAAACATCACGCTGTGAGCGGTAAAGTTAAAATTAACGCGAAAACCTTACCCTAACCCCTCCAAACCTAACCCTAAACCTAACCCTAAACCTAACCCTTAACCTAATCCTAAACCTAACGCTAACCCTTAACCCTAACCCTAACGCTTAACGTAACCCTAACCCTAACCCTTAACCTAACCCTAAACCTAACCCTAACCCTTACCTTTACGTGAATCGGCTTGCTTTAAAAGCGCTTTTTAAAGCGCCCTTTTTTCTCCGCGGTCGTATTTGTCGCGCTGCTGATGTCAGGTACGCGCTTTAGTGGACCGCGGTTTTGTCGTGCCACGGTAGTCAACCTGGTTCCTACCGCCCACTTGTAGGTGTTCCAGTTTTCATGGTGGGTGGTAGGGGTTTTGTCTAATACTGAAGCCCTTTCCTTTTTTAAATTTAATTGACTTCCCTACTTTATACATCACCATTACTGTGGAACCGGTGGGCGGTTAGAAAATTTTACTACTAACAGAGATACAAAAGTGGGCGGTAGGTATAAAAAGGTTGACTACCCCTGCTTTAGTGCCTAAAGGATGCAAATTACCAGCTGTCTGCAAGGAGTATAAATCCTTCCATTCCCCACTATCCTGTGTCAGTGCTGAAGCAGCTTCTTGGATGAGAAAGGAAACATCTTCAAAAGGGAAAAAAACAAGAAAGTCCTGTAGCCTCCTGAAAAAGCACTTTTGGGACAACCCTGACCTGGATGAGGAAGAATCTCTACAGACTTTTAGCTATACAATTTGGGATGGAACACCCTTTGAATGGTGTGGGAGCAGGAATGGATTTCCAGAGGGGAAAAAAATTTGCAGACTACAGGAAGCAGGAGCACCACTCAAGTTACCCTGAGGACACAGATATAAACCTCCCAAGTGGCCTCAATGACTCTCTAAAAGGATGCGAATGACCAGCTGTCTGCAAGGAGTATAAATCCTTCCATTCCTCACCATCCAGTCAGAGCTGAAGAAGCTTCTTGGATGAGAAGCGAAACATCTTCAAAAGGAAAAAAAAATACCAAAAGTCCTGAAAAGGCACTTTTGGAACAACCCTGACCTGGATGACGAAGAATCTCTAGTCCCAAAGATTTTCTCTTTTGAAAAGACAACTGGACTTTCTTGGGAGTCCCCCCCCCCCTTGAAAACATTTCGCTTCTCGTCTAAGAACCGAAGAAGCTGCTTGGATGAGAAGCAAAACATTTTAAAGTCTCACTGTCCCCATTTATTGGTACCCATTTCCTGTGTTTTTATTCACGTTTATTCTTATTCCTGGTTATCTTGTACATGAGTGAGAAATTAACCAACCAACCAACCAACCAACTAAACCTAAGAAAGTCCCGTTGTCTTTTGAAACACCTTTGGGGATTAAGAGCCAAGGTGGTGCAGTGGTTAAATGCAGCACTGCAGGCTACTGCTAGATCAGCAGTTCAGCGGTTCAAATCTCACCGGCTCAGGGTTGACTCAGCCTTCCATCCTCCAGAGGTGGGTAAAATGAGGACCCAGATTGTAGGGGGCAATATGCTGACTCTCTGTAAACCGCTTAGAGAGGGCTGAAAGCCCTATGAAGCGGTATATAAGTCTACTGCTATTGCTATTGCTATCCCACAAGGCTGTTATGCTGTCTGTTGTGTGTTCATTTGCAGGGAAATGGACTTGTCTTTTAGTTACATCAACTTGCCCCTCTGTGAAATGGGCTTCACCTGGGACATTAGACGGTATGTCTCAAAACGTTGTGTTTGCATTTGCAAAACCAGGCCACTCCTAGTCCCACTAGGGCAAACCCACTAGAGGCATCGAAGTGTTTAAACAAGCAGCTCTTAACGCGGCAGGTCGCCTAGGAAACAACGCGGCTTCTGCGTAGGCGGGAGAACGTGAAATCACTCCCACTGCGAGCTCAGAAGGACTTCATTTCCCGGCATGCAGCTCCAGTTCCACGTGATCGACCGGAGCCCTCCGGGTACGTGACCTCCGCGAAGTCGCCCCCCCTCCCCCCGCCCTCGAGAAGGGACAAGTGGTGACGACGTGAAAAGATGGAGATCGCCGACGGAGGGCGTGGCTAGAAAACGGCCGCGCGCAGGGGGTGGGTGGGAAATCCGGGCGTCGGGAGCGCGCGCAGTGGCAAGTCGGCGGTGGAGACGCGCGACAGGTCCCAGAAGAGATCCGGGTGGGGGGCCGCGCGTGGAGAGAGAGAGGGGGTGACAGGGTGCACCGCTTTTTTCTTCCCCCAGGAAACCGGAGCCGGTGAGTCGGTACCGCCGGAAGGGGTTGTTAACGGGGCCGGGTGTCCTCTTTTTTGCCCCGCTAGCCTTGGAAAGATGGGGCGGGGGGACATGGACCATTGGGGAAGGCAGCGGGTCGGGGAGAGCGGGGCTAGCAAATGGTTGCTGCAGGGGAAGAAGAAATCCCGGTGACCCCGGGATATCCCCCCCCTCCCTTCCCCCCCTCCCCCAGCGGAGGTCCTACATCTCCAAAAGTGCTAAGCGAGCTATTTGGGTCCAGACATTGCTTGGCCAACACGGGTTTTAGTGCTTCGTGTGCTATGTGAGCTTAAACCCCGGTGTATTTAGCACGTGTGGACGCATTCCCTATTTAACCCAGCAGCGCTTTAAGAGACCTAGGCAGACACCCCTCCAGTGGAGGGCAGCCTGGGATGGGGGTGGGGGGTTGTTGTCACATCTTCCACGATTCAGTGTGCGTTTCCCTTGGGGTGTTGTGTCAAGCCAGGCAACACTTTATTGTAAAAGCCTGAGCCCCGTTTTTTTTGGTTGTATTGATATTTATGGTCTTAATTTTTCTTGCCCTCTTGAGAGGTAGGTAAAATATGAATTAATTTGGCTGTATGTATATGCAAGGGACGCAGTGGCTCAGTGGCTAAGATGCTGAGGTTGTCGATCAGAAAAGTTGGCAGTTCGAATCCCTAGTGCCTCGTAATGGAATGAGCTCCCGTTACTTGTCCCAGCTTCTGCCAACCCTAGCAGTTCGAAAGCAAGTAAAAATGCAAGTAGAAAAAAATAGGAACCACCTTTGGCCCATTCCGTGCACATTCGGCATTTAGTCATGCCGGCCACATGACCACGGAGACGTCTTCGGACAGCGCTGGCTCTTCGGCTTTGAAAACGGAGATAAGCACCGCCCCCTAAAGTCGGGAACGACTATCACATATATGCAAGGGGAACCTTTACCTTTATGTATATAGGTATGGTGCCTGTACTGGTTCTAACTGTTTTTATATGTATATAGGTTCACCGCTCTGAATCACTTGTCTGAGATGGGTGGTTGTAGAAGTTGAATAAGCAAACCGTGTTGAAACCACTTAACTGGGTTTATTGATGGGATCAGTATTTCAGATAGTGCAGCTTGAGTTAATCTGGAGTAAAATGGCATAAAATCCAACTGTAAATCATGTGACCATAGGGATGCGAAGATGGTCTTAAGTGTGAAAAATGGTCATAACTTTTTTAGTTGTAACTTTGAACAATCACTACATGAACTGTTGTAAATCAAGGATTATTCGTACTTATTGTGGATTCTGGGTTCTCCTTGAGCTCTGCTCAAAACAGTATATATGTTGCTGGTCTTTGACCCAATGGTACTGTTCCAAAAGGCAACTGGACTTTTCTTGTTTTTTTTTCCTTTAAAAACGTTTTCGCTTCGTATCCAAGACGCTTCTTCAGTTCTGAGAAACAAAACATTTTCAAAGAAAAACCCCCCAAGAACAGTCCAATTGTCTTTGGGAAAAGTCCCATTGGGACATCCATGACTTGATTGAGAATCTCCATAGACCTAGTTATCACTGCTATAATCAGTTCTGTTGGGATTTGATCTGAGCTGGAGAGCTCAGGGCTGTCCTGCCTCTGAAAGGTTAAAGGTCACATGAATATAAACATAATCATCAATCCCAGAATGATGGTCTTTGGGGAGGGCCACAGCATCCATATCAAGGAAAGCTGAATTGCAAATTGAATTTGGAATCAGAAAGCACAACAGAGGCAAACCTGAGTGGTTGTGGCCTCCTTTGCATAACATGCTAAAACATATCGGTAATTGGTTTGAAGTTAACCTACTATATGGATAGTGTGATTTGTAAATTGTTTAATTTAAATTTTCGAACCTGGCCACTAGCTTTGTGGACCCAGTCAATGCCAAATGTGAATTCAAATGCTACCCTGTTTCCCTGAAAATAAAATCTCCCTGGATAATAAGCCCAATCGGGCTTTTGAGCGCATGCGCTAAAATAACCCCTACCCAAAAATATTGCAACACAGCAGCAGCCATGAGGTGACCACGCTCACCACCTCCTGCACCTCAAAAATAATAAGACCCCGAAAATAAAGCCAAGTGCTTATCTCGGGGGTCAAAAGAAAATAAGACCCTGTCTTATTTTTGGGGAAACACGGTACTTCTTTTCTCCAAGCTCCGTCCACTTGGAGCTGGGAAGTCATATATGAACGCTAAGAAAAGAATAATGTGTGTGGAACTGTGGCCTCGTTTTTATGGTTTTTCCTTTGAGTGTTCTGTATGTAAATAAAACTCCAGAAAAAAGAAATTTTCATGGCAATTAGGTTCATGCACCTCCAAAGTCTAGATAAGATATGTAGAGATAATCCATAACTAGGGTCATGTAGGGTAAAATGTTATTAAGTTCAGTGAATCAAAAAAAATAACCAGACCATTGAACTAATTCTGGAAACTTGAATTAGTTTGTGATATGAACACAATTGTTTCATTGAGTCATTGAGGCTGTGGGAGATTTGAAAACCTATTCTGGTGTGCACATCAAGCCCAAGTTAATGTGAAGGCAATGTGTAGCCATGATTAAGCAGAGAAATCACCCTTTTGCTTCCTTCTGAAATGTAGTTGAGAAAAGATCCCTTATATCACAATCCAGTCTTTCCTACCATAAACTAATTTTGGGGAACCTATACGTGGCCTTGAATTTCTAAGAGTTTGTTGCATAAAATAGGTACATGTGGCTTAAACCTCTGGTTGGCTTATGCTTATTGTCCTGGTAATTTATTTTTATTTTTTGTGGTTTTATTTTATAAATAACTCATGGTGGCAAACATATCCAACACACCTCCTTCCTCCTCTCCTTTCCCCCCACATAGCAACCCTGTGAAGTGGGCTGAGAAAGAGAGACTGGCCCAAAATCATCCAGCTGGCTTTCATGGTTAAGGCAAGATTTGAACTTACCATCTCCCCCTTTCTAGTATGATGCCTTAACCACTAGACCAAACTGGTTATTCTCCCTTGGGCCACGAGTTTGACACTCCTGTCCTAAGCCATTTCAGTATAGTTTTTTTTTAATTAAAAAAGGCTCCTGGTTACCTAAAAGTTGCATGCTCTGTGCTCAATCATTTCCTGCCATGCAGGTTTCTTGATTTATTTAGTGTATGGCATATCATACATGGACTAGCAATATACATATATGATGATTTCACCTAAATTAGTAACACAATAAAATATAAATGCAAAAAGATCTGTGTTCAATTATCAATGTCTAGGCCTGTGATGGCGAATCTATGGCACACGTACCCAAAGTAGCACGTGGAGCCATGTTGCCTGGCGTGTGTGGCGGCGCCCGTTCCTCTTTTGGGTTTCTGGCATGCATGCGCGCTTGACAATCAGGTGGCCTTTGTCCGTGCGGCATGCCAGAAACTGGAAGAGCTGGCCTTCTGTTTTCCAGCGTTAACATGTGTGCCAGCCAGCTGATCGTCAACGGTTGGGTTGGCAATATATAAATCATGTAACAATGTTGTACCTGTTTCTTTAAAGCATACTGTAAAATGTGATTGGTTGCTGTTTTCCTCAATCGGCCATAAGAGGGAGCCAGAATGACTGTTAGCTTTCTCTGTTTGTTAGATGCCGGGCTGATCTGATCTGAGTGCCGTGAGCTGATTATATGATACTGGACTATGTTATTTGGATTATCCCTTAACTGAAAGACATTGATGACTGACTGTCTTATCCGTGTATAAATTGGACTGTTTGATGGACTCTGATACCTCTATTTCCACAAAAGTAAAACCCTATTTAAACTGCAGTGTCTCTGTATGCTGGTTTGTATGTTCTCCAACACAACTCTCAAAAACGCTTCGCTGAACATACTTGCTCTTCCAACGGGGAGCTTACCTAACAACACGCGCATATGTGCCAGTAACTGGAAGACTAGCTGGCAGGAGTGCATGAGCCGAGGTGGTGCAGTGATTAAATGCAGCACTGCAGGCTACTTCAGCTGACTGCAGTTCTGCAGTTTGGCTGTTCAAATCTCACCGGCTCAAGGTTGACTCAGCCTTCCATCCTTCCGAGGTGGGTAAAATGAGGACCCGGATTGTTGTTGGGGGCAATATGCTGATTCTGTAAACCGCTTAGAGAGGGCTGAAAGCCCTATGAAGCGGTATATAAGTCTAACTGCTATTGCTATATGTGTGCCGGAAATTGGAAGTTCATTTTCCTGCAGGTGCATGCCATCTGGACAGCTCCTCTTCCGGGTTGTGGCCCCGATGAGTGCACATATGTACTCCCTTTTCGGCACTTGGTGCCGAAAAGGTTCACCATCACAGGTCTAGGCCACTAACCACTGAAGCACAGCATCATTTATATATATATATATATAAAAGAATCAGATATTGGACCAGTATACAGCTGGGTCAAGATTTGTTCTACAGGTTGATGTGGGACCCTGCAGTCACAGCGAGGGGAGGATGCTATACCTTCTTTATACAGGTGCGAATCCTATTCAGGGTTGTCCGTTGCTGATGTAATTTAAAGTTTGGCATCTTTTTTGTGGGGTCATTTATATGTCTTCCTTTGTTCCATATTCCTATGGAGTTCTACAAATTATATGCCAACTCATGTATGTAACATTTTCTGTTCTGTAGAATTTCTTCTGTTTTTCTTAATAGTGGGAAAAATCAAGAATTGTGCTGCTTAGTTTTTTAAATCCTCCTTGATCACTCAATGCTTTTTTCTGGATGGTTAGTGAACTATTCCTAATATAGTCTTGAAAATATGAAACAGTCTTCATAGTCTCATAATCTACAAGGTTACTTTAACAAACATTTTCAATTTTATGTACACTTCTTTCTCTGCTACTTGCTATGTTTATGTTGCTGCCAATTCCTTCTTTCAGAATCTTTCTAGAAATATGTATTTTAAAATTTAAACATGAGGTTTAATATGAATATGTCTCCACTTAGGAGAAGGGGTGACATCTATGCTCTTACATTCTTCTATCATCTGTTCCAAAGAGAGATTATGCAAGGAAAGAATTAGTTTAGTCACTTGACAATTAGTTTAAACAGAACAGGTATCTGATTTTACATGGTTACTTTGCATGTGACATCTATGAGACTAGAATTTGCAATTATGGTTGTGAATTGTCTATAAAAATAACACTGCATCTTAGAAGATTAATGATTTTATCATTTACCTAGAATCCTGATATGCAGGATTATGTATAATGAAATGCCTTACAATCTTGTATTATATCATTAACTTTATTAGATTGATTAAACAAAACAATTTGCAGCTATTTTCACCATGACCTGTAAGACTTCTTTTTCAGCTACGCTACCATAGTGCTACAGGTGCTCTTCAAATTACAATCAGTTATTTAGTGATCGTTCACGTGACCCGTCAAAAGCGCGTTCCACAAAAGCGCGGTCGACGAAATCGCGTATGTGATGTCATCACAACGCGACAAAAAAGATCGAAAAATTGAAATAAAAATTAAATTACAGCAAGCCGATTCACATAAAGGTAAGGGTTAGGTTAAGAGTTAGGGTTAGGGTTAGGTTAAGGGTTAGGGTTAGGGTTAGAGCGTTAGCGTTACGTTTAGCGTTAGGTTAAGGGTTAGCGTTAGGTTTTTCGTTACGTTAAGGGTTAGGGTTAGGTTAAGGGTTAGGTTTAGGGTTAGGTTTAGGGTTAGGTTTGGGGGGGTTAGGGGAAGGTTTTAGCTTTATTTTTACATTTTTTGATCTTTTTCGTCGCGCTGTGATGACGTCACATACGCGCTTTCGTCGACCGCGATTTTGTCGTCTGCGGTTTTGTGGTAGAACCGATCGTTCAATGTTACAGCAGCACTGAAAAAGTGACGGATGACCGTTTTTCATACTTTGTCTGTTGCGGCATCCCCATAATCATGTGATCAAAATTGGGGCACTTGTAACTGGCGTGTCTTTATGAGAGTTGCAGTGTCCCGGGTTCAGTGATCCCCATGTGTTATCTTCTCAGCCGATTTCTAACAAGCAAAAATCAATGACAGAAACCAGATTTGCTTAACGACTGCACGATCCATTTAGCAATGCAGTGATTTGCTTAACTGGCATAAAGATAATAAAATCGTGCATCACTCAGTTAGCAACTGTTTTGTTTAGCATTCTGGGCTCCATTGTGGTCATAAGTCAAGGACTACCAGAACTTTCACGATGGCTGAAAATGAATTGATTCAATCAGTGTAGGAATTAATTTCTACTGTACAAATATGTATAAGTCGCTGGATACCCGTACTTCGTGACAAAACTCTGTGATCGGGCAATGCAGGAGAAGTCCGGTTCAATCCGTTGCCTCAGTGGTGGTCGGTGATTGAAACACATAAGGGAATATCGCTCTCTCGGTCTTAAGTCCGGAAACAGTTCCATGGGTGGAAGGCGTAGACATTTTGGTGAGGTACCGACATTTAGTACTATAAGGAGCCTCAGACTGCTCCTGAGTGAAGGAGTGAAGCATCTGCCAGTTTGAACAGAGGTAACGGAATGTTTGGCAACTGGCAGTTGGAACAGAGTTCTTTTTAAGGGGGGAGGGGGAGGTAGAACTCCTTAGCATCAAAGCGTGTTAATTACTGTATAAGAAAAACTAATAATCTGATGGTCATTTCGAAAAATCCTTTCTTAGCAAGTACCTAGAAGCCAAGAGGAACATATGTGCCAAATTTCAAGTTTGTAGGCTTTATGGTTCTGGAGATTTCGTGATGAGTGGGTGGTATTTGGCTTTTATATACTGTATTTTTCGGAGTACAAGACGCATATTTTTTCCTCAGAAAAGAGGCTGAAAATCTGGGTGCTATCTTATACACTGAATACAGCAACTTACCTACTCTCTCTCTCCCTACCTATCTACTGTATTTCTCTCTCTCTCTCTCTCTCTCTCTCTCTATCTCTTTCTCTATCTATCTACCTACCTACCTACCTACACACACACTCACTCTCCCTACCTACTGTATTTCTCTCTCTATCCCTTTATCTACCTACCTAACTACGCTCTCTCTCTCCCTACCTATCTACTGTATTTCTCTATCTCTTTCTCTCTCTATCCCTCTACCTCCTACCTACTCTCTCTCTCTCCCCCCCTCTCTCTATTTTTCTCTCTCTCTATCCCTTTATCTATCTACCTACCTAACTACTCTCCCTACCTACCTACTGTATTTCTCTCTCTTTCTCTCCCTGTCTATCCCTCTATCTACCTACCTACTTTAAAAAAAAAAAGCCTCTTCAAAACCTTGGTGCGTCTTATACTCCGAAAAATATGGTATATAGATAATAGCAGTCTCCAGTCTTCCCAGCTTGGCAGACCAACAGAGGAATCAGCAACTCAAATTCTCACAAGAGCATAAAGTTTGGGCTCAGTTGCGGTCATAAGTCAAAGGACTAATCCCTTCTATCTCACAAACAAAATTGTGGAGATGCCAGGATGTCTATGGAAATTCTCAATCATTGAAGTCATAGTTGTCTGTGAAAATGTTTCACTTCTCATCCATGAAGCTTCTTCATCTCTTCTGAATTTGGATGAGGAACGAAATGTTTTCAAGGGAAAAAACCGAAGAAAGCTTAGCTGCCTTTTGAAAAAGCACCTTTGGGAGGTATGTCAGGATGCTTTCTACACATTACTCTTTAAACAGCATTTCTTTGAGGGATGTTGTGAGGATGATATTCTTACACTGGGAGTTTCCAATTGTATATGACACAATAGGATAACTGGAAGAAATCTACAGATGAAATTCGAAAAATTAGAATATCGTGTGAAAGTTCATTTATTTCAGTAATGCAACTTAAAAGGTGAAACTAATATATGAGATAGACTCATTACATGCAAAGCAAGATAGTTCTAAGCTGTGATTTGCCATAATTGTGATGATTATGGCTTACAGCTCATGAAAACCCCAAATCCACCATCTCAGAAAATTAGAATATTACATGCAATCAATAAAACAAGGATTGTACATAGAACAATATCAGACCAATGAAAAGTATAAGCATGCATATGTACTCAGTACTTGGTTTGGGCCCCTTTTGTAGCGATTACTGCCTCAATGCGGCGTGGCATGGAAGCTATCAGCCTGTGGCACTGCTGAGGTGTTATGGAAGACCAGAATGCTTCAATAGCGGCCTTCAGCTCTTCTGCATTGTTCGGTCTCATGTCTCTCATCTTTCTCTTGGCAATGCCCCATAGATTCTGTATGGGGTTCAGGTCAGGCGAGTTTGCTGGCCAATCAAGCACAGTAATCCTACAGTCATTGAACCAGGTTTTGGTGCTTTTGGCAGTGTGGGCAGGTGCCAAGTCCTGCTGGAAAATGTAGTCACCTTCCCCATAAAGCTCGTTTGCGGAAGGAAGCATGAAGTGCTCCAAAATCTGGTTGACGGCTGCGTTGACCCTGGACTTAATGAAGCACAATGGACCAATACCAGCAGATGACATGGCTCCCCAAATCAACACAGACTGTGGAAACTTCACACTGGACTTCAAGCATCTTGCAATGTGTGCCTCTCCATTCTTCCTCCATACTCTGGGTCCTTGGTTTCCAAATGAGATGCAAAAGTTGCTCTCATCAGAAAAGAGGACTTTGGACCACTGAGCAACAGACCAGGTCTGTTTTTCTTTAGCCCAGGTAAGACGCTTCTGACATGGTTTGTTGTTCAGGAGTGGCTTGACAAGAGGAATATGACATTTGAAGCCCATGTCCAGGATGTGCCTGTGTGTGGTGGCTCTTGATGCACTGACTCCAGCCTCAGTCCACTCCTTGTGAAAGTCCCCAACACTTTTGAATGGCCTTTTCCTGACAATCCTCTCCAGGCTGCGGTCATCCCTGCTGCTTGTGCACCTTTTTCTTCCACACTTTTCCCTTCCACATAACTTTCTATTAATGTGCTTTGATACAGCACTTTGGGAACATCCAACTTCTTTTGCAATTACCTTTTGAGGCTTTCCCTCCTGATGGAGGATGTCAATGATGGTTTTCTGCACAACTGTCAGGTCAGCAGTCTTTCCCATGAGTATGATTCCTACTGAACCAGACTGACAAACCATTTAAAGGCCCAGGAACCCTTTGCAGGTGTTATGGCTTAATTAGCTGATTAGAGTGGGACACTTTGAGCCTAGAATATTGCACCTTTTCACAATATTCTAATTTTCTGAGATTGTGGATTTGGGGTTTTCATGAGCTGTAAACCATAATCCTCACAATTATGACAAATCACGGCTTGAACTATCTTGCTTTGCATGTCATGAGTCTATCTCATATATTAGCTTCACCTTTTAAGTTGCATTACTGAAATAAATGGTATTTTTGCACAATATTCTAATTTTTCGAGTTTCACCTGTAGTGCAGTATGTTCTGACCTAGGCTTCCTTAAAAAGCATGAAGCAAAGTCCGGGTCCCAGCAAAACCTCTTTTATTTGCACGGCTGTGAATTCCTTTCATTCACAGTCAGCAAGGCTTGGCAAACAGTCTTTCAGAGGAATATTTATGAACAAGAACCTTATCTTGCTTGGCAAGCTGCCAGATAACTAGTTTCCAAATGCAGGGCAAAGCAACACTTGGTACTGAGTCTCTTAGAGTCACAAACAGACTTTCCACTTTTGAAACGACTGAAGGAACGAATTGTTTCCTGCAAAAGGCCACTCCCCATTCACTCCTCTTTTGTTTCCTATGGGAGGGGCCAATCACCTCCAAGGTGTGGCTTTACTCCTAAGTCGACCCTGCTTTCTTAGTTGTTCGTGTCTGCTGGCAGCTCTGCGCCGTGGCACGACAAAACCGCGCTCGACTAAAGCGCGCCCGATTAAACCGCGTCGCTGACGTCATCAACAGGGCGACAACAGCGAGTGCGGAGAAAGAAGGGCGCTTTAAATAGCGCTTTGAAAGCAAGCCGATTCAAGTTAAGGTAAGGGTTAGGTTTAGGGTTAGGTTTAGGGTTAGGTTAAGGGTTAGGGTTAGGGTTAGGTTAAAGGTTAGGATTAGGTTAAGGGTTAGGTTTAGGGTTAGGTTAAGGGTTAGGTTTAGGGTTAGGTTTAGGATTAGGTTTAGGGAGGTTAGGTTTAGGTTTAGGGGTTAATTTTAGGTTTAGCGTTTACAGTGTGCTTTTTTCTCCGCGCTGTTGTCGCGCTGTGATGACGTCAGCTACGCGGTTTCGTCGAGCGCCCTTTAGTTGAATGTGGTTTTGTGGTGGAACCGCTCTGCGCATGCGCACACTGGGAACAGGCTCCAGTTGTTCTTCTGCCTCACTGCTTGTCTAGCTCCCTCTCTGCCTCCGACGCAGAGCCCTCGTCTGAACTTTCCTCAGCCCCCAGGACTGGCCCACGTTCCTCCCTAACCTCCTCACTCTCCGATTCTGCTGCCAGCTCCGCAGGCTGCTGGGGGCCACAACACAGTAGCTGAAATCTAAGAATGATGAAGCCAGTGGCAAAATTGGGGCACATTGATAAGGGTAGTGCATACAAGCTTTGCATTATATAATGTTGTTTACAGTTTATAAACATTTGTCAGTTCATTATTAGAAAGAATGCCTGTTGCATAATGTGATAATCTGCTCGCTGTGTTGATTAGTTCTCTTCTGCTGGATCCTTGATGCAAGACGTTACACATTACCTTTGAGCCATGAGAATTGGCTTAATGTCGTTTTTTTGTTCCCCTATATCTTTTGAATAAGATATTTACGAAGTACGTGCAGTTTGAGAATGCTTTTCAATGTTTCCTTTAATAGCAATTAAAGGAGGCTTATATATGCAGTGCTAAAACATCTATCTTTTTTTTAGCATAGCAGAGTCTGGACCAAGAAATAGAAGCGTTCTCATTTCTAATGCTTCTCTTATTACCAAGTCAATGCATAGTATACATTTATTGTAGGGAAAGGAAACTATTTACCCTATTTTTCAGAGTATAAGACACACCTTTCCCCCTCCTAAAAGAGCGTGGAAATATTGGTGCATTTTATACACCGAATGCAGCTATTTTTGGCCTCCTGGAGCCCCACCCCCACATCCCATTTTGGCAAAAAAACGGAGGCGTTTTTGCCTTCCCCCACCCTCCAGAAGCACTCCGCAGGCTTCAGCAGGGCTGGGGGAAAGGCAAAAATGCCCCCATTTTTATAGAAAATGGACTGTTTTCCACAAAAAGCCTGAAGCCTGCAGAACAGTAGTTCTCAACCTTCCTAATGCCATGACCTTTTAATACAGTTCCTCATATTGTGGTGGTCTCCAACCATGGAATTATTTTTGTTGCTCCTCTATAACTGTAATTTTGCTAGTGTTATGAATCGTAATGTAAATGTCTGATATGCAGGATGTATTTTTATTGTTGTAAATTGAACATAATTAAAGCATAGTGATTAATCACAAAAACAATATGTAATTATATATTGTGAAATATTTCTTAATATATCTATATATTAAGAGAATATATATCTTTCTTTCTCTTTCTCTCTCTCTCTCTCTCTCTGTGGCTCTTTGTCTCCCCCCTCTCTCTGTCTCTCTCCTCCCTCCCCCTCTCTATCACTCTGTGTGTTTGTCTGTCTGTCTCTCACTCTCTCTGTGTCTCTGTCTGTCTGTGTGTCTCTCTGTCTCTCCCCTCCCTCCCCCATCTCTGCCACTCTGTGTGTGTGTGTGTGCCTGTCTCTCTCTCTCATGCACATAGACACACATACTGTGGTCACCTTTAATCCCAAGTTAAAAATACCTGGCAGCGGCATTTTTCCCTGGGGGAAAGTCTCTGAGGTTGTAATTTACCGGGTGTGCGCACACCACGCGCCTATGTTTTCAACAACATGGAGCCACGGTGAGGCTCTGCACGGCTGGTGATGACTCCGGGTTCCACCACAAATGCGTGAACGACAAAAGCGCGGCTGACTAAACCGTGGTGACAAAACTGCGCCGACAAAACCGCGCAGACGAATGAGCGCTGAAGCGCGCCGACAACAGCGCACCGACAGAAGCGTGCTGTAACCTAACCCTAAACCTAACCCTAAACCTTACCTTAACTTAAATCGCGCTTCTGTCAGCGCGCTGTTGTCAGCGCGCTTTTGACATCGCGGTTTTAGCGCCGCGGTTTTGTCGGCGCGCTTTTGACATTCGCGCTTTTGTCGGGTCACGATGACTCCGGAGCCCATCCGGGAAGACAAGCAACACGAGGGGGACCCCTCCCCCCACGTATGGGCTCCGGACCCCACACATCTTTCACAGCCGTTTCGTTTCCGATTGGGGGGATCCATGCAGAGGATTTCTCCTCCCCCCAATTGGAAACGAAGCTGTGCCCTCCCCCTGCCCAGCCTGCCCAATGAAGCGGCGGGGGCAGCGTGTTGCTGGGCGATGGGAAGGGTGAAGGAGGGTGTGGCGCTGCCGCCCTTGCCTTTGGGGCTCTTCTTGCGGGACATGCTGCCTGGCGCTGCTTCAGGGCGCCCCGGCCGCCAGCTCCTCTACACGCAGCCCGGCTCCTAGCACCGCTGGCATCCCATCCGATGCCCGTCCTTGGCAGCATGGATGGGTTCTGGACCCCACACATCTTTCACAGCGGCCTCACTTCCAATTGGGGGATTCATGCAGAGGATTTCTTTCCCCCCAATTGGAAATGAGGTGGCTGTGAAAGACAGGGCGGCACTTTGTCAGAGTGAGAACACTTTCCCGCCATTACAAAGTCTCCGAGGCTGTAACTGTACGGGTTGTGCGCGCGCACCTATGTTTTCTATGGCGTGGAGCTGTGGCGACGCTCTGCGTGGCTGGCGATGACTCTGGAGCCCATCCGTGGAGGGTTTTGAGGAACGCGAGGTGGAGTTCCGATGGTCTTAGTGACCCCTGTGAAAAGGTTGTTCGATCCCCAAAGAGGTTGCGACCCACAAGTTGAGAACTGCTGCTCTAGAGGCTGGGGAGGAGAAAAACCTCTTTTTCTTACTTACCTCTTCGAAATCTTGGTGCATCTTATACACCGGTGCGTCTTATAGTCCGAACAATAGGGTAATTCATTTTAAAACATATCTTCTTGTTAC
Organism: Thamnophis sirtalis; assembly: GCF_051295495.1. Classification (NCBI taxonomy): domain Eukaryota; kingdom Metazoa; phylum Chordata; class Lepidosauria; order Squamata; family Natricidae; genus Thamnophis; species Thamnophis sirtalis. Next base: position 11,932,093 of record NW_028261385.1, on the reverse strand, counting down.
GCACATCTTTTCTCTACCCTTCAATTCCATTTAAGGTGAAGCCTTAAATATATAATAATTTAATTATACGCCAATAACTTACACATACAAATGTGTATTTTCAAATTATTAAAGCAGCCATGTCTTTCTCTCATGACTGTTTTAAGACATCTCTTTTTCACTGTCTTCACATGTAAAAGTATTTCACTCTGTATGTATCAGATTACCTCTTTCCATTTAGTTCAATGCCCATAGTATTTTAGCTAAAGAGGAAATTAATGATGAAAAAGATTCATAGTATTTTAGCTAAAGAGGAAATTAATGATGAAAAAGATAATCCCAAGTTATTCCAGGAACAGTAGATGGCTGGTAAAGCCATATCCCAAAACGGGATGGATGTGTTCTTTCTTTCTTTCTTTCTTTCTTTCTTTCTTTCTTTCTTTCTTTCTTTCTTTCTTTCTTTCTTTCTTTCTTTCTTTCTTTCTTTCTTTCTTTCTTTCTTTCTTTCTTTCTTTCTTTCTTTCTTTCTTTCTTTCTTTCTTTCTTTCCTTCCTTCCTTCCTTCCTTCCTTCTTTCCTTCTTTCCTTCTTTCTTTCCTTTCTTTCTCTCTCTCTCTCTCTCTCTCTCTCTCTCCCCCCCCCTCTCTCTTTCTTTGTTGTGACATTGACACAAAATTAGGCTGCTTGTTGCCAAGCTTTTCCTAATATCTTAAAACTTTTCATTTGTTCAAGCACACTCTTCCTTGGAACGAATTCTACGGTAGATACTACTTGAAGGTGTGTTAACTTCACATCCCTGGGGGATTCTGGGAGTTGAGGTCCACACATCTTCAAGTTGCCAAGGTTGTGAAACTCTGCACCTTGACAAACTACGGCTTCTGCTTCAGTTCACAACATAAACCCCGTTATAGTTTAACTCACAGTATGTGTACATAGCATATTACTTTCCTTGCTGCCCTAAAGGTTGTCAACGAAACCATGGAAATCACGTAAGAACACACACACACCCTCCGGAGTCCTTGTTCCCTCAAGTGATTGAAACACGGTGATCTACAGGCATAAATTCCCCATTTGCTGCACATAAATTTTTAGAGACTAAAAATTGGATAAATTCTCCCACCCCTCTATTCATTCTGGCAGAAATGACTTCCACAGACACAGCAGCTGGTTGCCAAGGATACCCCACTTGCATTTCTGTGGCTTCCCAGCCAAAATATGCCAGTTGACATCTTGTTGTTGAAACAACATGTTTTCTATTCCGAATTTTTAAAAAAAGAAAACATTCCAAAGGAAGAAAATTGAATCACGACAGGAAGTGTATGATTGATTCAGGCTGGCATTTTTTTATTTAAGGATACATTAGCTTGTTCAGAAGAGCCGAGGTGGCGCAGTGGTTAGAGCGCTGTATTGCAGCCACTTCAGCTGACTGTGATCTGCAGTTTGGCTGTTCAAATCTCACCGGCTCAGGGTTGACTCAGCCTTCCGTCCTTCCGAGGTGGGTAAAATGAGGACCCAGACTGTGGGGGCGATATGCTGATTTTGTAAACCGCTTAGAGAGGGCTGAAAGCCCTATGAAGCAGTATATAAGTCTAACTGCTATTGCTATTCAGGAATACAATTCTATAACTCTCAGTTATGGAATCAGTATAATATATATAATTATATAGAGTCAATATATCTAAGAAGTTATATAAAGGTTCAAGTACGGATTAGGCGAAACTTGGCTCAAAAACTCACTGTGGGAGAGATAGAATAGAATAACAGAGTTGGAAGGGACCTTGGAGGTCTTCTAGTCCAACACCCTATCTAGGCAGGAAACCCTATGCCGTTTCAGACAAATGGCTATCCAACATCTTCTTAAAGACTTCCAGTGTTGGGGCATTCACAACTTCTGGAGGCAAGTTGTTCCACTGATTAATTGTTCTATCAGGAAATTCCTGCTCAGTTCTAAGTTGCTTATCTCCTTGATTAATTTCCATCCATTGCTGGGGAGGATCTTGGAGTCCTAGTTGATGATCACTTAAATATCAGCCAGCAGTGTGCGGCAACAGTCAATAAAGCTAGTACAATCCTTTGTTGTGTGACAGAGACAGAATTAAGAGCACATGAATTATTAGTACCATTTTATCAAGCCTTAGTGAGGCCACACATGGAATACTGCATCCAGTTTTGGCCGCCACATTACGAAAAAGATGTTGAGACTTTGGAAGAAGTGTAAAAAAAGCAACTAAGATGATCAAAGGCATGGAGACTGAAACATGCGGGTTTGGCTAATTAGAAAAAAGAAGGACTAGGGATGGCATAATAGCAGGATTCTAGTATTTGAGAGGTTGCCACAAAGAAGAGGGGGGGTCATCTTGTTTACCAAAGCACCTGTAGGCAGGACAAGAAACAATGGGTGAAAACTCATCAAGGAGGGAAGCAACCTGGAATTAAGGAGAAATTTCCTGACAGTGAGGACAATTAACCAGTGGAACAGAAGTTGCCTTCAGAAGTTGTAGATGCTTCATGACTGGAAGTTTTTAAGAAGAAACTGGACAGAATACCTGTCCGAAATGGTATATCGCAAGGGTGTCAAACTCGCGGCCTGCTGGCCAGATGCGTCCCATGCTGGCTCCGCCTCCACCCAGTTTAGCGAAGGGAAAACGTCCTGATACGTCACGTGTTAGGTGCTGCTTCATTTAATAATCAGGAAAGAAACCACTCAACTCCATTTGTTGAAATTAAGCGTACTTTTACTAATTACAAACGAATAGTAGCGAAGCAAAGCTGAGTCTGGTTAATTGGGCGCAAAAGCAAAGAATATCATGTATAGGTCAATCCCCTCCCCTTGGCACCCCAGTCCATAGTCCAATTATAATTCACCCAACTGTCAGGTGGGAGATATCTTCAAAAAACATCATCAGGGTGGAATGCTGGACAGTTAACCTTGGCGGGAAACTCCCTTCCTCCACATGCGCAATGAGATGGTCAGGACAGCTTCTAGAATATTCCTCCAGCACACAATGATTCCCCTCCCAAATACCATGCCCCCCTCCCCGTTTCAATGGCAGCCGAAGCAGCAGCAAGGCAGAGGCTGACATCACGTGATGATGCCGAGATGACGCGAGTTTGACACCCCTGGTATAAGGTCTCCTGCTTGAGCAGGAGGCTGCACTAGAAGACCTCCAAGATCCTTTCCAGCTCTATTCTGATTGCTAAGTATAGCAAAGTGACTATAGGTAGTCACTTAACAACCTTGTTACTAACTAATAATTGCAGTGATCCATTTAACTGTGGCAAGAAAGGTCATAAATGGGCAGAACACACTTAACAAATGCCTTGCATAACAATAGAAATTTTGGGCTCAATTGTGGCCGTAAATTGAAGACTACCAGTACTTAGCTCTTTAACTCAGCCATAATCCAGTGTTAAATTATCTGTAAAAATAATATTTGCAGAACTGAAAGATGGTATTCAAGATATTTAAATATGTTGATCGTGTGGCCGATATAATATATCTAAGAAGCAGCAGAACTTCCTACATCTGTGTGATATTGCAATAATCACATATAACATTAAGCTGCTGTTGCTGATAAACCTTGGCCTCTTAAAACATTTTATTAAAAAAAGAGAAAAAATGTCTAGATCACTAATATACATCCCTTACATAGTTATAGTTACATCATATATATATGGCGTCTTTTCCCATGTAAGATTGAGATTGTCTTGGCAACGTTTCGGCGAGGTCTCATACAATATTTGTGTATGTGTATTGAGAGAGAAAGAGAGAGTTATACCTATGAACATTTTGCTTTATCTTACAATAAGAATTAATGGAAACTTGTATCCAAAATAGTATATGACAGTATTTCTCAACCTTGGGCACTTGAGATATGGACTTCAACTCCCAGAATTTTCCAGCCAGCAAGGGAACTCCACACCTCTTCAAGTGGTCAAGAAATACTGGTATATGGCATCTAGAACACTAAATGCATAAAACTCCTAGAAAACAGGTTTTAGATGCAGTGCTCTTTGTAAATTTAGCCTCCAATTCTTGGCATATAATTTGGATTCACTTTGTAATGTATATTAAATTTACAGTTCTTGCTATACATTTTAAACTACCGGTTTTTTTGAAGCTTTTTTTTTGCCTGAAGTTGTATTTCTTGATATCATGAAGCAAAGAGGAGACTTAAAAGATGCTGGATGTCAATAACTAACACATTTCAATCACAAAACCTTTTTTTTTTAGAAACGTAGAATCACTTTATTGTAAAAAAAAAATTCACCCTGCATTCCAGAGATTGGCAACTTATTGCTCACAAACCAATTTTGCAACGTGGCTTAGCAAACAAGATTGAGGCTGTAAAATTCAGATTTGAGGGTTGAATTCTAAAAGCAGTGTTTCTTAATCTTGGCTCCTTTAAGGTGTGTGAACTTCAACTCCCAGAATTTCCCCCGGAAGTGTGAAAAATAGATATGTCACTTTTTTTCAGCCTAACTTTGAACCGTCACTAAGCAAATGGTTGTAAATCAAGGACTACCTGTATGCTGATTTCATTTGTAGCTCTCCTGTGAATATATCCAAGCTTTGGAAATACTACTTGTAGCACTGCAGCCTCAGCTGATACAACTTCCTTGTGCAAAAGAGAGACGTGGTAGATATGTTATTTAAATTAGCTTCTAGAATTCTTTGATATATCATGACAAAAGGTCGCTGACACTTTCATAACAGTGCCTGATGGTAATGTTTGCATTAGCATTATTTGCGACAGGATGCATTAGAGCAGTATTTCTCAACCTTGGCAACTTGAAGATGTCCGGACTTCAACTCCCAGAATTCCCCAGCCAGCATTCGCTGGCTGGGGAATTCTGGGAGTTGAAGTCCGGACATCTTCAAGTTGCCAAGGTTGAGAAACACTGCATTAGAGTGTCAAAGAAAAGTTACCGTATTTTTCGGAGTATAAGACGCACCTTTCCCCCCCTAAAAGAGGGTGAAAATTTGGGTGCATCTTATACACTGAATGTAGCCGCACCCACACACCGGCCCCCAACTCTTGGCCTCTGCCTCCCAGCAATTTACCTCTTTACAGCAAAGGAGGGCTTGCAGAGGCTTCAATAAGCTATGGCAATCCCTGCAACTTGTAACAGCTGATGATCGGGAGAAATCGAAACCGAAACTAGCTCTTTGCTCCACACAGCAAATTGCTGGGAGGCAGATTTTTTTTTCTTGTGCTAATCAGGCTGTTTGCTGCAAGGAGGTAAGTCAGCAACTCCAAATGCCTATAGAATGTTCAAATTATTAGACTTATTTTTAAAGACTGCTTTATTATTATTTTAGACAACTTAACAAAATGAAGAAGCTTTTTAAAATAAATGCTTGATCTGAAGAGGCCCCGTGCTATTGTTTTAAAAAGTGCTGTTCTTTTAAATAGCAGAGAATAACTATACTTCCAGGAAGCACATCACTTTTATTATTTATTTATTTATTTTATTTTATTTATTTGTCTTGTATGCCGCCCACTCCCGAAGGACTCCGGGCGGCTCACAATAGACAAGGGAAGGGGGAAGACTAGACAAAGACAACACTTTAAAAACAAAACCGCAACATTCACAATTTCCGCGGGGCTGGATGTTTCACAGGCCCCCCGGCCTGCTGGAGCAGCCAGGACTTGGTGGCTTTGCGGAAAGCCGGGAGGGTCGTAAGGGTCCGGAGCTAGACAGGGAGATCATTCCAAAGGGCTGGAGCTGCAACAGAGAAGGCTCTCCCCCGGGGGGTCGCCAGCCGACATTGGCTGGCGGATGGAATCCAGAGGAGACCTAACCTGTGAGATCTGATCGGTCTATGGGAGGTAATTGGCAGGAGGCGGTCTCTCAGGTACCCAGGTCCGATGTCACAGCATCTGTACAAGTATAGCCTGAAATATAACACTACAGTGTATATTGTCTGTGCTGTTTGTTGCAAGGGGGCAAATTGCTGAGAGGCAAAGACAGATACTATTCCCTTGTTTTCCTCCCCAAAATCTAGGTGTGTATTATACTTCGGAGCGTCTTATACACCGAACAATACGGTACCCATTAACCATTTAGCAATTCTGGATGGGTTGTGAGGATGACTTTCTTTACAATGCATTACAATGAGGACATCCATATCTTGACTGACATAATTAACAATAAAAGCTTGATCTTTGTGCTTGATTCACTTCATAATAGTTGTTGTCGGTTTCTCTTCTACAGGAAGGCTGAAATTCACCAAGCAAGACAATCAATCTGAAATTCAGAAGGTAAGAAGGATTTGTGTGTGTGGGGTGGGGTGGGGTGGGGGTGGTTATATAAAAAGTTTTACGATCTTCAAATAGGATGTTTGTATAAGAAACATCTGTACATTGAGGCACAGCAATAAAATAACGTATTGGAGGTGATTGCTGAAATGAAACATTTGCTTTCCGGCTTTTTGTGGGCTTCCCAACTTTATTGTTGATTTTGTATAGCCAGATCACGTTTTTAGCCATATCATACTTTACAGGAAGCAAATAAGTGAATTTCTCATTCATATTCTCCCAAACAATTCTGTTAATTTAATCTGCAGGAATAGTATTAGTTTTAACATTATGCTTCAAGAGATGTACCAGAGGGTTCCACCACAAATGCACGAACGACAAAAGCGCGCCTGACTAAACTGCGGTGACAAAACCGCGCCGACGAATGAGCGCTGAAGCGCGCCGACAACAGCGCGCCGACATCCTAAACCTAATCCTAAACCTAATCCTAAACCTAATCCTAAACCTAATCCTAAACCTAATCCTAAACCTTACCTTAACTTAAATCGCGCTTCTGTCGGCGCGCTTTTGTCGGCGCGCTGTTGTCGGTGTGCTTTTGACATCACGGTTTTAGCGCCGCGGTTTTGTCGGCACGCTTTTGACGTTCGCGCATTTGTCGGGTCACGGTACCAGAGTGTCACTGTTTGCAAGGTTTTTGTACAGCCTCACGATTCATTTGGGTTTAAATTTCTCCCTCATTATTCCAGATACGATCTTTTCTAACTTCAAATATTTGCTTCCTTTGTACCTCATCCAAAACATGATGAGAAAAGCACAGCAATTCTTGCTTACCTCTGTGCCCCCTTTAAAAGAAGAAGCAAAGCTTTAATCTCTCGGCTTTATTACTACTGTACAGAAGGTTCTTTGCTTTCCTTTAGATGGAAAATAATTGGAGGATTACATAGATGGACTATAACTGTGTGGCGTAAAGTGTAAGGGTAAAAGTTACCCCTATCCAGTCTAGAGGTGGTATTCAGCAGGTTCTGACCAATAGCACTAGCAGTTAGACTTATATACCGCTTCATAGGGCTTTCAGCCCTCTCTAAGCGGTTTACAGAGTCAGCATATTGCCCCCAACAATCCGGGTCCTCATTATACCCACCTTGGAAGGATGGAAGGCTGAGTCAACCCTGAGCCGGTGAGATTTGAACAGCCGAACTGCAGAACTGCAGTCAGCTGAAGTAGCCTGCAGTGCTGCATTTAACCACTGCGCCACCTCGGCTCTCCAGTTTTGGAGAACCGGTAGTGGACATTTTGAGTAGTTTGGAGAACTGGTAAATACAAGCTCTGGCTGGCCCTGCCCCCATCTATTCTCTGCCTCCCAAGTCTCAGCTGATGGGGAGGAAATGAGGATTTTGCAGAATCCTTCCACTGGAGTGGGGAGGGAATGGAGATTTCACAGTATACTTCCCCTGCCACGCTCACCAAACCACGTCCACCAAGCCATGCCACGCCCACCATGCCACACCCACAGAACCGGTAGTAAAAAAAATTGAATCCCACCGCTCATCCAGTTGTATCTGACCTGGGGGGGGGGGGCAGTGCTTATCTCCATTTCCTAGGTGAGCGTTGTCCAAAGAGCTGAGGTGGCGCAGTGGTTAGGGTGCAGTACTGCAGACCACTTCAGCTGACTGTTATCTGCAGTTCAGCGGTTCTAATCTCACCGGCTCAAGGTTGACTCAGCCTTCCATCCTTCCGAGGTGGGTGAAATGAGGACCCAGACTGTGGGGGCAATATGCTGTCTCTGTAAACCACTTAGAGGGGGCTGAAAGCCCTATGAAGCAGTATATAAGTCTAACTGCTATTGCTATGTTCCATGGTCATGTGGTTGGCTTAACTATACACCGAGGCTCACGGAATGCTGTTACCTTCCCACCAAAGTGGTACCTATTTATCTACTTGCTTTCGAATTGCTCGGTGGGCAGGAGCTAGGCAAGGAGCAGGAATCACCCAGTTGTGCAATGCTTGAGTCTCAAAGGGCCAACTTTTCAATCCAGAATCCCATCGGTAGACCAAGGTGGCCCCATATGGCATAATGGCATTGGACTAGAGCAGAGGTGGGCCACTACCGGGCCATGGGCTAATTGCCATTGGCCTGCATGAGTGGCTGGCCGGTGTGCGCAACTCTGCACAGTCCCATTCACACGAGCCTCATCATGGGTGCTTACTGCCCCATTCACGTGAGCGCCGCCACAAATGTTGTGAGCACGAATGCACGCACACATGTGCTTTGCCCTTCCCACACAATCATCCCTTCTTTTCCCCCTTCCTCCATTCCATGTCACAACCAGGAAAAGGTTGGGGAACTCTAGACTGGAGCCTCCAAATATATGTTTAGTGGAAAGCCAAGCACTTTGTGCTTTATTTTATTTTTTTGTTTTCCTTTCCAAGAGAATTTGTGTTGAGGAACTCTGAGGACGAATAAGCCTCTATTAAATATTTATTGAACATCATAGTATTGAATCCTCCTCCTTGGATGATCTCAACCGGACATTGAGATTAAAACCTGTATGTTGGCTTGCTTCTATGATTTAACAGATGACAACCGTGCTCTTAGAACTGACATGTTAAATACATAAATGTTTTAGAATTTCAATACATGCATTTGGTTTGGATATAAAATCCATATGATAACATTCTGGGAATTCTTGGGAGAATTGCATTTCCATCAATGTCATGCTTTTAGAAACTTTGGATCTTTTAAGGAATAATTCAAGACACGTCTCTAAGTCTGCCAGAGAATGCTAGCTAACCTAATTAAGTGCTTGCATGTCCCAGAGGTAATACAATATAATACAACATAATAGCAGAGATGGAAGGGACCTTGGAGGTCTTCTAGTCCAACCCCCTGCCTAGGCAGGAAACCCTATACCGTTCCAGACAAATGGCTATCCAGTTAAATAGTTCTGCTTTCTCCCTGTTGCTTGTCACATTCTTGCCACTTTCTCCCAGCAATGGACCAATGGACCAATTGTTTCCTTAATGTTTTTCTTGCTTTTAACATGTTGGAAGAAGCTTTTTTTTGTTATTTTTTACTTTTGTGGCAAGCCTTTCTTCATTGTGAGCCTTAGCTTTCCGTACTTCATCTTTATAGGCTCGGGCTATTTGCTGATATTCTGCCTTAGTTATGTCCCCCTCTTTCCACTTTTTATACTTGGGGTAGATTCTTGGTCGATGGGTAGAGATTAATTGTACGATCTCTATTTCTTTTCTTTTTTTTACCCACACATATTCTAAATTTCAATTAAATATGACAAGCTTTTGTCCTCTTTTATACTAAAGCATTAATAAATGATGACAAAGAATGTCTGTTGGAAATAGAATAAGAAGGTTCTATTAGCGTATTTGACTCTACCAGTGAGGTCCTAATTTCATTTGGCATGAACCATTTCTGAATAATATTTTTTAACATACACACTGTTTTTGTTCATTAATAGTAATCAAGTATTGCTGAATTCCAAGATATTATCATTAACAGCTAGCTATTAACTTTCATCCCAGGCCATTTATTTTTTATTGAAAATTTTAGAAAAACAAAATTTTTACAAATGTTTCGCTCCCCACCCGCCTTCCCCACTCGAACACCCCCCAAACTTCCCCTCCCACCCCCACTTCCCAGAACCAATACAGGGTATAAATCTTTAACAAAGATATTCTACAATAAACTTAAAGAAACTTAGTATCATCTTTCATTTGAGCTTTAACTCCTCTTTGCTAGGCTAACTCTAAACAGATTATATCATTCCTTGTTTCTTCAGTCCTAAACTATCTGGAATTTCTTAGTCCCATATTTATTTTGCGTATAGTCAATCCATCTTCTCCACTCCAGCTTATATCTCTCATTTGAGTGATCCTTGAGATAGGCTGAAATTTTAGCCATCTCTGCTAGGTTTGTTACTTTTAATGTCTATTCTTGAATAGTAGGCAAATCTTCCTTCTTCCAGTATTGCGCCAACAACAGTCTTGTTGTACATTTTATTTTTGACGCCCTAGCTGTAGAACGAGGGACGCGGTGGCTCAAGAGGCTAAGACGCTGAGCTTGTCGATCGGAAAGGTTGACAGTTTGGTGGTTCGAATCCCTAGTACTGCATAACGGAGTGAGTTCCCGTTACTTGTCCCAGCTTCTGCCAACCCAGCAGTTTGAAAGCAGGTAAAAAATGCAAGTAGAAAAATAGGAACCACCTTTGGTGGGAAGGTAACAGCGTTCCATGCGCCTTCGATGTTTAGTCATGCCAGCCATATGACCACGGAGACGTCTTCAGACAGCGCTGGCTCTTCAGCTTTGAAACAATGAGCACCGCCCCCTAGAGTCGGGAACGACTAGCACGTATGTGCAAGGGGAACGTTTACCTTTATCTTAACAGTAGAACCTCACACTTGTCTTTAAATTTCAGTGTTATTTTAAGCCTGTTAGTCTAATACAGTAACCTAGTTGCCATTCGACAGTTTTCTAGTGCCCAGGTAGTCCTCGACTAATGACCACAGTTGAGCCCAAAATTTCCATAGCTAAACAAGACAGTTTTTAGGTGAGTTTTGCCCCATTTTCATGTCCTTTCTTGCCACAGTTGCTAAGCGAATTGTGGCAGTTCTCAAGCTAGTAAAATGGTTGTTAAGTGAATCTGATTTCCCCTTGACTTTGCTGCCAGAAGGTCACTAAAGGTGGTCATCACATGACCCTGGGATGCAACCATCAAAAACGTGAGTCAATTGCCAAGCATCCGAATTTTGATCATGTGGCCACGGGATGCTGCAACCATCACAAGTGTGAAAAAAGGGTCATAAGTCATTTTTTCCAGAGCTGTTATTACTTCAGTCATTCAACAAAAGGTTGTAAGTTGAGGACCACCTGTATTAGCTATTCTACTCCCTTTGGTGTTGTTTTCAAATTGTGGTAAGCTCTAGCTAATAACTTTCAGTTGCAGCAAATTGCACCTCTGGAGATATCATCCTGGAGGATGAGCAAAACATCTGTCTCATGAAATCGTACACTTTGTACCATTACAACTACTACATTTACACCAAAGGTGGCAACTGGATTTTTTTCGTTTTTTCCTTGAGGCCTTTGTGCTTCCCATCCAAGGAGCTTCTTCAGCTCTTGACTGAATAGCGGGGAGTGGAAGGATGGAGAATGGACCATCCGCCATCTAGTCAGAGCTGAAGAAGCTTCTTGGATGAGAAGCGAAGCATCTTCAAAGAAGCAACAAGAAAGTCCCAGTTGCCTCCCCCCAAAAGCACCTTTGGGACAACCATGACCTGGATGACTGAGAATCTCTACCAGTGGTGGAATTCAGATAATTTAACAACTGGTTCTCTGCCCTAATGACCATCTGGGTAGGTGGGGCTCAGTGGTCATGTGACCGGGTGGGCGTGGCCAACTCAAGGTCACTCAGGTCGATGGGCGGTTGGCCTTAGCTGTGACAATGTAATAAGGGTTAACCGGAGAGGCAGTTTCTGTAAGCAGGTCAGTGAAGATCAGGCTAGAAACAACACCAGAATGTTTCCTTCCTGCCTTCCTTACAGGATTAGCCCTGCAAAGTGGGGAAAAAAACAAAAGGAAATTTCTTCCAACAACCGGCTCTCTCAACTGCTTAGAAAGTTACCAACCGGTTCTCCCGAATAGGTGCGAACTGGCTGAATCCCACCACTGATCTCTACACATTTCTAACAGTTGTACCACTAAAAACAAGCATTACAATGAGGAAAAATTATTCTTATTTTTGTGATAAGTTCTTAATTTGAGCTTTTTTTTTCTTTCTTTTTTTTTTTTGAAGGAAGATTTGGGGATTTCTGATTTTGGTGCTCTGCATTGTGGTTTTATAACTCTTTGTTTTTATAGTACTTTGTATGTACTGGTATTGGGATGCAGTGGCTCAGTGGCTAAGACGCTGAATTTGTTGAACAGAAGGGTCGGCAATTCATTGGTCCGAATCCCTAGCGCCGCCTAACGGGGTGAGCTCCCGTTCCTTGTCCCAGCTTCTGCCAACCTAGCAGTTTGAAAGCACGTAAAAAATGCAAGTAGAAAAATAGGAACCACCTTTGGTGGGACAGTAACAGCGTTCCATGCGCCTTTGGCATTGAGTCATGCCGGCCACATGACCACAGAGACGTCTTCAGACAGTGCTGGCTCTTCGGCTTTGAAACGGAGATGAGCACCGCCCCCTAGAGTCGGGAACAACTAGCACATATGTGCAAGGGGAACCTTTACCTTACTGAAACTTAATTTGGATATTTTTTTTCTTTTTGAGCAAGATTCTTGGGATTTCTTATTTAGGGCTCTGCGTTGTGGTTTTATAACTCTTGTTTTTATAGCCCTTGGTATGTACCAGTATTTCCAGATGTACTTTAGGTGACGATGTTCTTGTATTTTCACTTCCCTCAATCTGTTTGCAGGCTTTTCATCAATGACATGAAACCTTAAAAACTGAAGACTGGGTTAATGAGAAGATGGGAGCAGCAAGCAGCAGCATTCATGACCTCCCAGAAAATGAATATTTAAAGAAACTGTCAGGACGAGAAGCCATCTCTGAGAATGACCCGTTTTGGAATCAGTTGCTTTCTTTTAGCTTTACTATCCCAACAAACAGGTAAGTGTTATACAAGTGTACATTCAACAATAATATTTAATAGTGACAGCAGAACGCCTAGATTCTGTAATACTGTTGTGCCATAGAGCAGGGGTCTTCGACCTTGGCAATTTTAAGACTTGTGGACTTCAATTCCCAGAGTTCCTCAGCCAACTTTGCTTGGCTGGCTGAGGAATTCTGGGACTTGAAGTCCACAAGTCTTAAAATTGCCAAGAGTGGAGACCCCTGCCATAGAGTGTCATCCTTGTTAACTCTGAAGACTCTTTTTGACTTACAACCACAACTGAGCCCAAATTTTCTGTTGCTAAGCAAGACAACGTTAAGTTAGTCTTGCCCCATTTTACGACCCTTATGCCACAGTTGTTAAGTGAAGCACTGCAGTTGTGAAGTGGATCTTGCAATTGTTAAGCAAATCTGGCCTTCCCCACCCCCCAATTGACTTTACTTGTCAGAAACGAGCTAACAGGATTAATACTGATACATGACCCCAGGACTGTACAACTGTCATAAGTACATGCCAGTTGCCAAGTGCCTAAATTTGGGTTACATGGCCATGGATATGCCGCAATGGTCATAAGTGTGAAAACTGGTTGTAAGTCACTTTTTTCCATGCCAATGTAACTTCAAACGATCACTAAAAGAATAGTTGTAAATTGAGGATTATTCTGTAATGGAACTCTCAATTATTTAACTTGGAATCCAGTGCTACCTTGAAACTCATCGTTAATTGCTTCCAGGAGACATGAGGAGTACCAAACATAATAAGTGCCAAACATGTTTTTCCCATAAGGAATTGTTCTGACCGAGGCTTCCCAAGAGACTGAAGCAAACTCCTTGTCCCGACAAAAAACTCCTTTATTAATTTACTGTGAATTCTACTCATTCGCATCCAGCAAAGTCTTTCGAGGGAGGGTTTAGAGTCACAGACCTTATCTGGCAAGGAGTCTCAGAGAGTCACAAACTAATTAAGTGAACTAATTGTCTCTTGCAAACTCCACTCCCCTTTCGCTCCTCTTTTATTTCATCTGGGAGGGGCCATTCATCGTCCACCTGTGGCCTTACCCCCAAGTCGACCCCTGTTCTTTAGCTGTTCCCTTTGTCTGGCAACTCTGTGCATGCACACACTGGGAACAGGCTCCAGCTGTTCGTCTGCCTCACTGATGTCTGACTCCGAAGGCAGCTGATAACTGTCAGATGGCTCTGGCCCCCTCTCTGCCTCCGACATAGAGCCCTCATCAGAGCCTTCCCCAGATTCCAGGACTGACACATGTTATTCCTCCAATCTCCTCACTGTCTGAATCTGTTGCCATTTTCGCTGGCCGCTGGTGGGCCACAACAGAAATAATGTAGTGTGTCCCAAGGCAGCTGACACCCAAAAGTTCTTGTGCGTTGAGTACCAAACAAACGATGAGTAGCAGGACCAAATGCTCACGTCAAAATGCATTGAATACCAAATTTGATGAGTTTCAAGGCAGTTGAGTACCAAGCAACCATTGTTAGTTGAATTTGACTGACATTAGAGCAAGCATTGGCTGGTTTTCTTGGGGATTCTAGAGGGTCTCTTCTACACAAGGTCTCTAGTGACTTTCTTCAGTCCAGAAAATGACAGTCAGTCAAGTAGGTGAGACTACAAGAATTGCCATTACAGGTAGTTCTCGACTTACGTTCACTTAGTGACCGTTCCAAGTTACAACGGCGCTGAAAAAAGTGACTTATAACCACGTTTCACACTTACGACTGTTGCAGCATCCCCATGGTCACGTGATTTACATTCGGATGCTTGACAACTGACTCAGATTTATGACGGTTGTAGTGGCCCGGAGTCATGCGTTCCCCTTTTGCGGCCTTCTGACCAGCAAAGTCAATGGGGGAAACCAACAGCTAATTTAACAACTGCAGGGATTCACTTAACAAATGTGGTGAGAAAAGTTGGGAAATGGAGCAAACTCGCTCGTGACCCGTCAAAAGCGCGGACGGCAAAAGCGCGATCGACAAAATCGCGCCTTTGACGTCATCACAGCGCGACGAAAAAGATTGAAAAATTCAAATAAAAATTAATAAAAATTAAATTAAAGCAAGCCGATTCACATAAAGGTAAGGGTTAGGTTTAGGGTTAGGGTTAGGGTTAGGTTAAGGGTTAGGGTTAGCTTTAGAGCGTTAGCGTTAGGGTTAGGTTAAGGGTTAGCGTTAGGTTTTTCGTTACTTTAACGGTTAGGTTTAGGGTTAGGTTTAGGGTTAGGTTAAGAGTTAGGTTTAGGGTTAGGTTTAGGGTTAGGTTTGGGGGGCTTAGGGTAAGGTTTTCGCTTTATTTTTACATTTTTCGAACTTTTCCGTCGCGCTGTGATGATGTCACAGCGCGCTTTTGTCCAGCGCGATTTTGTCCTACGCGCTTTTGTGGTGGAACCAAACTCGCTTACCACATTTCTCACTTAACAACATAAATGTTGGTCTCAATGGTGGTCCTAAGTTGAGGCCTACCTGTAGTGCATTTCCCTGCAACAACAGACCATACGGCTTCCTTTTACAATCCCTGTCTTTGCATTAAATTATAATATATTATTATAATTATATGTAATTATTATATATTTTCGGAGTATAAGACGCACCTTTTTACCCACTACGAGAGCGTGGAAATGCTGGTGTGTCTTATACACCGAATACAGCCATTTTTGGCCTCCTGAAGCCCCGCCCCCACATCCCATTTTTTCAAAAAACGGGTCATTTTTCACTGAGGTCTTTTTGCTGTTCCTCGGCCCCCAGCAGCACTCTGCAGGCTTCAGCATACCGTAGGGCTGGGGCAAGGCAAAAATGCCTGTTTTTGCAAAAAAACAGGCAAAAAATGTACCGTTTTTTGCAAAAATTGAAGTTTTTTTGTGTTGCCTCAGCCCTGCTGAAACTTGCAGAGTGCTCCTGGGGGCTGAGGGATGGCAAAAACTTTTTTTCTTACTTACCTCTTCGAAATGTTGGTGCATCTTATACACTGGTGCGTCTTATTGTCTGAAAAATGTGGTATTTATTTTCCTTCCTTGCTCGTAATACTAGAACCCAGATCCATCCGATGAATGGTTGGTTTGTGGACTGACAAAAGGAAGGATTTCTTGCACAGTGAGCCTCCGAACTTCCCAGTTCAAAATCATTCTATGTTATCACTGACGTGTATAACAGAGATGTTGATTAAATGACAGCCTGCAGATCGTGGGTTTCTTGGAAGCAAGCCTGCAGCTCTCTTTCAAATACTTCCTCCTCCCCATTTTAGGATGCCAGCTGTGTTTTTTAAGTGGTAAATATGAGTAGTCCTTGACTTATGACCAGTCGCTTAGGGACTGAAGTTATGATGGGTCATGAAAACCTGAATTTGAAGTTCCGATATCCGGGCTCCCTCCCCTGCAGTCACATGACTACATCTGGGGCATTTGGCAACTGACTCACATTTATGGCTGCTTGTAGTGTCTTGCGGTCATATCAGAGGTGGTATTCAGCCAGTTTGCTCCGGTTTGGGTGAACCAGTAGCGGTGGCTGCGGGAGACTCCGCCCACCCACCTCGGTGTAATGCACAAGCACTGCACATGCGCAGAAGGTGGTGCATATGCGCCAATGAGCGCGCACTCACATTTGTGGCTGATAGGGAAGGTAAGTGAATCCCATTGTTGGTTCATATGACCACAATTTACAACATTTTCACTAGAAACTGGCATATTGTTTTTTTTAATAACCCTAACTGCTTAATGGTGGCAATGTTCAGTTTGTGAGTGTCTGATTTGCTTAATGACAGTCATAAACTCAGGCACAATTACGTACTAATCCACTTTAAGATGGTCTTATCACTTACGACAAAAAATGGGAGTTCAGTTGCAGTCTGGAGGACTACCTTAAAACTCAATCCTTTTAGATCTTTCCCTGCCTATATACTAGAATTATTTCTTCTCATTTTGGGGTCGTTACTTTTTAAAACGTGTGTGGTTAATGTTACTGTACTATTTGCTCTTAATTCTGATTGTTCCTGCTTCTCTGATATGGGCAGCTTTCGTCCTATTTCTTAATCTTATTATACTGTGAACAAACAAATATATTCAGTGTCAGCACCTCTCAGTGCTCAATATAGAATAGAATTATTTATTGGCCAAGCGTGATTGGACACACAAGGAATTTGTCTTTGGTGCAGATGCTCTCACTGTACATAAAAAGACAAGATACATTCTTCAAGAATCATAAGGTACAGCACTTAATGATAATGATAGGGTACAAATAAGCAATCAGGAAACAATATTAATATAAATCGTAAGGATACAAGCAACAAAGTCACAGTCATACAGTCATAAGTGGGAGGAGATGGGTGATAGGAACGATGAGAAGACTAATAGTAATAGTAATGCAGCTTTAGTGGTTTGATAGTGTTGAGGGAATTATTTGTTTAGCAGAGGGATGGCGTTTGGGGGAAAAACTCTCCTTTTGTCTAGTTGTCTTGGTGTGCAGTGCCCTATAGCAGTGTTTTTCAACCTTTTTTGTGCAAAGGCACACTTTTTTCATGAAAAAAATCACGAGGCACACCACCATTAGAAAATGTTAAAAAAAATTAACTCTGTGCCTATATTGACTATATATAAGGTGTTTTTCCCACGGCACACCTTACACTATGTCACGGCACACTAGTGTGCCGCGGCACAGTGGTTGAAAAACACTGCCCTATAGTGTCATTTTGAGGGTAGGAGTTGAAACAATGTATGTCTAAGGTGCAATGGGTCTGTAAATATTTTCACGGTTCCACCACAAATGCGCGTATGATAAAAGCGTGTGTGACTAAAGCGCGGTGACAAAACCGCGCCATCAAAACAGCGGAGACGAATGAGCGCTGAAGCGCGCCGACAACAGCGCGCCGACAGAAGCGCGCTGTAACATAACCCTAAACCTAACCCTAAACCTTACCTTAACTTAAATCGCGCTTCTGTCGGCGCGCTGTTGTCGGCGCGCTTTTGACATCACGGTTTTATCGCTGCGGTTTTGTCGGCCGCTTTTGACGTTCGCGGTTATGTCGTGCCACGTATTTTCACGGCTCTCTTTATGTGTGTTTATATTTGTTTAACAGTGCTTTTTATATTGTAATTATATATATTGTGATTAAATATAACTTGAGAATCAAAAAGGGCCAGAAAAATGTCTTGAACCACTAGATGGTGCTGATGGATGGTAGCTGAGTAATTTAGTTTTGGAGTGGGTGTTACAATGGCGCAGTTAGGATACTTCAAACATAAATTGTTTCCTTAATGAAATACCAGTTGCCGAGAATTGCAGTTGTATATACTATGTGTATGTTTTGCTGTTGTACTCAAGCTGGGATATTTTCTCGGCGCACACATTTCTAATGAAATAGATACAGACCCTCTTTCTTATCTCTTCTAAATCCTTCTGGATTGAGAACCAGCCCTGCTGTGCAATCTGAATGGTTTCTAAATCCATTCCGCGGGCAGATCACTGGTTTGTCCTCACCTGAAAGTGTTACAGGGAGCAGAGAGAAGGATGGGAAGGTGGGGTTTGTTTACCTGGCACTAAACCGGGAGTAAGCATTCAACCTGGGAACTGGGTATGTCTAGTTTGATGAAAAGAAGGACTAGGGGAGACATGACAGCAGTGTTCCAATATCTCAGGGGCTGCCACAAAGAAGAGGGAGTCAAACTATTCTCCAAAGCACCTGAAGGCAGGACAAGAAACAGTAGATGGAAATTAATCAAGGAAAGAAGCAACCTAGAACTAAGGGGAAATTTCCTGACAGTTAAAAACAATTAATCAGTGGAACAACCTGCCTCCAGAAGTTGTGAATTCTCCAACACTGGAAGTTTTTAAGAAGATGTTGGATAGCCATTTAGCTGAAGTGATGTAGGGTTTCCTTCCTAAGCAGGGGGTTGGACTAGAAGACCTCCAGGGTCCCTCCCAACTCTTTTATTCTATTCTATTGCATTCTAACCTGAGATTCTAAGGACTTTTTTCATTGCATGCTTTTGAGATTGCAACAACCCACCAGACAGAAATGGGTGCCTAATCTCCCATTGTTTTTCATTGGGTGGGGGCTTGGATGGGGGATAAGATAAGCCTTCCTCTTCTGCCATCTCCATACAGACTTTGAGAGGGTTACATGTTGCAACTGCATTTGCAAGAGTCCTAGCTGCTTCCTGAACGAAGTGGACCCTCTGGATCAGCGATCACCAACTTGTGGTCCATGGACCATTTGTGGTCTGTGAGAAAATTTTGGTGGTCCGCAGAAAAATTATTTGTATTTTTTACATTACATTAAATTAGGGGTCGTCAAATTATGGCCCCTGGACCAGATATGTGCATTGAATGTTTGTTTTGCTGCATAGAGTCTTCCCCTCCAGGGTTTTTTTTTGTAGGGGTCGGGGGGGGGGAGAAATTCCGACGGGGTCTGCTTCAGCCTCCTGGTAGGGGGCTTTGGGCAAAAGCTGGAGGGATGTGCTGCTGGTGGCAAAGAGCCAGAAGGCCTTGTTCCAGTGGAACTGCATCATGGCCTGGAACTGGCTGATCATCTCAGCCCAGTGAGCCTTCAGGAGCCGGTACCTGGCCTTGTCCTCCCGCAGGTCTTCCGGCTGCTTGGAAAGCCTATGCTCATAGTCCTCAGTGAGGTGCTTCTGCTGAGCCTCCTTCTCGGTCAGATCCAAGTTGAACTGAGCTGTTTTTCCAACCCTTTCTCCCGGTGGCTGCTTAGCTCCAGCAACTGTTTCCTGTTGGAGCCTTAAGGAGCCCGGGGAGGGGGGCAGGCGAGGAGTGGCTGGGAAGGAAGTGGTGAATAGAGGCCGGCAAGTCGCCCATCGATTTGAATGACATCAAGTTAGCTATGCCCACCCAGTTACATGACCACCTAGCCAGTCATTAAGCAGATCATATTAGTGGTCGTGGGATTTAAAATTATGAATTTAGGGTTCCACCACAAAACCGCGGTAGACTAAAGCGCGCTCGCCGAAAGTGCGTACCTGATGTCATCACAGCACGACGAAAACATCACGCTGTGAGCGGTAAAGTTAAAATTAACGCGAAAACCTTACCCTAACCCCCCCAAACCTAACCCTAAATCTAACCCTAAACCTAACCCTTAACCTAACCCTTAACCTAACCCTAAACCTAGCCCTTAACCTAACGCTAAACCTAACGCTAACCCTTAACCTAACCTTAAACCTAACCCTAACGCTTAACGTAACCCTAAACCTAACCCTTAACCTAACCCTAAACCTAAACCTAACCCTTACCTTTACGTGAATCGGCTTGCTTTAAAAGCGCTTTTTAAAGCGCCCTTTTTTCTCCGCGGTCGTATTTGTCGCGCTGCTGATGACGTCAGGTACGCGCTTTAATCGGGCGCGCTTTAGTGGACCGCGGTTTTGTCGTGCCACGGAATTTAGTGGTGCCTGAGGTCCAAAAGGTTGGTGATCCCTGCTCTGGATACCAAAAAGTTGCTCATCCAGTGCAGGAATCAGGGCTTGGCATTCCACCTGGATCACTCTGTTTTGTTATTCTGTCTTCCTGAATTTTTCCAAGGTATCGCTATAAGTGATTATATTTATCAGGCTACATGATGCATTGCATGTATGGGAACCGTTCTTGTTAAGTGAGTTTGTTTAAACAGTAATGGTTTCCCTACATAATCCTAAGATTAACCCAAGTCTTCTTGACCATAAACAAACTTTCCTTAGCGCCTCTCGGGGATATCAGGCCTTAAAACGGCAATTATTCATTCGTGTGTTCATTGTTTAGATTAGTCTTCTGCCTACTCTGCATTTTATTTTTAATTCAAGTCACACTGTTTTTTTGTCTTGGGTGAGTAATAATCAGTCGATAATAAGTTGACCAAATGAGTTGCCCAATATATATTAAAGAGGGTGAGATAGAAATATAATGCAATAATAATTGTTCTGACCTCGGCTTCCCCAAAAAGCACAAGGCAGAGAGTCCTGGTCCCGACAAAACCCCTTTTATTAAACAAATGTGAATTCCTCTCATTCACATTTAGCAAAGGCCTGGCAAGCAGTCTTTCAAAGGAGAATTTATGACAACAGACCTTATTGGAAAGCTGCCATGTAAATATTTTCCAAAGGAAGTGCTGTGCAAGGAAAAAACTGGGCACAGCGTCTCTGAGATTCACGGACAGATCTTCCCACTCCTGAAACAAACAAAGGAACAAATTATTTCCTACAAAAGCCCCCTCCCCATTTGCTCCTCTTTTATTTCCTATGGGAGGAGCCATTCGCCCTCCACCTGTGGCTTTACTCCCCAAGTCGACCCTGATTTCTGAGCTGTTTTTTTCTTCTGGCAGCCCTGCGCATGCGCACACTGGGAACAGACTCCAACTGTTCCTCTGCCTCACTGCTGTCTAGCTCTGAAGGCCGCTGATAACTGCCAGACGGCCTTGGTCCCCTCTCTGCCTCCAACCCAGAGCCCTTGTCTGAGCCTTCCTCAGCCTCCAGAACTGGCCCATGTTCCTCCCCAACCTCCTCACTGTCCAACTCTGCTGCCAGCTCCGCTGGCCACTGGTGGGCCACAACAATAATGTTTTTACACAGTCTGCTTTATATGAATCAATATAATAGAAGCAGGATAATATCTTCATTTTTCCATCCATCCATCCATCCATCCATCCATCCAACTTGTATGCCGTTCATCTCTGCAAGGGCAACTCGGCCCATTCATGGTATCATGGATGCAGCTGAAGGAATGAATTTCTTCCATCTACCTGTATTTTCTGACCATCCAATTCTGTTTTAGAGGGATGAAGTGTGTGAATAGGGATACACTTAGAAGACACACACAAAAAAACCCCAGGTTCCCTTACAACAGTAAAACTGTGCTTATATAGGATTGATGGATTTTTTTTTTTAAAGGGCTAAGTTGCTGATAAGAACAAGTTGTCTTGTGGCGAATCCATTTTTTAGGTATGAATTGATTGACCGTGTCAAGATACCATAATTTCACAACCGGAAACTATTAGGATTCATTTAATTCCCACCTGCCATTTAAGTATCCTGGAAGAGAACGTTTCCTCCAAGTAACTAACGGAGGAACTTTTCCTCCCAAGAACTTAACCTCGAGGTAACTCCAAGTATTCAGTGACGGTGGGGAGATTACCTCCCAGCCTCTTGTGCTTTACTTTTATGAAAGTAGCATACCTGTTTTAATATAGAATTGCATTTTAAAAAACCATGTAGGTAGGATGAAAGACAGAATCTGGGCGGGGGGGGGGGAGAGGTGGTGGCAAGAGAGAAATCAGGCTGGAATCTGGTTTCAATAAATGGCCTAAATTTGGATGGATGGAAGGATGAATAAATGAATGAAGGGAGTAAATCTGGGGTGTCAAACTCAAGGCCCGTGGACCACATTCAGCCCGTGATGTAGTCGCATCCAGCCCATGGGGCTGTCCTGGAGATGTGGAGACTCTAGAAAGAGTGAAGAGAAGAGCAACAAGGATGATTAGGGGACTGGAGACTAAAACATTTGAAGAACGGTTGCAGGAACTGGGTATGTCTAGTTTAATGAAAAGAAGGACTAGGGGAGACATGATAGCAGTGTTCCAATATCTCAGGGGTTGCCACAAAGAAGAGGGAGTCAAACTATTCTCCAAAGCACCTGAGTGTAGAACAAGAAGCAATGGGTGGAAACTAATCAAGGACAAAAGCAACTTAGAACTGAGGAGAAATTTCCTGACAGTGAGAACAATTAATCAGTGGAACAACTTGCCTCCAGAAGTTGTGAATGCCCCAACACTGGAAGTCTTTAAGAAGATGTTGGAAAGCCATTTGTCTGAAACTGTATAGGGTTTCCTGCCTAGGCAGGGGGCTGGACTAGAAGACCTCCGGGGTGCCTTCCAACTCTGCTATTGTATTGTATTGTATGTATCACTTTGGCCCGGTCTACCCATGTCGCTTCAGCCCAGTGCACCCAATGCGAAGAGGAAACTTTGGGCCAGCGTGACTTCAGTCTGGTCTACCCAATGCAAAAAGGAAACATGCTGACAGTTTGGGGAGTGGTATCCAACTTGCCATGTCCACCCAGTCGGCCATGCACAGTGAGTGGCATCAAGCTGGCCACCCCCACCCAGTTAGCCATGCACAGTGAGTGGCATCAAGCTGGCCACGCCCATCCAGTCGGCCATGCACAGTGAGTGGCATCAAGCTGGCCACGCCCATCCAGTCGGCCATGCACAGTGAGTAGCATCAAGCTGGCCATGCCCACCCAGTTGGCCATGTCCATCCGGCCCACAAGGTCAACTACAGCCCTGATGTGGCCTTCAATGAAATTGAGTTTAACACCCCTGGTCTAAACCTAAGTCTTCTTGACTCTTATCAAGCACCAATTTAGTGCTGGCTGTTAGTTGATCGATTATTTGTGTGTATGAGTATGAACAATAAATCAGCTTAACTAGAGCTTCACATGTGGCCCTGATTCTTTGTGCCCGGTTTCTGATTACCATGTACACAGAGCTCAGCTTATTTACCCTCTTTAGTGGTGACGTTTTCTGCCCTACCTGCTCTTCTGATGCTACCTGTGCTTAATTTGTGATCTTTATTGAAGTATCTTTATCTCTATCCTGCTTTTTCCAGTGGTGGGATTCAGTCAGTTGGCACTTATTCGGGAGAACCGGTTATTGGAAGAAATCTTCTTTTGTTTTTTCCCACTTTACAGGGCTAATCCTGTAAGGAAGGCAGGAAACATTCTGGTGCTGTTTCTAGCCTGATCTTTATTGCCCTGCTTGCAGAAACTGCCTCTCTAGTTAACCCTTCTTACATTGGAACAGCTAAGGCAAAGCGCCCATCGACCTGAGTGACCTTGAGGTGGCCACGCCCACCCGGTCACATGACCACCAAGCCACACCTACCCAATTGGTCATCAGGGCAGAGAACCGGTTGTTAAATTATTTGAACCCCACCACTGGCTATTTCCTCATGTTAACATTGCATGAAGGGTGGGAGGAAAGACTCCTTGGGTCTTGATTACTTCTGTGGCATTCAGGTAGTCCTCGACTTACAACAGTTTGTTTAGTGACCGTTCAAAGTTACAACGGCACCGAAAAATGTGGTTTAGGACACATTTTTATGTCCTTTGCAGCCTTTCCCCCCATGATCACGTGAAATTCCGGCACTTGACAGCTGATTCATATTTATGACCGTCAACAGTGTCCCAAGGTCATGTGGATACCCTTTTGCGAACTTCTGACCACGGGGAAGCCAGATTCACTTGACAAGCAGGTTACTAAGTCGTCCACTGCAGCGATTCACTTAACAACTGTGGCAAGAAAAGTCGTAAAATGGGGCAAAACTCACTTAACAAAGGTTTCAACAGAAACATTAACAGCAGAGAATTTGGGCTCAATTGTGGTTGTTAAGTGGAGGACTACCGGTACTTGCTCTTACACATGGGTGTATTGTTTTTGTTGCTGGAAAGTATCAAATCTAAAGCTGAATTTGCTTTTTTTTTAAAAAAAAAAACATACAATATACTTCCCTGAATGCATTCTGTTTCACTTTGTTCTTTCCCCCTGGGTTTTTACAAAAGGTTGGTCGAAGAACAGGACGTCTGACCCCTTAATGGAAAATCTTAAAAATAGCTAACTTTCATGTTGCTTTAATACAGGGTTTTTTTAAAAGAAAGGGAATGCGATAAATTACTGGGAGGTTTTGCGCATTTCATTGTTTGTTTCCTGTGGATAGTTTATAATATAGTCTGTCTAATTTCATAATATGACTGGAGGGAATGGGGCAATTATTTTGTATGTGTGTGAAGGATCACAAGGAAGGTATAATTAAAGCACTATAATATCCATGGAAGTTACTTTTGAAGACTCATTTAAGGCTAAAAGATAAAAGGTAAAGGTTCCCCTTGTACATATGTGTTAGTTGTTCCCGACTCTAGGGGGCGATGCTCATCTCCGTTTTAAAGCTGAAGAGCCAGCGCTGTCCGAAGACGTCTCCGTGGTCATGTGGCCGGCATGACTCAACGCCAAAGGCACATGGAACGCTGTTACCTTCCCACCAAAGGGGGTTCCTATTTTTCTACTTGCATTTTTACATGCTTTCGAACTGCTAGGTTGGCAGAAGGTGGGACAAGTAACGGGAGCTCACTCTGTTACGTGGTGCTAGGGATTTGTACCACCAAACGGCCGACCTTTCTGATCGATAAGCTCAGCGTCTTACCCACTGAGCCACCGCGTCCCTCATAAAAAAGATAAGACTAGGATTAAGAATGAGTTGGGGTATTTAGCTTATTTTTGCATGCAAATTACATAATAAATGTCCCTTCCTAAGGGGAATTGTATAAAGCAGTATTTCTCAACCTTGGCAGCTTTAGTGTGGGTGGACTTTTAACTCCCAGAATTCCCCAGCCGGTGTAGTGTTGAAGTCCACCCATCTTAAAAGCTGCCAAAGTTGAGAAACACTGACGTACAGCAAAATGATAAATATTTATGTTCAGTATCTTTTTCCCCCCTGTGATGATGTCTGTGTCTTGTTTTAAAAGAACTGATACTGTGCGGACAGTTGCTGCACTTTTAGATATCTTCAGACTGCTTGGGTGGTTCTTGGCTGGGCTCTGGATTTGTGCAGAGGTCACAGGGAGTTCAAGTGTGACTTTTGGACAAAAAGATTCAAAACTATTTCCTTTACGACAGTCCACAGATAATAGCAAAGTTTGTTGTGCCTACTTATCTTGGGAGACAGAAGTGATTGACTAGCTGTGGACGAGGAAATGGATTTTTCCTGCCTTGATAGTGGGAGATGGCCGAAGGCAATTTTTTTTTCTGCCCCTTGAACTGAAAAAGCTTAATAGGAAGGAGTGGTCCCAGCCTTGTAATACTCGAAACGAACCAGCACAAGGCTTTTGAGATGAGGAGGGGATAAGAGAACATAACAGAATGACAGAGTTGGAAGAGACCTTGGAGGTCTTCTAGTCCAGTGTTTCTCAACCTTGGCCACTTGAAGATGTCTGGACTTCAACTCCCAGAATTCCCCAGCCAGCATTTGCTTCAAGTGGCCAAGGTTGAGAAACACTGTTCTAGTCCAACCCCAGCTCAAGCATGAAACTCTATAGCCGTGATGGCGAACCTATGGCACGTGTGCCACAGGTGGCACGCGGAGCCATTTGTCAGGAAGCTTGCCCTGTCAACTGACTTCGGCCTTCTTTTGAGGCCATTATTCGCCCTCCGGAGGCTTCCCTGAAGCCTCTGGAGCGCGAAAAACCGGCGCTATGGGCAAACTGGAAGTTCAGGGACATACTTCCGGTTTGTTCGTAGGGCCTGTTTTAGCCCCCCGGAGCATTCAGGAGCCCTCAGAAGGCTTCCCTGAAGGCTTCGGAAGGCCAAAAAATGACATTACGAGCTAAAATCTGCCCTATGAGCAAACCGGAAGTCTGTTCCCAAACTTCCGGTTTGCCCATAGAGTCTGTTTTTCTCACTCCGGAGGCTTCAGGGAAGCTCCTGATGCCTACGGAGGGCCTTGGGGGGTGGGGGAGGCTGTTTTGTTTCCCGAAACTCCGCCCCTTCACCAAAATGGCTGTGCATAGCTTTTAGAAGGCTTTCAGAGAGCTCCTGGGGGCTGGGGAGGGCAGAAATGAGCGAAAAATGGCCCGTTTTTTGCCCTCCTCAGCCCCCAGCAACACTCTATAAGCTTCCTAAAGGCTATTGATGCCCTTTTTGTTTTGAAAAAAACAGCCATTTTTTGCTCGTTTTTGCCCTCCATCCACCCCCAGGAATACTCTACAAGCCTCCTAAGGGCGATTCTTGACCTTTTTTGGGGGAAAAACAGCCCATTTTTGTGAAAAACAAGCCATTTTTGGAGGTTTGCAGAGTGCAAAAACTTTTAAAAAAAATTTTTCCTCTTCAAAACCTTACTGCGTCTTATACTCTGAAAAATATGGTATGTCCCCAAACCCATCGATTTATTCTGGGAAGCAAGGCTTCCAATGGGCAAGGCAAAGAACCAACAAACTGTTAGTGTCAGTTTAAGGCAAATTAAAAGGTTGCTTAATCCAACCTCATTTTGACCGTTTAGTCATTTTCTCCCGCTGAATGTTGTGAAACATTTAATGTTAATAAACTCCGTGAGATATGATAGTTATCATAAACTCTGCAAAGATTTGCCAAGAAACAGCAGCAGCAGCAACAACAGCAAACACCCCCTCAGTTAACCCCAGAATGGCTTTATCAGAAAGAATGCAAATGTATAAATATACACAGCGGAGAACACAAATCCTTTGGAAATTGTCTTTTAAATTGCCTCTTGCATTGGTAAACAAAACTCACTTCCCTTGAGGATGGATGTTGGAACACTTTTAACATTATCCCTGCAGTCATGCTGCTTATGGCAAGATAAGAAAACATTTTTAGCTCTCTGTTGTCCAGGCATGAAAAGCCTTGGCATTAGTTGGTGCTTATGGCATCCATGGACACCAGTTAGCAATCAAAAGACACGATGAAAACTCCAGAATATGTAGACAGATTTAACTACAGTGTCAACTGGGAAACTGAGCATCCTAGTCCTGGCGAACCTATGCCGCGCATGCCAGAGGTGGCACACAGAGCCCTCTTTGCTGGCACATGCGCATTTCTTTCATGAGCTTCTCTTTCCCTGCCAATGACGAAACAGAAGCTCACGAAAGAAAAAGATCTTACCTCTTGCCACACTGCCGGTGTTGGGATGCCCTGCCTCCTACCGGCCAGCTAGTCTTCGGGTGTCTGCTGCTTGTGCATGCGCATACCTTTAAATTTGAGCATGCACGCGCAGTTTGGGCACTTGGTGTCTAAAAGGTTCACCATCACTGTCCTAGACCAAGCCAAGTCCAAAAACACCAGATAATTCCTGGAAACCTGGCATTCAAGACAAATCAGCCATCAACTGGCACATTGAGATAAACAATATCTACACACCATTCAAAAGAGACAGTCAAAAAGCCAACAAGGAAACCAAGAAGACTAAAACACCTCCTCAACAGAAACCAACACCCAAATAAGGAGAGAATTAACACGAGGATTAATTCTAGACGAACAATCAGGAAGTATCTACCAGACTCCAAACAGGGAACTACCAACTCAGACAAACAAGCTAACAGTGAAGAACAGCCCAGTCAAGGAACCATCAAGACCACTCCCACTTCCACTAACAGGACAAGCCACTAATATATAAAAGGAGAGCAAGCCCCACTCTCTATTAGCACTGATGATGCTACTTAGTATGGTAAAAAAACATCTTCAAGAAAACAAGCTCAGACAGCACCAAGGACCCCCCCAAATGACATTATTTTCCCTGTAGAAGAGAAGAGAGTAGCAGTTCAGGACTGTGCCATCAACCGGACACATAATTTGTTTTTCATGTTAGTTACCTGGGAGGAATCCAAGAAGATTGTTTCTCAGTGTCTTGTTTGTCAAAGGCTTCCTATTGGAGAGGCTATTTATGCTTCCTGCTTTAAAAAAAAAAACTTCATTAATAGGGTCAAATCCATAGCGTCTTTAGTTTTTAAGTTTGGGTGTTTCGCCTCCCCCCCCCCCATGTATCTCTGCTGAGTACACTTTTGTGCTTGAAAAAATACCATTTACCCCCTGTTGCTAGAAAGTTTTTCAAAAGCAGCTTGAAGTTCAACAGTGCCACACTATGGAGTAATGAAAAGGACCTATATTGAAGAAACTTGTGGGTTTTTTTATTTTATTTTTTTTGCTTGGTACTGATTCATTTCAATGGAACACTGCCTTTGCAGGGGTTATGACGCACAGGAAATGTAATAAATATGAAGTGTTAGTCTGCTGCTTTCATGCCACTTCATGAATCTTTGTAGATGACACATGGGCTTATTTTCTGTCCAAATAGACAGAATCTTTGCCTTTGTAGTTCTCCCAGAAATCAAACGCACCTTTTTTTCCCCACTTCCAAAATGTAGCCATTATTATTATTATTGCCTGACAGTTGACTTGGAAAGTTTGCCTTTGGTTCCCAAAGACAGTTGTGTCTTGTCAACACTCTGAAAGGTTTAGTTATCCAGCTCTTAGCAGGGGGAGACGATTTTGTGTTAATTGTCCACATATAAACTACATGTGTGTAAGCAATTCATTCATAATAGGTTGATAATAACATTAAGTCCTCACTGAGTAACTGGGGCCATCTATTATGGAAAGTGGTTTGTAAAACTATAATCCTGTAGGCACGTATGATAAGACTTTGTATATGCAGTGCTGTTATTTTACTTTTTAAAAATCTTTTCCTTTTAAAAAAAATCCATGTTCATTTTCCCTGTTCTTTTTAATTAAATTTAAGACTCCCCCCCCTTTTATAGGAAGGTACTATGATTATACCTTATATAAAGAATATGATTATACCTTAAAGATAAAGTTTCCCCTTGAATAGCAATAGCAGTTAGACTTATATACCGCTTCATAGGGCTTTCAGCCCTCTTTTAAGCGGTTTACAGAGTCAGCATATCGCCTCCACAGTCTGGGTCCTCATTTCACGCACCTCGGAAGGATGGAAGGCCTGAGTCAACCTTGAGCCGCTGAACTGCAGATAAGAGTCAGCTGAAGTGGCCTGCAGTACTGCACCCTAACCACTGCACCACCTCGGCTCTTGAACATATATGCTAGTTGTTTCCGACACTAGGGGGCAGTGCTTATCTACGTTTCAAAGCCAAAGAGCCAGCGCTGTCCAAAGACGTCTCCGTGGTCATGTGGCCGGCATGACTAAATGCCAAAGGCTCACGGAACGCTGTTACCTTCCCACCAAAGGTGGTCCCTATTTTTCTATTTGCATTTTTTACGTGCTTTCGAACTGCTAGGTTGGCAGAAGCTGGGACAAGTAACGGGAGCTCACTCCGTTATGCAGTGCTAGGGATTCAAACTGTGGAATTGCCAACCTTCTGATCGAAAACCTCAGTCTCCTATCCACTGAGCTTAATTGGATATTCCAATACCTTATTGGAAGCTATTATGATGAAATGCATTCCTTTTGATAACTTTTACTTCAATATTGCACTTTGGTTAAATAATGAATCAAAACGTTGTTTTTCTTATTTACTGTTGCATTTGTTTGAAAATAGGAATAATTCAACATGCCACAATGAATGTGGGAGGGAGAAGGTGGAGTATGTTTGAATGTATAAGACTCTGAGAAGGGATTCTGGATACAGTATATGCCTTGCTAATTTTTGGATCCAGCTGTACTAAATAATATTTTACTGTGGAGATCCAAGCCATTGATTGGGTCCAGATATGATAGTAAGCTACAGTTTATTCAACAAACTAAACACACTAATAGCAATAGCAATAGCAGTTAGACTTATACCGCTTCATAGGGCTTTCAGCCCTCTCTAAGCGGTTTACAGAGTCAGCATATCGCCCCCACAGTCTGGGTCCTCATTTCACCCACCTCGGAAGGATGGAAGGCTGAGTCAACCTTGAGCCGGTGAGATTTGAACAGCTGAACTGCTGAACTGCAGTCAGCTGAAGTAGCCTGCAGTGCTGCATTTAACCACTGCGCCACCTCGGCTCTAAACCATGACAATTGTGGCTGATTGTATTGTGCCACTTAAGCGCTTGAAATAATATTCAGAAATGAGGAACAAACTTTATTAAAGTTAAGATGCAATTGTACAGTTTTTAAAAAAAAGACATTTAGATATTTAATTGCTTGTTATATTGCTTTTTTTTCAATGAAAATGTGTGGGTTCCCCATCTCCCCCAGCATTCTGTGACTGTCCTTTTGGAGTCCTTAATGCTCTCTGCACTTTTCTTTTCTTTTTGGCTTGGAGACATTTTATAACCTATCTAGGTAACATCATCAGACTTAGTGAGTCTGGAGTGGACTCCCTGTTTATATACAGTAACTCAGAGGTCCCAAATTCCCGATCTTTGGACCGGCCCTGGGCTGTAACATGCCAGCAACCAGGGCGCGCAATCAAGCGAAGCCCCATCCGTAGGATGCAGGCAGCACAAGAAACCACACATCCTCTAGGCCAGTGGTCCCCAACCTTTTTATCGCCGCGGACCAGTCAGCCTTTGATAATTTTACCGTGGCCCGCTGAGCGCGCGCAGGGGTGGGGAGGCGTTGTTCGCGACGACACATTGATTGTTTATATATCAGATTGTTTTGATTACTACCATAATATGAGCTAAAAATATATCAAGCAAATATTTCCATGATGCTTTTTTGTAAAAGAAAAAATGGGGGAATACAAACATACTTTTTAAATCCACCTTCCCAATTCAACACCTGAATCATATCCCACCTTCCATTTTGTATGTAGATTTTAAGGAATAAACAGTACTATGGAAAGTCAAAAACTTTTTATATGAATTGTGAGCATGTTATGGTGCCACACATTTAGATCTCCAAAGACTCATTTTTACTTTGAATCAAAGCAGCATATAAATTATTTACCCTCCTTAATTCATTTCATCATCAATTAAATGACTTTCTTTATAGTTCATTTTCTCTCTCCTCTGGAACAAAATTAGGCACGATAAGTTCTAATGAAGATGTCACTGGTTTGCAGATCCAATTATAAATTCCATAACTTTCTCAGGATGCTTTGGCCCAAAATGCATTTCAAATGCGAAATTTTGGAAGAGAGGCAAGAGACTTCAGGCACCGAGCCCCCACCCCTGGCTGCGGCAACTGGAGCGGGCGGGAGGCAGGGAAGGGGTGGGCAAGACCGCCGCTTTTCCACCGTGCGCTGCCTCCCCTTTCCTGCGCTACCGTTAGACTCCTCTCAGCTCCCCACCCACGCCCGCCAAAATCGCGCACCCCCATCTCCCCTCAAAAGACCCCCCCCCGCCCTCGGCTGCCCGACGTTCTCTCTCTCTCTCTCTCTACCTCTCCCACTGTTCCTTCTCACAAGCCAAGGCCGGGCGGGGAAGCGCCGTCTCCGTCCCGGGCACGCCACCCCTCCCTGGGCAACTCGGAGACGACTGAGCCGCTTTTTCTCCAACCGCGCCGCGCGACCCTTACCAATGCCGGGCGCCACATAGACGAAGTAGAGGAACGAGGAGGCCCCCGGCCGCTGCGCGGCCCGGTGCCAGGTACTCCACGGCCCGGCACCGGTCCGTGGACCGGGGGTTGGGGACCACTGCTCTAGGCCAGTGTTTCTCAATCTTGGCAACTTGAAGATGTCTGGACGTCAACTCCCAGAATTCCCCAGCCAGCATTCCCCAGCCAATTCTGGGAGTTGAAGTCCGGACATCTTCAAGTTGCCAAGGTTGAGAAACACTGCTCTAGGCCACCGAAAAACCTCTCGCCACGGAACTGGTTGCAGTACGTTGCTCTGACAGCGTTGGTGAAGGTGTGGTTTTCTCCTTGATTAGGGTATTGTTTTCTGCTTGATTGTCTGGTGTTCATCCCTACATATCTGGGCGTTGGCTGCCACAGAGGATGTCTTCTGATCTTTTTGTTTCCTTCTTAGCGTTTTTGAGTCTCTTGAAGTGTACGTAAATATAGTTTTATATCTGTGTGTCAGGAGGACTGGTTTATCCAAATGCCAAGCTCCCAGGAATTCCTGAGTGATTTTTGGACTTAGCTTAGTCTAGGACTGTAGGAAGTTAAAACCCACCGCTCTCCTAGAAAATGAAATATTTTAGGAAATATTAAAAAGGCAGAATATTTCCCCTAAAAAGAGAAGTAGAAACTCAGAGAGGCAGAAACTCTGTTTCCCCCAACTTTGTCAATGGGCCATTAAGGCCTGGGGCAGTCTATTCTGCATAACAAAGATCTACCCCCTTCAGGCAGAGCCATTTAATTGCTCTTCATTGCACCACCCACCACGTTTCAGCCAAACTTAGCACACAGATAACCTACAAAGCTAGCTATGACCTCTGACAGCAACCAATCAGGATCCTCTTCCTGTGCCCCAGGAAGTTCAAAGCCCAGACAGGGACTCTCAGCATCTCTTCCCTTTTTTCACCCAGGAGCTCCAGGCCATGGGATCCTGTCCATCATTAAACCATCTTTCCAAACAGCCTCCATATTTCCAGGGTCTTTTTCCCTACTTGGAACTGAACCCAGATGGACATTTCTTCCAACAGGACAGATTCCCAATTGAAACTGTGGTTGAGTTTGGCCATGTGTTATGAAATTAAGCAGTTTTCATTGAATCTTCTGATCTTTAGTTGGTATCCATGGATATGTTCAGTCTTCTAGTCTTCTGCCTGTTTGTCCTACATAATTGCTGTTATAATCCTTTAGACCAGGCGTGTCAAACTCAAGGGCATGGGCCAGATTGGAAACAGTGAAGGACCATCCCGTGGTGCCTCTGCCAGTGAAAACGAAGCTTGGGAGAGCTGTGTGTGGCCCTCCCAGGCTCCAGTTTTGGCCACCACGGCTTCTTGCAGCCCTCTGCCAGCAAAAGTGGAGCTCAGGAGGGCCTTGTGCAGGGGGCTGCAGGAGGCTGTTGCAGCCGAAAACACAGTCTGGGAGGGCCACATGAGCCCTCTCAAGGTTCGTTTTAAGTGGCAGAAGGTTGCAGGGGGATTTCCCCCCCCCCGAGCGCCCCCAGGACATCACAGGTGCCCTCAACACAAGTGATGCCGACGCCCACCCTGGCCACTCCCCCTCCGCACCCCAAGGTCAAACACAACCCTGATGCAGTCATCAATGAAATCAAGTTTGACATCTCTGCTTAGACTGTAGATTGTAGGTGAACTACTTATTATGTGTGCAAGCCATCTTTTCTTTTGGGACATCAGGCCTTTGTGTGGGAAAATGGGAGGGGAGATTATGTGGAGTGGGGTGTTATGTAGCCATAACAATATTCTTCTTAGAAACTCAAGTTCGTCTTTGTCTGTGCACCTGGCCGGAACTGGATAGGAGGAATCTGTCTTCGTGGCAGTGGAAGATTGGACCATGTGATGAACTTGTGGGTTTGGGGGCAGGATCTTGAACTTTCAACTGGGTGGGGAAAACCGGGAAGCTTTCAGATTCGGGTTTTCCCAAATGTACCAACATGGCTCTCCTAATAAATTGGAACTTTGAGGAATCTTTTGCCTTGGACTCCGATTTTATATTGGATGCTATTTGGAACCCTGACACTATTGTTTCTCTCCCTCTACCTCTCCCTCCCCCTCTCTCTCTCCCTCCCTCCCTCCCTCTCTCTCTCTCACACACACACCCCTTCTTGGGCGAATGCATCTTTTGGTTTACTCAATAGGATTGGGAGGGCTTCAGTTAGTTTGTGTGCTGTGGTGATGCTGGGTGGTTGTGATAGTGTGTTGGTTGTTTCTGAGCTGGTTTTATTTTTATGCACCGCATCCTTTGATGGTAGTTTCAGTGGATTTCTTTGATAAAGTTGCATGGGTATCCATTTTGTTATGAAGATGTTATAGAAGGGGGTCTGTTTCCTTTTTCTGGGTCGCTGCAGTGCTCATCTGAATAACGTTCTTACGGGAAGTTGGATTAATTTTGCAGTGGAGCACTTAGCTAGTGTGGGTCGTATTTTCATAGACTTGTGTTTCTAATTTGCTGCCGTTTCCTCTGCTGATGAGAATATCCAGGAAGGGTAGTATGTTGTTGTTCTCTTCTTCCCTTCTGAATTTTAATCCTTTGAAGATGTTGTTGATTATTCCATGTATCTTCTCTAGTAGTTTCTCATCCACATACCGGATCTATATTTTTAGTCGTATGTCCGGGGGTATTATAGTTTCTAGATGCTGCATTATAGTTCCTGCGATGAGTCCTGAGAGTGGTAACCTTATTCGTATTCCTCTGACTTGTTGGTATATTTGTGCATCAGACTGAAAGTAGGTAGTAAAGTCGAGGTTGACGAGGTCCATGATTCTGGGTACACTATTTCAATTTTAGCGAAATTGAAATTTTGGTGTATTAGGTGAGGTTCAGTGGTGAAATTCAGCTGGTTCCAACTGGTACAGGC
Source organism: Thamnophis sirtalis (assembly GCF_051295495.1). Lineage (NCBI taxonomy): Eukaryota > Metazoa > Chordata > Lepidosauria > Squamata > Natricidae > Thamnophis > Thamnophis sirtalis. Next base: position 11,897,344 of record NW_028261385.1, on the reverse strand, counting down.
GAACCAATAGCGCTGGTGGTGCGAGGCTCCGCCCATCTGCCCGGACGTCATCACGTCCCATTTTTGATGCTCTGTGGATGCGCGGAAGGTCCTGCGCATGCGCAAAGTATTAAAAATGGGACGTGATGGTAAAAGGTCCTGCACATGTGCGGAAGGTCCTGTGCATGCACAGAGGCGGCATGTGTGGGCGAAGTGCGCATGCACTCACATTTGCGAACTGGTAGCGAAGGTAAGTTGATTTCACCCCTGGTCAGGTTGGAATATGTTGTGTAGTGTTGCTACAGTAGATTGTTTCACTACTTTTCACTACAATTTCAACCAGCCTATCTTCCATAGAAGACCCATATATTGTGTAGGAGTCCTTAGAACATATCTATAGATTTCTCACATCTGGACATAAACTGTTTCAACTCCTCCCCTCCAGATGGCACTAAGGAGCATTACATGCCAAAACAACTAGACACAGGGAGAGTTTTTTCCCTTGTGTCCTACTCAACTGAATACCTAATTCCCACAACACTGTCTTATGCCTGAGGATATTTACCCAGGTAGTAGGGCTATAGTATTGTTATCCTTCTTATCTTCTTTACTACCTCCTCTTATTGGTATTGTTATTATGATTATTTGCTCTGTTGTTTTGCATGTACAAAGAGAGCTTCTGCATTGAAGAGAGATTCCTTGTATATCTAATCATACTTGGCCAAACAAAATATTCTATCTCTGTGATGGCGAACCTATGCCATGCGTGCCACAGGTGGTACGCAGTGCCACCTTTGTGGGCATGCGAGCCGTCATCCTAGTTCAGCTTCAGCATGCAAGCCGTCACCCTAGTTCAGCTTCAGCTGCGTATGCACACGTGTCTCCTGCCGCCCAGCTGGTCATTGAGTCTCTGCTGCACATACGCGGGAGGCAGGGGGTGTGCGGGGGCCCCCGTGTGTGCATGCACAGGGGCAGGGAAAGTGAGGGGGCATGCATCGGGTGGGTTTCAAAAATTTTTACTACTGGTTCTGTGGCTGGGTGTGTGTGCATGTGACTGAGTGGGCGTGGCCAACTTGACGTCACTCAGCCCCCCATGTGGGGAGAGGGCCAGGCCCAGCCCCACCACCATGGATCTTGCAGCGCTTTCCCTTTGGCCTGGGTGGCAGCATTTCATCTTGACAAACACCACGTCACCGCACTTCTGGTTGTATGGCCGTCAGAGTGGGACATGGCATGGTTGGAGAGGCTGAAGCAGCCCCCGCTGAGACGGCCCTGGCCAAGCGACTGCCATACCTCCCCGGTAACAAGTGCATCGGGGCCACCTTGCCTGCCACCTCCATGTACTGTGCTTGGAAGGGGCCGCTGCCACCGCTCTCGCTTCCCTCCCTGCCTGGCTGCAGACATTCGCCTACCCTCCCAGAACACCACCATGGAAATGCCGTTCGCTTTCGTTTCGCGGCAGGAGAAGGAAGAAAGCAAACAGACGTTCCGTGGCAGTGGTCTCTGAAACTGGTCCGAACCAGTAGGATTTCACCCCTGGTGTAGAGGTCATGTGCGCATTGCATTACAAAAAGGTTAGCCATCACTGCAGTTGGGTTTTTAGGTCTTACAACCATGTGGCTCCATATATTCATTTTTTTATTCTTAGAAGACATTTTTTTATTCTTTATTCCCCCCTGAACTGTACCCAGTGATGCTTGTTAGTTGAATTACCCTGGGTTTGGAATACATCTTGATCACCAGAAGCCCGCTAGAGTACTTTAAAATGTGGAGCGAATTAGGGGAATTCTGATTTTTACATTGAGGAGACTGTGATGCGTGCTCGGTTCTTCTTTTTTCCTTTTCTTTTTTTCTCCTTCTCTTTCTTTTCCCTTCTTCTTAACCATTTGTTTTTAATTATAGTTGTCTGCTTCTTGAGTTAAGAAAAAGGACCACCTAGGAGATGAAGCTTCAACACTTCTTGTGTGTAATCAATAGTATGTTTTTAGACTTCCTGGCTTTATATTCCTCATTCCATCCTGTTCCTTCTGTCTGGTGTCTGTGTTTAAGTGCGAGAGAAAAAGAATAATCCTTAACGTGGAGTGATGATTCCTCTCAAATGGGTTTGCATGATCAGAAACTCCTATTAATTATTTTTAGCGATCCTGCTAGATTTATTGGCGTTACGCCGGGTGAGTTCCTGTGGTCTCTCGGTGACTTGCAATAAATAATATCTGCAATGCTCAACAGACCCAAAAGATGCATTCCTTTTCTAGTGGTCTTGCTGTGCTCTGCAACCGTCCCACGTGCCTGAACATTTCTGGAAAGGCAGGGGGAAAAAATGACACAGATTGAGCTTTGATAGCCTCTCTTACACTTTGGGGCAATATTTCTCGACCGACCGTGGCAACTTTTAACATGTATGGACTTCCAACTGCTAGGATTCCCCAGTCAACATTTTGTAACAATGCAAATAATTTTAAAGACGCTCGAAGGATACCACTGTCAGTTAAATTGGTTAACTTGGTGCGATGAAACCCACAAATGGAACATATAGCTAGAAGGATTTAAATCATTTAAAAGAACTAGACCAAATAAAAGAGGAGGTGGAGTTGCACTATATATATAAGAAATAACTACATCTCTACAGAAATAGAGCACAACAATGATGAGAACTATCTTGAATGCATTTGGGTCAATATTAAAGGTTGGGGGGGGGATGACATTACCATAGGTCTATCCTATAGGCCACCCAACCAAGCAGAGGAAGTAGATGAACTTTTTGCTAGTCAACTAACTAAGGTATGTAGGAAGCACACTACAATAGTAATGGGAGATTTTAACTACCCTGACATCAACTGGGAAACAAACTCTGCACCAAGTGGACGATCCAACAGGTTCCTAACAAACCTAGCAGACAACTTTGTTTCCCAAAACGTAGAGAAGGGAACAAGGGGATCAGCCATATTGGACTTAATTCTTACTAACAGAGAGAAAATGATGGAAGGTGTTGAAGCCACAGGAACCCTGGGGGCAAGTGACCATGCAATATTGGAATTCAACATTATGCAAACACGAGTAGTAGAACAAAGTCAAACTAGAGTCTTGGACTTTAAGAGAGCTAATTTCAATAAACTTAGAGAGAGCTTGGGAAGAATCCCATGGATGACAATCCTCAAGGGGAAAACAACTCAAGAAGCTTGGGAAATTTTGAAAAATGAGATTACAAAAGTCCAGTCTAGCACAATACCAATGAAGAAGAAAAATAAAAGCTCACAAAAGAAACCAGCATGACTGCATAAAGAACTCTCTGACAAATTGAAAGACAAAAAACATATGTATAAAAAGTGGAAAGAGGGGGACGTAACTAAGGCAGAATATCAGCAAATAGCCCGAGCCTGTAAAGATGAAGTAAGGAAAGCTAAGGCTCACATTGAAGAAAGGCTTGCCACAAAAGTAAAAAATAACAAAAAAAGCTTCTTCCAACATGTTTAAAACAAAAAAAGTTAAGGAAACAATTGGTCCATTGCTGGGAGAAAGTGGCAAAAAAGTGACAAGCAACAGGGAGAAAGCAGAACTATTTAACTCATTTTTTGCATCTGTCTTTACACAAAGGGATAAAACAATCCAACCTATCAAAAACAGCACTACAAAAATCAGATTAGGAACACAAATTGAAATAGGGAAGAAAATGGTAAGTGAGCACCTGTCTATCCTAGACGAGTTCAAATCACCAGGACCGGACAGATTACACCCCAGGGTTCTGAAGGAACTGGCAGATGAAATCCCAGAACCACTGAACTATATCTTTCAGAGATCCTGGAGCACCAGGGAACTGCCAGAGGACTGGAAAAGAGCTGATGTGGTTCCCATCTTCAAAAAAGGGGGAAAAAATAGATCCAGGAAACTATAGACCTATCAGCCTGACCTCAATACCAGGAAAGTTTCTGGAAAAGATAATCAAGCAACAAATTAGCAAACACCTAGATGTAAACAGTAATTGCCAAAAGGCAACATGGGTTTGTCAAAAACAGATCATACCAGACTAATCTTTTTGCATTCTTTGACAAAGTGACAAAATTAGTGGACCAGAGGAATGCCATCGATATAGTTTACTTGGACTTCAGTAATGCATTTGATAAGGTAGACCATAACCTACTACTAAAGTAGAAGAATGTGGGTTAGACAGCATCACCACCAGATGGATTCGTAACTGGCTGACCAACCGCACTCAATGTGTAGTCCTCAATGGAGCTGCATCTACATGGAGGGAAGTATGCAGTGGAGTACCCCAAGGCTCTGTTTTGGGCTCAGTACTCTTCAACATCTTCATCAATGATTTAGATGAGGGAATAAATGGAGAACTAATCAACTCATTAATGTCGCCAAGCTGGCAGGAATAGCCAACACTCCAGAAGATAGGCTTAAGATACAGAAGGATCTTGACAAACTTGAACATTGGGCACTATCTAATAAAATGAAATTCAGTGGTGAAAAGAGTAAGGTTCTACATTTAGGCAAGAAAAACGAAATGCACAGGTACAGTATAGGTGGTACCTTGCTCAATAGTAGTAACTGTGAGAGGGATCTTGGAGTCCTAGTGGAAAATCATTTAAATATGAGCCAGCAGTGTGCAGCAGCTGCCAAAAAAAGCCAACACAGTTCTAGGCTACATAAACAGAGGGATAGAATCAAGATCACATTAAGTGTTACTACCACTTTATAAGGCCTTGGTAAGGCCCCACTTGGAATACTGCATTCAGTTTTGCTCGCCACGATGTAGAAAACATGTGGAGACTCTAGAAAGAATGCAGAGAAGAGCAACAAAGAGGATTAGGGGACTGGAGACTAAAACATATGAAGAACGGTTGCAGGAACTGGGTATGTCTAGTTTAATGAAAAGAAGGACCAGAGGAGACATGATAGCAGTCTTCCAATATCTCAGGGGCTGCCACAAAGAAGAGGGAGTCAAACTATTCTGAGAGTAGAACAAGAAGCAATGGGTGGAAACTAATCAAGGAGAGAAGCAATTTAGAATGGAGGAGAAATTTCCTGAAAATGAGAACAATTAATCAGTGGAACAGCTTGCCTCCATTCACAACTCCAGAAGTTGTGAATGCCCCAACACTGGAAGTCTTTAAGAAGATGTTGGATAGCCATTTGTCTGAAACAGTATTGGGTTTTCTGCCTAGGCAGGAAATCTATAATGACAATGCAGATGGGGACTTGCAGATGGAGCACTGATTGGTCTAAAGCAGGGGCGGCAAACTGGATTTCTTCAAGGGCGAGATTAGCATTGTAGTTTCCCATGGGCTGGCCAGGTGGGGGAGACGGGACAGATGCCTCCTGCAGCACCCTGCCTCCCCTTACCCCCGTGTCCCATTTTCAGCATGGACAGCCTTCTGCAGCACTTTTTTGGCTATAATGGGGCACGTGGGGGCCACATGCAGTCCCTCTGCAATTTGATTTGTCTGGCAGTGTGCTGCAGGAGGCTGTCCAGGCCACAAACCCCATTTTGGCTAACAGTGGTGCTTTGCAACAAAACTATGTGATCGGGCAATGCAGGAGAAATCAGGTTTGTTAGGAATATAATTTAACGGTTGGGTTGGCAATATATAAATCATGTTACAATGCTATACCTGTTTCTTTAAATCATGCTGTAGATGTGATTGGTTGCTGTTTCCTCAGTCAGCCATAAGATGGCGCCAGAATCACTGTTAGATGCTGATCTGATCTGAGTGTTTGGAAGCTGGCTGTTAGAGGTGCGGTAAAGTGATCAGCGTGAGCTATTGTAAGTTTTGCAACTGCTAGCAAAATTTGTGTACTGGACTGTTTGTATGATTATGGACTATGTTATTTGGATTATCCCTTAACTGAAAGACGTTGATGACTGACTGTCTTAACCGTGTATGACTTGGACTGTTTGATGGACTCTGATACCTCTATTTCCACGAAAGTAAAAGCCTATTTAAACTGCAGTGTCTCTGTAGGCTGGTTTGTGTGTTCTCCAACAACATTCTCACAATGCTTCTCTGAACGCGCTCACTCCCCCAATGGGGACCTTACATAACAAGGTTCACTACGGTTCAATCCATTGGCTCAGTGGTGGTCGGTGATTGAAAACACGTAAGGGAATATCACTCCTGTCGCCTTGAGTCCGGAAGCAGTTCCATAGATGGAAGGCATAGACATTTTGATGAGATACCAACGTTTAGTATTATAAAGAGCCCCAGACCACTCCTGAGTGAAGGAGTGGAACGTCTGCCAGTTTGAACTGAGGTAGCGGAATGTGAGGCAACTGGCAGTTGGAAATGATTTCTTTTCAAGTGGGGAGGGGGAGTAGAACTCCTTAGAATCAGAGTGTGTTAATATAAGACAACTGAACGTTGGAAGGGAGTTCTTTTCAGGTGGAGAGGGGAAGTAGAACTCCTTAGCATCAGAGTGTGTTAATTACTGTATAAGAAATACTAATGATCTGATAGTCATTTGGAAAACTCATTTTTAACGAGCACCTAGAAGCCAAGAGGAATCTACTTGCCAAATTTGTGATGAGTGAGTGGTATTTGGTCTATAATATAGATATGATAGATAGATAGATAGATAGATAGATAGATAGATAGATAGATAGATAGATAGATAGATAGATAGATAGATATAGAGAGACAGATAGAGAGATATATGGATATGGATATGGATATATAGATAGACAGACAGACAGACAACAGACACATACACACACACACACACACACATCATTGATCTCAAGATTTTGTATAAGGTAAATTGAATGTTGAATGTTGAATGTTGATTTTATTTATATGCTGCCCTTTTCCCCCGAAGGGGACTCAGGGCGGCTCACAACTCAACCAGGGAAGTGGGATACAAACAAAAAATTTAAAAACGACACAAAAAACAATGCATGATTAAAACACAACAGTCATACCAATTCGAGACGGGGGCAACAGTTCTTTAGCCCCAGGCCTGTCGGAACAGCCAGGTTTTAAGGGCTTTGCGGAAGGCCTGGAGGGTGGTGAGGGTTCAAATCTCCGGGGAGTTCGTTCCAGAGGGTCGGAGCAGCCACAGAGAAGGCTCTCCTTCTCTGAGACAATGTATTGTTCACTAAATACTTTGAAGAAAAATTATTTATATATAACCAGGAATAATCAGACCACCCTGAAATGAATTTGCTTTCCTGGGTGGATCTCTAGAGGGTTTGAACCTCAGCCTGCCCATCAAGTAGATCTAGCTCTACGGAAGCCTATCAAGGACACAGAGGGCTGATATATAATTATCCCATGAGTAGGCAGACTGGGAATGCAGAAAAACATCATCACATGAGTATCCTTGAGCTTCAGGATAGCTCTCAAGTGAATTTCTGCACTGTAAACACTCTGACCTTTTGCGGTGGTTTTGATTGCACAAAGTGGGTGGCAAACAACTTGGGAAGAAACAACTTCTGGCACCGGCGTTTTCCTGAGCATTCCTCGCTGTGAGCACTATTCACAGCAAATAATGGTGCTTATAGCAGGAAAGACCCTGACGTAACTTTGGACAACAGTTTTCAAACTAACTAAGGGATCTTTGCGGATTTGCATGAAGTAGGTTGATTTCAACCTACTTCAACTTCAACTATTAGCCATGGTGGCGCAGTGGTCAGAGTGCAGTACTGCAGGCCACTTCTGCTGATTGCCCACTGCCTCCAATTTGGCAGTTCAAAAATCTCACCAGGCTCAAGCTTGACTCAGCCTTCCATCCTTCCGAGGTGAGTAAAATGAGGACTCAAATTGTTGGGGACAATAGAGCCGAGGTGGCGCAGTGGTTAGAGTGCAGTACTGCAGCCACTTCAGCTGACTGTTAGCTGCAGTTCGGCGGTTCAAATCTCACCGGCTCAAGGTTGACTCAGCCTTCCATCTTTCTGAGGTGGGTAAAATGAGGACCCAGACTGTGGGGGTGATATGCTGATTCTGTAAACCGCTTAGAGAGGGCTGAAAGCCCTATGAAGCAGTATATAAGTCTAACTGCTATTGCTAACTGCTAATATGCTGACTCTGTAAACCACTTAGAGAGGGCTGTAAAAACACTATGAAACGGTATATAAGTCTAAGTGCTATTCAGGTAAAAAAAAATACAGGACATGTGAATGCAAACATGGAAGTACAGGTAGCCCTTGACCTCTAACCATTCATTTAGTGAGCCTTTGAAGTTACAAGGGCGCTGGAAAAAAATGACTTACGACCATTTTTCACACTTAATGGCTATTGCAGTGTCCCCATGGTTACAAATCAAAATTCGGACATGTGGCAACAGGTCCTATTTATGACGGTTGCGGAGTCCCAGGCTCATACGATCCCCTTTGGCTACCTTCTGACAAAGAAAGTCAATGGGGAAGCCAGATTCACTTAACAACCGTGTTACTAACTTAATGACTGCAGGGATTCACTTAACAACCGTGGCAAAAAGGGTCTAAGATGGAGCAAACTTCACAACTGTCTTGTTTAACCACAGAAATGTGGATGTCTCTTGTGGTCGTAAGTCAAGGACTACCTGCATAGAGATTGATGTGTCACGGCTTAATGGAGAAAATATAAATTTAATCCGCAGTTTCTTGGGCCACTCAAGGAAAATGGTCATTTTGATGGCCGTGATTTTTTTTTACTGATGACCACTTGAATGTTACATGATATACCTTTTGGGATAATTGTCTATGTGTTGATGAGCATGAAGACAAGATAGCAATAGCAATAGCACTTAGACTTATATACCGCTTTACAGGGCTTTTACAGCCCTCTCTAAGCGGTTTACAGAGTCAGCATATCGCCTCCACAGTCTGGGTCCTCATTTCACCCACCTCGGAAGGATGGAAGGCTGAGTCAACCTTCAGCCTGGTGAGATTCGAACTGCCAAATTGCAGGCAGCCAGAAGTCAGCAAAAGTTGCCTACAGTACTGCATTCCCACTTTGCTTGTCAAGACGGTTGCGAAAGGTGATCCCATGACATTGCAACCGTCATAAAACTGAGTCAGTTGCCAAGAGTCTGAATTTTAAAGATGTGACCATGGGGATTCTGCAACAGTCATAAATATGAAAAATAATCACAAGTCAACTTTTTTTCAGGGGTGTTGCAACATCAAATGGTCGCTAAATGAATGGTTGTAAGTCAAGGCTTTGTTGTATGCCCAAAGTTGGCAGGATATACTAATCCCCACAATAGAGGAATGGATGGTTAAGGTGATGGAGTTGGCAGAGATGGCAAAATTTACTCTCTTAATTAAAGGGAAAAACTTAGTGTTTGTTTCCATTTGGAAACCACTTCTGAATTTTGTACTCAAAACTGGAAAAAAAAGGAAACACTAGTTTTTGATTTTGATGGTCAGAATGTTTTTCTGGTTATATGGCAATTAGGCAATTTAATAAATTTATATGCCACCCAATCCCGTAGGACTCTGGGCGGGCTTACAGAAACAAAAATAAAAGTTAAAGTTAAATTAAAGAAGAGATACAATTTAAAAAGAAGAGATTCAGTTTTAAAAAAACACACCAAACATTCTGTTTAAGTGGGGCTGGACCTTGATCAACAGCCCCAGGCCTGCCGGAAAAGCCAGATTTTCGTGGCTTTCCGGAAGGCCGAGAGAGTGGGAAGGGTCCGGATCTCTACGGGTAGATCGTTCCACAGGGCCGGAGCAGCTACAGAGAAGGCTCTCCCCTGGGGGGCCGCCAGCCGGCAAAAATGGCTTGAAATATTTAGAAGGGTAAAGCGAATAATTGAAACTGTAATTCTTTTTGTATTCTGCTGCAGTGAAAAAAGTCGGAAATCGCTACTTTTTTTCGTTCTTTTCTATGTCTCTTGGCACCTGTCTCCTTTTTACCTTATTAATTTTTGTTCGTGTATTTTATCTTACAATAAAGTTTAATAAAACTGTGATTGTTTTTTTTAAAAATAGAATGTGCTCCCATACAAAGAAATAAGTGGTCTTTTCTCAGATGTTTGAGTTCTGTTGTTAGGAAACTAAGCATCTAAAATGAAAGATTGGGCCCTCCGATTTTTGAACAAATAATAGGTGGTTACCAGAATTGGCTAAAATGTGGACTCAATTCAATGATTATTGAACTCTTATTATTCTTATATCATTTTATAAATATATTTTATAAATCTTATAATTCTTACTATAATGAGAAGAAGATAATTCTTTCCATCTTTCCTATTACCTATCTCCTCCACTACTTAATGACTGTAACTTAGCTGCTTGTATCTTTGCGATTTACATTGGTTTGCTAAGTTTCCTAGTATGATTTATGTTGATTGGGTATTTAGTATCCTATGACCAAGGTGGCGCAGTGGTTAAAAGCAGCACTGCAGGCTACTGCTAGATCGGCAGGTCAGCGGTTCAAATCTCACCGGCTCAGGGTTGACTCAGCCTTCCATCCTTCCGAGGTGGGTAAAATGAGGACCCAGATTGTTGGGGGCAATATGCTGACTCTCTGTAAACCGCTTAGAGAGGCCTGAAAGGCCTATGAAGCGGTATATAAGTCTACTGCTATTGCTATTGCTATCACTAAGTGTTGTAACTATGAGGAATGTATTTTTATGGTGACCATACTCATGATTTATCACATAACTATGCATCAAAGACAAATAATGAGATATAGTTGTTTGCAGAAGTTTACTGTGTGTTTAGATGTTAGTAAAACATCTTTCTGTTATTTGATACTGTTTTTCTGACCGAGGCTTCCCAAGAGCATGAAGCAAACTCCTGGTCCCGACAAAAAACCCTTTTATTAATTTACTGTGAATTCTGCTTAGTCGCATCCAGCAAAGTCTTTTAAGGGAGGATTTACAGTCACAGACCTTATCTGGCTTGGAGAGCTGCCAGGCCGATATCTGCAAAACTTGGCGAGGAGTCTCGGAGAGTCACAAACCAATTAAGCAAACTAATGGTCTCCTGCAAACTCCACTCCCCTTTCGCCCCTCTTTTATTTCCTCTGGGAGAGGCCATTCATCGTCCACCTGTGGCCTTACTCCCAAGTCGACCCCTGTTCTTTAGCTGTTCCCTTCGTCTGGCAACTCTGCACATGCGCACACTGGGAACAGGCTCCAGCTGTTCCTCTGCCTCACTGATGTCTGACTCTGAAGGCAGCTGATAACTGTCAGACGGCTCTGGCCCCCTCTCTGCCTCCGACACAGAGCCCTCATCAGAGCCTCCCCCAGACTCCAGGACTGGCCCATGTTCCTCCCCAACCTCCTCACTGTCCGAATCTGCTTTCAGCTCCCCTGGCCGGAGGCAGGCCACAACAACTGTGTTCTATGGTCCGTTTTTGCATTATTATTATTTTTTTGTGGGAGAGTGTTCTTCATTGCTTTCAAGATAGAATCTAAAGCAACCGTTATTCGTTAGCACGTTGCTCTCATGAAAACCTTTCTGCATTTTCCCCCCAATAAGAGTAATTTATTGCAAACTTGCAAAAATCCTGAAAACGGCAAGCAACATCAAAGCAGTGATTTTTGGTCAAACGAACCGTACTTTTAGCCACACTGGTATTTCTGTATTAAATAGCGTTATCGAGCCACAAGGATGACAGCCTTTAAACCAACCCTTCACAATAAAACCTTGGCGTACCTGTGGTATGAATCAACTCAATCCGTCAATCTTTTTGAACAGTGTTGAAATGGGCAAAACCAGGAAAAAAGCTCAAACAATTATGGTGGTTAAGTTAATGATATCGGCCGTTCTTCTGAATTGAATTGAATTGAATTTATTATATTTCTATGCCGCCCTTTTCCCAGAAGGGACTCAGGGTGGCTCACAACCCAAGTCAGGGGGTTAGGGGATACAAATAGGGGAAAAAAGACATAGACAAACAATACCACAATTTTAAAAACAACTCAACAGGCACACCATTTGAGCGGGGACAGGAACTCATCAGCCCCAGGCCTGTCGGAACAGCCAGGTTTTAAGGGCTTTGCGGAAAGCCTGGAGGGTGGTGAGGGTCCGAATCTCCACGGGGAGCTCGTTCCAGAGGGCCGGAGCAGCCACAGAGAAGGCCCTCCTCCGGGTGGTCGCCAGTCGGCATTGGCCAGTGGATGGAATTCGGAGGAGGCCTTATCTGTGGGATCTAATCGGTCTATTGGAGGTAATTGGCAGCAGGCGGTCTCTCAAGTACCCAGGTCCAATACCATGAAGGGCTTTATAAGTGACGACTAGCGCCTTGAAGCGTATCCGAAGACCAATAGGCAGCCAGTGCAGCTCGCGGAGAATAGGTGTAACGTGGGTGTACCGAGGTACACCCACAATCGCTCGCGCGGCTGCATTCTCGACCAGCTGGAGTCTCCGAATGCTCTTCAAGGGCTGCCCCCATGTAGAGCACATTGCAGTAGTCCAGTCTTGAGGTCACAAGGGCACGAGTGACTGTTGTGAGGGCCTCCCGGTTCTGCTGTGGAGTGCTCTGTGAGCGGGGAGGGGGGGGGGTATTTTCTTGCAGATGTTTCGTTACCCCACTAGGTAACATCATCAGTGCTAGCTGAAGTTACCTAGATGGATAATGATATGTAGGTAAGTAAACATCCAAGCTCAAAAGAGCACACAGTTCAGCCCTGAGCTACAGAAGTTCTTTTCTCTTGGTCTTCTGCCTAGCTTGCAATGAGTTTTTCATTCACTTTAAACATGGTCAGCGTGATACTGAATAAATTGTTATTCCTCATGTCTAAAATGTGTCCTAATGCAGGCAGTCCTCAGCTTACAAAAACATTCGTTAAGTGAGTGCTGCCCCATTTTATGGCCGTTCTTGCCACAGCGGTTAAGGGAATCGGTGCAGTTGTTTTAAGTTAATGCCACGGTTGTTAAATGAATCTGGATTCCCACTGACTTTGGCCGCATCCTTATGATCAAAATTCAGATGCCCGGCAACTGACCCAACTCTCTCACTTAGCAACGACACTGGCAAAAGTGACTTATGACCATTTTTCACACCTTTGTAGCAGCCCCATGATTCAAGTGATCAAAACTCAGGATATTTGGCAACCGGTTCATACTTATGACCATTGCCGCGTCCCGAGGTTACGTGATCCCCTTTTGCAACCTTCTGACGAGCAAAATCAACGGAGAAGCCAGATTCGCTTAAGAACCATGTTACTAGCTTCAGTGGCAGCGATTCACTTAGCAACGGTGGCAAGAAAGGTCGTAAAACGGGGCAAAACTTACTTAACCAGTGTCTCCCTTAACAACAGACATTTTGGGATCAAATGTGGTTGTAGTTGAGGGCTACCTGTATTGGATTAGAGAGCTTAAACACCGGAAACAAATTCCTTGTGTGTCTAATTACGCTTGGCCAATAAAGAATTCTATCAGAAGACCTCCAAGGTCCCTTCCAAGTCGGTTGTTTGGCTCCTCATTTCAACCTTGAGTTACAACTTTTCTCCTTTATCGAAACCTCGCTCTGTGTGATGGATGGTGAATTAGCTCAAACTCAACGGCGTCCGCTCTATTAAACATTTTTTTTTTTCCTTTTGTTTTCAGCGCCGAGTTAAAACTTTTGGACGAAGCTTCTGCCTCCGTCTGCAAGTCTTTAGGTATGACGCTGCAGCCAGCCGAGCTTTCCTTTCCATCTTTTAATTTTTCTTCCCTTGCTGTGTGCATTGGCTTCCCTAGCCAATCGCTTTTCTTCTCTACAGCAGTGGTTCCCAAACTTGGCAACTTTAAGACTTGTGGACTTTAACTCCCAGAATTCTCCAGCCAGCAGAGCTGGCTGGAGAATTCTGGAAGTTGAAGTCCACAAGTCTTAAAGTTGCCAAGTTTGGGAACCACTGCTCTACAGCATCCCTTTGTATTTGTGATGCATTTAATATCTCCCATCTGCGGCCTGTGCACGAGATATATTTTTTAAAAAAAAAAACACACTTCGTTTTAAGGGCTCGAAGTAGTCATATTGTACCCGCATGTGTGATTGGAGCCCAACGTTTTCACAAGTTTTTGCTTTGCATTGCATGATATCACAGGAAGTGGCTTGGGTGCAGTTACATGAAGTTCTGGTGGCACAGGTTTGTTTTTCCTTCTCCCTCTTTAAAAGAAAAAAAGGATTTTAATGCATTTATTCAGAAGATAATATGTGTAGGAGGTGAAAGCAGAAATGGAACATGATACTTGCTTGGTAATGGGATGTCAGAATCCTTCTTCAAAACGCTGCATTTTGATCCTGTCTGAAATCCCCCCCCCCCCTGAAATTTAAACGTGAACAAAACAATTGGCTTTCCAAACTCTGCCACAGTATATTGATTCAGATCAGTAAATTTTTGAGATCTGTGACTTGGTCAAAACTTTATGAAACTGTTTGAAATGTTAAGAATTAGACATGGGAAACAAGAGGGTTACTATCAAGAGCTCCATCTTGAACTTCCTCTGGAGATTCTCAGTCATCCAGGTCACGGTTGTCCTAAGGGTGCTTTTTCCAAAGGCAACTGGACTTCCTTTGTTTCGCCTTGAAGGTGTTTTACTTCTCATCCAAGCAGCTTCTTCAGTTCAGAACTGTTCAGCTCCGTTCAGAACTGAAGAAGCTCCTCGGATGAGAAGCAGCGAAATGTCCTCAAGGAAAAACAAAGGAAGCCCAGTTGCCTTTAGAAAAAGCACCTTTGGGACATCTTGAGTTTTCCTTTTTCCCCATTTAAAGCATATTGTCTCATCTGTTTGAGATGTGGCGCCTTGAGGCTTCTCTGATGGCTAAACATCTCCTGGTGTGCCCGGCTGAGCATACCAGCTCAGTAAATATGCTGAACAAATTTCAGCAAATTTACCAAGCAAGAGGCACATTATTCGTTAAATTTGAGTGTAAGACCCTAGTAAGACCCTGTAAGAGGACATAGGCTTGCAAACCTCATGTAGATGTAGGCTGCATAAACAGAGGGATAGAATCAAGATCACGTGAAGTGTTAATACCACTTTATAAGGCCTTGGTAAGGCCGCACTTGGAATACTGCATCCAGTTTTGGTCACCATGATGTAAAAAAGATGTGGAGACTCTAGAAAGAGTGCAGAGAAGAGCAACAAAGATGATTAGAGGACTGGAGACTAAAATATATAGAGAACGGTTGCAGGAACTGGGCATGTCTAGTTTAATGAAAAGGAGGACCAGGGGTGACATGATAGCAGTGTTCCAATATCTCAGGGGCTGCCCCAAAGAAGAGGGAGTCAGCTATTCTCCAAGGCACCTGAGGGTAGAACAAGAAGCAATGGGTGGAAACTAATGAAGGAGGGAAGCAACTTAGAACTAAGGAGAAATTTCCTGACAGTTAGAAACAATTAATCAGTGAAACAACTTGCCTCCAGAAGTTGTAAATGCTCCAACATTGGAAGTTTTTAAGATGTTGGATAACCATTTGTCTGAAGTGGTGTAGGGTTTCCTGCCTAAGCAGGGTTGGACTAGAAGACCTCCAAGGTCCCTTCTAACTCTGTTATTCTATTCCATTCTGTGTAATCATTGTAGAATCTGAAATATTACCTAACTTTTCCTGCTCTTTTTCGTAGTGGAGAATAATCCTCGGACAGGAAACCTTGCCTCACTGATTAAAGTCTTCCTTTCCAGAACCAAAGAATTAAAAATTTCAGCAGAATGTCAGAAGTAAGTGTTTGACGTTACTTGCTAATTTTTTGTCACTTCAAAACACAAACACCAAACCCAACCCTGGTTGAAATCCACATGGTTGCTACTGAGGGTGCTGGCTGATTGCTTCAGGGACACAGCTAATAGTATTTTATGAAGTCTGAGCTCAGAGTCCTTAGTAAACATTTCCATCAAAATGGCTTGGAGGTAATGATCATGTTTCCTCCTGTTTTGTGACAGGCAACACACAAAAACTGTAGCATATCCATTGAGTTAGTGGTAACATTTTCTAAAACCAAGAAAGGCAAAATAGGTATCCCCTCCAATTCCCTTTTTTTAAATAAATTGGGTGTTATCCATAAGGATCAAAGCTGCTGAGGTGGAAATCTTTATTTGTCACAGCAGGAAAAGTCTGATTGTAAACTTGGCACGGGTGGTAGCAGTCTTCCAAAGGGCAACTTTGTTGATGGGCTGGAAAGAGTTAAGGGGAGAGCCCAAGACTTAGAACCTGGGGAATCGACACACGCAGAAGGCAAGATTTGAGGATCTTGTTCAGATCAGTGTTAGACATATCTCATTTTTTGCCCATGTGCCTTCCTAATTTTATGGAATAAATCTGCTCCACTGACCTACTGAGATCTGCTTGAGAACGTGAAAAGAACTGCCCGACTTTGGGCCAGTTGCTCTCTCTCAGCCCAAGCCACCTCACAAGGTTGTTGTTGTTTTGGGAAAAATAGGGCAAAAGAATATTTGATACTTTCATCACCTTGAGTTATTTATAAAAATATTAAGTTGTGATATAAACAAACAAATGAACAAAAATAGATAGATAGATAGATAGATAGATAGATAGATAGATAGATAGATAGATAGATAGATAGATGATAGATAATAGATAGATGATAGATAATAGATAGATAGATAGATAGATAGATAGATAGATAGATAGATAGATAGATAGATAGATAGATAGATGATAGATGATAGATAGATGATAGACAGGCAGGCAGATGTGTATATGTGTGTGTGAGAAAGACATGATAGATAATGATGGATGGATGGATAGCAGTGATGGGTTCCTACCAGTTTGGATCGGTTCGCCCAAACCAGTAGTGATTTGGTAGCCTGGGTTGTTGGAACCGGCAGCGACCCAGGCCTGCCACGCCCCTGAACTGGTTCCCATAGGTGCTGCCATCTTGTTTTTTGCTTCTGCGCATGCGCAGAGCAATTTTTATTACACTGCGCATGCGCGCACGGCGCAGCCACGAGCAAACCAGCAGTGGTGACTGCCGGAACCCACCCAATGATGGATGGATAGATAGAAAGAATAAATGAGCATTTAATGTCACAAATGTATCATAACGAATACAGATAGTGCTTGACTTACAAACTCAATTGAGCCCAGCATTTCTGTTGCTAAACGAGAGAGCTATTAAGTGAGTTTTGTCCCATATTATGACATTTCTTGCCCGTTCTTAATAACATGATTGTAAGCTGAATCTGGTTTCCCCATTGACTTCGCTTGTCGGAAGGTCACGGCCTCAAGGCAACTGCAGCCGTCATAAAAAGAAGCCAGTTGCTGAGCCTCTGAATTCTGATCACCTGACGGGGGATTGCTGCAATGGACGTAAGCCTGAAAAATGGCCACATGTCACTTTTGTTCGGTGCCGTTGTAATTTTGGATGAATGAACGGTTGTAAGTCGTGGACTGCCTCCATCTTGAAAGTTATTTTCTTCCTATAGGTTTGGTGTATACAGGCTCTTGAAACTCTCCTGTTTTCTCTTCCAGCCACCTCTTCATCTGGCAGGCTCAGAACGCCCTGTTCATCATCTGCTGCCTGCTGAAAGTGTTGATCTGCCAGATGTCAGAAGAGGAACTGCAGCTTCATTTCACCTATGAGGAAAAAACCCCAGGCTCTTACGGTAAATCCTTAATTATTCCAACAAAACAAATGGCATCACACCTTGGCCGAAAGGTTTTATCGTTCTGCAGAACGTCTGTTCTTATGCTTCTGGGAGGCCCTCACAACAGTCACTCGTGCCCTTGTGACCTCTAGACTGGACTACTGCAACGTGCTCTACATGGGGCAGCCCTTGAAGAGCATTCGGAGACTTCAGCTTGTGCAGAATGCAGCCGCGCGAGCGATCGTGGGTGCACCTCGGTTCACCCACGTAACATCTATCCTCCGCGAACTGCACTGGCTGCCTATTGGTCTTCGGATACGCTTCAAGGCGCTAGTCGTCACTTATAAAGCCCTTCATGGTATTGGACCTGGGTACTTGAGAGACCGCCTGCTGCCAATGACCTCCAATAGACCGATCAGATCCCACAGATTAGGCCTCCTCCGAATTCCATCCACCAGCCAATGCCGACTGGTGACTACCCGGAGGAGAGCCTTCTCTGTGGCTGCTCCGACCCTCTGGAACGAGCTCCCCGTGGAGATTCGAACCCTCACCACCCTCCAGGCCTTCCGCAAAGCCCTTAAAACCTGGCTGTTCCGACAGACCTGGGGCTAAAGAGCTTTTGCCCCCCCCCCCCCCTCGAATGGTATGGTTGTTGTGTGCTTTTAAATTGTGTATTGTTTTGTTCATCTTTTTTATCCCTTATCTGTATCCCCTTCCCTGACTTGGATTGTGAGCCGCCCTGAATCCCCCCCGGGGAAAAGGGCGGCATATAAGTGCAATAAATTCAATTCAATTCAATTCCTGCTTGGCCTTTCACAATACATCATTCGGATATCATTTTATCCGAAAGTAGCTGATAAGTCGGTGTTGCCTGCGTCTTTACTGTATTTTTTGGAATGTAAGACGCACCTTCCCCCCCCCCCCCAAAAAAAGAGTGTGGAAATGTTGGTGCGTCTTTTACACCGAATACAGCCATTTTTGGGGCTCACTAAACCCTGCTCCCACATCCCATTTTTGCTAAAAACTGAGGCCTTTTTGCCTTCCCTCAGCCCCCAGGAGCACTCTGCAGGCTTCAGCAGGGCGGGGGTAAGGCAAAAATGCCCCCGGGTTTGTGAAAAACTGGTGAAAAATTGAGGCTTTTTTGCCTTACCCCAGCCCTGTTGAAGCCTACAGAGTGCTGCTGGGGGCTGAGGGAAGGCAAGAACTTTTTTTTCTTACTTATCTCTTCGAAATCTTGTCGCGTTTTATACACCGGTGCGTTTTATATTCTGAAAAATGCGGTATTTATCCCAATCCTGTATTAGACAGAAATGACGAGGTCAAGTAGCAATGTAAGTGCGGAAATGGGCTGCCGTCCCTCCTTCCATGAACATCGCTGCAATTCCTGAAGAGGCGACGGCAAGAGCAACGTCTCCCTGAGCCCTGGTTTCGGCGACAATTAGATTAGTTAAAAATGTTTTCCCTGTGCCTCCAGAAACCTTTCTAATGTTGGATTTTCCCCCTTAGCAGAGGGAGCCCCCTTGTGGAGTACTGTGAAGCTTTTACCATGGCAACTCCACTGTGCTGTACAGTAGAAGCCATTTTAAGGCACAACAGGCTGTATCTTAACAGAACTCACACCCCCGAAGGCTGTCAGGGGTGTCTTACCCCCACAGTATTTTTTCCCCAGAGAGTAAGTCATCTGTGTACTAGGTTTGGTTGAAAATGCTTGAGGTGTTCCAGAGTTATGGTGGAACGTGCACACACACATACAGCCATATATATATATATATTGAGCTGTATGCAAAAGTTGAGGCATCCTTGGTCAGAATGAATGTTTCAGAGTCCCTTGAGAGATGAAGAAATTGAAACGGAACAGACGTTTGGTATTTGCAGCAAAACACTGATCTGAAAAAGCTTGGCTGCCACAAAACCCCCTTAATATCAGTGCCCCAAAGAAGAGGGGGCCAACCTATTCTCCAAAGCACCTGAAGGCAGGACAAGAAGCAGCTAATCAAGGAGAGAAGCTACCTAGAGAAAAGGAGAAATTTCCTGACAGTGAGGACAATTAATTACCGGAACGATTTGACTTCAGAAGTTGTGGGTATTCCAACACGGCGGGTTTCGATGAAGGGTTTGGATACCTGTTTGTCAGAAATGCTTTAGGGCAGAGGTGTCAATCTCTATTTCATTGAGGGCCACATCAGGGTTGTGTTTGACTTTGGGGGGAGAGAGTGGGCGTGGCCAGGGGGGGCCTGGCCAGCTTGACGTCTCTCATGTTGGAGGTGACTTTCGGTGGCCCGAGCACTCTGCCAGCAAAAACAGGCTCCCGAGCTTCGTTTTCAGCTGTCATGGCCCCCTGCAATACTCTGCCAGCAAAAACGGAGCTCAGAAGCGCTGCCTGTGGCTGTCCGGAGCTCCATTTTCACTGGCGGAGACAATGCAGGCCGGTCCTTTGCTGTTTCCAGGGTGGGGCAGATTTAAGCACCCCGCAGGCCACATCTGTCCCCCGAGCCTTGAGTTTGACACCCCTGGTGTAGGGCTTTCTGCTTGAGCAGGGGGTTGAATCAGAAGAGGGGACCTCATCCCCAGGCTTCCACCCACTATCAGGCTTTGAGTTGTTTGGAACCGGGCTGTGGAAGTGTGCATGTGCGTGCATCCCCACTTACATGAGAGTGTTGAAATGTCTGCATCTGGCAGAGACACTATGTTCTTAGTCTGAGTCTGTGAACACCTGCAACAGTCCTTAGACTTATATACCGCTTCACAGTGCTTTAGAGCCCTCTCCTAGCGGTTTACAGAGTCAGCTATTGCCTCCAGCAATCTGGGTCCTTCGAAGGATGGAAGGCTGAGTCAACCTTGAGTTGGTCAGAATCGAACTGCTGGCAGTGAGCAGTGAATTAGCCTGCAATACTGCATTCTAACCACTGGGAAAGGGAGGAAGGAAGGGCAATAGCAATAGCCCTTAGACTTATATACCGCTTCATGGTGCTTTTACAGCCCTCTCTAAGCGGTTTACAGAGTCAGCCTCTTGCCCCCAACAATCTGGCTCCTCATTTTACCCACCTCTGAAGGATGGAAGGCTGAGTCAACCTTGAGCCTGGTGAGATTCAATCTGCCAAACTGCAGGCAGCTGGCAGGCAGCAGAAGTAACCTGTAGTACTGCACTCTAACCACTGCGCCACCACGGCTCATTATAAATGGCATGCAAGCTTGCAAAGAAATACATTTAACTTTGTACTATATATCAAATATTATGTCAGCTTTTATTAAGGTTCTTTGAAATATATAATTTGACTGGGGTGCCCACATTTCTGCATACAACTGTTAAGTACAAAGAATGAAGTATAATTTATCTCCATTATAGTTCAACTCTTGCTGTCCTCACAACAGTAATACAATAATGGCTGAATAGTACCATGTTTCTCCAAAAATAAGACAGGCTCTTATTTTCTTTTGACCTCCCCCCCAAATAAGTGCTTGGCCTTATTTTCAGGGAGGTCTTATTATTTTTGAGGTGCAGGAGGAGGCGAGCGTGGTCACCTCACGGCTGCGGCGTATTTTGGGAGGAGGGTTCATTATAGCGCATGCGCTCAAATAATATTTTCAAGGAGGGCTTATTTTGGGAGGAGGGTTCATTATAGCGCATGCGCTCAAAAGCCCAATTGGGCTAATTATCTGGGGAGGTCTTATTTTTGGGGAAACAGGGTAGTAACTCTGAGAGGGATCTTGGAATCCTAATGGACAATTGCTTAAATATGAGCCAGCAGTGTGCTGCAGCTGCCCAAAAAGCCAACACAGTTCTAGGCTGCATTAACAGGATAGAATCAAGATTTGGTTAAGTATTATCACTTAATAATGTCTTGGGAAGACCACACTTGAAATATTGTGTCCAGTTTGGTTGCCATAATATAGAAAAAGATGTGGAGACTCTAGAAAGCGTGCAGAAAAGAGCAATGAATATGAGTAGGAGACTGGAGGCTAAAACATAGGAAGAACGGTTGCAGGAATTGGGTGTGTCTAGTTTAATGAAGGAAGGTGGTGGCTCAGTGGCTAAGACGCTGTGCTTGTCAATCAGAAAGGTCGGCAGTTCGAATCCCTAGCACCGCGTAACAGAGTGAGGTCCCTTACTTGTCCCAGCTTCTGCCAACCTAGCAGTTTGAAAGCACGTAAAAATGAAAGTAGAAGAGTAGGGACCACCTTTGATGGGAGGGTAACAGCGTTCTGTGCGCCTTCAGTGTTTAATCATGCCGGCCACATGACCACAGAGACGTCTTCAGACAGCGCTGGCTCTTCGGCTTTGAGATGGAGATGAGCACCGCCCCCTAGAGTCGGAAACAACTAGCACATATGTGCGAGGGGAAACTTTTCCTTTTTAGTTTAATGAAAAGGAGAACGAGGGGCGACATGATAGCAGTCTTCCATTTTTCTCACCATCCTTGCCGCATCCTCATGGTCACATGATCAAGATCCAGATGCTTGACAACTGGTTCATATTTATGATGGTCGCAGTGATGACCCTTTGCGACAAGCAAAGTCAAGGGGGAAGCCAGATTCACTTAACAACCAGGTTACTCAACTTGACAACTGCAGTGATTCGCTTAACAACTGTGGCAAGAAAGATTTTAAAATGGAGCAAAGCTCACTTAACTACTGTCTTGCTTAGCCACAGAAATGTTGGGCTCTGTCGTGATCATAAGTCAAGGACTACCTGTAATTGTTTTTCTTTACCCCATCTCTTAGTTCCAATCGGGGGACAGGAGAGAGTCAATAAACCCTTCCCCAATTATTAAGAAATATTTATATTATTTTGTTCCAGACCAGTAAACACTTGGTGAGATGCCTATGGAGATTCTCAGTCATCCAATAGCAATAGCAATAGCAGTTAGACTTATATACCGCTTCATAGGGCTTTCAGCCCTCTCTAAGCGGTTTACAGAGTCAGCATATCGCCCCCAACAACAATCCGGGTCCTCATTTTACCCACCTCGGAAGGATGGAAGGCTGAGTCAACCCTGAGCCGGTGAGATTTGAACAGCAGAACTGCAGAACTGCAGTCAGCTGAAGTAGCCTGCAGTGCTGCACTCTAACCACTGCGCCACCTTGGCTCATAGAGGCCATGATTGTCCCAAAGGTGCTTTTTCAAGAGACTTTCTTCTTTTTCTTTGAAGGCCTTTCGCTTCTCATCCCTGAAGCTTCTCCAGCTCTTCCATTCCCCACCATCCAGTCAGAGCTGAAGAAGCATGAGAAACGAAACGTCTTCAAAGAAAAACCAGGAAAATTCAGTTGCTTCTTGGAAAAAAAAAAAAAAAAAGCACCTTTGGGACAAATGCTTTAAAGAATTGTTCCTGTTATTCAAAGCAGCAAAACATCCAGTGCTAAGTTTGTTGAAGTAAAGTGCCAATTATTATTTCCCCCCCCCCTCGTTTAACAAACAAACTTTGAAAAGAAAAAGTGAAACAAGGTGCTTGTGTGTGGTCTTATTGGTTTGGAGCAGGATCCAGAAGCCAGGAAATTGGAATTCCTCTTCAGTGTGATCTCTGCTGCACTCTGATCTTCTGCCAGTCGATTGTTTCCTGTTTTAGTTTACCCTTCTATAAAATTGGAATAATTTCCTCTATTCGGGACGAATGGCGAAGCTCGGAAAATGATGGCGTATAACCTTCCCTTTGTGCTGGGACATAATCCTGTAAACTCTACTGCCCTGAAAAGCTTCCCAAAAAGTTTGTAAACATTTGTAGGTACAAAGGAAGCTGAGATGTTTCCTGAGAAACCAAAATGTAAAAGAAGGGGGGGAAAAACACCAGGATCTGGTTGTTTTGGGATGCAGTGAAGCAGACAAATGAAAGCAATTGGATTTTTAGGCTTTAGCTTAATGACTGGGTTGGAGAGAAAGGCATTTTCCAAGGCTTATTTTGTCAGCTGTGCAATTCCGATAATTCTGTGCGGAAGGGCTAAGCTGAAAGAATTGCTAATTGCATCTCAGTCGGCCAACAGTTGGCCGTCTTTAACTTTCTGATGCTTCGGCCTCGCTTTTGACCAAAGGAAACCTAGAACTTAATTTATTTCTGAATGGCAGTCATATTTTTTTCCCCAGCAAGATATATTTTTCCTTTTCTTCATTTGCATTCATCTTACAAAAAGTTAACTAACGATCATTCACCTGGTTGTACTGTAGTTTGTGATGAGCAGAGTAATAGAGTAACAGGGTTGGGAGGGACCTTGGAGGCCATCTAGCCCAACCCCCTGCTTAAGCAGAAGGTCCTATACCAGTGTTTTTCAACCTTGGCAACTTGAAGATGTCCGGACTTCAACTCCCAGAATTCCCCAGCCAGCGAATGCTGGCTGGGGAATTCTGGGAGTTGAAGTCCGGGCATCTTCAAGTTGCCAAGGTTGAAAAACACTGTCCTATACCATTCCAGACAAGTGGCTGTCCTGCCTCTTCTAAAAGAGAGGGAGTGATGGAGAACACAGAACTTCTGAAGGCAAGCCATTCCACTGGTTGTTTTCTGTATCTTGTATACAGCATGAGTCAAAAAGAGGGCTGCGAAAATGTCTACAGACCCCTCACATCCTGGACACAAATTGTTTCAACTTCTACCCTCAAAACGACGCTATAGGGCACCGCACACCAGAACAACATGACACAAAGACAGTATGAATGCCATCACTCTGCTAAACAGCTAATTTAACTCTGCTAAACTGTCAAACTATTTACTAAGACTGTATTACTATTATTCTCCTTATCCTTCCTGTTACCTACCTCCTTTTCTTCTTATGATTATAACTTCGTTGTTTGTGTCTTTATGATTTATAGTGTTTTACTTAGTTTCCTAGTATGAGTTTGATTGATTATTTAATATCCTATGACTATCACTAAGTTTTAATCTTATGATTTAGGAGGAATGTATTGATGATGACTATGGTCATGATTTATCACTTATATCTTTTATGTACACTGAGAGCTTATGCACCAAGGACAAATTCCTTGTGTGTCCAATCACACGGCCAATAAAGAATTATATTCTATTTTCAGTGTTAGGAATTTCTCCTTGGTTCCAGGTTGCATCTCACCTTTGATTAGTTTCTATTCATGCTGCGTGTCTTACCTTCTGGTGCTTTGAGAAATAGGTTGACTCCCCCCCACCCTTCTTTCTGGCAGCCCCTCAAATATTCGAAGACTAATATTATGTCATCCTTGGTCCTTCTTTTCACTAAATTAACCTTCCCCACCCCTGCAACCGTTCTTCATATGTTTTAGTCTTCAAGCCCTTAATCATTTTTGTTGCTACCCTCTGCACTCTTTCCAGAGTCTCAACGTTTTTTTTATAACATGGTGATCTGTTCTGACCCCCCCCCCCATCTCCATCCAGGAACGAATGCCGAAACCAACGTAAATGAGAATGTTTTTTAATCAGTCCAGACTCTCGTTGGCTGCAAGCCACATAAACAAAGAGATAAGCCCTCCGGCAGCAAGTCCTACAAAACTTGGCAGCAATGCAAACAAACTCTGGCAGCAATCCAGCCTGCCAAGTTTGTTTCTTGTTAATCGTTAACGTTGACTTCTGCAGAAAGGCGTGGCACAAGCAGTCTCCTTTATAATCAGGAGAGGATCTTAATGAGCATCAGCTGAGCGTAATCACCTCCTGTGATTACGCAGTTGTTCTTGAGGACGAGTAGCCCTTCGACAGCGTGCATCCCAGAACAACTCACAGGTGTTTTCTGGATCACTCATTCTTGTCTCCTCCCCACTGATCCAAGGCTCAGGCATCACCTGGTGACCAACTAGTCTCTCTGCGTGGCATGACAAAACTGCACTTGACTAAAGCGCGCCCGATTAAACCGCGTCGCTGACGTCATCAACAGGGCGACAACAGCGAGCGCGGAGAAAGAAGGGCGCTTTAAATAGCGCTTTGAAAGCAAGCCGATTCAAGTTAAGGTAAGGGTTAGGGATAGGTTTAGGGTTAGGTTAAGGGTTAGGGTTAGGGTTAGGGTTAGGGTTAGGGTTAGGTTAAGGGTTAGGGTTAGGGTTAGGGTTAGGGTTAGGGTTAGGGTTAGATTTAGGGGGGTTAGGTTTAGGGTTAGGGGTTAATTTTAGGTTTAGCGTTTACAGCGTGCTTTTTTCTCCGCGCTGTTGTCGCGCTGTGATGACGTCAGCTACGCGGTTTCGTCGAGCGCCCTTTAGTCGAACGTGGTTTTGTGGTGGAACCGTCTCTCTGCGCCCTGCTCGGAGTCGGAACCCTCTCCTGGGTCCTTTGCATCCTCCAGGGCCGACTCATAAGACCCCTCGCTGTCGGAGTCTGGTGGCAGCTCCAACGGCTCCTGCCGAGTCACAACAGTGACCAAAACTGGATGCAGTATTCCAGGTGTGGTCTTACTGAGGTTTTTATAAAGTGGCACTAATACTTCATGTGATCTTCATTCTATCCCTCTGTTGCACTGCATTCGCTTCTATGGCTGTAGCCGCACACTACTAGCTCATATTTAAGTGATCTTCCACTAGGACTCCAGGATCCCTCTCACAGTTACAGCTTTTGAGCCAGGTTTCACCTAATCGGGACCTGCACATTTGGTTTTTCTTTCCCAAGTGTAAAGCCATTCTTTTCTCTACCTTGAATTCCATTTTCTTGGATAAGATCCAGTGTTGGAGTCCGTCAAGATCCATGTAGATCTTGAGCCTATCATCTGGAGCGCCAAAAAACAGGCCAAAAAAAAAAAGCAGTTTTTCGGGCTGTTTTCTGGGCCTTTTTTAGGTTGTTTTTATCCTGAAAAACAGCCTGAAAACAGCACGAAAAACAGCCTGAAAGTGGCCTGAAAACAGGCATGGACTGGTCTTTGGATTTCTGGTGCTTCAGCGCATGCACGCATGTTCCGATTTGGGCACTCGGTACCGAAAAGTTACCGAGTATCTCACTGTCCTAGCCTGTATTTCAACCCGCTGTTTTTTGAGCCATTTTTAAAAATACACTGTTTTCAATCGGTTTGTTATAGTCTTAGAGCAGAGACAATACACTGTTTTTAAAAAAGCCTGGTGAAGTTTAAACTTTTGGTAACTGGAAATTTGGATAGAATTTGGAAGCAAGATTACTGTACTAACGTTGACGTATCCAGTAAAATTTCCTTATTTTCTTTTAGGACCTGAATATGAAGACCTTATGGAAGAATTATTCTGCTGCCTCATTCAACTGATTGTGGAGGTTCCTCTTTTGTAAGTAGATTTCATGTGTTCGGTTTCCATTTGAGTTCCCTCCAGATGCATTGTTTGTGATTAAAGGTAAAGGTTCCCCTCGCAGATATGTGCTAATCATTCCTGACTCTAGAGGGCGGTGCTCATCTCTGTTTCAAAGTTGAAGAGCCAACGCTGTCTGAAGACGTCTCCATGGTCATGTGGCTGGCATGACTAAACACCGAAGGCGCACGGAATGCTGTTACCTTCCAACCAAAGGTGGTTCCTATTTTTCTACTTGCATTTTTACATGCTTTCAAACTGCTAGATTGGCATCAGCTGGGACAAGTAAGGGGAGCTCACTCCGTTAAGTGGTGCTAGGGATTCGAACTGCTGACCTTTCTGATTGACAAACTCAGCGTCTTAGCCACTGAGTCCCTGCATTGTGATTACAATACCAATAATCCCCAGGCCTCAGGGTCATATTAAAAAGGGAAGATCCCCACCTCCTGAAGAAAAAGCAGGACATAAAGCTAACAAAATAAAAACTGGCCCTGCTAATTGGAAATTCAGATATCTATTTTACATAATATTGATTACAGGCTACGTGGGTTAACTCCTTTTTAATAAAAATAAAAATAACTAATTCTTCTAGAATTCCATAGTTACATTTGAGTCCATCTTATAATCACCAGATTTGTAATAGTCAGACAAAAAAACAGAACAAATTTTATTTCTGTTGGACCCACTAAATGTAAAGTCAGGAGCTGTTTCTGAATGTTTAGATTATGTTCAAAATGATATTTGCAAAAGATAATAAGAAAAATCGCTCTACATGGGGCTGCCCCTGAAAAGTGTTCGGAGACTACAATTAATCCAGAATGCAGCCGCCCGAGCGATACTGGGTGTACCTTAGTACACCCACACTACACCTATCCTCCGCGAGCTGCACTGGCTCCCTATCGGTCTCCGAGCACGATTCAAGGTGCTGGTTATTACCTTTAAAGCCCTACATGGCCTAGGACCCGGATATCTGCGAGACCGTCTTCTGCCGCATACCTCCCAACGACCGATAAGATCGCACAGGGTGGGCCTTCTCCAGGTGCCACCAGCCAGACAATGTCGGCTGGCGGCTCCCCTGGGGAGGGCCTTCTCTGTAGCCGCTCCGACCCTATGGAATGAACTACCCCCAGAGATCCGGACCCTACCCACTCTCATGGCCTTCCGAAAGGCTATCAAAACCTGGCTATTCCGGCAGGCCTGGGGCTGTTGACCTCATGACTGAGGTCCAGCCCCGACCAGATTGAGTGCATGATGTGGTTTTTAATCTGTTTTTTTCTGTCTTCTAATTCTTTATTTTTAAAAAAATGTATTTTCTGTAAGCCGCCCGGAGTCCTTCGGGATTGGGCGGCCTATAAATTTATTAAATCAAATCAAATCAAATCAAAAAGGAGGTTGGGGAATGAGATTATTTTTAAAAAAAACATGCCCCAGCTGATAACAATCAGATGAATTGAATTGTTCCTGAGTGCAAAATCATGGGAAATTATAGATATTGTTTGTGTGTGTCTCAGGATTAGCACAATCATTATTTTTACTATATTGCCATGGAGGAAAGCTAAAGTACACAGAAATCTTAGTAGGATTTTGCCCATGGCAGCCTTAAAACTTACTTTCTCTTCTTTCTTTCTCACGATAAATTTCCATATAAATTCAGAGACTTTTCTTAACTTACAGTAAATTAGCCCGATAGCTACCTTTGATTTTTGTTGCCTCGTCTTTACATAGCTGCAGAATGTTCTACCAAAGTGAACTTAAAGGTGCTTTTTTTTTTTTTCAAAAGACAGCTAGACTGGGGGTTTGGGGATTTTTTTTTGAGAAAGAAGAAGTTTGCTTCTCATCAGT
The DNA here is from genome assembly GCF_051295495.1 of Thamnophis sirtalis. Classification (NCBI taxonomy): domain Eukaryota; kingdom Metazoa; phylum Chordata; class Lepidosauria; order Squamata; family Natricidae; genus Thamnophis; species Thamnophis sirtalis. The sequence goes on along the minus strand of NW_028261385.1, from coordinate 11,868,844 downwards.
GAAGTGAAACGTTTTCTTTTTCCTAAAAAACAAAACCCAGTTGCCTTTTGAAAAAAAAAAAAAAGCACCTTTGAGACAACTATGGCCTGAATGACTGAGAATCTCCAAAGACATTTACCAAAATAGACAGAACTTACAATGCAAGCAGAATAGAGCTGAAAGGGACCTTGGAGGCCTTCTAGTCCAACCCTCTGCTCAAGCAAGAGGCTCTGTACAATTTGAGACAAGTGTCCATCCAGTCTCATCTTAAAAACCTCCAGTGATGAAGTACCCACCACATTTGAAGGCAAGCTGTTCCCCCCGGTTAATTGTTCTCACTGTTAGGAAGATTCTCCTTAATTCCAGTTTGCATCTCTCCTTGATTAATTTCCATACCTTGCTTCTTGTTTTACCCTCAGGTGCTTTGGAGAATAGGTTTACCCCTCTTTTTTTCTGAGTTAGCCTTAAGATTTCAGATTTCTCTCTTACAGCTTTTTAATATTTTGTACTATTGATTGAAGGTGGCTCAATGGCTAAGACGCTGAGCTTGTTGATTAGAAAGGTTGGCAGTTCAGCGGTTCGAATCCCAAGCGCTGTGTAACGGAGTGAGCTCCTGTTTCTTGTCCCAGCTTCTGTCAACCTAGCAGTTTGAAAGCATGTAAAAACGCAAGTAGAAAAATAGGAACCACCTTTGGTGGGAAGGTAACAGCGTTCCATGAGCCTTTGGAGTTTAGTCATGCCGGCCACATGACCATGGAGATATCTTCAGACAGCGCTGGCTCTTTGGCTTTGAAACGGAGATAAGCACCGCCCCCTATAGTCGGGAACGACTAGCACGTATGTGCGAGGGGAACCTTTACCTTTTGCTGTTGATTGACCATTCCCTCGGATGCCGTACAAGCATTTAGTGTTTTGATAAAGGCACAGTTGGATTTTTTTGTTGGTTTTTTGGGGGAAAGTGCTGTGCTCTTGAAACCTAATCTTGTAGCCAGTTCATTAACGGGGGGCAGTTGTTTTTTAATGAATTTGTGATGAGACTTAGAGAAGCCTTTCTGATAATGCAAAGAGCCATTGTCCATACTTCCTGTAACAGTGATCATTTCTGTTTGTGGAAGATTAGAAGAAAAGCTGGAGGTGAAAGAATATAAAAATTAGATCTCACAGTTAGGTCTCCTCCGGATTCCATCCGCCAGCCAATGTCGGCTGGCGACTCCCCGGGGGAGAGCCTTCTCTGTTGCAGCTCCAGCCCTCTGGAATGACCTCCCCGTGGAGATCCGGACCCTTACGACCCTCTCGGCCTTCTGCAAAGCCACCAAGTCCTGGCTGCTCCAGCAGGCCGGGGGGCTTGTGAAACATCCAGCCCCACGGAAACTGTGAATGTTGTGGGTTTTTTTTTAAAGTGTTGTCTTTGTCTAGTTATTCCCCTTCCCTTGTCTATTGTGAGCCGCCTGGAGTCCTTCGGGAGTGGGTGGCATACAAGACAAATAAATACAAATACAAATACAAAAATATTAATAAATGTTGGCAGCCTGGGGGAAGAGGGAGTTGAGTGTTAATCACACACACCACATAGTCTGCAACTAGAGTCCACTCCTGTAAAATCAGTAGCCAGGATCCAGAATTCTATAAAATTGGTTCCAGAAGCCTGTGTTTAAATGTTTCTTGACCAGAAGTGACTTAGACTGTCAAAAAATAGAGGCTCTATTGCAGAACAATACATTCTAGAAGCAGATATTAGGAGGCAGTAGTTTTCTGCACTAAACACCAAGTCTTGTGCATGTCTTTCTTAAATACACATATCACAAACTTGATTTCATTGATGGCCACATCAGGGTTGTGTTTGAGCTCGGGGAGCTGTGGCCGGGGTGTATGCGGCCTCCCCAGGCTCCATTTTTGCTGGCAGAGGGCTGCAGGAGACGCAAAAGAGCTCAGTTTCCGCTGGTAAAGACACCATGAACCGGTCCTTTGCTGTTTCCAGGGTGGCCCCGCGTGCCACCCCATTGGCCGGATTCGGCCCGTGGACGTTGAGTTTTACACCCCTGCTGTCAGCACCTCTTCATTGAGTAATTAGGAAAGAAGACCACGAGACTCCATAGGTAGAAATCAAGTGTACTTTTACTAATTATAAATGATTAGAAGCGTAGCAAAGCGAAGACTGATTATTTAGGCGCGAAAGCGATTGATATATAAAATAACCCATTCCCCACCCCTTGGCATCCCAGTTACAGTCCAATCATAATTCTCCTAAGTGTCAGGTGTGAGATAACTTCGAAAGGCATCACCAAGATGGAATGTCGGTGCCGTTAGCCTTGGCGGGAACCTCCTCCGCATGCGTAGTCCGACAGGCAGCAGAACTCCAGAATCTTCCTCCAGCACAATTAGTAACCCCTCCCAAATACCATGCCCTCCCCGTTTCATGGCAGCCGAAACAGCAGCAAAGCAGAGGCTGACACCTGCATTAAGCCATTGGCTTGTTTGTTAATCAACCCTCTTACCCATGGAGAAGAATATTTGTAGCTCAGGGTTGAAATGAGGAGTCCTTGATGTTCTGGGTAGTTCTCTTGCAGACATCATCACCCAAACTATGCAACATCGTCAAATACTAGACCAGAGCTGTCAAACCCGTGGCCCATGGGCCGGACACGTCACGGACTGCCCACGCCCACACCTGGTTTAGTAAAGGGAGGGGGGAAGTCACGATACGTCACGTGCCGATGCCGTGGCGATGCAAGTTTGACACCTCTGTACTAGACTGACTAGCACTGATGATGGTACTTAGTTTGGGTGAGGAAACATCTGCAAGAAAACAACCTAGCTGAGGGAGCACCAAGGACTCCCCAATCCTCCTGCGTGAGCAGGGGGTTGGACTAGATGGCCTCCAAGGTTCCTTCCAACTCTGTTAACTGTTTACTGTTTAACCCTGTCTCTTGCATGTAGACAAAGTAATCACGGCTTGCTTGGCTAATTCCCGAGGCTTTCCCCCCTTTCTATGGTAGCTACTTGTGCCATATATCTCGATGGGTTTGTGAAGAGCTTTGAGCAGCATGCAAAACCATGCAGACGTCCCCACTGTGTGTTTCACATCATGATGAGCTACAGTTAATAGACATTGAGGCAATTGCTAGCTAGGATTTATTGCGCTAAAGCAAATCATTGTTTATGTTAAGTGAAAAAGCAGGCGAGGCAGATTACGGTTTCCTGCTGGGTTCATGTGGCAAATGAAACCAACAGGAAATTGTCCTTTCTGTTTCTCATGTAGGGATGGGCTCTGCCTCAAAGCTGAAAGTGAATTTTGATCCCTCATTACATTCGTGCCAGCCAAACTTGCCTCTTGGATTGCTGGTCCAAATGAGCACTTTTCTCTAATTAAAATTCCCAAAGAGGGATTCTTTTTTTTCCTCCCAGACTGGGACTAAAACTGGACAGTATCCAGGAATTCATCTAAGACTGTGATGGCGAACCTATGGCACGCGTGCCACAGGTGGCACGCGGAGCCATTTGTCAGGGCACGTGAGGCATGCACGCGCTGGCCAGCTAACTTTGGCCTTCTTTTGAGTCATTTTTCACCCTCCGGAGGCTTCCCTGAAAAACTGGCCCTACGGGCAAACCGGAAATTCAGGAACGGAGTTCTGATTTGCTCATAAGGTCGGTTTTAGCCCTCCGAGTCCCCTGAAGGCTCCGGAGGGCTAAAACCGGCCCTACGAGCAAACTGGAAGTCCGTTCCTGAAGTTCCCGTTTGCCTGTAGGGCTGGTTTTTCGCGCTCCGGAGGCTTCAGGGACGCTTCAGGGAAGCATAGCATTATGGGTGTGTCCCCCTGCACACACACACACACACACATACTATTGGCACGCGAGCCAAAAAAGGTTCACCATCACTGATCTAAGATATAGAATAATTAAGTGAGAAAATTTGGGAAACTACGAGAAATACGTTGTGCATGTTCTGGATTGTGCCAAAGAATTTCATATCTTACATTTGTAGTTGAGGTAAAAGCTATGATTTTTTGTTATTTCACATATTTATTTAATATCTGAAGTATATTATAGTATATCTTTGAGTATAATTGACAGTTCATACAAGGAGAATCTTTAAAATGTCAGAGGCTATATTAAGCTTTTATTTGACTTTTTAAATCTTTTTTTAACAGTTTGTTTATGCATTTTCTGTTTACATAGATAAGTGCTTTGTGAACAGTGTATTGCCTGGATCAATTTAGAGATTTTTCAAAAATAGACTGAACAACCGTTTGAGATGGTATAAGGTCTCCTGCTTTGAACGGGGGGGGGGGGGGGGGATAGGCTAGAAGACCTTCAAGGTCCCTTCCAGCCCTATGTTTCTATATTCTATTTACAGTCCCTTCTTTGTTGAAATCCATGGAGAATAGAACTCCCAACTTTTTCAAGATTTATAGCCGGCAGAACTAAATTAAAGAGCACGAATAGATCTCTCTCTCTCTCTCTGAGAAAATAACAGCTAATTTTTAAAAACCAGCTTGAAACTTTGGAAATCTATATCATAAATGCAAAATTGCTTTAGCACAAGCTTCCCTTAATTTTAAATGCTCTTCCTCCCTTGGAAAGTGAGGGGGTTAGAAGCTTCCTATCGGAATGAGTAGCAAGCCATAGTTTGTTGCTGTATCTAAATTCAACAGATGGTGTTTACCACATGGCACTATGCTACCCATTAAGATGTAGCTGCAAGCTGTATTTTTTTCATTGACCCAAACAAGGAAGCTTCTGATTTCCTCACTTGTTTAAAAATCAAAGAGGACGATAGAAACATGCAAGTCGAATTCGCTCTCGCTGCTCCTAAAGACCAAGCTATAGTTCCGTGATGGTGAACCCATGGCACCCAGAGCTCTGTCGGTAGCAATAGCAATAGCAGTAGACTTATATACCGCTTCATAGGCCTTTCAGGCCTCTCTAAGCGGTTTACAGAGAGTCAGCATGTTGCCCCCAACAATCTGGGTCCTCATTTTACCCACCTCGGAAGGATGGAAGGCTGAGTCAACCCTGAGCCGGTGAGATTTGAACCGCTGACCTGCTGATCTAGCAGTAGCCTGCAGTGCTGCATTTAACCACTGCGCCACCTTGGCTCATTTAACCACTGCGCCACCTTGTCGGTGGGCATGTCAGCCATCGCCGTGCATGTGCATGCATCTCCCGCCGGCCAGCTAGTCTTCTGGTCTCGGCTGCACCTGTGGGGGACGTGCACGCACATGCGCAGGGGGGGTGAGGTGCATGCATGGGAGGGCACTCGCATTGCATTTTGGGGGCTTGCGCAGCGCCTCCACACCCTGTTTTGGGCCTGTAACAGGGGTGGGTTCCTGCCAGTTCTAACCTCTTCTATAGAAGAGGTTCCACAAATCTACAGTGCCGTTTAGAACCGGTTCCAGCTCCCTCCCCCCGCCCATCTGCACATCATCAAGATGAACAGTGGGAGGAGGAATTCTGGGAGTTGAAGTCCACAAGTCTTAAAGCTGCCAAGTTTGAACACCCCTGGGTTTTTTTTTTCTAAAGCATTAGGGGTCCAAGGGTCTTGTAACTTGACAGCTTTAAGATTTGCGTGCTTCAAATGCCAGAGTTCCTGAGCCAACATGACTGGAGGAGGAATTCTGGGAGTTGAAGTCCACAAGTCTTAAAGCTGTCAAGTTTGAACACCTCTGGGGTTTTTTTCTAAAGGGTTAGGGGTCCAAGGGTCTTGTAACTTGACAGCTTTAAGACTTGCACATTTCAATGCCAGAGTTCCTGAGCCAACATTTTGATTGCTAAGCAAGAGCATTGTTAAGTGTTGTTCACCACATTTTACAAGTTGCCCACGCCCACCCAGTCACATGGATGGCAAGCCACGCCCACCCAGTCACATGGATGGCAAGCCACTCCCACCCGGTCCAATGGCTGGCAAGCCACTCCCACAAAGCAGGCCACATCTACAGAAGAGGTTCTAAAAAATTTTGAACCCCACCACTGGCCTGGAAGGTGGGTTCCTACCTATTTGGTGCGGTTTGGCTGAATAGGTAGTAACTCTGGCGGACACATGACTGTCCCATTTCTATCCTTGGCGGCCCCATCTTGATTCTCCATTCTGTACATGCGCAGAACAATCTTCCTGGGAGAAAATGTAATTTTTATTACTTTTTAAATGTTGTATACAGGTGCCGATCATTTTAAGTGTAAATGTACCCGCGCGTGGAGCGCACAAAATTTTGGGGGCACCGAACCGGTAGTAATGGTGGCTGTAATCCACCCCTCTGCTGGAAGTCCTCTCTACAGCAACCTGGAAGCCAAAATGGGGTGGTGGGTGTCGCATGCATAGGGGCCGGGGAGAGTTGCGCGCGCATGATCAAAAAGTTAGCCATCACTCTCTATAGTTTGATATTCCATCTGAAAGCACCTGGTTTTCTCTATAAGCAAATCCTGCTGCCGAAAGAGATGTTTCTATTTATTTTATAGAATGTCTGACTTGGTAGAAGCGTGGAAACGTTAGCAGTTGAGTGTAATTTTGCGTGACTTAACAGATATATATTAGATTTTTACAACCCCTGGTAAGCCCCAATTATGGGAGGAAGCTAACCTCTTCCATCAACTGTCAATCGGCTCATCACAAGAGTCCATCACGACAGAAACCCAATATTTTTACTGTTGCCTTTGTTATATTTGTGGTTTTTTATTTGTGCTGATAAATAAATAAAGGGAGACTAGTATAGATCTATTTCAAGCTATTTAGCTCTCATCAGCTAGCCATACCCTTACTGGGATTTGAACCTGGGCTATATTACATACTAGGCAGACATCTTAGCCATTAGGCCACAGGCTCTTATCCGTTATCAGCAAAGCCAGGGTGAAAGGTATCTATTAGATTTTTACAACCCCTGGTAAGCCCCAATTATGGGAGGAAGCTAACCGCTTCCATCAACTGTCAATCGGCTCGTCACAAGAGTCCATCACGACAGAAACCCAATATTTTTACTGTTGCCTTTGTTATATTTGTGTTTTTTTTATTTGTGCTGATAAATAAATAAAGGGAGACTAGTATAGATCTATTTCAAGCTATTTAGCTCTCATCAGCTAGCCATACCCTTACTGGGATTTGAACCTGGGCTATATTACATACTAGGCAGACATCTTAGCCATTAGGCCACAGGCTCTTTACTAGCTGATGAGAGCTAAATAGCTTGAAATAGATCTATACTAGTCTCCCTTTATTTATTTATCAGCACAAATAAAAAAAAAATAAAACACACACACACACACACACACACACACACATAGTGTTTTCATTTTTACGGATGACTTTAAACATAGGTAGGATGAGAAATGAAAGCCTTGAGCGTCCTGAGGCTTGTCTGCAGTCCAGGGAATGACTCATGAGCAAGACATCTTAATTCCCTTTTGTAGCTGCTGAATCCACTCCCTTCCTTTCCACGGAGGAGGTGGAAGAATTCACTGGGAATATTTCCTGTTTCTTTCTTTTCAAATAAGAGGATGGCAAAAGAGGTCACTGTTGAGTTTTTGGCTTCCAGTTACTTTTTTCAGAAATAAATTGAGACGCTTCCCCAAACATTTCTCAAACAAGCATCGCTAGTGTATTCTTTGCATGCCTGTTTGCCATTAGTGGATGTTAATTTGGAGAGCATTGCCAAGAGGAAAGATCACGTTCCCCAAAGATCCCCAAACAGGAGGCTCTTTTTGCCTTTCACTATCCTGAACCGGCTTCATCCTTTTTGGCAAACTCGTCTTTAAACCTTTCTGGTCAACCCTCCTCGGGAAGTGTGGCAATCAAGGCCCTTTTCCTTTATTATTTGAATGTTGATGCTTGAATCCGTCTCTTCTGGCAACCGTCCTAAATTAGCGAACTTTTAACCTTGGATGCTTCCGGTGAAATTCGACTTTGTTAGGAGATGAAGAGTAAGAAATGGCTTTTGTTCAGAAAAGCTGACGTGGGACGAGTCTATAGGTCAGTGATTCCCAGCAAGGGTACCCAAATATTGTTATCCTGCCGCTCTTATCAGCGCAAAACATCTGTGGGCATCCCAAGTTATGAACCCCCGCTATAAACACTGCAGAGCCTTGATGCCATTTTGGTATCGCAAATCAGCGAGGCTGAAAAGCCCGAGATAAAGAAGTACTTACCGCACACAGATCGCTGAAATTAAAGAAGCCGATAAGACGTACAAAAAAAAGGGCAGCCAAGCGGATTAAAAGGGATTGCTTCTGAGGCAAAACTCTATAATTCTTGCAAAATTCTAAATAAGAGATGGCATGGTGTACTCAGATAACATCCAAACTTTGATTTCAATCCTCTACACACAAATTAAACACACACACACACACACACATTTGGGACTCCTCAACAATCGAGGACCTGTATACTGCACAAGTCAAAAAGAGGGCTGTGACAATATCTACAGACCCCTCGCATCCTGGACATAAATTATTTCAACTCCTACCCTCAAAACGATGCTATAGGGCACTGCACACCAAGACAACTAGACACAAGGACATTTTTTTCTCCAAACGCCATCACTCTGCTAAACAAATAATTCCCTCACCACTGTCAAACTATTTACTAAGGCTGCATTACTATTACTACTAGTCTTCTCATCGTTCCTATCACCCATCTCCTCCCACTTATGAATGCAGGACTGTGACTTTATTGCTTGTATCCTTACGATTCATATTGATATTGTGCTGTACCTTTTGTTTCGTGACAAATGTATCTTGTCTATTTATGTACATGGAGAGCATCTGCACCAAGGACAAATTTTCCTTGTGTGTCCAATCACACTTGGCCAATAAATAATTCTATTCTAATCTTCAAAGTGCAGAATTTAGCTTTCAAGAAACATGGGAATGGAGAGCCATTTGGATGGTTTTAAAGGGAAACCCGGACAAATTCAGAAACAGAACAACAGACTTGGATAGGATCTTGGAGGTGTTCTGGTCCAACCCCCTGCTCAAGCAAGAGGCCCTGAACCATTCCAGACAAATGGTTGTCCAATCTCTTGTTGAAAGCCTCCAGTGATAGAGCACCTACAACTTCTGAAGGCAAAGCTGCTCCACTGGTTAATTGTCCCCACTCTTAGGAAATGTATCTCATGGAGGACAGGGCTATCCACTGCTATTTGAACAACTTTGACATCATGGACCTGCATGCTCTAAACACCCAAATGCTAGGAAGCAACAAGGAAGATGCCATTGCTCTTCTATTCCTACTTTTGAACAGAGGTGGGCTGCTACAGATTCGCCCCTCTTTGGGAGAACCCGTAGCTAACATTATGACTGGTTCGGAGAACCTCCAAATCCCACCCCTAGCTGGCCCCACCCACCCTGCTGCTGCCACCCCCCCTCCCAGGAGTCTACACGCGGCCCATTTTGAATGCGAAGTAAGTGCAGGGCCAATACGGAGACTTGGGGAGGGGGGAAAAACGGGCCTCCGGAGCCCAGGGGAGGCAGTTTTTGCCCTCCCAGACGCTCCAGGAAAACCTCTGGAGCTTGAGGAAGGTGAAAATGACCCCCCACCCCCTGGCCGTGGTACAGGAGGCTGACTAGGCCACACCCACCATGGCGACATCCACCCAGCAACCAAGCAGAGAACCCGTTGCTGAAATCTTTGAAGCCCACTCCTGCTTTTGAACTTCCTGGAGCCAATACTAAGCCGCCGTGGTATATGCTGGACTTTATCCGCCACAAATGAAAAGCGCAAGTTAACAAGTGCCCTTCATGATATGGAAAGTACTTCGCTCTGTTTTGTGCTGCTACAGTTCCCACGTATGCAACACTTCTATGGCTCTTACATTTTCTCTAAGTGTAATTTTTTTTTTGTGTTGAGTTGAGTTGAGTTTATTGATCTTGTATGCCGCCCACTCCCGAAGGACTCCGGGCGGCTTACAATAAACAAGGGAAGGGGATAAATACACAAAACAACACTTTAAAATACACAACGGTCACAGTTTCCGAGGAGCTGGATATTTCGAGAGCCCCCCGGCCTGCTGGAGCAGCCAGGACTTAACGGCTTTGTGGAAGGCTGAGAGGGTAGTAAGGGTCTGGATCTCCACGGGGAGATCGTTCCAAAGGGCTGGAGCTGCGACAGAGAAGGCTCTTCCCCCGGGGAGTCGCCAGCCGACATTGGCTGGCAGATGGAATGTGGGGTTGGAAAGAGCCAGTTTGGTTTAGTGGTTAGAGGCATCAGGTTAGAAACCAGAAGGCGGTGAGTTCTAGTCCCAGCTTGGGCCTGCAAAATTGGCTGGGTGCCCTTGGGCCAGTCATTCACTCTCAGCCCTGTGAAAAAGGCAAGGGCACGTCACTTCTAGAACCTTGCCAAGAAAACTTCAGAGCAGGGGTGTCCAAACTTTTTGCAAGGAGGGGCAGATTTGGTGAGGTGAAAATGTGTGGGGGCCGACCATCCAACCTCACATTCTTCGAACCATTAACGTTAAATACAAATGAACTATTCTATGAAACACGAAACGAATAACGAAGAGATACTAACTAAGTAACTCTATACTAATACTTCCATGTTGGAAGCACTGTCGCCCAGGGGATGCCCAGTTGGGGGCTTCTTTTGCATCCCAAAGAAAGCGCCTACCAAAGTGGTACCATTTATCTAGACCAGTGTTTCCCAACCTTGGCAATCTGAAGATGTCCGGACTTCAACTCCCAGAATTCCCCAGCCAGCGAATGCTGGCTGGGGAATTCTGGGAGTTGAAGTCCAGACATCTTCAAGTTGCCAAGGTTGGGAAACACTGATCTAGACCAAGTCTTAAAGTTGCCAAGGTTGGAGACCACTGGGCTAGAAGAACTCCTAGGCCCCTTCCAGCTCTATTCTAATTGATGGATTTGACCAGGATGATGTAAGGTCTCTTGCCTTGAGTAAGGGGCTGGATTAGGAGACCTCCAAGGTCCCTTCCATCCCTATGATTCTGTGTTTTATGATGTTGAATGGTGTGATCTTTATGTGCCATCAAGTCAAGGTTGATTCTTAGTGGCTACATCATTTTTTCTACATGGAATCCATCCTCAACCAGGTCCTTCAGATCCTCCAATGGGGCACCCATTGCTCCTGTACTTGAGTCCATCCATGTGCTACTGTTGGGTTATCTTCTCCCCCCTCCCAGGGTTTTCTTATTTGTAAACACATAAGGAAGAGAATCTGTGGTTCTCTTGTAGCTCCGGTGGGAAGGGCTACAACAGGGTTTGTGACAGCCTGATTGGTCCAGAGACTGAGGGATTTTTCTTTATCATCTCCTCCTTTCCCTCCTGGCTCCCGTTTCCCTCAGTCTTTTGGTCCAATCACTTGGCTCCAAGAGTTTCTTCATCAACTTTAGAGTTTAAGAGTATTTACAGTAATTGGCAATATAATTGGACACGTTAAATTGTAAGTAAATTGAGTGCTTATCTGGCGTGCGGCTAGAAGGGGTGGTCGAGCCTCTGAGAGCCGAGGCGCGCCTAGTGGCTCCGCAGCCTCCGGGAGGGGTCATTCCCTCTACACGCAGCGGAGTCTGCCTTTCCCGGCGTTTTAGAATCAGCGGCCCGGGCGCAGCGCCGGCAACCACTAATTAAGTTAATAGCAGCCGCGTGCTTTGCAAGCGCCGCTTTTTGCCGCCAGCCAGCCAGCAACCCAGAGAGAGACTGGATCTGCGGAGACCAGGAGGTGCCAGAAGGAGCGCGCCTGTGTGGCAGGGACCTTCCCAGCACCCTTCTTCGCAACGTGTGGGTCAGAGGACCCAGGCTCACTGCAAGGTTAAAAACCTCAGAATATGAATTGGGGGAGGTGTTTTTTGGGGTTTTTTTTGCCGAGGACTTCTTTGAGCCAGGCTCATAGCAAACATTATCGCCAATATTTGCATATAACGTGTAAAAAGACTGCTAGTAAATATGTACTCATTGGTGTTGATTAATACTTTTATGTCTTCATTTGTTGCAGAGACATTACATACAGCATTTCCCTGGAAGCTGTGACAACACTGGTCGTTTTTCTCTCCTGTCAGCTTTTCCACAAGGAAATTCTGCGGAAGAGCATCATTCATAAGTATCTTATGCATGGCCGATGGTAGGTTAGACTGCAGTACTATATTATAAGTACCGTGTTTCCCCAAAAATAAGCCCTAGCTTGAATTTTTAATGTGCATCCAATGTAAGCCCTATCCCCAAAATAAGTCCTAGTTAAGACTCCGCCCACTCTGTTGCACCTGGTTGTATGGGGTGGGACGAGGCGCACAGGTAAAAGTCAAGTGAGGGTGGGAATGGGTGTGTGGAGCTGCCTCGCGCACCCCGACACCTGTCTGGCCTTGCTGGCTCACTTCTTCTGCAGCTGTTAGCTACCGCTTTCGTGTGTCGCCCCCAACTTCGGTTTTGCTGTTAGAGGCCTCCAGGAAAGGCCTCTGCGGCAGAGAAACGAGCTCTGGATTGATGCCCCTGGCTTCCATTTCGCCGTCAGAGGCCTTCCAGGAAAGAGCTCAATCTAGAGCTCTTTTATTGGCTGCAAAACAGAGGCTGGGGGTAAGTAGCAAGTAGCACAGTGTGACCACAGAAGAAATGGGACAGTAGTGCTCTCCGGTTAGCCAGGGCTGTTAGTGCCGCCACCGCGAGGTGAGTCAGTGGAAGATATCCCCCAAAATAAGACTAGGTGCCTTTTTTGGAGTACACACACACACACACACACACACACACACACACACACACACACACACACACACGTGTGTGTGTGTGTATATATATATATATATATATATATATATATATATATATATATATATATATATATATATATATATATATATATATATATATATATATATATAAATAAATGCAAGTACTGTGTGTGTGTGTGTGTGTATGTATATATATATATATATATATATAGGAGACCGAGTCTTATTTTGGGGGAAACACAGGTAGGTAGCTTTTATTCTTGAGTTTAACGAGCACAGTACTTGCATTTATTCTGCCAAAGCAAATCTTTTTATTTAGATGTAGATTAATTTGTGCTCCTGAAAGATCTCCCAAGCTGATAACAGATTGACTCTCCAGGCAATAAGAAACTTTTTTTTAAATCTCACTTAAACAACGGGTTGTTAAATAAATATGCTGAGATGAAAGTATTGTATGCCGTTCCACTTCATAATTTTAGGATATGGAGTGAATTAGAATGGCTCTGCATTTTTACAGCATTAAAACAAAGCACTTTCATAGCAGAAGTTAGAAGCCCATTGTTTTCTAGATGTTTTAGATGTTGGCTTCCATCAACCGAAGCCAACATGGCCATGGCAAAAAGAGATTTTTGGGAACTATATTTTAAATATTTAGAATGTACCAGGTTGTTTAAGCCTAAAGTTTTGGTTTGCAGGGAAGTATTTATTGTTTTTCCTTCTGTGAATCTCTAAAGAGTAGGCATTAGAAGTTTTTGAATTTACTTGAACCAGGTTAAGAGCAGGTTGTCACAGATATGTGCATTTATTCAGCCTTCGCTGCTCAGTACTTGTGAGTATTTTGGACTCCTCTCCCTGTAACAGAACAAATAGTGGTAAACTATTTTTATTTTCTAAATATATAAATGCCAAGTCATATATAACTGATTTCTGAATATGTAAAAAGGTCATGGGAAACTTGTGTTTATTTTCAAAGTCTAGCACCTTTTTTTTAACGCCTCTGATAACACATTTAAAATATATTAGCCTTTTTAAAATTCCGAAGAGTTGAGAGTGTCTAAGTAGGCATCAAATTAAAGCATTGTTTCTCCAGCTTGGTGACTTTAAAATGTGTGGACTTCAACTCCCAGAATTCCCCTGGCTGGGGAATTCTGGGAGTTGAAGTCCACGCATTTTAAAGTCACCAAGTTTAAGAAACACTGAATTAGGGATTTTAACATTACGTGTATCACTTAATGACCTGTTTTCATTTTTAAAAGAGCACTTTTAAACTGTTGTGTTTTAGATAGTTTTGCAAAATAGAGGAAAGGAAAAGAATGATTTTGTCTGCATTCTGGTGCAGTCCCAAATCCACTTAAAACTTCGGCCCTTTTGTATTTGCCAGTCTCCCATACACCAGCCGACTAGTGAAAACTTTGTTATATAACTTCATCCGTCAAGAGCGAAGCCCTCCTCCAAGTTCCCATGTCTTCCAGCCTGAATCCGAAGGAGGTGGACTGCTATACGGAATTGCATCAGGAGTGGCAAGTGAGTTTTATTGGCGTTATTGCTGCCTGTACCTGTGTCCGTCAGACATTCAGTGCTTTTATTTCTCTCTGTGAATATATTTTGGGCATGTCAGATATCTGAATCGGGTATAAACCTTTTCTCCCTTTTATAAGAAATAGAAGTAACATCTTTTATTGTTATCTGGAACCCCTATTCCTATGTAATTTTACTTCATTCTGCCTTGCTTTCAAAGAGCTGAGTTAACGGGGGTAATGTAATTTTATATTTATTGATATACCACCTTTATTACTATTATAAATAACTCAAGGCAATGAACATAACTGATGCAGATAGTCCTCGACTTATAACAGTTCATTTAGTGACCGTTTGAAGTGACAACATCACTGAAAAAAGGGACTTATGACCATTTTTCTCACAACCATGGTCATGTGATCAAAATTTGGCCGCTTGGCTACTGATTCGTATTTATGACAGTTGCAGTGTCCCAGGGACCACCTTTTGCGACCTTCTGGCAAGCAAATCAGTGGGGAAGCCAGATTCCCTCAACAACTGTGTTACTAACTTAAGAACTGCAGTGATTCATTTAACAACTGTGGCAAGAAAGGTCGTGAAATGGGGACAAACGTCACTTAACAACTGGCTCACTTAGCAATAGAAATGTTGAGCTCACTGGTGTTGTAAGTCGAGGACTACCTGCATTCCTTCCCCCTCCTATTATGTCTACAACAACCACCCTTTGAGATGAGTTAGATTGAGTGAGAGACACTAGCCTAAGGTGACCCAGCTGGATATCATGCCTAAGGCAGGACTAGAACGCACAGTCCCCTGGTGATTGGCCCAAGGTGACTCAGCTGGCTTTCATGACTAAGGCGGGACTAGAACTCACAGTCCACTGGTGATTGGCCCAAGATGACTCAGATGGATTTCATGACTAAGGCGGGACTAGAACTCACAGTCCCCTGGTGATTGGCCCAAGGTGACTCAGCTGGCTTTCATGACTAAGGCGGGACTAGAACTCACAGTCCCCTGGTGATTGGCCCAAGGTGACTCAGCTGGCTTTCATGACTAAGGCGGGACTAGAACTCACAGTCCCCTGGTGATTGGCCCAAGGTGACTCAGCTGGCTTTCGTGACTCAGGCGGGACTAGAACTCACAGTCTCCTGATTTCTAGCTTGGTGCTTTAATTTTTAGAACAGATTGGCTCTATGTTTGGTCCCATAGATCATGACTTCTTCAACTGTAATGCCAAGAGAGATTTTCATCCCTCTGATTCTGGACATGTCAATTATTCTACTTGCACTGCCTTTTCTCCTCCTTAGTAAATGCCATGGAAAAGTATTGTAATTCGTCTCAAGAACCATCATTTTTTTGTGAACATTGGCAATTAGCTTTTGTTTCATTTCGGTAGCAGCTGCATGTCCAGTTTACTTTCTATACGATGTCAGCATATGTCTGGTCTGATAACAACGATATACAATACATGATGGCCTGGCCTTCCCTCGAGTTGCGATAGAAATCACATTTGGTTTACCCCGCTTGTTTGGGTATCTGTTTTCAGTATGAATCAATTCCATGTCTGTAGGGAATGCGAACAAGCCCTAACCACAGCACTCTCTCTGTGTGTGGTACAAAGACCTTCATATGTGTTTTATTTCCTCTTTCTCTCCTCCCTCTGTGTAACTCTCCTGCAACAAAAAAACAATTAAACCAAATTGTCTGCACTTCCTCCTAGCTAAAGACCCCACAATGAACTAAATGCTAATCCTAAACATATTTATATCCTTAATGTTTTGCTTAAGGCAATAGAAAGCAGTGAAGAAGAGTCTTGCATGATTTGAGACGCAAGTATTACACATCTGTGGGTCTACGTTTAGCTGCTATTGGTTTTAAGTCAGGTTAACAACAACAACAAAATCCTCAGTAGCTTTGTTAACAGAGCAGTTTTGATTCTCACAATCATCCAGATGTTTAGACTAGATTTGGCTTTTTTATCCATTTATCAAGTCCTCCCCAAGGACCTGGGATAGTCGGATGTTGATGTTTGATGGGGTTAAAGGCATTGTCACAGGATGTAAGCTGTTCCGAGGAAAGCTGCCTTTTGCAATTGACTGATGGGAATTTGGTCAATAAATGGCAATCATGTTCAAGTTCTGCTCCAGTTGTTTTGGGATTGCACCCAAGGCGCCTATTACTATTGGTACTATCCTTGCTGGGGTTTTTTGGGGGAAGGGCAGTTCTTCTACTTCTGCTTACTTTGTATTTTGTTATTTTCTCCAGTGCTTTCTCTTCTATATTAATTGTATACAACAATATATTGTTCTTAATAATTAATAAATTATTATTATTAGTAGTAGTTGACACATACTTTATATTATACCAATATGTTATGGACATCGTAGGAATAATTTGATGCATAGGAAGGTGTTGTGGTCCAGCAGGAGCCATTGGAGCTGCAAACAGACTCCGAGAGCGGGGGGCCCTATGAATCGGCTCTGGAAGATGTGGAGGACCCTGGACAGAGTTCAGACTCCGAGCAGGGACCAGAGAGGCTGGTTGACCACCAGGAGGCGCCTGAGGCATGGAGCAGCGGTGAAAGCCAAAAGGAGTTGATCCCTGACGTCAGGCCCTGAAGCAGTGGGGAGGAGCTAAGGGAGTTGGTCCCGGATGCCAGGCAAAGACAGGCAGATAAGCGCCAACAGCAACTACGCAGATACAGAAGATAATTGGACCCAGGTGGTTGTAATTAGGCACCTCCCAAGAGAGTATGTAAGAAGAGACTTTAGGAGGAGGCTGTTTGCAGGATTCAACTAATATACTAACACTGGAGAAGCTCTCAAGTGTATTTCTTATCTTGGAAGTCTGGATTGCTACCAAAGTCTTGTCAGTGTGTTAATTTACTGTGAATAAATTGTCTAGCAGTAATCTTGTGTCGGAGTGCCTCGGCGTACGGAGGGGGAGTCAGAACAGGAAGGCCCGCACAGCTACAGAATTGGCAGCTGTGGTTTCATATTTTTTGTGAATATAATAATAATAATAATTGGATAAAAAATGGCCAAATGCAGTCTAAATATCTCGCTGACTTGTGTGACCAACCATCATTGTCATCGTAACAGTTTTCTGTGCTGTCCAAATCTGGGTGGTTTTAATATCAAATAGATAATTAAAGAACATGTGACATTTTGCTTGAGCTAAATAGTGCCGTTGAGTTGACTCTAATTTTTAGAGTGCAGAGAAGACCAACAAAGGTGATTAGAGGTTTGGAGGATAAAACATATGAAGAACGGTTGCATGAACTGGGTATGTCTGGTTTTAAAAAAAAGAAGGACTAGGGGAGACATGATAGCAGTGTTCCAATATCTCAGGGGTTGCCACAAAGAAGAGGGAGTCAAGCTATTCTCCAGGGCACCTGAGGGTAGAACAAGAAGCAATGGGTGGAAACTAATCAAGGAGAGAAGCAACCTAGAACTAAGGAGAAATTTCCTAACAGAACAAACAGTGGAACCACTTGCCTCCAGAAGTTGTGGATGCTTCAATACTGGAAGTTTTAAAGAAAAGATTGGACAACCATTTGCCTGAAATGGTATAGGATTTTCCTGCTTGAACAGGGAGTTGGACTAGAAGACCTTCGAGGTCCCTTCCAACTCTGTTATTCTGAATTTGATCACTTCTAATGAACTAGTCTGTAACTTACAACTTGTAGCAGACATGAACAACTCTTTGCCATCTCAACCAATCTTCAGTAGTGGCCGAAAGATCTTCTAAATAATCTCTCCTTTCAACTTACCTGTTTGATCCACTGACATTTATTTTATCTTTTTGTCTCCCTATTTTTTTTATTGCCCTCCAGCCTGCCGCAATTTACTTGATTCATATATCCAAAACGTGTGAATCATTGTTTGCAGACTAATCATCTCATTTATTGTACATGCCCAGAGTCATGAGTGGCCGTGTAAATAAATAAATAGATCTTAAGGCAGTGTTTCTCAACCTTGGCAACTTGAAGATGTCCGGACTTCAACTCCCAGAATCTTCAAGTTGCCAAGGTTGAGAAACACTGTCCTAAGGGAACAATCCGGGATGATTGATTGGTTTTTTGTTGCGATCTATGATACATAGATCTCCCTCCAATGGGAGGGAGAGGTCTTGGCATCGCCTGGATGTCAGGAGGGCGCTGTGCATCTATCTGAAGTGCACCTTGCCCAACAGGCGGTCGGAGGCTCTTTTCGTCTCTTACCACCTGGGAACAAGGGGAGCGAAGGTCTCCCCAGACACCATCAGTAGATGGATCAGGCTAACCATCTCCAAGACCTACGAGGCACAGAGACTTCAGGTGCCCGAGGGCATCACCGCGCACTCCACTAGGAGTGCAGCTACTTTGGCAGCCTGGGCCACCCAGGCCCCCATGAAGGACATTTGCAGGACGGCAGCATGGGCTTCGCCCTCTCCATTCATCAGACACTATAGACTGGACACCTTCGCCTCCACGGAGACGTCCTTTGGGAGGAGAGTCCTCCAGAGAGTGCTGGATACTCGGGGGGACTCAGGCCCTATGGACCCTCCCAGGGACACCTAGCTTTGGTAGGTCCCAGCTGTGACTCCTCCCATGCCCCACTTCGGAGACTGTCAGTTGGTCTTATCTGAACTGCATGTCTCGAAGGATGGCGTGGGAGCAATCACTTCCCGCCCATAGTGCGCCCTGCGCAGGGTGGGCCTGAGTAGAGTGTTACCAATCAGTCAGGGACCAGGAGGGGAGTGGGGGGGGTGTTACCCTGTTCCCTTCCTTCTAGAGACGCCTTGACTGGATCATCGGTTAATCTGGGAGAGGCAGAGGAGGGGTAGAGGTGTGGCCTCAAGATTTACCTCAGTCTCCGGGCAGATGGGCCGTGACAATACCCAGCTGTGACTGCTCCCACGCCATCCTTCGAGACATGCAGTTCAGGCAAGACCAACTGACATTCGCCGCGGCTAACTTCCCACAGTCAACTCGCTATGGGACAACTTGCCACAGACAGCTTGCCACAGGACAACTCGTTGCAGAACAAAAGTTACACTGATATCAAAGAAATGATGGGACAGAATCATTAAAGAAAGGATGCAAAATGAGTGACAGAATGAAATCTGAATGGCAAAAATTAAAATAATTTTTATTTGTTTGAAATAAATAGAATTGTTGAATTGTCCCACAGAGAGTTGTCCTGTGGTGACTTGCCCATGGCGAGTTGGCTGGGCCAGGTTGTTACATTCCCTAGCCAGGGACCTAGAAGTTATCACCACGAAATATATGTTGTTCCAAGTAGGTTCATCTTTTGCAAAATTAGCAGTATTAAGGCCAGTAATTATGGGATGCGGTCGCTCAGTGGCTAAGATGCTGAGCTTGTCAATCAGAAAGGTTGGCAGTTCAGCAGTTCGAATCCCTAGCGCCGCATAACTGAGCTCCCGTTACTTGTCCCGGTTTCTGCCAACCTAGCAGTTCAAAAGCACATAAAAATGCAAGTAGAAAAATAGGAACCACCTTTGGTGGGAAGGTAACAACGTTCCGTGCGCCTTCGGCATTTAGTCATGCCGGCCACATGACCACGGAGACGTCTTCGGACAGCCCTGGCTCTTTGGCTTTGAAATGGAGATGAGCACCACCCCCTAGAATCGTGAACGACTAGCACATATGTGTGAGGGGAACCTTTACCTTAAGGCCAGTAAACTTATAATTTCTAAATATTTGTGAGTCCTTTGGGTATTGCACCAAGAGCTCGATGCAACTGATATTGCATTCCATTTTTCCTGTACAATGTTTCAATCTTTTTGACAGATATAAATTTTATTAATTTTCTGTTGTTTACATTTGTTAGTGCTTAATAAATAGCGTGTTGTCTGGGTATTTAATGTGCTTAAGAATACAGATTACATTTTTAATCTAAACCTCTTTTTTTCCCAACCACTGATAAAATAAATTCCATGTTTGATCGTATTCTGTATCTTCCTTCTCTTTGATTTTCAGTGTAAGTCTATCCATTTCTGCACAATCTTTCAATCTTGAGGTACGAACCGCAATATAGTTTTATTTTCTCCAGTTGTTTTTCATCAGTTCGTCTATTTCCAAAGCAGTGAATTACATCTTCTTTTCTATAACAGTGTGAGGTCTTTATTATAGTTGTTATCATTAGATCTGTCTATTCACTGACGTCCTTGAAATTTCCTTCTCAAACTTTACATTCCTCTTAATGTGGACCATGTTCCATGTGAAAGTGTGGTAGATAACATCTTTCTGATACTAGCAAAGTTTCTTTTAATCAATCACTCGCTATGTCATTTGAATACTGTGTTTCTCAGTAATGTGCACAGTCTTCGTAGTTGTCTCTTGAAAGCTGCACAGAAAACTTTTTATGAGATCTGTGCATACATTAAAAAAAAAAATTGTGTTATTTCTTGCAAGACTTGTTAAAAGATTTAAGAGATGGTCTGGCAAACTTTTCTGTTATCAGTGGAAAAACCTGCCTCCTCAGATTCTGTTTGCAGACTTTAATGTACACTGGAATATTTTGGTACTAAATGGGAAATACTTCAATTGCTGGGATTTTTATAACCTTATGAATTCTTTTCAATAAATCTTGTTAAAGACACTGTGAATTTCATGCTTGGAAATTTAAGGAGCTCCAGGGGTGGATTGCTGCGTTACTGCTGGTTCGGTGCACGAGCGATTTGCGTGCGCAGTTGCCTGTAAATAGGTCTGCGCATGCACAGAAGATTCAAAATGCCAAAAAAACATGCCACGGGGAACCGGGAACTGGTTCGGGGGCGTGGCGAGCATGCCATCCCTACCGGTTCGCCTAAACCGGTGTGAACTGATAGTAGCCCACCTCTGAGGAGTTCCCATATAATTTGGCCTTTACTATTACAGTTATTCCTTGACTTGCGACCACAATTGAGCCCCAAATTTCTGTTGCTAAGAGAAGCATTTGTTAACTCACTTTGCCACCATTGTTAAGTGAATCACTGCAATTGTTAAGTTAGTAACATGGTTGTTAAGTGAATCTGGCTTCCCCATTGACTTCGCTTGTCAGAAAGTCACAAGAAGGGATCACATGACTTTGGGACACTGCAACCCTCATAAACACGAGTCAGTTGCTAAGCAACCAAATTTTGATCATGTGACCATGGGAAATGCTGCAACGGTCATGTGAGAAGTGATTGGAAGGGCCATTGTAACTTTGTCACTAAATGAAAAGTTGTAAGCTAGGGGTGTCAAACTCAAGGCCCGGGGGCCAGTCTGGCCTGCAGGGTGCTTAGATCTGGCATGAGGGGACGCCCTGGAAACAACAAAGGACTGGCCCGCGGTGCTTCTGACAGTGAAAATGGAGCTCAGGAGGGCCGCACATAGTCCTCTGGAGCTCTGTTTTCGCTGACGGAAGGTTGTTTGAGGCCGTCGCAGCTGAAAATGAAGCTTGGGAACCTGTTTTCACTGGCAGAGTGCTCGGGCCACCACAGGCGTCCCCAACACAAGTGCCGTCAGCTGGCCACACCTGCCCTGGCCACACCCACCCCAGCCCCCCAAGGTCAAACACAACCCTGATGCGGCCCTCAATGAAATTGAGTTTGATACCCTGTTGTAAGCCAAGGACTACCTGTATTCACATCCAATTTTTCCTTCAAAAATCTCTTTCCCCTTGCTTCTTGAAGGATGTGGTTTACGTATATATTATTCTTCCCCTCACTAGTTATACATAATATTCTAGACATTATAGCATAATAGCTCAATATTCTCTCTTTAGTCTCAGCTAGATTGTCTTTTCCACCAAGGTGCTTATTGTGAATTTGTGATAGTATTTAGGATGACCTTACCTGTATTGGAGAGGTAGGGTTGGGGAGGGGGGGGCTGCAAGGATCTGTGCCGGAAATTGGTAGCCTTTTTAGGTCACAAGTATCATTGTACAGTCTTGCACAATGGTTCTGGTACTGAACAAATTAAAATGCCCAAACTTGCAAACAGAATTTCCAAGAGCGTGTAAATCTCTTGTAAATAAGGATAGAATAATGCAAGAGCATTTTAAACTATCATGAATCTAAAATTCTCATGAAGCTTGGGAACCATGCAAGATTCCAGCCATTTCTCAACTTCTTCTCAAACGCTGCTTAATTACAATAATACATTCTGTATTATTATAGCACCCACGCAATGGTGGGTTCCGGATCCCATTGCCACCGGTACGGTGCAACAGGGCCGGGTGTCCACTACATGAACGTGTGCAGTACACGGACACACGCAAGCAGTGCACACATGCGTACTTACCGCCGTGACACTCCGCAATGCGTCAGCGATGCTCCAGCTGCTCGGCAGAGCGTCATGCAGGTGCCATACGCTCCATGTGCGTATGCGGATGCCCTGGGCAGCTCAAATACAGGTAAGGAGCGCAGGCAGATGGGTGGGCCCTCCAGATCAGCGTACCAGAATGGTACCTGTGCTCCCAGCAGGCACCGGTACACCCATATGGGGCATATTCCACTACTGTACCCACGGGTGCCACATTATTTATTCCTTTTCTGGGTTAATCTGCAGAATTGATATCAGGGACTGGATGAAGGAGAAAAATTAATAAGACTTTTTTAAAGTTATGGGTTTGAAGTGAAGAAGCTATAGAGAGGTATGGCCATAATGTTCCCATCCCTTCAATCAATACCGTATTTTTCGGCTTATAAGACGCTCCGAAGTATAAGACGCACCTAGCTTTTGGGGAGGAAAACAAGGGGAAAAAATCTGCTTCAGTCTCCCAGCAATTTGCCTCCTTGAAACAAACAGCAAACAGTACAAACAATATACACTGTTTGTGGTGTTACATTTCAGACTATCCTTGTACAGATGCTGTTAAAATTGATGAGCTTTCTGGAAGTATAGTTATTCTCTGCAATTTAGTAATTAGTAATTTAATAAATTTATATATATATATATTTTGTAAGCTGCCCTGAGTCCCCTCAGGGAAAAGGGCGGCCTATAAATAATAATAAAACTAAATTAAAAACTATATGCCTCCCAATCCCGTCGCGTGACCCGACAAAAGCGCACCAACAAAACCGTGGCGCTAAAACTGCAATGTCATCAACGCGCCGACAACAGCGCACCAACAGAAGCGCGATTTAAGTTAGGGTTAGGGTTACAACGCGCTTCTGTCGGCGCGCTGTTGTCGGCGTGCTTCAGCGCTCATTCGTTGGCGCGCTTTAGAACTCACAGTTTTGTCACCGCGGTTTAGTCAGGCACGCTTTTGTCGTTCGCGCATTTGTGGGTGAACCATCCCGTCGGACTCCGGACGGCTTACAGAAACAAGATAAAAGTTAAAAAGTTAAAAATAGAAAGATAAACAATTTAAAAACAACACACCATACATTCCGTCTAGGTGGGGCTGGACCTTGTTCGTGAAGTCAACAGCCCCAGGCCTGCCGGAATAGCCAGGTTTTAGTGGCTTTTCGGAAGGCTGAGAGAGTGGGAAGGGTCCGGATCTCTACGGGTAGATTGTTCCACAGGGCCGGAGCAGCTACAGAGAAGGCCTTCCCCCGGGGGGCCACCAGCCGGCATTGTCCGGTCGACGGCACCCGGAGAAGGCCCAACCTGTGAGATCTTATCGGCCGTTGGGAGGTATAATTTAAAAGAAGATACAGTAGCACTGGGCCTCTTCAGATCAAGCATTGATTTTAAAAAGCTTCTTCATTTTGTTAAGTTGTCTAGAACAATAATAAAGCAGTCTTTCAAAAATAAGTCTAATAATTTGAACATTCTATAGGCATTTATAGTTATTGACTTACCTTCTTGCAGCAAACAGCCTGGTTAGCACAAGAAAAAAAAATCTGCTTCTGCCTCCCAGCAATTTGCCTCGTGGAGCAAACAGCAAGTTTCACTTTGAGTTTAAAGCGTGTCTCCCGATCATCAGCTGTTTCAGGCTGCAGGGATTGCTACAGCCTATTGCAGCCTCCACAATCCCCATTTTCCACATTTGTTGCGAGGAGGCAAATTGCTGGGAGGCAGAGGCCAAAGGGTGGGGGACAGTGGGTGGGTGGGGCTACATTCAGCATATAAGATGCACCCAAATTTTCACCCTCCTTTAAGGGGGGAGAAAGGTGCGTCTTATACTCCGAAAAATATGGCAGGTATCATTGTGTGCAAGGAGGGTGGTACGGGTGGTCCTTGACTTAACAACAGTTTGTTTAATGACCATTTAAAGTGACTGAAAAAAAGCATTGAAAAAAAGTGGCTTATTGTCGTTTTTCACACTTAATGACCATTGCAGCATCCTCACAGTCATGTGATCAAAATTTAGATGCTTGGCAATGGACTCATATCTGTGACGGTTGCAGCGTCCCAGGGTCACATGGTCACTTTTTGCAACCCTTCTGACAAGCCAAGTCAATGGGGAAGCCAGGTCCACTTAACAACTTAACTAACTTAAAAACCCGTGGAGATTCGGACCCTCACCACCCTCCAATCCTTCCGCGCCGCTTTGAAGATCTGGCTGTCCCGGCTGGCCTGGGGTTAAGATTCCAACCCCACCCGAATTGTGTGACTGTTGTGCTCTCTTTTAATATGTTGTATTGTTTCCATATTGGAATACTGTTTGTCTTTCCCCCCCTCCCTTTTTGAATTGTGAGCCGCCCTGAGTCCCCCCAGGGAAAAGGGCGGCATACAAATAAAGGAAATGAAATGAAACTGCAATGATTCCCTTATCAGCTGAACAACTCTGGCAATGAAGGTTGTGAACTCACTTAAACAAATCTGATAAGCAATTCTAATAGGGGAACAAATGAAAACTGGTATATATAGGCAGCGATGTTTTGTTGAAAAATGAAGGAATAAGATCTCTGTTTGAAGGTATGAAATGCAAGGTTAACAATAAATAGAAGTATACTTTCTGGGGAAAAATAATGCTAATGTTAACTGAATATATATTGTAGAATGGAAATGAGGCCTTTAGTTATATTAGATGAAACATTTGAGACGGTAAATAATACTTGAAGATGCAGATGTTAAAACACTTGTAACCAAACGACATGCTGTATGTGATGATGGTTTTTTTTTCTTTTTTTTTCATCCCCTTTTTTGGGTCTTTTCCCTTTTTTTTAAAAAACCCTAGGTTATTGTGGTGTCTATTAAATATATAACAGAGAGATATGGGGTGTGTGTATGGGGGGAAACGTAGTAGGGATGCACCTGTAATCAAATGACATACTGTATGGGATGATGGGGGGGGTTCTTTTCTTTTTGTGTGTGGGTTTTTTTTTCTCTTTCCCTCTGCCTTTCTTTTTCTATTGTTATGTGATTATGTTGTCTATGTAACAAAAATAAAATTAAATTAAAAAAAAACATGTGCCACTTAACGGAAACGTTGGACTCAAGTGTGGTCATAAATCGAGGACTACCTGTAATCTGCTCATGTAAGGTGCTATATCTTTCATAAAAAATTTCAGTGCTTGCTTTGCTTTAAGCTGTGTTTAAAGTGAACTTCAGGTTAACTTCCAAGAGAAGTTAAAATTGAGCTTGTCCGTGCATTTGATTGTCCTCATGGAGGCAGTAAAAGTACATGGCTTTGACCTTTGGAATAAAACTTCACAGCAGAGACACATCAAAGGTCTCCTTGCATTTCAAGCAGAGAAATTGTGGGTCATCCTGCTTGCGGCTCCCCCATTTCTTCTAAGTGAGGGGTGGAGGGTTAGGTGCCGTTTTTGGGTTGGGGCATCTGCTCCTTGAAACAAAAGCCAAGTTAGTTTGGAGCATAAATTAGCACCATCACTTAGTGTTGAGTTTATAAGCAATTGGGAGTTAGTAATTTTTCATTTTTTTAAAATGTATGCTGTGGATATTTTAGCGTATATTTATGGATGTACTAGGGACGCGGTGGTTCAGTGGCTAAGACGCTTGTTGATCAGAAAGGTCGGCCGTTTGGCGGTTCGAATCCCAAGCGCCATGTAACAGAGTGAGCTCCCGTTACTTGTCCCAGCTTCGGCCAACCTAGCGGTTCGAAAGCACATAAAAATGCAAGTAGAAAAATAGGGACCACCTTTGGCGGGAAGGTAACTGTGTTTCGCGCGCCTTCGGCATTTAGTCATACCGGCCACATGCCCACGGAGACGTCTTCGGACAGTGCTGCCTTTGAAATGGAGATGAGGACTGCCCCCTAGAGTCGAGAACGCCTAGCACATATGTGCACGGGGAACCTTTACTTTTATCTTATGGGCGTACGACTTTACTTTGATAGCAGCTTCTATAAGTTAAATAAAATCAAATGGATTTGGTAACTGGAAGGGAAGGGTGAACTAAAAGCAGGACTGTCTTTGCTTCTCCCCACAAAAAATCAGAACCCATGGTGTATCTAGTAGAGTAGAAACAACTCAAAATACAGTTGAAGGATCCTAGCATTAAAAAACAAAAAGCCTTCTGAAGTTTTTCCAACATCTAATCAAGATCCATATGGGGACAATTGGAATATTAGGTGCACTTGAATTAGGGGCTTCCAGTCTTCTTTGATGGGATACAAAGATCCGTCAGGACAGTGGTGATATCATTTATTTATTTTATTTGTTACATTTATTTGCTGCCTCTCTCTTTGTGGGGCTACTCTAGGAAGAAATGAGTAGAGTAGAACCATAAAATGAACAATGGAAAAGAAACACAGAAGAAGAATACATCAAATATGATAACAAAAAAAATGGAGGAGAGGGAGAGGCAAGAGCAGTTGGTGGGGGGGTGTCTGCCATCAATCCAGGAGACGCCTCCATTATGGAACTACCCAGTTGGCCAAGTGGCAGGGCCAGGTCTTCAGGCTCTTGTGAAAGGATAGGAGGGTGGGGGCAGATGTTACCTTAGAGCAGAAGTGAGGAACAATGGCCCCTATATGACTTCATTTCATTTCATTTATTGAATTTCTATGCCGCCCAATCCCGAGGGACTCCGGGCGGCTTACAGAAATGAAAAAAATTAAAAAGAATTTTTTAAAAACAATGGGACACAACAAAGTTAAAAAAGGAACACAACAAACACCCAATCGAAAGGGGGCTGGACCTCAATCAAGGGGTCAACAGCCCCAGGCCTGCCGGAAAAGCCAGGTTTTAATGGCTTTGCGAAAGGCCATGAGAGTGGGCAGGGCCTGGATCTCTGGGGGCAGCTCATTCCATAGGGCCGGAGTGGCAACAGAGAAGGCCCTACTCCTAGGCGTCGCCAGCCGGCATTGTCCCGCTGAAGGCACCCAGAGAAGGTCCATCCTGTGCGATCTTATTGGTCTAAGGGAGGTATGTGGCAGAAGACGGTCTCGCAGGTATCCGGGTCCTAGGCCATGTAGGGCTTTAAAGGTGATAACCAGCACCTTGAATCGTGCTCGGAGTCCAATGGGCAGCCAGTGCAGCTCGCGGAGGACAGTTGTGATATGGGTGTACCTTGGCAGACCCAGTATCACTCGCTTCAACTCCTGCTGCCTCAGGAATTCTGGGAGTTGAGGTCCACAAGCCATAAAAGGGTCATCGTTCCCCACTAAAGCCCTACAGCAGGGGTGTCAAACTCAAATTTCATTGAGGGCCGCCTCAGGGTTGTGTTTGACCTTGGGGGGGGGGGTGAGGTGGGCGTGGCCAAGATGGGCATGGCCAGCTTGACGTCACTCGTGTTGGGGGGGCGTCTGTGATGACCCGAGTGCTCTGCCAGCGAAAACGGGCTGACAAGCTCCATTTCTGGCTGGGACGGCCTCCTGCAGTCCTCTGCCAGTGAAAACGGAGCTTGGGAGTCCCACCCACAGCCCTCCCGAGCTCCATTTTCGCTGGCAGAGGCACTGTGGGCCAATCCTTTGCTGTTTCCAGGGTGGCCCCACGGGTCAGATCTAAGCACCCCACGGGCCGGATCCAAACCACGGGCCTTGAGTTTGACACTCCTGCTTTAGAGGATAAAATGTTTCATAGATGTTACAGCAGGGAAGGCTCTGCTTCTGGATCCTGATAGTTGGAATTCTTTGGCCGACAGAATCGGAAGAAGGCTGGTTGCCATTTTTAGCTCTATTTCAAGTGCTTAGGTGGTTTTGATGTAAGTCAAACCGATGCAGGGAAGTATAGTACTTATGATCATAATTGAGCCCAGAACTCAATTTAGCAGTGTTCCAATATCTCAGGGGCTGCCACAAAGAAGAGGGAGTCAAACTATTCTCCAAGGCACCTGAGGGTAGAACAGGAAGCAATGGGTGGAAACTAATCAAGGAGAGAAGCAACTTAGAACTGAGGAGAAATTTCCTGATGGTTAGAACAATTAATCAGTGGAACAGAAGTTGCCTCCAGAAGTTGTGAATGCCCCAACACTGGAAGTCTTTAAGAAGATGTTGGCTAGCCACTTGTCTGAAACGGTATAGGGTCTCCTGCCTAGGCAGGGCGGTGGACTAGAAGACCTCCAAGGTCCCTTCCAACTCTGCTATTGTATTGTATTGTATTTTATAACTATGGTCCCAGGTCATTGCAGTTGTAAGTTGACTCATGTAACAGGTCCTAATTTTTCCACACCACGAAGGTTCGTTATCCCACTTGCAGGTATTAGCTACATCATATTGCCAACAGAAAGAATGAAACTGGATTTGAGGGTATGGATTGCTCCAGCAGATAGGGAAAAAAAGAAGAAAGTAAGGCAAGAACATTTTCGGCCTCCCATAAGTTACTTTATCCACAAAAGTTCAAGCCAGATCTTTTATGGATTGTGTACTTGTTCTTATCTTAAAAGAACACCCAACTCCCAATGTTGGGATGTTAACCAAGGGACGTGACTAAGTGTTTTCCTCGTGGTTTGAAGGCTGTTAATGTTGCATGTGATATTTTGGGGTTTGTTCAAACCTCAGAATGATTCGGTGATTATTATTTTTTTTTGGGACACGTTAGCAGCACATGATACAAAACATATAAGATATATCTTCCCTGAGCCGAGGTGGCGCAGTGGTTAAATGCAGCACTGCAGGCTACTTCGGCTGACTGCAGTTCTGCACTTCGGCTGTTCAAATCTCACCGGCTCAGGGTTGACTCAGCCTTCCATCCTTCCGAGGTGGGGAAAATGAGGACCCGGATTGTTGTTGGGGGCAAAATGCTGACTCTGTAAACCACTTAGAGAGGGCTGAAAGCCCTATGAAGCGGTATATAAGTCTAACTGCTATTGCTATATGAATATGGATTCACTAATCCAGCGGTTTGTTCCCAGTTTGCAGTCCAAACTTTGTGAGTTTGCTGATAGGCCTGTGATGGCGAACCTATGGCACGCGTGCCGGAAGTAGCACACAGAGCCATCTCTCCAGGCACGCCAGCCATTACCCCTTGCTCTTCCGGGTTCTGGCATGCACATGTGCGCCGACCAGCTGGTCTTTGCACACCCAGGAGCACCGGAAACTGGAAGAGCAGCTCCCTGGCTCACATGCGCATGCCGGGAAGCTGAGCTTCCGGTTTCCGGCGCACAAATGGTCTTTGAGCACGCATGCGTGCCAGAAACCGAAAGACCACATGACCAGCGTGCATGCACATGCCAGGAACCGGCACGCACCGGGGAACTGTTCTTCTGGATTCCAGCACTCTCACACATGCACGCCAGAGAGCTGCTCTTCCGGTTTCTGGCGCTCGCCCTCCCCCTCCCTCCCGTTTCATCACTCGTGCCGAAAAGGTTTGCAATAGCAATAGCAGTTAGACTTATATACCGCTTCATAGGGATTTCAGCCCTCTCTAAGCGGTTTACAGAGTCAGCATATCGCCCCCAACAACAATACGGGTCCTCATTTCACCCACCTCGGAAGGATGGAAGGCTGAGTCAACCTTGAGCCGGTGAGATTAGAACCGCTGAACTGCAGATAACAGTCAGCTGAAGTGGCCTGCAGTACTGCACCCTAACCACTGCGCCACCTCGGCTCTCTGCCAACACTGTAATAGGCTTTCCAACATTGTACATCCCATGTCCTTGCCATAGACGTGTTATGAACATTTGAGTTGAACTAGACTTTCCTGGAAATATTCAACTGGCAAAATGGAGTTTCTGTCACAGGAAAGTGTTTTTCAGCAGCTTCCACATGGACAGAGTTACTCTGTGTGTGTGTATACACACACACACACACACACACACACACAAAACCCACACACACTCCCTAAGACCAAGACAGCAGTGACTGTCAGTATTAAGAAAAGTCTTCTGATAGAATTTGGGCAACCTTCGTGACGAAGGAAGGAAATTTATCCTAATTTGCCTCTTTGGATATGAAGGTTTGAGGGAAGTTTTCCTCTTTTCATTTTGGTTTATTTACACATTGAAAGGCCAGGCTAAGCATGCAAGGAAGTTTCTCCGGCTTTTGACATTTATTTCTTTTAATTTAGGCCAAGCTGTTAGCAAGATTATAACAAGCAACATTATTATTTTTTCCCCCTGAAAGTTTTGAAAGGACCAACTCTGCCAAGCTACAGTTTCCAACACAAGTTTTTTTTTTTTAAAAAAATAATAGAACCTCTGATAAATGGCTGTTTTCCTTTTGAACAAGCCATCAAAAACATTTTTCCCCCTTCTTCTGTGAACATTTGCCCAACCAAATTATCGCAAGACTAAAGTAGTGTTTCGGCACTTAACAAAATAGCAGTGTGTGGATAAAGCTAATAGCTTAGTTGTCAGAGATTAAATTTGATCACCTCCTTTTCAGATAGGCTCTATTTGTTATAGATAAATAGAGCTGAGGTTTTATGGGGCAACAGCATAAATTGGAGAAGGTGAGCTGTTGGTTTCTTCAGTGATATTTTTTAGGGTGACTGGTGGGAAGCGAAATGACCCCGTGATTGTGAAGAATATAAAGAATTCAGAGGAAGAAATGTGGATTAAGATGTTTGGCTGGCATCAAAGTGTGGCAGAGCCCTTCTGGGTAATGCCCAGGGAAAAGGGGGAAATAGCAAACTTTTCTGTTGTCAAGAATCTTTTACAAGCCGAGAAGATGGCATCCATTTGCTTTTGATTCGGAGACACTCCTGCACAGACCAGTTTCTTATTAATTTCTAGTCTTTTAGGATATGGTACATGCAGATAGGCCTCGACTTGCAACAGTGGTGGGTTCTGGTACGGTTGGAACGGCCCCGGCGTCACCCACATGGATGCACGCAGCCCGCACATGCGTCGTACTTGCCTGGGACGCTTCCACAAGCCTCCACGACGCTCCAGCTGCTTGGCGGAGTGTCGCACAGGCGCCATACGGGCCATGCGCGAGCACGGAAGCGCCAAAGGCTTAAAGGACAGGTAAGGAGCTCGGGCGGGCCAGTGGGCCCTCCGGAGCACTGTACCAGAACGGTTCCCGGTGCTCTGGGCAGGCTCATGTACCGGGGCATACCGCCTGCAGCCCATCACTGCCTTACAACCATTCATTTAGTGGCTAGAGTTATAAAGCCACTGAAAAATAGCAATAGCACTTAGACTTACATACCGCTTAACAATGTTTTTAAAAAGTTTTTTTATTTTTCAACATACAAACATTTTATCTTTCTTTAAACAGCGTGTCGTCTGGGTACAAATGCAGCTGTGCATCAGCTTTCAGCATTTACAACATCCTTCACATTAATATTAGCTCTCTAATCTTAAGATTATAGTATATTAAACAATTAAACAGTATTAGCCTATTCATTTTCCTCTTAACATACCTTCTAATGCTACACAGTGTTTCACAGCCCTTTCTAAGCGGTTTACAGAGTCAGCGTATTTCCCCCAACCATCTGGGTCCTCATTTTACCCACCTCGGAAGGACGGAAGGCTGAGTCAACCTTGAGCCTGGTGAGATTTGAACTGCGAAATTGCAGGCAGCCAGCAGTCAGCAGAAGTAGCCTGCAGTACTGCACCCTAACCACTGCGCCACTGTGGCTCAAAAAAAGGGACTTATGACCATTTTTCACACTTGAAACTGTCAGAGCATCCCCACAATCATGTGATCAAAGTTCAGACGCTTGGCAATTGACTCATATTTATGACGGGTGCACTATCCAAGAGTCATGTGCAAACCTTTTGGCAAACGAAGCCAATGGAGGAAAGCCAGATTCACTTAACAGTCGTGTTACACACAGCTGCAGTGATTCACTTAACAACCCTGGCAGGAAAGGGTAGTCAAATGGGGCAAAACCCTATACCGTTTCAGGCAAATGGCTATCCAACATCTTAAAGACTTCCAGTGTTGGGGCATTCACAACTTCTGTTCCACTGATTAATTGTTCTAACTGCCAGGAAATTTCTCCTGTGTTTTAAGTTGCTTCTCTCCTTGATTAGTTTCCACCCATTGCTTCTTGTCCTGCCCGCAGGTGCCTTGGAGAATAGCTTGACTCCCTCTTCTTTGTGGCAACCCCTGAGATATTGGAAGACTGCTATCATGTCTCCCCTCGTCCTTCTTTTCATTAAACTAGACATAACCAGTTCCTGCAACCGTTCTTCATATGTTTTAGCCTCCAGTCCCCTAATCATCTTTGTTGCTCTTCTCTGCACTCTTTCTAGAGTCTCCGCATCTTTTCTACATCGTGGCAACAAAAACTGAATGCGGTATTCCAAGTGTGGCCTTACCAAGGCCTTATAAAGTGGTATTAACACTTCACTTTTGAATTGAATCTTGCTATTTCTTTTTTTAAACTTTCTTTCCTTCTCATCTCCTTGCACACAGAACTAACTTTGTCTTTTGTCTGACTTGCATCCATTATTTCCTTTTAAAGAGAACCCAAAATGTCTTGACCGTTCATCTTTTTTTCATTCCTACTTGGTTAGTAGTTTTTTTTAAAAAAAAATTAATATTTTTTTCTTGTGTTGCTTAGTCAAAGCAAATGTACACAGACTGTAGTAGCTTCCATCTAGCTAACATTCCATTCTTCCAGATGGAAAAAAAATCACCTTTCCGCCAGCAAATCTGTATGGTGACCCAGGGTGTCATATGCAGATAGTCCTCGACTTACGACCACAACTGAGCCCAAAATTTCTGCTGTTAAGTGGAGACAATTGTTAAGTGAGTTTTACCCCATTTTACGACTTTTCTTGTCTCAGTAAGTTGAGTGAATCACGGCAGTTAATGAGTTAGTCACTTGGTTGTTAAGTGAATCTGACTCTCCCCATTGCCTTTGCTTGTCAGAAGGTCGCAAAAGGGGATCACACGACCCTGGGACAGTGCAACCCGTCATAAATATGAACCGATTGCCAAGCATCAGAATTTTGATCCGGGGGATGCTGCATAGGTTGTAACTGTGGAAAATGGTCATAAGTCACTGTTGTAATTCTGAACAGTCACTAAACAAACTGTTGTAAATCAAGGACTTACCTGTACAAATTTGGGGTCTCCCACCTTGGCCACTTTTAAGACTTGTGAACTTCAGAAGTCCACAAGTCTTAAAAGTGGCCAAGGTTGGAGGCCCTTGTTATACAGGCCCGCCTCTCTCATTGCTCCTTTTTGGAGGACACAATGTTGAATTGAATTGAATTGAATTTGCTTTATTTGTATGCCGCCCTTTTCCCTGAGGGGACTCAGGGCGGCTCACAATTCAAGGGAGGGGGAAAAACAAACAAATCACAGAACAAAAAGACCATACACTACTAAAAACACAACAATCATACCATTCGGAGTGGGGCTGCAAGTCTTTAGCCCCAAGCCTGTCGGCACAGCCAGGTTTTAAGGGCTTTGCGGAAGGCCTGGAGGGTGGTGAGGGTACGAATCTCCACGGGGAGTTCGTTCCAAAGGGTCGGAGCAGCCACAGAGAAGGCTCTCCTCCGGGTAGTCGCCAGTCGGCACTGGGCGGCTGATGGAATTCGGAGGAGGCCTAGTCTGTGGGATCTAATCGGTCTAGTGGAGGTAATTGGCAGCAGGCGGTCTCTCAAGTATCCAGATCCAATACCATGAAGGGCTTTGTAGGTGACAACTAGCACCTTGAAGCGAATCCGGAGATCAACAGGCAGCCAGTGCAGCTCGCGGAGGATAGGTGTTACGTGGGTGAAACGAGGCGCACCAACGATCGCTCGCGTGGCCGCATTCTGGACAAGCTGAAGTCGCCGAATACTCTTCAAGGGCAGCCCCATGTAGAGCACGTTGCAGTACTCCAGCCTAGAGGTCACAAGGGCACGAGTGACTGTTGTGAGGGCCTCCCGGTTCAGGTAGGGGCGCAACTGGTGTTATGGAGAAAAGGAATAAGTGCAGAAAAGGAATAAGAATTTGTAATAACTTCAGTGTCGCCATCTTGGAGGCTTCAGAGTTGCCGCAAGGAAGAAGGGACAGGGGTCGGGGGACATAGCTACCCAGGGGATTGCAGTCAAAGCGAAAGTTTTTCCTGTGGGAACCAAGGACAGGTGGCTGGGGAGAGGAGGAGTGGAGTAACCAAGCAACCTTCCAGCACCTTGATTGGCCAATGTGACTGACGATTTGGGGGAAGGGGGAACTTTTTACTTTTTAATCTGGTGGAAATCGCAGGGACTTTCAGAGTTGGCTTTCGCCAGTCGTGCCAATGCGATGTATCCAATAAACCGTCTCTGGAGGAATCTACTTGCCTTAGAGTTCTGCTTTCTATGGGTGCATCACTTGGGACGCTGACATTAAAGCTATGAAATAAGAAAAAGGAAAGGGGAAAAAAAAAGCTATATCTGGTTTGCAGCAACCCCATTCACTCCGTGCTGTAGCTCTCTTTTATCTTACTATCTTGGCAAGCCACCCTTGGTTCCACCATGTCTGTACACTGCCTCACGCATTGCTTTTTGTTCTTTCAGCGTCTCACTTCTCTCTCTCTCTCTTTTGGATGATCTCATTTTTCAACTATGACTCTATCTCGGTCTTGCCCTTCCTCTTGACCCGTTTGCTCTTCCTTCAACGTATTGTTTTGCAATTTGGATTTCATTCATATTGTCTGTACGATCAAAACGCCTCGGCATACTTTTTTGAGCGGTCATTCACTTCTTTTTTATTATTATTATTATTATTATTATTATTATTATTATTTTTAATAACGGTCGTTCAGGGCACGTTTCGTTTCTCGCCCGTTCAACCTTGATGCTATCTCTTCTTTGTTCTGGCTCACGTACTTCTTAAATACGCTCTTTTGTGGCACTCTTTTTTTACGTGGCTCTACGGCAGGGGTAACAAACAGGGACTCCGTTTTTGCTGGCAGGGGGCTAGCAAAACAAACTGAAAACAAAACGAAAGGAGAAATGTTTCCCCTTTTGCCTTTGAGCATGCAAGAAGGGACAGGAAAGGAGAAAGAGGAAAGACCAAAGAAGGAAAGATGGGAAGGAAGAAGAAAAGAGAATGAAGAGGGAAGGAAAAAGAAAAGGAAGGAATGGAATAGAATATGAGTTAGAAGGGACCTTGGAGGTCTTCTAGTCCAGTGGTCCCCAACCTTTTTATCGCCGCGGACCAGTCAGCCTTTGATAATTTTACCGTGGCCCGCTGAGCGCGCGCAGGGGTGGGGGGCGTTGTTCGCGATGACACATTGATTGTTTATATATCAGATTGTTTTGATTAAACCAAAACTATTTTAAATAAAGATATGAAATTAATCAAGTATTGCATTTATTTTTCAAAATGAATGTACAATTTTTTATTATTTAAGTTTTGTACCCTATCTTTTCTAACTAACGTTAACTTTAAAAAGATGTTACATCAGACTACAATACAAGTAATTAAATGAAGACTAAAATAAGTGTTTTGGCATATTGAGCTTTTTATATTTCTTTCTTATATTGCTTCCTTAGTTGAGAACTTGCTCCTCAGCTTACTTACGCATTAACTGTTTGTTGCTTTTATGGTTTATTCATTCACTGCTCCATCTTCAGTTTTTTTCACAGGGGGCAGGGCTTCCTTCCTCCCTCCCTCCCTTCCTTCCTTCCTTCCCTCCCTCCATTCCTTTGGCCACCAATTTTGATCCAATTCTCTCTCTCTCTCTCTCTCACACACACACACACACGTTCTTTGGGGGGGTTGAATTACTCCGCCTCACTGCGCAAAGTCGGCTCAGCATGCGTTCGGCCCCCACTTATGCCGAATCAAATCCGCGGCCGGCAGGACCAGGGGGTTGCATTTCAAAGCCGCCAGTCCTCTTGCTTCTTCTCCTTCACCGGCAAAGCTCCCGCTGGCGGCTCCGCCCATGGCAGCAGCAGTGGTGCCTCCCCCTCCGCTCGGAGCACCTCAGCTGGGCTCTGGGTTATCCCTGCCTCCACCTCCGCCGCTTTCCTACTAGCTCCCGCGGCCTCAAAAGCACGGCAGAGGAGGAAGGGGGAGGGATAACGCGGGAGCCAGCTCAGGTGCTCCGCTTGGAGGGAGAGGCACTGCCACTGCCATGGGTAGGGCACCAGCGGGAGCTTTGCCGGTGAAGGAGAAGAAGCAAGAGGACTGGCGGCTCATCAAAACAAGTCTGGGGAGGTCCTTTGCAGGCGGCCAGTTCTAGCCGCCTGCAAAGGACTTCCCCACGTTTGCTTTACAATCTGCTGCGCGGGCTTTAATCTGCTGCGCGGGCTTTTTTTGCGACGTGCGCGAAACCCACCAAGCCACGCTCACTTAGAGGGAACAGTGATCATGGCCCCCGGTCGCTGCGCGGCCCAGTGCCAGGTACTCCACGGCCCGGCACCGGTCCGCGGACCGGGGGTTGGGGACCACTGTTCTAGTCCAACCCCCTGCTTAGGCAGGAAACACTACAGCACTTCAGACAAATGGTTGTCCAACATCTTCTTAAAAACCTTGAGTGTTGGAGCATTCACAACTTCTGGAGGCAAGTTGTTCCATTGATTAATTGTTCTAACTGTCAGGAAATTTCTCCTTAGTTCTAAGCTGCTTCTCTCCTTTATTAATTTCCACCCATTGCTTCTAGTTCTACCCTCAAAATATCTGGAATGGAATACTGCACTGCACTGCACTACACCACACTACACTACACTAGGCCACCTAAGGAATAGACACACAAGGAATTTGTCTCTGGTGCAAAAACTACCAATGTATATGTAATATAATATGCAATATAATAATTATGCTGCAGTCATACTACATGGGTAAATATACATAGATATTAGACAGTACTCTTCTTCCATTTGTTAATCTGTTTCTTTGTCATTGACCGGTACTCCTCTCCCAACGCAAGACACAAAATTCCAAGTGTAACTTCCATCACCAGATGAACCAATAGATTGACTGACTAAAAATATACGAAGGAATTGCAGGAGTTGCAGAAATTGGGTTTTTCTAGTTTAATGAAAAGAAGAACCAGGGGAGACATGATAGCAGTGTTCCAATATCTCAGGGGCTGCCACAAAGAAGAGGGAGTCAAGCTATTCTCCAAGGGACCTGAGGGTAGGACAAGAAGCAACGGGTGGAAACTAATCAAGGAGAGAAGCAACTTAGAACTGAGGAGAAATTTCCTGACAGTTAGAACAATTAATCAGTGGAATGACTTGCCAGACGTTGTGAGTGCTGCAACACTGGAGACTTATAGGAAGAGATTTATCTGAAATGGTAGAGTGGATTGGACCACTGGAAGACCTCCAAGGTCCCCTCCAATTCTGTTATTCCGTGTTCTTTGTTCATTCTGTTGTTATTGATACGTTTGTGGGCACTCT
Organism: Thamnophis sirtalis; assembly: GCF_051295495.1. Lineage (NCBI taxonomy): Eukaryota > Metazoa > Chordata > Lepidosauria > Squamata > Natricidae > Thamnophis > Thamnophis sirtalis. The sequence goes on along the minus strand of NW_028261385.1, from coordinate 11,831,149 downwards.
TGCCCTGCAAGCAGCCCCCCCTCTCTCCCCAACCCCAGCACAATGTGGAAAATTTCATCCTTTAACTGAACCATCAATCTGGGATGGATCGTATCGTTCATGTTGGATGTTACGTCTCAGGAGGCTCATTCTAGACAAGCCCATCAAGCCCTGTCTTTCTGCTTTCCAAACTTTCTTGGCCCCTGAATTGCACTCCTCCCAGTAGAAAAACACATCACCTATGATTCAGAAACAAACATCAATTTGCAAAAAGGATCCCGTGATGCAGCCTGAGGCTGGATCGAACTGTATCGACCCGTTCCATTGGAGACCACAACATTCCTTTTAGATTAATCAAGTGGGCAGCTCAACTCTGGGTGTTGCTACACCAGGAATTCGGATTTGTAAGCCAGAGGAAAATGGCAGCATAACCTTCCTGATGCTACAGAAGAGGCCTTTAGGGAGAACATGTGAGTTTCCTGGAAGAGCCAATGTGGGATCCTTTTCCTTTTTTCTTTTTTGGCTTTTCCCTTTGACTGAGAATGTCTGACAAGTTGAGCAAGAGTGTCTGTCCAGAATGGCCTTTCACATCATCATCTATGGTACCCTCCATTGAAACTCTGAAGAAAAAGACCAGACCTACAGCTACGTCATCCCTGCTTTCCCAATTGCAATGTATGGCTGTGAAAGTTGGGTCATAAGAAAGGCTGAGTGCCAAAGAATGGAGGCCTTTGAGCTATGGTGCTGGAGAAGACTCCTGTGAGTCCCTCGGACTGCGAGGCGATCAAACCGGTCAGTCCTAGAGGAGATCAACCCTGAATGCTCTTTGGAAGTCCAGATTCTGAAGAGGAAACTCAAATACTTGGGCCACCTAATGAGAAGGCTCACTGGAGAAGAGGCTCATGCTGGGAACGATGGAGGGCAAAATAAGAAGGGGACAACAGAGAATGAAGTGGCTGGATGGAGTCACCAAAGCAGTGCTTTGAGCTTAAATAATGGACTCCAGAGGATGGTAGAGGACAGGAAGGCTTGGAGGAACATTGTCCATGGGGTCATGATGGGTTGGACACAACTTTGCAACTAACAATTTTACTAACTTGCCTTATTTTCAAGAGTTGGCATGATGGTGTGAAGAAGGAAGAAGATGACATGTATTATATTTTAGCAGAAAACAGAGAAGGAACATGATTGATGGATCTAAATATAAGGGGATTTATTGAGAGTCTTAAATGTCAGCTACCTACCAGAGGATGGTAGAAGAGAGAAAGGCCTGGAGGAACATTGTCCATGGGGTCGTGATGGGTCAGACACGACTTCGCAACTAACAACAACAGCTACATCATCCCTGCTCTTTGCTTCAACTTTGTGGACAAAACTAGGAGGCAGTGCAGATCGAATGTCAAAAGATGCTTTGCGTCTAGTTGCTTTTTCTTAGAATCCTGGAGCGATGTTGAAGTCATACTTTGTTCTTTACTTCCAAACTGAGAATTCTGCATTGCTGATACGGCTTACTGAGAATCCAAGTATTTTTTTTTTTTAATGTCTGGTCTTCTGTTCTGGTGAAAAATAGACAGGAATGCATTCTTTAGAGTATGCACTAGTTAGACCTCAGGAATGTATGCTCAGCAGTTAAAGTCTAGAGCAGAGTTCTCCAGTGAGGACCCAGATTGCAGGGGGAAATATGCTGTGAACCGCTTAGAGCAGTGTTTTTCAACCACTGTGCCGCGGCACACTAGTGTGCCGTGACATAGTGTAAGGTGTGCCGTGGGAAAATTACTTTATATATAGTCAATATAGGCACAGAGTTAATTTTTTTTAACATTTTCTAATGGTGGTGTGCCTCGTGATTTTTTTCATGAAAAAAGTGTGCCTTTGCACAAAAAAGGTTGAAAAACACTGGCTTAGAGAGTGCTGTAAAAGCACTATGAAGCGGTATATAAGTCTAAGTGCTATTTATTTCTATTGCTACGTTTCCAGCTTTGTAGACTGGGGAGAAGGAATAATTCCATGTGAGTGGCCGGCAAGCCAGTGCCCTCAGCTCCATCTCTGTGAGTGGCGTGCGCACATGTCTGCTGCTCACTTAAATGGAGCATGGACGCTCATGCTTGAGCAACTGAGGATGTGTGTGCACACACGCTCGCTGGCCTTTTCCATGGCCCCTGATTTTAAACCTCTCACTTCCCACATGCACAGACTGTCAGGGTTCCAAATATCATCCAAAATTAAATCAGAGTCCAAGGCAAAGTATTGCTCAAAATTCCAATTGATTAAGAGAGCCATGTTGGCACATCTGTGGAAACCCGGATCTGAAAGCTTCCCTGTTTTCCCCACCCAGTTGAAAGTTCAAGATCTTGCCTCCATACCCACAAGTCCATCACATGGTCCAATCTCCCACTGCCATGCTGGCATCTTCCACCCATCCAGTTCCGGTCAGGTGCAGAGATGTAGAGACAAAGGATGACCTTGGGCTTCTAGAAAGGAATTTTATTTTGACAACATCACATTCTACTCCTTCCTATTCCCCCTCCCAATTCCCCACTAATGAAACAGCATGGTAGAGTAGAATATTAGTGTGGCAGGCCAAAGATCCCAAAAGGAACTGCCTGCAGGCCTGACACAGGCCTTTTTAGGTGCAAATGTGCACGCGCGCGGAACTCAAAACTTTTTGCGCGCCAAACCAGCAGTAATGTCGGTAGCAATCCACCCTTGGATGGAGTTAACGGTTGGTGGAGTTTACCGTCATTTGATCAACGGTGAACACATTCACACAGGACACCTTCGTACATTCAACAATGTTTTTTAATGGGTTTTTTTTTTTTGAGGAGGACTGCAATACCATTCTAACTTGTGATGTAGGAGATGACCAGGCTGAGACTGTGGGCGTGGTCAAACGCACCATCAGTTTAGAGTCTCTACAGACCTCTAAGAAGCCTAAGTCCAGCCCCCCCTTGAAGTCCATGAACTCTTATCTGGCCTGGCACGATAAAACCGCGCCCGACTAAGCCGCGCCCGATTAAACCGTGTCGCTGACGTCATCAACAGGGCGACAACAGCGAGCGCGGAGAAAGAAGGGCGCTTTAAATAGCGCTTTGAAAGCAAGCCGATTTAACTTAAGGTAAGGGTTAGGTTTAGGGTTAGCTTTAGGGTTAGGTTAAGGGTTAGGTTAGGGTTAGGTTAAGGGTTAGGTTTAGGGTTAGATTAAGGGTTAGGGTTAGGGTTAGGTTTAGGATTAGGTTAAGGGTTAGGTTTAGGGTTAGGTTTAGGATTAGGTTTAGGGGGGTTAGGTTTAGGTTTAGGAGTTAATTTTAGGTTTAGCGTTTACAGTGTGCTTCTGTCTCCGCGCTGTTGTCGCGCTGTTGGTGATGTCAGCTACGCGGTTTCGTCGAGCGCGGTTTAGTCGAACGCGGTTTTGTGGTGGACCCTTATCTGGTGGCAGTTCCTCTTGATTGTTAGTAGTTCAGATTCTTGTATAGACTGTAGGTAGCATGAAATAAACTTGTTGTCTTTTGAACTAGGTCCTGTTTCCTGACTTCTTGCACCTAGCGTATAATATCCCACAAAAATCCCAAATAAAGCCCAGAGATTTAACATTACAAAAGTCAAAGTTAATAGATGCTAATGACAGAATTTAAATCGGAAATGTTTCTAGACTGATGTTTTTTTCTGGTATATTTCTATAATTCTGGTTAAAGTCAGTCAAAGCCTTGAAGAGACTTTTGAGATGGGAAGAAAATTAATGATTCATGGATTTATGTAGGGATGAAGGATGGGTTATGGGAAGAAGAGAGTTGCATGCAGTGTTATAGCAGGTGATGAATCATTCAGTTTGTACTTGTGACGAAGTTCGGAAGCTGGTCTTCCAAATACTTCTTACGTTCTTTCTCTTTTTTCTGTACACCTTTTATGCTCTTTTTCCTTGATTCCCTCTGAATTTAGTTTGTGTTTTCTCTTACTTATTGCTATTAAAACTTTCAGTAAAAATTATTGTTAAAAATAAAGAGCTGCAAAATATAGCTGTAAACATCTGTTTTAAAGTTCTCCGTTACTCACTCAGGCCTTTAAAGTTGGATGTAATATGAATATAGGGCAAAGAATGAAGAGCAGAAGAATTCCTTTCCATACTTTTCAAATACTTGGAATTCTGAAGGGGGAAAGGGAGTTTTTTTTGAAAATAGAAGTTATCTTGAGATGTCTCTCACAAGGGAATAATCATTTCTACTTATTCAGTTCTTGTGATTTGCCTCATACCATTCTATTAGTACACAGATTGTCCTTATTCAGTATTGCTATGATATTTTTTTAATTGGCAAGCGCATGCATTATGTTTATGAGAAAGGGAAAAGGCCCCGATGTACCAGCCAAGTTCCATAATTCAGTCTCTCAAACGCAGCCCATTTTCTGCATTTTATTCACGTGTTTGATTTGGGAGATGCAGCTTGCAAATGTAACGTTGTGCATAATTTGACTTGCCTTATTTTACTAACATGGTAAAGCTAGGCAGCATACTAAAAAGCAGAAACATCACCCTGCCAACAAAAGTGCATATAGTCAAGGCTATGGTTTTCCCAGTTGCAATGTATGGCTGTGAAGGTTGGATCATAAGAAAGGCTGAGCGCCAAAGAATGGAGGCCTTTGAGCTATGGTGCTGGAGAAGACTCCTGCGAGTCCCTTGGACTGCAAGGCGATCCAACCGGTCAGTCCTAGAGGAGATCAACCCTGACTGCTCTTTAGAAGGCCAGATCCTGAAGAGGAAACTCAAAGACTTTGGTTACCTAATGAGAAGGAAGGACCCACTGGGGAAGAGCCTAGTGCTGGGAAAGATGGCGGGCAAAAGAAGAAGGGGATGACAGAGAATGAAGTGGCTGGATGGAGTCACCGAAGCAGTAGGCGTGGGCTTAAATAGACTCCAGAGGATGGTAGAGGACAGGAAGGCCTGGAGGAACATGGTCCATGGGGTCATGATGGGTCGGACACAACTTTGCAACTAACAATAATTTTACTAACTTGCCTTATTTTCAGGAGTTGGCATGATGGTGTGAAGAAGGAAGAAGATGACATGTATTATATTTTAGCAGAAAACAGAGAAGGAACATGAGATTGATGGATCTAAATATAAGGGATTTTGTTGAGAGTCTCCAGCCCTGCTTTCTGCCAGCTTCTCATTTCCCCACTCCATTTAGTTTCTGAAATTAATTTAAAGAAACGCTGTTTCCATATGAGAAAAACATTGCAGCCATGCTAATTAGAAGCCTTGCTTATAAAGATAGTATTTTAGTACAGTGTCAGATGCCCCCTCAGCCCAGTTTTCATTCCTCCTCTCTTCTTTTTTTACTTGCTTCCATTCTCTTCCTGCTCAAACTTAAATAGCCCCACTCCTTTCAATTGCTCAAAATGTATTTATGAAAACCTATACAAAAGCACCCTTGATACAACGGTAATTTTGCTTGGCTGCGTTTTGAAAGTTTTTGTCCTACAAACATACTTTGTCATTATTTAACTTTTAAGGCTGCCCAACTCCATAGCCACTCTGAGCTTCTTACAGATAGGAAAAAAAATGTTAAAGAAAACAAAATATATCAAGGAACGGCAGCTAACTTGGGAGAAAAAAAAAATGTTCCACTGTAGTCATCAAGGGCTTCAGAGAAACGTTATTTGCTTAGTCTTTTTGGATCGTGCTTGTCGTTCGGGGAAACTTGTTTTGTTGAAGGACCCAGAGATAATTTGGAGGGACTGAATGGTTTAGTATTTCAGAAGTTGAGCCGGTGGGCTTAAGAGGGAGGCCACTAAGAATCTCATGAAAGAGCAGGAGGCACATAAAATAATCGAGGGTATATTTAAAGATTTTTCTTCTATTCCGTGCATTCTCTTGTTGGAAGAAACATCCATCCGCTTCAGTTCCAAGTTGGGAGGAAAAGCACTGGAAACAAAATGGCGGCTGGAGGCTGATTGGGAAGAGGGTGCATTTATTGATGAAGCAAAACCACCAAGCATGTGTGATTCTGGGTAGCTGACCACATGGAGTTAAGAGTGGGTAGCTTTTATAACTTCTCTTACGCCTTGCCCTTGAGCTTCCTGTTCCTGTGCAAGAACATGTATTCTATTGGCCGTAGTCAGACTCCCATGTGGGGTCATGTTTGTCTGAGATAAGTTTGGTTGAAGTTTGGACTCTGGTGTAATGTCTTTAGGAGATTTTTGTAATGCAGTGAGCCCCCCTGCTGCTAGGTAATCCTATTATGTCCTGGAGGGCCATGTCTTAATCCCATCACCCTGGAGCTGGAGGCCTTTTGTCTTGTAGATAGGCCGGCCCAGTCCTGCTGGGGCTATTTAGAAAGGTGGGGGCTGCTTTCCAAGAGCATGTTTCTCCTTTAGGGAAATATAATATTCTGCCATTTTTAAATACTTCCCAAAATATTTCATTCTTCTAGGAGAGGGGTGGGTGTTAACTTTGTGCACTATGTTTCTTCACCCTCTCTGTTTAGGATTTAGCATGCTACTATTTGGAGTGCATTTACATGTGAAGAGTCACTGCTTTTTCACCTTATATAGGTAATCCTCGACTTACAAGAAGTTCTTTTAGTGACCGTTCAAAGTTGCAACGACACTGAAAAAATTGACTTATGAACTGTGTTTCACTCCTACCGTATAACCATTGCAACACCCCACTGGTCACATGATCAAAATTCAGTTGCTTAGCAACTGATTCCATGGTGGGATTCATTTTTTTTTACTACCAGTTCTGTGGGTGTGGCTTGGTGGGTGTGGCTTGGGTGGGCGTGGCAGAGGAAGGATACTGCAAAATCTCCATTCCCTCGCGATCACCTGGGACTCGGGAGGCAGAGAAGAGATTGGGGTGGGGCCAGTCAGAGGTGGTATTACCCGTTCTCCGAACTACTCAAAATTTCCGCTGCCGGTTCTCCAGAACTGGTCAGAACCTGCTGAATACCCCCTCTGAACTGACTCATATTTATGACCTGTCGCAGTGTCCCGGGGTCATGGGATGCCCTTTTGCGAACTCCTGAGAAGGAAAGTCAATGGGGAAGCCAGAATCGCTTAACAAATGTGTGACTAACGTTACAACGAGCAGCGACTCACTTAACAACTGCGGTGAGAAAAGTCATAGGGCAAAGCTCACTTAACAACTGGCTGATATCGCAACAGAAACAATTGGGGCTCAATTGTGGTTGTAAGTCAAGGACAGCCTGTATGGTATTCCCTTACTTGTCCGCTATGTATTTTTTGCAAAATTCTTTCTGTACTTGTAATAATTCTGCTTTACTAAATGTGTCTAAGTGGATTGTAGATAATCATCTGGTGTAAATCCTGCCCTGATAAGTTCAACTCTGCGGTCAAAATGACGTCTTCTACTGTATGCTTGTATGATGTGATCTAGCATCTCGCTTAAGTCAACTCCTTGGTTGATTTCCAGCAACAGTTTCTATCTTCTATGGCAAAAGATGAAGGAACTCCTTCATTTTTCTCCATACTTACAATTTTAAGTTGTTTTTACTGGACCTTGTCCTTGCATAGCAGTAGATTTGTGTCGGTTGTCCTATGTTTTGTAGCCAACTGCAGCATTTATATAATTGCATTTAGTAAAGCAAAGTGGTTTTTATTTGTTAAAAAAAAAAATCAGTGTAGTTCAGTTGCAACCGTTGGACCAAAATGGTATATTCCTGTTCTTTTTCTTTATATCCCTGTTTGATGTGAAGTTTTGTTTGCATAGCTGGGCTTGTACTATTAGTTTTATTCTTAATCCCCGTTGCCAGGAGCCATTAGCATTAGGTTTTGCCTTCTGAAAGTCACGTGACCTGATGGAATATTTTCAGCAGTGCTTTGATTTGCCAGAACTTTGCATGACTGAAAATTAAAGAGCTGAGTTTATGGAATGTGTGATTTTTGGAAAGACCTTCTGTTATGAGGACATCTTAAACTATAAATTAATGGATTTGAAATTCAGTGAAAATTGAATAGATTGTAGAAGGAAGGCTTTGCCAACTAAGGCAGATGGAAGCTTTCAAAATTCAGCTTGCAACTTACCCTTGGCATGTAAAGATTGCAATAGTGATTTTCCTATTACTTCATTCTAATTAAATGAACAATGAAAAAAAAAAGATAACTTTCTAAGTTGTAATTTAGATTTCTTTTCCTGTAGTGGTGCTATACTAACTAACTTCCCCTGTAACATTAGTTTTTTACATCTTCAGGCAGCAGCCCAGTTTTATCTCTGTTCACAAATGAGATTTTGGTGTGAGAGTATGAAGAACAGTTGTAGAAATTGGGTATGTCTAGTTTGATGAAAAGAAGGAGTAGAAGGGGTGGGTTCCATCACAAATCCGCGGTAGACTAAAGCGCGCTCGACGAAAGCGCATACGTGACGTCATCACAGCACGATGAAAACGGCACGCTGTGAGCGGTACATTTAAAATTAACGCGAAAACCTTACCCTAACCCCCCCAAACCTAACCCTAAACCTAACCCTAAGCCTAACCCTTAACCTAACCCTAAACCTAACCCTAAACCTAACCCTTAACCTAACGCTAAACCTAACGCTAACCCTTAACCTAACCCTAACGCTTAACGTAACCCTAAACCTAACCCTAACCCTTAACCTAACCCTAACCCTAAACCTAACCCTAACACTAAACCTAACCCTTACCTTTATGTGAATCGGCTTGCTTTAATTTAATTTTAATTTAATTTATTTTTAATTTTATTTGTCGCGCTGCTGCTGATGTCACGTACGCGCTTTGATCGGGCGTGCTTTAGTGGACCGCGGTTTGGACGGGTCACAGAAGGGGTGACATGACAGCAGTCTTCCGATATCTCAGGGGCTGTCACAAAGAAGAAGGGGTCAACTTATTTTCCAAAGCACCTGAGGGCAGGACAAGAAGCAATGGGTGGAAACTAATCCGGGAGAGAAGCAACCTAGAACTAAGGAGAAAGTCGCTGACAGTTGGAACAATTAATCAGTAGAATGACTTGCTTTCAGAACTTGTGGGTGCTCCATCACTGAAATCTTTTAAGAACTGTTGTAAGTCAAGGACTACCTGTATTAGCGTCTTATTACTTAATTGCCAAGGTCATTCCTACCAAGACGTATATCAATGAATAGAATAGAATTCTTTATTGATTAAGAGTGATTGGACACACAAGAAATTTGTCTTAGGTGCAGATGCTCTCACTAGGCCTCCTCCGAATTCCATCCGCCGGCCAATGCCGACTGGCGACTACCCGGAGGAGAGCCTTCTCTGTGGCTGCTCCGACCCTCTGGAACGAACTCCCCGTGGAGATTCGTACCCTCACCACCCTCCAGGCCTTCCGCACAGCCCTTAAAACCTGGCTGTTCCGACAGGCCTGGGGCTAAAGACTTGCAGCCCCACTTTGAATGGTATGATTGTTGTGCTTTTAACTATGTATGTTTTTATGTTTTTGTAACTCTGTTTGTATTTCCCCTCCCTTTTTGAGTTGTGAGCCGCCCTGAGTCCCTTCTGGGAAAAGGGCGGCATACAAATAAATTAAACATAAACAAACAACAAACAACTGTACATAAAAAGCAAGATACATTCGTCAAGAATCATAAGGTACAACACTTAATGATGGTCATAGGGTACAAATAAGCAATCAGGAAGCAATCGATATCAATCTAAATTGTAAGGATTCAATCAACAAAGTTACAGTCCTGCAGCCATAAGTGGGAGGAGATGGGTGATAGGAATGATGAGAAGACTAACAGTAATAGAAATGCAGCCTTGGTGAATAGTTTGACAGTGGTGAGGGAATTATTTGTTTAGCAGAGTGATGGCGTTCGGGGAAAAAACTGTCCTTGTGTCTAGTTGTCTTGGTGTGCAGTGCTCTATAGCGTCTTTTTGAGGGTAGGAGTTGAAACAATTCATGTCCAGGGTGCGAGGGGTTTTCACAGCCCTCGTTTTGACTCGTGCAGTATACAGATCCTCAATGGAAGGCAGGTTGGCAGTAATTGTTTTTTTCTGCAGTTCTGATTATCCTCTGAAGTCTGCGTGAAGACTGTGTGAATGAAGACAATATGAAACTGGGATAAAACGGAGTGACGCCAAACATTTATAGAAAAAGTTTTTTTTTTAAAACAAAGTAGGCACGAGGGACCCCTGCCCATTGTCGCAGAAGGAATTAGTCTTGGTGCACCCTTGTTGCCTGACATAACAACTGAACTGATTTGCTTCCAAAAGGATGTGTGTGCATACGCGGTATATCAAATTTATTTAACAGCGAAATATATATGGCTGACTTCTTTTTTAATAAAGTTTCTTCCTCTTGAAGTCATTTCTGTCTCAGCAGTGCTTCTTATAAAAGGCCCCAGGATTATTATTTTTTTAAAGGCTGAAATGTCAGCCTAATTAACAAGCTGCCTATATCCTCCAACCTTTAACGTATGGAGATGAAATTATGGGTTAAAAGTGATAGGACGAAACTCCTCCTTTGGTGCACTTAACGATTATAGGAGCAAAAGGGGTTGGGTTTGCAGAAGAGAGCGAGCGCGAGAAAGAGAGAAAGAGGGGGGTAGTGGGGGGGGGGAAGCAGCTAGGAACAGAGTTGGCCGGTGAGCAAATATGTCCAGTCAGTCAGGAAACAAGCATGCCAAAGCCGAGAAGCCGGAGCCTTGGTCTAGCCTCGCTGGTGCCACTGATGTGCAGGGGTCGGTCACAAGACCTCCCTATCTTAACTCACCCTGTCAGCTCTTCGCTCTGGAAACGGCCGTGCCAGAGGATGCATGATCCAGACGACTTGGCAGAGATACCGGGCTTATCCCGTTCCCTTGCATATGACGTTAACTGAAACTGACAACAGTTATGCGCACATAAGGAATAAATGTTTGAGGGCGGAGTGACAACCGAGTATTTTTCTCCGAGGAAATATGTAAAAATAAGGTGGAAAAGCAAAACCTCTTGGCTCAGGAAGAAGCCTTTGGGGTATTCCTTGAGGGAAAGGGAAGTGACCTTCGTACAGGCTAAAAAGCGCAGGGTTATTGCATTGAGTGTGTGTGTGTGTGTGTGTTTAGATCAGCTCCTGCAATCTGCAGGTACTCCTCAATTTACGACCACAAATGACCTCAAGAATATTCCTTTAGGGAAATGGAGTTGACCTTCGTAAAGGCTAAAAAGTGCAGGCTTATTGCAAGTTGTGTGTGTTTGTGTGTGTGTGTGTGTTGATCAGCTCCTGCAATCTGCAGATAGTCCTCGACTTACAACCACAATTGAGGTCAAGATTTCTGTGGCTAAGGGAAACGGTTGTTAAGCGGGTTTTGCCCCCTTTTTATGACCTCTCTTGCCACAGTTGTTAAGTTGTATAAGTGAGCAGAAGGGAGGGAGTATGTCTCTCCTCCTGCTGCAGTCTAGGGCTGTGATGGCGAGCCTATGCTGCACTGCGCATGTGCACACGCCTCCCACTGACCAGCTGATTTTCGGGTATCTGCTATGCATGTGTCATGGGCGGGGGGGAGCATAACCTGTTTTTGGTCCCAGGACGGTGCAGGGAGCCTACTAGGCCCAAAACAGGGTACCTGGAGGTGGGTCGTGTGTGCATGTGTGGTGAGGCATGGAGGGGGGGTCGCGTAAGCATATGCAGAGGGTAGGGCCTGCGGGGGGTGGGCACGGGCATTGCATTATGGGTGTGGGCACGCAACAACAACAACAACAAAAGGTTAGCCATCCCTGGTCTAGGGATACCATAAGGAGAGACGAGAATAAGTCTGGGAAATCCTGTTTTCTGGAGGGAAATGTAATCTATCCTTCTTGGGAATGTTACATTCCTGAGATCTGTTGAGAGAGGCAGACTCGGTTGAAGTGGCTGGGAGAAAGAGCAGAATTCTTTTTTATCTCCCTGGTGGAAAGCATGGCGCTTATCTTTGTGCCTGGGCTCAGAAATGCAATTATTAAGACATGTCTTGATAGTTTAATTTGGGGGTAGCACATTTTTGGGGAACGGCACTGTGTGATGCCATGCAATAGAAGGGATGAATGTGTCCAGAACGTTTTCAAGAGCTGGGCTTTGTCCCTTGAGCTTTTAACACCTTTGGTATTTTCATCCTAATTTCTTGAGATTTTCACGTAAGAATTCTGAAAATGTGAGAGATTCAGCAGCTTCCTGAGGTTTGGGGCATTAATTTTAAAAATCAAATGTAATTTGGGAGTCTGTGAACAGTTTCTAAGAAGTATCATGTATAGTGTGGTGTGCATAGCTGCTGTTTTCTGAATGGCCTTAGTCCAGGGGTGTCAAATTGGCGTCGTCACGTCGTCATCACATGACGTATCACGACTCCCCCCCTTTGCTAAACGGGGGGTGAGCATGGCCAGCAGGTGACGCATCCAGCCTGCAAGCCGCAAGTTTGACACCTCTGGCCTAGTCACTTCAGTGTTTCGAGTTTCGAGTTTCATTTTATTTATATGCCGCCCTTTTCCCGGCGGGACTCAGGGCGGCGCACAAACCCAAGGAGGGGTGTTTCTCAGCCTTAGTCAATTGAAGATGGGTGGACTTCAACCCCCAGAATTGGACTAGAAGACCTCCAAGGTCCCTTCCAACTCTTGTTATCCTGTTCCCCGATTCTTTTAAGAATAAGCCAGATTTCAACATTATGGGTCAAGTCCTTCAAAAATGTGGACAGTCTTGGGATCATCTAAGGTCATCAAGAGGTTCCTCATTAGTATAAGAACAGCGATATCACATGTAGTTTTACGGCAGCAAAAGAAGCTTTGCAGGGATGGCCCACTTGCAAAGGACCACTTTCTCAAACATTTTTTTTAAAAAAACACCCAAATTGCTCTTTTCCTTTCCTTTTCCATGAAAGAATCTCTGGACTTATCTCAGTCTCCGTTTTGACATAGTCGAAGTAAAACGCTGTTGCTATTTAAAGCTTGTGTAAATACGTTTAAATCTTGTCCTCTTCGCATGAAAACTGCTCGTGTGCTAATATCTCAGAGCAAAGCCAATCTACCCGCATTTAAGTATTATTTAAAGCTTTAATTTTCCTGGTCTTAATTTCGCCAGACTTCGTGTCGCCCAGAAACAATCCTTTCACAATTAGTTTTCTGTTGTCCCTTTTCTGTTTTGCCAACTGGTATTGGTCAATTATCTTCATCAAATGACCTGGTTTAAGCTTGAACGTTTTAACACTGTACAAGGCAGCCACTGTAAAAAAATCCTGGTAAAAGCCGTTACAAAATTTAGGACACTCTCTTGAAAGCCGTGCGGCGTTGCTGTTAGCCTTTCTGGCCCCGTGAGGTAAATTCTCCAGGTTCTGTATTAGAGGGCAACAATTTTACAGGTAGTCCTCGACTTACGGCCACAACTGAGCCCAAAACGTCCGTTGTTAAGTGAGACATTTCTTGTGAGTTTTGCTCCGTTTTAGACCTTGCTTGCCACATGTGTTGTTGATAACGTTAATACCTCAGTTGTTAAGTGAATCTGGCTTCCCTGTTGACTTGGCTCGTCAGAAGGTCGCAAAAGGAGAATCACGTGACAGTCGTAAGTATGAGACAGTTGCCAAGCCTCTGAATTTTGATCACACGATGACGGAGATGCTACAAAGGTTCCCAAAAAAAGGGCCATAAGTCGCTTTTTTTCAGTGCCGTTGTAACTTCCGTCACTAAATGAACGGGGGCTACCTGTATACGTCTGAACATGAGGAAGAGCTCGCATAGCATCTCACCTTGTGATTACGACACCTGGACGATGGGAGTTTAAAAACAAGCTTCCTTGATAGCTTTCTGTGCAACTATTTGTTTCCTTGCCTAGGGAGTCCATGGCCCTCAGGCAGTTGGGCAAATTGGCTTGGAAAAAACGATGGCACAGCCATGAATGCCTTTTTTAGTCTCTCTACTCTTGGCAAAAATGCTTGCCACCAGGAGGAGAGCAATCAAGGGGGCCTTCAAGAATTAACACAGCCAGGAAATGTGGCTTTGCTGTTTCTTAGAATGGAATGGAATAGAATAGAATATTGGAATAAAGAATAGAAAGGAATAAAGAATGGAATGGAATAGAATAGAATAGAATAACAGAGTTGGAAGGGACCTTGGAGGTCACCTAGTCCAACCCCCTGTCTAGGCAGGAAACCCTACACCACTTCAGACAAATGGCTATCCAACATCTTCTTAAAGACTTCCAGTGTTGGGGCATTCACAACTTCTGGAGGAAAGCTGTTTCACTGATTAATAGTTCTAACTGTCAGGAAATTTCTCCTAAGTTGCTTCTCTCCTTGATTAGTTTCCCCCCATTGCTACTTGTCCTGTCCTCAGGTGCTTTGAAGAATAGTTTGAGTCCCTCTTCTTTTGTGGCAACCTCTGAGATATTGGAAGACTGCTATCATGTCTCCCTTGGTCCTTCTTTTCATTCAACTAGACATACCCTGTTCCTGCAACCGTTCTTCATATGTTTTAGCCTCCAGGCCCCTCATCATCTTTGTTGCTCGCCCTGTTCAAATCCACGAGGCCCATACGAAAGCATTTAAAAATCTTTAGTGGGCCTTTCTTTAAAACCAAGCCAGGCCAAGCCTCACCCTCCCTTCCCCTCAAAAACTCCCACCCCTTCTCCCCCCCCAAAAAAACCCTGCCTCCAGTTCCCTTTTCACAGGAGACAAATGATTCTGCCAAGTGGAAGGGAAGGAATTTTAGCACATTTTTAATCTCTTCCAGCATCCCGGTTCTCACAGTGGCCAGCCAGGCGCTTCCATTTTTGAACGCCGTGGTTTGGCAAATGGGTCAGCATTTTGATACACAACCGTGGGCCAGCTTTGCGTGCAGTGCAATTAAGTACTTCATGCTTATAAATTTTCCAAAGGAGGCATCGTCGTTCGTCATGTCTTCAGCCATGAACATTTTACATATATTATAAAATTTGATCTCTGGTTGGAGTTGATTAGCAATAACGGGGGTGTCAAAGTCAATTTCATTGAGGGTCGCATCAGGGATGTGTTTGACCTCGGGGGGGGGTGGCGGGGGGGCATGGCCAGCTCGATGACACTCTTGGGGAGCACCTATGGTGGCGGGCCTCAGCCCCTCCCTCACTCTCATAATCTCCTGCCTTCCCTCCCTCCCTTGCTTTTCTTTTTCCTTCCCTCTTCCTTCTCCTTTTTTCCTTCCCCTCTTTCTTTCTTTTTCCTTCCTTGTTCTCTTCCCAGCTTTCCTTCCTTTTCTTTCTCTTTTTTCTTCCCCCCTTTTCTGCCCTTCTTGCATGTTCAAATGCAAAAAGGGGAAACATTTCTCCTTTTGTTTTGTTTTTAGTTTATTTTGATAGCCCTCTGCCAGCAAAAATGGAGCTCGGGAGGGCCATGGGAAGCCCCCCACCTCCAGGGTCTGTTTTGGCCGGGATGGCCTCCTGCAACCCTCTGCCAGCAAAAACGAAGCTCAGGGGGCCCGCACGCAGCCCCCCCCCCCCCGAGCTCTGTTTTCATTGGTAGAGGCAGGCACCATGGACCGGTTCTTTGCTGTTTCCAGGGTGGCCCCACAGACCAGTTCCACGCACCCCTGGGCCTGATCCTTCCCATGGATCTTGATTTTGACACCCGTGATCTATAACTTCCAGAAATAAAATAGTCAGAGTTGATCTTTGCGGTAAGAGGGTGAAGGTAAGATAAGGATGTGTTTTCAAAATAAAAAGAAAAGCTCTGGGACTTTTAATAGTTTGCCCTATGTTAGTCTGTTGAAAATTCAACTTAAAAATTCTTTTTATATTCAGGAAAATATGCTATATTGTTGTTGTTGTTTTTTTAATCCACGCAGTTTCTAGCTCCTTATTTTGGCAGAATCTGCCAGATTCTGATAGGAGCTTCTAGACTGGATTGGACCGATAGAGTAGATGGAGAATAATTTTGAAAAGAGATGAAGAGATTACTGGCCTCTTTTCTCCTGGCTTGGGAAATTCTGGGAGTTGAAGTCCACACATCACAAAGTTTCAAAGTTTGAAAAAACACTGATCTAAATGGACATGCATTTTGAATAAAAACCCATTTGAAAAATCCATTGTCATGCTTGCAAATTATAGCAATAGCAGTTAGACTTATATACCGCTTCATAGGGCTTTCAGCCCTCTCTAAGCGGTTTACAGAGTCAGCATATCGCCCCCACAGTCTGGGTCCTCATTTCACCCACCTCGGAAGGATGGAAGGCTGAGCCAACCTTGAGCCGGTGAGATTAGAACCGCTGAACTGCAGATAACAGTCAGCTGAAGTGGCCTGCAGTACTGCACCCTAACCACTGCGCCACCTCAACGCTTGCTTCTCTGTTGACTGTATACAGGTGAAACTCAAAAAATTAGAATATCGTGCAAAAGTTCATTTATTTCAGTAATGCAACTTAAAAGGTGAAACTAATACATGAGATAGACTCACTACATGCAAAGCAAGATAGTTCAAGCCGTGATTTGTCATAATGCTAGGCCTGTGGAGTGCACGATGAGTCTATTCTAGAATGACATATTTATTCTGAGATGTTGGATTCAGTTTTTCATCTCTCAAGCAAGAGCTTCTTTTTTACCCATTTCCTTGGCAATCACCTCCTCCACTGGGTTTACATGCAACATTATCATAACTAATGATATATCGGTTGATTATCATAACATAAAACAATGGGTGGAAACTAATCAAGTAGAGAAGCAACTTAGAACTAAGGAGAAATTTCCTGACAGGTAAGAACAATTAATCAGTGGAACAACTTGCCTCCTGAAATTGTGAATGTTCCAACACTGGAAGTTTTTAAGAAGATGTTGGATAACCATTTATCTGAAGTGGTGTAGGGTTTCCTGCCTAGGCAGGGGGTTGGACTAGAAGACCTCCAAAAGTCCCTTCCAACTTCTCTTCACTTCTCTTCTCCTCTCCT
Source organism: Thamnophis sirtalis (assembly GCF_051295495.1). Classification (NCBI taxonomy): domain Eukaryota; kingdom Metazoa; phylum Chordata; class Lepidosauria; order Squamata; family Natricidae; genus Thamnophis; species Thamnophis sirtalis. The sequence continues at coordinate 11,814,326 of NW_028261385.1, read as the reverse complement.
CTCCTGTTCTATTCTATTCTATTCACATTTCATTTTATATGCACTTTTCCTGACCTGTACTTTTCACAAATTTCTTTTAATGCAACTTTAGAGAGCGGTACAAATTACTGTCTTATGTGTTTTCCATTATCAAAACCTTTTTCTGAGTAAAAATAGGGTATGCATAGTCTAGTGAAACGAAGGACTAGGAGGGACATGACAGCTGTCTTCCAATACTCGAAGGGCTGCCACAAGGAAGAGAGGGTCGGCTTACTTTTCAAAGCACCAAAACAGGAAACAATGGAGGGAACGTAATCAAGGAGAGGAGCAACCTGGAATTAAGGAGAAACTTCCTAACAGCGAGAACAATCAACCAATGGAATAGATTCAGAAGTTGTGGGTGCCCCATCACTGGAGACTTTTAAGAAGAGCCTGCATATCTTAAAGATCATTCAAATGAGAGATATAAACGAGACTGGAAAAAATGGATTGACTATACACAAAACAAATACGGGACTAAGAAATTCCAGATAGCCTATGCTTAAGATCAGGAGTGATTTAAATTGTTTAAAGTTAGTTTAGCAACAAGAAGAAGCTAAGATCAGTGTAGAGATGTTATTAATCTTTTTATATATATATATATATATATATATATATATATATATATATATATATATATATATATATATATATATATATATATATATATATATATATATATATATATACACATACACATACACATACACATACACATACACATACACATACACATACACATACACATACACATACACATACACATACACATACACATATATGTGATCTCTAGGCTGGAATACTGCAATGTGCTCTACATGGGGCTGCCCTTGAAGAGCATCCGGCGACTTCAGCTAGTCCAGAACGCGGCCGCGCGAGTGATCATGGGCGCACCACGGTTCGCCCATATAACACCAATCCTCCGTGAGCTGCGCTGGCTACCTGTTGATCGTCGGGTGCACTTCAAGGTCTTACTTACCACCTATAAAGCGCTCCATGGTAGTGGATCTGACTATTTGAGAGACCGCCTCCTGCCAATTACCTCCCTGCGTCCCATCAGATCGCACAGAGTAGGCCTCCTCCGAATTCCATCCGCCAGTCAGTGCCGACTGGCGACTACGCGGAGGAGAGCCTTCTCAGTTGCAGCTCCGACATTATGGAACAACCTCCCCGTGGAGATCCGTACCCTCACCACAGTCCAGGCCTTCCGCACAGCCCTCAAGAACTGGCTATCCCGTCAGGCCTGGGGATAGGATTACTTTCACCCCGCCCGAATGTTGAGTGAATGTTGTGTTTTTATGACCAATTTCCTTTAATCACGATTTTTTTTTTGCTTTTTAAGTTTTGTCTTGCACCCCCTTCCCTTTATTGCTGTAAGCCGCCCTGAGTCCCCTCAGGGAAAAGGGCGGCATATAAATTTGCAATAAAACTAAAAAAACTAAAAAAAACTAAAAACTATATATATATATATATATATATATATATATATATATATATATATATATATATATATATATATATATATATATATATATATTTTTTTCTCAATATATTTTAGACTGTGTTTGTTAAAAATTTATACCATGTACGGGCTCTGGGAAGTCGGGGGGGGAGGTGGGGGGTTAGGGGGGAGGGTGGGGGGAGGGAGGGATATATACTAGGTTAGATTTCAATGTAATGTGACTTCACATGTATACTGTTTTTCTATAATTTTTCTGTAAAAATAAGATAAGTTAAGTACACTGACATATAGTGGAAATACACCGAGGGGAGGAGGAGGAGTGGAATAGAAGAAAGACGGGTAGAGAGGGACGGGGGAGAGGATGGGAGGGAGGGTGAGAAGGAAGGGAAGGAGTGTATTGGGAGAGAGGAGTTGTAGTGGGGGAGGGGAAGTAGGGTGGAGGGGGATGATGGAGGGAAGATAGAAAGTTGGAGGGGGGCGGAAGAAAGAGGTGTATGGAGAGTGGAGGAGGTATATTGGGTTTGTATTTTGGGGGGTATTGTTGACAAGAGGAATTGCTGCGATTATTGTTTAATGTTGTATGGCCCCGGCTATGCACAGTATATATGTGAGTGTATGAAAATGAAAAAATGGAAAATAAAACTTTTAAACTGAAAAGAAGAGCCTGGAAAGCCATTGGTCGGAAATTGTATAGATCTCCAGCATGAGCAGAGGGGTTGGACTAGATGACCTCCAAGATCGCTTCCCACTCAGTTACTGTTACTGCCTTTCATAAAACGTGGCTTGTTTTTCTGCCCATCAGGAAAAAACATATAACCGACAGGCTGACCAATATGTTTAATATACCATGAAGTTACTAAAAAACCTGTGGAACAACAGTGTACCTTGGCGTCCGATAGGATACGATGACATGGCTTTACAATCTACACTGTAATCATGGCATCATCCAGAGAGTTCTCTTATGTACATCTTTGGCCTTATAAATTTATGATAACTCCTTTCCTCATTTCCAAACTTGCAGTTTGAAATTGAGAGCCTTAATTTAAGGAGGCGGAAGTGAGCTTACAGCTGTGCTATGTAATGAAGAGTCTCGCAATGGCCATGCATTCATGCAATATTTGGCGTTTGATTTGGGGGCTAGCTTTGGAACTGTTTGGTTCCCCCCTCCCAAATAAAAGCTTAAAAGTTATAGGCATATCCTGTTTCCCCGAAAATAAAACCTCCACTGATAATAAGCCCAATTGGGCTTTTGAGCGCATGCGCTAAAATAAACCCTCCCCCCCAAAATAAGCCCTCCCCGAAAATATTGCAAAACAGCAGCAGTCATGACGTGGCCATGCTCGCTGCCTTCTGCACCTCAAAAATAATACCCCCCCCCAAAAAAAATAAGGCCAAGTGCTTATTTCAGGAGTCAAAAGAAAATAATTTTCAGGGAAACATGGTAGTATTCTCACATTATACAATGCCTTGCTTGTGGATATGGGTTACATGCCTACTTAATTACTTGTTTATGTTCATATGCTCCTAATGTTCAGGTGAATTCCATATTGATTCTTGGTTATTACTGATCAGTAATCCATATCAGGGAGGTGATATGTTTGGTCTCAACTTGTATAGAACAGGTTTTCTTTGAGTTTAGCTTTATTCCTACTAAGCCACTACTAAGTTACTACTTAGCCTCATCCATGTAATTTTGACAATAATACCAAAGAGGTTTGCTGTTGGCTTTTTCCAGTAAGTTTTTTTTTTAATTTACCAGTTCTTAATTTTTAAGAAAGTTACATTTAAGGTCAAACGTCATTCAAATATTAAACTAACTTGAAGAGTGTAAAACAGATATTTTCTCTCTCTCTTCATTTAGCTGGCCTCTGGACAGTCTTTACCCTAGGAGGTGTGGGAAGCAAGCGGGCTTCTCAACAGGAAGAGTCTTCACCTCTTGCTAATCAAAGTCTGTTGTTGCTGCTCGTCTTAGTAAATCTGACCGATGCTGCAGATACACCCAACCCTTATAAGCAATCCATTGTGTCCTTCAAGAACACACAAGGTAGGTCTCCGTTTAAAAGTGTCAATTTCCTGTGGAAATAGCACCTGTCTCCTGATTTTCGTCAATTTGAGTTAAATGATGGCTTGGTTAAAGGAAAGCATCACAAAAATTAAGAGGGCTGTTGTGACTCCTTCAGTGAACGACACTCTCTTGGTTGGCTGTATGTGAAAAAATTATGATCTGTGGTGAAATTCAATTTTTTTTACTACCAGTTCTGTGGGTGTGGGCGTGACTTGGTGGGCGTGGCAGGGGAAGGATACTGCAAAATCTCCATTCCCACTACACTCCAGGGGAAGGATACTGCAAAATCTCCTTTCCCACCCCACTCTGGGGCCAGCCAGAGGTGGCATTTGCCAGTTCTCCAAACTACTTAAAATTTCAGCTACCGGTTTTCCAGAACCTGCTGGATTTCACCCCTAATCTGTCTGCTCTGGAAGAGTTGCACTATCTCTTATATCTGGGCAAGATCTGGATCTCCATCAATGGAGGCTCAACATTGCTTCCATAGCTATGAGTTTCATTTGGCAGCTATGACTGTTTCTCATGTTCCCATGTTCATTTCCCCCATAAATTCCTTTTCCCTTTTAATTTTTTTTCTCTCTGTCTGGCTATCAAAATAGGAATTCAGCTCCACTAGTAGGAAACAGCTGAACAGGGAGCAATTTTCAGAGGAGCTGGAACTCTTCCTCCCACAGACTTCTATTTCTCCTATCAGTGCCCTCCGTGTGCACATTTTAGTTTCGCAACTAAGGGAGTTTGAGAATATATCCTTGCGGAGAGATAACACACAGCTCCTCCCTGGCCTGAATCAGACCATGGGCCTTTCTAGTCACAAGTTGCCTTCTCTAGGTTGGATCAGCTATTCCAGCTAATCAACATTATCAGTTTCTACTCTTCGATAGCCTTTAACCAGGCATAACAGAAACTGGGCAAGTCCTGCTTCTTGTAAAACGTCACTGGGAGATACACAGTTCTTGGCCGTTTAGAAGGTTATAGGATGAACACAGATTAGACCCTGTATTTTAAATCACTCTTCCATCTGTTGACGTAAAGCGATTTGTAATCATATCAGTCCCTCCTACGAATGCAGAGCCAATAAATGAGAAATGACTCCCTAAACCCTACGATGATGGACAGAGTCTCTGGAAAGGGCAAGGCTGAAGCCTCTTGGGCAAGGCCGAAGCCTGCCGGCTTGCGGTTTGAAGGCTACCGAGTCACGCCACGAAGGCTAACTTAATTGGGACCAGATGGGAAGAAAAGTTGAAAAATCATCAGTCAAACGGGATGGCGTGTTACTGTAACACTATATTTGATGTTGTTTGTTTTCCTTCCAGATAGCACAGCGTTGTCTTCACCAACCCCTCACGCCTTCCAGATCAATTTTAATAGTTTGTACACCACGTTGTGTGAGCAACAGAATTCTGACCATGCTACCCTCCTCTTGTATACTCTTTTGCACCAGAACAGCAATGTTCGAACATACATGTTGTCACGGACAGATATGGAAAACCTGGTAAATATTTTGCCTTTTGCGTAACTAATCAAGACCCAAAAATATAACAGGAAGTCTCACTTGTGAAATGTTGGATTCTGAATTGCTGAGAGAACTAGACGCTAGAGAGGAGCTGCTTGTCTGAACATGGGAATGAAGTGATTGTAGATATATTCTAATGGTGGCAGCTGATGGGTTTTAGGGTAGGTGGGGATTTTAGAGGATGCTGGGTATGTTCAGTGGTGAAGGAGTTGGGTTATGACTGGGTCGTGGGGGAGGGAAATCAAGACTCTGCTCCCTTCTTAGCCATCGAATCTCATTTGGGGTCTTTAAGCCAACCACCTCATAGGTTAGGATTAGGTTATATGGTTACATGAATGGAGATTGCAGTGTAAATCACCTTGAAAGAAATAGGGAATGTAAATCTAGCAGATCTCTTTGTAGTCCTGTAACCAGCATCGATTCTGGCTGGGTCAAGGTTGACTCAGCCTTCCATCCTTCCAAAGTTGGTAAAATGAGGACCCAAATTGTTGGGGGAAAGATGCTGATTTTGTAAACCACTTAGGGCTGTAAAGCACTGTGAAGAGGTATATAATGTTGTGGAGCTGGTGGCAGACTCAGACAGTGAAGAGGTTGGGGAGGAACATGGGCCAGTCCTGGAGTTTGGGGGAAGGCTCTGATGAGGGCTCTGTGTCAGAGGCAGAGAGGGGGCCAGGGCCATTCAACAGTTATCAGCTGCCTTCGGAGTTGGAGATCAGTGTGGCAAAAAAACAACTGATGTGCGCATGCGCAGAGCTGCCAGGAGAAGGGAACAGTTAAGGAACAAGGGCTGACTCTGGAGTAAAGGCACAGGCAGACGGTATAGCTTTGGAAGATATCAGCCTGGCAGCTCTCCAAGCCTGATAAGATCTGTGGTTGTAAATTCACCCTTGAAAGACTGTTTGCTGGGACTTTGCTGGATGTGAATGAGAGGAATCCACATTAGCTTAATAAAAGGGGGTTTTCTTGGAACAAGGAGTCTGCTCCGTGGTTTTGTGAAGCCTAGGTCAGAATATATAAGTCTAAGTGCTATTACTATAAGCTATTGCTGTTCACCCAAGCCTGGTACACATAGTCCTCGATTTACAGCCGTAATTGAGCCTGGAATTATACTCCTAAGTCGTAGGGATCATTAAGCAGGTCACCACATTCCCATGACCAATTAGATGTTCCTTTTTGCAGTCTTCAAGCAAATACCAGGGTTAATGTTTTTTGCCAGGAACCAGAAGTAAATACCGGTTTCCAGGAGAAAAAAAAAACCCTCATAAATTGTGGTCATGTGACTGTCGGATGCTGCAAACCGCCATAAATGCGGGGTGGTTTTCAGAACACCCAGAATGTGGTCATGTGACCGTAGGCGAGACAGTTGTCAGAATTTAGACATTGGGTTGTAAGTCTCATTTTTGGGATCCGCCATAATTTTGAATGGTCGCTAAGCAGCCAGTCAAAAGTCAAGGACTACCTTTATTTGCTGCATGGCTTCAAACAGAAACATGATTTAAATCCATCCCAGCCCATCTTTTTTTTTTAACGATCCCCCTTGTCATGAAACTTCCTTGACAAAATGTTGGGTTATTTCTTGCCTTCTGAATCATACTTTGTATTTTGCCAGTTTGGCTTTTTCTGACTTACTTTTTTTTAAAAAAAATGCAAATGTTAAGTTCATTACAGGTAATCCTTCGTTTAGCGCCTATAATTGGGACTGGCAACTCAATCATTAAATGAATTGGGTGGGATTTATATCCTGCCTTTTTTATTTTTATAAACAACTCAAACGTATATACAACGTATATGTACTTGAGAGACCGCCTCCTGCCAATTACCTCCCTACGACCTATTAGATCACACAGATTAGGCCTCCTCCGAGTTCCATCCGCCAGTCAGTGTCGACTGGCAACTACCCGGAGGAGAGCCTTTTCAGTAGTAGCTCCGACCCTTTGGAACGATCTCCCCGTGGAGATTCGCACCCTCACCACCGTCCAGACCTTCCGCACAGCCCTCAAGGCCTGGCTATCCCGTCAGGCCTGGGGATAAAGATTCTAATCCGTCCCCACCCGAATGATGAATGAATGTTGTGTTCTATTTTTACTTATGTATTGTCTCATGTCTTGTCTTGTATTCCCCTCCCCACAAATTGTAAGCCGCCCTGAGTCCCCTCAGGGAAAAGGGCGGCCTATAAATAATAAACAAACAAACAAACAAACAAACAATCCCCTTCCTCTTCCTATTTTCCCCACAACAAAGCCCCTGTGAGGTGGGCTGAGCTGAGAGAAAGGGACTGACCCAAAGTTTTTTGTGCGTAAGGCAGAACTAGAATTCCAGCCCCCAGGAAATTAGCCCAAAGCCACCTAGCCGATTTCATGCCTAAAGTGGGACTAGAACTCACAGTTGCCTGGTGATTGGCAAAAAGTCCCCTAGCTACCTTTCATGCCTAAGGCAGGACTTGAACTCCAAGTCATCTGGTTTCTAGCCTGGTGCCTTAACCCTGAGATCAAACTGACTAACGTTTCAGGTAAAATCAGAAGAATTTTAAAGTCTAGATTTTTTGTTTTGTTTCAATAATCCTAACATTAATTTGCACTCATCTCTAATTTTTTTTCCTTCTTGAGGTTTTGCCGATTCTTGAGATTCTTTATCACGTTGAAGAAAGGAATTCACATCACGTTTATATGGCACTGATAATTTTGTTAATCCTTACTGAAGATGATGGCTTCAATCAATCCATTCATGAAATTGTAAGTTATGTATATTCAGAAGGCATGCATGATTAATTGAACACAAAATAATGAGCAAAATGTCTTTCTTAATGAAGATGCATGGGTTGGATGTCTATTTTCTCAATACAGCTTTTTTTAATGGGTTCTCATCTACTTTTCTTCTTCCAGCTTTTATTCCAAATACTTTTCGGATGTACTCATTCCTTTTAAGTGGCATTAATTAAAAACATATTGAAAGTAAAGAATTTTTGCAAGCTTTTTGCCCTACGCTTCGTTGTGACTACAGTTGCAGATGTAACGATAAAAAGTTGATTGTTCCACTAAAAAAATTAGTCATGACTAGCTCACGTTATTTTAATTTCAAAGGGTACCGTATATACTCGAGTATAGGCCGACCCGAATATAAGCCGAGGCACCTAATTTTACCACAAAAAACTGGAAAAGTTATTGACTCGAGTATAAGCCTAGGGTGGGAAATGCAGCAGCTACCGGTAAATTTCAAAAATAAAAATAGATACCAATAATGTTTTTGAATATTTATTTCAAAGAAAAACAGTAAACTAGCGGTGTATTCAATGAAATACTTCACTCACCTCATGATGCTGATGTCCCGCTGTGATGATGATGTCCCGTGCAGCCGCGGGAGCGATGTCCCGCCTCCTATGACACACGGCACAGTGATTCCTATCATTGGATCACTGTACCAGAGGAGGTGGGACATCGCTATGTGGCTGCTTGCCATAACAAGGAGGAGGTGGGACATCGTTGCAGAGCGGCAGGAGGGGGAGGAAGGGGAATCGTAAGACAGCCCTGCATTACATTAGAACGTGAGGAGGGGGGATGGTGCGGTGCGCGCTGCGCGGCAAACTGACACAGAGGGAGGGGAAACTCACAGGGGCACTGGGCCATTCACGAGTGTCACCCAGCGGCATGGCCTCGCCCCTTTTTCTCCTCCATTTCGGGCAATTTTTTCACTGACTCGAGTATAAGCCGAGGCGGCTTTTTTCAGCCCAAAAAGTGGGCTGAAAAACTAGGCTTATACTCGAGTATATACAGTACTTTGCATCACTTATTAAATGCAAGACTGGTCTGTTATATTTGGATTGTTGAAAACTTTGTTGAGGTGGAATTAGAGACCACTATCCCTCTCTTTATTTTATTTTGAAATAAAACTGAAAAATGTAGAATGTTAAGAATACCATCCAAATAACAATATAAGAAAAATTGCTAAGGGGAAAAAGAACAGAAATTAATAGCACTAATCCAGAGCAATTTTTTTAAAAAAAATCTTACTGATTATAAAACCTTTGGATTTATGGAACTAATATCATAGTCCTTATATAGAGAGCCGTGGTGGCACAGTGGTTAGAATGCAGTGTGGCAGGCTAATTCTGCCGACTGTCAGGAGTTCGATCTTGATTGGCTCAAGGTTGACTCAGCCTATATTCTTTCTGAAGTCGATAAAATGAGGAGCCAGATTGTTGGGGGCAATAGGCTGACTCTGTAAACCGCTTAGAGAGGCCTGTAAAAGCACTATGAAGTGGTATATAAGTCTAAGGGCTCTTGCTATATTCTAGACCTCTTGTTTCAGAAATATTTCCTGAAGCAGAGAAAACGAATAACCTCAGGGAGGCAAAAATGCAGTGAGAGTGACTTTTGACTTCCTGATGGCTTCCCTATTGAGTTTCGTTATAGGAAGCTGGCAGGGCGCGTTGCAGGGGTGGGTTCCAGCAGGCACTACTGCACGCTTTGCTCATGCACGCTTTGTTTGTGCATGCTTTGCTCGTGCGCATGCTGTGCGTGCTTGTGCAGTCCAATTAAAATTGTTCTGCGCATGTGCAGAACTGAAAAGATGGCGATGCCTATGGCAGCGCCCGGAGAACCAGTTTGGGGATCTGGCAGGCCTGGGTCGCTGCCAGTTCCAGCAACCCAGACCACCAAACCACTACCGGTTCGGCCAAACCGGTCCGAATCAGTAGGAACCCACCACTGGGGTGTCGGACATGATGATCACATGACCACAGTAGTGTAGCGGCACTGAAAGCTGCCACTACTTTGCCACATTTCAATCCTCTGGGAGTCACGAGGCCTGGATTTTGGATGAAATCTGTAAATTGGCCGATTTGAGGTTCATTGGTTCCAAAATGATTGCCCAATATGATGCAGCATTTCGCCCGACTGAAGGTTACAAATAATCAAATGTGAGACATGAGAATTTATGGATGGAACAAATGAACAGACGAAAGGATTCTCTGTCAACATTTTGCTCTGTTTATTTTAAGCAGCTTTGGACAGGATCAGCTTTTGTCCTGTGGTCAAAAAGAGGAGAAAAATAAAAACAATCCATTATTCAGGCTGGATTTTCCATTCTCCCTTTTGTTGCACGTCCTGCCTATTTTGTTGCCTGTGAAGAGTCCTTGTTTTCTTTTGTGGCTTCACAACTCCCAAATTTATTGATTTGAGAGGTTAGATTAATTTTGGTAGGTGCCATTTCACAAATCACTGATTATGGGTAATCCTCGACTTGCAACTACAATTGAGCCCAAAATTTCCATTCCTAAGCCAGACAGTCATGAAGTACGTTTTGCCCCATTTTATGCCCTTTCCTGTCACAGTTGGCAGGTGAATCGCTGCAATTGTTAAGTAAGTAACAGGTTGTTAAGGGAAGCTGGCTTCCCCATTGATTTTGCTTGTCAGAAGGTCCCAAAAGGTGATCACGTGATCTCAGAACATTGTTCATCATCATAAGTACAGGCCAGTTGCATCCAAATCTGATCACATGACTGTTCTGACCCCCTCCTCCGTCCAGTAACGAATGCCGAGACAAGCTTAAATGAGAATGTCCTTTAATAACAAGTTCAGACTCTCAGTGGCTGAAAGCCAAGTAAACAAACAGATAAGGACCTTGGCATGAAGGCCGACAAACTTTGGCAGCAATGCAAACAAACCCTGGCAGCAATCCAACCTGCCAAGTTTGTTTCTCTTTAGTCCAAGCATTGACTTCTGCAAGAAGGGCGTGGCACATGCAGTCTCTTTTATAGTCTGGGAGAGGAGCTTAATGACCATCAGCTGAGTGTAATTACCTCCTGTAATTACATAGTTGTTCTTGACGCTGAGTAGCCCTTTGACGGCGTGCATCCCAGAACAACTCACAGTTGGTTTCTGGATCGCTCTCTCTTGTCTCCTCCCCACTGATCCAAGGCTCAGGCGCTACCTCGTGGCCAACCAGTCTCTATGCGCCCTGCTCAGAGTCGGAACCCTGTCCAGGGTCCTCCACATCCTCCAGGGCCGACTCATAGGGCCCCTCGCTGTCAGAGTCTGGTGGCAGCCCCAATGGCTCCTGCCGGGCCACAACACATGACTATGGGGATGTCTTTGTAATTTTGAACAGTTACTAAAAGAACTGTTGTATTGCGAGGATTACCTGTACTTTAACAATTAATAGTGGCTGAGTAAAAATAGCACTCATCCTTAAAAGCACATTGATTATCTGAGATGAACATATCCAGGTTTCCCTGAAAACAAGACTGGGTCTTAGATTAATTAACGCACCAGGGTTTATTTTCTGGTTAGGTCTTATTTTCGGGGGAAATATGGTACTAAATGCATCCTGTTTGGCTGACAAGCTTAACAGGGGCTTAATTTTGGGGTAGGGCTAATATTACAACCATCCTGGAAAAAAATCATGCTAGGGCTTATTTTCAGATGGCTCTTATTTTGGGGAAACACGCTGATATAATTATCCTATCTTCCATAAGATTATCAACTCTTCCTCCTTTGCTTACCTTTCCAGAATCATTTTAACTAAGTTGGAAAGCAAATGCTACATCCTTCCTTACTCAAGTACTTTAAGGGAAGGGAGGAGTAGGTCACTGACGTTGTGTGTGAGCTGAAGGTAGCTCATTGTGAGCTGGTGATTCATTAGTCTAGTGTCTGGCATTCTTGAAAAGACTTGAGAACAGGACATTTCTGATGTTCATCTGTTAAGCTGACAGTCAGGATGGATTAACAAGTTAGTCCAATGTTTAGTTAAACGCACATTAAGAGTTTAACCGTTGAGGATTTCCCGCTTGCTCGATGAACGCAGAATCTCTTGGTGATTTACAGTCGGATGGTAAACGAAAGCACACCATGCGAGAGTGAACTGGCTTTTCCTTTACAGTAATTTTCCTGTAACTCTTGCACGTAAAGCAAATATGTGCTGGTTGTGTACCTTCGGAGCTGTTTATTATGGTGTCTTTTGGGACTTGGAATTAATCTGCGTCTCTAGGGATGAGAGAGGATTGGTGGAGGCTAAAAGGAAGGGTGGAGACAGCAGAAAAAATTGAAGCCCCAAAGGTGCCTGAGATCCAAGTATGAATGGTACCATGTTTCCCCGAAAATAAGGCAGGGTTTTATTTTCTTTTGACCCCCAAAATATGGCCTGGGTCTTATTATCGGGAGCGCTATCCTTTTGGGGTTGCTGGGCGGCTGCTCTCTTGCGAGCGGGCTCCCAAAGAGCCAGGCACAGCCTCAGGGGTGAACACCTGTCGCAGCAGTGCAACACAGCAGCCATGAGGTGACCACGCTCACGAGCAGCCACCCGCAACCCCCCCCCTCTAGCCCGGCAGAGCTCCACTCACTGACCTAGCGGTATCCCAAAGGCGCCAAGCCCTACGAGCACCTTTGCCCCCAAGTATTACTATAGTTCCAGCTCTTCCTGAGGGAGTCCAGTTGTGATAGGCTGGCCTGTTTTTTGCTCCCTAGGGGTGGAGTTTCTCCCTCCATCTCTCCTTCCCTCTCCCTCCCTCCCCCTTTCTTTTCCCCCTTTCAACCTTCCCTCCCTCTCTCCCTCCCTCTTTCTCCCTCTCCCCCCTCTCTCTCCCACTCCCAACCTCCCTCCCTCTCTTCCTCCCTCCATCTCTCTTTCCCTCCTCTCTCTTTCCTTCCCTCCTTCCAGAGGTGGTATTCTACCAGTTCAGACCGCCCAAACGGCGGTGGCTCCATCCACCCGCACCCGGCTCTATGGCATCCCATTTAGGACCTTTTTTCGCCAAAAGTGCATGCACGGAACGATCTGTGCATGTGTGGCAGTGGTGTGTGCGAACAAAGCCCGCGCATGTTCATATTTGCGAACCGGTAGGGAAAGTAAGTGTATACCACCCCTGCCTCCGTCTTTTCCCCTCTCCCCCGTCTCTCCCATTCTCAACCTCCTTTTTTCCCTCTCCCTCCCTCTCTCCCCCTTTCAAACTTTTCCTCCTTCTCTCTCCCACGCTTTCCCTCCTTCTCCCCTCTTTCCTTCCCCCCTCTCTCACCCTTCCTCTCTCTCTCCCTCTCTCCCCCCTTTCAAACTTTTCCTCCTTCTCTCTACCCGCTTTCCCTCCTTCCCCCTTTCCTTCCCCCCTCTCTTCCCCTTCCTCTCTCTCTCCCTCTCTCCCCCTTTCAAACTTTTCCTCCTTCTTTCTCCCCCGCTTTCCCTCCTTCCCCCCTCTTTCCTTCCCCCCTCTCTCCCCCTTTCTCTCTCTCTCCCCCCTTTCAAACTTTTCCTCCTCTCTCTCCGCTTTCCCTCCTTCCCCCCTCTTTCCTTCCCCACTCTCTCCCCCTTCCTCTCTCTCTCCCTCTCTCCCCCCTTTCAAGCTTTCCCTCCTTTCCCCCTCATTCCTTCCCCCCTCTCCCCCCCCTCCTCTCTCTCTCTTCCCTGCTTTTCAGTGTCTATGTGAATCTGCTAGGCGGCATCATCTATTTGGGGTGAAGGTATTCTCAGATATATACTTCTTTGGGCTCAAGCCAAAGATATTTTAGTAAACTTGGTCTTCTAAGTGCCCGGAGGCTATAAAGATATGGAGAAACAAGTGGAAAATTAAATCCCAAGAAGGTGCGACTGTTTTCCAGAGGTCATTTTGTGCTCTGTTAGCTGCAGTGGTACATAAGCAGATGTACCATTTCGGGATCCCCCTGGACTCCGAGTAGGAAAATGGAAGCCGTGGTTAGTTGGCCTTTGCCCAGCTTCGGCTGGCCTTCCAATTACAGTATATAACACAATTAGATTAACTCTTACTCAAATCGTTCCGTTAAACAACCAACACAGTCATGCTTTTCTTGACAATTCTTCTCTGCGGGAGGGGTTTCGGTGACTGTCAGGCCTCAACGTCTTTGAAGACCATGGGTTTTTTAAAAATATATATATATATTTTAAATATTTTACATTGGCATATAGATCATGCCGGAGGTTTTGTTCATCACTTCTCTACCTTGGGAAATAGAGTCTGAATGGAGAGTGTGATGTTCGGTTGTCAAGGTTAATACACTCTGTTCCTCTCTCTCTCTCTCTCTCTCTTTCCAGATATTGAAAAATATTACTTGGTACTCAGAACGGGTGCTAACAGAAATTTCACTGGGGAGTCTTCTGATTCTTGTCGTGATAAGGACCGTTCAGTACAATATGACAAGGACGAGGGTAAGTTTTGAAGTGTTCTTACCTAGGCTTCCTGATACAATAAAAAGCACACGATTAGGTCCAAAACCCCCTTTTTATTACAAAGGCTGTGAATTATATTCCCAGATAGTCCCAAATAGTTGAAAAGAGTCCTACAATAGGCTGCCAAAGTCTTTCAGGATAAGACTGATAAGCACCCACCTTTGCCTTCTTTGAAAACACTGCCAAAGACTTAATTGGCAATTAGCCACATGGAGCAGAGTCCAAACGGAGCTTCAGAAGGTAAACTGACCAGCATGAACCAAGTTGCTTCCTGCAAAGGCTCACGTGCCTTTGCTCCTTCTTTATGTCCTATGGGAGGGGCCAATCACCTCCAAACCTTACTCCCGAATTGTCCCTTCTGTTTTAACTAACTCCTTGCCTTCTGGCAGCTCTGCGCATGCGCGCACTGGGAACAGGGGGCGCCTGCTCCTCTGCCTCGCTGCTGTCCGACTCTGGAGACTCCAGAGGCAGCATATAACTCCCAGATGGCCCTGGCCTCCTCTCTGCCTCTGACGCAGAGCCCCCATCCGAGCTTTCCCCAGACTCCAGGACTTTCCCATGTTCCTTCCCAATTTCCTCACTGTCCGGCTCTGCTGTGAGCTCCACAGGCCACCGGCAGGTCACAACATGAAGTTGGGATTTATTTCAAGTAGAATAGATATTTCGTTTTCTACACAAGCAACCCAGGTACCTAACAAAAAAAAGTAAAAAGCCTGTGGAATTTTCTCTTTTTTAAAGAGCTAAGAAGGAAAGAGATCTGAAATGAAACCCCAGTGTTGTATTACTCTAGAGCAGGGATGGCCCCTATATGACCCATGGACGTCAACTACTGAGCTAGGATGACTTAAGCCAGTGGTGTCAAACTTGATTTCATTGAGGGCCGCATCAGGGTTGTGTTTGACATTTTTATAGCAATAGCAATAGCAGTTAGACTTTTATACCGCTTCATAGGGCTTTCAGCCCTCTCTAAGCGGTTTACAGAGTCAGCATATCGCCCCCCACAGTCTGGGTCCTCATTTCACCCACCTCGGAAGGATGGAAGGCTGAGTCAACCTTGAGCCGGTAAGATTAGAACCGCTGAACTGCAGATAACAGCTGAAGTGGCCTGCAGTACTGCACCCTAACCATTGCGCCACCTCAGCTCATCCATTTTTTGGGAGGGGGGCGGGTGTAGTTCGACATCACTCAATGTGGCTCTGTTTTCGGCCACGATGGCTTCCTGCAGCCGTCTGCCAGTAATGGGCTCAGTTTTCACTGGCAGAGGGCTGCAGGAGGCCATTGTGTCCGAAAGGGAGCCCGGGAGGACTGCACGTGGTCCAAGCTCCGTTTTCACTGGCAGAGGACTGCAGGATGCCATCGCGGCCAAAAACGACGCCCTGGAGCGCTCCACATAGTCCTCCCAAGCTCCGTTTTCACTGGCAGAGGGCTGCAAGAGGCTGCCATAGCCGAAAATGGAGCCCAGTAGGGCTGCTCATAGTCCTCCCGAGCTCCGTTTTCGCTGGCAGAGGCACTGCAGGCCAATCCTCCTCTGTTTCCAGGGTGAGCCCGCGGGGCAGGTCTAAGCACCCTGCGGGCCGGATTCGTCCCACGGGTCTTCAGTTAGACACCCCTGACTTAAGCTATCAATGAGACTTAGCCCTCGAATCAGAACACAAGCCTTGGGTTGTTTTTATTGCAACTCTGCCTCCAGTAAACAGAAAAAGACTAGGGAATTATTTCCTTTCAACAGGCCTTGCAGTGTACAGGAAGGATAATCTGATGCGTGTGTATGTTTCTCCCCCTCTTCCTCCACCCCCCCCGCCCCCGGTCTCATCTCAAACAGGACAAATACCTTCATACAAATTGCTTGGCAGCTCTGGCTAACATGTCCGCGCAGTTCCGCTCCCTTCATCAGTATGCCGCGCAGAGAATCATCAGGTAAAAATGCAAGTCTTGTGCAGAATAATTCCCCTAAGTTTTGTTTTCAAGTTCTGCCGGAAAGAGACCCCCTTAACCTCCAATCCCTAAATTTAAATATTGACCCAGGGGTTCTGTTCAGCTTCACGGAGTCTAGAGTAAATGTTTACGGATGGTATGGATGGCAAACATTAGTAGTGCTTACCCTGAGGAAAAGCAAGGAGTGAGTAAACGTGTTGGAAAAAGAGCTGCCTCCTCAGTATTGAATCGATGAATATACTATTGAGTTACGTGAAATAAGTGGGATTGTTATACAGATGCCTAGGGAAAGAGGGCTCTGTCATAGCTGTTATTTGCAATTGTGAGAAGTATTTTATGTGGGTTGATGAAACTGCATGGTGCCCCTTTTCAATGTTTAAAAATTCAATGTTTTTGACGATCTGATTTGCCGGCAGAGGAAATTCTTCCCTGTAAATCTGATTTGAGAAGACCAGGCAGTGTGCACAATTATTTTCTACACATTCAATTCCTCACTAGACCTGCATGGGGCATCTGTTGCCGTGCGCCAATGCAAGGGTATCCATATGACTCAGAACTCGGAGAATTTAATGCAACTTGCGTGAACAATTAATCTTCTTAACATGGAACCCCAAACATTCAGAGTTCCTTTAGTCCATTGCTTGAACATCATTGCGTCCTCGATGGTGAACCTGTGGCCAGCTGTACTTCTGCACCGAGTGCCCAAACCAAATGAGCGTGCGCACCAGAAGCTGGAAGACGAGGTGGCTGGCGCACATGCGCATGCCAGCCACCAAGTCTTCTGGTTTCCAGCGCTCCAGCACATGCAAAGATCAGCTGGCTGGCATGCGCATGTGCGCCAGCCACCTCGTCTTCCAGCTTCTGGTGCGCACGCTCATTCGGTTTGGGCACTCGGTGCAGCATCCAGGGCTCTGGCGCATGCATGCACGCACATGCGCATTCCGGTTTGGGCACTTTGAGCATCCAGGGCTCTGGCGCATGCATGCACGCACATGCGCATTCCGGTTTGGGCACTCGGTGGCAAAAAAGGTTCGCCATCACTGATCTAGGAAATCTCACCTACACAATTTTTAAAAAACTAGGTAATCTATCCTATCTATCCTGCCTCCCCCTGGTTTACCGACAAAACCGCGCTCGACTAAACCGCGCCCAACTAAACCGCGTTGCTGATGTCATCAACAGGGCGACAACAGCGTGGAGACAGAAGCACGCTGTAAACCCTAAACCTAAAATTAACACCTAAACCTAACCCCCCTAAACCTAATCCTAAACCTAACCCTTAAACTAACCCTAAACCTAACCCTAAACCTAACCCTTAACCTAACCCTAAACCTAATCCTAACCCTTAACCAACCCTAACCCTTAACCTAATCCTCACCCTTAACCTAACCCTAACCCTAAACCTAACCCTAAACCTAACCCTTACCTTAAGTTGAATCGGCTTGCTTTCAAAGCGCTATTTAAAGCGCCCTTCTTTCTCCGCGGTGGCTGTTGTCGCCCTGTTGATGACGTCAGCGACGCGGTTTAGTCGAGCGCAGTTTAGTCGAGCGCGGTTTAGTCGAGCGCGGTTTTGATGGGTCACGCCTCCCCCCCCCCTTCCAGGTGAGATTTTCCCCCACCCTCCAATCCTTCTGCAAGGATTTGGAGACCTGGCTCTGCCTGTTGGTCTGAGGACTTTCAAGAGAAGGAAATCAGGAGTCCAGGCAGTTCAGATGAATATATAGGTTTATTATATTCTAAATCTCTCTACAAGAATTTGAACTACTAATGGTCAAAGCAAGTTAGCAATAGATAAGAGTCAACAGAATTTAAGGTGGGCTGGACTTAGAGTGCTTGTGAACGCAAAGGGATTTGAGACTGATGACATATTTGACCCCCTCCTTCGGGCTCAACCTCTCATCTCCTACAGGGCCCCAATAGGGGAGAACATCACTGGAGGTGGCTACTGGATTAATTAGCTGACCCCCATCTCCCCCCTTGTGCTTTCTGCTCCCCCACTCCACCCTTTTAAAAATTTCATATTATTGTACTTCCATTGTTTGTTTTTATTATTTTATTCCTTTGCTATCGTTACCTTTTTTATTATTTCCCCCCATTTTATTGTTGTAAGCTGCTCAGAGGAACCTCCTGGTGGGGTGGGGGGAGGGCCGCAAATAAATAAATAAATAAATAGCTATTTTCCTACAGGAAGACCAATATGTTAATGAATAAACAAAACACTTATGACCACAGGTCTATTTGCATATTGTAGAAATTTAGAACGCTTGGATGCCAGCCCTTGCTGCTCTCTCTCCCTCCCTCTCTCTCTCTCTCTCTCTCCCTCCCTTCCTCCCCCCCCCACTCTCTCTGGAAACTTAGGATACCCTTTAACCCAATTAGGTTCACTGACAGTACGTGAGGAGTCCTCAAGTTACGGCCTACCCCCATGATGGCGAACCTATGGCATGCGTGCAGTGGTGGGTTGCAGGCGGTACGCCCTGGTACGGGTATACTGGAGCCTGCCCAGAGCACCAGATACCGTTCCGATACGGTGCTCCAGAGGGGCCGCCCGCCCACCCGAGCTACTTATCAGTCTTTTAAGTCTTTGGTGCTTCCGCGTACAGCACCTGCGCGACACTCCGCTGAGCAGCTGGAGCGTCATGGAGGCGCTAAGATCCAGAACACACTATTGCACGCGTGCCAGAGGTGGCACGCAGAGCCCTCTCTGTGGGCACCCACACCATCACCAGCTGGTCTTCGCGGGCACCGGAACACTGGAAAACAGCCTGAAAACGGCCAAAAAAACAGGCCGTTTTGGGGGCCGTTTTCAGGTTGTTTTTGGCCCTGAAAACAGCCCAAAAATGGCTTGAAATACGGCTTGAAAATGGCCAGAAAACAGGCAGGCCCCATGCCGGACAGCTGGCCTTTGGGTTTCCAGTGCTCTGGTACGCGCACTTGCACGCATGTTCCAGTTTGGGAACTCAGTGCTGAAAAGGTTCCCCATCCCTGTCCTTCCCCATTGTAATTCATGATGATCATAAATAAATAAATCACCTACAATATGATCAACCCAACTTTAAAACCTAAATTTTTAAATTTAGTTAAATGAACTAATGCTTCGCAATGGGCGAGTTATTTCTGAAAACTGGAAATCAATGCTCTTTTTTTTTTTTTTTTTTTTGCAAAAACGTTGTAAAATACAGTCAAATGACCACAGGATGCCGCAAATAGCCATTTGCCTGGTGTCTAAAAACCGGTCACATGACTGTGTGTGTGTGGGGGGGGCTGTCAATCATCATAACCGTGAATCTGGGTCATAAGTATTCCCAGGGAGATCCATCCTAATTTCTGACGGTTGCTAAGCAACCGTCCGTAGATCAAGGATTGCCTGTATTTCAACTGTGCTTTGTTGAACAGGCGGTTGTGGCTGGCTACCCTCATTGCATTAAAGCTAGAAAGGCAGAGTTTACAAACCACAGTACGTCTATCGTGTTGACTAAAATCGTGGAAAATCACATTACAACACGATGCAGGAAATCCGCCAGTCCCTACTGCCTTCCATTGGGCTCTGCAAGTCTATTTGCTTAGTCTCTAGAAATCTCTTCAGGATGTTTGTTCCCACTTGGCTTACTCTGAGCTCTAAAATCTGTTATTTGTTTCTTTTAGCATTGCCACTTCTGCAGCAAGTCTTTCTCGTGTTTATATAGTTTTGTAGAGTGCTGTGTTAACGTTTTCTCAGAAAAACCACAGGCCGAAGCCATCGCTTCTGCCTGGCATCTGAATGGAGCACTGTTTCTCAACCTTTGTGGCAGCAAGGCTGGCTGGGGAATTCTGGGAGTTGAAGTCCACACCACTTAAAGTTGAGAAACATTGGAACACGGGCCGTCCTCAACTTACAGCAGTGACCAAAGTTACAATGGCGCTGGGGGGGGAGGACCGTTTTTCACTTTTACAACCTTTGTAGCATTCCCACAATTTCATGTGATCGAAATTCAGAGGCTTGGCAACTGGTTCGTACTTACGACCGTTGCTGAGTCCCACGGTCATGTGATCCCCTCTTGCAACCTTTGGAGAAGCAAAGTGGAAGCCGGATTCATTTCACAGTAACTTCACTGCACACTAAAGTTCGTGTGACTAACTTATCGACTGCAGTGATTCACTTAACAACTGTGGCAAGGAAAGTCATAAAATGGGGCAAAACTCACTTAACAAATGTCTCACTTAACAACAGAAATTTTGGGCTCGGTTGTGGTCGTAAGTCTATAGAGAGAAAAACAAGGGGCACTTGTGCTTTTATATTCCAGGATTGCTGATAAACAGCATGGATCTTGGATCTGGATAGCATGGATAACTGGGTCCTAAAAACCACCTTAATGCCTCTTGCATGTATATGATACAGGGGTATTTAATTTCTTGACCACTGTCTTTTTATAATCAAAAGAGAGTCTTAGATTATGAAAGATTATGAAAGAAAACAGAATTATGAAAGAAAGCATGATGTGAATATCTCTTTGTATAAAAGATGCGCCATGGTGGCGCAGTGGTTAGAATCCAGTATTGCAAGCTATTTCTGCTGACTGCAATTCGGCAGTTCGATTCTGACCTGCTCAAGGTTGACTCAGCCTTCCATCCTTCGGAGGTCGGTAAAATGAGGACCCAAATTGTTGGGGGCAATAGGCTGACTCTGTAAACCACTTAGAGAGGGTTGTAAAGTGCTGTGAAGCAGTATATAAGTCTAAGGGCTGTTGTTATTTTATTTCTACTGGCTAAACTAGCAAAGAATATCTGTTTGATCTTTTGCCTTAAGGGATGTTCATTATAGTACCGAAAGAGAGGTAGCCATGATGAAATCTTTCAACTCCAAGCAGTTTTGGCTTTTTTAGAACAGTGTAGGATAGAATTCTCTATTGGCCAAGTGTGATTGGACACACAAGGAATTGGGTCTTTGGTGCATATGCTTTCGGTGTACATAAAGAAAAATAAAATAGAATACAATCATCAAGAATCATAAGACACAATACTTAGAGATAGTCATAGGTTACTAATAAGCAATCAAATTATACTAGGGAACAAATAAAACAATAGACATTTTAATGATACAAGCAACATGGTTATAGTCATAAGTGGGAAGAGAGAGTTACTAGAAAGGAAGAGATGAAGAATAGTAATACAGTCTTAGTAGGTAATGTGACAGTGTTGTGGGAATTAGTTGTTTAGCAGAGTGATGGCATTCGGGAAAAAACTGTCCTTGTATCTAGATGTCCTGATGTGCAGTTCTCTATAGCATCATTTTGAGGGTAGAAGTTGGAACAATTTGTCCAGGATGTGAAAGGTCTGTAAATATTTTCACAGCCCTCTTTGGTAGCAATTGTTTTCTCTGCAGTTCTAATTATCCGTTGAAGTCTGTCTCTGTCTTGTTTGATTGCAGAGCCAAACCAGACAGTTATGGAGGTGCAGATGACAGACTCAATAATTCCTCTGTAGAACAGAATCAGCAGCTCCTTGGGCAGTTTGAATTTTCTGAGTTGGCACAGAAAGAACATTCTTTGTTGTGCTTTTTTATGACGTTTTTGATGTTACGATGACATTTTGGGGATGACACTGATTATTTCTGTCCATCTTTGCTTTGTAACTGGGTTTGAGCCACCAAGCACCTTAATGAATAACCTGTGCGGAGGAATAAATGGAGAAAATGCGTTCCTACTGAGTTTCTTGGATCCCTTAGTGGCTTTCATCAGCTGGAGCTATCGTTTCCTTCTAGACAGCTTAAGATTGTTATCAGATATCTTATTTCCCAGCTTTATTTCCTGGTCTGTTTTCAAGATCCAAACTCTTAACATCATAGAAAGAGACTTTTCTGATTTATGATAGAAGATTAGCAGTTAGTTCCTGCACTGGTAACCCCTTAATACAGTCTAAAAATAGTCTTAATTGTGTTTTGATCCTGCTTCATTATAACAGAATTGGCATCTTGTGAGAATAGCTGTAATTCTTTACAGGGGCATTCATAGCAAACTGTAATGCTATCAAATTGACAACATATGTGATGACATCATCAAGTAAATGTGCCTCATGTATTGGTAGCCCTCGTTTGGGGCAAGTATGCAGGTCACGGCATTGGTGTGCAATGCAACACAGGTTTAATCCGTGGCCTTCGATTCTTTGTCTGACTTGGGCAGCCCTAAAGAATGTTTCTGTATTATAATGAAATAACATTACCTGACTTTGAAGAGTTTGTTGGAGGAAAAGCAGTGAGAGGTTGAGGATTATAGATAGAGTATAGATAGAAATTGATAGAGGCTAAAACATATGAAGAACAGTTGCAGGAATTGGGTATATCTAGGCTAGTGAAAAGAAGGACTAGGGCAGACATCAGTGGTGGGTTTCAAAAATTGTTGGAACCTACTCTGTGGGTGTGCCTTCCTTTGTGGGAGTGGCTTGCCACCCATGTGACCAGATGGGAGTGGCTTGCCGCCCATGTGACCGGATATGAAATTATGAATTAGTACTTAGGTCGGTCCAAGTAGCTATTCAGAAACTCTGGCATTGAAGCATCCAAGTCTTAAAGCTGTCAAGTTACAAGATCCTTGCCAGTGGTGGGTTTCAAAAAATTTTGGAACCTCTTCTGTAGGTGTGGCCTGCTTTCCGGATCCACTGGTGGAACCTCTTCTAACCGGTTCGGTAGATTTGACGAACCGGTTCTACCGAATAGGTGCGAACAGGTAGGAACCCACCTCTGGCAGGCATGATAATAGTCTTCCAATATTTGAGGGGCTGCCACGAAGAGGAAGAGGGAGTCAACCTGTTTCCCAAAGCACCTGAGGCCAGAACAAGAAGCATTGGATGGAAACTCATCAAGGAGAGAAGCAACCTAGAACTAAGGAGAAATTTCCTAACAGTGAGGACAATTAACCAGTGCAACGACCTGCCTCCAGAAGTTGTGAATGCTTCATCAGTGGAGGTTTTTAAGAAGAGACTGGACAGCCACTTGTCTGAAATTGTTCTTCATGAGGCTTCCTATGAAGCATGAAACAAACTCCTTGTTCTGGCAAAAAACCTTTTTATTAATTTACTGTGAATTCTGCTGATTCACATATAGCGAAGTCTTTTGAGAGAGGATTTATAGTCACAGACTTTATCTGGCTTGGAGAGCTGACAGGCCCGATATCTGCAAAACTGGCAAGGAGTCTCGTAGAGTCATGAACCAATTAAGCAAACTAATTGTCTCCTGCAAACTCCACTCCCCTTTCGCTCCTCTTTTATTTCCTCTGGGAGGGGCCATTCATCGTCTGGCCTTACTCGCAAGTCGACCGCTGTTCTTTAGTTGTTCCTTTCATCTGGCAACTCTGCACATGCACACACTGGGAACAGGCTCCAACTGTTCATCTGCCTCACTGATGTCTGCCTCCAAAGGCAGCTGATAACTGGCATACGGCTCTGGCCCCCTCTCTGCCTCCGACACAGAGCCCTCATCAATAGCAATAGCAGTAGACTTATATACCGCTTCATAGGCCTTTCAGGCCTCTCTAAGCGGTTTACAGAGAGTCAGCATATTGCCCCCAACAATCTGGGTCCTCATTTTACCCACCTCGGAAGGATGGAAGGCTGAGTCAACCCTGAGCCGGTGAGATTTGAACCGCTGACCTGCTGATCTAGCAGTAGCCTGCAGTGCTGCATTTTAACCACTGCGCCACCTTGGCTCTTACAGAGCCTTCCTCAGACTCCAGGACAGGCCCATGTTCCTCCTCACTGTCCGATTCTGCTGCCAGCTCTGCTGGCCACCGGAGAGCCACAACAGAAATGGTATAGGATCTCCTGCTCAAGCAGGGGGTTGAATGAGAAGACCTCCAAATTCCTTTCCAATTCTTCTTATTATAGCATGTCAGTAGACTCTGGACAAAGATGAAAAACAAGGATAATTTTAGACTATATGAAACTGCAAATTTGTCAGGATTTAGGTGAAGGAAATTCCATTCAGCTGAATTTGAATCCAGTGCTTTGTTTCATTTTCAGCTGGAATAACTATGGGACTTTCCACTCAAAATCTATTTAGCCATGGTGTAATGAGAGCAGAGGAGCATAAGTCAACATTTACCAGATATTTTTGTACCTGGTATAACTATAACTCCTGCCTAAATGCTTGAAGGAATGCAATGTGAATTTGAAAATCTTCCTCTGATTCCATTAGTTTTCACCATTAATTTTGTTAATGGAGTTGTATAAATGTATTTCTTTTTTGTTCAGTTCCTGGTTATGAACTGCAAAGGACCTTGTGACTTGTATGGCTGTGTCTTCAAATATGGACATCTTTACAATAGCAATAGCACTTAGACTTACATACCGCTTTACAGTGCTTTGCAGCCCTCTCCAAGAGGTTTATACATCCAGGCTATTGCCCCCAACAATCTGGGACCTCATTTTACCCATATCAGAAGGATGGAAGCCTGAGTCAACCTTGAGCTGATGAGAATCTAAGTGCCAAATTACAGTCAGTCAGCAGAAATATGCTGCACTCTAACCACTGCACCACTACGGCTCATAATAATTATTAAATTATCTTTACATAAGAGTGGATAATATTGCAATCTCAAACTATAATGCTACATACTAAATGCATCTGTATGTTTTCAGAATTTAAGAATATGCTAATGGTCTTTTTATAAACCAAGTTATCCCTATTTTGCAAATGATGTTTCATAGTTGAAAGTACTCAAAAAATAGCAGTTTAAGACAGAAGTTAAAGAATTAAATCCACTTGATGATGATAGCAATAGCAATAGCAGTTAGACTTATATACCGCTTCATAGGGCTTTCAGCCCTCTCTAAGCGGTTTACAGAGTCAGCATATTGCCCCCAACAATCCGGGTCCTCATTTTACCCACCTCGGAAGGATGGAAGGCTGAGTCAACCCTGAGCCGGTGAGATTTGAACCGCCAAACTGCCGAACTAGCAGTCAGCTAAAGTAGCTTGCAGTACTGCACTCTAACCACTGCGCCACCTCGGCTCTGGACTTTCTTGTTTTTCTCTGAAGATCTTTCTCTTCTCCTTCAAGAAATTTCTTCAGTTTCTTGAAAGAAAGGAAAGCAAGAAAGTCCAGTTGCTTCTTGAAAAAAAACACCTTTGGGACAACCATGACTGAAAATCTCCATAGGCATTTGAATCTAGTTTTTTCTATTCCAGGATTGGCCCCACCTTTTTCCAACACCTTACATCTTACCCTCAGGACTACACAGCCCAGTCACTCCCTCCTTCCTTTCTCTTAGATACAGGAAACTCCTTTATTTCTTCCATTAAACCAACTGTCTCCAGTCTTCCTGTTGTTTTCTAAAGTTTTCTATGTCACTACTCTGATCTCCTGATAATAGTTAGCTGAGTTCTCTCAGCCTTCCTCAGGCTCTTTTATCACCATCATTTTTTCCACCGTTTAGAGAGTTTAGAGTTTAGAGTAGTTTATTTATATGCCGCCCTTTTCCCTGGGGGGACTCAGGGCGGCTTACAATTCGAAAGGAGGGGAAAACAAACAGATTAACACATAAGACAGTACATCATTAAAAGCACAACATTCATACAATTCGGGTGGGTTACGGTCTTTAACCCCAGGCCTGACGGGATAGCCAGGTTTTGAGGGCTGTGCGGAAGGTCTGGAGGGTGGTGAGGGTACGAATCTCCATGGGGAGATCGTTCCATAGGGTCGGAGCTGCCACCGAGAAGGCTCTCCTCCGCGTGGTTGCCAGTCGACATTGACCGGCAGATGGAACTCGGAGGAGGCCTAATCTATGGGATCTAATTGGTCGCGTGGAGGTAATTGGCAGTAGGCGGTCTCTACCGTGAATTCTAAGTCCACTAAGCATGCTGGTCGATGGTCTTTTGGGCTTTTTATTATTATTATTTCTTTGTAATGTTCACAGTTAATCCAGATGTTTTATTCTCCAGTTTTAACTTTCTTCGTGAACTCTTCTCTCCACTTTCTTTACTTTTGGCTGGCAAAGCAGCAGTTGTCTGCCTTGCTTAAATTATCAGTGTTTCAGCCTCCCGTTTTGATTCCAGCTATCATTTCAAAACCTGCCATCATAACTGTATAAATTAAACAGATAAGAAGGTAATATGCATCCTTGTCAGACTCCCTTTTTAATTCTGAGTCACCCTATACAGAGATAAAAACTAATTACGCCCACATGCAGGGCATACATCTTTTCTTCCCACAAAGATGCATACAAATCTTCTCTCTATATATATAAGTGTGTGTGTGTGTGTGTGTGTGTGTTTTCCAGCATAAGTCTGCAATGCTTCGAGCAATTTCAGCTAAACGTGCACAGATGACTTACTCTCTGGAGAAAAATACTGTAGGGGTATGACATCCCTAACACCCCTCGGTTTGTGTGTGTTCCATTAAGATACAGCCTGTTGTGCCTTAAAATGGCTTCTACTGTACTGACATAAAATGGCTTCTATTGTACAGCACAGTGGAGTTGCCATGGTAATGGCTTCACAGTATTCTATAAGGGGGCTCCCTCTGGTGAGGGGGAAAATCCAACATTAGAATTTACGTTTGTTCCAGACATTTTCCCCTTGTAAATAAATACCAGGGCAATGCTGGGTTATTGTCTAGCATAGGATAAAAAGGAGATTATTTTGGCTTTGATGACCAGAAACAAAATCTTCTCATAAATATGGAAAGATTTTTCTCCAGGATTAGTGGAATTCATCTCACCAGAACGCCAATCTCTGCCCTTTCCTTAGTCTGATGACAGGAGAGTGAATTAATTTTTAAACGCCCTGTTATCATGATTTTGATTTTAGTTTTATTTAGATTAACAGACTCACAAGTACACAAGGCTGCCAAATCAGAATATCAAACTATGATGTGAAGCGGCTTCATCGACCACAAATGGCACCAAACCCAATTTGTGTTTACATCAAAATCCATAAACCGGTTTTTTAAAAAATTTTTTACAGTTGCGGCTAATACTCCAGGAGAGTGTTTAAGTGAAAGATAATGTAAGCAAATAGGCAGCTTGATAGAGTTACTACAAACAATTATTTATTGTTTGCCTTTGAAGTGAACATTTTGGAAGACCTGATAAATATCCTTTCAAGATGGTTTCAATATTTTGGCCAAGTAGAACAATATTTAAGAGGTTTTTCATTTCCTACGGCAGGTTAGGGACCTTCCTTTTCATATCTTATGCAAAGCAGCTGATCTCACTAGGAATAAAAATCACATCTGTTGCTTATTTGGGAGTAAATGTGTGAACAGGAAGAGCTATAATATACAACTTGAGAATGAAACCTTCTGCAGTTGAGCTGCCTAATAAGGGCTGCAGTTAATTTTCTCCTTCAGAAAAAAAATTCATCTCAGATTGTTGTGACCTTGAGTTTCTACCAGCTTACATGTCTAAGGGTGAATTCTGATATGAGCTGTTAACAGCCAAACCGAAAGGAATAGATGAAAATATACTTCCCCCCCTCCTATGACATCAAAAAGTAAAATAGGATTGATAGTGTAATTGAAAATAATGACCAGGTACCTATTTATGTCCATGTGTTTGGAGAACAGGTCAAAATGCAGAGAGACATAATGATGCTACTAGTCCTATACTAGTATAGTATATACTCTACTCTACTCTACTCTACTCTACTCTACTCTACTCTACTCTACTCTACTCTACTCTACTCTACTCTACTCTACTCTACTCTACTATACTATACTATACTATACTATACTATACTATACTATATAGACTAGTACTAGTCAATATAAAAAGTGTTTTATATTGAGCACTGGAAATTAGTTTTTAGTCTGGTTATTTTTACAGGTAATGTTATTTTCCCCCTCTTAAGATTGTATTTATTACAGCGGCTTACATGCCATCTATTTTAATTCAGCCCACGTAAACTGTACCAACTACAGGTGGTCCTCAACTTACAACCACAATTTGAGCCCAAAATTTATGTTTTTAAGTGAGAAATTTGTTAAGTGAGTTTTGCCTCATTTTGAGACTTTCCTTGCCACATTTGTTAAGTGAAATAACTGCAGTTCTTATATTAGTCACACCGTTGTTAAGTGAATCTGGCTTCCCCATTGATTTTGCTTCTCAGAAGGTCGCAAAAGGGGATCACATGACCCTGGCACGTTGCAACCATCATAAATACGAGTCAGTTGCCTAGGGTCCCAATTTTGACCTCATGACCGTGGGGATGCTGTAACAGTCATAAGTGTGAAAAATGGTCATAAGCCACTTTTTTTCAGTGCCGTTGTAACTTTGAACGGTCACTAAACGAATTGTTGAGCTGATAAGGAATTGGGAATACAGCTAGTCCTTGACTTACAACTGTTTGTTTAACAGCAGATCAAAGTTATGACAGCCTTGGAAAAAGTAACTTATGTCCTGTACTTGCACTTATGACCATCATACTAACCCCCCACCCCCATGGTCATGCGGTAGCAATTCAGGTCCTTAGCAACCAAATATTTTTGTGACTCATGATCATGACGTTTTTTGTCTATTTTCGACCACAAAGACATTGGGGAATCTGGGTTTGCTTAATAACTATGTAATTTGCTTAACTATGGTGATCCGTTTAACAACCACAAAAAAACCTGTCTTAAATTTGGGTCCAACTTGACTTTACAACTACAGTGACTTAACAGCAGAAATTCCAGACCCAAAGGTGTTAATAAGTCCAAACTGCCTGTAGAAGATGATTATCTATAGATTCTTTTCAGCTCCAGTTCATGGAATTAAAAATGTACATTCCCCACCCAAAACAGGACGTGACCTTTTCGACATAATAGGATTTACCCACCACCATTAGAATAGCAAAAGGCACAAGGCTCACTACACTGCACAACCCCCTGGAGCATCTCAAAAACAAAACCCCAAAAACCTATAAAGACCCATCACCTTTAAAGCCCTACATGTCGTGGGACTGGGGTACCCAAGAGGGATCTCTGACAATTCGCCACAGCCAACCCATCATGGCCAAATCACCACGGCCAACTCAACATGGCTAATTTGCCACAACCAACTTTCCGTGGCCAACCGGCTGCAGGACAACTCACCATGGACAACTCGCTGCAGAACAAGAGTTACACATATGAAATGGTAGAATAGATGTCAGACCTGGAAACCGTCTTTAACCTTTTGGACTTCAGGCCTGCCACATTTTCTACTGTGGAAAAATGGGAGTAGGGGATTATACAGAGTGTGGGTGCTATGTAGCCATAATAACATTCTTTCTCAGAAAGTCAAGGTCACCTGGCCCTGCAGCTGCGATGAGGTGACTGGGAGGCATCTCCAGTTCGGATTGTGCCTGATGGGATCATGTGACGGACATGTGGGTGCTGGGCAGGAACTTGAACTTTCTTTTGGGTGGGGAAAACCCAAATCTGAAAGCTTGTGCCAGTGTGACATCTCTAATAAAATGGAACTTTGAGAAAACTCAAACCTCAGAGTTTTCTTTCACTGGGGGTGTTAGAATTTAGAATTTAGAATTTACTTTATTTGTATGCCGCCCTTTTCCCTGAAAGGGACTCAGGGCGGCTCACAATTCAAGGGAGGGGGAAACAAACAAAGTTACAAAATATAAAGACCATACACAGTTAAAAAACACAACAGTCATACCATTCGAAGTGGGGCTGCAAGTCTTTAGCCCCAGGCCTGTCGGAACAGCCAGGTTTTAAGGGCTATGCGGAAGGCCTGGAGGGTGGTGAGGGTACGAATCTCCACGGGGAGTTCGTTCCAGAGGGTCAGAGCAGCCACAGAGAAGGCTCTCCTCCGGGTAGTCGCCAGTCGACACTGGGCGGCTGATGGAATTCGGAGGAGGCCTAGTCTGTGGGATCTTATTGGTCTAGTGGAGGTAATTGGCAGTAGGCGGTCTCTCAAGTACCCAGATCCAATACCATGAAGGGCTTTGTAGGTGACAACTAGCACCTTGAAGCGAATCCGGAGACCAACAGGCAGCCAGTGCAGCTCGCGGAGGATAGGTGTTACGTGGGTGAATCGAGGCGCACCCACGATCGCTCGCGCCGCCGCATTCTGGACAAGAATTCTCGGAACTCTGACATTAGAATCATTAAAGAAAGGGTGCAGAAGGAGAGACAGAACGAAATGTGATTGGCAAAAAAATTAAAATATTTTTTATTTATTTTAAATAATTAAATACAATTTTTAAATTGTCCCACACCAAGTTGTCCTGGTGTTGGCTGCGGCAAGTTGGCCATGGTGAGTTTGCCATGCACAGCAAGTTGCCTGTGGCAAGTTGTCCCATTCCCACCTAAAGGACTGTCTCTCCTCATTCAATTTGATCCAGCAGATTGGGCGTTTCCCAGATCCCGTGAGCCCAAAGAGTATTGACTGGCAGGGACTAGAAGAGGGCCTTTTTCTGCAGTAGCCCCTGCTCTGTGAAATACCCTCCCCTTGAGGATTAGAACGGCCCCAATCCTGTTGCCTTCAAGGCTTTAAACACTTGGCTGAGTAGCTGGGCCTGAGTCTCAGAATGTGTTAAGGCCCCCTTTCCTTGGCTCTACTGTGAGTTGATTAATGATCTCGCCTGCTGTTTGTATTTATTTTCTGGATGTTTTTACCATTTTATTGTTTTAATTGTTCCGTAATTTTAGAATTGTAAGCCACCCAGAGTCACTTGGTCAAGTTGGGCTGCTCTGGAAATTGGATGAATAAATAAGCAAATAGCTACCGATTCATGTCACTGAGAGAAATGAAGAAAAAAAAGTGTCAGAAAGTTTGACCAAGCTCTTTGGATGACTCTAGACAGGAGTCACATTCCTTGTTTGTGTTTATTAAACCAATTTATCACTTTCCCCAATGGCCATGGCAGCTCCAGATGAAAAATAACACTTTAACATACATATTAGGTTCAGATGTACAACAATCTCATGTTATAACTTACTAAGATATATACAGTTAGAGGGATAAGAACTGAAAGTCAGACTGTGGGGGTAAATACTTAATTTAAATAGCTGCTGAGTAAATTATCTCTAAAAACAACCATGAAACTAGAATCAAAGCTGCTTTTTCATAGTCTTTCGTTTGAATAGGAGAGAAAATAGAAATATTATGTGGCACTGCCTCTGCCAGTCAAACCCTTTGAACTTTTAAAAGCTCTCTACAGTCCCATCTTCAAAACAATGATTTTTTTCAGGTCAAGCTTGCAAGGTCTTTCAAACTGCTGTTTAAAACATGCACCCATATTCATATCAAGTCTTTTTCAAGTTGAAGAAATGGAGGTTGGAAATAGAGCTGTTTATATGTAAAAAAAAAAAAAGATTATTTCATACAGGTAAATTATCCAATTCTGTCCTGATACAAATTAGTGTTTAAATCTTTTAGCCCAGGGGTCAGCAAACTGCGGCTCCGGAGCCACATGTGGCTCTTTCCTCCCTCAGCTGCGGCTCCACCACCGGTCAGCACCACAATTTTGAGAGGAGCTTCCAGTGGGGGGAGAAGGGGGAGAGAAGCACAGTGCGCCAGGAGAAGACTCTATGGCAAGGGGATAATTATTTTCCATAATTGATAGGCTTTCGGTTATGACAGGTAGAGGAAAAAGTACGCCGCGCTAGGAGGAGACTCTATGGTGAGGGAACTGAACTTCTGGTCAGCTCCAGAATTGAACAGGGGGCCTCCGGTTACAACCTTTGTGGCTCTTTTTTTTCTGTGGGAAATGGATCCAAATGGGTCTTTGATTGTTTAACTTTGCTGACCCCTGTTTTAGCCTAATATTTGTCATCAGCATTAGCAAGTGTTCCAAAACTACCTTACTTGCTAGTTGACCTGTAGTGAATCTGCTAGGGGTTCGGGAGAACCTCTAGTTAAGACTCTGTGCAGTTCAGAGAACCCCCAAATCCCAGTCCTGGCTGGCCCCACCCACCCCACTCTGCCCCTCCCATGAGTTCCCATGCGGCCCGTTTTGGATGTAGGTAAGGAGGTGGGGAGGGGGCAATACCAGAGGCTCGGGGAGGGCGAAAAATAGGCCTCCCGGAAGTTCAGGATTGCCTGCCAGAGGGCCTTCTGACAAGTTAAGTCAATGGAGAAGCCGGATTCACTAAACAATTGTGTTATTCACTTAACAACTACAGTGATTCACTTAATCACTGTGGTTAACAAAGGTCCTAAAATGGGATAAAACTCAACAAGTGTCTCACTAAGCAACAGAAATTTTGGGCTTAATTGTGGTCATAACTGCATTGTGGACTACCTACATTAAGTCCCACTGTTCAAGTACATCATTAGAATGAGAGTCGGTTTGTGTGTGGAACATATGTAGTTGACGTTTTAGCCTACTCTCTGTTGACATACAATTAAACATTGTTTGAGCCTTGTTAGATCTGGTCTGGATTCAGAAATTGGCATCTGGTAGGATATTAATATATTCATTCTCCATCTGATGTAACTAGATATATTGCACTCCATTAGAAGGGTGTTGGAATCAGGAGTGTAGAAGGCTAAAGGTTAGAGCAATTGCCCAGATGGGTGGCCTCTCAACATTGGGTTCCAGCATGTGTGAAACTGTATACAATATCCTGGCAAACACAGAGCTTGAATTTCTCTCTTATTTTTTAAATATGTCAGCCACTATGAATTTGGTCCAGAACTGTTGCCAGGCCTTACGTACATTCTCTGAAATGTAGTAATGCCTAACATGCATAGAAATACTACTCATTTTTGCAGTTGCCAGGTGGTTCAACCAAGGGTGGGATTCAGCTGGTTCAGACCGGTTCGGGTAAACTGGTAGCTCCGACGATCAGCTGAGGGTGAACCGGTTCACTCCGACGATGAGGTTGGCCTGCCCGCCCCGCCCTCGCGCTCTACTTACCTATATCCTCTCAGTTGATTAGCGCGTCGGAGCGGATTAGCGCGTCTCAGCTGTGTTACTCCCCAAGAAGTAATGTGGAAGGTAATTTTTGGTGAAACAATTGCGCACATCAGATGCAAAACACACAATCATCGAACCGGTTGTTAAACCAAGAGGATCCCACCACTGGGTTCAACTCTGGGAGCTTGAAAGTGATCTCTGAGAAGTGGATTCAAAATTAGAGATTTTTTTTTTAGTAAAATTTGAGTTTTGTTTTTTTAGTACCATCACTGAACGAATGGTTGTAAGTCAAGGACTACCTGTATCGTTAAAATACCCCATGGTACATTTTTTTATTATTTTGCAAGAAATAAATTATACTGTCTAATTTCAAATCAGTATTCTGATGGTGTCATGTTAAACCAGGGGTGTCCAAACTTGGGAACTTTTAAGACTTGTCGACTTCAACTCCCAGAATGTCCACAAGTCTTAAAGTTCCCAAGTTTGGACACTCCTGTTTTAAACCAATCACAAGGTTTGGTTAAAAGCAGTGTTGTAGAAATGTCTGCAACAATCCATATTACATTATGAGTGATAGGGGTTAGGACCAAATGTTCACACAGTCGCAGATCTCCTGCTATTTTAGTGTATTTTGATGATAGTATCTTGATAGTTTCTGGTGCATCTAGGCTGCCTGTGAATTGCTCAACTTTGCCACATTCCACCAACCACATGGTTAAAAATCTTTGGAGATTAATCCTGAAATAATAACTAGCATTAACTAGTTATTAGTACTGTAATAACAGAAAAATATCTCCCATTCAGTAACTATAAGGCATCTTTAAATATGCTGAATGACTATACTTAATAAAATTGTCTTGAAAGAACAATGGCATTGTCTCCAGCTGCCAGTCTACTATCTGATGTAGGGCATTCAAGAAGTAAGTTTTGATCTCAGAGATAAAGTAAATCACATTAGGATTAAAACTGTTGCATCCAAGAATACCAAGGGCAGCGATACCAGCACATATGCCAACACTTGAATCGAGTAAGATGTTTTATTCAGAATAGTAATTATTCCATTTAGTTGGATCAAGAGTAAAGCTGTACAATAAAAGATTTGCTGCAATTACTTTAATATTTTCTCACTCTGAGATTTTAGTAATTGAAGACACACAATGTTTACACTGAGGTAAAGGGAGGCAGTGTACGAACAGACCGAATAAATGTCTCACATTGCGAGCATGTTGGTGTATATAAAGCCATTGTAGCAATGGTGGGTTGCAGGCGGTACGCCGCGGTACGGGCATACCGGAGCCTGCCTGGAGCACCGGGTACCATTCCAGTACAGTGCTCTGGAGGGCCCACCCACCCGCCCGAGGTCCTTACCTGTCCTTTAAGCCTTCGGCGCTTCTGCGCACGTGCATAGCGCGTACAGTGCCTGCACGATGCTCCATCGAGCAGCTGGAGCGTCGCGGAAGTGTAGCTGGCAGGTACGACACAGCGTGCACCGCACACATCCATGTGGGCGACGCCGGGCCCATTCCAACCGTACCGGTTGGAACAGAATCCGGAACCCACCACTGCATTGTAGCCACTTAATACAGGTAGTCCTCAACTTACAGCAGTTGTTTAGTGACTGTTCAAAGTCACAACAGCACTGGAAAAGATAATATCAGACCGTTTTTCACGTTTACAACTATTGCAGCGTCCCCATGGTCACGTGATTCAAATTCAAACCCTTGGCAACTGACTCGTATTTATGACAGTCACAGTGTCCTGGACTCACTTGATTAACTTTTGGGACCTTCTGACAAACAAGGTCCATGGGGAAGCCAGATTCACTTCACAACCATGTTACGAACGTAACAAACTGCTGTGATTCCCGTAACAACAGTGGGAAGAAAAATCGTAAACTAAGGCAAAACTCACTTCACAAATGTCTCACTCAGGAGCAGAAATCTTGGGCTCCATTGTGTTTGTAAGTTGAGGACAGTGGTGGGTTGCAGGCAGTACGTCCCAGTACGGGCGTACCGGAGCCTGCCCGGAGCACTGTTCCAGTACGGTGCTCCGGAGGGACCACCTTTGAAGTCTTTGGCGCTTCCGCGCATGCGCATACAGCACCTGCGCGACGCTCCGCTGAGCAGCTGGAGCATCGTGGAGGCTCATGGAGGTGCTAAGATGGATGCGGAGAACTGGTTGTTGGAAGAAATATTTTGTTTTTTTCCCCACTTTACATGGCTAATCCTGTAAGGAAGGCAGGAAGGAAACATTCTGGTGTTCTTTCTAGCCTCATCTTTATTTCCCTGCTTGCAGAAACTGCCTCTATGGTTATAATAGCAATAGCAATAGCAGTTAGACTTATATACCGCTTCATAGGACTTTCAGCCCTCTCTAAGCGGTTTACAGAGTCAGCATATCGCCCCCAGCAATCCGGGTCCTCATTTTACCCACCTCGGAAGGATGGAAGGCTGAGTCAACCCTGAGCCGGTGAGATTTGAACCACCGAACTGCCGAACTAGCAGTCAGCTGAAATGGCCTGCAGTACTGCACTCTACCCACTGCGCCACCTCGGCTCTTAACCTTTGTTACATTGTAACAGCTAATGCAAAGCGCCCATAGACCTGAGTGACCTTGAGTTGGCCACGCCCACCCAGTCACATGACCACCAAGCCACTCCTACCTAGCTGGTCATTAGGACAGAGAACCGGTTGTTAAATTATTTGAATCCCACCACTGGTCAGTAGTGGGCTCCTGCTGGGTGGGGCTGTCGGTGGCGCTGCTGCGAGGTGAGTTAGTAATTAGACTCCTCTCGAAAAGAAGCCCTAGGGTTAAAAGAAAATAAGACCGAGTCTTCTTTTTTGGGGAAACACCGTAGTGATTGAACGACGACATTTAGAATGATGTGAGCAGATGTTCTCAAGGAGCCCGGTCACCTAGAAACTGATGGATCCGCTTTCAGAAAGAGCTTTTCACAATTATTCAGTCTTTTGAAAGAGGGATCTTCAGATTGTTCTGAAATTGTTCACTTATTCTCCAGAGAAATTAGTTTCATATTAGTTTGGCTGGGCTGACTCTGAATCCTACGGAGCAAGTAGTTCAAGAACGTAAAGATTCCCCCCCCCAATATTCCTCCTAATAAAACAGATTGAAGTATTTTATTTTTTAATAACTCTTCAGATTTACACAACACATAACCTTGGGGGGGGGGGAATGTATACCCTGAGAAGGCATTAGAGATATTTTATTAGTTTCATTATTTCCCCAAATGGCAAGAGTTTCATCCTTAAGTAAGAACAACTGTTTTCAATAGGAAAACTCCAAACCACGCGTATTGATTTCCCAGGCTCCAGTTAACCAGACATTCCGAATACTGACTTTTTAGATGGTGATATTAAATATTTTAGTGCATTACTGCCACATAGCTAGAAATTAAGCTGGCTGCTTGCAGGAGGAAAATGTGTAGCGCATAATCTGCTGTGGGTAGCACATGTCGCTTTGTCACACTCAGTTAGGAGGGAAGAGGAATGCTTGGTTAGGGTTGTAGAGTTGTAGAGAATGTTATGATTTTTGCCTTAATAACTTCCTTTTTCATTGATTTGGTAATAAAATGCAGATTTTAATACATATTTTTGTTTCTTGGGGGGAAAAAAAAACCCCAAAGCTGTTCACTGTTTTAAAGAGCTCTGCGGAAAACGGGATCGTTGTATGTAGCATTTACCAAATGTGGAGTTCAGATCTGTTCTTTCTCTCCCCCCCCCCCTTCCTCCTGTGAGAGATCAGGACAGCTTGATAAAACCAAAGCCAAGTCAATCTCGCGTTAAACTAAACATGACATCTTTGGAAATTGGCCGTGGGCTCTGCGTTCGTTGTGAGCAGCCAAAGCAGAATAAGGCGAGATCAGTTGCTGAGGGCTGATGCCTTCGCAGAATATGCCATAATATCTTTTTTTCATGGGCAAATCACACATCAACACAGGAAAAACTCCCGCTAGTCTTTAGTGAAATTCACCCCCCATAAGACAAGATTTCCCAACCGTGGCAATTTCCGTGTGTGTGTGTGTGAATTGAATTGAATTGAATTGAATTTATTAAATTTCTATGCCGCCCTTTTCCCCGAAGGGGACTCGGGGCGGTTCACAACCCAAGTCAAAGGGGAAGGGTACAATAAGGAATAAAAAGACAGACAAAAACAATACCATAGTTTAAAAGCACACAACAACCATACCATTCGAGGGGGGGACAAGACTCATTAGTCCCAGGCCTGTCGGAATAGCCAGGTTTTAAGGGCTTAGCGGAAGGCCTGGAGGGTGGTGAGGGTTCGAATCTCCACGGGGAGCTCGTTCCAAAGGGCCGGAGCAGCTACAGAGAAGGCCCTCCTCCGGGTGGTTGCCAGACGGCATTGACCAGCGGATGGAATACGGAGGAGGCCTAATCTGTGGGATCTAATCGGTCTACTGGAGGTGATCGGCAGCAGGCGGTCTCTCAAGTACCGTGTGTGTGTGTGTGTGTGTGTGTGTGTGTGTGTGTGTGTCAGAATTCCACAGCCAGCATAACTGGCTGGGGAATTCTGGGAGTTGAAGTCCACCCATCTTCAAGTGACTAAGGCTGAGAAACACTGAAGTGACTAGGCCAGAGGTGTCAAACTCGCCGCTTGCAGGCCGGATGTGTCATGTGCTGACCACGCTCACCCCCAGTATAGCTGGGGGGGGTGGGGAAAGTCGCGTAGCTATTGCTGAGAATTCTGGGAGTCGAAGTCCACTCACCTTCAATTTGCCACGGTTGGGAAACACAACGGTAGTCCACGACTTGCGACTACAATCGAGCCCAAAATTTTCGTTGCTAAGAGAGACATTTGTTACGTGCATTTTGCTCCATGTTATGACCTTTCTTGACACAATTGTTACGTGAATTACTGCAGTCAAGCTAGTAATATGGTTGTTAAGTGAACCTGGTTTCTCCATTGACTTTGCTTGTCAGCAGGTCACAAAAGGGGATCCCACAACCCCAGGACACTGCAACCGTCATAAATATGAGTCAGTTGCCAAGCAGCCGAATGTATGAATGATGACATGACCATAGGGATGCTGCAATGATCTTAAGCATGAAAAACAATCGTGAGTCACATTTTCAGAGCCGTTCCAACTTTGAACAGTCACTAAATGAACTGTTGTAAGTTGAGGACTACCTGTATATGGACTTCAAAACCAGAATTCCACAGCCAGCATAGTCATTGCTGAGAATTCTGGGACTTGAAGTCCACTCACCTTCAATTTGCACAGGTTGGGAAACAGACAATATACAATATACAATAGCTGAGTTGGAAGGGATCTTGGAGGTCTTCTAGTCCAACCCTCTGCTTAGGCAGGAAACCCTATACCATTTCAAACAAATGGCTATCCAACATATTCTTAAATACTTCCAGTGTTGGGGCATTCACAACTTCTGGAGGGAAGCTGTTCCACTGATCAATTGTTCTAACTGTCAGGAAATTTCTCCTTGGTTCTAGGTTGCTTCTCTCCTTGATTAGTTTCCACCCATTGCTTCTTGTTCTACCTTCAGGTGCTTTGGAGAATAGCTTGACTCCCTCTTCTTTGTGGCAGCCCCTGAGATATTGGAATACTGCTATCATGTCTCCCCTAGTCCTTCTTTTCATTCAACTAGACATACCCTGTTCCTGCAACCGTTCATGTTTTAGCCTCCTAATCATCTTCGTTGGTCTTCTCTGCACTCATCTCTTTTATATCATGGCAACCAAAACTGGATGCTGTATTCCAAGTGTGGCTTACCAAGGCATTATAAAGTGGTATTAATACTTCACGTGATCCCTCTGTTCTACCCCTCTGTTTATACAGCCTAGAACTGTGTTGGCTTTTTTGGCCGCTGCTGCACACAGCTGGCTCATATTTAAATGGTTGTCCACTAGGACTCCAAGATCCCTCTCACAGTTACTACTATTTGAGACATAAGGGTACATATTAATACTGTAATTATTTTCTGTGGGGGACCATCTAAGAGTGTCCCAAATGTTCTGGCAGCTGAAGATACCATATTACCAACAGTTTTGGACAAGGTAGGAGGAATGTTTCCAAATATAATCTTAATTTATAATCATTCTTTTAAATTAGGGCCATTTTAATATATTTACAAAAATCAGATGTCACAAGAGGCAAAGCTCTCTAGGGATTTTATTCCTATCAGGAAAGGAACAGGACATCCTTGTCATGTCTCTGACACACACACACACACACACACACACACACACACACACACACATCGTTGTGTTTTCCACCGAAGGGTTTCCTCTCTGTGAAACGCTTTGTTGTTAGAAATAAAAGTTAACTCTTTTCTGTTTTTGCTGAAATTGAAAAGCTGACCTAGAGGAAATTATACACTTGAAGTAGTCTTTGATATTCCCAGTACTTGGGGTAAGGACACACCTCCACTTGAGCTTAAAATGTGTCCCCGTTGAACTTAAAGGGACATACTGTATGTCTATAACCTTGCTCTAAATTGTCTGCTTTGACCCTGATGTACTTGTTGAGGAGAATCAAATACTCTGAGAGAGAGATGGGCAGTGAAGAAATATGAAATATAAATTAATACATTTTCAACTCGATTCTATCTGCGTTGGCTCAGGATGATTGAGGAGCGATCCAGCACAATTGGAGCAAAGCACAAAGTCAGATAAAGTGAAAGCATGTGCCTGAATAACATTTATTGCAAAGCTTCTCTTTACGAGACAGTGGAATTTGCTGGAAAACAAGACAAACCCTCCAGAATTCAGAAGCCACACCGACTATGATCCATGGACTGCAAGTTGCACCAGCCCATAATTCCCTAACCACTGTGGCAAACTGACTTATTGTTAACTGCCAAGGTTCTCAGCTGGTGGGAAAGCCGTAATGGACGGCTGGATTTGGCTTTTGCATTTCTGTAGTTGTGGATGGCAGCTTGTTGAAAACCACACAAACTGTGTGACTGTTCCCATAACATTTCATATTACATCTTGGCACAAGTGCCCTGCTCTTCGAGTTGCACGAAAAGATGGTTTGGATTTTTTGGGTTTTTTTTACCTCAAAAAAAGTAAAAATCGACAAACCCTTAGTGTGTTTACACCCTGCCAAAATCAGCAGCCTCCTTTGCGCCGCTAATGAAATCATCCTGGATTCTTGTGTAGATTATATGTATAAAAAATAACAACAGAATAACAGAGTTGGAAGGGGCCTTGGATGGCTTCTAGTCCAACCCCTTGCTCTGGCAGG
This sequence comes from Thamnophis sirtalis, assembly GCF_051295495.1. NCBI lineage: Eukaryota > Metazoa > Chordata > Lepidosauria > Squamata > Natricidae > Thamnophis > Thamnophis sirtalis. The sequence goes on along the minus strand of NW_028261385.1, from coordinate 11,774,107 downwards.
AAACTCTAGGCCAGTGATGGTGAATCTTTTCAGCACCAAGTTACGGCCCAGACGAACATGCGCACACTTGTCTGGGCCGCAACCTGGAAGAGGAATTGCTGGTTCCACCACAAAACCGCGTTCGACTAAAGGGCGCTCGACGAAACCGTGTAGCTGACGTCATCACAGCGTGACAACAGCGCGGAGAAAAAAGCATGCTGTAAACACTAAACCTAAAATTAAACCTAAACCTAACCCCCCTAAACCTAACCCTTAACCTAACCCTAAACCTAACCCTTAACCTAACGCTAAATCTAATCCTAATCCTAAACCTTAACCTAACCCTAAACCTAACCCTAAACCTTAACCTAACCCTAAACCTAACCCTAACCCTTAACCTAACCCTAAACCTAACCCTAAACCTAACCCTAAACCTAACCCTAACCCTTACCTTAACTTGAATCGGCTTGCTTTCAAAGCGCTATTTAAAGCGCCCATCTTTCTCCGCGCTCGCTGTTGTCGCCCTGTTGATGACGTCAGCAATGCGGTTTAATCGGGCGCGCTTTAGTCGAGCGCGGTTTTGTCGTGCCATGGAATTGCCCAGGATGCATGCGCATGCCCGAAAATAAACTGGTTTCTGGCACGTGCATGCGCACTGCCCAGCTAGTCTTCCACGTTTCCGGCACGTATGTGCGCATGACGATCAGCTCCCGGCACGTGTGCTTACACAGGAAAACGGAAGGCCAGCTCTTCCAGTTTCCAGCATTGCCACACGGACGAAGGTCAGCTGATCGCCGTGCGTGCATGCGCGACAGAAACCTGGAAGAGGAACGGGGGACACCGCACATGCCAGGTGACATGGGTCCGCGTGCCACTTCAGGCACATGTGTGCCATAAGTTCGCCATCACAGCCCTATGCCATTTCAGACAAGTGGTTGATTAACCCAGACTTTCTGCCTGTGCCACTTTTTTTTTTTTTTTAAAGGATTGCTTTGCTCTTTGACATCTGCCGCTGAACATTGTTTAGATCGTGTTTGGGTGCAGCTTTGTTAAAAGGAAAATTCCTCTTTCTTTGTTTCTTTTCTTCTTTTCTTTCTTTTTCCTCCCTCTACCCCTTGTCTTGCAGTTACACCTGCCGCCACTTGCGGAGATATGTCTATGTCTTGGACAAATTGTATTTCCCCCGCCAATCCCACTGCTCTACGCTGGAGCATTGCTTCTCGAGCCTCAGTGACAATGGAGAGGAACTGTTGTCTTTAACTTGCTCTCACATTCTCAGATCCTATACTTCCAGGTTATTAACCTCTGCTCTCCACTTACTGCATGCTGCATGCCACGTGTGACCAGCCTGTGCATGCACGAAGGGGACTTAGGGGTGGCGGAGGGGCGGGGGGCGGGGGGGAGGAGGCTGGGCGGCTTTCAGATTGCCAGTAACGTTTTTACTAACAAACCAGCTGTTTGTGTCATGTAGCACACATACTCGCACAGTGTAAAAAAGGAAGCCCATTGTGGTTTCACACTGAATAAAATAGACCTGGGGTGGGGGGTCCTTTCTTCCCAGAAATGGAGTGTAGATTTCCTTTGTAAGTGCAAGCAGTCCTCGACTAACAACGGTTCATTTAGTGATGCTTCGAAGTTGCAACGGCACTGAAAATAGTGACTTACAGCTGTTTTTCCACATTTGTGACCGTTGCAGGCTCCCCCTTGGCCATGTGATTTACATTCGGATGCTTGACAACTAAGTCACATTGCAGTGTTCCGGAGTCATGTGATCTTTTGCGACCTTTTGACAAGCAAAATCCATGGGGAAACCAGATTTACTTAACAACCGTGTTACTAATTTAAGAGCTGCAGTGATTCACTTAACAACTGTGGCACGAAAGGTTATAAAATGCAAATTCACTTAACAAATTTTTCACTTAGCAACATAAATCTTGGGTTCAATTGTGGTTGTAACTTGAGGACTGGCTGTATACAACATTACTCCTTTCCCAAATCAGCTACATTTTAGTAGCCACGCTGGTTATTGTCTGACTAATATAGGTGGGGATAGAATTGAACCTTTCATATTTCATTACATTGTACAGCATATTTTCAAGACGGATCCTTGGTGCTTGCTGAGCTTAGCTGCTTTTTTGCAGATGTTTCATTACCAAACTAGTGTATTGATGATGGTATCTACTTTGGTAATGAAATGTCTGCAAGAAAACCAAACTTAGAGAGCACCAAAGACTTCACAGTCTACGAATAGAATAGAATAGAATAGAATAGAATAGAATAGAATAGAATAGAATAGAATAGAACAGAACAGAACAGAACAGAACAGAACAGAATTCTTTATTGGCCAAGTGTGATTGGACACTAGGAATTTGTCTTTGGTGCATATGCTCCCAGTGTACATAAAGAAAAATAAAATATAATACATTAATCAAGAATCATAAGATACAACACTTAGTGATAGTCATAGGTTACTAATAAGCAATCAAATCAGACTAGGAAACAAATAAAACAATATAAATTGTAAAGCTACAAGCAACCTGGTTATAGTCATAAATAATCCCTTCTATATTCTCTTCTATATTTTCAAGTCAAGTGGAGAGCTGATTATTTGGGAAGTCCATACTTTCATTCCCCTAGAAATCGTTTCATTCCCTTAGGCAACATTTGTTTATTTTGTTTATATCCCACTATTATCATTTTTATAAGCAACTCAGGGTGGTGAACATATCTAATACTCCTTCCTCGTCTAGTTTTTTCCCCACCACAACAACCCTGTGAGATGATGAGATAGAGGGACTGGCCCAGAGTCAACTTGCTGGCTTTTATAGGTAAGACAGGGTTAGAACTCATGATCTCTCAATTTCTAGCATGGCGCCTTAAACACTAGACCCGTGATGGCGAACCTGCTCTTAGGGTCGTTTTTTGCTCTCCGGAGCCTTCAGAGAAGCCTCCTGAAGGCCCCTGAAGGCTCTGGAGGGCTAAAACCAGCCCTATGAGCAAACCGGAAGTCCGTTCCTGAATTTCCAGTTTGTCCGTAGGGCCAGTTTTTCGTGCTCCGGAGGCTTCAGGGAAGCTCCTGAAGCCTCTGGAAGGCCTCCGGGGAGGCGGAGGAGGCTTTTTTCGCCCTCACACCAGGCTCCTATAAAGCCTCTGGAACCTGGGGAGGGCGAAAAAAGCACGCCAAAAATGGAGGGGAGCGCTGGTTATACACGCTAGGGTCGTGTGCAAAGCATTATGGATGTGACTCGCCTATGCACGACCCTCCTGTGCTCCCCCTGCTTTTGGCACCCGAGCCAAAAGAGGTTTGCCATCACTGCACTAGACGAAACTGCAACTTACAATCTACTCAAAAAGCATCAGTGGTAATAATAACAGTTTTATTTTCCTTCCCCAAAGCAGCCATGTTGTATATTTCTACACTCCTATCGATTGCCACCTGCAGGGGAAAGCAAACCCACAATATAATGCCTTCTATTTCCACATGGCTCACTATGATTAAACATTTCCCTACGCAGATGTGTGTGAGAAGAATCCACACTGTTGGCCCCAGGGGCGAAATGCTCTGAAGTCTGCTACTGGTTCGCTTTGCACGCATGCTCACTGTAGGCGCTATCGCGTAGCTCCGGCGATCAGCTGTGTGACAATCAGCTGTGCCACGCAAACCGGTAGCATTACATTTTACTCCATGTTTGGGTGAACCCGTGGTTGGCCCCCTTTCTTTCACCAGCCACACGCAGGCCATTGTGTAGGACCCCGATTTGTCTGAGCCTTTTTTTTTTTATTGGAAAACTCAGGTGATAAGAATGCCAAGTAAGCAAAGAGTAAAATTCAGCTTGGGTTAGTGGGAGCCAGTGGTGGGTTGCAGGCGGTACGCCTCAGTACGGGCGTACCGGTGCCTGCCGGGAGCACCGGGTACCGTTCCGGTACAGTGCTCCAGAGGGCCTACCCACCGCCCAAGCTCCTTACCTGTATTTGAGCTCTTCGGCACTTCTATGCACGCGCACGGAGCGTACAGCGCCTGTGTGACACTCCGCCGAGCAGCTGGAACCCACCACTGGTAGGAGCCCTGCATGTGTATAATAAGAAAAGTAGACTAGTGTAGGGAAACAAAACAGGACGCCTGTCTGTATTTTTTGTTCCTTTCCTTAGACAACTGAAAATATAGTTGTGGTTGCAACTTGATTGACTAGTGGTTTGAATATAAGACTTGGCAGAGGCTAGTTGGCTAAATTTCAACCCCAATTGGACACCCCCTTTTTTATTTTTTGAAACTTCCAGAACAGAGGTCAGCAACCCGCGGAGCCGCATGTGGCTCTTTCATCCCTCTGATGCAGCTCCCTGTCGCTGGTCGGCTCCACAGTTGATAGGGCTTTCGGTTAGGAAAAATGATGCCTCACTAGGAGGAGACTCTAGGGTGGAGGAAACGGACTTCCGGTCATCTCCAGAACTGAACTTCCGGTTAGGACCTTTGTGGCTCTTTGAGTGTTTAAGGTTTCCAACTCCTGCTCTAGAGCTCTTCCTTTCCCATTCCCCTAAAAATTATCTTCCACGAAACCAGTGCCTGGTGCCAAAAAGATTGGGGACCGCAGCTGTAGGACACTTGTTTCTTCTTTCAAGAAATGAAGTCAAAAGGGACATGAAAACATATTAAGCAAATCTCACGGCAGTGGTTTTTCTGTTTTTTATTTTGGTCTTGCTCTTATGGAATTGTTCTATGAGTCAGATCCAAAGATGTGGTTCAGATTTGGTCAACACCCAAGCAGTATGTTTTAGCAGGATGCGCTAGGAAACAATTGAATGAGTACCAAGTAGGTGCAAATGGGAGAGACTCTATATGTTTAATTGATTATTCCCCCAAATTAAGATAAGGGGAAAAAATGTTTAAAAAATTGACAGTATTATGGAATTACTTTTAAACTTGTGTGGAAAATCTTGAGGTTATAAATGCTTAAAGGTCCCACACACAAAAAAAACAAATAAAATAGTGCATTTGAATTCATGCTACACTCACTTTGCACATTCTTTAGTGTTTTATGATTGGTGCCAAGAATTTTGGGAGAGCAAGGGGGAAAAAATTGCATGACAAAATTTGACCAGAACATGGAGATCATCCATAATGGGAATAGTAGTATTTTGACTATGCAAGCATGTAAGACAGAGAGACCACACAGTAAACATAAATAAAACCAGCTTGATTGTCAAGGGAAGGAAAAGAAAATATGGCATGCAATTTAAAATAGCTTCCTTTGCTCAAGAACAAACAATAGTTGTCTATAAAGAATTTTTTTTTAAAAAAAAACAGTATTTACAGAAGAGGAAAATGTAAGAAAGGTTATCGTACTGTTCAGATTAAAACCAGGAATAACAAACATCTGTAGGAATGAAATCTTTCATTGAATTTATCTAAATTCCAAGATAGGTCAGGAAACCCCGATGAAACAGGAATGAAAATTATTTTCTAATAGAACTCCGTATTACCTTTCTATAATTGGTACAATCCAAATGTGTGTTGGATTTAGGCTCCCAGAATTCCCTGCTAGCACGGAAGGAGGAGACCGTGGAAATCCCCGATTTGAGAATCTGGTTAAGGTAGACTGCTGCTAACATGTGAAGTCAACTTGGTCAACCTCAGAAGATCTCAAAAGGCTGAAGAATTAGAGTGGTGGGCTGGACCAGGAAGTCAAAATAGCATTTTGGAAACAAGCAATGGCAAATCACTTCTACATTCTAGCCAAAGAAAACTAGATTAACATAAGCATGTCGTCACTAGGAATCAAGCCCATTTTTTGCGGGATGGGAGGCAGGTTTTTAGTCTGTTTTAGCTGCTAAGAGGAAGAATCAGAAATGTTGATGAAGATTCTCAATCATCCAGATAGAATTGTCTGAAGTTGTCTGAAGTTTGAATCATTGCAACTGGACTAATTTTTGTTGTTACCATATTTTTCGGAGTATAAGACACACCTTTTTCCCTCAGAAAAGAGGCTGAAAATCTGGGTGCGTCTTATACACTGAATACAGCATTTTTTTGCCTCCTGAAACCCCGGCCCCCTTCACCAAAATGGCCATGCATTGTCTTTAGGAGGCTTTCAGAATGCTGCTGGGGGCTGAGGAGGACAGAAATGAGCGAAAAATGGGCCAGTTTTTGCTTGTTTTTGGCCCCTACGGCCCCCAGGAACACTCTATAAGCTTCCTAAAGGCTATGCATGCCCTTTTTTTGACAAAAATGGGCTCATTTTCATGACAAATGGGCCATTTTTGCTCTTTTTGGAGGGGGAACCCCCCAAGAGAACTCTATAAGCCACCTAAAGGCTATGCATGCCTTTTTTTTTTACAGAAACGGGCCCATTTTCATGACAAATGGGCCATTTTTTGCTCTTTTTGGAGGGGGAACCCCCCAAGAGAACTCTATAAGCCTCCTAAAGGCTATTCATGCCCTTTTTTGAAAAGAAAACGGGCCCGTTTTTGTGAAAAAACGGGCCGTTTTTGGGAGGCCTGCAGAGTGCAAAAACTTTTTTTAAAAATTTGCCTCTTCAAAATCTTGGTGCGTCTCATACTCCGGTGCATCTTATACTCTAAAAAGTACGGTAGTTTGAGAGACATTTTGCTGCTTATTGTTCTGAGTGAGGTTTCTCCTGGTCCTGACAAAAACCCCTTTTATTAATTTGCTGTGAATTCTGCTCATTCACATCCAGCAAAGTCTTTCGAGGGAGGATTTACAGTCACAGACCTTATCTGGCTTGGAGAGCTGACAGGCCGATATCTGCAAAACCTGGCAAGGCGTCTCGGAGAGTCACGAACCAATTAAGCGAACTAATTGTCTCCTGCAAACTCCACTCCCCTTTCGCTCCTCTTTTATTTCCCCTGGGAGGGTTCATTCCCACTTGTGGCCTTACTCCCAAGTCTTTAGCTGTTCCCTTCATCTGGCAACTCTGCACATACACACACTGGGAACAGACTCCAGCTGTTCTTCTGCCTCCCTGCTGCCTAACTCCCTCTCTGCCTCCGACACAGAGCCCTCATCAGAGCCTTCCCCAGACTCCAGAACTGGCCCAGGTTCCTCCCCAACGTCCTCACTGTCCAAATCTGATGCCAGCTCTGCTGGCCTCTGGCGGGTCACAACAACCTCTACATTCTTGCCAAAGAAAAGTAGATGAACATATCCATGTGATCACTAGGGATCAAGCCCATTTTGGGGGGGTGGGAGGCAAGATTTTAATCTGTTTTAGTTGCTAAGAGGAAGAATCAGAAATGTCGATGAAGATTCTCTGTCATCCAGGTAGAATTGTTAAGGTTGTCTGAAGTTCTCTGAAGCTTGAATCATTGCAACTGGACTAATTTTTGTTAATAGTTGGAGAGCATTTCGCTGCCCATCCAGAGCTTCCTCAGTCAAAGCAAGGCAGTTCAGCCGAGAGCCGTTGGGATATTAGGATTAGGATTACTTTATTTATATGCCGCCCTTTTCCCTGGGGGGACTCAGGGCGGCTCACAATCCAAGGGGGAGGGGAGTACAAGACAAAAATACACACATAAAACAGTACATCGTTAAAAAAACGCAACAGTCATACTATTCGGGTGGGGTTGAAATCTTAGCCCCAGGCTTGTCGGGACAGCCAGGTTTTAAGGGCTATGCGGAAGGTCTGGAGGGTGGTGAGGGTACGAATCTCCATGGGGAGTTCGTTCCATAGGGTCGGAGCAGCCACCGAGAAGGCCCTCCTCCGGGTAGTTGCCAGTCGACATTGACCGGCTGATGGAATTCGGAGGAGGCCTAATCTATGGGATCTTATTGGCCTAGTGGAGGTAATATCAGCTCCTGCCACCACCACCAATTTCATTGGGTTTCCTCCCCAAAGTGCGTTGCAAAATGTCGATGTAGGTTTTGAACTAGAAACTTATTTAGCCCAGTTGCAGTCATTCATCCTCCAGACAGCTTTCAGAAGAATTGGAAATATTTGCATTTCTAGTAACATCAAGGAAACAGAGCAGAACAGAGATGAAGCATTGCATGAGAAGTCAGCTTCTGCGTTTCAAGCGCTTGAGTGTATCGGTAGCAGAATAATAGGAACGGTATGCATTACATTAATGTTTTAGACATTAAAACTCTGGGTAGAAGTAGAAAAGTATTTTGGCAGTTCGTATTTCCAAACCCACGTTTCCTGTGACAGAACACTAATGGAAGGAGAGCTTCTTGGCAAACGGGGGACATAACTGAGAAATCCGTAACTTCCTCCACATCCATCAGTCATACGGTTTGGGCTATTAAAAAAAGATTTTGAGTCATTATCAGGAGAGGGGGGGAGAGGAAACCCCACATTTCTCCTTGAGAGTATCATTTCCCCTTTGGTATCTGTTTCAGTTATTTGAATTCCTCACCTTCAAGGACAAAGTGGAGCCACTAGAGCAGGGGTGTCAAACTCAATTTCATTGAGGGCCGCATCAGGGTTATGTTCAACCTCGGGGAAGGGTGTGTGACCGGGGGGGGGATGTTGCCAGCTTGAAATCACTCATTTCGGGAGTGCCTGTGGTGGCCCAAGCACTCTGCCAGTGAAAACAGGCTCCTGAGCTCCATTTTCGGCTGGGACAGCCTCCTGCAACCCTCTGCCGCCGAAAACAAAGCATGTGGCCCCCCCGAGCTCCATTTTTGCTGGCAGAGGAACCGCGGACCGGTCCTTCGCTGTTTCCAAGGCAGCCCCGCAGGCCAGACCTAAGCACCCTGCAGGCCGGATCCAGGCCCCGGGCCTTGAGTTTGACACCCCTGCACTAGAGTAATATTTTTGAAGCTTGGCAACCTTAAGATGTGTGGACTTCGATTCCCAGAATTCCCCAGCCAGCCATTCTCTTGCGCGGCCTCCAGAACAGGGGTCTCCAACTTTGGCAACTTTAAGGCTTGCGGACTTCAACTCCCAGAGTTTCTCAGCCAGTGCTGGCTGAGGAACTCTGGGAGTTGAAGTCCGCAAGTCTTAAAGTTGGCAAGGTTGGAAACCGCTTGCTCCAGAAGTCATTCCAGAGGCAGGGCAATAGCAATAGCAGTAGACTTATATACCGCTTCATAGGCCTTTCAGGCCTCTCTAAGCGGTTTACAGAGAGTCAGCATATTGCCCCCAACAATCTGGGTCCTCATTTTACCCACCTCGGAAGGATGGAAGGCTGAGTCAACCCTGAGCCGGTGAGATTTGAACCGCTGAATTGCTGATCTAGCTGTAGCCTGCAGTGCTGCATTTAACCACTGCACCACCTTGGGCAGTTTTGCAGACCCTTCAAATGTTGCATAAATTCAGGGCAGGCCCAGACTTTGCTTTGTTGGCAAGTGGCACAGTTCAAGGTGGCCTAGATAAGGGGTAGGGTAGGAGATGGAGAATTATTTTCTTGGAGTGACACACTAGGAAAGTCGAATCGGCCCTTTTCCAAATTTTTGACACACCGAGCCATAAAGGTTTGACATCACTGGATTATGTGGATGTTAAAATAGAAGCACATAAATTGAGCATAAATCAATTTGAGTGTCTCCCTCATCATTTCAGGCCACCTTTATTACAGTACACTGGGTCCAGATTTAGGCAGGGTTAAAGCAGACCTAATTCAATTCCAATTTTAATTATTGCTATGGACCAGGACATTAATTAAAATGCTTTTTGGTGGGTATGATTTAATTACATCGATCCTGGAATATTAAAATGTGTTCTGTCCAAGATTTTATCTAGGATATACTATTAAGGCAGATACAAAGCATGGCCTCTGGTTGCGTTGGATCTTCCTAATTATGAAAAAAAAATTGGATCCAAACAAAACATTTGCAGCCACTTATGCACCCCAAACCCCTTCATTGCACACATTTATAAAAGCAGATATTTTAATTACAGTAACTTTTCTCGGAGGAGGAGTGGGGGCTGTCTTAAGATTGTGCTGAAATATTTGCCTGGGACTAATAGTGAAATTTGCTTTCATAGCCTCCTGCAGGCATCACCAGAAAAAGAGCAATCCCATCAAATTACTTTAATAATGCAGCTTCCTAATACGCAGCAGACTCATTCTGTCAAAATTTCTCTGAGTGATTCAGACAAAATTGTGCTAGAGGCAAGGTATGAGATTACATTTCCCCCGCCACCAAAAAAAATACTGTATATCCCTTGCTTCATTTCTGCTAAAAGGATTTTTTTTTTTTTAATTATACAAATGTGCCTACAGTGTGGTGGTTCAGCCACTTTTCTGCTTCCAGTGTTCTCAATTCTAAGCCTTTTGATTCAGTAAGGTATAATAAGTCTGGGCTAGCATTCCCTTTTGGGCATTAGATTAAGAAGGCCTCCTGTACTGGAGGTTTTGGGTAAATAAAAGAAGGAGAAAGAAGCAAAGGGTTGCCCAATTACACCAGGATGTCCTGCTGTAATTGATTTTTCAAAAGGCAACTGGACTTACTTCGTCCAGCTCCTGAAGAACTGAAGAAGATTCCGTGACCCGTCAAAACCGCGGAGGACAAAATCGCGCTCGACGAAAGCGCACATTTGACGTCATCACAGTGCGACGAAAAAAATTAAAAATTGAAATAAAAATAAAATTAAAGCAAGCCGATTCACATAAAGGTAAGGGTTAGGGTTAGGGTTAGGTTAAGGGTTAGGGGTAGGTTTAGAGCGTTAGGGTTACGTTTAGCGTTAGGTTAAGGGTTAGCGTTAGGTTTAGCGTTAGCTTAAGGGTTATGTTTAGGGTTAGATTTAGGGTTAGGTTAAGGGTTAGGTTTGGGGGGGTTAGGGTAAGGTTTTTGCTTTATTTTTACATTTTTCGATCACAGCGCGATGTTTTCGTCGCGCTGTGATGACGTCAAATGCGCGCTTTCGTCGAGCGCGATTTTGTCCTCCGCGATTTCGTGGTGGAACCGAAGATTCTTGGATGAGGAGCGAAATGTCTTCAAGAAGAAAAAAAATATTCAGTTGCCTTTTGAAAAGTACCTTTGGGACAATCGTAATGTGGATGTCTGAGAATCTCCAAAGACAATTACAGCAGGACTAATTCCACTCCGCTTCTCTTTCCTGATAGACCTGTTTGGGCGGATTTTTCCAGTGCTTTAGGTCAGGAAAATCAGGATTTTGCCAGGGCTGCTGTGGGAAGGCCAATTCTTATAAATTAAGAGGCCGTGCAGAGTTTGTGTGTGCGCTTCAAGGCAATTTTGTCCTGGCATAAAGATATTATCAATATACGGTAATCTGTTCTGCAAAAGGACATGGCTTGCTGTGCAGCAGCTGCTCCTTCTGTTCCGCTGTGCAGGCACAGATGCTTGAGAAAGAAGGAACACAACATTTATGTGATGCGCCTCGTCTTTTAAAACAATGAAAGGCCATTGTTACCGTCCATTCCTATCTTTAGGTGAGGATAATGATTATAAGAATAATGTACTAGATGTATAAGCCATCCGACTCTTAGTGATTCTAGAGTTATCTTTCCCAAGCCGATTGCCCTCCAAATATTTATTATACATGCAGGAAATCCTCAACTTACAAAAGTTCATATAGTGACCATGTGAAGGTACAACGGCACTGAAAAATGCGACTTATGACCGTTTTTCACACCTACAGCCATTTGAATCTGCGCTATAATCAGAATCTGTTTGTCCTTAAGCAGCTACTGGAGATAAGCAGTGTCAGAACGTCTAGGATACCTATCAGTTGATTATTGGGAACATGTGGTTTTTTAAAACATCTGTATAGAAAGAGCATCTAAGGCAGGGGAGGGAGTGTTCAAACTCAAGGCCCGGGGGTCGGATCCGGCCCGCATGGTGATTAGATCGGGCCTGTAGTGCCACCCTGGAAACAGCGAGAGACTGGCCCATGGTGCCTCTGCCAGCAAAACCAGAGATAACTAAGGCTGTAAGTGACCCTCCCGAGCTCCGTTTTCGGTGACATGTTGCAGGAGGCTGTCGCAGGCAAAAATGGAGCTCGGGAGCCCGTATTCGTTGGCAAAGCGCTCGGGCCACAACAGGCACCCCCAACACAAGTGATGTTGAGTTGGCCATGCTTAACCTGGCCACCCCCACCCCTCTGTGGTCAAACACAATCCTGATGCGGCCCTCAGTGAAATCGAGTTTGACACCCCTGCTCTAAGGAGTCAAAAAGATGTCATAGATTTTGAAAGAATGGTACCTCCTTCTGATTAAATGCAGTCTAGGGAGAAATATTGTAGGTTTTTTCTTTTTCTTCAAATGTAAACCTGTTGGCTCCATCAAGAACTTCCTCGATCTTGATAGGTTCAACTCTTTCCTTGTCTTTCTTCCTCTTCTCCTACCACTTCTCCGAACATCAGGCACAAGAACACGTTGGTGGGCAGGGCAACAGGTAGGAATTTGCTGTCCTTGCAATGCCATTATGCACAATTCTGCAATTTGGGAAGTGTTATTCTTTGTGGGTCAATTAAAAAGACCGACTTCTGTTCTAGTGCAGGAAAATTTAAAGATGTGAATTTTGTCTCTGTGGTTCTTATTTGAGTTATATCTGGACAAAGCATCTGCTAATTATTTTTTGAATGCAAGCAAAACATTTACTGATTCTGGCCATTTTTCAGGCAACAAACCCACAACAACATAATGTAAGCCGAGGTGGCGCAGTGGTTAAATGCAGCACTGCAGGCTACTTCAGCTGACTGCAGTTCTGCAGCTCGGCGGTTCAAATCTCACCGACTCAGGGTTGACTCAGCCTTCCATCCCTCCGAGGTGGGTAAAATGAGGACCCAGATTGTTGGGGGCAATATGCTGACTCTGTAAACCGCTTAGAGAGGGCTGAAAGCCCTATGAAGCGGTATATAAGTCTAACTGCTATTGCTATTGCTAATCCCTAAATAATAGGGTTAATAGAGTTTTTAAAAGCAAAGCAAATATCTTTCTGAGAAAAGGACAGAGGGGGAAAAATGAAAAGACGCATACTAAACAGTGTAATGTTTTAAATTTATGTCAGTTCCCTATTTACATTTCAAGTGACTTCATGGTAACCACTCTGCAGTACAGTGTTTTTGGAGCATGTCTTTCCACAGTGGTTTAAAAAGGTTAGACAGAAAATTAACAGTACTGAAATAAGAGGAAATGAAAACTTTTATGTTGAACTCTTCAATCTTCTGGATAACTGTATTGGACTTTTAGCATGTTAAACAACGAAGGAAGAATCCTGCTGCATTCTTCGATCATCCATTTTAATGTGTTCCTGTCTTTAAACAATATTTACTTTCCCAGGTATAAATCTGTATACAGGTAGTCCTTGAACAGAACAGAATAAACAATATTTACTTTCCCAGGTATAAATCTGTATACAGGTAGTCCTTGAACAGAACAGAATAAACAATATTTACTTTCCCAGGTATAAATCTGTATACAGGTAGTCCTTGAACAGAACAGGATAACAGAGTTGGAAGGGATGTTGGAGATCTTCTAATCCAACCGCCTGCTCAGGCAGGAGGAAAAACACTATACCATTTCAGACAATTGTTATCCAGTCTCTTCTTAAAAACCTCCAGGGTTGCAATATTCAGAACTTCTGAAGGCAAGTTGTTCCCCTGGTTAATTGTTCTCACTGTCAGGAAATTTCTTCTTAGTCCTAAGTTCTTCTCTCCTTGATCAGTTTCCACCCATTGCTTCTTGTCCTACACTCAGGTACTTTGGGGAATAGCCTGATTGCCTCTTCTTTGTGGCAACCCCTGCCTTATGACCAATTGCCTTATGACAGGTGCATAACAACTGATCAAGGTTATGATGAGGGGAAAAGGGTTTCACGACCCAGATTTTAAGTTGGCACGGGGAGGGGAGGAACGTTCACAGGTGACTGCCTTTTGGGCCCTTGGCAACTGACCTGCATGTGCAACCATTTGCAGTATCCAGTAGTCGTAACCACAATTTAAAACATTTTTGTTTTACAATAATATGCATTTACTTCCGGTTTCCAGCAAAAAACGCCCATACAAAACCAATGAGTTTGCTTAACAGCCACCAGAAAAAAAAGTTGTAAAATCGGGCACAGTCATGTGATGACCCATTTTACAACCGTTGTGACTCATAACCAAAATTGCAGGCTCAATTGTTGTGAGTCGAGGACTTACCTGTAATCTGTTGCACTGATTTCCCCCCATTCCGAATGCAACCTAGGCTTCCTGATTTCCTGCCACCTTTTCAAATTAGCGTATTTCCACTTCCTTTTGCTTCTGCCATCACACCTCCAAAGGAGATGTTGACTTAAAATCTTTTCTTTCCCCATCAGATTCTAGAATCAGTCTTCATATACTCTAGTGCAGGGTTAAGCAACCTGTGGCTCTGGAGCCGCATGTGGCTCTTTTAGCCCTCTGCCGCAGCTCCCCGTCACCCGTCAGCAACACAATGTTGAGAGGCGCTTCCGGGGGCGGGGAGGCGGGAGGAGACTCTATGGCAAGGGGCAGGTTTTCCAGTCAGCTCCACAATTGATAGGGCTTTCGGTTAGGACAGAGGAAAAAGGATGCTGGGCTAGGAAGAGACTCTATGGTGGGGAAACCGGACTTCCGGTCGGCTCCGGAATGGAACGGGGGGCTTCCGGTTAGGACCTTTGTGACTCTTTGAGTGTTTAAGGTTGCCGACACCTGCTCTAGTGCAGGGGTCCCCAACCCCCGGACTGCAGCCCACTACCAAGCTATGCAAGTGGCAGGCTGGAACAGACAAGCATACATGCGCAGCTCAACTTGCTGACTTGCACGACCCTGTCGCGAATAGGTCACAACCGGGCCACCAAGCTGCAAAGTTTGGGGAATCACTGCTCTAGTGTATAATAGCTGGAGGTTAGGATTTGGCTGTTGAGTCTGGTTTTTGCATAATAAACTGAAGTTGTGAAATGCAGACATAAAGTCGTAAAATTGTCGTATCCCCTGCCAAGTATATAAAAGTCTTTGTTTTTCCAAAGCTATAGCTTTTAAAAATGCTTGCTGCAGTTGTAAGATATAAATATGTTTATCCAACATTTGGAGCCCATTTTTCTTTTGTCATTATATAAAAATGCTGACCCTTAAATCCTTCTTGGATACCCATTGAATTCTGAATTATACGTTCTTTTTCAACCAACAACAACAAAATGCGATGAACTTGCTGATAGATTGATTTAATTTGCGAAAGAGTGACTGTTTTCATTTTAAAGTCATGTTTTGCTGATTTTATTTCGGTTTTCAGGGAACATATCACGTTCCTTGTATGGAAATGAGATGAATTTCCACAGAAATGGAATACGGTGTCAATCTAATTAGCGGCGTCCCTTGGGCTCCATATTTTTTTGTCAGAGATAATAAAGAGGGGAAAAAAAACTTTCATAGCTTTGGTAGCATGAGACAAAGTCTCTCTTGCTCTTTCCGGCCAACTTCTTCTGAAATGTTCTTTTTACTGTCTTAACATGATCCAGAGCTCACTTTAACAGCAAATATTCACAACTGATTCACAAGACTATTGCAGGTATCTTAGTTTGTTTTGGCCATGTTGCACACTTAATCTCCTAGACATAGCTAGGAAATTGGAAGTGTGAGAGCTACAAAGAATAATTGTCCATGTTTGGATGAAAAGAAAGGAGCTTAAAGGATTAACGTGACACATCTGGCTCCCACAGAGTCTTGAGGTTAGATCAGGGGTGGGTTTCAACCGGTTCGCGGTGGTCCCTGCAAACCGGTTGGTCGGCGAACCCGGAAGTAAGTAACTTCCGGGAACGGCGAAGGGCCCACCTGCGCGCCCGCGCTCCTTACCCAGTTTTGATGAGTTCTGCACTTCCACGCATGCGCAGGACGCATACAGCGCCTGCGCGATCCTCCAGGAGCAGCTGGAGCATCGCACAGACGCTAGTATGCATGCGTGCGCGAGGATGCTGCCGGCCCCGTTCCAACCGAACCGGTTGGAACGGGGCGAGAAACCCACCCCTGGGTTAGATAGTCCTCGACTTACGACCACAGTTGAGCCCAAAATTTCTGTTGCTAAGTGAGACATTTGTTAAGTGAGTTTTGCCTCCCTTTTACGACCTTTCTTGCCACAGTTGTTAAGTAAATTACTGCAGTTGTTAAGCTAGTAATGCAGTTGTTAAGTGAACCTGGCTTCTCCATTGACTTTGCTTGTCAGCTGGTCACAAAAGGGGATCCCACGACCCCGGGACACTGCAACCGTCAAAAATAGGAGTCAGTTGCCAAATGTCTGAATTTTTATCACGTGGCCACAGGGGTGCTGCAATAGTCGGAAGGGTGAAAAACTGTCCTAAATCACATTTTTCAGTGCCATTATAACGTCGTACGGTGACTAAATGAACGGTTGTAAGTCGAGGACTACCTGTATCTCATCTCCAGGCTTGTTCCGTTAAAACCTCCTCCCCTTCCAATCATTTTTGGTTCCGCAGTGCCTCTGCCAGCAAAACCAGAGCTCAAGAGGGCCGCGTGTGGGTCCCCCTGAACTTCGCTTTTGCCGTCCCAGGCAAAAACAGTTCAGGAGGGATGTGCGTGAACCCCCCACCCCTCCGGAGCTCCATTTTCACTGGCAGAGGGTTGCAGGAAGACATCCCAGCCGAAAACAGAGCTCGGAAGCCCATTTTCGCTGGCAGAGCCCTCAGGCCACAAGTGTGCCCCCAACACAAGTTATATCATGCTGGCCACACCCTCCCCTGTCCGTCCCCCCCCCGGGTCAAACACAACCCTGAGGCAGCCCTCAATGAAATTGTGTCTAACACTCCTGTTCTAAATAAAGAGCTTAACCTCTTTTTATTTCCCATACACTAAACATTGTATATAATAGTGGTCATTCATTGTATAAATCAATGCTGTTTCTTTTCTTTTTTTTGATTGAGTGGTTTGAGAGACTTCATTTAAGCAGCAAGTCTTTATCTGAGATCTGTATTTTGGGGTTAATTGTTAACTTTGGTGAACCACTTTATTTAATGGCATTGCATTTGTAGATAGGAGAAAAATAATTTCTTGTGAGTTGTTATTTGAAGGAAAGGGAAGGAGAGCCTCTGTTTTCCTTCTAACTGCAAACACCATCAGAAAGTTGTTCCCCTGTGAAGTAAATTGTTTGGAAAGCTAAACATGCTTTGATCAACCTGAGTAACAGGAAGGATTGGTTCAAACAAATAGCTCCTAGCTTCTAAATTATGCTAATATTAAGCCTTCCAAATGCTGTGGTTATTTTACAGAGAAACATGTGGGAATTGCGTTTGTGGTTTGTGAATATCGTTCTGCCCTTTTATAAAATTGCATCTTTGTCTTTGGAGCTCTATATCTTGTGATATATGGACTGCATGGAAGAGACTCTTCAATCCATAAAGCAAGAACTCAAAAACAATCTCGCGAATTCTACTACCCTGTTTCCCCTATAATAAGATCTCCCCCAAAATATTGCAACACAGCAGCAGCCATGAGGTAACCATGCTCGCCTCCTCCTGCACCACAAAAATGATAAGACCTCCCGAAAATAAGGCCAAGCATTTATTTCTGGGGTCAAAAGGGGGTCTTATTTTCAGGGAAACACGATATATTCTAAATAATGTTTATATGTAGTCCTCAATTTAGGATCACAATGGTGCTAAGCGAGACAGTTGCCTGAATTTTGCCTCTTTTTACGATCTTTCTTTTCACTGTTCTTAAATGAATCACTGCAGTTGTTAACTTAGTAACACAGTTGTTAAGTGAGTTTGACTTCCCCGCTGACTTTGCTTGTCAGAAGGTACCAAAAGGTAAATCACATGACCGCTGGACATTGCAAGCATCATAAATATGGGGTTAATTGCCAAGCATCTTAATTTTGATCACATAACTATGGGGATGGTGCAAAGGTCATAAGCATGAAAAATGGCCACAAGTCACTTTTTTAGCACCATTGTAACTTTGAACCGTCACTAAATGAATTATTGTAATTTCAGGACTTTGTGTATTGACAGTTGAGTTTGAATAAGTTGTTATGTGCTCTTTTTCTTGGACTTATGCATACATTAAGATATATTCAAATTGATACACAGTAAAATAGAGATAGAAATGATAAGTTTAACTACTTAACTGGTTCTCCTCGTCCACATTCAACCACATTTCTCCCACAAAGCTGCATTTTTCTTTCTGAAATTAATTCTCCATCCCACCTTATACTGACACCTACACAGTCCACAGTTAGGTCCTGAAAGTGATAAGAAAAAGGCAACTGGACTTTCTTTTTCCTTGAAGACATTTTGCTTCTCATCCAAGAAGCTTCTTCAGTTCTGAATGACTTGAAGAAGCTTCTTGGTTCTTGAGTCAGAACTGAAGAAGCTTCTTGGATGAGAAGTGAAGCATCTTCCTGGAAAAACCAAGTCCATTTGCCTTTTGAAAAAGCACCTTTGGTGCAACCATGACCTGGATGACTGAGAATCTCCAAGAAATCAGTAGCGTTTATCCAATTTGAGGAGAAGAATGAAAATGCTACTGACTTCCTGAAGTAGGGAAGCACTTGTAAATCTTTTTCCAACTTTCTGGAGCATCAAAGTTGATAAAAACCAGAGCTAAGTCAGATCCAGGTTCAAGGAAGAAACAGGATCTGTAATCACTACAAATCAAAGGTAGTATTCAGCTGGTTCGCTCCAGTTCAGGCGAACCAGTAGAAGCGGCTGCAGGAGACTCAGCCCACCTGCCCCGACGTAATGTGTGAGCACTGCGCAGGCACAGAAATGCATGCATGCTCACATTTACGAACTGGTAGGGATGGTAAGTGAATCTCACAGATAGCAATAGCAGTTAGACTTATATACTGCTTCATAGGGCTTTCAGCCCTCTCTAAGCGGTTGACAGTCAGCATATCGCCCCCACAGTCTGGGTCCTCATTTCACCCACCTCGGAAGGATGGAAGGCTGAGTCAACCTTGAGCCGGTGAGATTAGAACCGCTGAACTGCAGATAACAGTCAGCTGAAGTGGCCTGCAGTACTGCACCCTAACCACTGCGCCACCTCGACTGTGGTTAGGGTGCAGTACCAGAGATATTTTTGAAACTCTACACCTGTTCCCATGTCTTTATCTCTCCTAGAGTGTGAAAGGGGAATGCCTTGTTTTTCTAAAATTAAAACAGGCAGTCCTGGACTTACAACTATTCGCTTAGTGACTGTTCAGAGTTCCAATGGCACTGAAAAAAAACCAGTGGCACCGTTTTCACATACCCATTCCAGCATCCCCGTGTTCTCAAGACCAAAATTCAGACCCTTGGCACATGGCATGCATTTATCATAGTTCTACTGTCCCGTGTAATTACCATTTGTAACCTTCCCAGTTTATGTCCCCTTTTGCGACCTCCTGACAAGAAAATCAATGGGCAAGCCAGATTTACTTAATGACCACATGATTCACTTAACAACAGCAGTCATTCACTTAGTAAGTGTGGGGGGGGGGAGTTTGTGAAATGGGGTAAAATTCACTTAACGAACCGCCTCACTTAGCAATGGTAATTTTGGTCTCAACTGTCGTCGTAAGTCGAGCACTACCTGCAAAAAAGCTCTGGGTTTCAAGTTCCATTTCTTTGCTTTATTCTTTGACTGAAGAGTTTGGCCCACTCCCTTGTGACGCTTTTGAAGGTCTACAAAGCTCACTTTTTTTAAAGGCTGCAAATGGATGGAGCATATAAGGCATTTTTGATAATTAATATATTGGCGCAATTAAAGGAAACTGTTAGCAGATTTTTCATTTTTCCACAAGACGATTTTGCTGGGTTCTGCAGGAAAAAAAGTAGGGCTGGCTTTTGAATTCGATATATATAACATTAAGCCTTGGTTCATTTTTTTAAAAAAAAAATGTTTGTGGTAGGTGGATATTCTTTTCAGCCACCGAATGTCCTAAAATTGCAGCAAAAAAGTCAGCTTACTGTGATAACAGGGACGATGGGAAATCTCATGAAGGAAAAGGGCTATAAAGAACGGGAAATATCCAAGTTCTTTAGCTTGAATTGTGGTTCTGGATTAATTTATATTTGCAGTGCACTCACTTTTTCTTTCATGCTGTCCAAACACAGTGTTTGTCCTGTGAATAACTTTACTTTCAAAATAAATATGTCCTTTACAACAGGGGGTCTCCAACCCTTGGCAACTTTAAGACTTATGGACTTTTCCTCCCAGCTTTGCTGGCTGAGAAGGGAATTCTGGGAGTTGAAATCCACAAGTCTTAAAGTTGCCAAGGTTGGAGACCCCTGCTTTATAAAATTCAATTTCTGGGAAAAACACTTGATAAGCTTTTTTTTTCTTTCTGTTACCTCTGTAAGACAGAGCCTATAGCAGTGATGGCAAACCTTTTCAGCACCGAGTGCCCAAACCGGAACACGCAGCATGTGTGTTCATGTGTGCATGCCGGAGCATCGGAAACCCAAAGAACAGCTGGCAGTGCGCACATGCCTGTTTTTTAACCATTTTTCTGGGCCATTCCAGCTGTTTTGGGGGGCATTTCCAGGACGTTTTCCGTCGCTCCAGCGCCTGCAAAGACCAGCTGACCCCCCTGCATATGCACACCGGGAACCAGGAGAGCAGCTGATGACGGCGCACGTGCCCACATAGAGAGCTCTTTGTGCCACCTCTGGCACGTGTGCCATAGGTTCGCCATCGCGGGCCTATAGCAATGTTTCTCAAGCCCGGCAGCTTAAAGATGTACGGACTTCAACTCCCAGAATTCCCCAGTGCGTACATCTTCAAGTTGCCATGCTTAGGGAACATTGGTCTGTACCAAATTGGCACCCCTGTTTCATAAAAACAGAACAACGGACTCCTATGGAAACAATATAACGGTTTTTCCTTTCCTTCCCCTCCAGCTTGTTTGCGTTGTTGTCCAAAAAGCACAACAAAGTTTTGGAACAAGCCACCCAGTCTTTGAGAGGTTCCCGGTCTGCTCCGGATTCTCCACTTCCAGATTATGTGAGTATCGAAATATAATCTTCTAAGGAAGAAGTCAAAAAAATACACACACACACCCCTCGGTTTGCACAAGTCTGTTCAAAGAGTGTGACAGCCTAGCAACAACCATCACCAAAATATAGGAAGTTTGGCTGGTGACATCATGTCTGAAACTCACGAAAGACATTTAACCAAAAAAAAAAAAAAACCCTTGCAAGGCAAAATGAGAACCAAAGTGATTTTCAGCAAATGCTTTACTCTCGTTTTCCTATCTTGGGCATTTGCAAATGGTTCCCATTGCAATGTGGGGAGGAAGAACACAATGAGCACAGTATGATAAAACTGTGAAGCTTTTAGCATGCCCTTTAAACAAGCCTCTGTCCAGTGGTGGGGTTCAAATTACTTCCAATAGACCGATTAGATCCCACAGATTAGGCCTCCTCCGAATTCCATCCACTGGCCAATGCCAACTGGCGACCACCCGGAGGAGGGCCTTCTCTTTGGCTGCTCCGGCCCTCTGGAACGAGCTCCCCATGGAGATTCGAACCCTCACCACCCTCCAGGCCTTCCGCAAAGCCCTTAAAACCTGGCTGTTCCGACAGGCCTGGGGCTAATGAGCTTTTGTCCCCCCTCAAATGGTATGGTTGTTGTGTGCTTTTAAATTGTGGTATTGTTTTGTTCCTGTTTTTTTCCTTATTTGTAAACCACCCCCCCCTTTGACTTGGGTTGTGAGCCGCCCTGAGTCCCCTTCGGGGAAAAGGGCAGCATAGAAATATAATAAATTCAATTCAATTCAATTCAAATAATTTAACAACCGGTTGGTTCTCTGCCTGGTTGCTGGGTGGGCGGGGTCTAGGCAGTCTCCTGCACCATCCTGGGAGTAAAAACAGGCTCCAGAGGTTCTCTGGAGGCTGGAAATAGGCCGTTTTCACCCTCCTTGGGCTCTGTGAGGCCCGTTTTCCACCTCCATGGGCTCCACGCACCCCCTGCACTTACCTGGGTTCCAAAACGGGCCACGTAGTAACTCCTGCGAGGGAAGGGGCGGGATGAGGCAGGACCAGCCGGTCATCAGAATTATCGGTTCACCGAACCGGACGTAAAATTAACATCCAGTTCGCCCGAACCGCTCCAAAGCGGCTGAAACTCACCTCTGCCTCTGTCCCTAGGTAGCAAAAGGACAGTTTGGTTTCCAATTTAGCATCAAGAGCCAATTTGTGTTGTGATTACGGCTAGAAAGTGGGAGGGTATGAGTTTTAGTGCCACCTTTGCACCAGTCACTTACTCTCAGCCCTAGGAAGGTGGCAATAGCAAACCACTTCCAAAAATCTTCAAGAAAGCTGCAAGGACTTGTCCAGGCGTTTTCCAGGAATCAGCATTTATTCAAAGACACGGGGGTGAAAGTGGGGGGAAAGCCTCATAATAATTAGAGTTCTTCACCACCACCACCCCCAAAAAAAGACAAATTGAATAGACTCTATTAAAAATTAAGTTCTCTTAGATCTTGGATATTTTGCAGCTTTAATTAATATATTGTTTTGCTATATTTGTTCAATCCAAAGAAATTAAATCAGTGTTAGTGAGAGTAGGCATTGAGCAAAAGGGTTGGTTTGCATGGCCCCTTCCAAAATTATGATTTTATGTACTTGACTTGGTGAAGTGGATGCTTTTTCTTTTTCCTCCAAAGAAATTACTTTAAATCTTAACATAACGCAGTAGCATCTTTCTTAATTCTAATGCGCTTAATAATAACATTTATGCATGATTAGAACATACATCCCAGTAAAAGGAATACAGTGCCGAGAAGAATACCTGATTATAAGGAGCATTCCAATACATGTTTAATGCACATCTGATAGTCCGTGCCGTGTTTTTTTAAAAATATGTAAAAATTGTAAAAATTATGTATGTTGTAAATTGTAAAAATTGTGTATGCTGTCTCCTCAATCAGGTTTTCCAGGTTTGCTTAACGTAACATTTTAATAAATAATCTTGATGCGTTACTCTACTTGCTTGTAGGGGACAAATTACATTCAGATATATATATATATTTAGATTGGTTTCATTTTTCTTGGTACCTGTGGATTTAATGTCTTGCTAGCCTTGAAAAAGGGAAATGAAAGAAGAAAGGGGAGGAGGGAAAGGCAGGCCTGGTTGATGAAAATGCTAAAATAGAATTTAACCTCACTGGCTGCTCTTCCTGTCTAGCTCCCGTTAAGACTAAAATCACAAGTGCTGTCCTTATAAAAGTATATTTTAAAGGCAAGATTTGGTTCAGAATCTGCTTTGGCGCTTCTGGAAATATCTTAATTTATCACAGCCTTGGTTTTCCTCTTCTCAAATTTGGGGAATGGGGGAGGCTTGGACATTACAACAGGATTGCTGCCCCTGGTCACTTCTGCTGAGCCTGGATGAGCTGGCTACAAAATCATGAGTTACTTTGTTGTTGTTAGTTGGGAAGTCGTGTCCAACCCATCGCGACCCCATGGACAACGTTCCTCCAGGCCTTTCTGTCCTCTTCCATCCTCTGGAGTCCATTTAAGCTCACGCCGACTGCTTCGGTGACTCCATCCAGCCACCTCCTTCTCTGTCGTCCCCTCCTTCTTTCGCCCTCAATCTTTCCCAGCATGAGGCTCTTCTCCAGTGAGTCCCTCCTTCTTATTAGGTGACCAAAGTATTTCATCTTTAGGATCGGGCCTTCTAAACAGCAGTCAGCAGTTGATCTCCTCTAGGACTGACTGGTTGGATCACCTTGCAGTTCAAAAGACTCGCAGGAGTCTTCTCCAGCACAGAGTTCAAAGGCTTCAATTCTTTGGTGCTCAGCCTATCTTATGGTCCAACTTTCACAGCCATACATTGCAACTGGAAAAACCATAGCCTTGACTATACACACTTTTGTTGGCAGAGTTACTACAGTTGCTGATATATTAAAAAATAAAAACCAAACACTGATCCAAAATAAATCTTGCAAGTAGCTGACTTAGCAAAAACTGGGCAACTTTATGCATCCCATTAAAAATATGGTTTGAGAATGGATTGCTTTATTGTCTATTTCTGATGAGAAGGTTTTATTTTATAAAGATGCAAGGTTGTAGCATTGTATTCGATGCCTAGATTAAAACGCAATTTTTAAAAACGATTATTTACATGCATTTCTTTCTTAACTCTAAATCACAATGAAATCATTAGTTTTATTTGGCAGGGAGGGGAAGAGTTCCACCCAAATGTATTTATTTATCATTTTCAGGGAGTCATGGCACTGAAGAGTTTGAATCCACTGACATATTTCATAGAAGGATTCCTAAGTAAGTTTTTAGAAGGAAAAACAATTTCTGTGCTGTAAGCCAGACTGAAATCAGATTTAACAGAACAGAATAACAGAGTTGGAAGGGACTTTGGAGGTCTTCTAGTCCAGTGTTTCTCAACCTTGGCAACTTGAAGATGTCTGGACTTCAACTCCCAGAATTCCCCAGCCAGCATTCGCTGGCTGGGGAATTCTGGGAGTTGAAGTCCAGACATCTTCAAGTTGCCAAGGTTGAGAAACACTGTTCTAGTCTAATCCCCTGCTTAGGCAGGAAACCCTACACCACTTCAGACAAATCGTTGTCCAATCTCTTCTTAAAAACTTCCAGTGTTGGAGCACCCACAACTTCTGTAGGCAAGTCGTTCCACTGATTAATTGGTCTCACTGCCAGGAAATTTCTCCTTAGTTCGAGGTTGCTTTGGTGAATACATTGATCCCGTCTTCCTTGTGGCAGTCCCTCAAGTATTGGAACCAGTTACCATCCCCTATTTTCACTAGACCAGACATACCGTGTTTCCCTGAAAATGAGACAGGATCTTATTTTCTTTTGAACCACCCCCCCCCCAAAAAATAAGCACTTGGCCTTATTTTGGGGGAGGTTTTATTATTTTTGAGGTGCAGGAGGCGGCAAGCGGGGTCACCTCATGGCTGCTGCTGTGTTGCAAATTTTGGGGGAGGGCTTATTTTAGCACATGCGCTCAGAAGCCCGATTGGGCTTATTATTCGGGGAGGTCTGATTTTCAGGGAAACAGGGTACCCAATTCCTGCAATCGTTCTTCATATGTTTTAACCTCCAGTCCCCTAATCATCTTTGTTCCTCTCCTCTGTATTCTTTCTGGAGTCTTGACATCTTTTTTATATTGTGGCAACCAAAACCGGATGCAATATTCCAAGTGTGGTCTGACTGAGGCATTATAAAGTGGCATTAATACTTCACATGATCTTAATTCTATCCCTCTGTAGCCTATGACTGTCTTGACTTTTGTCAGATGCTCTAAATACATCCAAATAGTTTATACTACCTGGAAATAATTTGAGCCAAGATGCCCTTTTAATTTCCAAACCTTTCCCCAAAAATGTAATATTGGAGACTTCTAAGAAATGATAAATGTGTTGAGCTACAGGGATGGTTTTATATCACAAAATCCTTTCCTCTTTTGAGAATGATGGAAGCATTCTTTGTTGCAAGCAAATATTCACTTTTAACCCCATTCACACAGTTTTCCCTTGGCTACCTATTGAAGCCAGAGAAGGGGAAGGATTGGGGACTAATTGAACATCCGTAAGCCGAAAAATATCTATGACTTCAACTGGATCCGTTGAACATTTAGGTCGGCATGGAAACAAGGGAAGTGTTATTCGTATAGATCACAACAACCTATTAAGTTATGTTTATTTATTTTGGAGTGGGCGTGGCGAAATGCAGTAAATTAGACCTCCCCCTTGAATGATTTTTCTGCAAATATGAATGCAGTGGGAAATAATAATATAATTGTGCCCAACCACAGAGGATGCCTTGAGATGAGCTGGAGGATGTTTATTCAGACCGTTCCCAACTTTTCCATCCACATGAATCTTTGTCCCGCTCATTGCTTCCCCTCCAGTTCCCAAGTTTGGTTTTTCTTAATGAGAGAGGTCATTCAGAGGCAATTTTATCAACGGCCTGGACCAGTTTCACCTTCCAAAGGTCAAGTGTGGCTTTGAAATATTGTTTGCCAAGATTACAGGAAAACCCCAAGGACTGCCAGGAAAGCTTTCAGATTCTCCAGTCTTCAGGATCTCACATAGAAAAATGAATGAAGTAACTTAACACGGCAGTGTATTTAGCTTGCATGTATTTGACGTAAAAAGGGTGTTGCCAATTCAGAGGGAGTCATTCATTGGAGTTACCCTTTTAAGTAATTTTAAGTAACCGCTTTTAAGTCTTTTAAAGCTACTCGTAGCTGCGGTAGACAGGCTGAGCCACTGGTCCCTTCAGGTATTAAGCCCAACCTAGAAAGTGGTTTGTCTTTGCGTGCCCAAAAATATCAAAAAAAGCTTTTGTCAGACCTGAAGCACAAATGGAACCCTTTGTAATCTTGGTGACTTGCACCTGGGAAGGGATTTAATGAGAAATTCCCAGACAGTGCATTAAATAAAATTATATTATGGTTGTGATACATCTGTGAACATGGTTGATTTCCCTTTTTCTTCTTGTTTTTTATCCTTTCTCCTAACAACATCCTTAGACTGAACAGTTGGTTACCTGTTACCTGTCAAGAGCATTTAGTATCTTTCCCTGGGATCAGAACTCTAAATACAGATGGTCCTCGATTTAAAACAAGTTCATTTAATGACCGTTTGAAGTCACAACAGCACAGAAAGAAAGTGACTTACGACCGTTTTTCACACTTATGATCATTGCGGCATCTCCATGGTCACGTGACCAAAATTCAGGTGCTTGACAACTGACACATATTTGTGACGGTTGCAGTGTCTCTCGGGGTCAAGCGATCCCCTTTTGCGACCTTCTGAGAAGCAAAGTCAATGGGGAAGCCAGATTCACTTAAGAACCGTGTGACCAAGTTAACAACTGCAGTAATCCACTTAACAATTAAACAAGGTTGTATGAGCGGTGGCGGCGCAGTGGTAAGAGTGCAGTACTGCAGGCTACTTCTGCTGACTGCTAGCTGACTGCAATTTGCAGGCTCAAGGTTGACTCCGCCTTCCATCCTTCCGAGGTGGGTAAAATGAGGACCCAGATTGTTAGACTGACTCTGTAAACCGCTTAGAGGGGGCTGTAAAGCACTGTAAAACTGTATATACTTTGTTTCCCCAAAAATAAGACCTCCCCAGATAATAAGCCCAGTTGGGCTTTTAAGCGCATGCACTAAAGTAAGGCCTCCCTTGAAAATAAGGCCTCCCAAAAAATTTTGCAACGCATCATCAGCCATAAGGTGACCATGCTTGCTGCCTCCTGCACTTCAAACATAATAAGACTCCCCCAAAATAAGGCCAAGTGCTTATATTGGGGGTCAAAAGAAAATAAGACCAGGGGTGAAATCCAGCAGGTTCTAGAGAACCGGTAGCGGAAATTTTGAGTAGTTCGGAGAACCGGCAAATCCCACCTCTGGCTGACTCCAGAGTAGGGAGGGAATGGGGATTTTGCAGTATCCTTCCTCTGTCACGCCTACCAAACCACGCCCATCAAGCCACACCACCCCTACCAAGCCACACCGGCAGTAAACCGGTAGTAAAAAAAATTAAAATTCATCACTGAATAAGACCCTGTCTTATTGGGGGGGAACACGGTAAGTCTAAGTGCTATTGCTATTGTAAAATGGGGCAAAATTCACTTAACCATCGTCTCGCTTAGCAACATAAATGTTAGGCTCAGTTGTGGCCGTAAGTTGGGGACTACCTGTAATTTCATATAGGTAGTTGCTGGGCGAGATGCTGTCCTCTTTTTCCAGCTAGTGTTCCATTCACAGCTGATGAAAAAACCCTTCCCCAGTTTAGATTCATCTTACATTTGCCTACAGTAAATAAAAAGCAGCTGCTGGTTTCAGCATCTCAGTCTTGAAAAAAAAATCTTAACCCCTCAAGCATCATCTGGAAATAATATAGCTGGTAAAACAAAGCTAAGAAGAAAAGGCAATGTTTGTTTTATGTGGGATGAATGACTTTAGTTGGGGTCCTTCTAATTTGGCCATTAGGAGGGTTATTAAAAAGGAGTATTACAAAGGTGGTTTCCAGAAAAAGATTGTTTTTGTTCTATCTTGTTATTATATTTGATTATAGCCAAAGCAAGGAGTTCTTTATAAATAGCCCTTCATTTCATTCCCCCAGCAGAGAAGCAAAAAGACCCAGTAATCTTACTGTCTTCATGCATTGGTAGATGCTAAATTGTTCCCTTACATTACTTGAGTCCCTTAAAGCAAATTGTATTTTAGAAGTCATATTTAATTTCCCCTTACATGCTTTGGCCTAGGGACCCGCTGGTTGAACGATAGCGTGACTGTCGCCTTTTAGAAGAACTAAAAGTTTTAGGGCGAACGTTTATACCTTTTGAAGGAATATATCATTTTCGCTGCATGAAGATTCTAGACAACACAGGAGGTTGCAAACAATTGTCTGGAGTTACTGAAGAGAGAACTGTAGACGCACGATCTTCATCAGGCCCTGTTGAGGACTGTAGGCTGCCGGAGTCAGTATAAAAGCAACTGGACAACTTACTCTCTGGAGACAAATACTGTGGTGGTAAGACACCCCTAACATCCCTTGGGATGTGTGTTCTGTTATGATACAGCCTGTTGTGCCTTCAAATGGCTTCTACTGTACTGCCGTAAAATGGCTTCTATTGTACAGCGCAGTGGAGTTGCCATGGTAGCGACTTCACAGTACTCCACATGGGGGCTCCCTCTGCTAAGGCAGAAAATCCAACATTAGAAATTACCTTTGGTCCGGATATTTCCCCCCTAGAAATAAATATCCACGCAACTGCCGGGTTATCAGCTAGGTTTTTTAAAAAAAAAATACAAATGGGAATTTGTTGACAGGACATAGCCATACCTTTCAAAACTAGTTGGCAATGAGGAATAATGGGCAATTATTCAGATGCTCTGGGAGCAGACATCCTCCCCTCTCCCCCCCCTTCTCTCTTCTCTCCTCCTTCCTCTTTTTCCTTCCCACTTCTTTCCCTTCTTCCTTTTCTTTCTCCCTTCTTCTCCTTTCTTTTCTCTTCCCCCTTCTTCTCCCTTCTCCTCCCCCTTTTTTCTTTCTTTTCCTTCCCCCTTTTTTCCCCTTCTCTTTTCTTCTTCCTTCTCCTCCCTACTCCTCCCCTTCTTCTTCCTTCTCCTTCCTTCCCCCTTCTTTCTCTTCTCTTTTCTTCTTCTCCTCCCTACTCCTCCCCCTTCTTCTTCCTTCCCCCTTCTTTCCCTTCTCTCTTCTTCTTCCTTTTCCTCCCTTCTCCTCTCGCCTTCTTCTCCTTTCTTTTCTTTTTCCTATCTCCTTTCTTCTCCCTATTTTGGACAGAGAATGTCATCACCAAGCTAGTGAGAGGTCAAATGAGTGGTGGGAGAGAGTAGTTTCCAATGTATTTAGCTCTATAACTGGAAAAGAGGTTCTAAGAGAGGGGTGAGCCCTTCAAGGGGTTCTCAAGCAGGTGATACTTAGGTGATTATGATCTAGATTTCAGCTGTGAAATAAAGGAGAGGAACTTAGCTCCCTGGTTAGGACAGGCCTCTGTACTTTGCCTCTGTTGAGAGACATACCACCTTTATCTAAATTTCCTCATGCTGAAAAGAGATTATCCCTATATGGAGGTTTATATGGTAGTGTTTTTGTTCGGTGAAACACCATTTATTCACTAAAAATGAAACTAGACTAATGTACCGAACTCATTTATTCATTGTCTGCCAGTTATTCCTGTAGCTTTAAGTGTCTACTTGTGGTTGATGGGAAAATGTTTTTGAGATAGTGTTTATTTGCAAGAAAGTTGCATGAGTTGAGCGAGTTCATGCATGAGACTTGGGTCTCACCGTCAGTCAGATTTTTAATGATGATAGAGTTAAGACACTGTAAGAGATGCTGTAAAAGATCACTTCAAGAGATGTCTTCTTCAAATAATGCCTTACAACACACACACATACACTATACATTGTCCAATTGTTTCCAACTCTAGGAATGGTGCTTATCTCCATTTCGTACCCAACGGATCCAGCATCGTCCGAGGATGCTTCCTATGATCAACAATGCTACGTGCTGAAGGGCACAGAATGCTGTTATCTTCCCACCAAAGTGATACCTATTTATCTCCTCACTTTTGCATGCTTTAAAGTTGCTAGGTGGTCAGGAGATACACACATACTCACACATACACACAGAGAGAGGAAGAGAGAGAGAGATGATGTGCCTCCCAGATACGTGGATTGGGCAGATGTTCATCAACAATTATAATTATGCACAAAAGTACATAGAACAACACATAATAGACTTGCTTTCTGTACCACTAGAAAAGGTAGAATATCACAGCATGTGTACTATATTTTGGGGGCAACCTTGATATCGAATGACTTGGAAAAATAAAGCTGACATTTCAACCCGAACTGTCACTTAAAGGATGCAGTCCAACCTTCATCCTGGAGAGTGTGCTTCTTCATGCTAGCATACTCCCACACACACACAAAAAGGAAAAGTAAGATGATATAACCAGAAATATCTAAGCCTCTATAGGGCCCGGTTCCAACTTTCCTACTCACACTGTCTGTGAAGTCTTCCTCCTTATCTGTTTCCCACCATTTTGCTCGATGGAGGAGGAAGAGCCAAAAACATCGCATTGTTTTGCAGCGATTGTACAAAATTTCCCACACGACAGTTTTCCTACGTATTTGCTTCATTCCTGGCGATACAGACGCAGTGGTGGGATTCAAATAATTTAACAACCGGTTCTCTGCCCTAATGGTTTCTTCCAACAACCAGTTCACCAAACTGCTCAGAAAGTTAACATCTGGTTCTCCCGAAGTAGCAATAGCAATAGCAGTTAGACTTATATACCGCTTCATAGGGCTTTCAGCCCTCTCTAAGCGGTTTACAGAGTCAGCCTATCACCCCCACAATCTGGGTCCTCATTTTACCCATCTCAGAAGGATGGAAGGCTGAGTCAACCCTGAGCCGGTGAGATTTGAACCGCTGAACTGCAGATAGCAGTCAGCTGAAGTGGCCTGCAGTACTGCACTCTACCCACTGTGCCACCTCGGCTCTCAGTGGTGTGAACTGCCTGAATCCCACCATTGCTGCAGAGGCTTGACCAGATTTTGTGTATTTACTACCGTAGGTTTGGTAATATGATACATTGAAGAGTGTAAGAGGCCTTCTTGACCTCTTCTCGGTTGTCCATGCTTACTTCTCATCTGGCCTGTAAGCAAACTCAAAAGACGGAATGGGACCATTGGCCATGGGCCACTCACCACGACCCACATATCATGGCCAACTCGCCACAGGCAATACAGCACAGCCAACTTGCTGTGGGACAATTCTCTGTGGAATTCACATCATTCCTTTTCATTTTTGTTGAACACATTTTCAACAAAATTATTTTACCCCTGATATCAAAGGAAATCCTTCCTATGTCTACCAGCGTTTGGGTTGCTTTGGTGAATAATAAAAAGAACTAATCCCTGTTGAATTGTCTCCTGGTGAATTGGCCTCAGCGAGCTAGCCGCAGCAAGGCGGGTGTGGTGAGTTGGCCATGCAGAATTGGCTGCAGCAAGTTATCCTAGACCTCTCAAAAGAAGTCGAGATTTGGACTTCCTGGGCAAAGTGAGGTGGCTGGCTCCCGAAGTTGGTTGAACTTGGATGTCATTAAAGGGCAGGAAATTGATATTTTTATTTCTATTTCCTCTTGTGGAAAATTGAGTTTTCAGACTCGGATTCAAAAATGGCTGCATCAATAGCAATAGCAATAGCAGTTAGACTTATATACCGCTTCATAGGGCTTTCAGCCCTCTCTAAGCGGTTTACAGAGTCAGCATATCGCCCCCACAGTCTGGGTCCTCATTTCACCCACGTCGGAAGGATGGAAGGCTGAGTCAACCTTGAGCCGGTGAGATTAAAACCGCTGAACTGCAGATGACAGTCAGCTGAAGTGGCCTGCAGTACTGCACCCTAACCACTGCGCCACCTCGGCTCTTTGAGCTAGCAGATTTCCGCTAGCTCAAATTCAGAAGGATTTGTTGCTCTTGAATACAGGAAAATACGTTGAGCAGCCTGGCTTCAACAGTTTTCCATCCCTGCTTTAACAACTTGAGAAAATAAAAATGTTGTTTTGGTGGGTTTTTTTTTACTAGTGGTAACAATCCATGTGGCCTAAGTGCTCCATATATATTTGAGGGAAAAGGGAAAGGAGCGGGTTAATCTCCAAGCAACTACTGCTTCAGTAGATAGTCCTTTTTTTAATTAAGTATTGTATTTCTGAAGAGAGTAGGTTGACTTGGAACCCTGGTTGCCTCAGGCAAAACTCTTAAGGCTTCCTGCTAATTTTTGCTTTTCCTCACATAAGGAGAAGGGAAAAAGAAACAGAGTTTGGCCATATTTGTCAACACACCCTCAGCCTGGGGAAAATGAAGAAGTCCTCAGGATTGTGATTTTTTCCAGTTTCCCACACTGTTCTTTTCAGCTTGTTTGTATACATGAATCACAGGGGAACTCCTGTTATCCTGTGCTGTGGCATTCAAAAATATTTAGTTATTGTTGATATTATTATTGCTGTGTGTTATTGTTTGCACCGTATTTCATTTGTGCATTGATGTTTCATCTTAGGACCTGCTAACCAAAATTCTCCAGAAATCTTAGCCTCGAGTTCTTGCTTTTTAATTTAGGAGCTAGCAATCATGCCCAGGCTGACAGAATTTCTTTCAATGATAATTAAGTGGCTCCAAAGTGGATTTGTAGAATGTTAGTGTGGTGGTTTTGTCTCTCATGAATGCAAACTACATGCTTAACTTAGTCATTTTTGAAAGTGCATCTACAAAGGTAGGGTAATATAGCTTCCAGGACAGTTCTCATCACAGCACTTTAAAGTTGTTAATTTCCTGGTGGAAAGAGGGAGGGAGGGAGGGAGGGAGGGAGGAAGGAAGGAAGGAAGGAAGGAAGGAAGGAAGGAAGGAAATAAATTCCAATAGAAAGAATATGTGTAACTCAGTGTTGAACTGTGGAGTTTTTGGTGATCTGTCTGGTTCTTTCATGAAATGTCTGCAATCAAGCAACAAAGAAGATTAGGAGGCTAAAACATAGGAAGAACGGTTGCAGGAATTGGGTATGTCTAGTTTAATGAAAAGGAAGACCAGGGGTGACCTGATAACAGTCTTCCAGTATTTGAGAGGCTGCCACGAAGAAGTGGGGATCAACCTATTCTCTGAAGCACCCGAGGGCAGGACAAGAAGCAATGGATGGAAACTAATCAAGGAGAGAAGCAACCTAGAACAATTAATCAGCGGAACGGCTTGCCTTCAGAAGTTGTGGGCTCTCCATCACTGGAGGTTTTTAAGAAGAAACTGGACA
The DNA here is from genome assembly GCF_051295495.1 of Thamnophis sirtalis. Taxonomy (NCBI): domain Eukaryota; kingdom Metazoa; phylum Chordata; class Lepidosauria; order Squamata; family Natricidae; genus Thamnophis; species Thamnophis sirtalis. Next base: position 11,740,950 of record NW_028261385.1, on the reverse strand, counting down.
GTAATTTGTCTGAAGTGATACAGGGTCTCCTGCTTGAGCAGGGGGTTGGACTAGAAGACCTCCAAGGTCCCTTCCAACTCTTTATACTGTTATTCTGTTCAGTTCAGAGAGCATTCAAGAACTCCATAAGACATTGTCGTCTATCTTACAAGCAGAAATTCTATTCTTTTCTCAACCTCTTCATTTTGTCAAACCAGGATTGCCAAATCTAACTGAAACCCAACTGGGATATTCCTCCTACTCCCTTAATACATTACACTTATGTATATGGGCATACATATGGCCCGGCCATACTCCAAAAAATAAACCGTAGGCTACCAAGACAGGAGGAGAAAAAATCCTGTTAAGACTTACCGACTAAAATGAATCATCTGCGAAGTCAGATAACCCTTTTTTACAAAAATTAATTGATCACTCGAGGAAATACAGGTAGTCCTCGACTTACGACCACAGTTGAGCCCGTTATTTCTGTTGCTAAGTGAGAAATTTGTTAAGAGAGTTCTGTCCCATTTTATGACTTTTCTTAAAAACTGAGTGCACAGGGGACACTCGCATTGTATTTTGGGGCCTCGCACAGCACCCCCACATCCTGTTTTGGCTTCCATGTTAGTGCAAAAGGCGTTCCAGGCCCCAAATGGAGCGCAGGGGCACCAGCCCCCCTGCATCCCATTTTGGGCCTGGAAAGTTTCCTGCATCAACCGGAAAGCCAAAAATGGGTGAAGGGGGGGGACGCATGCGCGGGGGCGGGAGAGCACGGAGGTTGCGCGTGCATGCGCGGGGTTGCACACGCATGCGTGGGGGCTGTCTTGCACACATTGCATTATGGGTGCAGGCACGCACTATTGCGCTTGTACACACACAGTTTTGGGGCACAACACAAAAAGATTAGCCATCACTGGTCTAAGCCTTAAAAACCATCAGCATGTTGTACCACCAGGTATTCCACATATGTAAGCTGGCAACAAGAAGTTAGATAAGTCGATTTGTTGCAGAGAATTAGGAAGCGATGTATGCAAGATGGTTAATGGCACCCAGGAATGCTGCCCTGTATATATATTTTCATCCCAGAATTTAAATACTAGCACTCTTACCTTTCCGAGTTCTAGAAAATCACTTCTAGAAAGAGTTTTTGTAAGATGGGAATCAGAAATTCCCACTTGACTATTTCAAACCTCCTTCATAGTAAGAGGAGGCAACAATTTAAATGCTCTAACCTAGAAAAGTGTTGGTCTCCCCTTCCCTGAATGCGGGAGGCCAGACAGCCATCTGTCAAGGATGATTTAATTTGGATTCCTGCCCTGAGCTGGGTATTGGACTCAGTGACCTAAATACTCCTCTTTCCAACTCAACAATTCTATGTTTCTTATTATAGAGGACTGTTACAAAAGCATGTACATTCTGGCATAAACGTGATCTTTCTAAAATAGATGTGACAGTACCAGGTCGGTGCATTTTAATGTGGTTTAGATTGACACTATTGAAAGTAAGAATTACTGTATGATCCCATCAGTTTACGCATTTACATAATCAGCGTCAGAAGCTTAGCAGAATTGATAAGACTCTTCCAATTCTTATTTAGTCTACTGCTATTTTTTTCCATAGCTGCCAACACGGTTATACACTTTCCCAAGAGGCCTTTGGAATGTGTCTTATATCCTCCCTTCGGGATTTATATATATATATATTTTTTTTTTTTTTTAAATTTTTGGTGCATCCCTTTGCAGTCCTTGCTCTCGGTCTAGGAGACAGGAAGGCGAATGGCGTCATAAATGTTTATGTTTATCAGCATTCTTATCCAGCATTAAAGAGAATAAACTTTAAAAATAATAGGGAATGTCACAAACAACGCTTACTTTCAAACAATGGTATGATGTGCCTGTTCTCAAAGTTCTCCAAAGTCATTGAATCTTTTCCTTCCTGTTTGTATTTTTTGCGTTAAGGGACAACTCCGGTATTTGTTGCCTCCACATGAATAACAAAAATAGCACATCATGGTGAATCAAATTATTATTAATGTCTTTATTAGGTTCTACATGTTAAAACATAGTTAAAAAGTCAGTTCTGCACTTTCAGTTAACATATTAATCTTTATTATGGACAGGCCAGCATAATTATTGCCTCTGCGTTCCTGGTTATTATCTTAAATATATTTCTCAGTACAGATAGTTCTCAACTTGCAACATTTAGTGTCTGTTCGGAGTTACAACAGCTCTGAAAAAAAGGGACTTATGACCTCTTTTCACACTTATAACAATTGCAGCATCCCCATGGTCACGTGATCAGAATTCAGGCGCTTGACAACTAACTCATTTTTATGACCGTTGCACTGTCCCGGTGTCATGTGATCTCCTTTTGTGACCTTCTGGCAGGCAAAGTCAATGGGGAAGCCAGAGTCACTTAAGAACCGTGTGACTAACTTAACAACTGTGGTAAGCAAGGTCATAAAATGAGGCAAAATTCACTGAACAAGTTTCTCACTTAGCAACAGAAAAGTTGGCCTCAATTGTGGCTGTGAGTCGAGGACTACCGATATAGACATCACAATAGATGCACTTATATCTTCTTCACGTTCTCAGTTGCTATATGGTATTTATTTTGTCATGTTTATGCAGTGCAATATTGGAGGTGATGATCCTTTGAGAGCTGCAGGCAACAAAATTTCATTTTAATGTATACCGATTAGTATACATTAATAGTGACAATATAGTTATTCTGAGTCTTCTATGCTATCTAATTGTGACTTGGTTTGTAAGGGGGAAAAATCAGCCGTTTCAAGCTGAAAGAACCCCCTACTGAAATGACCTGGGCTGAGGTCCCAGTTCTGTGTAATTCATTCTGAGATCTACTGCCAGGATCTCTGGGAGATCTTTCAAGCCAGCAAGAGCTATGATGGATGGCCACCTCCACTCTTGGCATACCTGAGACTGTTCACCTGGGAAATTTTTAGCCCTCTTACCAAGAACTTCTCCCTCCTCTATTGGGACCACAGCAAGGATGCTTCAGGTCCACTTAGTACAGTTTACCCTTGAGTATACATGCATCAGAGGTGGGTTGCTCCCCGTTTGGCCCGGTTCAGCTGAAGTGGCATTCAAGCCTGGGTCACAGAACCGGCAGCAACGCAAGCCTGCCACGTCCCTGAACCGGTTCCCTTGCCGCTGCTGGGTCACCGCCATTTTGGATTTTAGTGACTGTGTGTGAGCAGTACACTGTTAATTGTTCTGCGCATGCACGAAGAACAATTTACATTGAACAATGCATGCATGTGCAGTGTGTGTCTGGCGCATGAGCAAAGTGAGCGTGTGCAGGAGTTGAGAGCCGGTAGTAAAAACGGCAGGAACTCACCCCTAACATACTTAGTGCTGTAGAAGACTCCTGTGAATCCCTTGGACTGCAAGGCGATCCAACTGGTCAGTCCTAGAGGAGATGCTCTTTAGAAAGCCAGATCCTGAAGTTGAAACTCAACTTAGCCACCTAATGAGAAGGAAGGACTCACTGGGGAAGAGCCTAGTGCTGGGAAAAATGGAGGGCAAAAGAAGAAGGGGACGACAGAGAAGGAGGTGGCTGGATGGAGTCACTGAAGCAGTCGGCCTGAGCTTAAATGGACTCCAGAGGATGGTAGAGGACAGGAAGGCCTGGAGGAATGTTGTCCATGGGGTCACGATGGGTCGGACACGACTTTGCAACTAACAACAACATACATGCATGTGGTTAAATTCCTAAACTCTGCTTTTCCCCCCTCGTTTATGTAATTTTCTACTTCATTAATGTTTACAGCAATCGTTCCCAACCAGTCCAAATATTTTGAATACAAACCTATCTTCTCCAGCCAACAGAGATGACTTTATGGTATCTGAGGAGGAATGTTCACGTTTGTAATCCATTTTCGGATCTTTTTAAAATGCTTAACTTTTGCCCTCAGACACATTAAACATGCGTCCTTCCTCATCCAGTTAATGCCGCAAGCTGATCCATGCTTCCAAAGGGCCATTTTTGTATTTTTCCATTCCTGTTTATCTCCTTAAAATGTTTTCCTCTGGTAGTTTAGGTTTCTTTGGGGTGGTTGAAAATGGAAATTGCTTACATAGTGAATTCCAGCAAATAAATCATTTCTTTTCTGTGGTATTAATCTCTGTGAATATGAATTTACATCCCACCCAGCTTCAAAGGCTTCAAGCAGTTGACAGCTGACAGGAAAATGGCAACCCAAATCCCATGCGATCATAACAATACTAAAAGTCGGTTGCCAAAGGCCCACTGAAATAAAAATCATTTTCATAAGTAGAGAAAGTAAATAAACAGGATGCCTGACGTATCTGGAAGGGCAAAGTTTTCTACACTGAGGAATCATTACAGAGAATTGTGGAGACAAGATCCTAAGTTTCATTTCCCGACTTGCACATGTCGGCCAGGCAGATTCTACATCGAAATGATGATGATGATGATTAGTCTTAATTTGAGACGATGACAAATCTACATGCAGACGGAAAGTTGAACAACTGGCCATGTGCGGCCGGAACCATCTTAAACGGAACACGCTCAAAACTGTAGAGATGATAGAGAAAAAATTTGGAATGTTGTTATTATATACTGTACTTTTTGGAATATAAGATACGCTTTCTCCCCCACCCCTTAAAAGCGGGTGGAACTGTCGGTGTGTCTTATACACCAAATAACCTCACTCTGTGCGTCCCATTTTCACCAAAAACGGGGCACGAAGAAAGTTTGGGAGGCCTGCAGAGTGCTCCTGGGAGCTGGGGAGGGCAAAACTGGGTTGGGGGGGGGGTTGGGAGGCCAAAACCTGGGCCCATTTTTGTATTTACCAAAGGGGATGGGCGTGAAACCGAATTTCACAGGAATCAGCTTCAGTCAGTCAACATGAATTCATTCCCCTCAGACTGTTCCCACAGTCACAATACAATACAATAGCAGAGTTGGAAGGGACCTTGGAGGTCTTCTAGGCAGGAAACCCTATACCATTCCAGACAAATGGCTATCCAACATCTTCTTAAAGACTTCCAGTGTTGGGGCATTCACAACTTCTGGAGGCAAGTTGTTCCACTGATTAATTGTTCTCACTGTCAGGAAATTTCTCCTGAGTTCTAAGTTGCTTCTCTCCCTGATTAGCTTCCACCCATTGCTTCTTGTTCTACCCTCAGGTGCTTTGGAGAATAATTTGACTCCCTCTTCTTTGTGGCAGCCCCTGAGATATTGGAACACTGCTATCATGTCTTCCCTGGTCCTTTTCATTAAACTAGACATACCCAGTTCCTGCAACCGTTCTTCATATGTTTTAATCTCCAATCCCCTAATCATCAGTTATTTTTTTCCTCTAGAAAATAGAATAGTGCCAAAATGGGAGCACGCAGGCCAGAAACCAGAAAGCAAGTGACTGGTGCTTATGCATGCGCCAGGAAGATGATCTTTCGGTTTCCAGCACACACATGCACACAGCCACCTGGTCTTCCAGTTTGTGGTGTGGATGCACATGCAAAGACCGGTATGCATGCCAGGGGTGGGTTGCTGCTGGCATTGCTGCCAGTTCAGTCCACAAAAAGTTTTACATTTCTGCAATGAAGATTGTTCTGCGCAAGTGCAGAACTGAAAATCAAAATGGCGCCGCCACAGATAGAACCGGTTTGGGGGGCGTGGCAGGCTGAGTTACTACCTACTCAGCCGAACTGATCCGAACCGGTAGGAACCCACCTCTGATACGCACGCTGGAAACTGGAAGAGCAGCCGCCTGGCAAGCACCAGCAAGACAATATTCGGATTTCCGGCATGCCCATGCACACTTGCCATCCGGTCTTCCGGTTTGTGGTGTGCATGCACGAGCAAAGATCAGCTGGGCGATGCACATGTGCGCACAGGGAACCAGAAGGTCATCTTCCTAGCGCTCACATGCACACTGGACGGCTGCTCTTCTGGTTTCTGGAGCTCCCACGCACATGAAGACCAGCTGGCCAGAACCTGGAAGAGCAACAGGCAACTGCTTGCGTGCCCAGAGAGATGGCTCTGCGTGCCACTTCTGGCACACGTGCCATTGGTTCGCCATCACGGAAATAGAGCATATTCATTTATCTGGGTTTGTCCCAGGGGTGGGTTTCAACCGGTTCGCGGCGGTCCCTGCGAACCGGTTGGTCGGCGAACCCGGAAGTAAGTAACTTCCGGGAACGGCAAAGGGCCCACCTGCACGCCCGTGCGTGCTCCTTACCCGGTTTTGACGAGCTCTGCGCTTCCACGCATGCGCAGGACGCATACAGCGCCTGCGCGATCCTCCAGGAGCAGCTGGAGCATCGCACAGACGCTAGTACGCATGTGTGCGCCGTGTGCGTGCACGCCACATGCGTGCACCCATGCACCGCACACACGCGCCAGGACACCGTCAGCGAGAAACCCAGCCCTGGTTTGTCCCATCTTAGTGTAATGTTTCCCAGGCGCATTCCTTCATGGGAAATACCTATAGTCCTTATACAGAGGAAGACTTGATATTAGAATTCTCGCATCCCCTAAATCAGGGATGGGGAAGCGTGGCCCTTTTACGAGTTGTGGTCTTCAACTCCCAGAATTCCTGAGCCAGCTGGCTCAGGAATTCTGGGAGTTGAAGTCCACAAGTCGTGAAACAGCCATGGTTCCCCACCTCTGCCCTAAATGACTTCTCTGTTGAAAGATTTGCCACTGAATACCAGTTGTTGGGAAGCACCAGCAGAAGGTTTCTGCCTTCCCTTGCCTGCAGGCTTTCCAAGAATGAGACACAGTAGTCGGTCACTGTGGGGAACATCCTATTGCACTAAATAAACATTTGTCTTGAAGGAGTTGGGCTCCTATTTGTTTTTAAGATGAATTACCTTAATATCCTTCCCCTGACAGAGTAGCATATCAGGACATTGCCTGGAGGATATTCCTGCTTAATGTTGATCCAAGCACTGTAATGAAGAGAGGGCTTTATATTTCTTTCTTTATAAAATCCTTCCTTTTTCTTGCAAACGCAATCCCACACTGGCTTCAAAGATACATAATTTAAAGACATTCAGACTTGGCATAGGGAGCATCAGAGGAGATGCTGTCGTGTACCTCATTTAAATTAATCCTCAAGTTGCAAAGCAGGATAGCTCTGAAAGGATAATTGTTCTTCTAATATATTTTGTTGTTTATCCTGCAAATAGCGTAATTTGTCTGGAAACATTTCTGTGTACATACGAATAAATGTAACTACATAAAGGACTCCGCTGCAGAACTACCAACTGAAAAGTTCCCCATGAAGACGGATTGCACCTTAAATTTAAAATGCAGCATACTTGCGCATTTCCCTTTCTCCTCCTCGCCCACATAAGTTTTACTAAAGACTTTACCTTTTTGTTGTTGTTATTGTTGTTATTGAAAACACAGGAAGTTCAAGGGGTGCTTTTGAAAACTTCCTAGAATGATGATAAACGACATGCATGTGTTTCTCCCAAAACAAATAAAGCAAACTTTCTAATGCATTTAAATTAAGGCGAGTTTTCCTCTCTCTTTTATATCGATGCCGTGCAGCAATAATTGGCTGGGTGAAGCTTTAGATGAGTTTTTCTCAACCTCGGCAACGTTAAGATGTGTGGACTTCAATTCTCAGTGGCTGGCTTGGGAATTTTGGAGGTTGAAGTCCACACATCTTGAATTCAGGTTGAGAAATCGTGGTACAGATCACTGGTTGGATTCAAAAAATTTTTACTACCGGTTCTGTGGGCGTGGCTTGGTGGGGGCGGCAGGGGAAGGATACTGTAAAATCTCCATTCCCTCCCCTCTCCAGGGGAAAGTTACTGCAAAATCCCCATTTCCTCCAGATCAGCTGGGATTTGGGAGGCAGAGAATAGATGGGGGCAGGGCACTCAGAGGTGGTATTTACCGGTTCTCCAAACTACTCAAAATGTCCGCTACCGGTTCTCCAGAACCGGTCAGAACCTGCTGAATGCCACCTCTGATACAGATCTCGAGATTGAAAAAGCTCCTGGTTAGGACACAGGCAGATCCAGGAATAGAATTTAAACCTGTTTTGAATGGGATTATATTACTCTTCAAAGATCAGGTCCACAGTCTAAGAATACTTCTAGATAAAGCAGAAATCCAAATGGTAGCTACAGCCAGGAGAGCCTTGTCCAGATTACATTGGTGCCCTAATCATGTTGGTCAAACCACCATTGGCCCAGTTTATAGCCGGGTTAGTAGCAAACGTCTGGAAGTTGGATTACCGCAACACACTGCTAGAGCTAAGTGATCTCATATATAGGGTTGAAATGCTTATAAGTAGCTTTTGTTTACCTCAGACATCCTGTACACAAGTTACTCAATCATCAATGAGTTTGCTATGTTTATGAAGTAGATACCAGATTGTTAACTTTAATCAATTTACTTACTTACTTACTTAATTCCCTCTTTCTTTCTTTCTTTCCCTTCTTCCTTCCCTCCCTCTTTTATTTATTTCTTTCCTTCCTTCCCCCCTTCCTTCCTTCCTTCCTTCCTTCCTTCCTTCCTTCCTTCCTTCCTTCCTTCCTTCCCTTGTACCAAACTCTGGGTGGCTTCTTTTTAGAGAAGGATTTCACGTCTTCCTTCGTAACTTCTAGAGAACTTTCTTTTGCAAATAAATAGTTTTGATATTATAGAATTTGTCACTCAAATCATGGCGGGCCGGCACCTAAAAAACACATCCAAAGAACACTTAGATAGTATCATTAGCCAAGGTGGCGCAGTGGTTAAATGCAGCACTGCAGGCTACTGCCTAGATCAGCAGGTCAGTGGTTCAAATCTCACCGGCTCAGGGTTGACTCAGCCTTCCATCCTTCCGAGGTGGGTAAAATGAGGACCCGGATTGTTGGGGGCAATATGCTGACTCTCTGTAAACCGCTTAGAGAGGCCTGAAAGGCCTATGAAGCGGTATATAAGTCTACTGCTATTGCTATCATTACTTTTTCGGAATTAGAAGCCAAGTGAAAGTTTTTAGGATTTTTAGGATTTTAGGATTTTATTGAGGATTTATATGCCGCCCTTTTCCCTGAGGGGACTCAGGGCGGCTTACAACAATGAGGGGAAGGGAGTGCAAGACAAGAGTTAAAAAGAAAAAATCGTGAATAAAAAGAAAATTATCCATAAAAACACAACATTCACTCAACATTCGGGCGGGGTGAGAGTAATCCTCAAATTTTACAAGGGGAATGTTCACAATTCTTTCAGAAGTCTAAGCTAGGATGTACAAAAACTATAGCTAGGCTAATACAATATCTTTTTCACATGGAGAGCAGCTGTTGCATTGAAGGATAATTGCTAAATCCTTCCTTACTTAAGCCTCTGTCTTGAGGAGAAATCCCAGTTCCGTACTTTAGTTGTTTTGCAGCTGGGTACGAAAGTTACTGCTCAGGAAAACCAAAAGTTTTTAGTAATGGTGAAATGTTTTTATGACATGGTTTATATCTGCCTTAATGCCCTGTCTATATCCAGAGATGGCTCAGCTTTGTATTGATAGTTTAAGACAATGAAGAACGCTACTCTTTGTTGATAGTATTTCACCATTCTTATATACATTTTGTCCTTGACTTTCTGCTTGTCCTCTAGCTTCTTTCTTTCCGTTTCCCAAAAGTCCAAAAGTAAACTATCAGCTAGCTGAAAAGGGGGAATAAATTAACTCTTGTTTTTTCTCAGCACTCTGCTACACTTCTACATTGGGGATAGAAGAAAGGGTTACGCTGCTAACACCCCACTCATTTCCTTCTGCATAGTAGGGGGTAAAACCTCCCTTCTCATCTCTATAGCCTCTTCGCATGCAACTCCTGCTGACGCCAAGGATATTATTAAATGCAATGGTTAGTTATTATAATGATCATTTTGGAAGGTTATTTATGAATCTGACAAACTCTTGAAAACAGTTGAATCTGTTTTCTATTGAGGAGGGATCATCTGAAGTGATGATGATGATAGCAATAAGACTTAAATAAAGCTTCATAGTGTTTGACAGACCTCTCTAAGCCAGCGGTCACCAACTAGTGGTCCGTGGACCACTGGTGGTTCGCGAGACAATTTTGGTGGGCCGCAGAAAAATTATTTGCATTTTTTATATTGCACTAAATCAGGGGTCCTCAAAACTACAGCCCCTGGGTCGGATACATGCAATGAACGTTTATGTTGCTGCAGAATCTGCCCCTTCAGGGTATTTTTGTGTAGGTTGGGGGGGAAATTCCGACTTGGGGTCTGCTTCAGCCTCTTAGTGGGGGGCTTTGGGCGAAGGCTGAAGGGAAGAGCCGCTGGTGGCAAAGAGCCGGAGGGCCTCGTTCCAGTGGGACTGCAACATGGCCTGGAACTGGCTGATCATCTCAACCCGCTGATCCTCCAGGCACCGGTACCTGGCCTTGCACTCCCGTAGGTCTTCCCTCTGCTTGGAAAGCCTATGCTCGTAGTCCTCAGTGAGGTGCTTCTGCTGAGCCTCCTTCTCGGTCAGATCCAATTTGAACTTAGCTGTTTTGCCAACCCTTTCTCATGGTGGCTGCTTAGCTCCAACAACTGCTTCCTGTTGGGGCCCTAAGGAGCCTGGGTGGGCAGGTGAGGAGTGGCTGGGAGGGGAGGAGCAAGTAGAGGCCGGCGAGGTGCCCCTCAACGTGAGTGACATTGAGTTGGCCATGCCCACCCAGTCACACGATCACCTAGCCACGCCCACCCAGCCGGTCATTAGGCAGATCATATTAGTGGTCCACGGGATTTTAAATTATGAATTTAGTGGTCCTTGAAGTCCAAATGGTTGGGGACCCCTGATCTAAGCAGTTTAAAAAGACAGCTTATTGCCCCCAACAATCTGGGTCTTCATTTTACCAACCTCAGAAGGATGGAAGACTTATATTATCCATTTAGTCATAGACGCATTTTGCGATTCTGTGGACCAGGTCTCTCCACATCATCTAATCTTACACTACTTCTTTAAGTTTTTCTGTGCTCTGGCTGGTGTCAACGTTACTGGTGTTCGCCACTGGGTAACTACGGGAATGAATGGCTAGCCTAGCACTGATGATGTTACCTAGTTAGGTAATGAAACGTCTGCAAGAAAACAGCTAAGCTCAGAGAGCAACAAAGGACTATCAAAATTCTGTCTTTTGATGATTTCCAAAGAGGTCATTCCAGCTTGTGCATTTCCCCCAACCTTAATTTTATTTATTTATTTGGTACTTTCAGTATTGACTCCATGCAATTGAAGTTTTCTTGTCAAGATTTCAGTAGTGGTTTGCCATTGCCAATTTTTTACCCCATTGCTACCATTATAATAACCCTGCATTGTATTAGGGGTGTCTTACAGTATTTGTTTCCAGAGAGTAAGTCATCCGTGTACCAAGTTTGGTTGGAATTGCTCGAGGCATTCCAGTGTTATGCTGGAGAACACACACACACACACACACACACACACACACACACACACGATTTAGTATTCAGATTGCTGAATGCTAAAAGGATCCCTAGGATAGTTGGTGTAAAATAATAACAATTACGTTAGAATTGTTTCTGGGTCGTTATCAAGAAAATCCTGATAATTTCCCCAGAACTGTACAGTTTAATGGGATTCACATATATTTGTTTGTATTTGTTGCATTTAAAGCTATCTAAAAGGTCACATGCCCTGTTTCACCGAAAATAAGACCTCCCTGAATAATAAGTCCAATCAGGCTTTTGAGCGCATGCGCTAAAATAAGCCCTTCCCCAAAAATAAGCCCTCCCCAAAAATATTGCAACACAACATCAGCCATGAGGTGACCACGTTTGCCGCCTCCTGCACTTCAAAAATAATAAGATCTCCCCAAAAATAAGGCCAAGTGCTTATTTTGGGGGTCAAAAGAAAATTAGACCCTGTCTTATTTTCGGGGAAACACGGTACAATTGCTTACGTTTAAAAAAACAACAACAATCAGTCCGTCTGGGAAACCTTTTGATATGGATGATTTATTATTTAAATTGCCAGGCAAATTGATTTTGCTGAGAATCAAATATGAAACTAAATATGTGCTATGTTCCATCAAAATTATGTGGTCTGCTAAAAAATTAATTCATTTGTTCTTGAGCGATAACCTAGGGGAAAAGTAATGAAATGTTCTGATATCTGTTATATGTTTGTTAATACCTGTCCTGACTAGAAATACCTTTGTTTCTTTTTCTTAGGCCCAGGATTTGAACGTGATTGAAGAAGTCATTCGAATGATGTTAGAAATAATCAACTCCTGCTTAACAAATTCCCTCCATCATAACTCCAATTTAGTGTATGCCCTGCTATATAAGCGGGATCTCTTTGAGCAATTTCGAACTCACCCCTCTTTCCAGGATATCATGCAGAATATAGATATGGTATGTATTTAATATCCTCTGTGAAAATGTTATTTACAATTTACAATTTTTATATTTTTAAATTTGTATTTATATTTTTATTTCGTATAGAATAACTATAGATATTGACACATAAGATACACAGTTCTTCCATTATATTGGTTGCAGTGAACAAGTTCCTGATAGATCCGTCAAAAAAACAATTCTGGATTATTCCCACTCCATAAATAGATGCATGTTATATTCTTTTATATCTGTGTGCCTCTGTGTGTGTGCGTGCTTGTGTGTGTGAGAGCTGCTCACAAAGGATAATTTAAATTTTTTTTTTTATAATGGGAAAACCTACTTCGGCCAAAATGCCTCTACATTTCCTTGCAGAAAAATGAGAAAAGATCAGACGTAGTTGATAAGGCTTCAGATTATATCGGCTTTATAGAAAGAGTGGATATTTCTTTATTTGTTGTTGCTTTGATATGAGAATACGCTGCTTTATCTGCCAAAGGGCACCGAAAGAAACATATAAAAAAATAATCTAGACACATTTTAAAATAAATGAGCCAAAAATGCTCTTCCCCTAGCCAAACTCTCTTGGAATATAATATTATTTTATTACAAACACAGTTGTGAACATCAGTTTATTGGAAGAAATAAATCCATGCTTATTTATTCAATAAGCTCAGAGGGATTGTAACAGACAAAAATAAATTTTAATGCTCTCAAAAAGCTAATCAGCAAATATAACAATGATTAGAAAATGCTGGATCTACGCTAAATGTTGGAAGTCAGAATTTATTAACGAATTCTTGGCAAAGACGTTTCAATAATGCAGTTTGTCAGTTGTCATTATTTGATAAACTGAATTTATACATTTTTTTTTCTGAAAAGCTGTTCAACAATGTTTTCATATGCATTTGCTTAAAATATTTTTTCCAAACTTTTCATCAAGTGATCAGCATGGGAGGTTTGCACCGAAATAAATGTTGTTATATTAAAGCCAGCGTAGGAACAGTATTACAGTCCTGAATAACAGGAAAGAAAAAATAATAATATTAGTTATTTTTGCCAGGCCTTCCAAAGTCCTATAAAAAAAATACTTTTAAAATTTTTTTGAATTGCTTTCCAAAACCCATTATTAGGGAAATCCAGTGTGTAATAAGCATATATCACAACTATGGTTGTAAAAGTTAGACCTTAAAAAAGGAAGACAGGACAAGTCGGTTTGAGCTGTGGTATTGGAGAAGGCTCCTGGGTATCCCTTGGACAGCAAAGGTGACTAACAAGCAAGTACTGGAATGCATAACATCAGAAATGTCACTAGAAGGCAAAATCAGGAAACTTGAGTCTCACTTACTTTGGCCATATCATGCAGGCGGATTCACTGGAGAAAGAGATTGTCGGGGCTCCAAGTAACACCCTTAAACAAAAGAAGACTCCCGAGGCTGGAGTTTCTTCAAAGTTCCATTTATTAGAAATGTCATATTGGCACATCTGGGGAAACACGAATCTGAAAGCTTCCAGGTTTTCCCCACCCAAAAGAAAGTTCACGTCCCTTCCCAGCACCCACATGTCCATCCCATGGTCCAATCAGGCACCATCCAAAACTAGAGATGCCTCCGAGTCACCTCATTGCGCAGCTGCAGGGCAAGACGGCCTTGACTCTCTGAGAAAGAATGTTATTTTGATTAAATATCACCCACACTCTGTATATCCCCCCCCGTCCCACAGTAGAAAATGTGGCAAGTCCCAAAGGTAAAAAAGATGGCATCCAGGTCTGACAGCAATTATGATTGGAAGAGTTAGCAGTAAAAGGAAAATGATGACTGGACACCATCAAAGCTGACACCAGCCAGAGCATAGAAGTAATGCAGGATCAGGAGACATGGAGAGACCTGGTGCATAGGAATCGCCAAGAGTTGAATGCAACTGAATGGACACCATCATCATCATCATTGTCAGAGTTCCAAGTAAAAGCCCAGGTGTGGCAACCCTGAAGATGTTCCAAGGTGGCTCCAGGGTTGACCATTGACCATCATCTCACAACTGGGAAGATCTTATCCACCAGCTATGCCTTGGACGATAGAAAAATGAAATTAGGGTTTAGGAGTGTCAAGATAGTGTATGTTGGATGGGACTATTTAAGACTTTTAAACATCAACATCAGCACTTCACATTGGACCTGGAAGCGAATAGCGTACAGAGCGATTAATCTTTCTGGTCAAGGTTGATTGCCCAACCGTAAATCTAATTTGTCCTAGAACAGTGATGGGCAACCTTTTTGGCGTGGTGTGTCAAAAATCGGCAAAAAATCGAGCATAACTCGCGTTGTGTGTCACTTCGACAAAACATAATTTTGCGCAATTTATAGTTGCTGCTAATGGCGCTCACAGTTCCCGTTGGCACTCCGCTGTTCCCTGCTGTGGTGCGGTCGTAACCGACAGTCCCAGGAGTAGACTCTCTGTGCCGGCCTGACTGGAGAGGCGCGCACTGTTCCCGCGCTCCTCTCCTGAGGGTCCTCCCTCGCCGCGCTGATGACGTGTGTGCGCATGGCACGCACGCCTTACCAGCAGCCCCTGCGCTCAGAAAGGGGCGGCGGTGATACAGTAAGTGAGTGTGGGCAGGGGAGATCACACGTCCCACCCCCCCCCCCCCCGTTCCTCCAGCACAGATTCTTTCATCCTCGGCGGCCGTGCAGGAGCCGAGGATGAATCGCATGAAATCCTGTGCGTGTCACCCCAAATGGCTACGCGTGTCAGCACTGACACGCGTGTCATAGGTTCGCCATCACTGTCCTAGAACATACAAATAATTATTGCAGAAGTAGGGCATGAATAAAGGCCAGATGTGCCCCCCTTCCTGATACAGGATTTAATGAACTGCCTTCTGTTATCCTCTGTCCCTGGATATCAGCTATTGTTCTGTAGGGGGGGGAAAAAAACTAATGGAATACTTACTCCCAGTGTTCTGTTTTGTGATGATCTGGACAAGACAAGTGGGCAGCCATCTTTCCCTCTCTTACCCACGACAGGGTGTCCCAAAGGTGCTTTTTCAAGAGGCAGATGGACAGCTGGGACAATCATGACCTGGATGATTGAGAATCCCTGTAGACATTTAGCTATGCAATTCAGGATGACCACCAAAGGGGATTATCTACCTTGAGGATTACACCCATGGCAGCAAAGGCCCTAGAGGTTATGTTCTCTGCACCTGAGAGGTAGCCTTCCCTAAAGAGTGGAGTTGCAGGCAAAGCGGAGTGGATCTTGCTAGCAGTAATGAAGGAAAGTCAACCGGATTAGCTCCACCTTCCTTCTCCTTGAGAGGGAAGGATGGAGAAGGGAAGAAAACCATGAAAGAGGAAGCCATCTCAGGGAAGAGAGGGACTTGGATTAGGAGGACATCCTTTTCCTTGGAGCTCTACTGACTGACTCAGCTGGCCCAATAGTCTTCATGTTCCCCATCACTGGTTTATTCTACAAGTAGTCCTCAATTTACAAACATTTGTTTAGTCATCGTTCCAAGTTACAACGGCATTGAAAAAAGTGATTTATGACCACTTTTCACGCTTACCCGTCGCAGCAATCCCATGGTCGCATGATCAAAATGTGAGTTACCAGCAAAGCATTTCTTTTTTGAAGTGACCTCTGATAATGAATGAATCTTCCATAGTGCCTAGCTGAT
This sequence comes from Thamnophis sirtalis, assembly GCF_051295495.1. Lineage (NCBI taxonomy): Eukaryota > Metazoa > Chordata > Lepidosauria > Squamata > Natricidae > Thamnophis > Thamnophis sirtalis. The sequence continues at coordinate 11,724,951 of NW_028261385.1, read as the reverse complement.
AACCCGGCGTTGCCAGGGTATTTATTTAGTTCTTTTCTCATATGTAATGTGCGTGAAGTACGTCGTGTTGGTCTTGTAGTGGTGCAGGCAGGCCGAGTTGCAGTAATGTTTTATTGATCATGGCCATACATTTGTCCTCAAAAATAATCAAAGCCTTGTTGAAAATGTCCGGACCAAACGTAATTTCTAATGTTGGATTTTCCCCCCTTACCAGAGGGAGCCCCCCCTTGTGGAGTACTGTGAAGCCATTACCATGGCAACTCCACGGCACTGTACTGTAAAAGCCATTTTACTGCAGTACGGTAGAAGCCATTTTAAGGCACAACAGGCTGTATCTTAACAGAACAATACCCACCCCCCCCGCTGAGGGGGTCTTAAGAGTGTCTTACCCCCTCAGTATTTGTTTCCCGAGAGTAAGTCATCTTTGTACCAGATTGAAATTGCTCGAGGCGTTCCAGAGTTATGCTGGAACATACACACACACACACAAATGTGTCGGAAAATTCCAGAGACCAATCTTGTCTCCTCCAGAACACAATGGAGACTGTTTTGCCAAACTAGAGCATAGAACCATCTTTGAGCTCTTCAGTAGAAGGAACCAAATTAGAGACCTCACAGCAGAAGCAGGATGGGAAATGGAGTTCTTCCAAGTCTTTTAATCTCAATAAGATTAAAAAATGGTCAATCCATCTTGCCCAACTGAGGTCCTCCACAACAGGGTACAGCCAATAACTGGTCTCTAAGTTTACATTTAGGGTTAGGCTTACATTTAGTGGCTGTTTGAAGTTACAACGGCACTGAAAAAAGTGACTTATGGCTGTTTTTCTCACTTACGACTGTTGCATTATCCCCACGGTCACATGCTCATAAGTTGGGTGCTTGGTAACTAGCATGTATTTATGACAGGTGGGGTATCCTGGGTGTGTGTGTGTCAAATGATCACTTTTTGCGACCTTCTGGCAAGCAGTGGGCAAGCCAGATTCACTTAACAACCACGTTACTAACTTAACAACTAAAGTGATTCACTTAACAAGGTTGGCAAGAAACCCATCACAAAATGGGGCAGAACTTATTTAACAAAAGTCTTGCCTACCATTAGAAATGTCGGGCTCAATTATGGTTGTAAGTCAAGGACTACCCATTAAATAACGAATTACGCTTGCTTAGACTTGTGGGTTTGAGCTGTATCAGCTCTAATATTTTGCAGATTAAAAAAAAAACATCTGGGTCACTTGGTAACCAAGGCTAGTATGAATTTCTGTTTTCATTTATTGCTGAAGTCTGTTCCAGAACTAAATGAACTCCTTTTCTGGCAAACGTGATGGGTTTTTTTTCTTGCAGGCAGTTGTAAAATCTGGACTGAAGTCATGCATGTAATAGAAATTTGGCTATTTCTTTTGTTGTATTGAGAATTTTCCTGCTAGATTGATCATTCTGATAAGCAACAACAGCAAAAGGTCTCTGAGATTAGAAGGGGAATCTAAATAAGTGCTGAAGAAAAATCAAACCTTTGGCTACCGTTGTCAGTTGTTCACTTTTGTGGGTATGTTTGTGTACACAAAATGCAGAGGTATTATTTTTAATAGCAGTAGACTTATATACCGCTTCATAGGCCTTTCAGGCCTCTCTAAGCGGTTTACAGAGAGTCAGCATATTGCCCCCAACAATCTGGGTCCTCATTTTACCCACCTCGGAAGGATGGAAGGCTGAGTCAACCCTGAGCCGGTGAGATTTGAACCGCTGACCTGCTGATCTAGCAGTAGCCTGCAGTGCTGCATTTAACCACTGCGCCACCTTGGCTCTTAAATGATCAATGGTGATTTAGCAGGACCTGCTGTGTTTAAAACGAGGGAGACCGTTATCCTGAGCAGCTGCTACAGACAGTTCTTAACTTACAACTACAATTGATCCCGCCAAAAAAAAAAAATTACAACCTTTTTTGCCACAGTTGTTAAGTGAATCACTGCAGTTATAAGTTAGTAACACGGTTGCTAAGTGAATCTGGCTTCCCCATTGACTTTGCTCATCAGAAGGTTGCAAATCACATGACCCGGGACACCGCAACCATCATAAATATATGCCAGTTGCCAAGCGGCTTAATTTTGATCACATGACCACAGGATGCTGTGATTGGCATAAGTGTGGGGGGAAAAGCTTCACATGACTGGCTCAGGAATTCTGGGAGCTGAAGTCCACAGGTCATAAAGAGGCCCATGGTTGCTGAGGGAAGTCACCCCTCCTAGAAGAATGAAATGAAATATTTCAAATATTAAAAAGGCAGAATATTATATTTCCCTAAAGGAGAAATGCTGTTGGAAAGCATCCCCCACCTTTCTTAATAGCCCCAGAAGAACTGGGCCAGCCTATCTACAAGACAAAAGACCTTCAGATCCAGGGTGATGGGATTAAGACATGACCGCCCCCCCCCCCAGGACATACCGTATTTTTCAGAGTATAAGACACACCTTTTTCCCTCAAAAAAGAGAGTGAAAATCTGGATGCATCTTATACAATGAATACAGCATTTTTGTCCTCCCGACACCCCACCCCCTTTGCAAAAATGGCCGTGCAGAGCCTTTAGGAGGCTTCCAGAGTGCTCCTGGGGGCTGGGGAGGGCAAAAATGAGCGGAAAACGGGCCATTTTGGGGAGGTTTGCAGAGTGCCAAAACTTTTTTTTAAAAAATTTGCCTATTCAAAATCTTGGTGCATCTTATACTCCAGTGCGTTTTATAATCTGAAAAATACGGTAATAGGATTATCTAGCGCAGTGGTAGTCAACCTGGTCCCTACCGCCCACTAGTGGGTGTTCCAGCTTTCATGGTGGGCGGTAGGGGTTTGCTGTAACTCTGCTTTATAAATTTTATAAAGTAAAGTTACTTCCCTTCTTTATAAATCACCATTATTGTGGAACTGGTGGGCGGTTAGAAAATTTTACTACTAACAGAGATACAAAAGTGGGCGGTAGGTATAAAAAGGTTGACTACCCCTGATCTAGCAGCAGCCCTCACTGCATTGCAGAATCTCCTAAGGGCGTTGCATCAGCTCAAGGTTCAACCAAACTTGATTCAGACAAACATGACCCCACATGGCCCCATGGGAGTCTGACTACAGCCAATAGAAGACATTCCTTGCGCAGGAACAGGAAGCTCAAGGGCAAGGCGTAAGAGAGAGTATAGCCTTCATTCTCAGCCCCATGTGGTCCCGTTCATCAACAAACCATCTTTCCAATCAGCCTCCATGTTTCCAGTGTCTTTTTTTCCCCGCTTGGAACTGAACCAGATGGATATTTTGTCCAACATTGCCGATTCCTTTCCTAGAGAAAAATATAGCAAAGTATTTGGAACCTGAAACCAACATAGCAGATTAAAAGGGCGTACTATTTCCCCCTTTAAAAATTCATTTTATTGCAAGTGCATTGTAAAAAAAAAAGTCTACTTCTAATTGGTTGCTTTTCACATTTTGGAAAGAAATATGTTTAGGATTTACAGTAAGAAATTATTAGTATCAGCAAAGTGATTCCATTACTGAGTAAACATTTTTTTTTCCCCTACTGAATTTTTCATTTGCTTTGCACTTTTTTCTCCCAAGCGTTGGGTGCTGTTGCTCCAAATTAGGGAGGCAGCGTCTGTAGTTTGCTTGCAGGAGTGGTGTGTCTCATTTGAATCCCTGAATAATCAGACCATCAGCTCTCTTTTTGTTTTACTAATAGCTGCAGAGTTGTAAAGGCCTAATGAGGCTTAATGGCTCCAGGTGGGGTGTCTTAACACGCTGGAGTACAAAGGAATGGCAAGCAGCAAACCATTTCCAAGTCCTTGAAGGGAGATTATTAAAGGAATGTTAGCAGGCTCAATGGCAGGGCCAGTATTCCTGTCTACCTGATGTCTCAAGATAAGGTGTATATTTAGAGGCATTGTTAGGCTGGTTGAGATCCCTTTCAGAATAACAGAGTTGGAAGGGACCTTGGAGGTCTTCTAGTCCAATTATGGCTAACCTTTTTGTTGTTGCATGCTGAAAGCATACGCATAGTAACTGTGAAAGGGATCTTGGAGTCTTAGTGGAGAACCATTTAAATAGGAGCCAGCCATGTGCAGCAGCTGCCAACACAGTTCTAGGCTGCATAAACAGAGGGATAGAATCAAGATCACTTGAAGTGTTAATACCACTTTATAAAGCCTTGCTAAGGCCACACTTGGAATACTGCATTCAGTTTTGGTCGCCACGATGTAGAAAAGATGTGGAGACTCTAGAAAGAGTGCAGAGAAGAGCAACAAAGGTGATTAAGGGACTGGAGACTAAAACATATGAAGAACGGTTGCAGGAACTGGGTCTGTCTAGTTTAATAGAAAGAAGGACTAGGGGAGACATGATAGCAGTCTTCCAATATCTCAGGGGTTGCCACAAAGAAGAGGGAGTCAAAGAAAGTTAGAACAATTAATCAGTGGAACAGAAGTTGCCTCCAGAAGTTGTGAATGCTCCAACACTGGAAGTCTTTAAGAAGATGTTGGATAGCCGTTTATCTGAAATGGTATAGGGTTTCCTGCCTAAGTTGGACTAGAAGACCTCGAAGGTCCCTTCCAACTCTGCTATTGTATTGTATTGTATTGTATTGTATTGTACATGTCCGTTCCCACACCCATAATGCAATGCATGGGCAACACCCCCTCCCCGCGCCCCATCCCGCTGCACATGAGCACACAGCACCCCCCTCGCTCTACCTTTCCCTCCCCCCCGCATGCTCACACAACCCCCCCCTGTACCCCATTTTTTGAGCCTAGCAGGCCCCCTTGAAGACTCCTGGGAACAAAAATGGACCAGAGGGCAGGGGCACTGTACCCCCTCCAGTGCTCCCCCCACTCCATGCATGCGTGCGTGATTTCTCCACTCCCCCCATGCATGCATGTACATCTGCATGTGCCCCCCCACGCATGCGCGGCAGAGACCCGAAAATCATCTGGTCGGCAGGAAGCGCGTGTGCATGCACAGTGGAGCTGAGCTGGGGCAACAACTCGCATGCCCGCAGAGAGGGCTGTGCGGGCCACAGGTTAGCCATCACGGCCCTGTACCATTTTAGATAAATGGTTAAATTAAACTGATAAATCAGTTTCGTGTGTGGCCCTGGCCTTTCATACCTTATTGTGAATGCGGTGTTTTCGAATGACCAACATTTGGAGGCTTGACTCTCCCCCCCCCCCCAACAACTCCCATAAAAGTAATTTTGTGGCAAAGTAATTATTTTTAAAAAACTGGTATATGGTGCTAAGTGTGCACTAAATGACAGGCAGTAGAATGTACATAAGGCAGTAGAAGGTACATAATGGTAAGATTTGAATGCGGGCCACTGTGGAGTATTTACAACTTAATTCCCTGATCTCTATGCTATACATGTTTCTCAACCTGTGGCCCGCTTACGCCTGGAGGGAGGGGCACGATGTCGTCACAGGAGAGCTACAAAGACTGGAAGGAATGTTATGATTTATGTCTTAAATCTTGGGAATCCGTGACTATGTCGGTGGCCACAAAACAGGAGTGAAATTCAGCAGGTTCTAACAGGTTCTAGAGAACCGGTAGGGGAAATTTTGAGTAGTTCGGAGAAGCGGCAAATACCACCTTTAGCTGGCCCCAGAGTGGGGAGAGAATGGGGATTTTGCAGTATCCTTCCCCCAGGAGTGGGGAGGGAATGGGGATTTTGCAGTATCCTTCTTCTGGAGTGGGGAGAGAATGGAGATTTTGTAGGATCCTTTCCCTGGAGTTCAGAGAGAATGGAGAGTTTGCAGTATCCTTCCCCCTGGAGTGGAGAGGGAATAGGGATTTTGCAGTATCCTTTCCCTAGAGTGGGTAGAGAATGGAGATTTTGCAGTATCCTTTCCCTGGAGTGGGGAGAGAATGGAGATTTTGCAGTATCCTTTCCCTGGAGTGGGGAGAGAATGGAGATTTTGCAGTATCCTTCCCCCTGGAGTGGGGAGGGAATAGGGATTTTGCAGTATCCTTTCCCTGGAGTGGGGAGAGAATGGAGATTTTGCAGTATCCTTCTTCTGGAGTGGGGAGAGAATGGAGATTTTGTAGGATCCTTTCCCTGGAGTTCAGAGAGAATGGAGAGTTTGCAGTATCCTTCCCCCTGGAGTGGAGAGGGAATAGGGATTTTGCAGTATCCTTTCCCTAGAGTGGGTAGAGAATGGAGATTTTGCAGTATCCTTTCCCTGGAGTGGGGAGAGAATGGAGATTTTGCAGTATCCTTTCCCTGGAGTGGGGAGAGAATGGAGATTTTGCAGTATCCTTCCCCCTGGAGTGGGGAGGGAATAGGGATTTTGCAGTATCCTTTCCCTGGAGTGGGGAGAGAATGGAGATTTTGCAATATCCTTTCCCTGGAGTGGGGAGAGAATGGAGATTTTGCAGTATCCTTCCCCCTGGAGTGGGGAGGGAATAGGGATTTTGCAGTATCCTTTCCCTGGAGTGGGGAGAGAATGGAGATTTTGCAATATCCTTCCCCCTGGAGTGGGGAGAGAATGGAGATTTTGCAGTATCCTTCCCCCTGGAGTGGGGAGGGAATAGGGATTTTGCAGTATCCTTCCCCTGGAGTGGGGAGAGAATGGAGATTTTGCAGTATCCTTCTCCTGGAGTGGGGAGAGAATGGAGATTTTGCAGTATCCTTCTCCTGGAGTGGGGAGAGAATGGAGATTTTGCAGTATCCTTCTCCTGGAGTGGGGAGAGAATGGAGATTTTACAGTATCCTTCCCCTGGAGTGGGGAGAGAATGGAGATTTTGCAGGATCCTTTCCCTAGAGTGGGTAGAGAATGGAGATTTTGCAGTATCCTTTCCCTGGAGTGGGGAGAGAATGGAGATTTTGCAGTATCCTTTCCCTGGAGTGGGGAGAGAATGGAGATTTTGCAGTATCCTTCCCCCTGGAGTGGGGAGGGAATAGGGATTTTGCAGTATCCTTTCCCTGGAGTGGGGAGAGAATGGAGATTTTGCAATATCCTTTCCCTGGAGTGGGGAGAGAATGGAGATTTTGCAGTATCCTTCCCCTGGAGTGGGGAGAGAATGGAGATTTTGCAATATCCTTCCCCCTGGAGTGGAGAGGGAATAGGGATTTTGCAGTATCCTTCTCCTGGAGTGGGGAGAGAATGGAGATTTTGCAGTATCCTTCCCCTGGAGTGGGGAGAGAATGGAGATTTTGCAGTATCCTTCTCCTGGAGTGGGGAGGGAATGGAGATTTTGCAGTATCCTTCTCCTGGAGTGGGGAGGGAATGGAGATTTTGCAGTATCCTTCCCCTGGAGTGGGGAGAGAATGGAGATTTTGCAGTATCCTTCTCCTGGAGTGGGGAGGGAATGGAGATTTTGCAGTATCCTTCCCCTGGAGTGGGGAGAGAATGGAGATTTTGCAGTATCCTTCCCCTGGAGTGGGGAGAGAATGGAGATTTTGCAGTATCCTTCTCCTGGAGTGGGGAGAGAATGGAGATTTTGCAGTATCCTTCTCCTGGAGTGGGGAGGGAATGGAGATTTTGCAGTATCCTTCCCCTGGAGTGGGGAGAGAATGGGGATTTTACAGTATCCTTCCCCTGGAGTGGGGAGAGAATGGAGATTTCGCAGTATCCTTCCCCTGGAGTGGGGAGAGAATGGGGATTTTGCAGTATCCTTCCCCCTGGAGTGGAGAGGGAATGGGGATTTTGCAATATCCTTCCCTTGTCACACCCACAGAACCAGTAACAAAAAAATAATAATTTCACCACTGCCACAAAAGATATTTAAAGAAGGTCCATGGTAAAGAAAAGGATGAGAACCATTGCTGTACAGATATATGGATATTTTTAGATCCCAATTCTCAAATAAGCAGATTTGAAACAATACTTAAACACCGGCTCATTCGGTTTATAAATATTTAGTCTTCGTTTTAATCTGGCATTCAGCTATATAGTTGCCGAATTCCCATGAGGAAACCACTCAATCATCGCCATAATCCAGTTGTGCACATTTTCACATTTTGTTTTTTAATGTGGCTGGCAGATTCCTGGCACTGCTTCGTTTAAGTCATGTTCTTGTCTTTATCTCCTGTTTCATTCAAGGTAATCAGCTTCTTCAGCTCACGGATCGAGCATCCCGGAGCTGCGCTGTCAGTGGAACGGGTACTCGAGATTATCAAACAAGGAGCTGTTGCCCTACCCAAAGACAGGCTCCGGGTGAGTGCGGCGAAGCCAATTTTAAGATTACTTTTCTCTTTTTCAGGTTCCTGAAATTTCTTGCACAGAGAAACTTTCCTTCCTTGTTTATATCCTATATCCAAAAGTCTCCAAAAGAGGTCTTTCTTCTCATATTCTTATGGTAGATGACATAGAGAGAGGGCCTACAACTGTTTAGGGCTCTGTAAATTAAAAATAGTGCTTTGAATTAGCAAGAGCAGTAGCACTTAGAGCAGTGTTTCTCAACTTTGGCAACTTGAAGATGTCCGGACTTCAACTCCCAGAATTCCCCAGCCAGCGAATGCTGGCTGGGGAATTCTGGGAGGTGAAGTCCGGACATCTTCAAGTTGCCAAGGTTGAGAAACACTGACTTAGAGTTATATACCGCTTCACGGTGCTTTACAGCACTCTTTGTGGGGTTTAAAATGTCAGCATATTGCCTCCAACAATTTGGGTCCTCATTTTATCGACCTCGGAAAGACGGGAGGCTGAGTCAACTTTGAACTAGTCAGGATTGAACTCCTGGCAGTGGGCAGAGTTTGCTTGCAATACTGCACATTCTAACGGCTGGGCCGTTAGAATTGGGCTAGAATAGACAGTCATTACCGCTTATTGAGAATGAGCAGAGTATAATTGTTCCTGGTATCAGAAGAACAACAAGCCAGGATTACAAAAGAACAAATAAAAATGAGATCCAGAGAGCTGTGAGGAAAGAAAAAAATATTTATTCCTAAAAGCAAAACAGGTTGCTTTTAGGGACAGGCTGCAGAGAATGGGGTACAGCAGCAGATTTTTTTAATAGGGGGAGCGTGAAATGTCTACACGCTGTGGGAATGTCCTTGGTTCCCAAGAGAAAGTATTTTGTTTTGGCTAGAAACCCCCTCCCCCTCCCTGACCCTCAGCTCCTGTGTGGCAACCTTGAAGTTAGAAAATGGCCTAGCTCAGGCCAACTTTCAGTGTTGACGCACTGCAGTTTTTATGTTAGTAGCAGGGTTGTAAAGTGAATCCAGCTTCGCCACTGACTTCGTTTGTCAGGACAAGTGGTCGTGGCAGGACACTGCAACCGTCATAAGTACGTGCCGGTTGTCAAGCCTGCATTTCCTGAATTTTGATCACGTGACTATGGAGATGCTGCAGTGGTTTCAAGTGCGGACAATGGCCCCTTTTTCAATGCCGTTGTCACTTCAAACGGTCACTAAAGGTACTGTTGTAAGTGGGGGATTATTTGTGTACCCCAAAACAACCTCTTGGAATCAACAGTTGCCCCTTTAGGAGAAGCAGGAGGTTCAAATAAGCTATTTAGAGTAATATCGTACACAGGAACACACTGTAAGTTAAGATAACAAGGACTTACATTTGTTTAGATAATTGAGAAGAGAATGTTTATATACTGAAAATGTAACTAAGGATACTTGGATATCTGACCGTTCACTCGCTTTCCCACTGAACATATACGGTGTGTGATGTTCTTACGTTTTGTTGAATATTCCAACTCAATGGTGGATCATTTGTGGTTGTTAGTTGCGAAGTTGTGTCCGGCCCATTGCGATCCCATGCATGACGTTCCTCCAGGCCTTCCCATCCTCTGGAGTCCATTTCAGCTCACGCCAGGGGTGGGTTCCGGATTCTTTTACTGCTGGTTCACTCAGGGGTGTGCTTCGAACGCTCACGTGCATACATGTGCAGTAATGAAAAAAAAAAGCCAAGATGGTGACACCTATGGTGGTGCCAATAGAACCAGTGTGGGTGACCGAGTTACTACCTACTCGGCCGAACCAGTTGGAACAATTAATCAATGGAACAACTTTCCTCCAGAAGTTGTGAATGCCCCAACACGTTGGATAGCCATTTGTCTGAAGTGGTGTAGGGTTTCCCCCCATAGCAGGGGGTTGGACTAGAAGACCTCCAAGGTCCCTTCCAATTCTATTCTATTCTAATTAATTTAACAACCGCTGTGAATCACTTTACAACCGTAGCGAGAAAGGCCGCAAGTTCAAATATACCTGACCGCGTACAAGGCAGCCCTCTCGACTTACGACCACAGTCGAGCCCCAGAATTTCTGTTGCCAAGCGAGACGTCGTCGAGTGCGCCTTGCCTTGCTTTTATGACCTTTCTTGGCTGCCGTCGAAACATTGGGCTCGGTTGCGGTCGTAAGTCGAGGAGTCCACCTGCAAAGAGCAAAGGGCCTTTATTTGGCGAGTCCAGGGCTTGAGAACTGGGAAGTGAGGCCGCCTCTTGCTCTGACTGCTGTTGGAGATAAGCGCAACATAATTAGCTGTCAGTTTAAAAGTGCTGCCGGCTGTTTTTTTGCCCCGTCTCCTGCAGGAGAAGTCCAAACTGGGTAATTAACCGCCTTAGATGATAGCAGCAGGAGCCAGGAGATAAAACGGCAGGTGTTGAAATCTCCAGCTCTTTAAGATTTTCCCTTCACCTTGTGGGAGGAGGAGATAAAGCCACGTTAATAGGCCCCCGTCTCGGGCTGGGGAGGCGGCCGCGTTCAAAGATAGAGCTGTCTCCTTCCCCAGACAAGGCGGCCCACATTTGCAGGCTTTCCATTTTATGGCAGAAGATTATGAAAAGGAGGCACTTTAAGATGTGGGCGATTAGTCCAAGCACGCATTGGGTCTTCCCTCTTATCTTTTCTTCCCACTTCCAAAGTTCAGAGTCTGTCTGTCTGTCTGTCTGTCTCTCTCCATCCCTCCCTCCCTTTCTTTTCTCTGCCTCCCTCTTTCTCTTTCCTCTATCTCTCTCTTTCTAATCTCCTTCCCTCCCCTCTCTTTTTTCACTCTCCCCCTCCCTCTCTCTTTCTCTTCCCCCTCTCTTTCTTCTCTCCCTCCCACTCTTTTCTCTCTTTCTCTTTCCTCTCTCTCTCTTCTCCCCCTCCCTCTCTCTTTCCCGTATCTCTGTCTTTCTAATCTCTCCCTCCCTCTCTTTCTCTCCCTCCCTCTCTCTTTCTCTTTCCTCTCCCTCTTTTCTTTCCCTCGCTCTCTCCCTCTTTCTTTTTCCTCTCTCTCTCTTCTCTCTCTCTCCCCCTTTTCTTTTCTCACCCTCCCTCCCTCTCTCTTTCCTCCCTCCTTCCCTCCCTCTCTTCTCTCTTTCGCTTTTCTTTCTCTCTCTCTCTCTTTCTAATCTCTCCCTCCCTCCCTTTCTCTTTTCTCTCTCTTTCTCTCCCTCCCTCTTTCTCTTTCCCCCCCACTTTCTCTTCCCCGCTCTCTTTCCTCTCTCCCTCCCGCCCTCTCTTTTATCTGCCTCTCTCTTTCCTCTCTCTTTCTCTCTCTCCCTCTCTTTTCTCTCTCTTTCTCTCCCCCCCCTCTCTCTCCTCCCCCCTTCCTTCTTTCCTTCCTTCCTTTGGGTGGAATGATCTCTGGATTGAGCATTTGGGACTCAGAAAAGCAAAACCCTGTCTGGGAGTTATCTCGGCATTTTTTGTGGACCCTAGGCAGATAGCTGCCCTCCCCCTCTTTTGGGGGGTAATATGTGGGTTAACTTGTTCCGAATGCCAGACGTTTACTAACTGGAAGCTGATGTTCGCCTTTTATGAGATACACGTAGCCTTTAAAGAGATCGCATTCAAATGCTTTTGAAAGACATTTCCTGCCAGTTGATCTAGTTGAAGAGAAAACATTTATTTTATAAATGGTTTTCCCCGTTGAGTTTCCCAATTTTATTTGTTCTTTGCTCGTGGTTTTGTTTTTTTTAAGAAGTGTTGCATAGAATAGCTGTGTTTGTTAAATCTTTCTTAGCAGAGCATTGAAATACGTCATACGTCCCTTAAAATTCAAACAGGAAGGGGGGAAAATTGTGCTCTGTTTGGTTTATTTGTATGCAAATCCTCTTTCCCTCCAGCAGTCCAAAATACTGCCCCCCCTCCACCCCTAGCAGATGGCTACAAATGCACTAAATTTTATGGTGGGGGGAAACCCCCTCCAAAACTAGCTAGAGGGATGAATAACCAAAGGGAGGCTCTTAGAATTAGTACATTCTTAATCCCAAAATGAATATTACGGCATGGATGTACAATTCCTTCGGATAAGATAACGATGCCTGGTCTGTAAATGAGAATCTCCAAAAGCAAGCATTTATAATCATCAAGCAATTGTAGCCATGGGACTCTGGAGCAGGAAAATATCGCTTCTTTTTCATGGAGAAAACCACAGTTTTGAATTTTGAAAGATAAGCTTGAGAATAGGTGGCTAAGATTTAAATGTGTAGAAAGAAAGATTAATTAGAGAGGCACGTCAATATAGTGCTTGGTTGGCTTGGTTTGTGAAATGGTTTCAAGAAGAAATCTGGATTGGTTTTCCCCAAACCTGTGAGTATAGATAGTCCTTGGCTTACAACATTCAAAGTTACAGTGGCCCTGAAAAAAGTGACTTATGACCATTTTTCATACTTACGACCAGCGGTGGGATTCACTTACCTTCCCTAAAGGTAAAGGCTCTCTTTGCACATATGTGCTAGTTGTTTCTGGCTCTAGAGGGCGCTGCTCATCTCCGTTTCAAAGCCAAAGAGCCAGCGCTGTCCGAAGACGTCTCCGTGGTCATGTGGCCAGCATGACTAAACGCCAAAGGTGCACAGAACGCTGTTACCTTCCCACCAAAGGTGGTTCCTATTTTTCTACTTTTTACATGCTTTCAGACTGCTAGGTTGGCAGAAGCTGCGACAAGTAACGGGAGCTCACTCCGTTACGCGGCGCTAGGGATTCGAACCGCTGAACCGCCGACCTTTTGATCGACAAGCTCAGCGTCTTAGCCACTGAGCCACCACGTACCTTCCTACCTTCCCTATCGGTTCGCAAATGTGAGCGCGTGTTGTTAAGTAACTTAACAACTGCAGTGATTCACTTAACAACTGTGGCAAGAAAGTTTGTAAAACGAGGCAAGATTCACTTAACAAATGTCTCGCTCAGCAACATAAATTCTGGGCTCAGTTGTGGTTGGAAATCAAGGACTACCTGTACTTGAATGATATGTCTACACTGGACTAAATTCCAAGACAGGACAGGATGCGAAGAGGGCTACTAGATGGATTCCCTCCCCCAATTCTGGTCTCTTTTTTGGTGGGGGCATGGAGGGTGGGGGGGGGGAAATCTTTCTCTTTTTATTTTTTTTAGCTATAGCTGCCAGGCAGATCTGATGAGCTTCGATTCCTGTCATCTGGTCTTATAGAGAAAACTCTTAGATCTTCATAGGATATATTAATGCAGACCCTAGATAAGCATTGGGTATAAATAATCTTAATTTGGTTTCCTTCGCTGAATGTGGTTTGGACTCGGTGACCCTGATTACTTCTCAGTACACCTTATTGCTGAAATCTAAACCTTCTAAAAAAGATTAAAGCAATTGCATTTTGGCAGGTGGTTCTATGAAATATCCGCAAAATGAATTACTGAAAATGCCATCAACATCACCAATAAAATATCTCTTCTTGACTTAAAAATATCAGGGAAGTTTAAAGTCTCCTGAAAAAGGTTTCTTTTTTTAAAAAGTCTCGTTCATTGCAAGGATTAGTTTATTTTGCTGCTAGAAAGAGAAGTTATTTTTCCACATAAGGTCCTAGTTACATTTAAGATTGGTCAAAGGATTGCTTGATTTCACAGCAGTGGTGTTTATCATGGCATCCATAACCTCTGTGTAATTCTGCAAGCGGAGATCGCATGTGTTGAAATGACCTTATTTATATATTATTCTTAATGCTTGAAACGCGGGATGTGCACTCTTACCTCACCCCAGGTATCAATAAGCTCTCAAAATACTCTAGTGCATATTTCAATAAATATAACTATAGAGAATGAGAAATCGCCCAGATCAGCTGTAGAAAATTTATTTTTAAATTGTGAATAACCAGAGAATTCAAAGCACCTGGAGTTTTGCTTTTATAGTGTAGCTGCCATCAGTACTGGACTTAAACAATATTCCTTATTTTGTTTAGATCAAAACATTAAGCATATTAATTAAACCAGTATAGTGGTTAAGGTGCCGGCCTAGAAACCAGGAGGCTGTGAGTTCTAGTCCCGACTTAGGCATGAAATCCAGCTAGGTGACTTTGGGTCAGACACCAGGAGATGGTGAGTTCTAATCTTACCATTGGCATGAAAGCTGGCTGGGTGACTTCAACCCAACCCACCTCACAGGGTTGTTGTCAGGGGGAAAATAGGAGGAGTAAGGCATGTTCACCACCTGAGTGGTATGGAGGCCTAGAGGCGGAGCTCTCGCTTCACAATCAGGAGGCTGTGAGTTCGATCCTAGATAGAGGCAGATATTTCTCTCTTTGGGCACAATGAGAATATATCTGCTGAACAAAACTCTGTATTGGTGACAGGAAGGGCAGAAGGCCATTAAGCACTTTGCTAGCTCCATTCAGTTGCCCAGACTCCACCCCTCAGGGGATTATGGGTTCGTTAAAAGAAGATGATGATGATGATGACGATGACGATGACGAAGAAGAAGAAGAAGAAGAAGAAGAAGAAGAAGAAGAAGAAGAAGAAGAAGAAGAAGGCATATTCACCATCTCAAATTACTTATAAGGTAATAAAATCTAATACATACATTATCTCTGTCAGCACTCCTCCATCTCAACAACTGCAGACTTCAACTCCCAGAATTCCCCAGCTGACATCTGGAGATGGAGAAATCCTATGGCATGGAGAAGAGATATCAGACAGTGATAGGGGAATGTGCCATTCAGGAAGAAGAAAATTAAGGCAGAAATGCTGACTAATGCAAGAAAGAATGACTCAATTTATTTTACTTGTCTTTCTAGCCTTAAAGCTATATAAAAAAGTCCTCTCATGCTTCAATAGCACCCTTTGGTCCCTGATGAAAAAGGAGTGTAAACCCAACTTTTCCCTCTCAACATGGGCAAAGGCCATTAGCGAGAATTCCTTGAATTTCTGCCATAAAAGCTCATTCATGTCGTATCCAATTTTTATGGTAAGCAAGCCACAGAGTTCTGTGACAGAACATAATTACCCAGCTTTTCCGCTTTAAGGAGCGCTCTATAAAACATTTTTTCTTTGTAACTTAACAACCTTATTTTTGTCCTGCATCCAAGAATGTGAGGAGTAGTTGCTTAGCATTTTGCATAGCTGCAGCTAAGCCGCCACTAATGGTTACCAAGGAACAGGAGTTTGATCTTTGGGAAATATCCTATTTATTTATATTTAATCAAGTTAATATACCACCTCACTCATGCAAGCAAATAATTGGGGTTCTTTATAGCTTTGGAGAAACCCATGCATGGGTGTACTATAAGAAGGATTTTTATTATTACGGCTAAAAAGCTTTTCCCACATCAGGGCTTTAATTGCAAACCATTTGTGCTTCGATAAATGTTAACACCAGGAAAGTATCCACAAGAGTCTTGTTTCTGTTGACTTGTTTATTTCTCAGAATGGATGTAAACTGTGAGATCCTTGGTGCTCTCTGAGCTTGGTGGTTTTCTTGCAGACGTTTCATTACCAAACGAAGTAACATCATCAGTGCACTCATAATGTTACCTAGTTTGGTAATGAAACGTTTGCAGGGAAACCAAGCTCAGAGGGCAGCAAGGACCCTACAATTCAACCCTGAGCTATAAATAGTCTCTACTAAGGATATAAAATATGATGCACCCTCTCCCTCCCCCCCCCCCCAAACATTCACCTCTGAATACAAAATTCTCCCAATGAAATGGTTAAAGTATCACGGGTAACGCCTGCCGTACTGTTCCTTCAGCCTATGGAGTTGTTAACTGCAATGTGCTGTGATGGCCATGACCACAGATAGCTTAGGAAAAGATTCCAGAGAAATATTCTGTATGTAAAATAATTGTTTTCTTTGATTGCTGGATATACCGTATTTTTCAGAGTATAAGATGCACCTTTTTCCCTCAAAAAAGAGGGTGAAAATCTGAGTGCGTCTTATACACTGAATACAGCATTTTTGACCTCCGGAAACCCCGCCCTCTTTGCAAAAATGGCCATGCACAGCCTTTAGGAGACTTTCAGAGTGCTGCTGGGGGCTGGGGAAGGCAAAAATGAGCGAAAAAATGGGCCGTTTTTTGCTCATTTTGGGGAGGGGGCAGCCCTGAGGAGTATGCTACAAGCCTTCTAAAGGCTATGCATGCCCTTTTTTGGCAAAAAAAACCAGGCCCATTTTCGCAGAAAAATGGGCCGTTTTGGGGAGGTCTGCAGAGTGCAAAAATGGTTTTTTAAAAAATTTGCCTCTTCAAAATCTTGGTGCGTCTTATACTCCAGAAAAATACAGTAATAATAAACGGGTACCCTTTTTGTGGGGGATGTAGAAAGGGGGTTTGGCATCCTCTGCTTATAAAATTCCTGAGAGAGCTGCCCTTTTAAGGCATTTTATTTATTTTGAAATAATGAAGTACAAAAATGAAAAAAAAACCTGAATCACCAAGGGAGGAAAAAACAGTATATTGTGATTAGACTGTACACCCCCCCCCCAAAAAAAGGAATCGTAAATATATTATAGTGATTAAGAAACTGAACATGGCAAAAGAAAAAAAATCCATGCAATGACCATAGATAACAATATGAAATTAATGCAGTCCTTGAATATAGACCGATTTCTGCCACTGTGCAGTGTCCTCTTCCAATGTGTAGATCACAGAGACTTCAGCTTGATAACAAATTCATTTCCGGGATCTGTTCCTTAAAATCAGAAAAGTAAGCTTCTTTCTAGTTACATCAAATTATCCTCTTTGCCATGTTCCTAGGCCTACAAACCAAAAGCTGTTCATGACATGGTAGAGTCTGTATTTTAGGAATATAAATCTATATAAATGTCAATCAGTTTAATAAATAATTAAGGCTCAGCATCACACCAAGATCCTCAACTATGATAGTTCTTCCTAGCTTAAATATCTTCCTAATTAGCACCAAGTTAGCCAAACAGCAAACTAAAGGAATTGTTAATTTGAAATTTAATACATTAATAAATTGTTAATTTATCAGCAAAGATAATTGCTGATGTGGCAATTAACTTCTGGTTCTTCACAGTGGTGTTAAGTGGCGTGCTATTTTTTTTTCCTAATATATTTTTATTATTTTTACATTTAAAACAATGCAGTATCGCAAAGTCGGAGTGACTATAATATTCACATTATATACAACTAGTCACAACTATTGACAATTAGCATATTAAATACATTATCATTTCTTCTGTCCAAGCACAATATATATATATAGTTTGTTCCAGTCTTGTCACCTTGTCTTATACCAATCATAAAATCTATTCCAGACTTCAAAATATTCTGATTCCCCTTTATTTTTAAGTTCAAGAGTGACATGCTATTTTGTTGAAGACATCATCGTTAGCATCTTTTACCATCTTTACACTAGGTGGACCTCAACCTACAACAATTCATTTAACAACCATTCAATGCTACAGCGGCATTGAAAAATGTGACTTACAAACGGTCCTCTCACTTATGACCATTGCATCCTCACATGAACAGTAGTCAGACTCTGGCAACTGGCATGTGGAGCTAAGGCAAGTAACAGGAGCTCATCCCATCTCATGGCACTTGGGTCTCAAACCTAGACTGCCGCCTTTCCAGAGGATAAACCCAGCACCTTAAGCACTGAGCCACGGCGCCACCCTTACATGTGCTGTGAGGCAGGAAATAAACATGTTTTCATAGAGTTAGTGCCACATGCATTCTTTTCAGATGCACCTGTTGGTATTGTTGTCATAGGTGGAATAGTTTAAACTTAGAGACCTATCTCATGAAGTGCCAAAGTTGTGGCAGTGTTTTTTGTTTATAATATGTTCCTCTTTTCGGACCAGGATGGATGGGCAGGCGACAGATAGACCAATAGCATTTGATGCATTCACAGTCATTTTTTGAATGTCAGGTTTTAATGATTTACTACGTTAGATTCCAAAAAAACCCGAGTTTTTAACATTCCTAAAACGCAATCTAGCTATCGGCTCTTTCCAATTGGAAGCTTCGTCTGCATTTTTGGCAGGCTTAAAAAAAAAAAAAACTATCCAAAGTTTCTTTCGTCCCCAAACGTTGATTTTATCTATTTATTTATTGCTAACATTTCAAAATTGATTTCCCTGGTATGAGGTTTATTTTTTTTAAAAATGCCTCCGTAAGAAGCGCAGCTAAAAGCTCGCCGGTACTAATTCTTCCAGCGCAGTGGCTCAGCACAGCCCATGCAGGAAGTGGATTTCGGTCCCTCTGGATTTTTTTAAAGGCTGTCACATGTGTGAAAAGCACATATTGTTCTTCGGTAAGAGCTTTAATGAGATCTGGGCCTTCCAAGCCTCCTCCTCCTCCTCCTCCTCCTCAGTTGGTGCTGTTTGGCTCGGCAGTCTGGCTCCGTCAGGGAGTCTTTCAGTGGTGTCTCCACAATTGCAAAAAAAAAAAACCTCGGCCTGGCTTTTCCCACCGGACCATTCATTTATCAGGAAATGAAAACTAGTTACAGAATGCCTTCGATTGCCAAACCTCACTGACGAAATCTGGTTTGCTCTCAGCTTCAGAAATTACAGAGTGCATTCTCTGGCTTCGTTTGCGCTCTGAAGTCCTCTTCTGACAGGAGCCCTGTTCTTTTGAGTGTGCAATATAAAAATAAAAAAAAGGAGATTCAGCACGTTTGCCCTGATATTTATTTCCTAAGGTAAAGATAAAGGTTCCCCTCGCACGTATGTGCTGGTCGTTCCCGACTCTAGGGTGCGGTACTCCTCTCCGTTTCAAAGCCGAAGAGCCAGCGCTGTCCGAAGACATCTCCATGGTCATGTGGCCAGCATGACTAAACGCTGAAGGCGCATGGGACGCTGTTACCTTCCCACCAAAGGTGGTTCCTATTTTTCTACTTGCATTTTTTAACGTGCTTTCGAACTGCTAGGTTGGCAGAAACTGGGACCAGGAACGGGAGCTCACTCAGTTACGTGGCGCTAGGGATTCGAACTGCTGAACTGCCGACCTTTCTGATTGACAAGCTCAGCATCTTAGCCACTGAGCGACCGCATCCCATAATTACTGGCCTTATTACTGCTAATTTTGCAAAAGATGAACCTACTTGGAACAACATATATTTCGTGGTGATAACTTCTAGGTGCTTGGCTAGGGAATGTAACAACCTGCCCCAGGTTGTCATGTGGCTGGCATGACTCAACGCCGGAGCGCTGTTACCTTCCCACCAAAGGTGGTTCCTATTTTTCTACTTGCATTTTTACATGCTTTCGAACTGCTGGGTTGGCAGAACCTGGGACAAGTAACAGGAGCTCACTCCTTTAGGTGGCTCTAGGGATTCAAACCGCTGAACTGCCGACTTTTTAAATTGACAAGCTCAGGGTCTTAGCCACTGAGCCACCGCATCCCTTATATATTAAGAGCCAAGGTGGCGCAGTGGTTAAATGCAGCACTGCAGGCTACTTCAGCTGACTGCAGTTCAGCAGTTCAGCTGTTCAAATCCCACCAGGCTCAAGGTTGATTCAGCCTTCCATCCTTCCGAGGTGGGTAAAATGAGGACCCGGATTGTTGTTGGGGGCGATATGCTGACTCTGTAAACCGCTTAGAGAGGGCTGAAAGCCCTATGAAGCGGTATATAAATCTAACTATTTCTATTGCTATTTTCTCTACCTCTAAATTTTTAAAAAAATGAAGTCATGCTCCTGACCATTTTGATGCAGAAGTTGGGGGTGGATGGGGGTTGTTGGGTTTTTTCGGTGTTGTGATATTTTTTCCTTGAAAGTGGAATGGTGTCACCACCACTGCTAGCAAGCCTAGCATTTTTTTGGCTGTTCTGGGCCAGTAGGCCTCAGCTGCCGAAGCAAGTGGTTCCGTGAAACAGGTGATCTTGTTGATGCTGGATCTAGAGTTCAGTTAAAGCAGTGTTTCTGAAGCTTAGCCACTTTAAGATGTGTGGACTTCAACTCCCAGAATTCCCCCATGCTGGCTGGTGAATTCTGGGAGTTGAAGTCCACACATTTTAAAGTTGCTAAGCTGGAGAACCACTGTACTAAAGGGTTCCACCACAAATCCGCGAAGCCCTTATCCGCGGAGACATAAGCGTGAAGACTAATTCGCGCCGTTCTAAGCGCTAAGGAAAAACGCAACCCTAATCGCGGAGGGCAAATCCGCGCATTCCCAAGCACTCAGTACCCTAAACCTAACCCTAAACCTAACCCTAAAACAAACCCTAAAACAAACCCTAAAACAAACCCCTAAACCTAATCCTAACCCTTACCTTAATTGAAATTGGCTTTCTGCCACGGCGCCGTTTTAAAGCGCCCTTCTGTTGCCGCGCTGTTGTCGCGGCGGTGATGACGCACGGTGATGATGTCGCGGCTTTAGCGACGTGCTTATGTCTCCGCGGATAAAGGCTTCGCGGTTTTGTCGTGCCACGGTACTAATGTCTCCTAATAAAGGACACCAGCAAAGCAACTCCTAGTTAAGACAAGGTTGAAGAAAGCCATTATGATTGCATGGAAAGATTGATCTTGAGTTATTCATATTCACTAATCGTGGTTCTTTTCAACTCTGAGGTAAATGGAGGAAATAAAAATGGGTTCAAATCAGAGGTGGTATTCGGCAGGTTTTGGCCAGTTCTGGAGAACCAGTAGCTGAAATTTTGATTAGTTCAGAGAACTGGTAAATACCACCTCTGGCTGGCCCCGCCCCAATTATTCTCTGCCTCTCGAGTCCCAGCTTATCAAGAAGGAATGGGGATTTTGCAGTAACCTTCCCCTGCCACGCCCACCAAGTCACACCATGCCCATCAAGCCACATCCACAGAACTGGTTGTAAAAAAAAATTGAATCCCACCACTGGTTCAAATGTTATGTAACCCATGGATTCTGAGCCTGGTGATTCTGTTTTACAAAGGCTGAAAGATTGCAATTTTGGTGCAATAAATGCTCTAGAACAGTGATGGCGAACCGCATGTGTCTATGTGCCCACACCAATTCAATCCTCCCCTCCCACCTGTGCGTACGCATGCAAACCTCCCCTCCCCTGAGGGGGTGCGACCCCTCTCCAGACTCCGGAGGCTTTCCTGAAGCCTGGGGAGGGTGAAAACAGCCACCCCCGGCCCCCCTCCGGAAGCCAGAAATGGATTGTTTCCCAACTTCCGATTAGCCTGTTGAGGCCATTTTTTGCCCTCCCTGTGCTTCAGGAAAGCCTCTGGAGGCTGGGGAGGGCAAAAATGGCTTCCCCCGGCCCTCTGGAAGACCAAAAATCAGCTGGCCAGCGCATGTATGCACACCAGAGCTGACTGCTGACATGCCAGCAAACATGGCTTCGTGTGCCACAGGTTTGCCATCACGGCTCTAGAAACTTTCCTGAACCTTTGAAAGTACGGACCTAGTTTGTCTATATGAAAATGGGTAGGTTTCTGTGCAAAGAAGAAACTTAAATCATTCAAAATTATAAACCAATCCTTGCTTTACCAGTCATGAGTTTTTTAAAAAATTGCTCCCTGAAATGTTGGATGAGTAGTTTGGGAAGCCATTTGCCACATTGTGCATGACAGCTCAATTTGTTGGCTATCTTTTCTGAGTGTTAAGTACGTGCAAACAGTATTTAATCATGAATGGCACATGTGTATAAATCACATCTTTTCCTGGCAAGCCACGCGTGATTGGCAGCCCTATAGGTTTGGCACTCCTCAGAATATACATATATATGTAAGCATTTTGTCCTTCGGAGTATGGTTCCAAGGGAAGGCGAAAAAGAGAAAACCACAAAGAGACACGCAAACATACATGATGCTTCCCTAGATACAAGCGAAATGCTATTTTCAACATCTGCAAACCATTCTCTGATGTGTGTAGCCTTTGTTTCAGTATAAATTAGGCAAGCAGTAAAAATATACTCTAAATGAAAAATAAAGGACTGGGAAATGTTTTGGGATTTTATCATTTATTTGGCAATGAAGTTTATATGCCAGAGAGCTCCAAATCTAAAATTGTTTCCTCAAAATCTGGCAGAGAACACAGCCTTGCCAACAGGGAATTGTTTCAGTGGCTTATGTTCTAATGCAGCCCATAAGGTGTAACATTAACTACGGTCTTTTTGTTACTTTCCAAAGAAATCTGAAATCTGTGTCCAGCAAAGCTGTTAAATATGAAGTTAATATACTGAAGTTAATACACTGGCTTTTGTCTCGGAAACGCCTTTCAAGCTCATCACCGATGGAAGTGGAGATAGATGGTAACAGTAGGCAGGGCCTCCCGTGCAGGAGGGGGGGGGATTCAGCCGGTTTGGATCTGTTTGGGTGAAACGGATACTAATTTTACATCTGGTTCACCGAACCGGTAGTTGAAAGGACTGGCTGGCCCCACCCATCCCGTTCCGCCTCTTCCAGGAGTGTCCATGCAGCCTGTTTTGGTGAAAAATGGTCCTCCTGGGAATCTGGAAATGGGCCAATTTCAGGCTTCCAGGGGAGGCTGTTTTCACCTTCCCGGAGACTCGAGGAAAGCCTCCAGATCCTGGGGAGGGTGAAACCCCACCCCACCCCCCACCATGGTGCAGGGGGCTGAGTAGGTCATGCCCACGCCCACCCAGCAACCAGGCAGAGAACCGGTTGCTAAAAGTTTTCAATCCCACCCCCTGCTTCCGTGCGCCAGTCCCTTATTAGGACTCTTGAATCTTGTAGGCGTTTCTCTTTTTAGGCCGACACTCAAATGCATCTGTCACTCCATTGATTCACCAAACTACTAGAGGTCACCACATTTCCTTGTTTACATATATATTTCCTGAGAAAGATAGCTTATCTTCATTTTCTTGCCAGGTATGGCTGCATTTGTATGCAGCGATAAATCATATTTCCTTAGAATTTTGGATTACGGTATTCAAGAGCAATTCTAACATTAGGATATTAGGACAACCATTTGTCTGAAATAGTACTATTGTTGTCGCCTGCCAGCATAGCTGGCAGCAGATTCAGACAGTGAGGAGGTTGGGGAGGAACATGGGCCAGTCCTGGAGTCTGGGGAGGGCTCTGATGAGGGCTCTGTGTCAGAGGCAGAGAGGGGGCCAGGGCCATATGTCAGTTATCAGCTGCCTTCAGAGTCAGACATCAGTGAGGCAGAGGAACAGCTGGAGCTTGTTCCCAGTGTGTCCATGCGCGGAGCGTGACCCGTCAAAAGCGCGGACGGCAAAAGCGCGATCGACAAAATCGCGCCTTTGACGTCATCACAGCGCGACGAAAAAGATCGAAAAATTCAAATAAAAATTAATAAAAATTAAATTAAAGCAAGCCGATTCACATAAAGGTAAGGGTTAGGGTTAGGGTTAGGGTTAGGTTAAGGGTTAGGGTTAGCTTTAGAGCGTTAGCGTTAGCGTTAGGGTTAGGATAAGGGTTAGCGTTAGGTTTTTCGTTACTTTAACAGTTAGGTTTAGGGTTAGGTTTAGGGTTAGGTTAAGAGTTAGGTTTAGGGTTAGGTTTAGGGTTAGGTTTGGGGGGGTTAGGGGAAGGTTTTAGCTTTATTTTTACATTTTTTCGATCTTTTTCGTCGCGCTGTGATGACGTCACAGCGCGCTTTTGTCGAGCGCGATTTTGTCCTACGCGCTTTTGTGGTGGAACCGCGCAGAGATGCCAGACGAAGGGAAAAGCTAAAGAACAAGGGTTGACTTGGGAGTAAGGCCACAGGTGGACGATGAAATGAAAGAGAAGTGAAAGGGGAGTGGAGTTTGCAGGAGACAGTTAGTTCGCTTAATTGGTTCGTGACTTTTCGAGACTCCTTGCCGGGTTTTGCAGATATCGGCCTGGCAGCTCTCCAAGCCACATAAGGTCTGTGACTGTAAATCCTCCCTTGAAAGACTTTGCGGAATGTGAAGAGGAGAATTCACAGTAAATTAATGAAATGGCTTTTTGTCTGGACCAGGAGTTTGCTTCATGCTCTTGGGCAGCCTACATCAGAACAACTATAGGCTCTCCTGCTCGAGTAGGGTGTTGGATTAGAAGACTTCCAAGGTCCGTCCCAACTCTGTTATTTCTTTCATTTGGATCATCCTGCCAACTGCAATGGCAAACCTGATGGCTTTGTGGGAGCGCTTTCCCTCTGGAATGAGCTGCCCCCCCCCCCCCGGAGCTTCGCATAATCCCTGACTTCCGGTCCTTCCAACGCGCCCTAAAAGGTTGGCTTTTCCAGCAAGCCGGCCTGGCCTGATTAGAATAAAATACAGGATTAATTTGGTTGTTAATTTTAATTTAATTTTTAAAATTTTATTGTAAATATCAATTGGGTTTTTTGGATACTTTATTTAATGACCCTTTTAATTTTTGTAATGTGTGTTTTCTTTTATGTTGTACGCCGCCTGGAGTCTTTCGGAGAAGGGCGGCATATAAATCCAATAAACCTCAACCTTTCTCCACAATTTATTGTTATATGTGAATCAAAAGCTACTTTATTCATCCATTAACCCATCAGAGTGAGAAGATTTGGTTTATTCTTAAGAGCCCATTGGGAGTTCTTGAGTTACATATGAGTTTTGTTGAGCTGCTCCTGCCAGAAGTAAGAATTGTGCATACTATACTCTTTCCCAACTAACTCAAGATTTGATTTACTCTGGATTCATAACACATCATTTAAAAAAAAAACAATAAAACCAAGACTCCAGCATGTAATGCAATGATTAAAATGTGGAGTTAGGCAGGGCAACACAGATTTCAATGCCACTTTCAGAAATGGAAACTCACTGGGTGACATTAAACTAGCCACACTCTCAATCCAAACTAAATTATATACCATAAAGATGAATGAGGGAAGAGAGATGAGAAAGAAACATATGGAAGAAACAGAGTTTCAGTCAATGAATGAAATTAGTTTAAAATAGAGCTTCCCAATTTTTTTAAAAAATTCAGCATGTCCAAAAAAACAAACATTTCAAAGACATCAGTAAAAATATATACAGAATAGAATAGTGTTGGAAGGGACCTTGGAGGTCTTCTAGTCCAACCCACTGCTTAGACAGGAAATCCTACAACACTTCCAACAAATGGCTAGCCAACATCTTCTTAAAGGCTTCTAGTGTTGGAGGATTCACAACTTCTGGAGGCAAGTTATTAATTGTTCTCACTGTCAGGAAATTTCTCCTCAGTTCTAAGTTGCTTCTCTCCTTGATTAGTTTCCACCCATTGCTTCTTGTTCTACCCTCAGGAGCTTTGGAGAATAGTTTGACTGCCTCTTCTTATACCCCTGAGATATTGGAAGACTGCTATCATGCCTCTCCTAGTCCTTCTTTTCATTAAACTAGACATATCCAGTTCCTGCAACCGTTCTTCATATGTTTTAGTCTTCAGTCCCCTAATCATCTTTGTTGCTCTTCTCTGCACTCTTTCTAGAGTCTCAGCATCTTTTTTACATCGTAGTGACCGAAATTGAATGCAGTATTCCAAGTGTGGCCTTACCAAGGCATTATAAAGTGGTATTAACACTTCATATGATCTCGATTCTACTCTTGTATCCAAGGTTAGCAGCTTAATTTTGAAATAAATATGCACTGACCATTGGGTCTCCCATAAAACAAGTGAAATTCCGATCCTCTTTACTGACCTCATTTGTTGCATCATCTCAGCTATTTTCAACCTATTGCACACTCCTCTTGTAGATGTTTGTTCTAATTGTGAAGGCACCAGGCTAGAAACTGGGAGACCCTGAGTTCAAATTCTGCTTTAGCCACGAAAGCCAGTTGGGTAACCATAACAGAATTAGAAGGGACCTTGGGGATTTTCTAGTCCAACCCCTATTCAAGCTGGAAAACCAAAACCATTTCAGACAAATTTTGGACTAGTCCATGGTTCTCAACCTGTGGGTCGTGACTGCATATCAGATATTTTACATTACGATTCATAACAGTAGCAAAATTACAGTTATGAAGTAGCAACGAAAATAATTTTATGGTTGGGGGTCACCACAACACGAGGAACTGTATTAAAGGGTCGTGGCATTGGGAAGGTTGAGAACCACTGGACTAGTCACTCAGTTCAAACTTTGGACTAGTCACCCCTCAACAACAACCTCATGGGTGCAGGATATTGGAGGAGGAAGTAGTATTAGGTAGTTTGCCACTTTGAGTTATTTGTAAAAATAATAAAGGCAGGCTACAAATACATGGGTAAAATGTTCATTTCTGTTTTGTCTGCCTGCTGTTCAGGGCATTGCTAACTGTCCGTAATTTTAACTCTTATTTCATCCGTTCTAGCTGGCATTAATACCCATGTTTTTCTTCCCTCAAAGAGCCGTATTTAGTTTTCATCTCGCCTTATGATCTGTTCCTGAAACCCAGCTATTTTACAGTCATGCTGAAGTTTTGGCTTGTTTATTTGGAATGACTCAGTGGAAAACGAAGGCTGCCGTAGCTCAACCTCTCCTCCTGCACTTGAGTTCATCTCCCTAACATTTGCTTTTCTCAGTCGGCTCCTCTGTGACCCAGTGAAGATGTTTGTCTGTCTTCTTTGCCGCTTCCTGGGATTTACAGAGGTCTCTAAAGACCAGGCCTTTTCTGGTGCCAACCACTGACCTTGTTCAGTCTGGACCCCACGAGAATAAAACCAGCTAAAATGAAGGCTAAACAAATGAGTCTGTCATTCCAGGTAATCATCCATCATGGAGGTTGTTGAAAACGTTCCAAAATCTTGTTTTCAAAACTCTCCTGGCTGTTAAAAAGAGATTTACATGCTTTTCTTCTCCGTACTTGAAGACAAAATAGTCCAGAGAGATGAGACATTTTCTAAGAAAGAACATAGAGGCCATATTGTCTTGGTCCATCCCCATTATGTCTCTACTTCCTTAAGCCAGAAAAATGTAGGAGGCCACATTTTTCTACAAATGAAGTAATTGTTGTTAAATGGAGACCTCTTTCATAATTATTACTAATTCATAATTTCTAGGAAAGACAAGGAATAATGCCTGGAAGACGATTAAAGAGAGATCCAGCCTAGAACTAAAGAGACATTTCCTAACAGAACAGCTAATCAATGGAGTGGCTTACCTCCAGAGGTTGTTGGTCCTCCCATCACTGGAGGTTTTAAAAAAGACATTGGACAGCCATTTATCCTGAAAGAGTATAGGGCCATGATGACGAACCTATGCCACGCGTGCCCAAAGTGGCACACAGAGCCATGTTGCCTATCACGCTCAGCGTCGCTCATTCCTCTTCTGGGTTTCTGGCATGCCTTCATGCGTGATGATCAGCTGGCATTCATGAGAGCGCCAGTGCCGAAAACTGGAAGAGCTGGTCTTTCGTTTTCCAGCGTGAGCATGTACATCGGCCAGCTGATCGGCATGCGCACATGTGCGCCAGTAACCTGAAAACTAGCTGGCTGGCGTCCATGCACGCACCAGAAACCAGAAGTTTACTTTCCAGTGCATGCATGCCCCCTGGGCAGCTCCTCTTCCGGGTTGCAACCCAGAGAAGGGTGTGCGCATGCACACTCCCTTTTCAGCACTCAGTGCCGAACAGGTTCGCCATCACTGGTATAGGGTCCCCTATTTGAATAGGGGTTTGGACTACAAGTCTTCCAAGGTCCCTTCCAAGTTATTCTGTGTTCTGTAACTATCCTGAATATTCTCATTTTCAATACAGCCATTATTACAAGTCCTTAAATACACGTAACTTGGCTAAATCCAGATGGTGAGTTTCTTGTTGTCTCAACCTGCCATTCCTACATTAATCGGGCCGTGTAATTCATATGTAACTGAGAGGATATTTTTAAGATAAAATTTAAGCAAATAAGTTTCCTTCCCTATCACCCGTTACCTGTGTTTTCTGAATTTGTGGTTAAGACTCCTGGTGGCGCAGTGGTTGGAATGCAGTACTGCAGGCTAATTCTGCTGACTGCCGGCTGCCTGCAATTTGGCAGTTCGAATGTCACCAGGCTCAAGGTGGACTCAGCCTTCCATCCTTCCGAGGTGGGTCAAATGAGGACCCAGATAGTTGGGGGCAAGAGGCTGACTCTGTAAACCACATAAAAAGGGCTACAAAGCACTATGGAGTGGTATATAGTGTAAGTGCTATTGCTATCTCTAGAAGAAAGTAAAGACATGGACTTAAAAGGTGGCAAGGGTGAGCCACAAAAGAGATAAATCATTTATTTGATTTCCATTCTGTTTTTGCTGTTTTTACAGTAGGCCTCTCCACTCTGTTGGAAAAGAAATGCAGCAGCATTTTCCTTAAAAAAAGCTGCCTTTTGCATCTGTATGACTGACTGACTTCCTCAGTATTTCTTTGCAGACCAGTTAATCATATAGGTGATTAACTCTAATTAGCTTGTTTAGTACAATAATAGGAAGCGACTTTTTTCAAATGTGAGCAAAATGCGCCTTCACTACAGTCTAGGTCAGTGATGGCTAATCCTTTTGTCGTCGTGTGCCAAAAGTGTGCACGCCCACATAATGTGATGCGTGTGCAACCCCCCATATGCTCCACTGCATGCACATGCAGCCCCCCACTTGCATATGTGGAAATACACACCCATGTGCTCCCCACCCCCATGCATGCACCACGCCTCCCGTGCCCCATTTTGGGTTCGGAAGTCCTCCTGCACCAACCTGGAAGCCAAAATGGGGCACGGGAGTGCTGCGCGAGGCCGCAAAATGCAATGCAAGTGCCCCACACATATGCGCACCCACTGTGCATGCACATCCCCTGCATGCACTGGCCAGCAGAAGGCACAAGCACATGCGTGTTGGAGTTGGAGTGGGGCAATGGCTGGCGTGCCTGCAGAAAGGGCTCTCATGCGTACCATAGGTTTGTCGGTCTAGGTTTTAAAACTATACTTGCAACCAAAATTTTGAACAACTATATTGCTTAGAAGTAGCCAGGAAGCAAATTTTCTCTCTTCCCCCTCTTTCCTAGCAGTTTTTATATTATTACAGGATATTTAGGTCATTTGACATATTTAACATTGATTCCTTGAGCAATTTTTTTGTTCTTGTTTTTCTTTTAAAAAAAAGAAGAAGAAAAACCATTTTAAGTATCCCTGAGTTCCTAGCTCAATCTTATATAATGACAGAAACATCATGGGGCTGATATTTTCCCGTTGCAGGACAACGTGCAGCAATTTTGAGTACATAAACTACCCTGTACGTTATTTTAGAAAGGCTCATCAACTTATTGCAATTTTGGAAAAGTTGATTCTCCGAGAGCCTGGAGTTATTAAGAACATTGATTCATTGATTCAAAGAAAATGATGTGAGTAATAATAGCATTGCATTATAAATGCAATGAACGGTAAATGTACAATAGGAGAAATTGTAGGAAGGCATTAAGAATTGTTCAGCCTTAGTGAATGACGTTCTCAATACAAAATTGTTAAAGATAGCTGCATGCAGTATGGTCTTTGTGTAAATGATAACTCGAATCCATCACTTTCTCAGAGTTCTGCTTCGGGTCACTTTCATCTGATATTTCTAACCAAATTTCTCTTACGATACAAGAATCAGAAACCTTCACTGATTTAGTGGCAGATGGGAACTTCTCCTAAAGGATCAGTTAAGGTTGATTATGTCTAGATTCTAGTTGCTATGACATCCCAATCCTTGAACATACCCAAATAAGGTAAAAAGAGAGCTCTCTTCTTCACAAACTTTTAATTACATGTATGTACAAGAAATGCCTTTGAAGAAAGGGGAAAAAGAGGTATCTTCATTCCATAGGTGACAGCATTTAAAAGAGCAGAACTTTCTGTGTAATGTATCTATAGATCAGGGGTGTCCAGCTTTGGAAACTTTTAAGATCAAGTGAGGTACTAATACCACTCTATAAAGCTTTAGTAAGACCACACCTAGAGTACTGCATCCAGTTTTGGTCACCACACTATACAAAAGATGTTGAAACTCTAGAAAAAGTGCAGAGAAGAGCAACCAGGATGATTAGGGGACTGAAGACTAAAACATATGAAGAACGGTTGCAGGAACTGGGCATGGCTAGTTGAGTGAAGAGAAGGACCAGGGGAGACATAATGGCATTGTTGAGGGCTGCCACAGAGAGGAGGGGGTCAAGCTATTTTCCAAAGCACCTGAAGACCAGACAAGGAATCATGGATGGAAACTGACCAAGGAGAGATTCAACCTGGAAATAAGGAGACATTTTTTGACAGTGAGAACAATCCATCAATGGAACAGAAGTTGCTTTCGGAGCTTCATCACTGGAGGCTTTCAAGAAGGGATTGGACTGCTATTTGTCAGAAATAGTATAGGGTCTCCTGCTTGAGCGGGACTAGATGTCTTATAAGGTCCTTTCCAACTCTGTTAATCCGTATCTATCTAAGACTTGTGGACTTCAATTCCCAGAATTCTCTAGCCAGCATGGCTGACTGGGAAATTCTGGGAGTTGAAGTTCATCAGTCTTACAGTTGCCAAGGTTAGACACCCGTTCATAGATCCTTGTTAAAACCCCTCAACCAGCACAAGATTATCGTTTTATAGCTTAAGAAGGGTGGGTGAATGCTAGTGTCTTTAAGCTTAAAGAAACTCAATTTTCTTGTACCGTCAGCCGTACAAAGATCTAGAACAAGAGACCAACATTTTCACCAGCTTTTAGTTCTGCTTGGCAGCCATAGAGAGATGCTGAAGCTTTGGGGGAAAAGCAATAATAGCCTAATCTGTTTTTGGAAAAGTGCATTGGTTTAAAGTAGCCATTCGGTTAAGAGACAACTTAACAGTCAAGTGCCAGCACAGGCCGTCCTCAACCTGTCACCACAATTGAGCCCACAATTTCCCTTGCTAAGTGAGATGGGTGAGTTTTGCACCATCTTACAACCTTTCTTACTGCAGTTGTTAAAGTGAATCACTGCAGTGGTTAAGTTAGTAAGATGGTCGTTAAAAGAATCTGGCTTCCCCATTGGACTTGGCTTGCGAGAGTGTTTGAAACGTAGATCACATCACTTGCAACTGTCATAAATATGAGCTCGTTCCAAGTCCCTGAATTTTGATCATGCGACCATGGGGATGCCACACAACCGTCATAAGTGTGAAAAACGGTCATAATTCCCTTTTCTCAGTGCCATTGTAACTTTGGTTGTAAGTTGAGGACTGCCTGTATAAAAAGCATCATGGGAAGGAAGAAGGGGAAGGAGAGGAGGAAGCAAGGAAGTAGAGAGGGAAGGGAGGGAAGGGAGGGAGAAAAGAAAAGAAAGAGAAAATAAGGTGGTGTCATAGCAGGTGCGAAGGATATTAAATAAAGCATTCCAAACTATACCTTATAACCTTTTAAATGGAATAATAATAATATAAGAATGGCAAAGAAAAAGAATAACTATGTGAATGTATACCTATAACTGTATGTAAGAGAATAAATGACAGTAAAAATATAAAGCACAATGTAGGTAAATAATATTTGGTCATAAGTAGCTAAGTATAAATAAATAAAGAATTGTACATAAAAATGGATAACGAATAAGGAGATTATGAACGCAAGATAGAAATGTATAGAAGGGAAAACACTAACTAAAAAGAAAGCGATACAGAACTGCTGTATGATATATGATGGAACATATTGTTCCTATGTTGTTTTTAAGTCATGTGTTTGTTTCTGTTGATGTGCTTAAGCACCATGCACCATATGTCTCTACACATATTTAAGAAATGCATAGGTGCCCTAAAAAAAATGAGTATCATAGAAAGTAAGACCACTAGTCAGGAATAAAATTACATCCTTTGAATTTAAGCAAGGCGGCTTTGTGTTTTTAACCTATAACATCTGCTCAGTCATAGGGAAATATATAGCATTTTCTTGGAAATCCACATTTTAATTTCTTTTGGACGGAGCAAGGGACAGTTTGTTCTGTGATTTGCCCTGGAAGGAGGCTCCAAGCAGAGGTCAGGCAAGCCAATGCATCTTAGCAATTGCTGAATGTTATAAACTCTTCGAAATTTTGTTTTGAAATTTGCATGTCTGTGGCTGTTGCATCTCTTAGAACTCTCTCCGCCATCTGATTTGCAAATAGGCTGCAACTAAAATTTTAGCTGATCCTTTCCTGAAGAAAATTGGCCTGGCAGAGATAGTCATCATCTTTCCAAAGCTAGGAAAAGCAGAAATAATGGAAGTTCTGCAGAGTTCATCATTACTTCACAGCCTTGTTGGCATTCAGTTTCGTTCTGGCTTGGCTAGAACTGGGTCCTCTTTTCATGGCCAGACGCTGAGTCATCCCAGAGGCTGTAAAGCTTCAGTTCTACAGAAAGGGAGGAGAAAAATCGCTTTGTCATTGGGCCCCTTCATTGGAGCTCATTGAAACATCTTTCCAAAGAGCCTCCAGTCCATCCTTTTCAAACTGGGGTGGGATAGTTGACCCCCCAAGAACAGACCCCGAACCACAGGTAGTCCTTGACTTACAACCACAATTAAGCTCAACATTGATGTCGCTAAGTGAGACCGTTGCTAAGTGAGTTTTGTCCCATTTTACCCGCTGTCTTGCCACCGTTGTTAAGTGAATCGCTGCAGTTGTTAAATTAGCAACACAGTTGTTAAGTGAATCTGGCTTCCCTGTTTTTCTTTGATGGTCAAAAGCTTGCAAAATATGACCACGGGACGCTGCACCCGTCATAAATGCGAACCAGTCGCCAAGTTACCCGAGTTGTGATCATGTGACCATGGGAATGCTGCAAGTGTCATAAGTGTGAAAACCGGTCTTAAGTCACTTTTTTTCAGTGCCATTCTAACTTCGAATGGTCACTAAAGGAATGGTTGTTACTCAAGGGTTACTACGTCGTCACTCTGGGACATCTTTCCTAACAAGACGTTCTCGTTTTAGGAGGGCTCAGCTGAGACGTCACGCCAAACTTAAGTTTTGTGCATCCCATAGTAAAGATTTCATGCAATGCTCTTATCTCTGCATTAAATTCCTGCTTGATTGGCACTCGGAGTATAATGGAAGGTCTGTGCTTCACGTTTTTCCATAATCCATACTGTCCTTATAAGCAGGGGACTTTCTGTGGCTAATTGGCTGAGCTGACATGGATAAGTGCATAGTCAGCTAGACATAAATATTTTAAATAGAAACAGGCTCGGACGAAATGTTCAATTTTCTAAAGAAGCTTGCAATCCAGCTTTGACAAGTTGAGGGAAATAACCTTGGTTTGGCTCAGATCATACTGGCTGGGGAATTCTGGGAGCTGAAGTTCACCCACCCTCGAGTCGCTGAGGTTGAGAGACACTATAATGACTAAGAAGAGATCTTGGCAAAGCAAGAGGCAAGGAAGTGTATGAAATACCATGTCATATTTTGAAGTGTCTGAAGGTTGAGGCGTCTGAAGGAAAAGGGGCCGGAGAATGAGATTGGCAAGAAAAGGGGGTAGGAATGGGAAGTTGCAAGGGATAAACATATTTTAGTCATCTGCTTGGGAAGTGACTAAGGCATGAGTGAATGTGAGCATCTCCATCCAAGGACTGGCCACAATTATGTGCAACAAAGCGATGTGAAAGATCTCCTGCTCACAACTGCTACCTATTCCTCAAACAGGAGCTAGGACACTGCACATTGTTTTTAACAGAATAACAGAGTTGGAAGGGACCTTGGAGGTCTTCTAGTCCGACCTCCTGCTTAGGCAGGAGACTTTATAGCATCCCAGACAAATTGTTGTCCAGTCTCTTCTTAAAACCTCCATTGATGGAGCATCCACAACTTCTGGAGGCAAGCTGTTCCCCTGATTGATTTTTCTCCCTGTCAGGAAATTTCTCCCTATTTCTAGGTTAGATCTCTCCTTGGTTAGTTTCCATTAATTATTCCTGGTCCTACCTTAAGGTGCTTTGGAGAATAGGTTGATCCCCCTCTTCTTCGTGGCAGCCCCATGGCTATTTGGACACCCTCTAATCAGTCCTTTTCCCCCCAATAAGCTAGACATACACAATTCCTGCAACCGTTCTTCATATGTTTTAGCCTCCAGTCCCCTAATCGTTTTTGTTGTTCTTCTCTCCACCCTTTCTAGAATCTCAGCATCTTTTTTATATCGTGATTTTCCTGGATCAGTGCAGCCCCTTTCTGAACCAGAAATCCAGACCTCTAGTCAATGTTGCTAGGGTTGAACTAAATCACTATAGCATCCGGACACTCCAGAATTTCAATAGCATCGCTTGGGGGGGGCAGCCAAGGGTAGAGAAGATATAAAGATGGACATTATCAGACATAATGATACCTCATCCTAATCATTGGATGCTCTTACTCAGCAGCTTCCTGTTGATATTACACAGGAATGGTTTTTATTAGTTGCGAAGTCGTGTCTGACCCATCGCAACCCCATTGGCAACGTTCCTCCAGGCCTTCCTGTCCTCTACCATCCTCTGGAGTCCACTTAAGCTCATGCCGACTGCTTCAGTGACTCCATCCAGCCACCTCCTTCTCTGTCGTCCCCTCCTTCTTTTGCCCTCAATCGTTCCCAGCACTAGGCTCTTCCCCAGTGAGTCCTTCCTTCTCATTAGGTGGCCAAAGTATTGGAATGGAGAGGAATGGAGGGAATGGAGAGAGTTCAAAACCCCGCAGGACCCCCCAAAACAAGTGTCCTGGGCTTGTTCTTGCTCCACCTCCCATTAACACTTAACTGGAACCAGCCCTCAAATTTGCTAACTGGAGGGCTTGAACCTTGGAAGCCAAAATTCTGTGAGTCGCAACTTCTGCTCCTCCCACCACAACCTGGTGACTGATCTAAGAGCAGTTTTGTGGGAGTTGAATTTCACATCTTCTTCAGGTCTGCCTTCAAACCATTCTTGACTTTCCAGTTGTAGTCAAAAGAAGTGATGAGCAACGCTTGAGCTATTTCATCCATTCCGCTCAGGTTATTCCGTTGTCCTCCTAATGTCTCAAGGTCCCCGATGACAGAAGGGCCTTGGGATATAAAATTGGGGTGGATAAAGGCGGTTTTTCTTATCTCGCGGGTCATTGTGGGGCTCCACATTGAGATTTGTTAGCGTCCCATGACTCTGCACTGGGGACTCTGGAAAGACGCAGACATGGCAAACTAACAAAACACACCCAGCCCTCCTTTAAGGCTTCTTCTTCTCCTCCTCCTCCTCCTCCTCCTCCTCCTCCTCCTCCTCCTCCTCCTCCTTCTTCTTCTTCTTCTTCTTCTTCTTCTTCCATCGCTATCAGGTTTTTTGTTTGTTTTGCTTTGCTTGTTGCCTCTTTTTTTTAAAGAAAAAAATGAACCCTCAAAGACTTTGCTCTCCTCTCCTTTCTCTAAACAGAAACACCACATTTGATTTTTCTCCGATCTTGACGTCTGCCCTTCTGAACTCAGGCAGCAAGTCCCTATTTGCTTCTGGGTCCCTTCGGTTACTTAGAAGTGAATCGGGTCAGCCTGCCGGGTATATTTTCCAATACACAAAGATTATGGAGCCAAAGGTCTGTTGCCTTCTTGGGGGCGTTAGTCAGCATGTCCTGAACTAAGACAGATAAGGGCCGCACTTCCTAAGCTGGCCTGATCAGAAAGTTAACAGCTGGTGACACCAAGTCTGTCTCTAGTTTCTTAAGTAATTGTTATCGTTCTGTAATATTTACAGGTCTGGCTTGCTCAGATTAAAACGTCCAAAATCTAAGAATGTCGTCCTTTGCAAAGTTTTGCAATGACTTGCCCCAGACGTTTGCTTTGCGGGGGTGGAGGTCTCCGCTGGAAGCAAAATGGGGGAGAACTTGGCATAGGCTTCAGGAGGCTTTGATGAGGAAAGGGAGAGAGGTCCATTCTGAGCTCTTCCTGCAGCCAAAAATGGACTCCTGATGCTGGGAGACTTTTCTTCTGATGATGAGCAGGACGGGAGTTTTCTTGATTTGGCATACTGAGGCAGAGGGGGCTCCCTTGTTTTCCCCCCTCCAGGGGGTCTTTATGGGTGCTGGGGTGGGTGCCAGCCACCACCTTTCACCAGGGGTGGGGTTCAAATTTTTTAGCAAAGAGTTCTCTGCCCCATTGCTGGGTGGGCATGGCCTAGTCGGCCTCCTGCACCAGGAGCGTTTTTGTGCTCCTCTGGCTCCGGAGGCTTTGCTCAAGCCTCCGGGAGGGCGAAAACGGCCTCCCCAGGCTCTGGAGGCCAGAAATGGGCCCATTTCCAGCCTTCCCGAACTTCTGGTAGTTCGTTTTTCTCCCTTCCTGAGCCTCTGTGCAAGCCCTCCGCTTACCTGCATCCAAAATGAGCCACATGGGGACTCCTGGGAGTGGCGGGGTGGGGTGGGCGGGGCCAGCCAGGAGTGGGATTTGAGGGTTCTCTGAACTGCACAGAATGTTAGCTAGAGGTTCTCCCGAACCCCTGCAAAGCCCCAGCAGCCCACCCCTGCCTTTCACCCAGTGGGCAGTGGCTCGCTGGTCTCATTGCTGTAACACTCCCTGGAGAATGGTGTCTGTAGCTTCTCGCTCCTTCAGCTCCACTCCACAGGAAAGGGGCTTTTTAACGCAATCCTAAAACAGCAGCTATTTTTAAATGAGAAAAGAGCCTTTCAGCTTGCAAAAGAGATGTTTACTTAATCTCTGTAGATGTGGTAGGAGAACGGTCTCTGGCATGCTCAATCCCCGGATTAGTTCATAACACACATCCCATCATCCACAGCTCTCCTGTGTAGCCGGGTTCCATCCGTGCTTTGATCTTGACATGGGAATAGCAATAGCAATAGCAATAGCAATAGCAATAGTTAGGCTTATATACCGCTTCATAGGGCTTTCAGCCCTCTCTAAGCGGTTTACAGAGTCAGCATATTGCCCCCAACAACAATCTGGGTCCTCATTTTACCCACCTCGGAAGGATGGAAGGCTGAGTCAACCTTGAGCCTGGTGGGATTTGAACAGCCAAACTGCTGAACTGCAGTGCTGCATTTAACCACTGCGCCACCTAGGAGGTGCATGTGGCGGCATTAAAGGAGAGGATGATGGAGTGTTGGAAATGAGGGCAAGAGAGAAGGTTAAAGGTAAAGGTTCCCCTTGCACATATGTGCTGCTCATTCCTGGCTCTAGGGGGCGGTGCTCATCTCCGTTTCAAAGCCGAAAAGCCAGCGCTGTCCCCAGACGTCTCCGTGGTCATGTGGCCGGCACGACTAAACGCCGAAGGTGCACAGAACACTGTTACCTTCCCACTAAAGGTGGTTCCTATTTTTCTACTTGCATTTTTTGCGTGTTTTCGAACTGCTAAGTTGGCAGAAGCTGGGACAAGTAACGGGAGCTCACTCCGTTACACGTCGCTAGGGATTCGAACTGCCGACCTTTCTGATCAACAAGCTCAGTGTCTTAGCCACTGAGCTACCACCGCGGCTCTTAAGAGAGAAGGGGATTTGGGCAATCTCAGATCTCTTCCGAAGCCGTGATTCAGAAGTAGCTTGCGTTGTACCATTCTGGGCCTCGGACAAGCGTCACTGCAGGGCCTGGGTGCCTCATCGTCCCAGAAGGTGCTTTCTTGATTTCTGCCACCAAAAATTGATCCGTGCTTAAGAGGCCAGGGAAACTTTTTCACAGACTCTGCAACTCAGCATTGCGGTAAGATTCCAGCTACGGTTCATTTCATGCCTTTCTTTTTTACTGAACGTTAAGTCCGCACATTAGGGTAAGTTACAGAGCAGTTTTAATTTCATTTTGCTACCCGCAAATGCCTCTTTCCAAGCCCCATTCAGGCTTCTGATGAAAACAGCCTGTCTTTTCGACCGGTTCTCCTAATTCTTTCTAACCCAATAGGAAGTTGGGCAGGAATAATGCAGGGAGGCCTGGGAACGGTGCAAACACAGAAACAAGTAAGCAAACCTCTCTTCATCTTAGCAATAGCAATAGCAGTTAGACTTATATACCGCTTCATAGGGCTTTCAGCCCTCTCTAAGCGGTTTACAGAGTCAGCATATCGCCCCCAACAACAATCCGGCTCCTCATTTTACCCACCTCGGAAGGATGGAAGGCTGAGTCAACCCTGAGCCGGTGAGATTTGAACAGCCGAACTGCAGAACTGCAGTCAGCTGAAGTAGCCTGCAGTGCTGCATTTCACCACTGCGCCACCTCGGCTCTTCATCCCCCAGAACAGAAAAATAGAATGACAGAGTTGGAAGGGATCTTGGAGGTCTTCTAGTCCAACCCCCTGCTCAGGCAAGAGATCCTATACCATTCCAGACAAGTGAATGTCCAGTCTCTTCTTAAAAGCCTCCAGTGATGGAAGCAAGCTGTTCCATTGGTTAATTGTCCTCAGTTATGAATTTTCTCCTTAATTCCAGGTTGCTTCTCTCCTTGATTAGTTTCCATCCATTGTTTCTCATCCTATCCTCTGGTGATTTGGAGAATAGATTGACCCCTTCTTCTTTGTGGCAACCTCTCAAATATTGGAAGGCCGCTGTCATGTCATCCCTAGTCCTTTTTCCCCCCCACTAGACTAGACATACCAATTCCTGCAACCATTCTTCATGTGTTTTCGCTTCCAGTCGCCTAATCATCTTTGTGGCTCTTTTCTGCACGCTTTCCAGAGTCTCAACATCTTTTTTATAATACAGCGACCAAAAGGGGATGTAGCATTCTAAATGTGTTACGCTTAATCTACAGAGCAGTCTTCATTTCATTTTGCTCCCCGCAAAAATCTCTTTTTTTAAAATTCAGGTTTCTGATGAAAACAATCTGTCTTTTGGGGCTGTTCTCCTTATTCTTTCTAAGCCAATGAGAAGTTGGGCAGAAATGATACAGAGAGGCCTGGGGATGTATTTGTACAGGTCCCAGGCCTCTCTGCATTATTTCTGCCCACTTTCCCATTGGGTTAGAACAGGGGAGGTCAAACTCAATTTCATTGAGGGCCGCATCAGGATTTTGTATGACCTTTGTGGGGGGGGGGGCAGCTCAACATCACTTAACAAGGCTCCTTTTTCAATCGTGATGGCCTCCTGCAGCCCACTGCCAGCGAAAACAGAGCTCAAGAGGGCCGTGGGCGACCTTCCCAGGCTCCGTTTCCACTGGCAGAGGGCTGCAGGAGGCCGTCGCGGCTGAAAACGGAGCCCAGGAGGGCTGCATGTGGTCCTCCCGAGCTCCGTTTTCACTGGCAGAGGAACCACGGGTCAGTCCTTTGCTGTTTCTAGGGCCAGATCCAAGCCCCTTGCGGATTCGGCCCGCGGGCCTTGAGTTTGACACCCCTGGGTTAGAAAGAGTACAGAAAAAAGTCCAAAAGAGCTCCAGAATAATCTTGCAAACTGGGTGGATGATTAGTACAGATATAACAAGTTAATTTA
Organism: Thamnophis sirtalis; assembly: GCF_051295495.1. Taxonomy (NCBI): domain Eukaryota; kingdom Metazoa; phylum Chordata; class Lepidosauria; order Squamata; family Natricidae; genus Thamnophis; species Thamnophis sirtalis. Next base: position 11,685,653 of record NW_028261385.1, on the reverse strand, counting down.
AATACGAAACAGCAGAGGTGGCAACAGGCAAAATGATAATGAAAAGTTTAGGGAAAATATAGGTGCATAATGTTATGTTTACTTCCCTTTCGTCACACCTCAGGTAGCCTTTGACTCCCAATCACAATTGCTAAGCAAGACAATTGTTAAGTGAGTCATGCTTGATTTTACAACCTTTTTTTGTTGCAGTGGTTAAGCGAATCACTGCAGTTGTTGAGTGAATCATGTGGTCACTAAGCAAGTCTGGCTACCGTCTTTGCTTGTCAGAAGCTGGCTGGTAATGGTGATCACATGACCCTGGGATACCGCAACCATCATCAATGCATGCCGGTTGCCAAGCAACCCATTCAGCGGTCGTAAGTGTGAGGACCATTTGTAAGTCGCTTTTTTCAATGCTTCAAAGCGCCGCTATGAATGAATGGTTGTAAGTCGAAGACTACCTATAAACGAGAAAATGAAAGAGGTACAGAAAACGATTAGCTCAGATAGGAGCAGTGGTGGGTTTCAAAAAATTTTCGAACCTACTCTGTGGGTGTGGCCTCCTTTGTGGGAGTGGCTTGCTGGCCATGTGACCTGATGGGAGTGGCTTACCGGCCATGTGTTTTCTTTCTCTTTCTCTCTCTCTCCCTCCTTTTGTCTCTGTCCCTTTTTCCTTTTTTTCTTTCATCTCTCTCTCACTTTTTCTTTCTTTTTTCTTTTTTCATTTCTTTCTTTCTTCCTTTCTCTTTCTCTCTCTGTGTGAATCTCTCTCTGTGTGTGTGTGTGTGTGTGTGTGTGTGTGTGTGTGTGTGTCTCGGTGGTGGGTTTCAAAATTTTTTGGAACCTCTTTTGTAGGTGTAGCCTGCTTTCCAGGTCCACTGGTGGAACCTCTTCTAACCGGTTCGGTAGATTTGACGAACCGGTTCTACCGAACTGGTGCGAACTGGTAGGAACCCACCTCTGGATAGGAGAGAAGGCTATAACTTAGTTGAGAAAAGGTTTAAAAAAACCAAAATTATCAGCATGGATAAAAAAGGGTGCTTGATTTTATGGGAAAAGCCGATTAGAGGAAAAAGCTCTTATTTTCACAGTATTTAAGACGGGGGTTACAGTAAAGTTCGTAGTCGGGCAGTTTAGAGGGCAATGAAAGGAGGAATACATTTGAGTGAGAGAAGGTTATTATGGGGCATTAGCTTAGATAAATCTCTCATATCAGAAGAGGAAGAGAGCAGGGGTGCCTGCGCAGATAAAATTATTATCCGGGACGCAAGCAAAAAACTAATCACGCAGCAGAGCATTCTTAAATTAATACCCTGCACTGGAAGCGCTACATTGCTGACTTTCCCAATAATTCTATCTCACTTTGTTCATTAGTCTTTTCTGTTCTTTATACGCAAAATCATAACCGTATAAAGAAACATTGTCAGTGGAATCAAAGCATAGAGCCGGGCAGGGGTGAAATGCTACCGGTTTGATACTGATGCTGAAGCTCAAATACTTTGGCCACCTAATGGGAAGAGAGGATTCCTTGGAAGAGATCCCGAGGTTGGGAAAGATGGAAGGCAGAAGGGGACAGCAGAGGATGAGATAGTTAGTGTCATCAACAACTAACATGACAGGGGAGGACAGGGGAATCCGTCCATGAGGTCAGCAAGAGTCGGTCACAACTTAGCAACGGAGCAATAACGGGTACCAATTTGGTGCAGTGGTTAAAGAAAATGAGCCCAGAAACTGGGAGACCGTGAGTTCTAGCCTTGCCTTAAACACAAAGCCAGCTGGGCAATTTTAGGACACTCCCAGGAAGAAGAAGTAAAAAGCAAATCACTTCCCAAAATCTTGCCAAAAAACCTTGCAGGGACTTGTCCTGGCAGTCACCAGGGATCAAGACAGACCAGTGGTGGGTTGCAGGAGGTACGCCCCGGTACAGAGGTACCGGATCCTGCCCGGAGCATCAGATACCATTCCAGTACAGTGCTCCGGAGGGCCTGCCCGAGCTCCTTACTGGTCTTTTAAGACTTTGGCACTTCCATGCATGACGCATACAGCGCCTGCGTTATGCTCCCCTGAGCAGCTGGAGCATCGCGGAGGCGCTAAGACGCATCCAGAAACCCGTGACCCGTCAAAACCGCGCTCGACTAAGCCGCGGCCGATTAAACCGTGTCGGTGACGTCATCAACAGGGCGACAACAACCAGTGCTGAGAAAGAAGGGCGCTTTAAATAGCGCTTTGAAAGCAAGCCGATTCAACTTAAAGTAAGGGTTAGGGTTAGGGTTAGGGTTAGGTTTAGGGTTAGGGTTAGGTTAAGGGTTAGGATTAGGTTTAGGGTTAGGTTAAGGGTTAGGTTTAGGGCTAGGTTTAGGGTTAGGTTTAGGATTAGGTTTAGGGGGGTTAGGTTTAGGTTTAGGGGTTAATTTTAGGTTTAGGGTTTACAGCGTGCTTCTGTCTCCACGCTGTTGTCGCCCTGTTGATGACATCAGCGACGCGGTTTAGTCAGGCGCGGTTTAGTCGAGCGCGGTTTTGTGGTGGAACCCCAGAAACTCACCACTGAGACAGACTCAAAGACCCAATAATATCATTTCTAAAACAAACGAAATATTTGAAGGAAGCAAAAAGTGTCCTAGAGGATAATACCTAAAATGTATAATGTAGTAAGAGTTTAGGTGATCTACAGGTAATCCAAGACTTGCAACCACAAGTGAGCCTAAAATTTCTACTGCTAAGCAAGACAATTGTTAAGTGAATTTTGCCCCATTTTACAACCTCTTGCCACGATGAAGAGAAACACTGCCATTCACTTAGTAACACAGTTGTTAATCAGTCTGGCTACCCCATTGACTTTGCTTATCATCAGGTCATAAAAAGGGGGGGGGGGTCCACAGGACCCTGGGACACGGCAACTGTCATAAATGTGAGTCAGTTGCCAAGCATCCAAATTTTGATCATGTAACCATGGGGATGGTGCCACGGTCGTAAGTATGAGAATTGGTCCTAAGTTACTTTTTTCAGTGTTGTCACTTCATACAGTCACTAAATGAGAACTGAAGAAGCTTCTTGGATGAGAAGCGAAACATCTTCAAAGAAAAAACCAGAAAGTCTAGTTGCCTCGAGGGTCAGGGAGGAGAGAAGCACCTTTGGGGGGGCACTAAATGAACTGTTGTAACTTGAGGACTACCTGCATTTGAAGTACTTTATCCTGAATCAGACAATGAATCTACAGAGCATCAACCCTTTAATTATCCTTTGGTACCCAAGATGCTTCCCCCACCCCCCAGCCCGGGTGATGCCAAGGTTCAGAGCCGGAAATTCGTAAGGATCCTTTCTCTAAGTCAAGGCGCTGATCTTCATTCCTGGTGCAAAATATTTGCACTTCAGCGAGGAAACGGGGAGTTTCAAAAGAGGATGTTTTTGCTGAGAAAGCTTAGGCAGCTCTTCCACACAAATCCCTCACAAGAGAGAAATTCATTTCAGTTTCACGTCAATAAAAGTTGTCTCCCGTAGTTCCTTAATACAGTGTTTTTCAACCTTGGCAACTTGAAGATGTCCGGACTTCAACTCCCAGAATTCCCCAGCCAGCATTCGCTGGCTGGGGAATTCTGGGAGTTGAAGTCCGGACATCTTCAAGTTGCCAAGGTTGAAAAACACTGCCTTAATATATTCCTCTTCCTTTCTGAAATAGGATGAGGCAGTCTGAGCAGGGGCTGTATTTTTCATAACCATTATTTTTTAATTCCCCAAACTCAGAAACACCCCAGGAGATTTTACTTATCTTCCAGAAATGTCAATCGCTTTGTGTGCTTAGCGGGGTCACAAATGTTTAAACAAGGCTGGGCACTAAAACTTACATTTATGCCTTTTTTTTGTCAGTAGTTTACAACATATGTTTAATGGCATCTTCCCATTTTCGTCAACTCTTTTTCAATATACGTATCTGTCTTGAGACAGAATCCTCCTGAACGTTTTTGGTCACATAGCATAACCATTCCTGGTCGGCATAAACCTATCGCAAAATTGTTTTAATTCCCACTTAAAGCGTGGCCGGAGTTGCCGTCTTTCTATAAATCTTGGTGGGGGTGTGTGGAGTGCTGGCTTTGTTTCAGTAAGTGGATTGATTGGCTGTGTGGCTGCATCATGAATGGTAGATTGGTGCTGATTGATGCTGGCTGTGTGGCTATATATGACTGTGTGTATGTATGTTCCAGCAAAACTCTGGAACGCCTTGAGTAATTTCAACCAAACTTGGTACACAGATTACTTACGCTCTGGAAACAAATATTGTGGGGATAAGGTACCCCTAACACCCCTCGAGGTGTGTGTGTTCCAGCATAACTCCGGAACACCTGGGCTGCTGAAATAAAAAGGACTGAATTATATCTATAGTGTCAAGTCACATTTCTTTTGACAGTGATGGTGTGCATTTTGGATTCAAGTTCTTTTAAGATACAGCCTGTTGTGCCTTAAAATGACTTCTACTGTACAGCACAGTGGAGTTGCCATGGTAACGGCTTCGCAGTACTCCACAAGGGGACTCCCTCTAGTAAGGGGAAAAATCCAACATTAGACATTATGTTTGGTCCGGGCATTTCCCCCCTATAAATAAATACCTGGGTAATGCCAGTTATCAACTAGTAGAACAATTAAATAAACAGTGAAAAAGAACACAACAAAAAATACAAAAAGATTACCAAAAAAAGAAAAAAAAGATTGATGGGTAGAAAGCCGAGAACCGGGAGAGGGGATGTTTGCCAAGAGGCAAGAACAGAACTCTGGTGCCAAAAAAAAAAAGTGAAAATAAAATTATTTGTGTCCCTCAAAGGCTGATCATCTTCTATTCACATCATGGAAAGAGAGAGAAGGGAGAGTAGTTAGGCTTAGGAAGCTGATAGCCTCTTGACAAACAGGAAAAGAAGAAGATAAAAGAAAGGAACAAATATTTCTTCAAAAAAATATGCTATCATGATTTTACCGAGGTGGCGCAGTGGTTAAATGCAGAGCCGAGGTGGCGCAGTGGTTAAATGCAGCACTGCAGGCTACTTCAGCTGACTGCAGTTCTGCAGTTCGGCTGTTCAAATCTCACCGGCTCAGGGTTGACTCAGCCTTCCATCCTTCCGAGGTGGGTAAAATGAGGACCCGGATTGTTGTTGGGGGCAATATGCTGACTCTGTAAACCGCTTAGAGAGGGCTGAAAGCCCTATGAAGCAGTATATAAGTCTAAGTGCTATTGCTATTTACACAACTTTCCTTAACGGTCGGAATAATTTATAAAATTCACAGCAAAAGTCTGCCGACGGCCCCGAAGCCCCCTGGGTCCTTCACCGATGACCACACTGTCTTTTCTTAAAGCAAAGAAGGCATTGTACTTGGAAGCTGTGTGTGCCCTAAGGATGTCCTGGGAGCATCAATTATAAGCTACTTAAAGAAAGACTTATTGGAGGGGGGGTGTAGGTTGAATATATCTGTATGGGAGAGAGATAACCATGCGGCTGGTCCTTTAAATTCATTTAGCATTCAGATTATAATGAGCCCCATAGCATGTCTGCAGATGAAAGCGGGCGAGTGCTACTTTGCCTTGTAAATTTCCACTGCTCTGCTTCATTTCTCTTCACTATGAGTTTTTCCATGGCTGACGTCTCGTCTTTTAAGTCCAAAAAAAGGCATAAAGATATTATCAGGCAAGCATGGCTGCATACCATGCAGACACTTCAACCGAAACATCTCCCTGTGTTTGTGGAGACGACTCTCTGTCGAAGGTGGAGGATGGGGGGGGGGGGGAGGAAAGTGATGCAGATGCTGTTTGTGGGTACTGTAATGGGGGAAGGACAGTACTTAAAGGTGCAGTGGACATCCAGGTCATCTAATAGTTCATATAATCACAGGCTTGGAGGTCTTCTAGTCCCAACATCCCACCCAATGCAGGAGTCCTTATACCATCCCAGACAAATGGGGTTGTCCAGTCTTTTCTTGAAAACCTCCAGAGTTGGGAGCACACACAACTTCTGGAGGCAAGTCGTTCCACAGATTAATTGTTCTATCGGGAAATTTCTCCTTAGTTCTAAGTTGCTTCTCTCCTTGATTAGTTTCCACCCGTTGCTTCCTCTCCTGCCCACAGGTGCTTTGGAGAATAGGTTGACCCCCTCTTCTTTGTGGCAGCCCCTGAGATATTGGAAGACAGCTATCATGTCATCCCTTTTCATTAAACTAGACATACCCAATTCCTGGAACCGTTCTTCATATGTTTTAGCCTCCAGTCCTCTAATCATCTTTGTTGCTCTTCTCCGCACTCTTTCTAGAGTCTCCAGAAATTCAGGTTTATGAGTATTGAATGATTTGGCTTGAATTACTCAAAATAAATAAAATTTACAGCTTTTTCCAGCGTATATCGATTTTCCCTTCCCGTACCTTATGCCCTTCTGAATATCCTAAGAAATAGCCCTTGCAGACTAGCCCTGGCTGGGGCAGGCGTGAAGGTCTTGGAAACAATATTAAAATGACCAGGTGTTCTGTACCTGCCAAGATCAGAACTGTGCGAACCATCGTATTCCCTGGGAAAGTTGGACTTTGAAAGAGCGAGATAGGAAGAGTGTTGGTGCTTTTGAACTTTGGTGTTGGAGAAGACTCGTGAGAAAACTGTGTACGGTCAAGAAAACAAAGAAATGGATCATTGAACAAACCAATCCAGAGTTCTCAATCGAGGCACAAATTAGCAGGCTCAAATAATGGACACATTATGCAAAGAACTGTCTCTTTGGAAAAGGCTCTAATTCTAGGAAAGTTGGAAGGAAAGAGGAGAAGGGGATGACTAACAGCAAGATAGAAGGAGTCAATTGCAGTAGCAATGGGAAGTTCCCAAAGACTCCAAAGAGATGGTGACCCTTTGAGAGCAGTATGCAACGAAATTTCATTTTAATGTATGCCAATTAGTGTATCTTCAAAGTGACAATAAAGTTATCCTAAGTCTTCTAAATCTAACAAACGACCAGGTTAGAGTCAATCATCATTAAGAAAACCAGATTGTTAAGAGCTGACAATGAGTTGGTGGCATGTAAGCAATTAAAAGGGGTGTGGTAGCTCAGTGGCTAAGACATTGAGCTTGTCGACCAGAAGTTCGGCAGTTCGAATCCCTAGCGCCTTGTAACAGAGTGAGTTCCCATTACTTGTCCCAGCTTCTGGCAACCTAGCAGTTTGAAAGCTTGTAAAAATGCAAGTAGAAAAATGGGGACCACCTTTGGTGGAAAGGTAGCAGCGTTCCGTGCGTCTTTGGCGTTTAGTCATACCGGCCACATGACCACGGAGACGTCAGCGCTGGCTCTTCGGCTTTCAAACGGAGATGAGCACTGCCCCCTAGAGTCGGGAACGACTAGCACATATGTGCGAGGGGAACCTTTACCTTTTAAGCAATTTTTTAAAAAATCCTTATGCCAATGAACCAGGCCAATAGGTTCTCTTGGATTTAATTGCAGAAAGGAATGAAGATTTCACAAGGGCTGAAAAAGACTTTATAATTGTTCTTTGTAAATGGGACTTTCCTGATGGAACAGATTGAAGTTCAAGATTAACCAAATTGTCGATTTTGTCGGCCACAGAAGAGAGACGCATGACAAAGCTTCTCCATAGGTCAGGGAGAACAAATGGGTTTGCAAAGGAGTCTTTCTCACATTCACCTGGGGATGTTTGTTATGACGATATAAGAGGAAGTCTTGTTATTTCCCACGTTTTATTATCTAGATATATTATTTATATAGATTATACAGCTGAATATTTCCACAAGGTTAGTAATGGAACGATGCCCAATACAGGGAGTCCTCAACTTACGACCACAATGGAGCCCAACATTTACACTGCTAAGTGAGAAATGTGTTGTTTTGCCCCATTTTATGACTTTCCTTGTGGCATTTGTTAAGTGAACCACTACAATTGTTAAATTGGTAACACGGTTGTTAAACAAATCTGGTTCCCCCCCCCTTTGCTGGTCAGAAGGTCGCAAAAGGGGATCCCATGACCCCGGGGCACTGCAAACCGTCATAAATATGAGTCAGTTGTCAAGCATCCAAATGTAAGTCACGTGACCATGGGGGATGCTGCGACGGTCATAAGTGAGAAAAATGGTCATCAGTGCCATTGTAACTTTGAACATTCACTAAGTGAACTGTTGTAAGTTGAGGACTACCTGTATTCTAAGAGGACAGTGAGAGGATCCTTAGGCAGACTGAGGACCTTCCGAATGTGCAATTGACAACAGTAGGTGAGAGACACAAACAGACATTTAGACAATCTCTGTGTTTTTCAGGATGAGTTTAAGACTTTCCGTACTCCAACATTCTTGTTTCCCTTTTTGTAAATGAGGAATATATTCAACCAAGCCATCATATTCCTACATGACAGTATATATATCCATAATATAATAATATAGTATAGTATAGTAATGTATAATATAATATAATATAATATAATATAATATAATATAATATAATATAATATAATATAATATAATATAATATAATATAATATAATATAATATAATATAATATAATATAATATAATATAATATAATATAATATAATAAATATAATATAATAAAATAAATATAATACAACACAATATAATACAACACAATACAATACAATACAATACAATACAATATAATATATACCATACCATACAATTGTATTGTATTATTATATTGTACCATACAATATAATAATACAATACAATATGACATTTGTTAAGTGAGTTTTGTCCCATTTTGCGAACTTTCTTGCCACAGTTGTTAAGTGAATCACTGCAGTTGTTAAGTTACTATCATCATTGTTAAGTGAGTTTGGCTTCCCATTGGCTTGTCAGAAGCGCGCCGTGACTCCGGGACACTGCAGCCGTCATAAATATGAATCAGTTGCCAAGCGCCTGAATTTTGACCCGGGGTCCATGGGGAGGCTGCAAGGATCATCAGTGCGAAAGCCTCCCATAAGTCACTTTTTCCAGGGCTGTTGTAACTTCGAATAGTCACTAAATGAAAGCTTGTAAACCAAGGACTACCTGTAGCGGCACTTCATCCGGCTCGTTTTGTTTGTCTCTTAATATGATGTCTCAATTTCATATTTTTGAAATCTTTCTTTAGCACCTTTGACGCTCCTTTGTAGAAACTTAAAACCTCACTGCCAAAATCCCAGTGGCCTTTCGTGGAGGCTAACCTTTTTTTCACTGGGTGCCCAAAGTGCGCACTTGCACAACAGCACATAGGCCCACACGCACCCATAATGCAGTGCGTGCACAACTCCCCCTGCATGCCCCCCATGCATGCACGCGCGACTCCCCTGCATGCCCCACGTGCATGTGCAACCCCCCACGCTCCCTGCGCATATGCATGCAACCCCACTCGTGCCCTGCCCCCCCCTCACCCATTTTTGGCTTCCAGGTTGGTGCAGGAGGCTTTCCAGGCCCAAAACGGGGAACAGGAGCACTGCACAAGGCCCCAAAATGCAATATGAGTGCCCCTCCCACGCATGACCTCTCACATGCATGCACGCATCCCCCACATGTGCCCCATCCTCCTTCCATGCACGGCAGAGACCCAAAGACCAGCTGGCCGGCAGGAGGAAGCACGGACATGCGCGGTGGAACTGGGCTGGGGCGACATCTGCCATGCCCTCCGAGAGGCCTCTGCATGCCACCTGTGGCATGCATGCCATAGGTTTGCCATCACGGGCATAGGCTTTTAATCTAACCTGGAACATACCCCAACGTCATTTTTACTCGAAGTCGCATCCAATCAGGCTTCTCCAACCCAGGACCACTGCAAAAGGTGGATGGGGCAGCAGCCCCCAGGTTACTCAAGGACAGAAATAATTTCCAACGTATCTTGAAGGCGCCAAGTTATAGGAGTCCGTATTAAAAACCTTTGTGAGCAAAGCTGCACTTGATTTTTTTTTTCTTAACTAATTTTGAGGTTTTTATCTTTTGTTTTCATACTTTTCAGATGCACCGAAGCAGGAAAGCCATGTCTGCCTCTCGGTTGCATCTCTTTGCTAGAACTTCCTGTGGTTGTGCACATCCGATCACAATCTCGGTGGCTCAGACAGTCTGGTAAACTTTGGACCCGTCTGGCTACCCCGCTCCTGTCCCAACCACCAAGTCAGACATCTGAGACGGGGGAAATCTCTGTGGTTGATTAAAGAAGTCATAACAACCTCCCAAAGGTCTGGGACTTTAAGACTGGCCTAGTTTGTCTGGACTCAAAGTGCTCATGATTCACACGCATGACAGCCCCTCTGCGGAAAAGTTTTGGTTCAGAAAGAAGAGGTGATAGGGATTGTTTCTTTGAAGTCTTGATGAAGAGACAGCTGCTTTTGCCAATTTCTCTTGTGAAAAAAAAAATCTCCTAATGGTGAGCTTTCATCCTGTACAAGTAGTCCTCAACTTACAACCATTCATTTAATGACCGTTCAAACTTACAACGGCGCCGAAAAATCATTTACGATCGTTTCTCACGCGACCGTTGCAGCATTCCCACGGTCACGTGATCAAAATTCAGATGCTTGGCAACTGACTCACATTTATGACGGTTGCACAGGGTCCCCATTGGAGAAATCTGCCATTTCTCAGAGCAGTTGACTGCAGGCCAGGGAAGAGCAAGATGGGAAGAGTCTTCTTGGCAGGTTTTTCCAAGCGGTGAATAATCAGCTCTGGGAGTGTTGGACGAATAATGAATAGAAAACATGGAATGGAATAGAATGGAATGGAATGGAATGGAATTAAATGGAATGGAATGGAATGGAATAGAAGGAATGGAACGGAATGGAACAGAACAGAATTCTTTATTGGCCAAGTGTGATTGGAGGTTCCACCACAAAACCACGGACGACAAAAGCGCGCTTGACAAAAGCGCGTATGTGACGTCATCACAGCGCGACGAAAACATCGCGCTGTGATCGATAAATGTAAAAACAAAGCGAAACCTTACGCTAACCCCCCAAACCTAACCCTAAACCTAACCCTAAACCTAACCCTTAACCTAACCCTAAATCTAACCCTAAACCTAACCCTTAACCTAACCCTAAATCTAACCCTAAACCTAACCCTTAACCTAACCCTAAATCTAACCCTAAACCTAACCCTTAACCTAACGCTAAACCTAACGTTAACCCTTAACCTAACGCTAAACGTAACCCTAACACTCTAAACCTAACCCTTAACCTAACCCTAAACCTAAACCTAACCCTTACCTTTATGTGAATCGGCTTGCTTTAATTTTATTTTTATTTCAATTTTTAATTTTTTTCGTTGCGCTGTGATGACGTCAAATGCGCGCTTTCATCGAGCGCGCTTTTGTGGACCGCGGTTTTGACGGGTCACGGTGATTGGATACACATGTCTTTGGTACATATGCTCCCAGTGTACATTAAAAGACCAGATACCTTCGTCAAGAATCGTAAGGTCCAAAACTTAGTGATAGTCATAGGGTACAAATAAGCAATTGGGAAACAATATCCACAAATCAAGAGTTTGGGCAGAGTTTACAAAAGCTGGACTGGGGTTCAGCAACCGAGCGAGAACTGGAGCCATGCAGGTGATTCAAGGCTGGTCTGCCCTCCTTCCTCCTCCATCAATCTGGGGGGAGACCTACTAGGAGAGCAAGGGAATCCTTAAGTGAAACTCTTCCCCCCCCCCCCCAAACATAAATCCTCTACAGGCACATTACACAGTCCTGTCTTCCCTCAACCGTTTGACCAGGGCAGTACAAGTAATCCTCGACTTACGGCCACAGTGGAGCCCCAAAGTTTTATGGCTAAGCGAGTCACTTGTGAAGCGGGTCTTGCCCCCCCCCCTTTGCGTCCTTCCTTGCCACAATTGGTAAGTGAATCCCCGACGTTTTCACGTTAGTCACATGGTTGTTAAGTGAATCTGGCTTCCCCATTGACTTTGTTTGTCCGAAGGTCGCAAAAAGGGATCACGTGACCCCGGGACACTGCAACTGTCATAACTATGAGTCAGTTGCCAAGCGTCCGAATTTTGATGGTGTGACCATGGGGAGGCTGCAATGGCGGTGAGAGTGAAAATAGTAATAGCAATAGCCCTTAGACTTATATACCGCTTCACAGTGCTTTACTGCCCTCTCTAAGCGGTTTACAGAGTCAGCCTCTTGCCCCCAACAATCCGGGTCCTCATTTTACCGACCTGGCAAGGACGGAAGGCTGAGTCAACCTTGAGCCTGGTGAGATTCGATCTGCCAAACTGCTGGCAGCCGGTGATCAGCAGCCGTAGCCTGCAGTACTGTATTCTAACACTGCACACCCTACGGCTCTTTCTAAAAAACGGTCATAAGTCACTTTTCTTCAGCGCCGTTGTAAATCTGAATGGTCACTAAATGAGAACGGTTGTAAGTTAAGGACTACCTGGTTGCGGTCTCCTGCCTAGAGCAGTCGGTTGGTCCTAAAGACCTCCAAGGTCCTTTCCAGCTGTGTGATCCTATCTTCTACGATTTCCTTCCTAAAGAGCAGGGGTGTCAAACTCGATTTCATTGAGGGGATCGCATCGGGGTTGTGTTTGACCTTCGGGAGGGGCGTGGCCAGCTTAACGTCACTCCTGTCAAGGGTGCCTGTGGTCAACCGAGCCCTGCAGCCCTCCCGAGCTCCATTTTCACTGGCGGAGGTTACGGGAGGCCGTAGGAGTTGAAAATGCAGGCCGTAGGGGGGCCTACGGGAGGCCGTAGGAGTTGAAAATGCAGTTTCTAGGGCGTCCCCGCGGGCCAACTCTAACTACCCCGTGGGCTGGATCCAGCTCCCCGGGTCTTGAGTTTGACACCCCCTGCTAAAGAGGAATCCATCAAGGCTTTCGATCCCGCCCCCCAAACATGACGTCATAGGTAGGCGCTCTTCAACTTGTCCACTCCGCGAGGCCTTCCCCTCTTCTTGACGCTCTCCTCTCTTTCCCCTTTGCAGAAATTCCCGGAGCTGAAGTTCAAGTACGTGGAGGAGGAGCAGCCCGAAGAGTTCTTCATCCCATACGTTTGGTCTCTCGTCTATAACTCTGCCGTGGCTCTTTACTGGAACCCGCAAGATATCCAGCTGTTTACGAGGGATTCGGGTTGAAAGCCAAAAGGAAAAGCCAAACCTACTTTGCCAGCCCCCTGCCCTGAAACAAGCCCTCTTCCAGCTGAGATTTCCTAAGAAGGATGCTTGTTACTATTGTATAGCCCCCACTTATTATTTTCCCCGGGAGCCTGTTAGAAGGCGGAATACCACATGGACTCCATTAAGACTGTATGCTAATTTTTAATCTCTCTGTTTGTAAAGCCAAGAGATGGGGTGGTTTCTCATTGTTTTTCCACCAACCCTGGTCGTTGGGTTGGAAGAACTCGACGGTGAGGTGAGATCTTAACAGCAATCAGCTTTTGAAAACAAAAAAACAAAATAATGTAAACGAAATATATTTTGTTTTTGGGAAGTTCAGCGTTTGCGAGCTGATTTTCTTCCTGTCTGCTCTTTAAGCGTATCTGCAAAAACCCTTTTGAGGTTTTGCTGTGGGCTTCCAACTTGATCTTTGCAGCCTTGGTACCTTTTCACACTGGGTGTAACTGAAATGTCTACGTTAATCTTGTGGCGTTGATATTACTTCTTTTTTTAAAAAAAAAATGCTTCATTTTGGAAGGCACTAAAACTACCAACTCTCGCTCTGCAAATCTAGAAAAGTCTGAACAGATTAAGAGCAGCTCACGATTCATGGTTTCCAAAGTGCTATTACACAAGTGTCGATTTCTCCAAAGTTTCACTGTTGCTTCTCAACCTCCCCCGAAACACACACACAAACGCACACTTCTTAGACTTCTTTCAGATCAATTGTTTTTGATAGGAATTTGCAGGTATGCACATTTCAAAATAAATGGCCCATGTTGTGTACCTTAAAGAGAATTGACAACAGGATTGCTACAGGGGAGAAAAGGGAAAAGCGCTTAGCATCAACACACAATATGAGCTTGTGATTGTTCGTTTCAAAAAAAAAAAAAACCACAGCCCTATGCCAGGCTGCCAAGTTAAGGAACAAAAAAGATCAACAATTGTGTTGCCCACGATACTCTTTTACAGAACAAAATAGGACATACAGAATAAAAAGGACTTGGGAGACAGGCAATGTGTGGGAAAGAGGAACCTACCCACCCCCATTTCAATATCTTTTCACAAATTATTTTGCTTGGTTTTTAACCTCCTGACCTGCCTTCTCCTTCCCACCTGTCTATTCTGTATTTTAAAAAATGCTGCTTAAAATGCAATCATATTTACTTCCTTCTGCAGCTGTAAAGAAAACTGCGTAGCGATTGAGTGTATTCAGTTTTGCACAGAGACAGGCTTGGAGTGGCGGGGAATATAGGAGCAGTGATTTTTAAAAAACCAGAAGGCGAACTGATAACAGGTGAAGTATTTGACACGGGTGTTTGAAAGGAGCAAATTGTCCTGCAACCCTCGCCTTCAAATAAATGAGTGTTGACTGCAAGCTGTGGAAAATCCAATGTTTGAAAAGGGGCAATTGAAAATGACCAATTAAAACCGTTGAATATTTTACCTGGCGCGAATTGAAATTGCTGGATTCTGTCACTTTTATTGGCTGTACGGGAAAAGGCCGGGCTGTGCAGCACATTGGGGGGAAAATTGTTGGAGTGCGCAGGAAGTGCCAATGCAGCGGCTGCCTGCAGCTCTATAAAGCAGCGTTGGCTGTTCTCGGGATCTTAAGGTTTGCCTGCTACGGCAGCCTCATCAGCCCGAGAAAAGATGCAGCCGCTTTCAAAAGCTGCAGACAAGATATGAGTTTATCCTCTAAAACAACCATCTTCCTCCCAACCTTTTGGGGACCAGGGACTGGATCTGTGGAGAGAGATTTTTCCATGGACCAAACAGGCCGTGGTTTCATGCGCTGCCTGCATCCCACAGATGGGGTTTCTCTTGTTTGACCAGCCGCATTGCTGGCATGCTGAGACCCATTGCCAGTCCACGGACCACACGGTGGGGTGGGCTGGCTGCTCTAAAACACCCGCTCAAAATTGAATGGGATCTGAAGCCCTAACTTCTAGAGCTGTGTTTCTCAATCTTGGCAGCTTAAATGACGGGTGGATTTCAGCTCCCAGAATTTCTCAGCTGCGTTTGCTGGGCAATTGTAAAAGTGGAAGTCGACCCATCTTTAATTGCTATGTTGAGAAACACTGCTCTAAAAAGGCTACCTTGGTCTCAGGTTTCCTAAACCGCTGGAGCGGGGGAAGGTTTCACACATTTCTATTATGAGAAGAATGGTTTCTCTGGTGTAAGAATGTGGGGGTTTTTTTGTGCTTCAAGTGTGAGGCAGTTCGGCTTAGGGCTGGAACAGGCCCAAATAAAGAGATCTGTACAGAAATTAGAGTTTGATATAATGTCCTCCACGGAGCAATACAAAAGCTTTGCGAAGCATGGAAACTGCAATCCGAGACAGGTCCATATATTTGTTCCTGACTTTTACAACATAAAGCGCCATCCCTGGGAATTCTTTCCAGTGATATATGGTTAAGGTTTCCCCTTAAGACGAGAGAGAGAGTTAAAAACAAACAATCCAGTTAATTCTCCCTCGCTTAACTTTCATTTTACGGGGGAAACACAAAGCGGCCCCCAAGAATGTGTTTTCATAGATGATATCTCCTTTTTGGTTACCTTTTCCACAAAATTAAACATCGAAAATGGGCTCAGTCAAGATTATGGAACCCAGAAGGGAGATTCCGAGCTATTGTGAATGCTGCAACTGCAACAGAGTTTATTATTTGTTAGTTGCATTTCATTTTATTTTTGTTGTTATTAAAATACGTTTTCTACAACCAGGTGCCTTGGCAATTGCTGGCAGCGCTCTCCGGGTTTGGTTAAATCATTACAGGCAACATTGGTGGCCCTGTTGCCACGACTGCCTTCCGATTCATCAAAACCAAACTTGTGGTCCTTCTCTGCATTTGCAATGTCGGCTAATTTTTGCATAAAGGTAAAGGTTCCCCTCGCATATACATGCTAGTCGTTTCCGACTCTAGGGGGCAGCGCTCATATCAGTTTCAAAGCCGAAGAGCCAGCGCTATCCGAAGACGTCTCCGTGGTCATGTGGCTGACATGACTAAATGCCAAAGGCGCACGGAACGCTGTTACCTTCCCACCAAAGGTGGTTCCTATTTTTCTACTTGCATTTTTTACATACTTTCGAACTGCTAGGTTGGCAGAAGACAAGTAACGGGAGCTCACTCCGTTACGCAGCACTAGGGACTTGAACCGCCAAAGTGCCGACCTTTCTGATTGACAAGCTCAGCGCCTTAGCCACTGAGCCACCGTGTCCCCCCCTTTTTTTTCTTTGCATACTCTCCTCATTATTGGCACACAGTGCAACAAGACGTTGGTCCTTCCACTGGCTTGTCAGAGAGCCCAATGGTGAGAAGGGCTGAGAGGGAGGGCCTGGCCCATGAGTGCAAATGGCTGCTTTGCCTAAGAGATGAGCAAAGCCTGGGTCTCCCCATAAGCACCTTCTCCCCACCACACCATACTGGTTCCACCTTGAAGCAAATAGAAGATCCCATGAAAGAAGTACCAATTTTCTGGAATAGATTACTTGCCACCGCTAATATTTCTTTTAACTTCTTTTAAAGAAATATAATCCAATAGCAAGGAATAGCCAACGCTCCAGGAGACAGGCTTAAGATACAGAAGGATCTTGACAGACTTGAACATTGGGCGCTATCTAACAGAATGAAATTCAATGGTGAAAAGAGTAAGGTTCTACATTTAGGCAAGAAAAACGAAATGCACAGGTACAGTATAGGTGGTACCTTGCTCAATAGTAGTAACTGTGAGAGGGATCTTGGAGTCCTAGTGGAAAACCATTTAAATATGAGCCAGCTGTGTGCAGCAGCTGCCAAAAAAGCCAACACAGTTCTAGGCTGCATAAACAGAGGGATAGAATCAAGACCACGTGAAGGGTTAATACCACTTTATAAGGCCTTGGTAAGGCCACACTTGGAATACTGCATTCAGTTTTGGTCACCACGATATAAAAAAGATGTGGAGACGAGTGCAGAGAAGAGCAACGAAAATGATTAGGGGACGAGGCTAAAACATGAAGAACAGTTGCAGGAACTGGGTATGTCTAGTCTGATGAAAAGAAGGACTAGGTGATAGGAGAATTCCAATATCTGACATGATAGCAGTCTTCCATTATCTCAGGGATTGCCACAAAGAAGAGGCAGTCAAACTATTCTCCAAGGCACCTGAGGGCAGGACAAGAAGCAATGGGTGGAAACTAATCAAGGAGAGAAGCAACTTAGAACTGAGGAGAAATTTCCTGACAGTTAGAACAATTAATCAGTGGAACAACTTGCCTCCAGAAGTTGTGAATGCTCCAACACTGGACATTTTTAAGAAGATGTTGGATATCCATTTGTCTAAAGTGGTGAAGAGTTTCCTGCCTAAGCAGGTGGTTGGACTAGAAGACCTCCAAGGTCCCTGCCAACTCTGTTATTCTATTCTATTCTAAAGTTGTCCAGGTTGAAAAAAACATCAATACGAGATTTGAATCAAACCAAGACAAATTTTCCCAACCAGGAGCCGATCTCGTTCAAAGCATCTTCCCTCTCTCTTTTTTTTTTTTTTTTTTGCTGAACCCAAATTAAGTGCTTGGCATGGCAGTATGTACAAAGCCAGAGGTTTTCAAAATACATGGGAAAACACTGGGACTGTTTATGTAATCTCTGCTTTGAACCTTTACAGATCACAACACGGGGAAATGGCATTGTAAATCTATCTTTGTTCTCTGGGCAGTTTTGTAAAGCGGAATATGTTTTGTGTTGGGAATATAACATTGGGCGGCCATTGAAATTGAAATAAAGGCTCTCTCTTAGTTGTACTCTCACGAAACGCTGTCTTTCTGGCTCAGCCAAGTTGACTCCCTCTGAAAATTTTTTATGGAGAATTAATGTCTGATTTATGCTTTGTTGTGTTAAAATTCATTTTTGGGCGGACTCCTTTTGGGGGGGTCCATCTCCAGTCTGCGCGTAGGTCAAACCTCGTGCAAGGTAATGCATCATTAAAAAGGATCATCCCAAGCAGTATCTTCACAAAACCCGAGTGAATTAAAATAAACCCCGCTGAACGTTTAGTTATTTAACGTAATTTGCCGTATCTTGATTATTGATTCATCCAGTTGGATGTGATTATGTTGGAGTTCTTCGAACAACCTTTTCCAAAACACTGCAAATAAATTTTTGCAAAAGAGTTTGGATGTTGTCCGTCAGCAGAATAACGGTCTGGAAATGGAACAGGGTTCCACCACAAAACCGCGGTAGACAAAAGCGCGCTCGACGAAAGCGCATACGTGACGTCATCACAGCGCGACGAAAACATCGCGCTGTGATCGATAAATGTAAAATTAAAGCGAAAACCTTACCCTAACCCCCCCCAAACCTAACCCTAACCCTAAACCTAACCCTTAACCTAACGCTAAACCTAACCCTTAACCTAACCCTAAACCTAACGCTAACCCTTAACCTAACGCTAAACGTAACCCTAACGCTCTAAACCTAACCCTAACCCTTAACCTAACCCTAAACCTAAACCTAACCCTTACCTTTATGTGAATCGGCTTGCTTTAATTTTATTTTTATTTCAATTTTTAATTTTTTCCGTCGCGCTGTGATGACGTCACGTACGCGCTTTCGTCAAACGCGCTTTTGTGGACCGCGGTTTTGACGGGTCACGATGGAACAGAACTGGATCCTCTTTGGTGTAAAGATTAAATGAAAGGTGGAGGGTGGGATATGTTGGTCTATGAGTTTTTTTCCCCCTCAAATCATTTGCTTATGATTGCTATAATGACTCAAATTACAATCAAGTCCTTGACTTACAATGTTCATTTAGTTACCTTTCAAAGTTAAAACGGCCCTGAAAAAAATGTCTTATCGCCATTCTTCACACTTACGACACTTACGACTTACACACTTGCCACAATCGCAGGATCATAATTCAGATGATTGGCAACTGACTCATATTTATGACGGTCGGCAGCATCCTGGGATCATCTTTTACAACCTTCGGACAAGCAAGTCAATGGGGAAGATTCGGAGAGTGAGGAGGCTGGGGAGAAACATGGGCCAGTCCTGGAGTCTGGGGAAGGCTCTGATGAGGGCTCTGTGTCGGAGGCAGAGAGGGGGCCAGGGCCGTATGCCAGTTATCAGCTGCCTTCAGAGTCAGACATCAGTGAGGCAGATGAACAACTGGAGCCTGTTTCCAGTGTGCGCATGCACAGAGTTGCCAGACGAAGGGAACAGCTAAAGACCAAGGGTCGACTTGGGAGTAAGGCCAGATGATGAATGGCCCCTCCCACAGGAAATAAAAGAGGAGAGAAAGGGGAGTGGAGTTTGCAGGAGACAGTTAGTTCGCTTAATTGGTTCATGACTCTACGAGACTCCTTGCCAGGTTTTGCAGATATCGGGCCTGTCAGCTCTCCAAGCCAGATAAGGTCTGTGACTGTAAATCCTCCCTTGAAAGACTATGCTGGATGCGACTAAGCAGAACTCACAGTAAATTAATAAAAGGGGTTTTTGTCTGGACAAGGAGTCTGCTTCATGCTCTCGGGAAGCCTCGGTGAAAGACAAGCTATGAAAATGTAGAAAGCCGGCATGTCAAGCAGTTATGGCAAGGTGTCCTTCCTCTCGCATCAACCAAAGTGGCCTTGCTATAAATCAGCTGGAGCAAAACAGGTCAGGGAGAACAGGTTATTAAAGAGGCAGTTAAGTCTATGCAGTCAAAGCAATGGAATAAGAATTTGCAGGAATAGTAAACCACAAGGCAAAAGTGAAGTAATACCTTCAGGCCGGTGGTTCTCCGTGCATTGCACAGCTACTCCAGGTAGGACTGGATTAGGCCTCCCCTTCCTTACCCAACAAACCTTCCAGCTCACAGTTGCCTAACCACTGTAGGGCAGTTTCTCTAATGGCATTTTTCAGATGATTTTCACTGCAGTACCCATCGATCCCAGCCAGTCTGGTGGTCAGGTTTCCTAAAAATGCCCTAATTGATTCATGAGTATCGAGCCAAGTTTCAATACAAAACTAGTCATTAATTAGGAGCACCATTTGGCAAAGACCTTATTGCAGTCAGTTCTGAGCCTCATTTGAATTATAGGTGAACTTTACCCCTGTTCCTTCCCTCCACTCAGTCTGTGTCATAAATCACATTCCCCAATGAGGTGCACCCCTCCCAAGCCTGCTGCAGTAATCTGAGATCCGACTTTATCCGAAAGTGTGCGTGGAATGCGTTTCTCCCCCCTCCCCACTATGACAACTTTAGGAGTTGAGACTGGTTGCAGGCAACCCTGAGCACAAGGGAAATGTGACAAAAAATGACCAATTCTCAGTAGAGAGCAATGGTCTGTAACAGTGTTTCCCAATCTTGGCCCCTTTAAGAGGCCTGGACTTCAATTCCAAGAATTCTCCAGCCATCATGTCTAGCTGAGGAATTCTGGGAGTTGAAGTCCACGCATCAAACATGCCAGGTTTGAGAACTATTCATCTAACAGTTTGAATCTTCTAAGGATTTCCTCGCTTTGTTCCATGACACACTGAATTCATTCCATAATTAACTTTCGTTGAATTTTAATCTAATTCTATGATGCTGGTAGACTATCCCTTCATCTATTTAGTAACCAAAGTTGGATTGAGAAAAAGGGACATCTCTTTTTCACACTTAACGACCCTGGCAGCTCCCCATGGTCACATGAACAAAATTCAGATGCTTGGCAACTGACTCATATTTATGACGGTTTCAGCGTCTTTGGGGGGGTGTCACGTGATCACCTTTTGCGACCTGGCAAGCAAAGTCAATGAAGCCGGATTCACTTAACACCCTGTGTTACTAAACAAACTGTGACAAGACAGATGATACCATAGGGCAAAATTCGCTTCACAACTATCTTGCTTAGCAACAGAAATTTTGTGCTCAATTGTGGTCGTAAGTCAAGGACTACCTGGAGTTAAAAAAAAGACTAGCAGTGATCTTATGAGTTGTATTTGTCCTTTCTGGAACAACTGGACTTTCTGAATGCTTTAGCTCTCATCTTCATCAACTACAGGCAGTCCTCAATTTACAGTCACAACTGGGAGTAGAATTCCCCTTGTTAAGCAAGGTTTTTTTTAAAGTGAGTTGCAACCTTTTTTTTTTTGCCTTTTTTGCAAATACTGTATTTTTTGGACTATAAGACACACCTGTGTATAAAACGCACCAAGATTTCAAAGAGGTAAATAAGAAAAAAAAAAGCTTTTGGCTTCCCTCAGCCCCCAGCAGGCTTCTGCAGGCTTCAGCAGGGCTGTGGCAAGGTAAAAGCCCATTTTTCACCCATTTTTTCGCAAAAATGGGGGCATTTTTGCCTTGTCCCAACCCTGCTGAAGCCTGCAGAGGGTTGCTGGGGGCTGAGGCAAGGCAAAAAAAGCCTCGGTTTTTGCAAAAAAAAAACAAAAAACAGTGAAAAACCCTCTGGTTTTGCGAAAAATGGTCCATTTTTTACATTTTTTGCAAAAAATGGGGGTGGGGCTTCGGGAGGCCAAAAGTGGCTGTATTCAGTGTATAAGATGCACCAACATTTGCACGCTCTTTTAGGGGAGAAAAAACCTGTCAGACGCTGCCCATTCCCTCCTTTTCCATGTAAAGATGCCGAGGGAGAGGCAGCCCGTGAGCCATTTTTCAGGTTCTTCAAAATTAGGGTAGCTAAGATGGTTCTCGGCACCAAAATCCAGCCATAGAGAGGCACTGGGTCTGAAATACTGTATTTTTCAGAGTATAAAATGCACCTTTTTCCCTCAAAAAAAGATGCTGAAAATCTGGGTGCGTCTTATACACTGAATACAGCATTTTTTTGCCTCCTGAACCCCCCACTTCACCTAAATGGTCGTGCATAGCCTTTAGGAGCTTTGCAAAGTGCTCCTGGGGGCTGGGGAGGGCAGAAAAGAGCAAAAAATGGGCCATTTTTTTGCTCAACTTTGCCACCACCCCCCCAGCCTCCAGGAGCACTCTGCAAGGTTCCTAAAGGCTATGCATGCCCTTTTTTTTGACAAAAAAATGTGCCTGCACATTTGCAAAAAAAAGGCTGTTTTTTGCTCATTTGTGAGCCCCCCCCCCCGCCCCCAGGAGCACTCTACTCCTAAAGGCTATTCATGCCCTTTTTTTTTGGAGAAAAAAAACGGGCCCGTTTTCATGAAAAACAGGCCGTTTTTGGGAGGCCGTTTTTGGGAGGTGCAAAAACCTTTCTTTTCTAATTTGCTTCTTCAAAACCTTGGTGCGTCTTATACTCCAAAAAATATGGTAGTTGTGCAGAAGTTGTTGGAGGCAGCTACAAAGACCTGAGCTATTCCTGCTGTTCAGAGGTGGTATTCAGCCGGTTCAGATCGGTTCACCTGAACCGGTAGCGGAAATCGTGGGTGAACCCGCCCAGGTGGGCTCACTCACCCGCCCCGTCTCTACGCTGTCCTATTTAGGTACAATTTTGAGGCCAGATACATGCACGGAAGGTACACATGTGAGCAAATCACATGGACAGAAGGCCAGGCGCATGCACGAAGCAAGCGGGCGCACTCAGGAGCGTACCAGTGGTCACAAAATAGGAAACCCACCGCTGCTGCTGCTGTTCCTCCTCATCGTAACACAGGAGTGTCCAACCTCGGCTACTTTAAGACCTGCGGACTTCAACTTCCAGAATTCCCCAGACAGCCATAACTGGGGTCTCAGGATTCTCCAGTCAGAGGTCTGGGATTTGAACTCCACAAGTCTTGATGTTTCCAAATGTGGATACCCCTGCTATTATAACATTTTGATTTTTAAAAGTATATTTATTTTTCTCATTTGTAGAGCTGCCCAGCTCACATAAACGTGACTTTGGGAGGTGACCTACAAGATGTCATTATAGAACACGGGATATATTTAAAAGTCGCCATTAAGACATAACTATAAAAAAGACACACACTTTTCCTTGCTCTTGGTAAAAAGTATTTCCAAGCGAACAGATGTAGCTCCAGCCAGGGTGAGGTTAATTTCAAACAGAATTTTGGGTTTCTGCAGGGGAAAAAATTGTGTCCCCCAAGTATGGAGGCAGGTTTGCTTCACCCTCCCTGCCAAACAACAGCTTGACGTCCAGGATTGTCTATCGGCCAGCTGTTCCTGGTGCCAGCCCTGTGCCCGCCGCTGCTCCAGATCAGGAAGCAAAGAGGGCAGAGCCACTCCCTGGCAGCTGAATTATGTAGCCACTGCTAGGCTGAGGTGAAAGAGAGAACAAGAAAGCCAAAGAAACAGACTAATTTGGCATCAATGGACGGACAGGACTTTAGTTGGCACCGAATCACAGATTTTCCTGCCTGCCTGGCGTGCCACAAATACCAATCCAGTAATCAACATTCTACATCAGAAATTAATTACTTGATATTTTTTTTTAAGTGTCCCTTTCCTGGGTTCCCCATCCAAAGTCATATGTGCAAATTATAAAAAAAACATATTACAAAATCCTTCCTGGCTCTTTTAGACACAGCACTAGAGGAGCAAAAGGATGAAGATGGAAGAGGAAAATAATTTCAGAGGATAATTCTTAAACAAATGTATTTATTTGTTTGTTTTGTTTTATTTATTTAGTTTGTTAAACATGCACAAGATTTCAGGCGTAAGTATGAACATAAACATGAACAAAGGGAGTAGATACAGATAAATGGGGACAGTAGGACAGGGACGGAAGGCATATTGGTGCGCTTATGCACGCCCCCTTTGCGGACCTCTTAGGAATGGGGTGAGGTCCACGGTAGACAGTTTGAGGTTGAAGCTGTGGGGGTTTGAGGATGTAACAACAGTCGGGTAGAGCATTCCAGGCGTTGACCACTCGGTTCCACCACAAATGCGCGCACAACAAAAGCGTGCCTGACTAAACCGCGGTGACTAAAGCGCGGTGACAAAACCGCACGACGAATGAGCGACGAATTAGCCCTAAAGCGCGCCGACAAAGGCGCACTGACAGAAGCGCGCTGTAACGTAACCCTAAACCTAACCCTAAACCTAACCCTAAACCTTACCTTAAATTAAATCGCGCTTCTGTCGGCGCGCTGTTGTCGGTGCGCTGTTGTCGGCGCGCTTTTGACATCGCGGTTTTAGCGCCGCGGTGTTGTCGGCACGCTTATGACATTCGCGCTTTTGTCGGGTCACGGACCACTCTGTTGCTGAAGTCACGTTTTCTGCAATCAAGTTTGGAGCGGTTGACCTTGAGTTTGTATCTATAATTTGTCTGTGCATTATTGAGGTTGAAGCTGAAGTAGTGATTGACAGGTAGGACGTTGTAATAGACAATTTTGTGTACTACGCTTAGGTCAGGCTGCAGGCGGCACAGTTCCAGATTGTCCAAGCCCAAAATTTCAAGCCTGGCGGCATAAGGGATTTTATTGTGAGCAGAGGAGTGGTCCCAAAAGTTGATCTCATGATCCCGAGAGGCTGTAAACCATAAGAGATATGATGACACGACCCCAGGACACTGCAAGCATCATAAATACGAACCTTTGCCAAGCATCTAAATTTTGATCACCTGACTATCTTGGGATACTGCAATGGCCGTGTGGGGGAAAAAAAAGTCCTTAGTCACTTTTTTCAGTGCCGTCGTATCTTTGAATGGTCACTAAATGAACAGTCATAAATCAAGGATTACTTCGACAGGACCTTCTGCCTTGGGCAGGGTGTTGGCCTAGAAGAGTGGTTCCCAAACTTGGCAACTTTTAAGACTTGTGGACTTCAACTCCCAGAATTCTCCAGCCAGCAGACTAATTTGTGAGCTCTGCTGGCTGGAGAATTCTGGGAGTTGAAGTCCACAAGTCTTAAAGTTGCCAAGTTTGGGAACCACTGACAAGATAGCTTGTCTTCAGATGATGTTAATGCCTTATTTTACTGCAACAATCAGAAGTCAATGTTTTTTTTTCTTATCCTTCCTCTCTTCTCTTCCCCCTTTTCCTCCTCATTGCTTTTCTATTTATTTTTTCTATTTTGCAATGTTTTATAACTCAATAAAAAGGTTAAACTCAGGAAGTTGTGGGGGCTCCATCACTGGAAGCTTTCAAGAAGAGGCTGGACTGCCATCCGTCAGAAACGGTGTAGAGTCTAGTCTCCCGCTTGAGCAGGGGGTTGGATTAAATGACCTCCAAGGACCCTTTCAACTCTGTTATTCCGTTATTAAGATCTCGGGGGTTCCCCCTTCCATGATCACTTTGATTCCATGTTCTGTGTGCTGCCCTTGGATACTTGGACCGACGGACAGATGGAAATGCAGTCGATGAAACTGCCTTCGGAAGTTGTGGGTGCTTCATCACAACCCCTTCTGGGTTCAGTTCCAAGTGGGGGGGAAAACACTGGAAGCATGGAGGCTGCTTGGAAAGATGGTTTAATGGTGGACAGGATCACATGGCTTGAGGCCCTGGGGGAAAAGGTGATGTTTCCAGATGTTGGGTGAAGAAGAAAAGAGAGAAAAAGGGGCTTGCTGGTTTTTCTATACTCTGTTCGGCCCCACCCCTCTGTTTCCTGTTCCTGTGTAAGAAATGTATTCTGATTGGTTGCCAGACTCCCATGGGGCCTGCAGGGTCAACTCTCTAGGCTGCATTTTGAATCCAAGTTTGGTTGTGTTCCCAGATGCCATGTGGTGAGTTTCTGTGGAAGCTAATCCTACCCTTATTATGTAAAGTAGACTAGCTCAGGCTTTAATAGCTCATTGACAAAGTGGGGGGGGCAGGGAGCTGCAGGGAGCCACTTTGTCTTTAAAACCACGTTTCTCCCTTTTCACATCCAGGAAAATATAATTTCCTGCCTTCTTAATATTCCCCAGGGTATTTCAGTTTTCTAGCAGAGGGGTGGGTTTTAACTTCCTACAAGAAGACGGGACTGCCATTTGTCAGAAATGGTGTAGTCCCCTGGTGTAGAGCCGAGGTGGCGCAGTGGGTAGAGTGCAGCACTGCAGGCTTCTTCAGCTGACTGCAGTTCTGCAGTTCGGCTGTTCAAATCTCACCGGCTCAGGGTTGACTCAGCCTTCCATCCTTCCGAGGTGGGTAAAATGAGGACCCGGATTGTTGTTGGGGGCAATGTGCTGACTTTGTAAACCGCTTTAGAGAGGGCTGAAAGCCCTATGAAGCGGTATATAAGCCTAACTGCTATTGCTATTGCTATTTTTGGTGGTGGTGGTGGTGGTGGTGGGTTGGGCTAGATGACCTCCAAGGTCCCTTCCAACTCGGTTACAATCTGTTAAACCCACGCAGCAGCAGAACCTCCAGTCTCCACTTAGTACAGGAGACGCTTGTCCTGGTAGATCAAGACCGCCCTCACATCAACAACACACACAACACACAACACACACCCACACAGAGTAGCCATCCGTTTTTGTTTTTTGTCCACAGACACACACACACAGAGAGACAGACAGAGCCGCCTAGGCAGGGACGGCCAGTAGTTCTCCGGGGTCATTTGTCCTGCCCAGGCTGCTTGTGGGGGTTGGAGGAGATTGGCATCTGAAAGCCACAGGACTTGGAGACGGGAAGTCTGCGTTTCTTCCTGGTCTCACTGTGGGAAAGATTCCCAGCCTTTCTGACGGGCTCCTCCGGCGCTGGCTGCCTCTCTCGGTCAGCTCCGATAAGTCACGTATGCTCTCCGGCCCCCAGAAGCCGCTGGCCCGGGGGGGGGAGAGGGGGGGAGGGAGGGAGGGAGAGAGAGAGAGAGAAAGAAAGAAAGAAAGAAAGAAAGAAAGAAAGAAAGAAAGAAAGAAACGGGGGGGACGGGCGGGAAGGGCAGCCCGGCGGCCAGACTCCCGCGCGCCCCTTCAGACCCTCGGCTCCGATGAGGAAGGGATTCCGGCTTGGTTGTTGGGGGGGGGGGAGCAGGAGGGCTGCGACGCTCTGTGTTGCTTAAGATTAACCAAGAGGGGACTGGAGGGTAAAACATACGAGGAACGGTTGCAGGAACTGGGCATGTCTAGTTTAATGAAAAGAAGGACTAGGGGAGACATGATAGCAGTCTTCCAATATCTCAGGGGTTGCCACAAAGAAGAGGGAGTCAAGCTATCCTCCAAATGACCTGAGGGTAGGACAAGAAGCAATGGGTGGAAACTAATCAAGGAGAGAAGCAACTTAGAACTGAGGAGGAATTTCCTGAGAGTTAGAACAATTAATCAGTGGAACAGGAGTTGCCTCCAGAAGTCATAAATGCCCCAACACTCTTATAGCAATAGCAATAGCAGTTAGACTTATATACCTCTTCATAGGGCTTTCAGCCCTCTCTAAGCGGTTTACAGAGTCAGCATATTGCCCCCAACAACAATCCGGGTCCTCATTTCACCCACCTCGGAAGGATGGAAGGCTGAGTCAACCTTGAGCCGGTGAGGTTTGAACCGCCGAACTACAGATAGCAGTCAGCTGAAGTGGCCTGCAGTGCTGCACTTTAACCACTGCGCCACCTCGGCTCATTCACTGGAAGTCTTTAAGAAGATGTTGGGTAGCCATTTGTCTGAAACTGTATAGGGTTTCCTGCCTAGGCAGGGGGTTGGACTAGAAGACCTCTAAGGGCCCTTCCAACTCTTGTTATTCTATTCTATTCTGTTTTATTCTGCCAGCTTCCGAGGCTCAGCCACCTATCTCAAGATAGACCAGGCTAACCAACCAAACAAGCAAGCTCTGTTTTGGACATTGAAAGCCAACTGAGCCCAATGGCTGGGCTGCCAGGTTCTCTCACAGCTCAACTAGGTCAGTGGAAGGAGAGCACTTGGGTTTATTTTTTTGGGGGGGGTGTCTTTGTGGAGGTGTGTTACCCAAACCCTGATGGTTTCCCTGCGGAGTTTCTGGTTTAGGGTATGATGTCAAGGGGGAAAAATGTGGGCACCAGGTTAAATTTATTGAGTGCGTGTGGCTTCACGTGCAATGCCTTGGAAAATAGCTGGAACCTCTTCCTCTCTGTGGCAGCCCCTCAAATATTGGAAGACTGCTATCATGTCTCCCCTGGTCCTCCTTTTCATTAGACATACCCAGTTCCTGCAAGCGTTCTTCATATGTTAGGATTAGTCCCCTAATCACCTTGGTTGCTCTCCTCTGCACTTTTTCTAGAGTCTCAACATCTTTTTTTATAGTGTGGTGACCAAAACTGGATGTTGTATTCTAGGTGTGGTCTTACTAAGGCTTTATAGAGTGGCATTAGTACCTCCCTTGATCTTGATTGTTTCCCTCTGCTAATGCAATTTAGGATTGCATTGGCTATTTTGGCTGCTGCCGCACATTGCTGGCTCATATTTAATTGACTGTCCACTAAGACTCCAAGATCCCTCTCACAGTTGCTGCTATTAAGCCTGGTTTCACCCAGTCTATAGGTCTACTTTTTGTTCCCCTTCTATTCCCTCAAGGTTTAGAGAACCTTCATCTGTAATGAATAAGTTGTGAAACTAATGCGTTGTTTAGAACCTTCACCTCTTCATCTTCACATCATTCACTGTCAACCATCCAAATTGTAGCCCAAACAAATATTGAGGGTAGATTTATGGTCTCCAGATACGCTTCAAGGCGCTAGTCGTCACTTATAAAGCCCTTCATGGTATTGGACCTGGGTACTTGAGAGACCGCCTGCTGCCAATTACCTCCACTAGACCGATTAGATCCCACAGATTAGGCCTCCTCCGAATTCCATCCGCCGGCCAGTGTCGACTGGCGACTACCCGGAGGAGAGCCTTCTCTGTGGCTGCTCCGACCCTCTGGAACGAGCTCCCCGTGG
This sequence comes from Thamnophis sirtalis, assembly GCF_051295495.1. Classification (NCBI taxonomy): domain Eukaryota; kingdom Metazoa; phylum Chordata; class Lepidosauria; order Squamata; family Natricidae; genus Thamnophis; species Thamnophis sirtalis. The sequence goes on along the minus strand of NW_028261385.1, from coordinate 11,656,890 downwards.
AGATTCGAACCCTCACCACCCTCCAGGCCTTCCACAAAGCCCTTAAAACCTGGCTGTTCCGACAGGCCTGGGGCTAAAGAATTGTTGCCCCCATCTCGAATGGTATGACTGTTGTGTATTTTAAATTATGTATTGTTTTGTGTCGTTTTAATTTTTTGTTTGTATCCCCCTTCCCTGGTTTGAGTTGTGAGCTGCCCTGAGTCCCCTTCGGGGGGAAAGGGCAGCATATAAATAAAATAAACATTCAACATTCAAACATTTATATACAAATCCTCTTTCCCCACATATCTGGAGCAAAGTTGGTTCCTCTCTCTCCTTCTCTCTTCCTCTTCCCAATATCCTTCACATTGGCTACATCAGAGTGTAGCAGTGGGTCCTCCACTTACAACAGTGATGGTTCAAAGATACAGTGGCATTGAAAAAAAGTGACTTTGGACTGTTTTTCACAGCTACAGCCTTTGCGGCATCCCCAGGGTCATGTGATCCAAATCCAGATGCTTGGCAACTGGCTCATACTTACGACCGTTGCTGCGTCCCAAGGTCGCGTGATCATCTTTTGTGACTTTCGACAAGCAAAGTCAATGGGGAAGCCAGATTCACTTAACAACCAGATTGCTAACTTATCAACGGCAGTGATTCACTTAAAGTGTGGCAACAGAAATTTAGGGCTCAATTGTGGTCGTAAGTCGAGGACTACCTGTAACAGTAAAGTTTCAAGGCCCATCAGTTCCCCATCCCAGTTCCAGGATCACCAACAATTTTATTTCAAGCACCATTGTTTCTATTAGGGTTTTTTAAAAAAACTTTCTGTTCAATTGAGCTTTTGGATCAATTAGAGCCGAGGTGGTGCAGTGGTTAAATGCAGCACTGCAGGCTACTTCAGCTGACTGCAGTTCGGCTGTTCAAATCTCACCGGCTCAGGGTTGACTCAGCCTTCCATCCTTCCGAGGTGGGTAAAATGAGGATCCGGATTGTTGTTGGGGGCAATATGCTGACTCTGTAAACCGCTTAGAGAGGGCTGAAAGCTCTATGAAGCGGTATATAAGTCTAACTGCTATTGCTATTGCTATCAATTGTGTCTGATGGAGACTACCTGGATACGTCTCTGCAGTTTTCTTGGGTAAATGGGATGCCGTTGCCTCTTTCTTAGGGTTGAGAGAGAAGGACTGGTCCAAGATCACCCAGAAGGCTTCTGCCCAAGATGAACTAAAATTCCCAGCTCCCAGTTTCTAGCCTGATGCTAACCAGAATAACAGAGTTGGAAGGGACTTTGGACCATACCATTATATCAAACTGGCTCTCGAGCTAATCTTATGTAACCCTGTATTAGGGGGTGATGGAGAAGAAACCATTGGCTTTTGCCCCAGTCCATGCAGTGCTACTTCTATGCTCTCTCATTCTCAGTGCAGCCAAGGAGGCTCCAACCTTGGCAACTTTAAGACAATGTGGCGTTCAACCCCCAGATTTCCCCGGTTGATTGCTAAGGTTGGAAACCCCCGGATACAGGCCTTCCCGAGGCAGCAAAAGAAAGCAAATATCAAAACAGGTGTTGAAATGCCCAGAGACGAACCCCATGACTTAGGTTCTTATGTCCAATGTCAAAATTGCAGCTCGACGGGACACAATTTGCATCATGGTGTTGCAATGCATATTTTCTTCTTCTTCTTTTGCTGTTTCTTGTCAACTTGATTTGTAATAGACACTCACTTCCGTTCTTCTTCTTCCGTCTGCCTTGATAAGACTTCGTTTCCAGTCCTTTAATTGTGTGTGTGTGTGTGTGTGTGTGTGTGTGTGTGTGTGTCCCCACTACCACTGCTTAAAATCAACATCCAATAATGGTGCTTACAATAGCTGATGCATTTAGGCAATTAGTTGACAGCCAACCTGGGATCTGAGCAGGTTAGAAAACTACATCTCTTCTAAAACAGGAGTCTCCAACCTTGGCAACTTTAAGCCTGGCGGACTTCAACTCCCAGAATCCCCCAGCCAGTTGAAGTTCTGGGAGTTGAAGTCCACCAGGCTTAAAGTTGCCAAGGTTGGAGACCCCTGTTCTAAAACATACAATTCCTCACCTAGGGTTGTGTTGTATTGTTGTGAAGAGCACAATTTTCCCCTATGGCGAGAACCACCTTTAATCGTGTTTGACCCCATTTGGACGCTACAGCCTTGCTAACTCCTCCTTCAGAGCATTGCAATGCATTACCTCCAGCAGGGGGCAGCACCCTCCAGTGTAGGTGATCCTGCAAAAGCTAAGCAAGGGCAGAAGGGGTCAGTCCTTGGATGGGGGACATCCAGGAAGCCCCATGACTGGGCATGAGACAGGGAAGTTGCGGGGTGTGGGATGGGGGGGGGGAGTCATCTTCCTGAAGAAGACAATTGCAAGCCAATATTGTTGGAAGTCTTAAGGACAGTCCTATAACAACCACAAACTGTTGCCAAAACTTTGCTGGCTGGGGAATTCTGGGAGTTGAAGTCCACACATCTTCAAGCTGTCAAAGTTGTTGCGAAACACTGTATTAAACAATGATCTCCACCCCATTCCCAACAGAGGCTTATGACAAGTTATTTGTGTATGCTCAACAATAAATCAACAATAAATATCAGTGAAGTCAGTCTGCATGTTATGGTGGGTGGGTTAGTTTAAATTCTGCTAGGCTGATTTCATTCCACTTTCATGACTTTGTCATTTTGGCCAATAATAATCCCAAACTTTGAGTAGATTTCAGGGCTTCAAAGATGAGCAGTTTTTCCCCTCCTTAAAGGTAAAGTTTCCCCTCGCGCATATGTGCTAGTCGTTCCCGACTCTAGTGGGCATTGCTCATCTCCGTTTCAAAGCCAAAGAGCCCGCACTGTTAAAAGACTTCTCTGTGGTCATGTGGCCGGCATGACTAAATGCCAAAGGCGCACGGAACGCTGTTACCTTCCCACCAAAGGTGGTCCCTATTTTTCTACTTGCATTTTTTACGTGCTTTCGAACTGCTAGGTTGGCAGAAGCTGGGACAAGCAGCAATAGCAATAGCAGTTAGACTTATATACCGCTTCATAGGGCTTTCAGCCCTCTCTAAGCGGTTTACAGAGTCAGCATATCGCCCCCACAGTCTGGGTCCTCATTTCACCCACCTCGGAAGGATGGAAGGCTGAGTCAACCTTGAGCCGGTGAGATTAGAACCGCTGAACTGCAGATAGCAGTCAGCTGAAGTGGTCTGCAGTACTGTACCCTAACCACTGCGCCACCTCGGCTCTTATAGTAACGGGAGCTCACTCCGTTACGCGGTGCTAGGGATTCGAACCGCCAAACTCCAACCTTTCTGATCGACAAGTTCAGCGTCTTAGCCACTGAGCCATTGCGTCCCACTCCTTATGCGTGTCAAAAATTGACAAGCAAGTAGAAAAATTGAAGATATTTCAGAAAAGCTTTAGAGCAAGGGTTTCCAACCTTGGCAAATTTAAGGCTTGTGGACTTCAACTCCCAGAGTTCTTCAGCCAGCAAAGCTGGGAGTTGAAGTCCATAAGCCTTAAAGTTGTCAAGGTTGGAGACCTGCTTTAGAAGATACCTTTGAGTACAGATACTCCCAACCATTCATTTAGTGACGTTAAAAAGGCACTGGGGGAAAAAAAAGCGACTTACGGCTGGTCCTCACTCTACAACTACCGTGGTATCCTCATGGTCACGTGTTCAAAGTTGAGTACTTGGCTGCGGTCCCATGATAACCATTTGGGACTTTCCTAGCCGGTTCCTGACAAAGCAAACTCAGTGGAGGAAGCCAGCTTCACTTAATGACCACATGATTCATTTAACAATTGAAATGGTTCACTTAAAAGGCTGCCTGGGAATTCTGGAAATGGACATCTTAATGTTTACCAAGTTGATAAAACACTGCCCTATATGAAAGAGCACTTCTTTGAATAAACCCAATGTCATTTAGGGGTGTATACTGTATTCTTGACTAGAGAATTTTAAAAGTCTCTTACAATTTGGCTTCCTGCTTGGGGAATATGTCTTTTCTTTTCTTTTCTTTCTTTCTTTCTTTCTTTCTTTCTTTCTTTCTTTCTTTCTTTCTTTCTTTCTTTCTTTCATCTATCCATCTATCACCTCCTTTAGAATAGAATAGAATAGAATAGAATACAATACAATACAATACAATACAATACAATACAATACAATACAATACAATACAATACAAGAGCCGAGGTGGCGCAGTGGTTAAATGCAGCACTGCAGGCCACTTCAGCTGACTGCTATCTGCAGTTCAGCGGTTCAAATCTCACCGGCTCAGGGTTGACTCAGCCTTCCATCCTTCCGAGGTGGGTGAAATGAGGACCCAGATTGTTGTTGGGGGCAATATGCTGACTCTGTAAACCGCTTAGAGAGGGCTGAAAGCCCTATGAAGCGGTATATAAGTCTAACTGCTAATACAATACAATACAATACAATACAATAGCAGAGTTGGAAGGAACCATGGAGGTATTCTAGTCCAACCCCTGCCTAGACAGGAAACCCTACACCACTTCAGACAAAGGGTTATCCAACATCTTAAAAACTTCCAGTGTTGGGGCATTCACAACTTCTGGAGGCAACTTCTGTTCCACTGATTAATTGTTCTAACTGTCAGGAAATTTCTCCTTAGTTCTAGGTTGCTTCTCTCCTTGATTAGTTTCCACCCATTGCTTCTTGTTCTACACTCAGGTGCCCTGGAGAATAGTTTGACTCCCTCTTTATTGTGGCAGCCCCTGAGATATTGGAAGACTGCTATCATGTCTCCCCTAGTCCTTCTTTTCATTAAATTAGACATACCCAGTTCCTGCAGCCGTTCTTCATATCTTTTAGCCTCCAGTTAATCACCTTTGTTGCTCTTCTCTGCACTCTTTCTAGAGTCTCCACATCTTTTTTACATTGTGGCAACCGAAACTGGATGCAGTATTCCAAGTGTGACCTTACCAAGGCATTTATATGTAAGTAATCCTCAATTTTTGAGCCCAAAGTTTCTGTTGCTAAGTAAGACAGTTGTTAAGGGAGTCTTGCCCCTTTTTACAATCTTTCTTACCACAGTTGTTAACTGAACCACTGCACTTGTTTTAGTGACACTGCTGTTAAGTGAATCCCACTTCCCCATTTACTGCTTGTCAGAAGGTCGGAAAAAAAGTGATCCCATAACCCCAGGATACTGCAACCGTCATAAACACAGGGCAGTTGCCAAGTGTTCAAATTTTGATCACCCGATGGGGAGGACGCTGCCGAGGTTGTGCAAAAAATAGTCAAGTCACTTTTTTCAGTGCTGTTGTAACTTCGGTCATTACACAAATGATTGTAAGTCGAGACTTACCTGTATATTCCTAGATCAGGGCTTCTCAACCTTGGCAACTTGAAGATGCCCGGACTTCAACTCCCAGAATTCCCCAGCCAGCGAATGCTGGCTGGGGAATTCTGGGAGTTGAAGTCCGGACATCTTCAAGTGGCCAAGGTAGAGAAACACTGTCCTAGATGTTGAGATATCTATATGTTGTGGCTTGGTAGGAGCCTTTGGAGCTGCTATCAGACTCTGACACAGAAACCTCCTGTGAGTGGTTTCAGGATGCTCACAGGAGAAGATAACAAGCAGCTGTGGCTCGTTAAGGATCTCCTCCTGCGGATGAAAGACTGATGGTGCCACACCCTAGTTGCAGAAGTCAACGTTCTCGTGTGTAACCATTGAGAAAAGCATTTGGATAAGTGCTTTGATTTATGTAATTCTGTTACATAAATCAAAGGTGGCGCAGTGGTTAAATGCAGCACTGCAGGCTACTGCTAGATCAGCAGGTCAGCGGTTCAAATCTCACCGGCTCAGGGTTGACTCAGCCTTCCATCCTCCCGAGGTGGGTAAAATGAGGACCCAGATTGTTGGGGGCAATATGCTGACTCTCTGTAAACCGCTTAGAGAGGCCTGAAAGGCCTATGAAGCGGTATATAAGTCTACTGCTATTGTTTGGTATTAGTTTGAGTGAAGACTTTTTGCCAGAGCCTTTTATCTGTGTTTATTTTGGGCTCGCAGCCAGCTTGAGCCGGGACTGATAAAGACATTCCTTTGCAAGCTTCGTTTGGCTTTTGTTTCTGAACGAACAAGGTGGGGGTCAGAACATCTATATATCAGGGGTGTCAAACTCAATTTTATTGAGGGCCTCATCAGGGATGTGTTTGACCTCGGGGGCGACGGCTGGGGGCGTGGCCAGCATGACATCACTTGTGTCGAGGGCGCCAGTGATGGCCCGAGTGCTCTCCCAGTGAAAACGGGCTCTTGAGCCCCATTTCCGGCTGCGATGGCCTCCTGCAACCCTCTGCCAAGGTGGCGCAGTGGTTAAATGCAGCACTGCAGGCTACTGCTAGATCAGCAGTTCAGCGGTTCAAATCTCACCGGCTCAGGGTTGACTCAGCCTTCCATCCTTCCGAGGTGGGTAAAATGAGGACCCAGATTGTTGGGGGCAATATGCTGACTCTCTGTAAACCGCTTAGAGAGGGCTGAAAGCCCTATGAAGCGGTATATAAGTCCACTGCTATTGCTATTGCTATTGCCAGCAAAAACAGACGGTGGGAGGGCTGTGCATGGCCCTCGCGAGCTGTTTTAGCTAGCAGAGGCACCATGGGCCGGTTCGTCACTATTTCCAGGGCGGCGCTGCAGGCCAGATCTAAGAACCCCGCGGGCCAAATCCAGTCCCTGGGTTTTGAGTTCGACACCCCTGGTATATATTATAAATGATTTTCTTTTCAGATTCTGGATTCGTTTTCTCAAAACCGACTGGCAGTTAAATGTGATATCAGCCTCCTGTTTCGTTCAGTCATTTCATATTTGAACAGACACTGCAAACACAGGAAGTGGAAAATTCTGGCAGTTGTGCTTGTCGAAAAGATCTCGGCGTGGTAATAGAACACAAACAGAATATGAGACCGAAGTGTGATGTGACTGCCAAACAGAAAAATGCAGCAACAAAAATGCAGTTTCCAAAATAATAGCTCCACACCACTTATTTTGTTCCACCCCCCCTCAAACCACCACTTTTAAGTGCTGGATCCAGGCAGTGAGGCAAGAGGGCAAAAATGAGCGAGAATGTGTTAAGATAACTCGAAAAACCAGATTTTGTTTTTCCACAGGGTAACAACAACCTATAATAATGCTGGTGTTGTGGGAACTCCGTCAATGTGGGTCTTTAAACAAAACCTAGCAACTATTTATCTGGGATGGCCCGAGGATTCCTGCCCTTGGCAAGGGGTTGGAGTAAAGCAGTAGTTGTTAACCTTGGTCACGTAAAGATGAGTTAAAGTCCATATATCCTAAAGTGTCCAAGGATGGAAAAAAACCAGAGGTTTTAATCCATCCTGGTTTGGTTGCATTCTGTTAATGGAATAGAGAAAGTGTAGAAATGGCAGAATAACAAGAATTGGATGGGATCTTGGTGGTCTTCTAGTCCAGCCCCCCTGCTCAAGCAGCAAACCATTTCACTCAGAATTTCTGGAGGCAAGTCGTTCCATTGATTAATTGTTCTGTCATGAAATTTCTCTTTAGTTCTAGGTTGCTTCTCTCCTTGATTGGTTTCCATCCATTGCTTCTTGTCCTGCCCTCAGGTGCTTTGGAGAATAGATTGACCCTCCTCTTTGTGGCAACTCCTGAAATATTGGAACACTGCTATCACGTCACGCATAGTTGTTTTCATTAAACTAGACATACCCAATTCCTGCAGCCGTTCTTCATATCTTTTAGCCTCCAGTCCCCGAATCCTCTTGGTTGCTCTTCTCTGCACTCCTTCTAGAGTCTCCACATCTTTTTTACATCATGCTGACTTAATCATACCTGTGTCAAATGAGCCCTTTCTTGCTAAGAAGAGTTACAAGAGGTTTGGGCCCCAGAGCACTCAAAATTTACTCTACTATAAGTACGTTCATATTCTTCTGTGCAAGCAAGGATCTCTAATATCCTTCCCAGCCAACATCCCATTGTCCACATCTCATCAATGACCAATGTGTGGTCAAAACACACAGTGCTGAAAATATTCGAAACTGTTGGAAGAAACATCCATGTGGTTCAGTTGCAAGCCAGGAGGGAAGCACTGGAGACAAAATGGAGGCGGGAGGCTAATTGGAAAGAAGGTCCATTTATTGATGAAGCAGAACCACCAAGCACGTGTGATTCTGCGTAGCTGACCACATGGAGTTGAGAGTGGGTGGCTTTTATACCTTCTTTTGGACTTTGCACTTGAGCTTCCTGTTCCCGTGCAAGAACATGTATTCTATTGGCTGTTGTAGGGGTCATAACTGGCTCTGCGGGTTTTCTGAGTTACGTTTGGTTGAGGTTTGGGAATCTGGGAACTTTCAAAGCAGCATCACACTGCATTTGAAAAATAAAACACACAACTAAAACAACCCAACAAGGTTGAGACTCACTGCCTTAATGCAATCCATTCTTAAATAGGCAAAGTTGGTTATTTGTGCAAGAGTTCACATGAATATTAGTAGGAGGTATAGATAGTCCTTGATGTATGACCCCAATTGAGTCCAAAAGTTATGTGGTTAAGAGAGAGAGAGAGAGAGAGACACTTGTTAAGTGAGTTTTGCCCCATTTTACGACCTTTCTTGCCACAGTTGTTAAGTGAATCACTGCAGCTGGTTAGTTAGTTAGTTGTTAAGTGAATCCGACTTCTTGCAAAAGGGGATCACATGACCCGGGGGGGGCAGTTCAACCATCATAAATATGAGTCGGATGCCAATCATCTGACTCTTGATTACATAGCTGTTCTGTCCCCCCTTCTCCGCTCGTTAACAGACGACAGGCAAACAAACTTAAAAGGAACTCTCTTTATCAGTTCTCGGCTCCGACTGGCTGCGAGCCCCAAAATAACATAAATAAAGTCTCTGACGAGATAACAGAATGCCAAACAAAAACTCTTACAAAGCAATGCACTTCTCCAAGTGTCTCTCACAAACCGTGACCGATGAATCCTGAACGAACGCATGAACGTTGACTCCAGCAACCAGGGCGTGGCACCATCCGTCCTTTTATCCCCAGAACACACCACTAACAAGCCCCAGCTGCATTGGTAATCTTGCATCCCCAAAAGACTCACAGAAGACGTCTGCCGAGTCACAACACGTAGCCATGCAGATGTTTCAAATAAAACTGTGAAAAAGGGCCCTGCCCCTTTTTTCTGTGCCGTGGTCAATGGAACAGTCACTAAGTGAACTTTTGTAAGTGGAGGACTATCTGTACAGTACAGGGGTGGGTTTCTCGCCCCGTTCCAACCGGTTCGGTTGGAACGGGGCCGGCGGCGTCCTCGTGCACGCATGCGTACTAGCGTCTGCACAACGCTCCAGCTGCTCCTGGACGATCGCGCAGGCGCTGTATGCGTCCTGCGCATGCGTGGAAGCGCAGAACTCGTCAAAACCGGGTAAGGACCGCGGGCGGGCGGGCGCACCCTTCGCCGTTCCCGGAAGTTACTTACTTCCGGGTTCGGCGACCAACCGGTTCGCAGGGACCGCCGCGAACCGGTTGAAACCCACCCCTGGTACAGTACTAACATAGGATGCATACCCAATTATCTATTACCAAACCACTGTGCGCAGACAGCCAAATATCTGTAAAGGGGACTCTGGAATTTGTGTCCGCCGGAGCAGCAGAGCACTAAATGAACAAATGCTCCAGTGAACTAAAAAGCAGGAAGAGGGTCAGAATTCATTCATTTTACTTGGATGCAATTTAAAGAACTCTGGACTGGAGATGTGTAATTGCCCTGCAAGTCAGTCAAGCAAATCAGCCATTAACCAAGACAGTTTGAAGGGGAATCATGTTTCCTGCTAGCACGGCTTTGAGGTACGAACCGATGGAGTAAAATTAGATTTTGCTCATGCATGCCTCTCTGTCTCCAGGACAAAATCCAAAGGGACTTCTTGAAAGGAAAGGCAGCCAGTGCCAAGATCTGGGTTGGCACCCTGGTGCTCACCTCGCCAGGCATCTAGAGGTAGTCCTGGACTTACGACCGTAACTGACCTCGCAAGTTCGGTCGTAAGTCGTGATGGTCCTAAAGAGAGTCACCATTTGACCGTGACTGATTTTTTTTTTAACCTTTTCTTTTTTGGCAGCAGTCATTAAGTAAATACACAATGCTGCAGTTGTTGAGTGAACGCCACCGTCGTTAAGTGAGCCCGGGGAATTTTTTTACTGGAAAACATGGCAAAATTGAGGTCACATGACCAACATGGCAGGGGTTTGGAAATGCAGACTGCTGATTGGCCAAAAGGCTGTCATGTGGCTGCGGTGACAGAGAAGCAGGAATCAAGACTTCAAATTTGGGTCACAAGTTTCTTTTTTGAAGTCCATCCTAACTTTGAACGGTTACTAAGCAACCGGTCAAAAGTCAAGGACTACCTATAGTGGGATAAGGATTGGCAGAACTCATTCATTCATTCTGGTTAAAGCACCATGCTAGAAAGTTGGAGACCGTGAGTTCAAATCCTGCCTTAGGTATGAAAGCCAATGACCAGGAGATAGTGAATTCTAGTCCCGCCTCAGGCATGAAAGCTGACGGAGTGACTTTATAGCAATAGCAGCTAGACTTATATACCGCTTCATAGGGCTTTCAGCCCTCTCTAAGTGGTTTACAGAGTCAGCATATCGCCCCCAACAACAATCCGGGTCCTCATTTCACCCACCTCGGAAGGATGGAAGGCTGAGTCAACCCTGAGCCGGTGAGATTTGAACAGCCGAACTGCTGAACTGCAGTCAGCTGAAGTAGCCTGCAGTCCTGCATTTAACTACTGCGCCACCTCGGCTCTGGGTCAATCACTAGGAGACAGAGATTTCTAGTTCTGCCTTAGGCATGAAAGCCAACTGGGTGACTTTGGGCCAGGGACCAAATAGGAGGAGGAAGGATATGTTCACCACTTTGAGTTGTTTGTAAAAATACAGGTAAGTTCTCAACCTATGACCTCAATTGCGCCTAAGGTTCCCGTTGTTAAGCGAGACATTTGTTAATTTGGGTTTTGCCCCATTTTACGACCTTTCTTGCCACAGCGGTTAAGTAAATCACTGCAGTTGATAAGTTAGTAACTCGGTTGTTAAGTGAATCCCCACTGACTTTGCTTGTGAGAAAGTCGCAAAAGGGGATCACGGGATCGGTGGTGGGTTGCAGGGGGTACACCCAGGTATGGGCATACTGGATCCTGCCCGGAGCACCGGGTACCGTTCTGGTGTGGTGCTCCAGAGGGCCGGGCCGCCCGCCCACCCATGCTCCTTACCTGTGCTTTAAGCTTTTGGCGCTTCCACGCACGCGCATGGTGCATGGCACATATGGCCGAACAGCTGGAGCATTGGAGAGGCTTGCAGAAGCATCATTTGATGCTACAATGCATGCGTGTGCTGCGCATGCGTGCGCACCACGCCCGTGCATGTGGGTGACTCCAAGTACGGTTGAAACGGAATCTGGAACCCACCACTGCACGGGACCCTGGGACCCAGCAACCATCACAAAAATATGAATCAGTTGCCAAGCATCTGAATTTTGATCATGGGGACACTGCAAAGGCCGTAGCTGTGAAAAAATTATTGTAAGCCACATTTTTCAGTGCCATTGTAACTTTGAAGAGTCACTAAATGAACTGTTGTAAGTCGAGGACTACCTGGAGTGAAAGCCCCCTAAAGGCTATGCATGGCCATTTTTGCAAAGGGGGTGGGTTTCAGGAGGCAAAAAATGCTGTATTCAGTGTATAAGATGCACCCAGATTTTCAGCCTCTTTTTTGAGGGGAAAAGGTCCATCTTATGCTCCTAAAAATACGGTAGGTGATGAACCAGCAGGTTCAAGCTGAAGCAAACAGTAGCAGGTTATCCCATACAGGAACACTTGCAATGACATAACAGGGAAACAGAGATTTCATAAGAGAAGCAGAAAATCCTGCCCTGAAGTCATTGTGAGTGGGAATTAATAAGAGCCCTGGAGACTAAACCATACGAAGAACGGCTACAGGCTTTGGGTCTAGCTAGTCTAAAGAAAAAGAAGGACTAGGGGTGACATGATAGCAGCGTTCCAGTATTTGAGGGGCTGCCCCAAAGAAGAGGGGGTCAAATTGTAAGAAACTGATGGAGACAGAGTTGCTTTTGCAAAGAAAGCAATTTTTGAGGGTTTAAAAGTTCAGTAGGACATTGGGACATTCAAGACTGGAAAACAGGAAGGGTCTGCTATTCTGATAAGCGAGTCAGCTTGGGCAAGCAGATTAGTTAACAGTTTTAACCACACCGTCTAGTATAAAGTGGAGAAATTAATTAACCGCTTGCCTCAATGTATTATCCTTATGCTGCAAGGGACAAAAGTTGGTCTGGAAAAAGAGGAACTGGGCAAAAGATGGGGAAACAGTTTAAGCATGGGGAAATTCATGGAGAGGAGAAACACGTTCCGGGAAGATTGCAACCCTATGTTCTTTGTCAAAGGGGGTTGCTGGAAGGGATGTGTAGCTCGGGTGGAGAGAATAAAAAGCTGGAGAAATGTATTCTAGCCACCCGTTCTTCCAAGAATGTACTGTACATGCCACAAATTGCTTTCTGCTTCACTTCATGACGCTGTCAAATTTCTGACTGACAAAATTATTCTCCCAAGCCACTGGAGTGTAGGACAAGAAACAATGGTTGGAAACAGTGGTGGGATGGGGATTGCGGGCTCTGGGCGCGAGCACAATTTTAATAAAACTTACCTTCCACGTTACTTCTGGGGAGTTAACACCACTGAGGCATGGCAATCCGTTCTGCTGCATGACAGTAAAACACAGAGGTGGGCAGGCGGGCCCACCTGATCATCGGAGCAAACCGGTTCGCTCCCCAGCTGATCATCGGAGCAAACCGGTTCGCTCCCCAGCTGATCATCGGAGCAAACCGGTTCGCTCCCCAGCTGATCATCGGAGCAAACCGGTTCGCTCCCCAGCTGATCATCGGAGCAAACCGGTTCGCTCCCCAGCTGATCATCGGAGCAAACTGGTTCGCTCCCCAGCTGATCATCGGAGTTACCGGTTTGCCCGAACCAGTGCAAACCGGCTGAATCCCACCCGTAGTTGGAAACTACTCAAGGAGAGAAGCAACCTGGAATTAAGGAGAAACCTCCTCACAGTGAAGACAATTAACCAGTGGGGCAGCTTTGCCTTCAGAAATTGTGGGTGCTCCGTCCTTGGAGGTTGGATGAGACTGGACAGTCACTTATCTGAAATGGTATTGGTTCTCCTGCTTGAGCAGAGGGCTGGACTAGGAGACCTCCAAGGTCCCTTCCTGCTCTATTCTATTCTAAAAGGTGATGTTATTACTGTTTCGACTTTCCATAAATGGTTGCATGTCATTTCTGGTGGACTTCAACTCCCAGAATTCCCCAGCCACCACAAGCCTTAAAGTTGCCAGTTTGGAGACCTCTTGTTCTAGGGCAGTGATGGCAATGGGATCGCGCTCCAGAAAAGCCGAACTCCCTGGTTTTGGCATGCATGCACGCACTGGTTTTTGGCACTTCCGCACGGGCAAAGGACAGCTGATCACCCCACACGCATGCGTGCCAGAAACCCGGAAGACAGACAGGCAAAGCTGCGCATGCCAGGTGACATGGCTTCGTGTGCCACTTTGGGCACATGTGCCATAGGTTTGCCATCACAGTTCTAGGGCATCATGGGAATTAAAAATGGCGGCTTCTTTCTGTTCCCTTTGGCTGTTTTCCACACCATGGTAAGCATGGTTTGCCACCATTCTGAATCTCTTTAGCCAGATCTAGAACTGGGTAATGTTCACCTCTGCAGATGTGGCTTCCCCCCCCCCCTGCAACAACCTTTAGATATGTGAAGGCATCATGGACATGGTTGATGGTGACTCTGCAAGCCAGTGAGGCAGAGTAGGCAAAGCTGAGATTTGACAGGGAAGTCCTTTTATGAAACTAAGCTAATTTGTTAGGAAATATTACTCAAGGAAGAGAGAGGAGGGGAACAATTAGGGCAACCTCGGAAAGCAAGAAATCCTGTAGAAGAGATATTGCATTGTGTGGGAAACTGCCTTCATTCCAGTTTGGAGCATAATGGAGGAGAAACATGTTGAGATGATGTTTAGACGAAGGAATCAAAAGCTTTAACTTTGAAGCAAGCCATTCTTTTCAATTCCCTTTTTATTAAAAAAATATAAACCACAGTCTGTTAAACTGGCTGACACAATACACTGCGGTTAACAAAAAAAAAAAATCCAAAACAAAAAAACAGAAGCAACACTTCTGGATTTTTCTTTGCAGCTGTGTTAGCGAAAGAGGATGGAGAAGGTGCAGTGAGTTTGGCCTATTCCTGGTTAATTTGGTTAGAAATTTTATGAATGACGATCTTGGGATGGTGTGGAGCCTCAGTATTAGCAATAGCAGTTAGACTTATATACCGCTTCATAGGGCTTTCAGCCCTCTCTAAGCGGTTTACAGAGTCAGCATATCGCCCCCACAGTCTGCGTCCTCATTTTACCCATCTCGGAAGGATGGAAGGCTGAGTTAACCCTGAGCCGGTGAGGTTTGAACCGCCGAACTGCAGATAATAGTCAGCTGAAGTGGCTGCAGTACAGCACTCTAACCACTGCGCCACCTCGGCTCTTGGCTTCAGTAGAAGCCAAGAGCAAATTCCCCAAGTAGGAATTTGGGGGAAAGGTTCAATGGAGAAAGACGCAGGATGGCTTGTCCCTATGCTTCCTTTCAAATCTGACCAACTTCCATTCCCGGCATTCTTAACAGCTACCACGTTGGTGGGAAATTCTAGGGATAGAAGTCAATGCATCTGGAGAGCATCTGATACAGATACAGATTAACAGAGATGGAAGGGATCTTGTAGAGCCATCTAGTCCAACAGCTGGAGCATCGCGCAGACACTAGTACGCATGCATGCACCGCGCGCGTGCACGAGGACGCCGCCGGCCCCATTCCAACCGAACCGGTTGGAACGGGGCGAGAAACCCACCCCTGGAGCCATGCCCAATTTTACCTTTTCAGCATGGTTGTTAATCACTGTAGTGAATCATACTGTCAAGCGAATCCAGTTTTCTCCATCAACTTTGCTTGTTGGAAGCCTTCCTGGGATGTTTGCAAATGGTGACCACATGATTCCGGGACACTGCAGTGGTGGTAAATCCATGACATTTGTCAATTGCCCGAATTCTGATCCTGTGACCGTGGGGATGCTGTAGTGGTTGCAGTGACGAAATTTAAAAAAAAAATGACTACCTGTTCTGTGGGAGTGGCTTGGTGGGCGTGGCAGGGGAAGGATACTGCAAAATCCCCATTCCTTCCCCACTCTAGGGACAGCCACAGGTGGTATTTGATGGTTCTCCGAACTACTCAAAATTTCCACTACCGCTTCTCCAGAACCTGCTGAATTTCACTCCTGAGTGGTTGCAAGTGTGAAGTCCAGGCCTAAGTCACTTTTTTGAGAGTCCTGTTGTAACTCTGGGTAGTCACCACATGAATGCTTGTAAATTGAGGACTACCTGTATTTAAGAAAACAGGTTATTTTCAATTTGCAGAGCCCTGATCATAATTCAGTTTGGGACCCATATTATGAAAATCAGAACTCTGCACCCTTGCAGAGACACAGCTGTCCTCTGTTTCCTGGGTCAAAAAAACCCCAGAAGGCATCAACTTCCGGTTTAGTGTACAATCTCTAGACCGTGGCACGACAATACCGCGCTGGTCAAAATCACGGCGATAAAATCGCGGTGATAAAGCCGCGACGTCATCACCGCGCGTCATCAACGCCGCGACAACAGCGCGGCAACAGAAGGGCGCTTTAAAACGGCGCCGCAGCAGAAAGCCGACTTCAATTAAAGTAAGCGTTAGGATTAGGTTTAGGGGTTTGTTTTAGGGTTAGGTTTAGGGTTAGATTTAGGGTTAGGTTTAGGGTTAGGTTTAGGGTACTGAGTGCTTGGAAATGCGCGATTTTGCCCTCCGCGATTATGTCATCGCGGTAGGGTCGCGTTTTTCCCTAGCGCTTAGAACAGCGCGAATTAGTCTTTGCACTTATGTCTCCGCGCAGAAGGGCTTCGCGGATTTGTGGTGGAACCTCTCTAGACTAATGTGGCAGTTCAATATTTCTTCTGCAGTAACGCTGGAGCCATTATCTCCTCCCTCCAGAGCAGTGGTGAAATTCAAAAAAATTTCCCCTACTGGGTCTGTGTCTGTGGCTTGGTGGGCGTGGCTTTTCAGGATGTGACTGGGGTCCATCAGGAACCTCACAGAGTCACAGAGAGCTCAAAACCCAACCATCACACTCTACACAAAAATAACACAAAAGCTACACAAATGGCTATTACACAACGTAAAAAGCAGCTGGACTTCACACAAAGCGGCCCCTGCAACAAGCGGGAACCTCACAGACAATCAGGCACAGCTGATAGTCGTATAGCTGAGTCGGGATTTTTTTAAAAACTTTTTTTAAAGCATTTTTTTAACTACTGGGGAATAGATAGTAAAAAAAAATGCTTTTAAAAGTTTTCAAAAGTTCCCACGATCACTCAGTGCAGCTGGTTGTAGCACAGCTGATCGTGGGAACTTTTTTTTTTACTTTTTAAAGCATTTTTGACTACCGGCCTGAACTGGCAGCATTTCACCTCTTATCCAGAGAATCAACTTGCTAGCCTAGAACAAGAGTCTTCAAACTTGGCCACTTTAAGACTTGTGGACTTCAACTCCCAGAATTACCCAGCCAGCGTGATCATTATCCTCCTTCCTTGAACACCAGAGCCAAACATGGATGCTCCTAAATTATGTAGAAAGTTAGTATCCACCCCTCTCCTAGAAGAGTGAAATATTTTGAGAAATATTGAAAAGGCAGAATATTACATTTCCCTGGATGATAAAAGAAGAAATAGGTTTTAAAGACAGAGAGCAGCTCCCTGCTCCCAGCAGATATATGGTGCCCATTAAGAAAGACTGGGCCAGCCTCTCTACAAGACAAAAGACCTCCAGCTCCAGGGTGATAGGATTAAGACGTGGCCCTCCAGGACATAATAGGATTAACCCATCTAGCAGCAGACTTCACCACATGGCACAACAAGCCCCTTCATTGCATCAGCCCAAACTCCAACCAATGTTAGCTCAAACATGACCTCTACAGGGCCCTATGGGAGTCTGACGACAGCCAATAGAATACATGTTCTTGCACAGGAACAGGAAGCTCAAGGGCAAAGCCCAAGAGAAGGTATAAACACTCCTCTCTCTCAACTCCATGTGGTCAGCTGCCCAGAACCACCCATGTGCTTCTGCTTCACCGTTACACCATCTTTCCAATCAGCCTCCATGTTTCCAGTGTCTTTTTCCCAGCTTGGAACTGAACGAGATGGATATTTCTTCCAACTGTTATCTGGAATATGCGTTCTGCTTGAGTCCTCAGCACACTTTCTGTAAACCCCAATAAATGACCCATAGAGCCACCCAAGGGGACTCTGCCATCCAAGGCCTACTCGGAGAGCACAGATGCTCGTTCATCCGAACCTGCTTGCCAGCTGCTGCTTTTCTGCTTTCTGGGAGCTGCACCCAGGAAAGCCATGGCAACTGAATTATATCCAGGTTATATCATGCTTCGTTCTGCATCCAGCCATGCAAAGTTCAGCTTCCATAGGGATTTTAGTCTCAGTTGGAAACCTCAGCAGGTTGAGACTTAATCGGTGAGGCACATCAGAGGGAACTGGAGAGAGGAATTCGGCTCTGATATTTCCTAACAGGGAGGACTTTGCCATTCTCTTCCTGCAAAAAGATTTTTTAAAAATTTTTAATCCCCCAACCTACTGGTACTTTATTGCCACAGGTGGCACGCAGGTGTCGCCCCAGTTCAGCTCCACTGTGCATGCACGCGCACCTCCCGCCAACCAATTGTTGGGTCTCTGCCACGCATGCGGAGAGAAGCAGGTGCATGCAGGGAGCATGCGGGGAGCATGCAGGCATGTGCGGGGGGCAGGGCTCACATGGGAGGTACATGAGCATGTTCAAGGGGGGGAGGGGCGTGCATGCAGGGGGGGGCGTCCAGGGGGACCGCAGGTACATATGCAGGAGAGGGGCATGCCCGGGGAAGTGCATGTGCAAAGGGGGAAGAGCATGCCAGCTGGGGGGAGGGGCACATGCCCAGGTGCATATTGTACTTTGGAGACTTCGGCGCATTCATGCACACACACTTTGGGCAATCGGTCCAGAAAAGGTTAGCCATCACTGGTATAATGTAATAAAGGAATAAAACTTCAACACTCTTGTAATTCAGTTTTTAATTATCTTTTTAATGAAGTTTCTTAAAAGCTCAGTTGAATGTTAAACCATCCAGAGTAACTCAGGTGAGATGGCCAGTGTAGAAATTTAGTAAATAATAAAAAATAAAAAATAAAAAAGAATAAAATAATATAATAATATAATAAATATAATAAACAATAATATAATACATATAATATAATAAATAATAATTAATATAATATAATATAATATAATAAATAATATAAAGATAAAATAATAAAAATAATATAAAATAAAATCATAAATTAAAATAAAAATAAATTTGAAATAAAATGCAATAAAATCATCATGTACGGTGTCCTTGAATCACTGCTGACTCTGATCTGGTTCCTATATTGGTGGGAGAATTTGTTTGTTTGTTTTAATCTCCCCATACTTAACATGATTGCTGAGTTCATCCATTTTCTGGAATTTGCATAATATTGTGAAATGAATTTACAAAATGGCTGGATTTTGGACAGCCTCGTCAACCACAAAAATGGTTGAAAGTAGCTAAGCTTCAGATGCATAATAGCTTTAAGGGACTTGCTTAAAATGTATTGAACCTAGCCATAGATGCATAAGATTGTGCCAGGGGAGCCCTCATAAATATGGGTAAAACTTTCCAGACTCACATAGACAGAAACACAAATGTCAATTATTATTATAGAATTGTATCACAGCGGCCAGTTGTTTTGCCGGATTTGGCATTGGTTACTAGTCGGGCCCCACCCAGGGGCCTAGGACGTCGTAACGTATTTTCGTAATATGTGTGCAGATCCAAGCAATGCGGCTTTTTGCATTTGACTGATGGTGATTTTGTCAATTTTTAACTGTTTAAAATGTAATTCCACTGCTTTTGGAATAGCACCCAGTGTGCCAATTACCACTGGAATTACCACTGCTGGTTTGTGCCATAGTCGTTGAATTTCGATTTTTAAGTCCTGGTATTTTGCAATTTTTTCATGTTCCTTCTCGGCGACCCTGCTATCACCTGGTATTGAGATGTCTATGATTGTGACCTTATTTTTCTCAACCAGTGTGATGTCTGGTGTATTATGCGCCAGTATTTTGTCCGTTTGTATACGGAAATCCCACAAGATCTTGATCATTTGATTTTCGGTGACTTTTTCAGGCTGAAGTTCCCACCAGTTTGTTGCTGTTTTAATATTATAATTTTTGCACAAATTCCAATGGATCATTTGTGCTACTGAATTGTGCCGCAATTTATAATCAGTCTGTGCGATTTTTTTACAGCAGCTGAGTATGTGATCAACAGTTTCATCAGCTTCTTTGCAAAGTCTGCATTTGGCATCATCAGAGGATTTTTCGATTTTGGCCTTAATGGCATTTGTGCGGATAGCTTGTTCTTGCGCAGCCAGGATTAGTGACTCTGTTTCTTTCTTTAATGTACTTGTTGTTAACCATAACCAAGTTTGTTCACTGTCCACTTTATCTTTTATTTTTTCCAGAAATTGGCCATGCAGTGCTTTGTTTTGCCAACTCTCCATTCTTGATTTTATCACATCTTTTCTGTATTCTTGTTTCGTCTGTTGGGCCTTCAGTAGATTTTTGTTCTTTACTTCGATTAATAGATGTTCTTGACTTTCTTTTAAATAATCAGCCAGTGCATGTTTTTCTTCTTCAACTGTTTGCTTTACTTGTAATAATCCTCTGCCACCTGATTTTCGGGTATCACCACGTGGATGTAAACTGTAGTGCATTGTCATTAGTTTCCTGGTTTTTCGGTCCAAAATGTCCAAATCAGCTTGTGTCCAGTTAACTATACCAGCTGTGTATCTTATAACTGGTATTGCCCAGGTATTTATGGCCTTGATTGTATTTCCACCATTCAATTTAGATTTCAAAATTTTCCTAACTCTGTTGGTGTACTCTCGCCTGACAATAATTTTTACTTCTCCATGCTTGATGTTATCCAACTGCAGAATGCCTAAGTATTTGTAGGCTTCATTTTTGTTGCATTTAATTAGTTGGCCATTGGGCATTCATGCAGTGATTTTGCCCCTTTTTATGGATACAGTGGCGTTTTTCCATGCCAAACTGCATTGAAATATCGGTGCTGAATACTCGGACTGTGTTTGTCAATGATTGGATTTCTATTTCTGACTTTCCGTAGAGTTTCAAATCATCCATATATAGTAAATGCGAAATTTTTTCAGCTTCTTTGGCTGTTTGGTAGCCTAATTTCATTTTTTTAAAGATTACTGATAGTGGGATCATTGCGATGATGAAGAGAAGAGGTGAAAGTGAATCACCCTGGAAAATTCCTCGCTTGATATTAACCATTCCGTAGATCTCATTCCCTACTGCCAACTCAGTTCTCCGTTGTTTCATCGCCTTTTCAGTAAAGGATGTAATATTTTTGCTAATGACAGTTGTTTCTAAGCATTTTATGATCCAACTATGTGGCAGTGAGTCAAATGCCTTTTTGTAATCAATCCAGACCATATTCAAGTTTGTTTTTCTGTTCTTACAATTTTCTAATATCATTTTATCAATTAGAAGCTGATCTTTTGTGCCCCTGCTCCTTCTTTTGTTGCCTTTTTGCTCTACTGGCAAGATGTTGTTTGTTGTTATTATTATTATTATTATTATTATTAGTATTAGTATTAGTATTAGTATTAGTATTATTAGTAGTATTAGTAGTATTAGTATTATTAGTATTATTAGTATTATTATTAGTATTATTATTAGTATTATTATTAGTATTATTATTAGTATTATTATTAGTATTATTATTACAGATTGCAGACTATAATACGCTGCCACATCAGACCAGTAAAATCTTGGCTGGCAGGTTGGCACCATCTTCTGATCCTGCCTTTCAACAGTCATTTTTTAAATGTTGGCCTCTTGACCCAGAAAATTCCCACTTCCTGATTCATGCTGATAGCGCCAATAAAAACCAAGTTTGGTATTTTAATAGCCGTATTCAATCAAACCACATTTCTAAATGCATATTAAAACCTGGGAGGAGGAAAAACTGCATTATAAAATTGGGATTGAGATCAGCTCTTCCCAAAAGCATATGTCAAAGATCTTCAGTAGTAAGATCTTAGTTTTGAGATAATATTGTTATTTATTGCATTCAGTTATGTTAGATTTTGAGACTTCGGCTTTCTTTACCAGAGAAGCTTTGTAATAGCAGACCTTTTATATGTTGAACTGGGACACACTAGATATGGAAGTCAGAACAACCTGATTCTGACCAACTTCTAACTATGGTTATGGATCCTAGTTTATCCCAATCTTTCTGCTTTTGTTTGCTGATCAAGTAGTCAGAAGAACTAATGTTTTTAACAGTTTATATTTATATTGGTTTTAAATCATGTTGTAATAACTTGTTGTTTTGGGTATTCAAGCTAAGTAAAAATATAATATTAAAATAAAATGTTATTTATCTATCATCTTATTTATCATCTTATTTAAATATTTATCATCTGTCTGTCTGTCTGTCTGTCTGTCTGTCTGTCTATCTATCTATCTATCTATCTATCTATCTATCTATCTATCTATCTATCATCTATCTATCTATGATCTGTCTGTTGTGGCCCACTGGCGGCCTGCAGAGCTGGCAGCAGAGTTGGACAGGGAGGAGGTTGGGGAGGAACATGGGCCAGTCCTGAGGAAGACTCGGACGAGGGCTCTGTGTCAAAGGCAGAGATGGGGCCAGGGCCATCTGGGAGTTATGTACTGCCTCCGGAGCCTCCAGAGTCAGACATCAGCAAGGCAGAGGAACAGGCTCCCCCTGTTCCCAGTGCGTGCATGCGCAGAGCTGCCAGAAGGCAAGAACAGTTAAGACAGAAGGGGCGACTCGGAAGTAAGGCTTGGAGGGGATTGGCCCCTCCCATAGGACATAAAGAAGGAGCAAAGGCACATGAGCCTTTGCAGGAAGCAACTTGGTTCATGCTGGTCAGTTTACCTTCTGAAGCTCCATTTTGACTCTTTGCTTCATGTGGCCTTGCCAAACTAAGTACCAATTAAGTCTTTGGCAGCGTTTCAAGGAAGATAAAGATGGATGCTTATCAGCCTTATCCCAAAAGATTTTGGCAGTCTACTATAGGACTATTTAGGACTCATTACGGGATGTGAATGAAGATAATTTACAGCCTTTGAAATAAAAAGAGGGTTTTTGGGACTAAACATGTGCTTTTTACTGTATCAGGAAGCCTAGGTCAGAACATTATCTATCTATAATATCATCCATCTATCTATCTATCTATCTATCTATCTATCTATCTATCTATCTATCTATCTATCCTCTGTCATCTAAATCTGTGTTGCAGTTATAAAATTCCTTATTCCAGAGGGAGGGAGTTGTCGGTATGTAAACAATTTACTCGAGTGTCTGTGCTGTGCTCACATCAGTGAGACCAAACAAGCATTTTCGTTAATTTCTGAATTTGGATACTAAATATTAACCGAGTCCATGTTGCTATGCTTCCATACGGAAAGAATCTTATTACAATTTTCAAAACGGGGAGGTGAGATTCGCCTTCGAAGATTGCGTGCCTAGCTATGAGCCACAGGTCTTTAACAGACTACTAAGAGTTTTGCGTATTCGTGTGACGGTGTTGCAACAATAGCAAAGATCCTCATTTCCGTACAGCCACTCTTCCCTACTCACGCCAAGTTACTTCTATTTCCACATAAGACTGAGTCAGGTATGCCTAACAGAAAACAGCTTGTCATTTCCCAAGCTAGCCCAAATGATACCCGTAGGAGTTTATTGAACAGAATTATGATGCTCTCTCTGTTTGGGTGTATTTTCTCTGTGAGATGCTTGAGATAAGGAAACCAATATTCTATTGTGCATTCATCCCACTGCTTATATCTGTGCTGGGTTGGTGCCATCGCCTTGTAAATACTTTAAATATTTCAGCTCCTCTGATTATTCACTGAGACAGCTTCCTTGAATGTACAGTATTCGGGTTGAGGAAAGACTCCTCGTAGATTATTTACATACCAGTAGTTAAAATGCCAGCATCCCATGAATAGCTTTAAAGTTTGAAATGGCCTTTGAATTTACTGAAGTGGTTTCTGTGGAAATACACAAGAAAATCCTCTGCCCTCCTAATTGGCTTTATCATTCATTCATTCATTCATTCATTCATTCATTCATTCATTTCCTTTATTTGTATGCCGCCCTTTTCCCTGGGGGGACTCAGGGCGGCTCACAATTCAAAAAGGGAGGGGGGAAGGACAAACAGTATTCCAATATGGAAACAATACAACATATTAAAAGAGAGCACAACAGTCACACAATTCGAGTGGGGCTACAATCTTAACCCCAGGCCAGCCGGGACAGCCAGATCTTCAAAGCGGCGCGGAAGGATTGGAGGGTGGTGAGGGTCCAAATCTCCACGGGGAGTTCGTTCCAGAGGGTCGGAGCAGCCACCGAGAAGGCTCTCCTCCGGGTAGTTGCCAGTTTGCACTGGCTAGTAGATGGAATTCGGAGGAGGCCTAATCGATGCGATCGTATCGGTCTAGTGGAGGTAATTGGCAGTAGGCGGACTCTCAAATACCCAGGCCGACTACCATGAAGGGCTTTATAGGTGATAAGTAGCACCTTGAAGCGCACCCAGAGATCGACAGGCAGCCAGTGCAGCTCGCGGAGGATAGGTGTAACGTGGGTGAAGCGAGGTGCACCCACAATCGCTCGCGCGGCCGCATTCTGGAGCTTGAATTGTCATTTCCAAATTTTCATTTCATAAGGGCTGCACTGAAACATCTGTTCTGGGTCTCGAGGGGATGTTTGTTGCTATCCTACAAAAAAAAAGTATCTCAGAAAGGTGAGAAGTGAAAATGTTTTGAATGCCAACTCCTGAGGACAAGTCCAGGAGTTCACAGAATGCTTAATTTTAGGGAAAAGAAAACCTGTGCCAATATGAGCTCACCTGAAGCTCCTAAGAAGCCTACGCTATCTACTCAGAAGCATTATGTCCGCCAGAGATTGTCACAACTACCTGGAGATGAAGCGAAGGCAACACAAAGTGGTCTATTTATTAAAGATAGAAACTGAACTGCTGTAGTGAACCAAGAATGCCAAGATGCTGAAGGCAGCAGATGTGATTACCTTAATTTGACATTCTTCCGTTTAAGGAAGGATAAGGAGCATGATCACGATGGAAAACATAGTTCTACAAAGGGAGACTCAGAAACTGGGAATCTTTAAGCCTTCACAAGACCCACGGGTTGCCATTCGGACACCTCTGGTGTAGGGCCCCCTGCTTGAACAGGGGTTGGATTAGAAGACCTCCAAGGTCCCTTCCAACTGTTATTCTGTTAAAGACAAGAGTAATGCATGATATGGTTGGTTGGTTGGTTGGTTGGTTGGTTGGTTGGTTGGTTGGTTGGTTGGTTGGTTGGTTGGTTGGTTGGTTGGCTGGCTGGCTGGCTGGCTGGCTGGCTGGCTGGCTGGCTGGCTGGCTGGATGGCTGGCTGGCTGGCTGGCTGGCTGGCTAGCTGTTTGTTTGTTTGTTTGTTTGGCTGTTTGTTTGGCTGTTTGGCTGTTTGATTGGCTGGCTCACTGGCTGTTTGGTTGGCTGGCTGTTGGTTGGCTGGCTGTTTGCTGGGTTTTTGGTTGGTTGGCTGTTTGGTTGACTGGTTGATTGGTTGACTGGTTGGTTGGTTGGTTGGTTGGTTGGCTGTTTGGTTGACTGGTTGCTGGTTGGCTGGCTGGTTGCTTGGTTGGCTGGCTGTTTGGTTGGCTGGCTAGCTGGCTGGTTGGTTGGTTGGCTGGCTGGCTGGCTGTTTGGTTGGCTGGCTGGCTGGCTGTTAGGTTGGTTGGTTGGCTGGCTGTTTGGCTGCTTGGTTGGTTGGCTGTTTGGCTGGTTGGTTGATTGGTTGGCTCTTTGGGGGCTGGCTGGCTGGCTGGCTGTTTGGTTTGATGGCTGTTTTGTTAGTTGGCAGGCTGTTTGGTTGGCTGGTTGGCAGGCTGGTTGGTTGACTGGCTGCTTGGTCGGCTGGCTGTGTGGTTGGGTGGTTGATTGGTTGGCTGTTTGGCTGGCTGGTTGGCTGGCTGGTTGGTTGGTTGGTTGCCTGGCTGGCTGGCTGGCTGGTTGGTTGGCTGTTTGGTTGGTTGGTTGGCTGGCTGGCTGTTTGGGTGGCTGTTTGGCTGGTTGGTTGGTTGCCTGGCTGGCTGGCTGGTTGGTTGGCTGTTTGGTTGGTTGGTTGGCTGGCTGGCTGTGTGGTTGGCTGGCTAGCTGGCTGGTTGGTTGGTTGGTTGGTTGGCTGACTGGTTGGTTGGTTGGTTGTATAGCTGGCTGGCTGGCTGGCTGTTAGGTTGGTTGGCTGGCTGTTTGGCTGGCTGGTTGGTTGGCTGTTTGACTGATTGGTTGGCTCTTTGGGGGCTGGCTGGCTGGCTGGCTGTTTGGTTTGCTGGCTGTTTTGTTGGTTGGCAGGTTGTTTGGTTGACTGGCTGCTTGGTCGGCTGGCTGTGTGGTTGGTTGGTTGGTTGGTTGGTTGATTGGTTGGCTGTTTGGGTGGCTGGTTGGCTGCTTGGCTGGCTGCTTGGCTGGCTGTTTGGGTGGCTGGTTGGCTGGTTGGTTGGCTGGCTGGCTGCTTGGCTGGCTGTTTGGTTGGCTGTTTGGTTGGTTGGCTGGCTGGCTGGCTGTGTGGTTGGCTGGCTAGCTGGCTGGCTGTTTGGTTGGCTGTTTGGTTGGTTGGCTGGCTGGCTGGCTGTGTGGTTGGCTGGCTAGCTGGCTGGTAGGTTGGTTGGCTGGTTGGTTGGTTGGTCAGTTGGCTGGCTGTGTGGTTGGTTGGTTGGCTGTTTGGTTGGCTGGCATCCTCTGAATTCTGATTCTGTTAGCAAAAATCATTATGAGAACCTAATCAGGGGAAAAGAACCCTTGATCTGCTTTTCTGCTTTAAACAAATTGTGGAACACTTATGAAAAAAAATTATTATTGGGTGACTGTGAGCCAATCACTTTCTCTCAGCCCTAGGAGGAAGGCAAGGGCCAACCACTTGCCAGGAAAACTACAATGACTTGTCTAGGGGGGTTCCAGAAAACAAACCTAACTGAAAAGAGCGACTTTTAAAAAAACCATCCATATGCTGTGGTCTTCCCAAGCAGGCCATGGACCTGCGTGCTTTCCCATTTTTCAGTAAAACGGAGAAGGCGTAGAGTGCCCATCTCCATATCCCACAGAGATTGGACAACCATTTGTCTGAAAAGTTATAGGGTTTCCTGCTTGAGAGGAGGTTGGACTAGAAGACCTCTAAGGTGCCTTCCAACTCCGTCATTCTGTTCAATCCATGAGTGGAATAATCCTGGTAGCAGCTTCTAATTTTCATTACCTTTAGATAGAAATGGAACCAAAATCCAATGGAGGTTTCATTTGGCACCAACTTTGGAGAAGGAGGCCTTCTCAAAAGCCAGAAGCACCCTGAGCCCATGAGGTTGGGCACTCCTTGTGGGCATTGGATCAGAGCATGACTGTGTAATGCTAGCATTTGGGACAGCTACAAAACTGAGTGGTCAAATGTCCGAGTTTATGGAAGCTGCTGATGTAAGACAAGGGAAGGAGTGCAGAGACCTGAGGCTAATATATTCAAAGCTTTGGGACAGAACTTTTGGTATCTCTGCTTGGTTCCAAGTACATGCCATGGCAGCTGCTATGGAACGGAGCCCATTCCAAATGTGTCACCTTAGCAGCAGCCTGAAATGGCAGGGGGGCAACGGGGACAGGATAGTCAGGCTGGCTGGAGCAGGTTGGTCAAATGACCGCCAGCCTCAGAAAATCCTTGGCAACCTGCCTTGGAGGACTAACATCTTAGGAGGGAGGGAGGGGAAATGGGGAAGGGAGGGAAGGAGAGGAAGAGGGAGGAGGAAGCAGGGAAGGAGGAAGGGAGGGAAGGGGGAAGGAAGGAGAAACAAGAGAGGAAGGGAGGGAAGGAGGGTAAGAGGGAGAGAGGAGGCAGGGAAGAAGGAAGGAAGGAAAAACAAGAGGGAGGGAGGAAGGAAGGAAGGGGAAATGGGGAAGGGAGGGGAGGAGAAAAGGGAAGAGGGAGGAGGAAGCAGGGAGGGAGGGAAGGAAGGAAAAATGAGAGGGAAGGAGGGAGGGAGGAAAGAAGGGGAAATGGGGAAGGGAGGGGAGGAGGAAGGGGGAAGAGGGAGGAGGAAGCAGGGAAGGAGGGAGGGAAGGGGGAAGGAAAGAGAAACAAGAGAGGGAAGGTGGGTAAGAGGGAGGGAGGAGGCAGGGAAGGAGGAAGGAAGGAGAAACGAGAGAGAGGGAGAAAGGAAGGAAGGCAGCGGAAATGGGGAATGGAGGGAAGGAGGAAGGGGAAGAGGGAGGGGGAGGCAGGGTGGAAAGAAGGAAGGAAAGAAGAAGGAAGGAGAAAGAAGAACAAAGAAAAAGGAAGGAAGTATAAGAAGGTGGAAGAGAGAGTGAGAAGAAGGAAGGAAGGAAGGAGAAAAAAAGAAGAGAGAAAGAAAAAAGAAAGAAAGACAAAGAGAGAGAGAAAAAGAAAAGAAAAAGATCAGGAGGAAATACTTTCCTTTTCACCTACAAACCTACTTCTTCCACTGATGACTGATCTATCCAAGGAACCCCATCCTGTAGGGCTGCCCCACTCCTCAGACACACCGAAACTCTCTTGGCCAAACTCTCAAATCTTGCAAGAGACTCCGGGATGATTTATGGATGACTCTCCCTTCGTCTCTAGCCGTGGCAGGACTGAAGGCTGAGATTTTCCTGTTCTTTCTTCATCTGTTTCAACAACCCTCCTTGAAGAGCTTCATCGGAGGCTCTCCTCCTGGGGAGGGACAGGGCGAGAGTCACCATGACTTCATCTCCCCTTCTTCTCTTTTGCCCAGTTCTTCTTTTTGCCACAGACAGACTCTGTGGGGCTGCCAAAGATGCGTGTACTGTTCTATTGCACACCAAACTGTGACACAATCTCCAAGTAATGCACATTTCACGTCTCTCGGCTTTCTTCTGGGAAAAGGCCCAAAGCTAACTGTCCAGTCTCATAAATTCTTTGCAATATGGAAAAAACCTATTTCTACATATTTTTAAGACAAACACTTGCCTTAAGGCATGGGTGTCCAAACTTGGGAACTTTTAAGACTTGTGGACTTCAAATCCCAGAATTCCCCAGACAGCCATGTGGACTTCAACTCCCAGAGTTCCCTAGCCAGCCATGCTTGTGGACTTCAACTCCCAGAATTCCCCAGCCAGCCATGTGGACTTCAACTCCCAGAATTCCACAGCCAGCCATGTGGACTTCAACTCCCAGAATTCCACAGCCAGCCATGCTTGTGGACTTCAACTCCCAGAATTCCACAGCCAGCCATGTGGACTTCAACTTCCAGAATTCCACAGCCAGCCATGTGGACTTCAACTCCCAGAATTCCCCAGCCAGCCATGTGGACTTCAACTCCCAGAGTTCCCCAGCCAGCCATGCTTGTGGACTTCAACTCCCAGAATTCCCCAGCCAGCCATGTGGACTTCAACTCCCAGAATTCCCCAGCCAGCCATGCTTGTGGACTTCAACTCCCAGAATTCCCCAGCCAGCTGGCTGTGGAATTCTGGGAGTTGAAGTCCACAAGTCTTAAAGTTCCCAAGTTTGGACACCCCTGCCTTAAGGTATCTAGAGGAAAACAGAAAAAGCTGAAAGTCAGAGAACCAGAGTACAGCTAGTCCTCAACTTACAACCCCTAGTAGCTTAGTGAACATTGAAAGCTACAACGGACACTCTGGGGTAGTTATGACCCAGTTGCAAAGTTCCATTGGCCACCACCAGCAGCCCTCCTGGCCACGCATTTCACACACTCAGCAAACATCTGGCATTTATAGCTCTTTGCAAAGTTCTGTGGTCATCTGTCCGTGTTTTACGGCATGTTATGATAAATTCTGGAAAATATTTATTTAGCATATGGCACATCCTATGTGGACCAGCAATCTCTATCAACATTTCATCTGGATTCGCAAAATGCAATAAAATATAATTGTTCAAAAGATCTGTGTTCAAATTCCAATGTCCAGGCCATCTAGAAGTGCAGCATTGTTTATATATATATATTTTAAAATAATATATTGGACCGATACATGCCCTCAGCTTACAGCTGGTTGCAATGTGATCTCTAATTTGACGTGGGACTGGAAAACAATAATATATATTAGTGATGGCGAACTTTTTCGGCATCAAGTGCCGATAATAAGGGAGCATGCATATTCATCTGGGCCGCAGCCCAGAAGATGAGCTTCCCAGGGGGCATATGTGCGCCAGAAAATGAACTTCCGGTTTCGGGCACGTGCATGTGCACTAGCCAGTCTTCCAGTTACTGGCATGCATGTGCGCACGACGATCAGATGGCTAGCACACATGCTCATGCCGGAAAATGGAAGACCAGCACTTCCACTTTCTGGCACTGTCGCACGCACGAAGGCCAGTTGATTGTGGCACACAAATGCACTCCAGAAACCCAGAAGAGGGACAGGAGATGATGTGTGTGCCAGGCGACATTGCTCCATGTGTTACTTTGGGCACATGTGCCATTGGTTCGCCATCACGGATATATATCTTAAAATAGACTTGATCGTTTTTGAAAACAAAACACCCCACCAATAACTCCCATCGCTCAACAAATATCCTCCTTTCGCCTTATTTACATCTCTGTCATGCTCTGGGTTGCTTAGCCGCAACTTCCTGCTCCCCCAAAAGACAAATTTAGGGCCCCCAATATCAACGGTCTGTCCATCTCTAGAAGATGGGCCCTTTCGAGGTCCACACCATTGCAAAATGGAAGGCAGATTCCTATTGTTGGCTGGGGATTCTGGGTGCTGTGGTCCCTACTCATCATGGGGGCACCAGGTTGAGGAAGATGGGCCTCTCTCAGCGACTGCCCGAACCCTCAGACTAGGCAGTTTAAAATGCCACTTGATCCATTTGAGAATTTTAGCGTCTTCTCTTCATCCACCCATCCCTGTGAGAGATTTTTTTTTCCATGCTCCTCTCTGGACTTCTGCATGCCATTTCCCACAAGTTTCTCTTTTGAAAAAAAAAAGGAAGGGACATTCTTTATTTTACGATCAAGTGGCTATTCATCTAGATCTTCTTTTAAGACCAGAGCAGACATTTTGCCAATTGCTAATAGAAACTAAATAAACACAGCCAAAACAGTATCATCTATCTGGGGGTGAGTAATTATGAAGGATTTCTCTTTAAATAGATGTTTAAGTAAATATAGAAATATCGTTTTACAAATGCTGGCTCAAACGGAGAATCTTGCTAAACTGCAAAGGACAGGCGACTTCTCACCAAGGGCGACATGCGTGACTTAACAGTGAGGGGGAGACTCAACCCATGTGAACGACATGGGACTGCTTGCACATGTGTAAGCATACATGTTCATGCACACGCCCACAGACTTAAAAGGACCTCAAATCTCTTTGCTGCAGTAGAGGCCATTTTGGTCACAGTTAAACCTCTTGATTACACATCTGGCTTTGGATGTTTTGAATTCTCTAGAGACTATCACAGTTGCCAGCATGAATACGTGCTCAGAGTCTCTTGGGGTAGCCTGTGGCATTCAGAATATTTCAGGATAGAGAAGCTGCAAGCTACATCTTTATTACTCTGCTATGAGTAAAAAGGAAAAAAAAACTTCCAGGAAATATCCTTTTTCCAACTAACACGTTTTATTAAAAGGTGGAAGCGCCAATGAGCTGCAGGTGCACTTCATCAGATTCAAAAAGGTTTGCCTTTTAATAAAGTGTAGGTGTAGGTATAATAAAGTAAAGGTGGAGGAAGTTAGCACCCACCCCTCTCCTAGGAAAATGAGATATTTTAGGAAATATTAAAAGGGAAGAATATTTCCTTAAAATGAGAAATGGAAACTCAGAGAGACAGAAACTCGTCCCCTTTGTCAGTAGGCCATTAAGGCCTGAGCCAGTCTATTCTACATAACAAAGAGCTACCCCCTTCAGGCAGAGCCATTTCATTGCCCTTCATTGCACCACCCTCCAAGTTTCAACCAAACTTAGCACACAGACAACCTACACAGCTAGCTATGACCTCTGACAGCAACCAATCAGGATACTCTTCCTGTGCCCCAGGAAGTTCAAAGCCCAGAGAGGGAATAAAACCCAGGGACTCTCAACATCTCTTCCCTTTTCACCCAGGAGCTCCAAGCCATGGGATCCTGTCCACCATTAAACCATCTTTCCAAAGAGCCTCCATATTTCCAGTGTCTTTTTCCCCACTTGGAACTGAACCCAGATGGACATTTCTTCCAACAGTGGGTCCTTGGTGCTCTCTGAGCTTGGTTGTTTTCTTGCAGATGTTTAACGTCGTCAGTGCTAGTGATGTTACCTAGTTTGGAAATAAAACATCTGCAAGAAAGCAACCGAGCTCAGAGAGCACCAATATTCTCCTTTATTAGTAAAATGGGTTAGTCAGACAAGTGGCTACCGGGTGCCTCCTGAATTTTGGCTACCCTGCACCAATAGGGGTCTCCTCCTACAATGCCTTCTACAACAGGGGTCTCCAACTTTGGCAGCTTTAAGACCTGTGGACTTCAATTTCCAGAATTCCAAGCATGGGAATTCTGAGAGTTGACGTCCACGAGTCTTTAGGAAAGTCTTACGGTTGCTGAGGTTGAAGGCTCCTGTTCTATAAGTATTTATTCTGGAATTCCCTTGCTCTGAAATGATTTGGAGAAAGACAATTCAGAGCTAGTCAACTGTAGGCCGTTTCCTAAGCCATCGAAGCTGCATTAAGATTGTGTTGGATGGTTGAAATAATAGGCAAAGGCTGATTGTTGTGTTAGCAACTTAATTCTTTCCATACCACATCAAAAGAATCAGCTTGGTCTCTCTCCCTCCCTCCCTCTTTTCTCTTTCTCCCCCTTTCCCTTTCTCTATCTTCCTTCCCCCTTTTTCTCTCTCTCTTCCACTCTCTCTTCCTCTTTTTCTCTCTTCCTCCCCCCTTTTTCTCTCTTCCTTCCCCCTCTCTTCCTCTTTTTCTCTCTCTTCCTCCCCTCTCTCTTCCTTCTCCCTTTCTCTCTCTCTTCCTCTCTTTTTCTCTATTCCTCTTTCTCTCTCTCTCTTCCTCCCCCCTCTCCCTTTCTCTCTTCCTTCTCCCTCTTTCTCTCTTTCTCTCTCTCTTCCACTCTCTCTCACTCTCTCACACACACAGAGAGAAAGACAGAGAGAGATAGAGACACATGCAAACTCATACCCATGCATATTATTGATGCTTTTTTGTTAACTACAATGCAGACTGGCTTGGCATGAAAGCTCATTTTCAGTAGCTACAGTGCTGCCAAGATAACCTGCAAATTGAGGCTTAATCAGCTTGATTAATTAGCACCTAGCAGATGTTCTTTTTATCACACACACACACACACTATCTTCCCCACGTGGCTGTCTAGCTGCATCCTCAGCAATTTAATTTACCGGATGTCATTTTATCATTATGATTTCGAGAAGAAATTCATGTGGGTTTTTTTCAGTATGTAGGGAAATCTCCTTTTCTCAGACAGGGTGGAAGGGGAAAGGAAAAGCTTTTGCGATGCGACAAGCTTGTGCAATGCGAAGGAACGCGTAATATGATTTCAGGGGTTCACATCCTGTCTGCTGAGGTGGTTAATGATCCAATAATTCCTTTTGCAAGCTTAAGGGTGTTTACTGTGTGTTCCTTTCCTGGCCTGAAGCCAATGCAGGTAATTCTGACTTCCTGCAAGTTCATCCAAAGTTCTGTGCAATACTGAAAGGCCAAGAAATTTGAACCTGAGTATCTATTTCAACTGCTTCAGTCTAGACGTTTCCCCGGAAACCCAGAAGAATGACTGAAAGAGCTGGGCAGCTTCAGCCTTCAAAAGAACGTCTGAAAAATACAATAGCTTCTTCACACACTGGAGAAAATGTCACCTAGAAATACATCCTGCTTTTAAAAAAAAAAAAAACATTTAAGGTCCTTAGGAGCAAGGGTGGGCTTCAAAAATTTTAGCAAGGGGTTCTCTGCCTGGTTGCTGGGGGGCGTGGCCATGGTGGGGGTGGCCCAGTTGGCCTCCTGCACCATGGCGGAGCGGGGCATTTTTGCCCTCCAGGCTCTGGAGGCTTTTCTCAAGCTTCCGGGAGGGCGAAAACAGCCTCCCCATGCTCCGGAGCAGAGGTGGGTTCTTACCAGTTTGGCCCGGTTTGGCCGGGTAGGTAGTAACTTGGCCATGCACGCGCCCAAACTGGTTCTATTGGAAGCGCATCTTGTTTTTTGCTACTGCGCATGCGCAAAAGCATTTTTTCCTTCTGTGCAGTGCGCATAGCACACATCAAGCACACGTGCGAAGTGCATCCCTGAGTAAACCGGCAGTAACAGAAGTTGAAACCCACCCCTGCTCCGGAGGCCCGTTTCTGGCCTTCCCAAATTTCCAGGAGTCCCCATTTTTCGCCCTGCGCGCAACCTGCACCTCTTTGCATTCAAAACAGGCTGCGTGGGGACTCCTGGGATGGGAGGGGTGGGCGGGGCCAGCCAGGAGCGGGATTTGAGGGTTCTCCGAACTGCACAGAATCTTAGCTAGAGGTTCTCCCGAATCCCTGCAAACCCCCAGCAGCCCATCGCTGCAAGCATCTGGACAATGGGAACCCTTGAGTAAAGAGTTGGCCAATTCCATTTTGCTGGAAGAAGCAGGTGCCTAGTCAGCCACCTCTAAAGATGCATTAATTTAAATTTCTACAATAAGCTGGGATTGGATTTAAATGGCCTAAATATAAACTTGAAAAACAAAGAGATAAATAGCCTTCTCCTACTCCAGGACAGCATTTTTCAGTTGAAGATGGGTGGACTTCAACTCCCAGAATTCTCCAGCCAGCTCAAAGATGGGCGGACTTCAACTCCCAGAATTCTGCAGACAGCCTTGCTAATTGAAGAATTCTGGGAGTTGAAGTCCACCCATTTTAAAGTGGCCAAGTTTGAGAAACACGGTTGTACGATCCCGTGAACCTCCAAAAGCATCACGCTGCATTTGAAAAATAAAATATACGATTAAAGAAACCAAGAAGGATATATCTTCAAAAAGTAATTTCTTGGCATCCTCAAAATCCATGTTGGCAGAGATGAAATGTTAGCCCTGATAAGACTATTTTTCCCTCTGTAGAGAATTGAAAAGATAATTAGTTTGTGTCCTTAGGCCAAAATTCAACATGAAAAAACCCTCCTTGCATTAAGTCGGGAGATCAAATCTGGTTGACAGAATAAATGCCCTGAAACTAGGGTCTGTGTTTGTGATTTCAGCTCCAAGCAACATTTGCACCAAATTGAAACCCCTGTAGCGCATACCAAAGGAGCCACATGGGAAAATATCTGGGTTCACAGATAATCCTAAGGCAGTTAATTAAATTAACTGTTAGAAGTGAGTCTACTAGCTGCATTCCCACATCTTAAGACCAGAATAACAGTATAATAATAGAATAACAGCTTTTGAAGGGACCTTGGAGTAGTCCAAGCCCTGCACTATACCATTCCAGACAAATGGTTGTACAATCTCTTCTTTAAAACCTCCAGGAATGGAGCACCCGCAACTTCTGGATGCAAGCCATTTGATTGATTGATGGTTCTAATTATCAGGAAATTTCTCCTTGGTTCCTGGTTGCTTTTCTCCTTGATGAGTTTCCATCCATTGTTTCTTGGCTTGCCTTCAGGTGCTTTGGAAAACAGGTTAATCCCCTCTTGTGGCAAATATCAGATACTAGCTGGCTACCTGTGTTTCACTATTAAACTATATGATCAGGTGTGATAAATTGATACTTATTAGAATCAGAGGGTTAATATAAGGCAATTGGCAGTTGGAACCGAGTTCTTTTCGGGTGGGGAGGGGGAGTAGAACGTCTTAAATCCTTAGCATCAGAGCATGTTAATCTAATACTGTGTAAGAAATACTAATGATCTAAGGCCTTTCTTAGTGAGTACCCAGAAGGCAATAGGAATCTATGTGCCAAATGTCAAATTTGTAGGCTTTACGGTTCTGGAGATTTCATGATGAGTGAGTGGTATTTGACATAGATGGATGGATGGATGGATGGATGGATGGATGGATGGATGGATGGATGGATGGATGGATAGATAGATAGATAGATAGATAGATAGATAGATTAGATAGATAGATAGATAGATATAGATAGATAGAAAGAAGAGAGAGAGAGAGAGAGAGAAACACTGCTATCATGTCATCCCTAGTCCTTCTTTTCACTAGACTAGACAGCTGCAGTTGTTAAGTTAGTAACAGGGTTGTTAAGTGAATCTGACTTCTCCATTGACTTCACACCGATGCAAAAGGAGATCACATGAGCCCAGGACACAGCAACGGTCATAAATATGAGTCAGTTGCTAAGCATCTGAATTTTGATCAAGTGACCACGGGGAGGCCGCAACAGTCATAAAATAGTCATAAATCATTTCTTCCAGTGCCGTAGTAACTTCGAATGGTCACTAAATGAACTGTTGTAAGTCGGGAAGTACTTGTATTCTGCCTAAAACAGCACATCAACCTTTTATAGGATGAGTGGCTTAGCTTTTCAATTGCTCACAGAATGCAACATTAATTCAGATCACCTTTTTAATGTTCATTTGATGCGCAGGTGGGGGTGCATCTACCTTAGAATCTCTCCTTTAAAAAATGTTTCGACTCCTCCAATCTGCAAAAATGGTGGAATTCCAAAAATAGGGTGTGACTTCTGGTGGTCAATAGAATTTATTTATTCAATTGCTCGTCTTATGACTCCCAAGGAGGTCACCACAGATCTTTGGCCCTGATGAAACAAATGCACAAAACCTTTGTAGTGTGTCTGAATACAGGTACGACTGGTCGCTTAGCTAGCTTTCAAAATTATGACTGACAGCCTCCCCAAAAAGGGGGACTTACAAAATGGATTTGAAGTGTCAACTGTTGGTCTCCCTCCAAGGCCAATTGATTGAAGTTTGGGTGTTCAGTTACACGTCCACATTATAGCAGTAGCACTTTGATTTATATACCGCTTCACAGTGCTTTGCAGCCCACTCTAAGTGGTTTACAGAGTCAGCCTATTGGCCGCAACAATCTGGCTCCTCGTTTTACCCACTTCGGAAGGATGGAAGGCTGAGTCAACCTTGAGCCTGGTGAGATTTGAACTGCCAAACTGCAGGCAACAGAAGTACTGCACTCTAACCATTGCGCCACGGTAACGCCATTTGTAACGTCCTGCAGGGACTGAATTTTAATGACGGTTTTGCCGAAAGCTGGGATTGACTTCCCGTTTTCAGCAAAAACTGTGCCTCTAGAGAACCATTGCTTTGCTTAATGACTGCAGCATTCATATAACAACCGCAGTGTGTTCACTTACTAACTACAACATTTGCTTTCACAACCCCGGCATTCGCTTAGCAACCACTGCAAAATTAAAACCAACCATTATGACCTCCGACCGTAACGGGCAGGCTCAATTATGGTCATTTGTCTAAGAATACCTGTAGTCCAAGGACTTAGGGCATAAGTATTTGATGTACACTTAGTGTTATTCAAAGTTAAGACAGAGCCACCCCAGAGTCACTTAAGACTTGGTTTCAAAGTTCCTACTGCTGCAGTGCCAGGGGTGGGCTGCTGGGGGGGTTCGCAGGGGTTCGGGAGAACCTTTAGCTAAGATTCTGTGCCGTTCGGAGAATCTCCAAGCCCCACTCCAGGCTGGCCTCGCCCAACTCTCCCCTCCCGACCCAGGAATCCCTACACGGCCCATTTTGGATACAGATAAGTGCAGAGTGTGCACGAAGGCTCGGGAAGGGCAAAAAACAGGCCTACTGGAAGTTCATGAAGGGTGGAAACAGGTCCGTTTCCGGCCTCCGGAGGGCCTCCGGAGCCTGGGGAGGGCAAAAACGCCTCTCCGCCAGGGTGCAGGAGACTGACTAAGCCACGCGCACCATGGCCACCCCCAGCCAGCAACTGGACAGAGAACACCTTGCTAAAATTTTTGAAGCCCACCCCTGCCATAGTCAGATGACTTCAAATTGCAAGTTTTTTTCCCAATACATTGGTTTAACCACCACAGCATTCACTGAAGGATTGCCCCCAAAAAGATTGGGCATGGACTCATGGTGACCCCCTTAATGACCTCCACAACTTACGAC
The DNA here is from genome assembly GCF_051295495.1 of Thamnophis sirtalis. Lineage (NCBI taxonomy): Eukaryota > Metazoa > Chordata > Lepidosauria > Squamata > Natricidae > Thamnophis > Thamnophis sirtalis. Next base: position 11,619,512 of record NW_028261385.1, on the reverse strand, counting down.
GGTAATTCCATCCTCTATTATACCATAAGTCAAGGATTACCTGTGTAACTACTCTCCTTTCCTTAGACCTACTGACGTTGATGTCGTTTCCCGCCTTCTTATGACTAACTACACTACTCCCTGGGCATGTTTCAAAGGTTTAATGTTATTTACATAGCATCATTAAATATGCAAAGTACTCTCTCCAGCTCTAACTGTACAATGGGCACTTACACCATGCTCATAAAATAGGAAGATCAATAGGTTGATCAATTTTAAAAAAAAACTCATCAGGAACTGAAACTGAGGAGGCGATACGAGACAGAGGTTATGCAAGGAAATTGAACTGTGGTTGCTTCACCTTAAGCATTGCATCCATGAGTGCATTTTAACAGAACACAAGGAGTTTCTTCAGGGCTTGGGATCACTACTCATTGCTCATTCTCCCAGTCCACACCTCCAATCCCCCAGCTTGGGTTTCCATTCATCCCACGTTATTACTTTACCCTCCTCCAGTATCTGTAGCAAAAGAAAAAGGCAGCCCAAAACAGTAAAACAATATGCAGGTAGTTCTTCACTTATAACTATTCATTTAGTGACTATTCAAAGATATAACAGCATTGAAAAAAGTGACTTATTTTCACACTTACGGACCGTTGCAGCCTCCCCGTGGTCAAGTTTACCACTTTATAAGGCCTTTGTAAGGCCATACTTGGAATTCTGCATTCAGTTTTGGTTGCCACGATGTAGAAAAGATGTGGAGACTCTAGAAAGAGTGCAGAGAAGAGCAACAAAGATGATTAGGAGACTGGAGGTTGAAACACACAAAGAACAGTTTCAGGAACTGGGTATGTCTAGGCTGATGAAAAGAAGGACTAGGGGAGACATGATAGCAGTCTTCCGATATCTCAGGGGTTGCCACAAAGAAGAGGGAGTCAAGCTATTCTCCAAAGCACCTGAGTGTAGAACAAGAAGCAATGGGTGGAAACTAATCAAGGAAAGAAGTAACCTAGAATTAAGGAGAAATTTCCTGACAGTTAGAACAATTGATCAGTGGAACAGAAGTTGCCTCCAGAGGTTGTGAATGCCCCAACACTGGAAGTCTTTAAGAAGATGTTGGATAGCCATTTGTCTGGAACGGTATAGAGTTTTGTGCCTAGGCAGGGGGTTGGACTAGGAAATCTCCAAGGTCCCTTCCAACTCTGCTATTGTATTGTATTAAGTGATCAGAATTCGGATGCTTGCCAACCCTGATTCATATTTATGACGGTTGCAGTGTCCTGGCGGTTATGTGATCTCCTTTTGTGACCTTCTGGCAAGAGAAGTCAATGGGGAAACCCGATTCACTTAACAACCGTGTCACTAACTTAACCACTGCAGGGTTTTACTTAACAACAGTGACGAGAAAGGTCGTAAAATGGGGAAAAACTTACTTAACAAATATCCTCACTTAGCAACATACATTTTCGGCTCATTTGTCGTTGTAAGTTGAGGGCTGCCTGTAAAACCTAACAATGGCCAGTGAAAAGACACATAACCAGGTAAAATAAAATTTAATTTTAAAACCCTCATTATGCAAAAAGATCCTTGTCTGACCAAATGGAAGTACAGGTAGTCCTCGGCTTACAAGTCCATTTAGTGACCGTTCAGAGTTACAAAGGTACTGAAAAAAAGTGACTTATTACCATTTTTCATAGTTATAACCGTGGCAGCATTCCCCCGTGTTCACATGATTTACATTTGGATGCTTGACATCTGAATCACATTTATGACGGTTGCCCTGTCCCCTTTTGCAACCTTCTGGCACGTAAAGTGAATGGGGAAGTCAGTTTCACTTAACAAACTGTGTCACTAATTTAACAACTGCAGTGATTCACTTAGCAAATATGACAAGGAAAGTCGTTACGTGGGGGAGAAACTCCCTTAACAAATGTGTCACTTGGCAACATAAATTTTGGGCTCAATTGTGTACGTTGAGGACTACCTTTCTAGCCCTCTTATCAGGGGGGAAATGCTACTGGTTCGGACCGGTTTGCCTGAACTGGTAGTAAAAATGCTACCAGTTTGCCTGAACCGGTAGTAAAAAAATTGCTACCAGTTCAGGCAAACTGGTGTTTCCAATGATCAGCTGTGACGCACGATTTATATTAGCTAGAATCATTGGAAGTCCTGCTTTACAGCTAATCTGAATCACCTAGCACAATGGATCGTCGGAAATACCTCGCAGGCGCGCTTGATAGCGGGCTGGTCCTGTTTTGACACTCTGTGCATGCGTGGAAGGTCCTGCGCATGCGCAGAGGTGGTGCGTGCACTGCTCACATTTGCAAACTGGGAGCAAAGTGAAGTTGATTTCACCCCTGGCCTCTTAGGCTCAGGTCCATCTTCTTGGGAAGAAAGTCCCAAAGGAATCAGATGAAATACTTCCAGAATTTAAGGATTGGCCCAGGGATACCTATTTACCTGTGGGTTTCTGGCCTGTTTTGAGGGACTAAGCAAGCCGCTGCTGTTTACCCCATTGTTACTGAACCCTCTTCAAGGGCTGCCCCGCAAAGAGCTTCCTCCTGCAGCAAGCCAAATGGAAAGCAGGTTATCAATCCACCACTGAAACCACTTTTTGAGTTTTCAAAGCAAGAGGGAGATGAAACGGCGGCTCCCACCCACACCCCATCACCGCAGACACGTTTTTTTACTATGCAATTCACCCTAAAAATAGAACCAAAGTCCGAGCTGAGTCATTTCTCTGTGAGAGTAAAGCTTTCCTTGTTTTCCCCCCATCCTGCTGAGAGACAGATTTGCTTCTGTTTCAGGCCAAATCTACTTTTAGGTTCTCCCTAGTCAAACCTTTCAGGTATTTCAGGTCTGACCTATTTTTATTTATTTATTTTATTTATTTATTATTTTATATTTTATTTATTATTTTATTTATTATTTTATTTATTATTTTATATTTTATTTTATATTTTATATTATATTTTATTTATTTATTATTTATTATTTTATTTATTTTATTATTATTATTTTACTTTACTTTACTATTGTATTGTATTGTATTATGCAATTTTACTTTACTATGCTTTGCTTTATTATTATATTTTATTTTGGGAAACTCCACCAGTGGCACCTCCGTGGGGGTCAGTGCTTGCCTTTAATACAGTGTTTGTCAAACTAGGCCTCTTGGAAAGGTGTGGACTTCAACTCCCAGAATTCCCCAGCCAGGATCCAAGAGGCCTAGCTTGACAAACCGGCTTGAGAGTTTTGCGACTCCCTCTTTCTAGCCAATGGCAACTCGGCATCTGCCAAGGTGCGACGTCACAGCCGCTTTCCGCCAATCCCCGAGAGGGAGAACCGGTTTTTCATCTCCAGCCTGATCCTTCCCCCCCTCCTTCCCCCCCCCCCTTTCTGACCCCGAAGGAGGCTGACCGGCGCTGCCTCGGCCTCTCTGGAGGCTGCCAAGCTTTGAAGCCCGATACCCACCCAGGGGCGTTGGGGAGTTTTCCAAACGACTTTCCGAGGCTTTCGAAGCCAGGCCAAAAAAAGGCCAAAAAACCCCACCTTCTTCAGGGCCGAGAAAGCGTCTCCCAGGGCGGGTCCCCCTATCCATAAGGGAGGAGTTGCCTTTCCACGTTGTCACGAGGAGTAGCGCCAGGTTGGCCGGGTTAAGGTAGCCCTTCCTTTCAGAGCCCCCAGCCACCAGGTAATCCAACCCATGGTAACCCAATCCGAGAAGGGTCTGCTTGCGTATTCGGAGGGTGCCTGGTGATGGGTGTACAATAATGCACGGAATTGTATTTATTAACACACATCCACAATATATATATATATATACATAAAATATCTATCTACCCACCCATAATGCATAATTTCTATATCATGGTAAGATGGGTAGCCAATAAATTCTATTTATACATGTACACACATGTATACAAATATGTATACTATCTAATCTGTCTATGGTCTACTTTATATCTATCATCTTATCTAATCTCTTATCTCTCTCCATCCATCCATCCATAATACATAATTTCTATATCATGGTAAGGTGGGTAGCCAATAAATTGTATTTATTTATACATGTATACATACACATGTATACAAATATGTATATCTGTCTACGGTCTACTTTATATCTATCTATCTGTCTGTCTGTCTGTCATCTATCTAATCTCATCTCTATCTCCATCCATAATACATAATTTCTATATCATGGTAAGGTGCGTAGCCAATAAGTTCTATTTATTTATACATGTATACATACACATGTATACAAATATGTATACTATCTAATCTATCTATGGTCTACTTTATATCTATCTATCTATCTATCTATCTATCTATCTATCTATCTATCTATCCATCTATCCATCCATCCATCCATCCATCTCATCTCATCTCTATCTCCATCCATCCACAATACATAATTTCTATATCATGGTAAGGTGGGTAGCCAATAAATTCTATTTATTTATACATGTATACATACACATGTATACAAATATGTATACTATCTAATCTGTCTGGTCTACTATCTATCTATCCTCTTTATCTCTCTCTCCATCCATAATACATAATTTCTATATCATGGTTAGGTGCGTAGCCAATAAATTCTATTTATTTATACATGTATACACACACGTGTATACAAATATGTATACTATCGAATCTGTCTATGATCTACTTTATATCTACCTACCTACATACCTATCTCTCTCCACCCACCCATCCATCCCATCTTACCATGAGATAACTGGACGGCTCACAGATACATAAAAACACATACACATTAAAACCTAAATAACATAAATTAAAACCACAGATTAAACCAGGGGGGTCTCCGCCCTTCCCCACCCTTTCGGGGCTTGGAAGAAGGCGCAGCATTCGCACCGGAGACCCTGCGGGCGGTCTTCACAGGACGGGACTGGCCCCTCGTGTGCATCCCCCGTCCCCCTGCAGCCGCCCCCGCCGGGCTGGAGGGCGGCCGGCAGCTGCGCAAGCGGGGCCGGACGGCGCCTGCCGTCTCCCTCGCCCCCGGGGCCCCGCGCCGCCCTGCGCCCTTGGCCTGGCTTGGCCCCGTCCGGCTCGCCCGCCCGCCCGCCCTGCCCCCTCCGGCTCGGCAGCCACTCATCGCCCGAGCGGCGGCCGCCGCCTGAGTCATCGGCATCAGAGGAGCCGCCGCCGGCGCTGGGGCGGGGACGGAGCAGCCGAGCAAAGGGCGGGCGAGGGCAGCCAGCCCAGGGAGGGAGAGAGGGAGGGACGGTCCGCGGGGCTACCGTCGCCCGGGAACAGCCGGGTCAGCCCCGCGCTCTCCTGGCCCGGCTCACTCGGAGCTTCCGTGCGGGCGGCGGCAGAGGCTCCGGTGCCCCAGGCCTGGCACGGGGGAGGAAGGAGGTGGAGGTTCCTCCGGGTCATTTCGGGGGAGGCGGCGCGGGGGCTAAGCCGGCGTGGTGAAAGGGGTTGTTGGTGCAAGACAGCGGCCGGAGGCAGGGAACGATGGGCGGTGGAGTAGGCGGCTCTGCAACTGGAGCTCCATCGTCTCTTTGGCCCGGAGGGACAGCCGAGGCTGAGGGGGTTGAGAGGGACCCCCGCTCCTTCCTTCCTCCTTCCCCGTCACACTTCGAGCTTCTGAAATCTCTTTTCCGGGACTTGGGGCGGGGGAGGGGAAACGGAGCTTGGGAGGAGAGACAAAAGGAAGGAAGGGAGTGAAGTTAGGAATGTGGGATGAGGAAGGGAGGGAAGGAAGGAAGGAGGGGGAAGGAAGAAAGGGAGGGAGGAGGGAGAGAAGGAAAGTGGAGGGACAGGGAGAAAAGACGGAAGGAGAGAGGAGGAAGGAAGGAGGAGGGACGGGACAAGGAAGGAAAAAGAGGGAGAGAAGGAAGGGATGAGGAAGGGAAAGAAGGAAAGGGAAGGAGAGAAGGAAGAGATGCGAAGGGAAGGAAGGAAGGAAGGAAGGAGAGGAGGAAAAGGAGGAGGAAAGGGACAGGAAAGGAAGGAAGAAGAGGGAGAGAAGGAAGGGATGAGGAAGGGAAAGAAGGAAAGGGGAAGGAGAGAAGGAAGGGAAAGAAGGAAGGAAGGAGGGGAGGAAGAAAAGGAGGGAGGGAGAGAAGGAAAGTGGAGGGACAGGGAAGAAGGAAGGAAGGAGGAGGGAAGGAAGAAGAGGGAGAGAAGGAAGGGATGAGGAACGGAAATAAGGAAAGGGGAAGGAGAGAAGGAAGGGATGAGGAAGGGAGAGAAGGAAGGAGGGGAGGAAGAAAGGGAAGGTAGGAGAGAAGGAAAGTGGGACGGAGGAAGGAAGGAGGAGGGAAGGGACAGGGAAGGAAGAAGAGGGAGAGAAGGAAGGGATGAGGAAGGGAGAGAAGGAAGGAAGGAGGGGAGGAAGAAAGGGAAGGTAGGAGAGAAGGAAAGTGGGACGGAGGAAGGAAGGAGGAGGGAAGGGACAGGGAAGGAAGAAGAGGGAGAGAAGGAAGGGAAAGAAGGAAAGGGGGACAGAGAGGGAAGGGAAAAGGAAATAGGAAAGGGGAAGGACAGTGAGGGAAAGAAGGCGAGAGAAGAGGAAGGGGGTGGGAAAGAAGGAGTGATAAAGGGAGAGAAGGAAGGAAGGAAAACCTGACACACACACCCTCTGCCTCCACCTTTACAATTTTGTAAAGTTGGTGATGGAGAGATGCTACTGTGTTCCTGCACGAGTCCCTGCACGGGCAGCCTCTGAGGGCAGATGGATTGCCCTGGAGCTGACTCAAAGCATATTGATAGACTGAATCACATCCAGGGAGGGGCGAAGATAACGTTGCAATTTGAAGAAAATGTTCAGCCAGAGAATGTGAGGTGCAGCACAGAAGTCTGCGGGGGTCCCATGACTCTTTATCTCTGCTGTGTTTTTTTTTAACGCTGCAATTTGGGAGACTTTACTAATCCATAATTCAGCTGTTACATTATCTAAAGTTTCCCAGTGTTGCACAAGTGTTGTTTTGGCTGCTACAATTAAAAGTTGGTCAATTCTTTATTTTTAAGCTTATGGTTAGTTTGGTCCTGAAAATAAATGCAAGAGGCTTAGCCCTAGAGAGTATTCCATTCTTTATTTAGTGATGATACAAGTAATCCTCGACTTATGACGGCCCTCTCCCCAAGGATACTTAATGACCCAATTCCAAAGTTCCAGTGGCCAGCCCCCCCCCTTACACAACTGCATTTCGTTCACTTTCCAACCAGCCTACATTTACAAGTGGTTTCAGCACCTGTAATTACGTGAGCACCATTTTATGTTTTTCCCCAAAACCAGCATTTACTTTGGTTTCACAAAAAAGTCTCACAGCAAACAGTGGGTTCACTTAACGACCATATGTTCATTTATCAACCACTACAAAAAAAAGGTCATCTGGTCATGTGCTAACCCAATTTACGACCGTAATGGGCAGACTCCCATGTACAGGACTTCCTGTACTTACCGTATCTCATTATTGTTATTATTTATTTATTCATTATTTATTTATTATATACTTTATTCATTAAACATGAATCTCAGTCAACCGAGCATTAAAAATGTATTGTTATTATTTTGCAAAAAAGGGTATAATTTTATAACATAACCACCAGAAATGAAAGAATAACCCTTTATTTTTAAAGACAATTCGGCAGAATGATTTTGCTACTTAGGTGCCACCTTAGCAGGAATCAAATCCCAACAATTGAATAATTTTCCACTGCATTCCGAAGCCGAAATGAATCCACTCCGTCTAAATAAATTTCAAAAGTAAGAAGCACAATTTTCTCAAACTTGCAAGAAGCACAGTTTTCTCAGACTTGGTTGGATTTTAAGATCTACCTTAAGAGCAATAAATTGGATTTGGATTTGGATTTACTTTATTTGTATGCTGCCCTTTTCCCTGAGGGGACTCAGGGCGGCTCACAATTCAGGGGGAGGGAAGGACAAAACAAGTTACATACATGAAGACAATACATCGTTAAAAAGCACAACAGTCATACTATTCGGGTGGGGTTGAAGTCTTTAGCCCCAGGCCTGTCGGGACAGCCAGGTTTTAAGGGCTTTGTGGAAGGCCTGGAGGGTGGTGAGGGTATGAATCTCCACGGGGAGTTCGTTCCAGAGGGTCGGAGCAGCCACCGGGAAGGCCCTCCTCCGGGTAGTTGCCAGTCGACATTGACCGGCTGATGGAATTCGGAGGAGGCCTAATCTATGGGATCTTATTGGCCTAGTGGAGGTAATTGGCAGTAGGCGGTCTCTCAAGTGTAATCTGTTGCGTTTCTTAACATGATAAAATTTCACATACATAGTGCCTGACTTTATTTAAATGGTAGGGTTGGGGTTGTTGTTTTTCCCTGTATTTTTTTTGGGAGGGGGAGGGAGGGCAGAAGTGTCTTGAAATTATGTTAATGCAGCTGACATTGCAGAAATAAAAATAAAAATAAATGAACTGCTTCTCCTTGGAGGTGAGGTCAGAATGTGAGACTGCGGGGCCTTTTTCATGTATGGCATACAGGTAATCAAAATTCTCCAGACCAATGTCTTTGGCAAGAACATGGTGTCTTCTTCAGGAGGTGACATCCCTGAGTTAGCTAAAGGGTACGCCTCTGCAGAGTTTTATAGCCGTCTGGTGTCTGAAGGTGATCCCAGAAACAGCTGACATAGCGACTGTGATCCGTGCTCACTGGAAAGAGTTATGAAAACAGGGCTTCAAGGAGAGGGTGGAGCCTTGACGCCCATCATTTGACTGAAGCTGGGTGATTAAACCTTAGACTCTCACTTAGAAGCACCTTAAGCCGAAATGACACGACCATTGAGTGTTTTCTGTCAATAAAAAAAGGCAGGCCTTTTACCATACCAGGGGTGAGGAACTGAAGGCTAAAACATATAAGGAACGGTTGCAGGAACTGGGTATGTCTAGTTTAATGAAAATAAGGACTTGGGGAGACAGGATAGCAGTCTTCCAATATCTCAGGGGAGGGAGGGAGTCAAACTATTCTCCAAGGCACCTGAGGGCAGAACAAGAAGCAATGGGTGGAAACCAATCACGAAGAGAAGCAACTTAGAACTAAGGAGAAATTTCCTGACAGTTAGAACAATTAATCAGTGGAACAACTTGCCTCCTGAAGTTGTGAATGCTCCAACACTGGAAGTTTTGAAGAAGATGTTGGATAGCCATTTGTCTGAAGCGGTGTAGGGTTTCCTGCCTAGGCAGGGGGTTGGACTAGAAGACCTCCAAGGTCCCAACTCTATTATATTGTATTAAGTGATCAAAATTCGGATGCTTGCTAACCCTGATTCATATTTAGGACGGTTGCAGTGTCCTGGAGGTTATGTGTAGGGTTTCCTGCCTAGGCAGGGGGTTGGACTAGAGCAATAGCAATAGCAGTAGACTTATATACCGCTTCATAGGCCTTTCAGGCCTCTCTAAGCGGTTTACAGAGAGTCAGCATATTGCCCCCAACAATCTGGGTCCTCATTTTACCCACCTCGGAAGGATGGAAGGCTGAGTCAACCCTGAGCCGGTGAGATTTGAACCGCTGACCTGCTGATCTAGCAGTAGCCTGCAGTGCTGCATTTTAACCACTGCGCCACCTTGGCTCTTAGAGGACCTCCAAGGTCCCTTCTGTTGTTGTTATTATTAACTATGGCCCTTTTATGAGCTGCCTCAGAAATTCTGGGAGTTGAAGTCTACTGAGGAAGCCATACAGATAGTTCTTGACTTATATCAATGCATTGAATAACCATTCGAAGTTACAATGGCACTGAAAACAGTGATTTACGACCATTTTTCACATGGCCATCGCAACATCCCTAAGGTCACGTGATCAAAACCCAAAGGCTTGGCAACTGACTGGTATTTAGGACGGTTGCAGTATCCCCGGGGTCACATCGTGATCACCTTTTGTGACCAAGCACAATCAATGGGGGAAGGCAGATTCACTTACAACTGCGTTACTAATGTAACAACTGCGGAGATTCACTTAACAACTGGTGAGAAAGGTCGTGAAATGAGGCCAAACTCACTTTAACAACTGTCTCGCCTGGCAACAGAAAATTTTGGGTTTAATTGTGGTTGTAAGTCGAGGACTGTCTAGGGTGGCCCATCCCTTGCTCTAGACACTCCCAAAAATTAAAGCAAAGTACATTTCGTCAATGGCTGCAGCCAGACACTGAGTAAGCAAGCTAAAAAGGTCAGATGCACAACAAAGTAATAGTTTAATGTCATTGGTTTCTTGATGGCATTGAACGTTGGCTCACACACAAAACACAAAGCTGAGAGTAGTTTGCTGCAGACAATGTCCTTGTAGATTATTTATTTTACTTGTCTAATCAGTGTAAACATACAACTGACAGACACAAGTTGAAGCATACAGTACACGCATCATAAACTTTGAGTGAGTACACAATGCTTTCATTCACTCAGTGGTTATATGCAGGTATAAAGATAGGATTCGAAACGGAAACAAGTGTCTCTAAAAAGAAAATCCTGTGTTCTAATCGGGAGGCCTCCGTATCCCAGTAGTATGTCACACACATATTTCTATATGACTTTAATTAACTATAATACATTCACCGGTAAGGTGCTGGTCTAAAAACCAGGAGACTCTTGAGTTCTAGATAGCAGGTGCCTTAGGCATGAAAGACAGTTCAGGTGTCTTTGGGCCAATTACCAGGTGATTATGAGTTCTAGTCCCACCTCAGGCACCAAAGCCAGCAAGGTGACTTTCAGCCAGTCACTCTCTCAGCCCAACTCACCTTAAGAGTTGTTTTTGTAGGGAAAAGAGAAGGAGGAGGAAGTATTACAGCATGCTCACTGTCTTGAGTTACTTATAATAAAAAGTGGGTTAAAAATCTGAATGAATGAATGAATGAATGAATGAATGAATGAATGAATGAATGAAATATCAAGCATGCTCAATAATAAAAAGTGGGGTAAAATATGAATGAATGAATGAATAAATGAATGGATGGATGGATGGATGGATGAAATATCAAGCATGATCACAAGTAAGACTGAAATTCCAAAAATACCGCTAAGTTAAATGGTGAAGTACAAACTTTTGATATATATATATATATATATATATATATATATATATATATATATATATATATATATATATATATATATATATATATATATATATATATATATATATATATATATATATATATATATATATATATATATATATATTGTGACACAAAGAGACAGAACTTCAAATATAGCTCCTTTTTGCCCTACAAAATGGAACAAAACATTGAAGGGAAAATCTTTTGCCCATAATGGCGAATAGGTGGCACGCAGAGCCCTCCCTACAGGTACACCAGCTGTCGCCCCAGCCGAGCTCCACCGCGCATGCATGTGTGCCTCCCACCAGCCAGGGTCTCTGCTGCATGTGTGGTGGTAGGGCGCATGCGGGGGACATACATGTGCATGCACGGGGGTGAGACACATGTGCGAGGGGGAGCATTCCCATTGCATTTTGGGGATTCGCACAGCGCCACAGCACCCCCCACGCCCTGTTTTGGCTTTCAGGTTGGTGCAGGGGGGCCTCCAGACCCAAAATGGAGCGTGGGGGAGGCCCTCCATGCCCCATTTTGAGCTTGGAAGGCCTCCTGCACCAACCTAGAAGCCAAAACAGGTAGTGGGGGAACCACATGAGCCCCCCCCACCCCTTGCATCCTATTTTGGGTCACAGATGCATTGGATTATGGGTGAGGGCACACACGTTTTCAGCACACAATGACAAAAAGCTTAGCTATCACACTCCTATGCTCATAAGAAGCATAGATGACATTCACAAAACAGACCAGAGACAAGAGCAGATTTAAACTTTGGCAGCTTATGCAATTCTTCCTTCCTCTTATGCCCCGTAATTTCCCCAAAATGTTCCTTTTGCAACATTTCTTTAGATGAGGGAGACACTGATTGCAGGACTGTTGAGAAAATAACCCTCTGTTGCATCTAAACATCACTTCTGATTTTCCCAGTGCCAAGCGGGGGGGGGGGGGGGATGTAAACTGTAAAGGTGGCATTAGAAGCCAATATTTTGCAGTTTGCCTGTGTCTATTATTTTATTTTATTTTATTTTAAACTTTTAAAAAATGCAAGATAAATTTGGAGGGAATCCGGAATCCGGATCCATTTAACAACCGTGTTACTAACTTAACAAATGCGATGATTCACTTAACGATGGCAAGAAAAGTGGTAAAATAGGGACAAAAATCGCTTAACAAATGTCTCACTTAGCAATAGACATTTTGGGCTCAATTGCGGTTGTAAGTCAAGGATGACCTGCATTTTAGAATTCTGAGCACACTCAGCAGATTTTTTTATTTCCGGCTGGGTACATTTAGTTATTAATAGGTAACAGGTTATATACTTTGATCCGAAATCTCATGAAAATATGAGGTTGTGGAATAACCCATACTGGTTGGAACGGAATCCGGAACCCACCACTGGGCAGAAGGCTAGCAAAACAAGCTGAAAGCAAAACAAAGGGAGGAAGAAAAGAAGAAGGGAGGGAGGGAGAAAGGAATGAAGGAAGATAGGAAGGGAGGGAGAGGAGATGAGGTTATAATGAGTGAGTGAGGGTCTGAGAGAAGTCCTCCCTTAGCACTTGCCCACCACAAGTGCCCCCCCGATATGAATGATGTCAAGCTGGCCATGCCCCTGTCCCTGTCCCCTGCCCCCCCCTCCAGGACCATACATAACTCTGATGTGGCCCTCAATGAAATTGAGTTTGTCACCCCTGTGTTAGTTGCTTGTGTTAAACAAGGAATCAACACATTAGTTGGCTGATATCTATTGTTTCAAAGACATTGGATATTGCATCATAAATATGAAATACTTAATGACATCCATGCAGGGGTGAAATTCAGCAGGTTCAGACAGGTTCTGGAGAACTGGTTCCAGAAATTTCGAGTAGTTTGGGGAACCGGCAAATACCCCCTCTGGCTGAGTGGGGAGAGAATGGAGATTTTGCAATATCCTTCCCCCCCCAGGAGTGGGGAGGGAATATGGATTTTGCAGTATCCTTACCCTGCCATGCCCACCAAGCCACGCCCACCGAACCGGTAGTAAAAAAAAAAAATTGAATTTCACCACTGCATCCATTAAACCCTAAACCTAACTAAGCAGAATGGCCCAGAAGCTCCGCTTTAGCAACCTCTGAGGTACCTGAAATTTTAGGGTTTTTTCCCCCCCACTCACATGGTTTGATCTTGAACAGCTGCAGCCTTGTTTGTGGTTTCAAGTCATTGCATATCTTAAGACAACTTGGAAAAGAAAGTTTATACTGTGGATAAGGATCTCACTGTAATGTTGATACTCTGCTAAAACGTGAATTTGTCCACTCTTCCTGAGTTTGAGCTCTATCAAATCTAGGGCCATGGTAGAAAAGATAACTTTACGTGATTGAAAATAAATGGACTCTCCGGATTTTAAACAAAGGATCTGGGGCATGAGTTTATTACTCATTCTTGAAAAGTCTCCATGCTTTAAAACTCAACAGATAACACAATATGCTGCTGTAGGGCCTACAACTCTAGATTTAGCAATAAGCTTAAAGACTGACCTAACTTGATATAGTTATTTCAGTTATTATGGAGTGTTTCTCCTAAAGAGGACAAGATAAGAAATGTTGTCATACTGCTTCGTGTCTTACGTCAATTATGTACTCATTTTCAAGGATTATCTGTGTTTGTAGGTTGCCCACATACTCTTCAATCATCAATGTCCCAACCATTGATGCAAAGAACTTCATAGCTAGGTTCAAGTTGAAGTTGAATGTGCACGCAAGAATTAATGAAGGTTCTAATTAAATCATATCAGCAGATCTGGAGAACACAGTGTCCACTGGACTGAAGAGGTCAGTCTACATATCAATACCAAGGAAAGCGAATTTAACGTCGCACGAACGTTTGCACAATATTTTTTAATTTGATATGCCCACAAAATAATTCTTAGGATCATCATCTAACATAGATTGGAGCCTTGCATGAAAAGGGAAATGGGTTTGCTACGCCAGTGGTTAGAATGCAGTATTGCGAACTAATTCTGCCGGCTGCCAGGAGTTTGATCCTGACTGGCTCAAGGTTGATTCAGCTTTCCGTCCTCCCGAGGTCGGTAAAATGAGGACCCAGATTGTTGGGGACAAGATGCTGACTCTGTAAACCACTTAGAGGGGACTGTAAAGCACTACGAAGCAGTATATAAGTCGAAAAGTGCTATTGCTATTTCTTTGAGTAGTTTGCTACTCCTACCAGTAGTGCAGGTAGTCCTCGACTTACAACAGTCCACTTCGTGACCAAGGTTACAACAGCACTGAAAAAGTAAAGGAAAGCACCCATGCGCACGCGAAGCTAACTGGTAGCAGACTTCAGAACATTTCATCCCTGGATGCAGGGATGCTGTTCCAGAAGGTTCCACCACAAATCCGCGAAGCCCTTATCCGCGGAGACATAAGCGCGAAGACTAATTCACACCGTTCGAAGCGCTAATGCAAAACGCGACCCTACCGCGATGACATAATCGCGGAGGGCAAATCCGCGCATTCCCAAGCACTCAGTACCCTAAACCTAACCCTAAACCTAACCCTAAACCTAACCCTAAACCTAACCCTAAACCTAACCCTAAACCTAACCCTAAACCTAACCCTAAAACAAACCCCTAAACCTAATCCTAACCCTTACCTTAATTGAAATCGGCTTTCTGCTGCGGCGCCGTTTTAAAGCGCCCTTCTGTTGCCGCGCTCTTGTCGCGGCAGTGATGACGCGCGGTGATGATATCGCAGCTTTAGCGACGCGCTTATGTCTCCGCGGATAAGGGCTTCGCGGTTTTGTCGTGCCACGGTTCCAGAATGCTGGCACAGTGACAAATCAGAGCCATGTCCTTCCAGGCACATAGAAAGGTTTGATAGCTTAAATACTACTTTTTAATTATAACAGAGTTATAACAGAAAAAAAAATATGTGCCAGCTGTCAGGTTTTTTCAGAACTCTTGATCAGATAAGACATAACCCAAACCAGAACAAGCTGTTGAAGAAGCTAGAAAATCTACCAACTGGGGCAGATGTCCTGGAGACGCCTTAAAAGTTTGAATTAACTCAGACACGGTTTATATGCGAGAATAATTTATTTCCCTGACCTTTCCAACATGATCCTGGCCGAGAAACACCCTTCAAGAATCTCAACTCTGCAAGGAAATGCAGAAACGAAGACAATGGTTGTCTTTATGCAAAAAGCCAGTCAAACCTGCATATTGATTGCCATGCTTTTCAAATAATATGAAAAGCGCTTGGAAACTTATTATGAAATGGTCATTCATTGTGAGCTCTTTCATAAGAGAATTTCAGGACATGTGCTATAGAGAAAGCTCCTGGCTATCTATTCCTTAAAATGTTGAATCTTTAAATCTTGGAAATATGAAAGAAGATTTCTGGATACTTTCTGAATGTTTTCCCTCTTTGAAATCCCTCCCCCCAAAAAGGATAATAATTTAGGGCTCAAGAAATTGTCCAAATCCAGTGTTGGAAGACACTGAGTTCAGTTCCAATTGGGGGGAAAAGACACTGGATTCATGGAAGTTGCTTGGAAAGAAGGTTTATTGATGAACAGGATCACATGCATTGAAGATCTTGGGCGAAGGAAAAAGGGAAGAGATGCTGAGAGTGCCTGGGTTTTATGCCCTCTCTGGGCTTTTGAATTTGAGCTTGTATTCTGATTGGTTGTCAGACTCCCATGGGGTCCTGCAGGGCAACTCTGTAGGCTGTCCTGAGTCCCAGGCTTGGTTGACTCTTGCTAGGTGATGATGTAATGAAAGGGCTTTGGGATTCCTATTATAGCTCTGCCTGAAGGAGGTAGAACTTTGTTATGTAGAATAGACTGGCTCAGGCCTTAATGGCCCATTAGCAAAAGGTGGGGGGGCTGAGTTTCTGCCTCCCTTTTAGGGGAAATATTATGTCCTTTTAATATTTCCTAAAATATTTCATTTTTCCAGGAGAGGGGAAGTGCTAACTTCTCACATCAGGAAACAACCAGCTTGAAAATATCTGCAAGGGCAATCAGATCTGAGCTGCAAAGACATGGAGGGCCACTAGGTGGCTGCAAAGAGGTATGGCCACCACTTCCCTTACTCCACCTAGTGTACAATAGGATTGTGGCAGGCAAGATCATAATCCTAAATTTAAAAGAGTTTGATGTGAAGGGTGGGGTGGAGCAAATACCCCAATATTATATTAAATTAAGAGAGTCTTCTTTTTTCACTTTAGGGAATATTGGACAGGCTTCCATGTGGACCCTCTCCTCAGGAGAAGAATACTAAAAGGAATCATTAAATAACATGAGCATAATAAAATCATGCAGGTAGTCCTCAACTTACAACCAGTTGCTTAGCGACTGTTCAAAGTTGCGACAGAATTTCTCAGGGCTTCTTAGGAACCAGATTCAAAGTTATAACGGCCATGTCCCCTTATTGACATGATTGTATTTTGGTTGCTTGGCAAACAGTCCTCATATACAGGAATTTGCAATGCCCCTTGGTCACATAACTGTGATTTAGGACTGGCATTTACTTCTGGTTCCTGGCAAAAAAAATGCCCATGGCAGACAATGGATTTGTTTAATATGTCTTTTGGTTAACAACCACCACAAAAAGATGGGAAAATCAGAGCAACCACATGATAAGTTCATAACATCAGGTGCAGCCACATGGCACAATTTACAATCGTAATTCCCAGCTCAATTATAGTGGTAGGTTGTGGTAGGTTGAGGATCACCTGTGCTAATTTTCAGTCATGGATTGGTGACAGTGGTGGGTTTCAAAAATTGTTCGAACCTACTCTGTGGGTGTGGCCTCCTTTGTGGGAGTGGCTTGCCGCCCATGTGACCGGATGGGAGTGGCTTGCCGCCCATGTGAACGGATATGAATATGCCGACGACACTTGTCAGAACCACCTTAAATTATCTCACACACAGCACTGGCATGCATAAGAATAGGATGTAAACTTCTTTTTTAAAAGGCATCTTTGGTTTGCGTTAAAACAACTTCAACACACACAATGTTCTGATTGCACCACAAACGCAGTAGTCATCCTTACCTTTCACAGAGGCACTGAGTTTTATAAATATGACCATGCTAGTGTAGAATAATCATATCCAAGGACCAGTGGTGGGTTTCAAAAATGTTTGGAACCTCTTCTGTAGGTGTGGCCTGCTTTCCGGGTCCACTGGTGGAACCTCTTCTAACCAGTTCAGTAGATTTGACGAACCGGTTCTACCGAATAGGTGCGAACTGGTAGGAACCCACCTGTGACTGGTGATCTGTGCCTTTCTCAAGATTTGAATGATAGAAGAGGGGTAAGAAGGGTTGAGGGATAAGAAAGATTGAAACAACCTTACCAAATCTATCCAAGCCACTTTGTTTATTTAAAATATAAAACCCCAGAAATATTTTAATATCTACAAGTAGTCCTCAACTTATGACCACAACTGAGCCCAAAATTTATGTTGTTAATCGAAAAATTTGTTAAGTGAATTTGTCCCATTTTATGACTTCTCTTGCCACATTTGTTAAGCGAATCACAGCAGTTGTTAAATTAGTAACATGGTGGCTAAGTGACATTGACTTTGCAGGTCGCAAAATGACTCCTGAACATTGCAACCGTCATAACTATGAATCGGTTGTTAAGCATCTGAATGTATCACATGAACCAATTGAGATGCTGCAATGGTCGTAAGTGTGAAAAATGGTCATCGGTCACTATTTCCCGTGCCGTTGTAACGTTGAACAGTCACTAAATGAACTGTTATAACTCAAGGACTACCTGTGTATGAATTTAATTGCAATTGTTTTAGTATATTATGGACAGTGTACGCTGTTGATTGTTAATTTATATAGTTAACATTATTGTAATATGCTTTTCTAATTATTTTTTCTCATTTCCTTATTTTTGGCTCTCATAATTGTCATCGCCCTTATGGCAGTTAGCTACTGCAGTAGAGGTGGGTTGCTCCCAGTTCAGCTGAACCGGTAGTGGTGGCGGTGGGAAGCTCCACCCACCCACCCAGATGCTCCTGCACATGTGCAGAAGTGTTGCGCGGGCACACATGCGCGAGCATGAGCAAACCGGTAGTAAACTGGTTAGCAACCCCCCCTTTACTGTAGCTATTTTGATTAGCAGGTTCTCTGAAACTGTTTTTTATGACTCTTTGAACAGGTTTAATTCAATAGTCTTGGAAAATCTGAGCTACGCATATTTTGCAGTAGACGAAGAATCCCTTAATTGCAATTACAAGCATTGCAATATTGCTTTGCTCTTAGTGACAGGGCTGATTAAAAGTTGACCAGTCCAGGAAAACATTTATTTTGAATAGATGAAATCATTTATTCTTAATATCCTGGTTTTGGTAAGGTTTTTAGGAGATAATAATTGTCTGGCTTTCTCTTTTAAAATATTCTACAGCCTTCCAGCCTTTTCCTACCATCAAGTATAACCAAAGGTTGTGTTTGTGTCTGTGGATTATGGGTGGGTGTGGGTGTTTTTCAGAGGTTTTTGCTTTGCTTTCCTGTTTATTTTTTTAAAATAACTAGAACATCAGAATCCTTATGATTTTATTTCCTTTTAACCTTTGCTTTGAATTAATTGATTCCTTCTCTTGACAAACAGCTCTGAACAAGCGTCAAAATAAATTCATTGCTGATTTAATTAAACGGTCATTTTTATAAGAAGAAAGAATTTAAAGGGATTGAAATCAGAAGGGGGCAAGAGAGTCAGGAAGGCAGGATTGTAGAAAACATATTGAAGAGGGGAGAGGATTTTTAAACATGTCTTTATCAAATATCCCATTTCTCCTTTACAGAGGTTGGAATACACTATAGGTGAGGCTTTATACATTTTTGCCTTTTCCTTAGCACAATTCTGGAAAGCAGTTTACGAACTGGCTGAACTAATTTTCTTATCTAAGGTTTGACCTAGATCAGAGGTATCTAACCTGAGTAACTTTAAGACCTGTCGACTTCAACTCCCAGAATTCCCCATCCTTTTTTACAAGAGTATAAAAAGGGGTGGGGCTTAAACTAGTGGCTGCCATCTTGATCTTTCTGACTTCCCTCATAGACAGAATGAATAATACATAATAGCATGCATATTCTATCATCTACAACTATATCTACATCTATGTCTATATAATCTCTTTTTAATTATATCAATTAAAAACCTCTCTTATCTATCATCGACATCTATATATTGTGGGAAGTTATCATCCAGCCCTCTCCCAGAAAAAATGAAATATCCTAGGAAATATTGAAAAGGCAGAATATTTCTTTGGATGTGAAAAGAAAGAAACATGCTTTAAAAGACAGAATAGTTGCCTGTAGCTTCCTGCCCATCCACACTTTGTCAATAGGCCATTGAGAAGGCCGGGCTAGCCCACTTTACATAATAAAGACTTCTCCACTGCAGCTGTAGGGGGAAGGGATATTACTCAACTCTCCACATGGCATCTGAGAACTCATCTATGGATTCAAAACAGCCTAGAGAGTAGCCCCCTGCATGGCACCTTGGGAGTCTGACAACCAATCAGAATACATTTCTTACACAGGAACAGGAAACAGAGAGGTGGGACTAAACAGGTTATAAAAAGCCTAGCAAGCCCCTCCCTCAGCCCTTCTCTTCTTCTCCACCAACATTGAAGCATGTGATCACCTTTTCTGTTCAGGACTCAAGCCATGTGGCCCTGTCCAACAATAAACCATCTTTCCAAGCAGCCTCCATGTCTCCAGTGTCTTCTTCCCCACTTGGAGCTGAACCCAGAAGGACATTTCTTTCAACAATATCACCTATTCCTATATCATCTATATCATCTCTATATATCTGTATATTTATTCAGTGCCGTTTTTTAACACATTCCTTTGTTCATCTTCTATTTACAGCTGTGGCTGCAAAATTGCAGCTTAGAGAGAGACATAAAATGCAGCCTAGTGTGATTTTTGTTTTTGGGAACTATCCATCAGAGATGATTGGAAGTAGCTGGAGAAGACACCAACCCACTATCTTCTTCATCCAGCATCCAATTAAGAAGTGGAATTCATTGCAGCTTTTACATACCTTCGATGGCTTTAAAAGCAGATTGGATAAATTCAGGGACGAAGGTCTACTGGGAGCCAAGAGTCAAACATTATGCCTAGCTTCAGGAAATTTGTGAAGAGTGAAGTATACTATCATGAGGGCAAGACAAGACATAAAGGGTGAAAGATCATTCAAGAGAAACCCAACCTAAAGGAAGAATAAGTTTTTTTGTGAGAATAATTGATCGGTGGAGTAGCTTGACTCCTGGAGATGTGGGTGCTCCATCACTGGAGGTTTCCAAAAACAGACTGAACGGCCATTTGACTGGAATGATAAGGTCTCCTCCTGGAGCAGGGGGTTGGACTAGAAGACCTTGGAGGGCCCTTCCAGCCTTAGGATTCCATGTTCTATAGCAGTGTTGGAGAACCTTTCCGGCATTGAGTGCCGAAAAGGGAGCATACGTGTGCATGCCGGAAAACCGGAAGTACCTGCGTATGCTGGGAAGATGATCTGGTTTCAAGTGTGCACTTGTGCACCAGCAACTGGTCTTCTGGTTTTTGGTGCACATGTGAAGATCAGCTGGCCGGGGCACATGCACGCTCCAGAAACTGGAAAGTCATCTTCCCATCACACATGCATCCGTACCAGGCAATTGCTCTTCCAGTTTCCAGTGCTCCTACGCGCCTGAAGACCAGCTGGCCGGCACGCCGGAACCTAGAAGAGCAATGGGCAACGGCTCGCGTGCCTGGAGAGATAGCTCTGTGTGCCACATCTGGCACGTGTGCCATAGGTTCGCCATCATGGTTCTATAGGGTCTCCTGCTTGAGCAGGGGGTTAAAGTCCTTAGCTGCTTATCATCCCTGGATCTGGAAATTCAAGGGACAGCTTAGTATCAACCAAGCCGTTCAACTCGACAGGAATTCTCTGCTGGGCAAAGGAGGGATAATAGGCTGTAGTGCGGGACAGCTGTTAAGATAAACACTCCATCCTTCCGTATGTCAAACTTTCCAACTCGTATGTGGGATTGACTCTTGCAGGCACCTGAAAAGTTGGCAGGCTAGGGGATTATGGGAATAGTAGATGGGAAAGTCTCCACTTTGGGGAATGGTCAGCACGCTGCGTAGAGCTGTGAATCCTGCAAAATTTTCTTCCAAAAGGATGGCGGACATCAGGGGCATCCCACCTTAGCAGCTTTAAGACTTGTGGATTTCAACTCCCAACCAGGCTGGCTGGGGAATTCTGGGAGTTGAAGTCCACTAGTCTTAAAGTTGCCAAGGTTGGACATCCCTGGAAGTCCTAGTACAGTGATGGTGAACCTTTTTTTGGCTTCTGTGCCAAAAGCGGGGGGGGGAGCGCGCGGGGGGGTAGTGCACGGGATTGCCACACTCATGATGCTATGTACATGCCCTCTACACGTGCATGTGTGCGCAACCAGCGCTCCCCCACTTTTGGCGCGGGTTTTTCATCCCATCCCCCCGGAGACTTCAGGAGCTTCCCTGAAGCCTCCGAAAGGCAAAAAACAGACCTACAAGGAACTCGGAAATTCGGGAATGGTGACTTCCAGTTTGTTTGTAGGGCCGATTTTCAACCTCCGGAGGCTTTAGGAGCCTTCAAGCCTCCGGAGGGCGAAAAACGGCCTCAAAAGAAGGCCAAAGTCAGCTGCCCAGCCCAACATGCGCCTCATGTGCCCTATCAAATGGCTCCGCGTCCCACCTGTGACATGCATGCTATAGGTTCGCCATCATGCTCCTAGTACATTGCAGCCTATGCAGTTGATCATCCTTTCCTGATCTGGCTGCTCCTAGGAGAACTGAGCTGCGGATTGCAGCATTCCCGATTTTCTCGGGCTTGGGAATTTTTTAAGGAATTAAAGTCAACCCTTTGGGAGACGCTAGCAAATTGGGGAGACTGCCTTAGATTCCCCCGAAAGGGTAAGAAATCTAAGCACTCCAGTAAAAGCCTTTGAAGGCTGCGTTCAGAAGGGCCTGTGGTTTAATGCTTCTTGTTTTTAATTAGGAAAAACAGCCCTCACCCACTGCTGCAGCCAGTCTAGACGCCGTGACTCTCTTTCTTCAGGGGCTGCCCGAATTCTACCCTCTCGACATCCTTCCCTGTACGGTAGTTGGCATGCCACGATGGCACGTCGGCAGATGGGCCTTCCTGGAAAGGCCTCGGGATAACAGGGACATCCTCCTCCACAGCTAAGGAACCTCCTCGCTCTCCAAAGCTGCCTTCCAACCGTCTGAATGTTCACCTCTTGGTTATTAGGAGGCGAAACACCAACTCATCCTCGTCAGCTATTCCTTTAATCCTTGGGAGATAAAAGTTCCAAGCGTGATGATGCCTCATTTTCTTTGGCAAGGCTTGGTCTGTAAGGAAAGCTCTATTTAGCCTTGGGGTTCCTCTGAAGAATCCCAAAGTTCTTTTTTAAATGGGAAATGTGCATTTGGACCTGGGTGTTGTACATGGAGAGGAAAAGTACAAAGAGATTCTAGGCACAAACTGCCTTTTTCTGTCTCCCGTGAACTAAAAAATAAAAATACAAACTGATTTGAGTTCTCAGTAATTCACCCTGCGTGATTCACCTAACAATTCCTGTCTTTTCAGATAGGGATCGCTTAACCAGCCCCTGGGAGCTGGCCAACTTTTTTTTGTGTCTTTCCAGATGATTAGCTTGGAAATATCCTGTAGTAAGCACTTGGTAAGTGGGATAAATTAAATGAAAGTGGTTTTTGAATTAAATAACTCCGTCAAAAATTCCAAAATGGGATGCTTCTGTTTTCTCATGGAGATGTTAAGCCTAGTTCAAACCCAAACTCAGCGCTTTGGGTTTATATACCTAAGGGAGTTGGGGTTTAATTATGATTTGGTTAAACCAAATTTAATAACTGCGTCTTTGCATGCCATCTACCAAAAATGGGATTTATTTTTTAAGGGCTGGAATTCCCTTTGCAGAGCTCCGGCGTATGTGCTTACTCTTAAAATACAGGTAGTCCTCGACTTAACGACCTTAATTGATGTTCACTAAGCGATTGGTCATAAGTCGAGGACTACATATCCTCGCATCCAGGAACTGCACTGCAGAATAAGTGGCTTTTTTGTTGTTTGTTTCTGGAAAAGCATCTTTTTAAAATGGAAAATAATAGCAATAGCAATAGTAATAGCAGTTAGACTTATATACCGCTTCATAGGGCTTTCAGCCCTCTCTAAGCGGTTTACAGAGTCAGCATATCGCCCCCAACAACAATCCGGGTCCTCATTTTACCCACCTCGGAAGGATGGAAGGCTGAGTCAACCCTGAGCCGGTGAGATTTGAACAGCCGAACTGCAGAAGTGCAGTCAGCTGAAGTAGCCTGCAGTGCTGCATTTAACCACTGCGCCACCTCGAGCCCCCGAGGTTATGTACCTGCCATGACAGGTGCCCCCAACTCCCGATTGACTGTGTCCTTTTACAAAAGATATAAAGAGAAAGGAGTTGGTGTGGCCAGCAATTTTAACCTCCAGGCTCTTCCAAGGCATTATTTATTATTTAACTGTATTATTCCCTTTTAATTATAGGTAGTCCCCGATTTATGGCCATTCGTTTAACCACCATTTGAAGTTATGTGCTAATCCATAGACCTTCTCAATGGGTTTTCCTTCTCTTTCCATTGATGCAATGCCTAACATTGCAGCATTGGTCAAAAGGGCCCAGCAGAGAATACACTACCTGAGACTTCTCAGAAAACAACAACGGAATGAAAAACTGCTGGTGACCTTCTACCGCTGCACCATAGAGAGTATTTTAACTTACTGCACCTGTGTTTGCTTTGCCAATTGCACAGTGGCAGGTAGGACAACACTCCAGGGAGTTAACATCATTGCCCAGAGGACCATCGGTTGCCCTCTTCCCTCCTTAGAAGAGCTTTATAGCTCCCGTTGCGTTAAGAAAGTTCAAAACAGCCTTAAAGATGATCCATCTCATCCTGGGCACTCTTTTTTTTTTGAACTATTACCATCCGGCAGCTGGTACAGGACAATAAAAAACCAGGACAAATAGGCTGAAAAACAGCTTCTATCCAAGGGCAGTAACTATATTGAATTCTACGGTATATTGCAATATTAATGCAACATCGGGTTTTCAATTTCAATTATATAACATGTGAAGGATGTGTGTTTGTGTTTTTATTTTTATTGTTATAATGTACACCGAAGGTGGCATTTAATTTCGTTGTACGATGTGCAATGACTATTTGTTGTTGTTAGTTGCGAAGTTGTGTCCGACCCATCGCAACCCCATGGACAACGTTCCTCCAGGCTTTCTTGTCCTCTATCATCCCCTGGAGTCCATTTAAGGTCACGGCTACTGCTTCGGTGACTCCATCCAGCCATCTCTGTCGTCCCCTTCTTCTTTTGCCCTCCATCATTCCCAGCATGAGGCTCTTCTCCAGGGAGTCCTTCTTCCTTCTCATTAGGTGGCCAAAGTCTTTGAGTTTCCTCTTCAGGATCTGGCCTTCTAAAGAGCAGTCAGGGTTGATCTCCTCTAGGACTGACCGGTTGGATGGCCTTGCAGTCCAAGGGACTCGCAGGAGTCTTTTCCAGCACCAGAGTTCAAAGGCCTCCATTCTTTGGCGCTCAGCCTTTCTCATGGTCCAAACTTCACAGACATATATTGCAACTGGGAAAACCATAGCCGGGGCGAAATTGAGCAAGTTCTGACATGTTCTTAGAAAACCAGTAGCAGAAATTTTGAGTAGTTTGGAGAACCGGCAAATACTACCTTTGGCTGGCCTCAAAGTGGGGTGGGAATGGAGATTTTGCAGTATTCTTACCCTGCCACGCCCACCAAGCCATGCCCGGTAGTAAAAAAAATTGAATTTTCCCACTGAACCATAGCCATATGCAATGACAATAAACTAAACTAAACTAAACTAAATTAAACTAAACTAAACTAAACTAAACTAAACTAAACTAAATTAAACTAAACCTTGGAACTTGACTATTTTTGCCTCCAGTGCAAAGCTTGGGGCCGATCTCCTCCCTCCAGGGGCCGATCTCCTCCCTCCAGGGCAAGGCTGG
The DNA here is from genome assembly GCF_051295495.1 of Thamnophis sirtalis. Classification (NCBI taxonomy): domain Eukaryota; kingdom Metazoa; phylum Chordata; class Lepidosauria; order Squamata; family Natricidae; genus Thamnophis; species Thamnophis sirtalis. The sequence goes on along the minus strand of NW_028261385.1, from coordinate 11,594,426 downwards.
ATTCAAAACCAACTCTCTGCCGGAGATCACTCGCTTCCAGACTTCTGGGCCACACAATCCCCCTTGGGAGGGCTGTCTTGTCTGCAAAGTTGCTGCTGCGGGCCCTTCTTGTCCTCCACAATCTTCCCTCTTCATCTTCAGACTATTTTCCCTCGGTTCATTACACAGAATGACAGCCAAATTGCCTTCCTTGCTGCTTACTAAATCACCAGGGACCGACCTCAAGCCTGGGCAGAGTTTTAAGTCTTTTGCTTCGTGGGTGTGTGTGTGTGTGCACATGTATGCCTACAAGCAGTGGCAACTTTCTATGTTTCCCTTTCCTGGCATAGAAAGGGCAATAAAGAAGACTTGAAGAACGAGAAAACCAGAATAGAATCCTATTTCCCTGACCTTCCACGTAATTTTCTGTTCTTCCTTTTGCTCCCACTCAAGAGTCTAGACTGAGTTTTTCCCAACTTTAAAAGGTTTGGACTTGAACTCCCAGAATTCCCCAGCCAGCATGGACTTCAACGCAAGGAATTCTGGGAGTTAAAATCCAGACCTTTGAAACTTTAACAAAGTAGACAAACACTAGTGTTATGTATTGTATATAGCAGTGATGGCGAACCTTTTTTGGCTCGTGTGCCAAAAGCGGGGGGAGCACAGGGGGGGGGTCATACGCGGGCGTGCCACACCCATAATGCAATGCACATGATCTCCAGCGCGCATGCATGCATGACCAGCGTTCCCCCCATTTTTGACATGCTTTTTTCGCCCTCCCCAGGCTCCAGAGGCTTTATAAGAGCCTGGGGAGGGCGAAAACAAGCCTCCCCCACCCCCCTGGAGGCCCTCCGGAGGCTTCAGGAGCTTCCCTGAAGCCTCCGGAGCACAAAATACCGGCCCTACGGGCAAACCGGAAATTCAAGAACAGGCTTCTGGTTTGCTCATAGGACCGGTTTTAGTCCTCCGGAGCCTTCAGGGACCTTCAGGAGGCTTCCCTGAAGGCTCCGGAGAACAAAAAACGGCCCTACAGACAAACCGGAAGTGACTTCCAGTTTGCTCATAGGGTTGTTTTTTGCCCTCCAGAGCCTTCAGGGATGCCTCCGGAAGGCCCCTGAAGGCTCCGGATGCTGTTTTCGCCCTCCCTAGGCTCCTATAAAGTCTCTAGAGCCTGGGGAGGGTGAAAAATGTTCTCAAAAAAAGGCTGAATTCAGCTGGCCAGCGCATCCATGCCCGCTGACCAGCTGACAGGGCAACGCCTCATGTGCCTTGACAAATGGCTCTGCGTGCCACCTGTGGTTCGTCATCCCGGGTATATAGTGTATAGTTGTCAGTTGAAGTCCTCATTCTGGTCCTCTGTTGGAGCGGGAAAATACTCTCTCCTGATTGGGTGTTCAGCTGAACAGTTTCATATAAAAGGAGCTGTGTCAGCCAGGGAGTTCAGTTGCCTCACAGGCAGTACTGAATAAAGAGCTGTTAGAACAGTGTTTCCCAACCTTGGTGACTTTAAGTCCTGTGGACTTCAACTCCCAGAATCCCCCAGCCAGCATAGCTGGCTGGGGAATTCTGGGAGTTGAAGTCCACAGGACTTAAAGTCACCAAGGTTGGGAAACACTGTGTTAGAAATCGCTCTGGCCTCACCTCCATTCTTCGCCCAGAACTTAACAACTAGTCTAGACAGTTGCTCTTCGTCAAATTGGGAAAGTTGTACACTTGGACTTCCACACAACCATACCTGTATAGTGCTAACGCAAGCTATACAGTAAAATAAATAAATAAGCAAGCAAGCAAGCAAGCAACAACAGAAAAAGTGTTTAGAACAGGACAACAGAAAAAAGTTTAGAAAAAAGCTCTAGAGAAAGTGCAGAGAAGAGCAACAAAGATGATTAGGGAACTGGAGGCTAAAACATATGAAGAACGGTTGCAGGAACTGGGCATGGCTAGTCTAGTGAAGAGAAGGACCAGGGGAGACAGGATAGCAGGGTTACAATATTTGAGGGGCTGCCACAGAGAGGAGGGGGTCAAGCTATTTTCCAAGGTACCTGAGGGCCAGACAAGGAATAATAGATGGGAATTGACCAAGGAGAGATTCAACCTACAAATGAGGAACTTTCTGACAGTGAGAGCAATCAACCCCTGGAACAGACGTTGCCTTCGGAAGTTGTGGGGGCTTCATCACTTGAGACTTTCAAGAAGAGATTGGACTGCCATTTGTCAGAAATGGTGTAGGGCCTCCTGTTTGAGTGGGGGGTTGGATTAGATGACGTATAAGGTCCCTTCCAACTTTATTAATCTGAAAAACCCACAGACACCAAGGAAACCGAGCCAGGAAAACAGGACCCCAACTTCATCTAGTTTCAGAAATCAAGGAGGGAATTTTAACTTCTGAGCCCACTGGGGCTTTGTCGTCTCTGAAATGTTTTTAGAATAGTCTATGAATAGCCAGCGGTGGTTTGGAGGAGCTGCTGTGTCTCCTGGGGATGGCCATGACTCCATTAAGAGGGACACTAGAAAGCCCACGGGGCTAAACCAATAGGCCATTTCCTCCATCAATTTCCAGTCTATGTCCAGGTTGAAAACAAAACAGGATATTCCTACTTAATAGTTAAGCTCAGGCAGAGTTAACAGCATTAAAGGACAGTAATTGTGTTTTCTGCTTATTGTTAGCTGGTCTCTCTCCATAAGGTGTGGAAAGACCATAGACCCAACCTGCTCCATTGTGAATCTCTGCAGCCACACCGTCTAGCAATTTAATGGGCTATTTAATATTTAAATGAGAGCTGCAGAAAATTGATGAGTATCTTTAGAAAAGGAAGAGTGGAGGGACAAGGATGCAACGAATTTAAATCAGCAACTATAGATTCACTATAAGGCCTGTTTTGGATTTTTAAAATTATTCTCATCACCAACACCCCTATAATTTATTATTTTACGTATTTGTTTCTTATAAAATAGGTTTGCCTCCCGTCTTTTATCCAATGACTCTGAGCGGCTTACAACTTAACAGCATTAAAGTCATCAATCATAAAAAGAAAGAAAAAAAATAAAGACCCAGAGCAGATAAAATCATTAACACAAGATGGCAAAGAAGGGAGCAGGACACACGTGTGTGTGTGTGTGTGTATGTATGTGTGTGTGTGTGAATTATTCAAACACCTTCAGTATGAAGCTCCCCCATTCGGCTTCCCAGATTACTAATGAATGCAGGCAGTCCTCAATTTATGATCACAACAGAGTCCAAAATTTCTATTGCTAAATGACACATTGTTAAGTGACTTTTGGTCCATTTTATGAACTTTCTAGCCAGAGTTGTTAAGTGAATCACTGCAGTTGTTAAGTTAGCAATACCATTGTTAAGTGAATCTGGCTTCTCCACTCATCTTGGCAGATGATCGTGCAAGGAGATCAATGACCCCATTGACACTGCAGTCATCATAAATATGAATCAGTTGTCAAGTGTCTGAATTTTGATCATGTGAACACAGGGGTGCTGCAATGATCGTCAGTATGAAAAACAATCTTTTAGTAACCTTGAACAGCCACTAAATGAACTGTTGTAAATCGAGGACTGCCTGAAATAATAATCCATGGGTTAGGCAACCACACTACCCTGAATGCCAATTTAACACCATGTGTTGATTGATTATAAGACTGCCCAGGGGACCAACAGGGCTAATCCTAAAATTGATGTCATGAAATGCTCAGAGGTCTTAAGGTAAAGGTAAAGGTTCCCCTTGCACATATGTGCTAGTCATTCCCAACATTAGGAGGCGGTGGTCATCTCCGTTTCAAAGCCAAAGAGCCAGTGCTGTCCGAAAGCATCTCCGTGGTCAGGTGATCGGCATGACTAAACGCCAAAGGTACACGGAACGCTGTTACCTTCCCACCAAAGGTGGTTCCTATTTTTTCTACTTGCATTTTTTACCTGCTTTCGAACTACTGGGGTGGTAGAAGCTGGGACAAGTATTGGGAGCTCACTCCGTTGCGCGGCGCTAGGGATTCGAACCACCGAACTGCTGACCTTTCTAATCGACAAGCTCAGCATCTTAACCACTGAGCCACCTTTTCAGAGGTCTTAAAATGTACTTATTGAGGTGCATTTAGCATGTGTAAATGCATAGTAAAAACACAATCCAGCCAATTGAAGATTGTATTTTTGGGTTTATCCTCCACGACTGATGCCTATAATAAAATTGTATTTTGATAGGTAATATGATAACCTTTCATAAGACTCATATAGAGACTGTGAATCTCTCACTGTAACAGAATCCAAATCTACAACCCAAATGGTGCAAAAATGCATTTCGAATGTGGATGTGTTGTCTTGTTCTTATTAAAAGCAGGTGTTGGCAAGATTGTACCTCTTCTACACGGCCATTAGCAAACTTTTCTTTCCTTTTGTTTATTTATTTGCAACATTAGAAGGCGATCGTATAACTTAAAAGTTCTCTGGGTGATTTGCAATACATAAACATAAAAAATAATCTGGATGCTGAAACGGAGCACAAAGCCATTAGATTAAAAGCAACAAAAGAAAGAGAGACACCAATCACGGCCTCCCGTAATTCAACCCATTATATATCCTGGCTCAGAGGAATCCAGAATGCAAAAGTCACATTACGGAACATATTTTGTAAGTATCTTCACCCAATGCTAAACAGATCACAGAGATGGTTCTAGGCCAGGGGTCTCCAACTTTGGCAACATTAAGCCTGGCTGACTTCAATTTCCAAAAATCCCTAGCCAGCTGGTTGGGGAATTCTGGGAGCTGAAGTCCACCGGATTTAAAGTTGACCCCTGTTCTAGGCAACTCTTAGAAAGCTAGATGTTCTCCAAAAATCCTTCTTGATGGTTAAATCAAACGTTTCGCTTAGTTTGGCAGGAGTTCTTGGGAAAGGTCTTCTAGAACAGTAGCCCCCAACCTTTTGGGTACCAGGGACCAGTTCCACGGAGAGAGGTTTTTCCGTGGACTGGGGGGGGGCGTGGTTTCATATGCTGCCTGCTTCCCTGGGGCTTCACTGGTGTGCTCGGCCTGGTTTCTGGGATGCTGCAGCCCGGAACCGGTCCACGGACTGGGGGGGGTTGGGGACCCCTGTTCTAGAAAATCTGCCCTGTGATGTAGATCTGCAACATGGTGCCCACCACTGTCATGGTAGGCATAAAGGATGCTACTCCAACCTTATATTTTTTTTAAATCTAAAGAATGGTCATCAGATAGATGGCCGTTCTTGATGATGATGATGATGATGTCGTCCATTCAGTCATGTCTGACTCTTTGTGATCCCATGGGCCAGATCTCTCCACATCTTCCAATCTTGCACTATTTCTTCGAGCTTTTCTATGCTCTGGCTGGTGTCAGCTTTGATGGTGTCCAGTTACTGTGTTCTTTGAGAGCCTGGTTTCCTTTCAGCACTAACTCCCACCCAAACATAATCGCTTTCTCCCGTGAATTCCCCCGCATGACATGGCACGTGACACCCAGTTTCGTGATTTTGCCTTCTAGTGACATTTCTGATGTTATGCATTCCGGTACATGCTTGTTAGTCACCATTGCTGTTGCACTGGATCTCAATAATCATATAAGAATTACAAGGGCTGCTTATTCCAGGCCATCTTACTCAGGAAGAGTAAGATTTATTGATTGATTGAGATCTATTCTGTGTTCTTGGGTGGACTGCACCAAGAGAGACTCATTCAATTTTGTGCACTGATAATAAAGGTTTGATTGATTGTTTGATTGATTGATTGAAGAGAATAGTTGGCCACTGGACTGTAGTTGTTCAAATTATTGGGGTTAAGGCTTCTTCGGGATGAATTACTGCTTTTTTTTAAACGAGTTTGATACCCTCTTTATCTTTCTTTTTCTCTCTTTCTCCTTGGATTCAGCCAGACGTCCCCTTCTTCTTTCATTTAATAATTTAAAAACTGCAAGGACAGAAAGGGTCAACCAGGTTTGATCAAACATATTAATTAATCCTTAGATTCCAGTAATTGAAGTTCACTCCAAATACCCAAAGGGTTCCACCACAAAACCGCGAAACCCTTATCCGCGCCGACATAAGTGCGGAGGGCAAATCCGCGCCGTTTGAAGCGCTAAGGAAAAATGCGACCCTACCACGATGGCATAATCGCGGAGGGCAAATCCGCGCCTTCCAAAGCACTCAGCACCCTAACCCTAACCCTAACCCTAAACCTAACCCTAAACCTAACCCTAAACCTAACCCTAAACCTAACCCTAAACCTAACCCTAAACCTAACCCTAAACCTAACCCTAAACCTAACCCCTAAACCTAATCCTAACCCTTACCTTAATTTAAATCGGCTTTCTGCCACCGTGCTGTTTTAAAGCGCCCTTCTGTCGCCGCGCTGTTGTCGTGGCAGTGATGACGCGCGGTGATGACGTCGCGGCTTTAGTGACGCGGTTTTATCACCGCTATTTTGACGAGCGCGGTTTTGTCGTGTCACGTACCCAAAGTGCTCCAAATGGTGTTTTGGCTAAGAAAACTCAAGATATGGATAATCTAATCTCCAAGGCTGTTTCCAAGATGTACATTGTGCTATTAAGGGTCTACTTTTATACTGAGATAGATTTCAGAAGTCCTTTCACCATCCACAAATGTGCCGCTGGTCCATGCATGATGCTCAGAAAGTATGGAAGTCTGTTTCATTGTCTCCCTCACCGTCACTGCAACACATTGAAAATCTAAAGTTTGATTGGACTTCTATGGAAAATGTCTTCCTGGGCATGTTGTTCACTTCAGCGCAAGAAGCTACGTACAATGTCAACAAGTCCATACTGTGACTCTTCTTCAGAGGCAGACAAGCAATTAACAGGATAACAGAGCTGGAAGGGACCTTGGAGGTCTTCTAACCCATCCCCACAACTCAAGCAGGAAACCTTATACTATTTCAGACAAAAGGTAGTTCCATCTCTGCTTAAAAACTCCAGTGTTTGGAACATCCACAATTTCGGGAGTAGGGGTGGGTTGCTGCCGGTTTGGTGTGCGTGTGTGCGCAGTTGCCTGTAAACAGGTCTGCGCATGCACAGAACAATTAAAAAAGCCAAAAAAACACCATGCAGTGGCAACCAGGGAAGCAGTTCGGGGGCGTGGCCAGCCTGGGTCGCTGCCGGTTATTCGACCCAGGCCAACATTCCACTGCCGGTTGGCCCAACCATAGCAATCCATCTCTATTCTGGAGGCAAGTTGTTCCACTGATTAATTGTTCTGTCAGAAAAAAATCTCCTTAGTTCTAGGTTGGTTCTCTCCTTGATGGGTTCCCATTCATTGCGTCTCATCCTCCCTTGACATGCTTTGCAGAATAGCTTGACTCCCTCTCCCTCGAAATAGGTGGCTGAGCCTCGGGAGTCAGCAGAATAGAATAGAATAGAATAACAGAGTTGGAATGGACCTTGGAGGTCTTCTAGTCCAATCCCCTGCTTAGGCAGGAAGCCCTACACCACTTCAGGCAAATGGATATCTAACCTCTTCTTTAAAACTTCCAATGTTGGAGCATTCACAACTTCTGGAGGCAAATCATTCCACTGATTAATTGTTCTAACAGTGAGGAAATTTTTCCTTAGTTCTAGGTGGCTTCTCTCCTTGATTAGTTTCCACCCATTGCTTCTTGTCCTGCCCTCAGGTGCCCTGGAGAATAGTTTGACTCACTCTTTATTGTAGCAGCCCCTGAGATATTGGAACAGTGCTATCATGTCTCCCCTAGTCCTTCTTTTCTTTAAAACATACCCAATTCCTAAAACTGTTTTTCATATGTTTTAGCCTCTGGTCCCCTAATCATCTTTGTTGCTCTTCTCTGCGGTCTTTTTATGGGTCTCAACATCTTTTTTCTATAGTGGCGACCAAAGTAAATGCAGTATTCCAAGTGTGATTTTGTCAAAGCATTATAAAGTGGTATTATTATTAAGCATGATCTTGATTCTATTCTTCTGTTAATGCAGCCTAGGACTGAGTTGCCTTTTTTGGCAATTCAATGGGAATTCTCCAAATGCCAACCTTCATTTCCTTGTTGGCAGGGGAAATGTTTACGCCCTCAACCTCCCCGCTCTTGCAGAGGTAAAAAGTCATTAAATTTTAAGCCAAAGAGATCCAGCTGTACTAATGAAACAGAAAACCAATAGAAGTCTCATAATAATTGATCTTCAGAAGAGTTTGAGAAAATTCCATCTTGAGTGTATCCTGATTTACGTGTTGGAGTAATGATAAGTTGAAATAGCAACCAAACAAAGACATTTTCAACCGGCAGCAAAGCCACGCTTTGGGAAATGTGTAAACAGTTCTGCCCAAAATATACAGGCTGTCAAGGATTATTTCTAAAGTCTTTGGTGTTAACTAAAATAAACATTGCAAACTACAAGCAGACAGCAAAATCCATAGTCTTCAATATGATGACCAAACTTTCTGCTTGGCTTCAGGATACATTGAGAATGAACCGTAGTTTAGGGCTTTGCGGTTTTCTAAAGAATAAGAAGACCAGTTCATGAAATGAAGTAAAAAGCACAGAGGAAAAGGAAAAAAAAAAATCTACTCTGAAATCTTGATGTCATAAACTTGAAGAGCTGCATCTGGGGAGAACTTAAACAAAGCACCAGAAATGTGAGGGAATCGGACACCTTATGAATGAAATAAAGGTAGTCTTTGACTTGTGGAACGCGGTGGCTCAGTGGCTAAGATGCTGAGCTTGTCGATCAGAAAGGTTGTCAGTTCGGCGGTTCGAATCCCTAGCGCCGCGTAACGGAGTGAGCTCCCGTTACTTGTCCCAGCTTCTGCCAATCTAGCGGTTTGAAAGCATGTAAAAATGCAAGTAGAAAAATGGGGACCACCTTTGGTGGGAAGGTGACAGCGTTCCGTGCGCCTTTGGCATTTAGTCATGCCGGCCACATGACCACAGAGACGTCTTCAGACAGCGCTGGCTCTTCGGCTTTGAAACAGAGGAGCACCGCCCCCTAGAGTCAGGAACAACTAGTACATATCTGCAAGGGGAACCTTTACCTTTACTTTTAGTCTTTGATTTAACGATGGCAATAGAGCCCAACTTTTCTGTTGCTAAGCAAAACAGTCGTTAACTGAATATTGCCCCATTTTGCAATCTTTTCTTGCCATAGTTCTTAAGTGAATCCGTGCAGTTGTAAATTAGTAACACAGTTGTTAAGTGAATCTGGTTTCCCCACTGATTTTGTTTGTCAGAAGATCGCAAATGGTGATCACATCACACACACCCCACCCCCTCGGGACACTGCAACCGTATTAAATACGATCCAGTTACCAAGTGTCCAAAATTTGATCACATGACCATGGAGAGGCTGCAATGGTTGTGTGAAAAAAATGTTCACAGGTCACTTTTTTCAGTGCCATTGGAACCTCGACCAGTTACTAAACGAATGGTTGGAAGACAAGGACCACCTGTAATTAAATAAAGGAAGATCAATGGTTGAAAGGACGATTGAGAAGTTTTAGGAAAAAAAAAATTATTTCCCAGGAGGAGGATATTTATTTATTTAGCAATGCAGGAGAAATCCAGTTCACAATCCGTTGGCTCAGTTCTGGTTGGTGATTGTAACACATAAGGGAATATCGTTCCTGCCGCCTTGGAGTCCGGAAGTAGTTCCATGGGTGGAAGGCGTAGACATTTAATACTGTAAGGAGCCCATGACCGCTCCTGAGTGAAGGAGTGGAACGTCTGCCAGTTTGAACTGAGGTAACGGAATGTGAGGCAACTGGCAGTTGGAACAGAGTTCTTTTCAGGTGAGGAGGGGGAGTAGAATGTCCAAATCCTTAGCATCAGAACATGTTAATACAAGGCAACTGGCAGTTGCAACAGAGTTCTTTTCAGGTGGGGAGGGGGAGTAGAACTCCTTAGCATCAGAGTGTTACTGTATAAAAAAATACAAATGATCTGATGGTCATTTTGAAAAATCATTTCTTAGCGAGAACCAAGAAGCCAAGAACATACATGGTTCTGGAGAGTTAATGATGAGTGAGTGGTACTTGGCTTTTATATATATACGTAGATGACATTTATATGCTACCCATCTCACTGCCCAATGACTTTGGGTAGCTAACGACATTGTAAAAACAAGTGCAAAAGGTTAAACTACCAATTATTGAAACAGACAAGAGATTAAATAAATTAGAAGACTACGGCAAACTATTTCGGTTTCTTTGTCAAGAAAACTGCAGGATGGTATCTTTTTAGAAGTTCCCCCTTGTCTTAAGAATGCATGAGCTTTTAAAAAAAAATATTGATCCCAGTTATTACTTTTCAACTCTCAGTGAGAGGCACATTTCCAATGAAATAGGATGGGAAGTCCCGGGATTACCTTGTAAACAAGAAGGATAAAATTAAACCTTAGACTCAGCCAAAGGAAGTCTTTTTAAATAGCATTGATCTAATAGGAAAGATGAGCATCCCTCTGGAAGACAGTGGAACTTAAGAGCCCTGAATTTTGTTAAAAAAAAAAAAAAAGGAGACTTAGATGATTGTCCAAATTTTTAGGAGGCATGTCAGCAAAAGGAAAGAGCTGGCTGCTTTCAATATTATAATATCCTTGGTCCGTTAATGGAACCTATGCTTGTCTCATTTTTATCCAAGAAGTTGACAAAAGAATAATATCAATTTTCCAAGCATCTTCCTAAATAATATATTGAGGCTGAGAACCATTCAGACATTTTTCTGAATTATTGTCTGGTCTCGAGGTGATCAGTCACTTCAGAATATTTTAGCTGGAACTGAGGAGAAACATCTTTTCAAAGGTCCTCTTTTTGTCGTCGCCTGGGGGGTGCCAGTGCATGTGCGCCCTCCCGGACCTGTAATGCAATGTGCGTACAACAATCCCCCCATGCGTCACACCATGCGCATGTGACCCCCACGAACCTCACACACCTCTGCGCATACATGCACAACCTCCCTCACGCTCCAGTAAAAACGAACTGTGGGGGGCGCTGCACTCCCTCGCGCTCCCCCTGCACATGCATGTGTGACACCCCCCCCACATGTCCACTGCCCCCTGCGCATGAGCGGCAGAGACCCAAAAATCAGCTGGCCGGCAGGAGAGGAGGCACACATGCATGCATGGTGGAGCTGAGCTGGGGCGATGGTTCATAGGATATGTTTATGACAGTGGTGGAATTCAAATAATGTAACAAGCGGTTCTCTGCCCTAATAACCAGCTGGGTAGGCGTGGCTCGGTGGTCATGTGACCACGTGGGCATGGCCAACTCAACGTCACTCAGGTTGATGGGCGCTTCGCCTTAGCTGTGACAATGTAATAAGGGTTAACCGGAGAGGCAATTTCTGTAAGCAGGGCAATAAAGATTAAGCTAGAAACAACACCAGAATGTTTCCTTCCTGCCTTCCTTACAGGATTAGGTCTGTAAAGTGGAAAAAAACAAAAGGAGATTTCTTCCAACAACCAGTTCTCTGGACTGTTTAGAAAGTTAACAACTGGTTCTCCCGAATAGGTGCAAACCGGCTGAATCTCACCACTGGCCTATGATATGCCATAGGTTTGCCATCACAGGCCTAGGGAAAGGGGGTCAAAAAAAGTCAAAATGACAGGCACAGCAAAGCATTATTCCTCCCTCTTCTCGTTTTCCCCACAGCAACAACCTTGTGAGGTGAGTTTGGCTGAAAGAGAGTAACTGCCCCAAAGTCACCCAGCTGGTTTTCTTTTTTTTTCTTTTTGAAATTTTTTTTAATTGTTTTAATTAGACAAAAACAGGGAAAAAAAGAATCATCTTTCGTTACATCTTGTAGAAAGCGTATCGATTGGTTACAAATATATTCTGTGCGTTTCTTCCACCATCCTTACATATACTTCATTCAAATCGAGTTGTCCATTTTAAGTCAAGAAAGAAAAATTGTGCATTTTACTATCCCTGTACCACAATTCTCATTTAATTACCATTATTTAAACATGCTTTTATCTAGAATCATTTATATTTAAAGACACAACACCCTACTGGCATTCATTTGCAGTTTCAATAGATCTCCAATAACATTACACCTTTATGACATATTCTAAAGCAAATTCAGTTAAGTAAGATATCTAAGCATTTAGATTCGTACCCTCACCACCCTCCAGGCCTTCCGCATAGCCCTTAAAACCTGGCTGTTCCGACAGGCCTGGGGCTAAAGACTTGCAGCCCCACTTCGAATGGTATGATTGTTGTGTTTTTTAACTGTGTATGGTCTTTATATTTTGTAACTTTGTTTGTTTTTCCCCTCCCTTGAATTGTGAGCCGCCCTGAGTCCCTTTCAGGGAAAAGGGCGGCATACAAATAAAGTAAATTCAAATTCAAATTCATTCCCCCCCCCCAATAACACACCTGTATGTATCATTAAATATTATCCTTTAACATTTCTTTATTATTATTGTAGTGTCACCCAGCTGGTTTTCATGCCTAAGGTGGGACTAGAACTCACGGTCTCCTGGCGGTTGGACCAAAGTCATCCAGATGACTTTCGTGCTTAATGCGGGGACTAGAACTCACAATCTCCTATCCCAAAGGTGCTTTTTCAAGGGACAGCTGGACTTTCTTTGTTTTTCTTTGAAGACGTTTCGCTTCTCATCCAAGAAGCTTCTTCAGCTCTTCATCGGAAGAGCTTAGCTGAAGAAGTTTCGTGGATGAGGAGCAAAACATCTTCAAAAAAAGAAAAAAGAAAAAAAAGAACAGAAAGTCCAGCTGCCTCTTGAAAAAGCAACTTTGGGACAACCATGGCCTGGATCGTGACCCGTCAAAAGCGCGGAGGACAAAATCGCGCTCGACGAAAGCGCGCATGTGACGTCATCACAGCGCGACGAAAAAAATTAAAAATTGAAATAAAATTAAAATTAAAGCAAGCCGATTCACATAAAGGTAAGGGTTAGGGTTAGGGTTAGGGTTAGGGTTAGGGTTAGGTTTAGAGCGTTAGCGTTAGGTTTAGCGTTAGGTTAAGGGTTAGCGTTAGGTTTAGCGTTACGTTAACGGTTAGGTTTAGGGTTAGATTTAGGGTTAGATTAAGGGTTAGGTTTACAGTTAGGTTTAGGGTTAGGTTTGGGGGGGTTAGGGTAAGGTTTTAGCTTTATTTTTACATTTTTCGATCACAGCGCGATGTTTTCGTCGCGCTGTGATGACGTCAAATGTGCGCTTTCGTAGAGTGCGATTTTGTCCTCCGCGATTTTGTGGTGGAACCGGCCTGGATGACTTTGAGTATCTCCATAGACATGGTGCCTTAGCCACTAAATGGTCTCCTCTCCTTGCAACTTCATAACATCCTACCTGTAAGAATTTTATCAGATTTACTTTGTTCCTTTCAAACTGGATCAGAACCACCAATAGGAATGGAGGGGTGGGGGAAGCATAATTTCTATGCCTGTTAACTAGTTTTATCATGAAGTCCCCCTTGAAATGAACATAGCTTAATATCTGAATTGTGTCTTGTAATGAGGCTCTGTTTGTTTTTTGCAGAAGATTGGTGTTGTTAGTTGCGAAGTTGTGTCCGACCCATCGTGACCCCATGGACAACGTTCCTCCAGGCCTTCCTGTCCTCTACCATCCTCTGAAGTCCTTTTAAGCTCACACCGACTGCTTTGGTGACTCCATCCAGCCACCTCCTTCTCTGTCGTCCCCTTCTTCTTTTGCCCTCAATCTTTCCCAGCATTAGGCTCTTCTCCAGTGAGCCCTTCCTTCTCATTAGGTGGCCAAAGTATTTATCAAAGTACTTGATACCTGCAGAAGTTAGACAGGAATATATTTCCTGGTGGGGCTTGTTCACAGCAACCCAGAGGTTGAATCTTTAAGCCTAGTAACTCATCACTTCCTGGATTTTTAACCATCGTGTCTGATTAAGTTGGAAAAATTGGAATCAATGTTTTCTCCATGTCCCTCCCCCCTTCATCCAAAAATTGGTTGGGGACCTTAGAAACGCAAAACCTTTGAAACACAAAACCCCTTGCATTCGATTTTGCAAGCCTTTAATTGGTCAAAGAATGGCATTGCCACAACATAAGATGTTAAAGGCAAAACAGCTCCCATTATGAGAGGCGAGATAGCCAGTGAAGAGGACACAGCCTTAGTTCAGTGTTTCTCAACCTTGGCAACTTGAAGATGTCCGGACTTCAACTCCCAGAATTCCCCAGCCAGCGAATGCATTCGCTGGCTGGGGAATTCTGGGAGTTGAAGTCCAGACATCTTCAAGTTGCCAAGGTTGAGAAACACTGGCCTCGTTCTATTCTCTTGATTTAGGAGAAAATACTACTAGTTTAATGGAACAGATTCTCAGATCCTTGCAACAAGAATTGTGATTTTAATCGTTCAGGGATGGGGAGAAGGATCATTTCCTTGCTTCTTTGTGGTGCCAGAGATTGAAGGGGGGATTATATCTCTGACATGTCTACTTTTCTGGTTTATACTCCAATTGTCACACCCTAGTGCCGTTAGTTAGACAATTACTTTAACAGTTCCTTGGCTCCAGCTGTCTGCCAAATGTTGAATTACATTGCAAATTAACCTAGGTTTATCACTTGTCATTAACTCTTCAAAGGTAGTTGTGGACTAAGATTTCCAGAAGCATGCCCCTCTGGGAAGCAGAGTCTGGAAATACCACTTTGGCCCACAAATCCAAGAATTGGAGTCATTTCTGGAGACAAGCATGGGGAGGCCCGGGGTTTGTCTGGCTCCACATTAACCATCATCATTTTTCAATTGTATAATAAAGGGGAATGGCATTACAAAGCAGAGCAAATTATGATTATTTTTAATTTCAGAACTGCTGCAGCTTACACATGCCAGTCTGTAATACCCCAGAAAGCTTTCTGCATTAAAAGAAAAAGCATCAAGTAAGAAGGCTAATGAATCTGAATTAAGTTAAATGCCGGCATCAGATAAAGCGAGGAGGAGCAAGTAATTCTGCTGCCTTCTCAAGGTTGCGAAACTTACCATATCAATGGGGGGAAAAAGCTCAAAATATTCAAAAAAGAGCAATAGGGAATTGATCAGAACTGTGATCATCTTTAAGGCATGAAAAACGACAAAGCCAGTTTGGTTTTGCGGTTAAGACTGTAATGTCAAGTTGTGCCTTAGCCATGAAAGTCAATTGGGTCGTGACCCGTCAAAACCGTGGTCCACTAAAGCGCGCCCGATCAAAGCGCGTATGTGACATCAGCAGCAGCGCGACAAATAAAATTAAAAATAAATTAAATTAAAATTAAAATAAAATTAAAGCAAGCCGACTCACGTAAAGGTAAGGGTTAGGTTTAGGGTTAGGTTAAGGGTTAGCGTTAGGTTTAGCGTTAGGTTTAGCGTTAGGTTAAGGGTTAGGTTTAGGGTTAGGTTAAGGGTTAGGCTTAGGGGGGGTTAGGTTTAGATTTACGCGTTAATTTTAAGTTTACCGCTCACAGCGTGCTGTTTTCGTCGTGCTGTGATGACGTCACGTACGCGCTTTCGTCGAGCACGCTTTAGTCTACCGCGGTTTTGTGGTGGAACCAATTGGGTGAGTCTGGGAATTGTGTAGTTGAAAATTTCTTTCTGGTGGAAGCCCAGGTGACTGGAAGAGAGATAAGGAAACTCCAATCTGAGAATACTATTCTGGTAAAGGTAAAGGTTCCCCTTGCACATACGTATGTGCTAGTCATTCCCGACTCTAGGGGGCGGTGCTCATCTCCGTTTCAAGGCCGAAGAGCCAGGGCTATCTGAAGACGTCTCCGTGGTCATGTGGCCGGCATAACTAAACGCTGAAAGCGCACGGAACGCTGTTATCCTTCCCACCAAAGGTGGTTCCTATTTTTCTACTTGCATTTTTTACGTGCTTTCGAACTGCTAGTTTGGCAGAAGCTGGGACAAGTAACGGGAGCTCACTCTGTTACGTGACACTAGGGATTCGAACTGCCCAACTGCCGACCTTCCTGATCGACAAGCTCAGCGTCTTAGTCACTGAGCCACTGCATCCCTACTATTCTGGTATAGTATGCCAATTATTTGGGCTAATAAGTCTGAAAGGTGCTTTTTTCAAAAAGCAACTGGACTTTGTTTTTCTTTGAAGATGTTTCGCTTCTCATTCAAGAAGCTTCTTCAGAACTGACAATTACATCTTCAGAACTGAAGAAGCTTCTTGGATGAGAAACGAAACATCTTCAAGGAAAAACAAAGTCCAGTTGCCTCTTGAAAAAGCACCTTTGGGACAACCATGACCTGGACGTGACCCGTCAAAACCGCGGTCCACTAAAGCGCGCCCGATCAAAGCGCGTACGTGATGTCATCAGCAGCGCGACAAATAAAATTAAAAATAAATTAAATTAAAATAAAATTAAAGCAAGCCGATTCACACAAAGGTAAGGGTTAGGGTTAGGGTTACGTTAAGCGTTAGGGTTAGGTTTAGGGTTAGGTTAAGGGTTAGCGTTAGGTTTAGCGTTAGGTTAAGGGTTAGGTTTAGGGTTAGGTTAAGGGTTAGGCTTAGGATTAGGTTTAGGGTTAGGTTTGGGGGGGTTAGGGTAAGGTTTTCGTGTTAATTTTAAATTTACCGCTCACAGCGTGCCGTTTTCGTCGCGCTGTGATGACATCACGTACGCGCTTTCGTCGAGCGCGCTTTCGTCTACCGCGGATTTGTGGTGGAACCGACCTGGATGACTGAGAATCTCCACAGACGTTGGACTAGTAAAACTTCAGGCAAGAAGCCCTCAATAAAATCAAGATGGCGGCTGCAACACTGCTATCAGGTCTGGTTCTGAAGATCCTGAGGTTCTGGTGGCCATCTTTTTTTTACCCCCTCCGCAATACGCCCATCTTCCACCTACCTGAAGAAAAGGGGGGAAACCAAGGGATGACACTTAAGTCGTCCCCCCCCCGCCCCCAATAATGGTTGTCCTTCTGGTGCACGTGATCTGTGGATTGGACCGTGCAACTACATGTGAGCACGCCAACAGCTGCTACAGCTGCTGTTTCAAAGTATTAGTTTTCTTTTGGCTGCTTTTTTTTTAATGTCAGAAAAAGCTATTCTGTAGTTGCGGTTTCTAAAAAGTTATTTCAGCTAGGTTTAGTCTTCTTTGCTGAAACTTGTTTGGCTTCTTTGTTCTGCTCTGCATGCATTTCTAATTATCTTAAAATTGTTCTTTTCATTGTTAATGTTTTAATCCACATGATAGAGGTGGGTAATTTGGCTGAGGAATTGGGCTAGGCAACCTTTCCAGGCCACTCCTTATTTATTCATCTATCTATCTATCTATCTATCTATCTATCTATCTATCATCTATCTATCTATCTATCTATCTATCTATCTATCTATCTATCTATCATCTACCTACCTACCTACCATCCATCCATCCATCCATCCACCCACCTATCATCTATCTTTCTACCTACCTACCTAACTACCTACCGTCCATCCATTTCTCTCTACCTACCTACCTATCATCCATCCATATCTATCTATCTATCTATCTATCTATCTATCTATCTATCTATCTATCTATCTATCTATCCATCCATCCATCCATCCATCCATCCATCCATCCATCCATCCATCCATCCATCCCAGTCCTCCGGGATTGGGCGGCCTATAAATCTAATAAATTGAATTGAATACCTACCTACCTATCATCCATTCATCCCCCCACCCATCCACATACCTCTATCATCTATTTATCTACCTACCTATCATCCATTCATCCACCCACCCACCCACATATCTCTATCATCTATCTACCTACTACCTATCATCCATCCACCCACCCATCTATTATCTACCTACTTACCTATCTATCATCCATCCATCCACCCACCCACCCATCTATCATCTATCTTTCTACCTACCTACCTACCTACCTATCATCCATCCACCCACCCATCTATCATCTATATGTCTACTTACCTATCATCCACCCACTCACCCATCTATTATCTACCTACCCACCTATCTATCATCCATCCATCCACCCACCTATCATCTATCTTTCTACCTACCTACCTATCATCCACCCACCCACCTATCTATCAACCTCTATCATCTATTTATCTACCTATCATCCATTAACCACCGATCTATCATCTATCAATCTATCTATCTATCATCTATCTATCTATCATCCATCCACCCACCCACCCACCCATCAGTCTACCTACCTATCATCCACCCACCCACACATCCATCCATCCATCCATCCATCCATCCATCCATCCATCCATCCATCCATCCATCCATCTCTATCATCTACCTACCTACCTACCTACCTACCTACCTACCTACCTACCTACCTACCTACCTACCTACCTACCTACCTACCTACCTACCTATCATCCATCTATTCATCCATTCATCATCCATCCATCCATCCATCCAAATTTATTGGATGCCCATCTTACCATTAGGTAACCCTGGACAACTTATAAAAATATATACCGACATTAAAACATGAATTAAAACCAAAGATTAAAATTTAAGGACATGCAGGGAGGGTGGAGGAGAAATGGTGGGGGAGGTGGAACCTGCTGTTACTCCACCAGCCACCTCCACTGTGCTCTTCCCCCTTTGGAAACAATGGGACAACTGGCAAAACCAGATTTTTAGGCCCTTAGGAAAGGATAGGAGGGTTGGAGCCAACCTCACATTGGAAAGCAAAATGTTCCAGGGGGCAGGAGCAACAGCAGAGAAGTCTCTCTTCCTGGACCCTGGCGGCTGGCATAACCAGGCTGACGGAACCCGTAGCATGCCTCCTCTGCCGGCACGAGTTGGGACAGGCCAGTCCCAGTGGGGTCCCAGTGGGGTGAGACAGTCCCACAAGTAATCTGGACCTGTGCCACGGAGGGCTTTAATTAGAATTCTTTATTAGAATTCTTTATTGGCCAAGTGTGATTGGACCCACAAGGAACTTGTCTTTGGTGCAGATGCTCTCAGTGTACATAAAAGACGTGGCACGACAAAACCGCGCTGGTCAAAATCGCGGCGCTAAAGCCGTGACGTCATCACCGCGCGTCATCACCGCTGCGACAACAGCACGGCAACATAAGGGCGCTTTAAAACGGCGCCGCGGCAGAAAGCCGACTTCATTTAAGGTCAGCGTTAGGATTAGGTTTAGGGGTTTGTTTTAGGGTTAGGTTTAGGGTTAGGGTTAGGTTTAGCATTAGGGTTAGGTTTAGGGTTAGGTTTAGGTTTAGGGTTAGGGTTAGGTTTAGGGTTAGGTTTAGGGTTAGGTTTAGGGTTAGGTTTAGGTTTAGGGTTAGGTTTAGGGTTAGGTTAGGGTTAGGTTTAGGGTAGTGAGTGCTTGGGAATGCGCGATTTTGCCCTAGCGCTTAGAACGGCGCGATTTAGTCTTCGCGCTTATGTCTCCGCGCAGAAGGGCTTCGCGGATTTGTGGTGGAACCCATAAAAGAAACGATACTTTCATCACGAATCATAAGGTCCAAAACTTAATGACAGTCATAGGGTACAATTAAGCAAGCAAATCATACTAGGAAACAATCAATATAAATTGTAAGGATACAAGCAACAAAGTCAGTCATACAGTCATAAGTGGGAGGAGATGGGTGATAGGAATGATGAGAAGATTAATACTAATAGTAATGCAGACTTAGTAAATAGTTTGACAGTGTTGAGGGAATTATTTATTTAGCTTAGTGATGGCGTTTAGGGAAAAAAACTGTCCTTGTAGTTGTAGTAGTTGTAGTTGCGTTTATTTATAGGCCGCCCTTTTCCCTGAGGGGACTCAGGGCGGCTAACAACTTATGGGAGGGGAAGACGTACAATAACATAAAAATACAATATATAGTTAAGATCAAACAACATTCATTCAACATTCGGGCGGGGGCAAACTATGGTCTTTACCCCCAGGCCTGGCGGGATAGCCAGATCTTAAGGGCTGTGCGGAAGGTCTGAAGGGTGGTGAGGGTACGAATCTCCACGGGGAGATCGTTCCAGAGGGTCGGAGCTGCTACAGAAAAGGCTCTCCTCCGCGTAGTTGCCAGCCGACACTGGCTGGCAGATGGCACTCGGAGGAGGCCTAATCTGTGGGGTCTTATGGGTCGAGAGGAGGTAATTGGCAGAAGGCGGTCTCCCAAGTACGCAGATCCACTACCATGAAGGGCTTTATAGGTAGTAAGAAGCACCTTGAAGTGCACACGGAGGCCAACAGGTAGCCAGTGCAGCTCGCGGAGGATAGGTGTTATGTGGGCGAACCGAGGTGCACCCACGATCACTCGCGCGGCCGCATTCTGGACTAGCTGAAGCCGCCGAATGCTCTTCAAGGGCAGCCCCATGTAAAGCACGTTGCAGTATTCCAGCCTAGAGGTCACGAGGGCACGAGTGACTGTTGTGAGAGCCTCCCGATTCAGGTAGGGTCGCAACTGGCGCACCAGGCGAACCTGGGCAAATGCCCCCCTGGTCACAGCCGACAGGTGGTGATCAAAAGTCAGCTGTGGATCCAGGAGGACTCCCAAGTTGCGAACCCTGTCTGAGGGGTGTAAATTTTGACCCCCCAGCCTGATCGTTGGAACACTAGCCAAATTTTTGGGAGGGAAACACAACAGCCACTCGGTCTTTTCTGGGTTGAGTACAAGCTTGTTAGCCCGCATCCAGTCCCTAACGGCTTCAAGACCCCGGCTCATCACGTCCACCGCTTCATTGAGTTGGCACGGGGCGGACAGATACAACTGCGTATCGTCCGCATATTGGTGGTATCTTATCCCGTGCCTCCGAATGATCTCGCCCAGCGGTTTCATGTAGATGTTAAATAGTACGGGGGACAGGACCGACCCCTGCGGCACCCCATATGATAGGGGCCTCGTGGTCGATCTCTGACCCCCGACCAACACCGACTGCGACCTGTCCGAGAGGTAGGAGGAGAACCACCGTAAAACAGTGCCTCCCACCCCCACCTCCCGCAGTCGTCGCAGAAGGATACCATGGTCGATGGTATCGAAAGCCGCTGAGAGGTCGAGGAGAACCAAGATGGAGGCATAGCCTCCATCCCTGGCTCTCCAGAGATCATCGGTCAATGCGACCAAAGCGGTTTCTGTGCTGTAACCAGGTCTGAAGCCGGACTGGAAGGGGTCCAGGTAATCGGCTTCCTCCAAGGACCGCTGGAGCTGGTAGGCCACCACCTTCTCAACAACCTTCCCAATAAAGGGGAGGTTGGAGACTGGACGATAGTTGTTAAGTACGGCTGGATCCAAAGATGGTTTCTTCAGGAGGGGTCTCACCACCGCCGTTTTAAGTGCGGCGGGGAAGTGCCCCTCCTGAAGCGAGGCGGTAATAACCGCTTGGATCCAGCCCCGTGTCACCTCCCTGCTGTTAGCCACCAGCCAGGAGGGACACGGGTCCAGTACACAGGTGGAGGCACCTGTGTCTAGTTGTCTTGGTGTGCAGTGCTCTATAGCATCGTTTTGAGGGTAGGAGTTGAAACAATTTACGTCCAGGATGTTGAGGGGTCTGTAAACATTTTCACAGCCCTCTTTTTGACTCGTGCAGTGTACAGGTTCTCAATGGTGATCACCAACACTATATTTGGTGTTGTCAGAACTCCAAAGACCAAATGGAGTCTGGACCAAATGGCACACAAGATCATTTTCCACTGAGTTCTAAGCATAAATCTGGGATAACTCAGAACTGAAGATTTGGAAGACTGAATTGGACTGTTTCTCGGGAGGCTTCCTTGGAACTGAAGGTTGAGATGGAATTGGAGATCACACAATCTCAGACCGTTGAGCAAGAGCAAGCAATCTCTCACCAATCTATCTACTACCCATCTTTCAGCCTTTGCCACAAAGCTAAAGACAAGTCACATCCTTTTGCTCTGTATCTCAACAGGGAATGGATGTGGCAAACTCAGAGGAGTCCTTCCAGCAATTTCCTTCAAGCTCAGTTGAGATTCTGACAACTTCCTAAACACACTCATTGCATTCTCAGCAACCACAGATACTTGTGGCTTCTTGTTGCTCCTTTCCTGGATGTTCTTTTGACTTCTCAGGCTGCTCAATAAGAGGAGGAAAATGTGTCGGATATATTCAACACCTTGAATTATTTGTAAAATTAATAATATAAATAACCTAAAAATAAATAAATGAAACACTGGGATTTCCTGAGAACTTCCCAACCAAATTCTAACCAGATGGGACCCTCTTTAGACTTGGTGGGGTGATGCTACCATCTTGCTGGGTGAAGGAGGCACTGGGGACATGGTTGCCTCTTCAGCTCCGGGTCTAAGGCGGTGCTTTTCAAACTTGCCAATTTTAGGATGGGTGGATTTCAACTCCCAGAATTCCCCAGCCTGAATATGCAACTTTAAAGATGGGTGGACTTTAACTTCCAGAATTCCCCAGCCAGAATCTGCAACTTTAAAGATGGGTGGACTCCAACTCCCAGAATTCCCCAGCCAGAATCTGCAACTTTAAAGATGGGTGGACTCCAACTTCCAGAATTCCCCAGCCAGAATCTGCAACTTTAAAGATGGGTGGACTTTAACTTCCAGAATTCCCCAGCCAGAATCTGCAACTTTAAAGATGGGTGAACTTTAACTTCCAGAATTCCCCAGACAGAATCTGCAACTTTAAAGATAGCTGGACTTTTCAACTCCCAGAATTGCCCAGATAGAATGTGGCAACTTTTAAGATTCTGTTTAATTCTCAGCCAGTGTGAGAGAATTCTGGGAATTGAAGTCCACCCATCTTAAAGTTGCCAAGTTTTAAAAACAATATATTGGGGCCTCCACAAGACTTTCTAGAATGCGAAGAGACTTTTAATTTCAAAATGGATTGTGAAAGCATCTGTTGCAAGAGGGGAAAAACTTGCTCCATTCCGGGGCAATTATGGTGGGGGGGGAAATGGACAGATTAACAGAATCCGGAACAAATTCACACGATCTCTCTCTCCCTCTCTCTATTGCATGGTCGTTTCTACTAGACCAACTCCGCGTTCCAAGTCAAGCCTGTCAGGATGCGCCCCGTGAATCTCAAGGGGATCCTTCGGAAAGGCTTGGTAAAGCGATCTCCCTCCACTCCCCCAACCCAGTAAAAGCGCCAAACACACCAGGCGCAGAAATCCCCAGCAACCTGATCCGGTGCGGATTAAGAGATTCACGCAGGGATTCGAAAGTTCTGCCTACAATTTTAAAAAAAAGTGCCACAATATTTGGATTCATCTTTCAAGGGGCCACAAGACCCTGTTGCTGATTTGCCCCCGAAAATAAAATAAAAAAGTTTCAATAAGTCCCCCCCCCCGCTTTTCCGCATCAAGCAGGAGAACGAAAGCTATTTTTTTTGAAACCTAAGAACAAAAAAAGAAAACAGTAAGCGGTTACAGAGTTGGAAGGGACCTTGGAGGTCATCTAGTCCAACCCCGTACTAGGGATTCGAACCACCGACCTTTCTGATCGACAAGCTCAGTGTCTTAGCAACTGGCCGTAAAAGAGAGGGGGTGGGGTGGGGGAATCTTCCGCATTTATTAGCGTTTATTAGACTTATTCAAAGGTCACCAAGACTTTGCAAAACTTTTCCCCCAACCATCGCGACGTTCTTAAAAGAAAATAGTGGGGTGGGCGTCTAGAAACGACCCAGCGACCCCTCCTCCGGGGAATTTCTGCTTTTCATACGCGGCTCTTCTCCTCCTAAGGACTTTTCTTCCTTCCCTCTTTCCGAGCCCGACGGCTTTCCTCCCCCTCCCCCTTCTCAGGAATTGCACGGAGGGGAGGGGGGGGGAAATAGCTTTCAGAAACTCGACGCCGTCTTCGCGCAAGACAGCCTCTTTTTTTTTTTTAAATAAAAAAGCGACAGGGTGTCTAGACGCCCACGTGACCAGAGCGAAGAGGAGGGAGGGGGGAGGAGGAGGAGGCGGGGCAGCCGGGCCGGCCAAGCGCCGCTGCACAGTCTTGCGAGCGAGTGAACCAGCCAGCCAGCCAGCGAGGGGGGGGGGGGGACGCGGCCGGGAGGAAGAGAGGCCGAGGTTGGCTGGGGCCGTCCGGCCGGCTGCTGCAAAGCCAGAGCGCAGAGGACGATCGGCCGGGCCCCCTTGCGTTGCACTCCCCTTTTGCCCTCTTGCCGTTCGCAAAGCGGCTCGCCTAATCAACAACACTCCCCCCCCCCCGCCCTGAATGATTTCTTCCTCCTGCAGCCCCTTGCAAGGGGCCTGCTTAAATTGCAAGCATCACCCACTCAATCCGGAGGGGGGGGGGTTAAAAAGAGGGGGGGAGGGGGAAGCAAAGGAGCCGAGGAAGGAGGGAGGTCGTGCAAAGCACCTTCTTGGGAGAGAGGAGGAAAAAAAGGGAAAGCAGGCAGGCAAGGAGCGGAGCAAGGAAGGCAGGCAAGGAGGAAGCCGAGCCAGAAAGTGGGGAGAGGGCCGGAGGAGGAGAAGGAGAAGAAAAAAAGGGGGAGGCGAAAGGAGAGAGAGAGAGTGAGGTGGATTCCTTCCTCCCCCCCTTCCCCGACGCCCGCAATCCTTCCTCTTCCATTCCGCCGGGCGGGAGCGCGCCTCCCTCTCCTCCTCCCCGTCTGCACAAACTGGAAGGAGGCGGAGGCGGCGAGCGAGCTAAGCCGACGCTGGTGGGGGGGAAGAGAGGGAGAGAAGGAGTTGCTGAGCAGGGGCACTGCAGCGTCCGCTGCCCCAAGACTGCAAAGGCTGCCGCAGGCCCCCCTCTTGGGTTCGTCCGTCCCCGGTCGGGGTTTCCTTTGGACGCCGCTCCGCCTTGCCCTCCTCCTCCTTCGGCTGCTGGGGCTGCCCGCGAGAAGGCGCCGGCGGGGAGACGCGCGGAGGGGCGGAGAGAAGAGAACTGCAAGAGGAGGAGGAGGAGGAGATCGCGGCGCTTCCAGCCTCTCCTCTCCTCTCTCTCTCTCTCTCTCTCCGTCTACGGGCGAAGAAACAAAACAAGCGCGGCTCCGTCCGGCGGGCCGGGAGGCAGATCAAAGCGGGCCGGGCGAAGGGCGGACACGTCCCGAGGGAGCCGGCGACTCCCAGGGCTGAAGAAGAAGAAGAGGAGGAGGAGGAAGAAGAGAAGGGGGCGCCCCGGCGGAGGAGGCACGCGCGCCTACCCCGTCCTCCCTCCTCGGAGGAGACCCCGGCTAGCGGAAAAGGCGACGGGACTCCGGCCCGGAGAAGCTCTAGGAGACCGCTGGGCAGCCTGCTGGTGGCCCTTGGATACCGGGCGTCGGGTTTGGCCCCACCACCCAAGGGGGCTTCTTCGATCTGTTGCCTCTTTTGGTGGGCTCTTTTTTTGTGCGTGTGAAACAGGTAGATTTTGCCTCGATCCCCAAGATCTGATCCTGAGCGATCTCTCGGACTTCTTTTTCTTTTATTTTTTGGGCTTGTTTTTTCCCCCCCTCTGGGGTTTTTTTGGAGGGGGTCTCGATCTCCTTGGATCGCCGCCGAGGATCTAACGACCGAGGGTTGAGGACGGGCGGGGGGCGGCGGCGGGAAGGGTTCGGAAGAGAACCCCCGCCGGGCGCGATCTGAGCCCCCCCGCTTCGGTTTGGCGACCCAACCACCCACCGAGGAGTCCCGGCTTGGCATGCCGGTTTTTTCCGGGCGGGCGGATCCCGAGCTTCTCCGCCGCCGCGTTTCGGGGTCTGCTGCTCCGGGCGCCCCCTTCCCATAAACTGCCGCCCTCGGCGGCGGCTTTGAGAAGGGGAAGGGGCGCCTTCCAACCGAGCCTCCGCTAAGAGACCGGCGCATGCTGCACTTCGCTTTGGGTCTCGCTCCAGCAGCAGCCGCGCCGTCTCCGCAGCCCCTGTCGCCCCCTCCGCCGCCCGCCAGCTCCCTCTTCGTCCCGATCATTTCAGGCTCCTTCTCCTGGCTGCCTGGACTCGGCTCCCGACTCCTTCATGAATTGCGGACGACATGCCCGTTTCTTAGCCGGGGAGCCTTCTTCTCGTCCCGCATGTTCAGGACCAAACGATCGGTGCTCGTCCGAAGACTCTGGCGGAGCCGGGCGCCCGGCGGGGAGGAAGGCGCCGGCGAGGTCGCAGAAGGCGCTGCGGACGGGCGGCCTCATGGGGCCGGCGGAGGAGGAGGCGGGAGCCGGATTTGCTGCTTGGGCAAGCCGGGGAAAGCGGCCAAGGCGCACGGCGGATCGGAGGCTGAACTAAAAGCGCTGGCCCACTCGGTGCTGAAGCGGCTGAAGGAGAAGCACCTGGAGACCCTGCTCCAAGCCGTCGAATCCCGCGGGGGCACCCGGACCTCCTGCCTCCTGCTGCCCACCAAGGTGGACTCCAAACTGGGCCAGCATTGGTACTCTCTCCCGCTGCTCCTCTGCAAAATCTTCCGATGGCCCGATCTCCGGCCTGGCTCGGAAGTCAAGCGGCTTTGTGGCTGTGAATCTTACGGGAAAACTCACCTGGACTTAGCCTGCTGCAACCCCTATCACCTGAGCAGACTCTGCGAACTAGGTACGTGCGGAGCAGCACCCCCCTCCCTCCCCCCCCCAAAACCCACCGGCTTGCATGGGGACTCTTGCGCCTTGCATGGGGACTCTTGCCAACGCTGACTCCCCTCCTTCCCCCTTTCCTATCCCAGCCTCCCTCCCCCTCCCCAAAATGTCCGCAGTTTGCAAAACAAAGCCCACCACCCTCTTTGAGACTTGAGAATGGGGATGGGTGGGCGCTTCCTTGATTGGAAACTTCCTCTGGGTTTCCCCCTTGGTGAGATGGGGATCTAACATTAGGGAGTTCAGGTGAGCCGGCCTGGGATGCCAGGATCCTATCCTTAAATCCTCTTGCACCTGCATCACCTTAGGAGGGGGGGAAAGGCAGCTTTATAGGTTAGGAAGATCAAAGTTTGGGATGTGAGTTTTTGTCCCAGCCTGATTCTGTAGTGTCTATGTGTGTCCCACCAACCTCTCTGGAGAAGAAATAGAAAATTTTAAATCTATACTCCCAAAGGGGCTTTTAATTTAAATTTTTTTTTTTAATATTCCAAGTGGAATTTTGCAAAGGGGAGTGGGAGGCACAACTGGACAGTCTTGATTTTAGGGCCCCTTCTGAAAATCGGTTTGCGCTTCGGTGCATTAAAAAAAAGAGACTCAATTGACTTTTGGAAAAGCACCTTTGGGACAACAACCCTGATGGGATGGTTGAGAGAATCTCTATGTAGATGTGTGCATTTAAAGATCCTGGTTAGGAGGAGGAAGGGATGAAGACTTTAGGGAACTTTATGTGTTAAGCTTCTTTTCGGGGGAAGAAATGTTTCCGAATTGGACAGTAAATTATTTTTAAAATGGTGATGCAACCAGGCAGACAAAGTTGCAGGGTTTTGTGCAAGAAAAAAAGCCATGTGTCATTTAAAAAAAAAAAAATCTGAAGGCTTCTGCAAAAAAAGAAAAAAAAAGGAAGAACCCTTCCATGATTTTCTAGTTTTAAGACACAAATCTAGCCCTTTTTAGCAAAAAGCCTCCCAAAACCCTTGGCTGGCTCCTCGCATCCTCTGTGCCCTCCCGCCTACCTTGGGCCTCTCTTTTGCTATTCTCAAAACTATATAAAAGCCAACACATAATTTCCAGGCCTTCAATCTTGTTTGCTTTTTTCTCCTCTTGCCAAGTTGCCTTTAGTTTCCACCATTGCTTTAAAAATAATAATAATAAAGAAAAAGGGGGGGAAGTGGGATAGAGAGGAGAAAGAGAAATCTCCCCGCAGCATGATTGAAATTGCAAAGGGTCTTCCCCCTCCCCCCCTTTTTAAAAAAAAATACAAAACGGGGGATTAAGTTCATGATCTGGAAAGGGAGAAGCTTGCTTTGGTAGGTTTAAACCCCATTAGTGGGGAGCCTTGCCCCCCCCTCATTCAAAAAAAAATACTAAAGCCTTTAGCCCACCTCCTCTTCCTTCCCCCCTTGCCCCCCCTCCCTCCTTTGCAAACTTTTTCTGGGCGCTGTGTTATGGCCAACAGTACAGGCGGATTTTTCAATTGGAGGGGTGGGGTGGGGGTCAAGCAGGGAGAACAATGCGTCTGTATTGGGTGCCTCCCCCCACTATTTCCCCCCCCCCTCCTGTCCTGCCCCCCTCCCCTCCCCATTTTTTTTTTTGGTTGTTAAATTGCATTTGCAAGTAAAGCCGGTCGGGATTATCGGGAGCCGCGCTGGATCAATGGGCGATTTCCAGGACTGGAGCGCTGGGTGCAGCCAGAAAAGCCCCTGCCGAGACAGCTACAGGAGCAGAGATAGCGCAAGAGGCTGGCGCCAGTGAGGCCCCTTTGTTTATCTGGCAGTTAAATATCAAGGCAGTTACCGCCAAGTTGCCCTGCCTCCAAGCGCCAGGCTAAGACAAACAGTTTTGTTACAAGAATGCCTCTCTTATCATAAGTTCCTATCTCTCCCCCCTCCTTCCCATGGCTCTGATTTTATTTTCTCTGTACTTTTCTAATTCCAGAGTCTCCCCCTCCTCCTTACTCCAGATACCCAATGGATTTTCTCAAACCAACGGGTAAGTACACACTGCATTTTTAAACTAAGTAAAAGTGGCGTTGGGTGGTTTCTTAATTTTCTTTCTTTTTCTCTCTTTTTCTCTCTTTTTCTCTCTTTTTCTTTTTCTCTATTTCTTATCTCTTTCTCTCTTTTTCTTTCTTTTTTTCCTTCTCTCTTTTTCTTCTCTCTCTTTCCTGTCGTTGTCCTCCCTTATTCCAAACTCTTTTGAGTTTTTATGACTGCATTGCTGCTATTATTTTGCTCTTTTTAGCTCTTCATTTGCTGTGGGTTTGCCAAGTTAATCGGAAGGATTTCCCATTATGATAAGTGAGCTTGACTCCTGAATATAAACTGGGCTGTCTTGAATTCTTTTCACAGGGCTCTTCTTGTAGATTCCACGTTCTAAAGAGCTCATGCCCGGGTCTATAGATCTAGGATTGCAAGTCAAAGTCTATAAATTCTAGGAGAAGGGTGTTAAATTGGATTTTCTATTGTCTTTGGTGCTATTCCTTTTTTTTTTTAGTTAATCAGGTCCTCTTGCAATGGGGCATCTGCAGTTTTATATGGCTTTTTACAGTTGGAAGGGACCTCAAAAGATCATCCAGTTCAGTCTTCTGCACTACGCAGGGGAATTATTTAAATCATCTATGAGAATTTCTGGCTGTTTACTTAGAGGTAAACTCAGATAGTTCCTCTGCCAGGTTTAAGCGATAGTAGGATTGTAGCTTCAGACTCTTCCTTTGGAAAACGAAAAGAAAATTCATTTTCTGTTAAGATGCAAAATGAAAGTTCATAGCTTTCTGTCAACTTAATTTTTCTAATATCTGGAACATTTTAATTTTTTTTTTTTAAAAATGACTAATCCTAGAAGAAGTGAACTTTCAGGTAAGCAGCATTCCCTGAAACCTTCTGTTTGGCATTTCATTGGGCCCAAATAAAGTATTTTTTTTTAAAAAAATGCAGAGGCACGGATGTTTTTAGCACAGTTTGCTAGGCGTGCTTGTTGCTTGTAATTGAGTGGCAAGCTGCCAAGGTAGAAGCCCGTTTGAGGCTGGCACCAAGCGCTCTTGCGGTTGTCTGCATAAACTTTTGGCTGGCAGCGGGCTCACCCTCTGCTAGATAAATAGGCTGGCATTGTGGAAAAGAGGGAGAGAGAGAGAGTGGGAAGGGGGGGGGACGACTCAGAAATGTGAATGCAGTCAAAGGGAGGAGAAATAAAATTCCACAAAGCCACTTCGTATCTCTTCTGACAATTAATGGGGCAAAAATAGAGATTACAGAGAGGTTAAAGACACACTGATTGCACCCTAATGTTAGGGAAGGCGATACGTTGGGCATGGTTTCTAAAGATCCTCTTACAAACTCATGCTTGTCACCTACCTTTCTCATCCTTACTCATTCCCCCCAAAAAAGGACAACGGTGGCTTTGTTCTTGGGATCTGATTAAGCCTGCCCAGTTTAAACGTGGTCCTTGAAAAACATTGGGTGGCCCTTGAGAGAGTGACCCATCTTTGATACTATGGTACATTGTGAATTCTTTGGCATAAGGGACCGTGCTCAGGAAGGATATGAGAACTGGGGCTGCTTCTGCCAAGTTTATCCAGTAGGAAGGTTGGAAGATTACAGTTAGATGAAACAGCTTGAGAAGGAAGCACTGATCTGTCCTTCTAAGAAACAAGTTAGGGGTTATCAAGTTCCCAATGATTGCTCACATTGTTGAATGACCAGAAAAAGGATCCAGGAACGAGCTAATTTCATTGACCGTTGGGCTTAGGAAAAAATGCTGTGTTTATTGAATACAGGTAGTCCTCGATTTATGATCATAATTGCTAAGTGGGAAATTTGTTAAAAGTGAGTTCGGCCCTATTTTTTCTGGCCACATTTGTTAAGTGAATCTCTGCAGTTAGTAGCATGGTTGTTAAGTGAATCTGGCTTCCCTGTTGACTTTGTCAGAAGGTGGCAAAAGGGGATAATGTGACCCCAGGATACTGCAATTGTCATAAATATGAGTCAGCTGCCAAGCGTCTGAATTTTGATCATGCAACTGTGAGGATGCTGTAACAGTCAGAAGGGTCATAAGTCATAGTCACTAAAAGACTTCTTGTAAGTCGAGGACTTACCTGTATTGGGTGATAGTTTTGGTAGCTGTAGGACCCATCTTGAATGCATCAATTTGGGGAACAAGTTTATTTCCATCCCTTTATATATATATATATATATATATTTTAGGTGAGTGCGTAGCATTTGTTCTGTTGATCAGTTGCAGAAAATCTTTTCATCTGTCTTGGCACAACTGAGTTTTTGCAGAATGGAGTTCCACAAACTTTTCTATTGTGTACAACCTCACTGGGACTTCTTCATGACCCTGATCTCATGGCCTGTTGTGACATTTCCGTGTTGCAGATGAACCCTCAATTTTAAGAGATCTGGCTTAGGATATATACCAATTTATCCATGGTTTCCTCTTCGCCCCCCTCGTGAAATGAGAACGCTTGCAAGCAGATTTTGGTCTTCTCTTAAAGATGGGTTAGCACCTGCCTACGTAGGATTATGGAGAGAGGTGAAAAGGTGACCCGAAGGTGGAAGATTATAAAGCTGGACAGGCCTAAATATAGCAAAGGCGGTTGCTGCTAGACTACAGTTCCCAGCATCCTTTGCCATTGGCAGGGCTTGCTGTGGATAACGAGAGTTGTAGTTCATTAAGATTGCTGATCTTGAGACAAGTTTGTGATGTGTGCCTACTGTACATTGTTGTGGCCCTGTGAACTTTCTGTTGTGACTTGGGCAGGAGCAGCATTACAGTTGATCAAGCAACTCTGCCTCAGGGATTGGAAGATCTGGATCTTCTGGTAGTTCCTTGTGTGATTTATAGTAGATCACAAAGAATTTCTGGCTTGCTATAGCAACAAGGGCTGCTATGATGAAGAGAATTTGGGGAGGAGATTTCTGTGTGTGTGAGAGAGAAAGAGAGAAGCAAGGGATACTGATTGTAATTTTGATGCTCTCAGAAGGGGTATCTTGTCCTGATTGTCTGTGGCTTGCTAAAAATAGGATTTATTGCATTAATCACAGTTGGCCGAGATTCACCCCAGAGCTGAAACCAAATGAATGCAAAGCAGGAGAGAGGTCAAGTTTTCCTTTTGTTGAGCTACTATTGGTAGGCGGTCTTGATGAATCTTCTGGGTAAAAAAAACGAGATTCCTTAAGATTCCACCTACGTTGAGCTGATGGCCATCTAAGATCAGATGGTATTTCCTGCAACTAATTTATTTGGTAATGGTTAATCCAAGCTTTGGATTACTTCGATGAGCTCTGTAGGGGAAGGAGAATTCCTTGGGAACCCCAAGAGGTGTTCATCTCATCCTGCGCTTATTTCTTCTCAATCCAGTTCTGCTGGGGTGATTTCTGTTGGTTGCTAAAGAACTAATCCCAAACATTTCTGCTTGGAATATGAAATACAAATGTATGAAAATATACCAAAAAAGGGAGGGGGGCATAACCTTCTCACATCTTTGATAGCTTTATCATTCAAGTGGGGCTTGTCCAGTTTTACCTCAACCTAGAGAAGGCAGGGTTCGCCTGACAAAATGGATTTGAACCTGCTTTCCTAGACGCACATTTTAGCTGTTATGTTGGTTTTACAGATGAGGAGGAGGAGGAGGAAAAGGATGTTCTCCATTTAGTTGTGTCTGACAGTGGGCCAAGGTCCCTCCACACCGTCTGATCTTGCGCTATTTCTTTTTGAGGTTTTTTTTAATGTTCTGGCGGGTGCTGCCTTTGATAATGTCCCGCCACCTAGTACCGCTAACTCTTCCAAGCATCATTTTCTCTTTCCAGTGAATTCCCTCCCGTGATATGGCCAACATAAGTGAAATGCAATTTCATGATTTTGCCTTCTAGTCGGTGGTGAAATTCTTTTTTTTTTTTAAACTACCGGTTCTATGGGCGCAGCTTGGTGTGCGTGGCAGGGGAAGAATACTGCAAAATCTCCATTTCCATTTGCCGGTTCTCCGAACTACTCAAAATTTCCGCTACCGGTTCTCCAGAACCTGATGGATTTCACCCCTGCTTCTAGTGGCACGTCTGGGGTTATGTTCCCCATTACTTGTTTGATAGTCACCTTTTGCCGTCCAAGGCTTACATGTAAAAGTGGTTAAACTTTGGAGGTTTTTAAGGAAAACCCTCTTTTTTTAATTTTCCTTTTTAGCAACAGCTGCCTTTGTACGGACATTCGAAGAGGGAAAAAATGGCCTGCAGCCAGCCACAATGGAGAAAAAAATAATGGCTCTCATTTTTTTGTTTTTGGTAAAGATGCTGGGATAAAACCTACGAGCAGGTGTTTAAACCTCTCCCTCCTGCCTGCAACAAGCAGGCCCTGCTTCTTGGAGAGCAATATTTATTCAGCAATGAATGGTGTGTAAACAGTCAAAGAAACCACAAACGTTGACAATGCCGGGTTTTGTGAAAGCAAAAGTTCTGCATATCGGCTAATGGGAAGTGATTAATAGAGCCAGTCGGAAGTGTAAAAAAAGCAAAGGAGGACTCCTTCTCTTCCTAGAAACCCATTTGGCAGGGGAGCCCTGAATAGGAGACCAAAATAATTCATAAGTCTGTCACTGCAGGTGGTTATTATAACCTCTGACTCTCATCAAACTTCCTGTTTAATCAAGGCCATTGTGAAGGGAGAGCAAGTAAGGAAATTGTATGTCTTTTATTCTCTTGCAAATTTTGCGAGGGGGTCTCTCTTTTTTTCTCTCCCTCCCCCTGGGTGCTTGAAAACCCAAAGTGTATTGCTAAAGAAATGGTTTGAATTCAGAGGAAGAGTTTTCTTTTCTCTCCTGCATAAGGAAGAGGATTCCGGTTGGTGTAGTAGTAAGCCTGTTTTGAAAGATTCAAAGTTCATTTCCGGAGCTGTTTTTCTCTTTTTTTTATATAGAGCACTATTAACCATATGGAGGAAAAGCCCCGTCCCAGGCTCTATGGATGAGAAGGCCTTGTAGCAGTTAGCTCACACATTTTTTTTTAAACTATGCCAGACACCAGTTCTATCTAAATGGTGTGGATTTAATTAGCCATTGATGCAAACGTTGCATTTTGGTGTGCAAATGCAAAAGGTGAATTGTGCGTTAAGATATGGAGAAAAAAGTTAAGATTTCTAGATGGGTTTTTTCCCCAGAAATGTCAAGATGTGGCTGCAATCAATGGTTTTCTTCTTTTTTTTAAAGATTACCTTTTGAAGACACCGGTTTCCAAAGCTTCAGGAATGGACATATAGTAAATCTGAAAAGTTGTTGACGTGTTATATATTTTTGAGTCAGGATATTTGAACCTCCATTGCAGCTACGCTTTTGAGCTTAGCAGTTCCAAACTTCCAACACACTCTCAATTTCAGGGATTTTAAGATGGGTGGATTTCATGGCTGGCTAGGGAATTCTGGGAGTTGAAGTCCATGCATTTTAAAGTTGCTGAAGTTGAGAAACAGTGTTTTAAAGTAAATGCATATCTATCTATCTATTATCTATCTATCATCTATCTATCTATCTATCTATCTATCTATCTATCTATCTATCTATCTATCTATCTATCTATCTATCTAATTTTCTGGAAGAATTATCTTGTCCTTTTTCCCTTCTTCCCTATATCTCCCTTCTAAAGAAGTATTTATTTGGCCGAAGGGTTTATTAGG
Source organism: Thamnophis sirtalis (assembly GCF_051295495.1). NCBI lineage: Eukaryota > Metazoa > Chordata > Lepidosauria > Squamata > Natricidae > Thamnophis > Thamnophis sirtalis. Next base: position 11,560,396 of record NW_028261385.1, on the reverse strand, counting down.
TACCATGTTGCAGAGTTAATTCTTTTCAGTTTGTTCTTGGCATCCTGGTGCAAGATACCCTTACTGTCAGAAATGTTTTTAGATGAAGTGTTGAGTGAAGCATTAGTCACCCTAAATGCCTTATTCAGGACGACGTCTTGTGGACTCTTAAGAAAGCCATAACACTTAATTTAAGGAGGTTAATATTAGCAACTGTGGCGTCTAAACAGGATCATTTTCAGATACCAATAAGGGACTGCCCAGTGATTAAATCAGGATTTTTTTGGTGAAATAGAGCTCATCTGTCTGTGTATTAACAGAGTGCAGTGCATAGGAATGACTTAATGAATAGCATTGAGCTCAAAATCTATTTTGCTAAGCGAGACATTAGTTAAGTGAGAGTTGCTCCATTTTACAACTTAGATCTCGTGACCCAGAGAGTATGCTGCATACTTGCAAACTTCTTAAGTATGAAAAGTAGTCATAAGTAACTTTTTTCAGTGCCATTGTAATTTTAAACGGTCACTAAATGAATTGTTGGAAATTGAGGAGCACCCGTATCTTTCTCTTGGTTGGAGGTCACTTTTGTGCTGGAAGCAAGGAAAGTATTAAAATAAGAAATGCACGATTAGATTTAATTCTGCTTGCTGTAAGCCAATAATGAACCCATTGAATTAAGTCAAAATATTGCTGGACATTGTTTTGGCGATTTTTCTTTGCCAAAATAGGCCTTCATCTCGTTGATGTTAGTTGTTGTTTTGCAGTCACTGCAAAATCCTGTTCTTGCAACTGGAGGACACTATATAAAGCCAATAACCAACTCTTGTGAGATAAATAAAAATGGGGTACTTCTCCCAGATCAGGGGCTTCTAAACCCTTTTAACGAGGTTGTAAAATCTCAGGTTAATTGAATACAATATTCAAATATGTGCAATTAATATAGAGGTGTTTTTTTTTTAAAAAAAGACAAGATAAGTAGTAAAGCAGGATGGTAAATTATTCTAACTATGCACAGATGACCAAAGAAATAGCAGTGTGGTCTTCTTGAAAGGGGCAGAGAGACAAAATTGGTGCATGTATTACCACATTATTGTGCATTTCCATTTTCCCCAGGATGGGGTGAAATCTTGTCATGCTGTTATCTAATTTTTTTCACTTTCACTGTTTTCACCTTGATGGTTTGGGGTGTTTTTATTGGTTTCGCTTTGATGCGAAAGCTGATTGTTAAAAGCTGAACTAGCACTGTGTGTTACTCACGTGTAAGGCTGCTGTATTTAGCTGCTGCTAAATTCTGGTCAAAAAACCAGGGCAAAGCAGAGAAACAACACTCTTTACTTGTTTCCTTGCTCTCCAGTGATCTACAGATCTTGCAGCCCAGATCTAATAGATCTACTTAGGCGAAAGTCCTCTTTGTATCATTAGGATCTGTCCTAGCCGATTTAACCATGCGAGTTTATCAGTTGATGTTCTTCAAGGTGTTCAGAATAGTACTCTTAATTGATTTCATGTAAAGTTGCACATGTAAAACCAGCCTTTGTAAGTGGGACTTTTATACTTTGATTACTGATTTGCTCTTTCTATGCAAATCGGGAATCTTAGACCCAAAGCAAATCCTCGTTTTGGGCGGAAGTGATAGGTAGTTCTTGGCTTACAACCATTCTTTTAATAACCATTTAAAGTTACAAGGGCACATGACAGGTCATTTGCACTTAACTATTCCAGCAATCCCAGGTTGCATGGTCAAAATTGGGTGCTAGGCAACCCAAGTGACAAAAGATGACCCTGGGATACTTGTAACCGTCATAAATATGAGTCAGTTGCCAAGCGTCTGAATTTTGATGCAGCAACGGTAGTGTGAAAAAGGGTCATAAGTTGGTGTTTTTGGGGTGAAGTTCTAACTTTGAAACAGTCACAAACTGTTGCAAGTCGAGGACTATTTGTGAATAGTTAAGTAAGCAGTTATATATTGGTTCTGAGAGTTTGAATGCTCTGTGCCATTTTGGGTCTCCCAATTTCTTTCACTTCGTTGAAGAAAAGGTCTTGGCATGCCTAGAGGAGAGAGGAAGACTGCGGATGACCTTCCCCAGTATTTTAAATGTGTTTAAAAATACCTCTGTGTGTGTGTGTGTGTGTGTGTGTGTGAGAGAGAGAGAGAGAGAGAGAGAGAGACAGAGAGAGACAGAGAGACAGAGACAGAGAGAGGGGGTTACAAGTGATGAAATAGCTGAAGAGTGCAAAGTTAAAGGCAGCCAGTTTAGGGAGAGGAGAATGGCCAAAATGCAGGATGGAGCATCATCATATAAGCTACACCCCTTTTGTACATGTGACATCACACAACACCCAAAGAGGAGGAGCCTAAATTCCAATACTCCATCCAGCATGTTTTCTATTCCTCCCTCCCTCCCTCTCCCTCCCTCCCTCCCTCCCTCCCTCCCTCTCTCTCTCTCTCTCTTACACACACACACACCTTTGTAGTTGCTCTCTTCTTGGCACACATTGCTGCTTAAGCCAGTGTTTCTCAACCTTGGCAATTTGAAGATGTCTGGACTTCAACTCCCAGAATTCCCCAGCCAGCGAATGCTGGCTGGGGAATTCTGGGAGTTGAAGTCCAGACATCTTCAAATTGCCAAGGTTGAGAAACACTGCCTTAAGGAATTCTTAGCGGAAGATTTTTGACTTTCATTCTCATTAATTTACCCCTTGTTATGAAGATGGTATTACCTAAACTGCCTCAATGAGGCCTACATCCTTGGTTAAGGGAAGTCTCCAACCCAAGCGTTTGTCTGATGGCTACTTTCCCCCTTTTGTTAAAGTTTTAATTATAAAATAGCCGTTTCCTTAGACCACTGAAATGCCACACATTGAGAAAGTCTACAGTATTCCACAAGTAACTCAATTTCCTGTATGTTCCATTGTTTTCGGTTTGATTAAGTGCATCCTGTTCAACTGTATATTCCTGTTCAGGGTTATACTTAACTCTGATAAGGGGGAGATTATGGAATGTCACGGGCATTAAAATAAAAAAAGTGGGTTCTTTCCATAACTGAAAGAAGGAATGCAATTATCGGAAAAATAATTTTTGGTTGTTTAAAAATAGGTCGTTCTAAAGTACGTATCTCTCTTCCGACGGGTCATTCAAATTTACGTAGCCGTATTGACTAAGTGCCAGTGGTTTTTGGCTGGGCACAGCGATAGATAAATCAACTTTTAATTTATATATTTTTCCTGGCTTCGGTTTTAAAAGATTACGCTTTCCAATGATACGATGGGGAAGCATATTTGAAATAGGATAGAGAGAATAAGTTGATCATACTTTAACATATAAGGAGAGGGGGCAATTCTCAGCGAAACCCAGGCAGTCTTCAACGTATAACCACAATTGAGCCCCAAATTTCTGTTGTTAAAATGAGTTTTGCCCTATTTTACGGCCTCTCTCGCCACAGTTGTTAAGTGAATCACAACAGTTGTTAAGTTGGGACACACGGTTGTTAAGTAAATCTGGCTTCCCCACTGACTTTGCTTGTCAAAAGGTCGTAAAAAGGGATCACTTGACCCCAGAAACTGTCATATATACAATTGCCAAGTGGTTGAATTCTGATCAAGTGACCACAGCGCGGTTGCAACAGTCGTGTGAAATAACGGTCATAAGTCTCTTTTATTCACCATTGTAAGTTTGAATGGACACTAAACGAATGGTCGTATGTCAGGGACTACCTGTAATGAGAAAAGATAATGATTATTTTTTTTAGGAGTGAAACATCTTTGGCAATACGCTCTCCATTATGGGTTAGCTGAGTTTTTCAATTGACAAGGCCATTGGGTAGCCACAGAAATTCCTCTTGGGAAAATCTATGAATGCGCAGAAATGGATAGACTTGTCTGTGGAATCGAAGGAGAGGGAAGAAATTGAGTACTATCAAATTTGGAATTCCTGGCTTGAGAGTAAACGTAAAACTTAGGGTATAAAAAGGTTCAAGTATAATATATAGAATGTAAAAGATGTAAGAAATACACGATATTGATTTGATGTTATTATAATTTAAATAAGGACATAACAGTATAGTGAAATTGATATGGGATTTTTGTAAATAGGGTTGTTGCAAAAGGTAATTGGTACCTTTCCATAACGATATGGAAAAGCTGTGATAAGTGTGGGTTTGTGTTTTGTCTTTTAAATGTTGGAAAATTCAATAAACGCTTTTTTTAAAAAGAAAATTCCTTCTGGGTTTCTCAGCTTCGGTTCAGCAAACGGGATATTCAGTCGCCAGGTTTGACCGAGAAATCAAAACCAGTTGAACGGAAGAAAGGGGTTGTGCATTGGGAGGGAGGATGACTAGTAGCTAGTCTATAATCTTCCTCTCTTTGACTAATGATGGAGCACACGTGGTGGTGAGGACCGAGGAGGGTGGATGTTGCATGGAGCATAGTTCTGTGCAGAAAATTAGTAATCGCTTCCTAGTAAACTCTCTGGAATGTGCTTCATTTAGCTAGAGACCTCCTTGCGTTGGGCAGTGTTGTGTCATACTTATTTCTCCATTCGCTTTTGTCTTTGCAGCGAGTTGTCCAGAGTCTGTGCCTTCTTCCACCGAAACGAGGGGAACTAATTTTCTGGCCCCTGAGGGGCTCGCAGGTAAGACTCTCTTCTGCTCCCCTTCTCTTGTTGTATGTTTTTCTTGTAACAAGGGAGGTTGGAACTCTGGAGCAATGTCCTAACCTTGCCAACTTTAAGATAGGTGGACTTCAACTCCCAGAATTCCCCAGCCAGCCATACTGGCTGGGGAATTCTGGGAGTTGAAAGTCAACTATCTTAAAGTTGGCAAGATGGGGAAACGCTACTCTACGGCAGTGTTTCTTCACTATGTCGGCTTTAGGGTGGGTGGACTTCAACCTCCCAGATGGCTGGGGAGTTCTGGGAGCTGTAGTCCATGCATCTTAAAAGTAGACAAGGTTGAGAAACATTCCTCTTCATGGCTCTTTGCCATCTAGTTGTGGATCTGTGTTGTAAGCAGCATCCTCATGTAACCTCTGTTGCCTGGTAGACCAGACCTAAATGCTTTTCCAGGAATGAAAATCTTAGCAGGAGTTTTCCCTCGGGGCGGTGGTTAGAAAATTTGGAAGTGGCTGTACCATCTGTGGACATCAGGGGTTGGACAGCTGTTGTATGTTCACCAGTGTTGGGAATGAAGAGAAAGTCAAGCTAACGAAGTGTGCGGAGCACGCTGATGGATCTCATCAAGGAGCAGATGTGGAATGGATTTTTGTTGTGCAGAATTTCCCCTGTTTTTCAGACATAAATCAGTCTGCGTTTTGCTGGTGATTTGAAATCCTCTGTTGCATTTTCATGAAAGGTTGCAAATAGGCCACGGTTATTTTGCCTTTCTGCTGGAAGTCTCATTCCCCCACAGGCCCGTAGCTGAAAATCTTCCAGTTTATAAGAATGTGTATGATAATCTAGCCTCAAGAGAATAAGTTACCTTGGATGTTCCAGATTTTGATGATTTCGGAGCATTTTTAAATGTGTTGCACTTTAGTCATATACAGGTCAGGAAAATGGGTGAGGTTTTGCTTTTGTTGTCGTTGTTGTTGCTGTAGAGTGGTCTTGTCTTCTTTCAATTTTGTTTCATTGAACAATTATACTTCCCAGCATCCTTAGCAAAAAATAGCCCCATTCATGGGAATGCTGGGAACTGTAGTTCAGCAACATCTGGCTGGCCTCAGGTTGCACGGCTGTAAGACCAAGTTTTACCAGCTGTTGGAATTAAGTTGGTCACAGATCGCATTTCTGGTCTTACAAGCTTCTATCTTGTCCTCCCTTGTTTGAGAGCTGTATCTGAGCCTAGAGTAGACAAAAGATACTGGCAGGCTGGCAATGCCACAGTTTGCTGAAGGCAACGTCTGTCTATGTGATTTATGCACAGGGAGCTAAATTATATACTGTCCACTGTTAAAGGGTGTGCCAGAGCAGGCTCCTGCTTTTTTGCAAGTTTGCAAGTTGAGGCTGGCTTCTGGTGATTAAGGTTTTGGGTGTAAGGCGTTTGGTGGCTTGCAATTTAATCTGGGAATGGCTGATCTCTGGAGGAGGAGGAGGAGGAGAAGGAGAATGTGCAAAAAGAACATCTTAAAATTATTATCCTCCCCCCCCCCTCCTCCGAACACCATACTGGCTGTGGGGGGATTCTGGGAGGTGAAGTCCACATACCTAAGGTTGAGAAACTTGAACCCTTGAATCACCAGCCCTCCATCTCTCCGAAGGCATCATTGTAGTTCTCCCATTTCTCTCTTGGTGTGATGCAGCTTGCAAACCCTTTAATAGCTTTTCTGCATAATGCCCCAAAAAATACTCGTTTGGACTTGCGCCTCTATTGAAAGTTAAGTTTTCTTTGGCCGAGGAATCCGCGTTGGATTTGTAAAAGAGCCATCCTCCCATTCATTAGTTTACAACTGGAATGTGGGAAGACTATCCTTTCCCACCCACCCACCCACCTTCCTGCCCCCCACCCCAGTAAGTGTGCGCAACATTTGTGTGTCTGTTTTGTATGTGTGGGCTTTTCAGTCTTAAGAATTGCTTTCAGCGTGGCTTGTGTTTATGTGAATCTTGTTTGCTCCCCCCCCCCAGTGTAATATATATCCTCCGTGTGTTATTTGAGAGGACAGGATTCTGTGTGTTCAAAGGCAGCTAATAAGAATTAATCAGAAGGAAAAGGGGGGGAGAGAAGTAAGGCTTTCCCCCTCCCTGCTTTTAAAAACATATATTCCCTTTCAACTTTCTTGAAACAGTGTAGAAGAAAGTTTTAAGTGGGGAGGGGACTCTACCCCCCCAAAAAAAACTAAGAATCGGGCTCTACAATAAGAATGCTTAACTAGTTGAAAAAGAAAGGAGGGGGAAATGAAATATGCCACAGGGTGGGGTTTAGTTTCGCAGGATACCACATGAAATAAGCAAACGAAGACTAGCTTTTAAAAGGAGCCCCTTTTTAAAAGGTTTGTGAATTGATAACATCTCGGATTGTCTGGTCTGCTGCTGAAAAAGGAAGGGTGGGGATTTGGGTGGGGGGGGAGGGTGGGCAGCAGGAAATCACATTGCTGGCTTGGTAGCAGAATGCTTTCTTAAGAGAGAAGTCTTAGATAACTTTCCAGGAGGGGGAGAAAAAAAATAATAATAAAGATGTTTTCTCTGAAAGTTTTTCATCCTGGCAATTGTTTGATCTCTTCCCTCTCTGATTCTGCACGGTCTCTGTCCATTGGGTGCTCTGGCCTTGTAGAGAAACTAGAATGAACCCAACCTAATACGGTTCATGATAATTTTGCAATTATGTTTAATGAAGAGAAAGGATTGTTTTTAACGGACAAAGGAAATTCTGATAAATCTGAAGTTTCCCTAGCTAGAAAAAACAAGTAAAAGAACAGAATAAAATAAAATAGAATAGAATTCTTTATTAGCCAAGTGTGATTGGACACAAGGAATTTGTCTTTGGCGCAGATGCTCTCAGTGTACATTAAAATACAAGATACATTTTTCAAGAATCATAAGGTACAACACTTAATGATAGTCATAGGGTACAAATAAGCAATCAGGAAACAATATCAATATAAATCATAAGGATACAAGCAACCGAGTTATAGTCCCACAGTCATAGGTGGGAGGAGATGGATGATAGGAACTAATAGTAGACTAATAGTAGTAGCATTGCAGCCTTGGTGAATAGTTTGACAGTGGTGAGGGAATTATTTGTTTAGCACAGTGATGGTGTTTGGGAAAAACTATTCTTGTGTCTAGCTGTCTTGGTGTGCAGTGATCTGTAGCATCGTTTTGAGGGTAGGAGTTGAAACAATTTATGTCCAGGATGCCAGGGGGGTCTGTAAATATTTTCACTGCCCTCTTTTTGACTTGTGCAGTGTACAGGTCCTCAATGGAAGACAGGTTTAAAACAGACAACTTGAGTTTTCTGTTTTAAAATGTGGAACTGTTGATCTGCACTGGCCAAGATTTTGCATAGGAGTTCTTTAAAGGGCTAAATGTTCATTGACTCTTGACTTACTTTCTTTTTTCTTTTTTGTCTTTGCACCCTTGAGATAGCTTGCTGGAAAGTGTATTTGAACAGGATTTTTTAAAATGAGCAGTTATCAGAGATCTGGGCTACTTTTATCGGCAATGAAAAGTTGTAATAACTTGCTAAAGTTTAAACAGGGGATGGGTTACAGGAAAGTAAACATTCCTCTCCCCTTCCCCCCCCCCTTCCCCTGCTTCACGCCCCCCCCCCTTTCATATGTTTTTGAAGTGGGTAGAAAACTGCCTTTTCTGAATTGGCCGCGTTTGGAATTGTAACCAGATCTTTTGACAAAGGTTCCTTGGTTTCCTTTGCTACAGATGCCAACCTGGGAAATGAAAAGGCATCTTGTTTCGGCTCTAGATCAGATGCTGTCTCTTCCCCAACAATCCCTTAAATCAGGGGTCTCCCAACTGTGGCAGTTTTAAGCCTGGCGGACTTCAACACCCAGAATTCCCCAGGCAGCAAAGATGGATGGATGGACGATAGATAGAGAGATAAAGAGATAGACAGATGATAGATAGATAGACAGACAGACAGACAGACAGACAGATGATAGATAGATAGACAAACAGATGATAGATAAACAGACAATAGACAGACACTATAGACAGACAGATAGATAGATAGATAGATAGATAGATAGGCAGACAGACAGACAGATGATAGACAGACAGACAGATAGACGTAATAGATAGATAGACAGACAGACAGACAGACAGATGATAGATAGATAGATAGACAAACAGACAGATAGACAGACACTATAGACAGACAGACAGAGAGATAGATAGATAGGCAGATAGATAGGCAGATAGACAGACAGACAGATGATAGACAGACAGACAGATAGATGCGATACTTAGATAGATAGATAGATAGATAGATAGATAGATAGATAGATAGATAGATAGATAGATAGATAGATAGATAGATAGATAGATAGATAGGCAGACGACAGACAGACCAGACCAGACCACCAGATAACTTTTACTGCCATTTTTTACTGTGGGCACACTCGCAAACATTAAAAATGAAATTCTGTTGCCTTCTCTCAAAAGTGTACACATAACACACATATACACATGCTGTATGTGTATATATATATATATATATATATATATATATATATATATATATATATATATATATATATATATACATACATACATACATACATACATACATACATACATACATACATATATATTGTGTGTATGTGTATAGACACTCACATACACCCACAGCCTTACACCCATACATATAAACACAAACACACACGCACACACCGCTGTCCATCTTGAATGCGTATTGGAAAGAGGAAGCTTGAGAGTAGGAAGAAAGGGGGCTCCGTCTGATGGGGCGGAGTGGAGTGGCTGGGAAGACCGGGGTCCAGAGAGTGTGTGTGGATGATCTGCTTTGGAAGGACGAGGAGAAGAGCCTGGCTGCTTTTGAAAATAGCCAACCTGACCTTGTCCTTCACTTCTTCCCTTCGCTGCTGTTCTCCATCCTGGCTTGGTTGAAAAAGCTGTGGACTTCCGGCTAATGAATGGAGCTCCATTCAGGATGGGAAGACTGGATAACTGGAGGGTTATTTTTTGGGGGGGGGAGGGCCCCGGGGCTCTGGGGAAATGAAAAGGTGTCAGAATATAGGCAGGTAGTCCTCAACTTACAATCACAATTGAGCCCAAAAACTTTGTTGCTAAGTGAGACCCTTGTTAAATCACTTTTGCTCCATTTTACGACCTTTCTCTCCGCCGTTGTTAAGTGAATCACTGCCCTTATTAAACTACTAACACGGTTGTTAAATGAATCTGGTTTCCCCATTAACTTTGCGGGCCAGAAGGTCACCCAAAGGGTAATCTCATGACCCCGGGATGCTAGTTGTCATCCATGTGAGTCCGTCTGAATTTCGAACATGTGACCCGCGGGGGATGCTTGCTGCAATGGTCGTAAGTCTGAAACGCGCTCGTGTCACTCCCCCTCCCCCCCCAGTGCCGTTGTAACTTCGGTCACTAAACGAACTGTTGCAAGTCGGGGACTGCCTGTGCATCATATTGGGAGGAGAGGGATATTAGAATTTTAATCCTGTAGTGGTGGGGGTCTTCAGAAAGGGACCGGTTCCAGCAGCAATGACCTTTCATTCACTCCCCAATGCTCTTTCATGTCATCTGGGGCGCTTGGAAAAATAAATGGGGGAAGGAAATAGGTGGGAGGAGAAGGAACTTGGGCAGACCAGCCAAACTGAATTCCAATTTCACTCTTGTTTTCTTAATGGAGCATCTTCCAAAAGGTTAAAACCTCAAATTGAGGAGAAGGGGCGCGGGGGGGGGGGGGGGGGAGGAAGGGAAAAAAAGAGGAGTGGAATTTGTGGCTTGGATCTGTTCTCTTCTCTCTCCCTCCCCCCCCTTACTTTGTTTCTCCCTTAATCCTCTCCTCCTGGGGTAAATCACTCTTTCCCTCCCTCATTAATTCAATGCCTGCTTTATGTCTTTGGAGCAGGAATGGATCATGTTTACTGTGCTGTCCAGAGGAGGGCTATGGGGAGAGATTCCTAGGTTCCAGTGACCTCCCACGCTTGTGGGGGGGGGGAGAAGGGTAGGGAAAGGGGGGGTTGTCTTATCCTGTTTTCATTTTTTTTTAAAAAAAAGCAGGCCACTTTCTGAATTTTAGAGCCATGACCACCTTGGTGATGGATTCCAACGCGGAGAAAGTCACAGCCACGGTCGTTAAGCCAGTGTTTCTCAACCTTGGCGACTTTAAGTCCTGTGGACTTCAACTCCCAGAATTCCCCAGCCAGCTATGCTGGCTGGGGGATTCTGGGGAGTTGAAGTCCATAGGACTTAAAAGTCGCCAAGGTTGAGAAACACAACGTTAAGCGATTCACTGCAATAATTTAGGGGAGTGTATCGGGCTTCCCCGTTGACATGGCTTGGTTGGAGGGTTGCAAAAGGTGACACTGCAAACCGCCGTAAATAGGAGTCAGCGGTCAAGTATCTGAAACTGATCACGTGACCATGAGGATGCTGCAGTGGTCGTAAAATATGGTCGTCGATCACTTTTTGCCAGTGCCCTTGTCAATTTTGAAAACGGTCACTAAATGGACGGTTTGTAAGCCGAGGACTAACTGTATTCGCCAACCACTCTCCCCAATGGCTTTCTGAAGTAGCTTTGCATCCTCTGAGTATTTGACTCGTAGACCAGTTATGCTTGTCCGCACATATTTGCTTTCCCACGAAAGCTGGGCCCTGTGCATTGTTTGAAACTAGCCTGCCTTTTCTCCTGCAAATGTAAATTCAGTATTTTATTCCCAAGCAAGCAAGGTTGGAAGAAGGTTATCTAGCCATCTGGTGCGTGCAGAGGAACGCTGGATATCTTAGCAATGCCTGAATGGGCGACAGCTATTTTATCAAGATTGTTTTCAGCCATTCCGTGTTAATACTTAAATTTCCAGTCCCGTGTTTCCCATTGTTTTTTCAATTTACACCCCAGTCTCGTTTCGAGTTATTTAGCAGCTTGGAAGAGAGGGGAGTCCAGTTGAATCTTCTCTAGTCATCAGGAAATTGAGTTGAAACTTGACATTTCCCTGGGGGTAGGAAAGACTTGTCAGAATTACTTGGGGTAGCGGGTAGATTTTCCTATAGAGAAATATTTTTACATATCGGAGTTCATCACCTGCTACTGTTCCTTGGAACTATATTAATAAGATGAGTGAGATTCTGGGGCAAGTAACCTGCGAGTATTACAACAAGCAGTGATGTCACCATGGGCAAATGTACAGTTGGAAGTGAGGATAATAAAGCTAGGACAATGTAAATGAGTTAAGCTTTCCATTGGCCCAATTGTTTTATCTTACTCCCCACTTGTTTTGTGAGATACCAAAACCTCAACGCTGGTTTCATGTAGCTTGAAAGTTGCACCTGCTCTATCCAGCATAATGCCTTGCTCTTAAAATACCCTTTGCTTGTTAAGGCAGAAAAAAAATTACAGGTAGGCCTCAACTTACGACCACAATTTAGCCTCAAAAAAATTTACGTTGCTAAGCGAGACAATTAAGTGCGTTTTTCTTGCCCACAGTTGGTAAGTGAATCACTGCTGTTGTCAAGTTAGTAACCCAGTTTTTTAAGTGAACCTGGCTTCTCCGTTGACTTTGCTTGTCAGAAGGTCGCAAAAGGGGATCACACCGTCATAAATGCGTGCCAGTTGCCCAGTGTCCGATCATGTGATCATAGTTGCTGCAGGTTCACCGACAAAAGGGCGACCGACAAAACCGTGCCCGACTAAACCGCGGTGACATAACCACAAGTTCTAAACCGCGCTGACGAATGAGCGCTGAATCGCGCTGACAACAGTGCGGCGACAGAAGCGCGCTGTAAACCTAACCCTAAACGTAACTCTAACCCTAACTCTAAATGTAACGCTAATCCTAACCCTAAACGTAACGCTAACCCTAACCCTAAACCTTACCCTAACTTAAATCGCCCTTCCGTCGACGCGCTGTTGTCGACGCGTTGATGATGTTGCGGTTTTAGCAACGCAGTCTTGTCGGCGTGCTTTTTTCGTGTGCGCTTTTATTGGGTCACGATTGCTGCAATGGTTGTAAGCGTAGAAAACCGGCAGTAAGTCACTTTTTTCAGTGTTGTAACTTTGAACGGTCATTAAGTGAATGGTTATAAATTGAGGACTACCTACCTCTATGTCTCATGACGCAATCCCTATTGCAACCTGGTGTCCCTTATTACAGATCGGCTCACGCATTGCATATCTTTAATTATTCCTCCATTCACATTTTTTTTAATAAGAAACTTCTGAAGAGCCTTTGGTTGGTTGGTTGTCTTTCATTACGAGATGGAAAGTAATTCTGGAAAAATCCTGTCTGGCTTTTGATCCTTGCTTGGGCCCATTATGAAGAGATAAACATTCATCTCCTTGCCCGTCTGTGTCTCTTCACCATAATTTCCTTTTTTTTTCTTTCTATTCTTAGCTACCACAAGGGTAGTGGAGATTGCTATGCGTCCAGCTCTTAGATTCAGCGTGAGATGATGTCACTCGTACAAATGTCAATTATATTCCAGCCTTTTCCCTTCCCTTTCATGTTAACACCAACTGATATCTTTGCAATAAACAAAGACCCACTTGTCTTAGCCTATATTTTCCCCTCCTCAAATCTCTTTATTTGGTACCAGCTGATCAACCTGGCACTGTCCGGGTGTTTATTTATCCCAACCCTCCTTCCATGAAAGTCTCCGCAATCCAAAATTCCTCCTTACCAGAGGGGGGAAGCCCCCTTGTGGGGTACTGTGACGCTGCTACCATGGCAACTCCACAGCGTTATACAGTAGAAGTCATTTTAAGGCAGTACGGTAGAAGCCATTTTAAGGCACAACAGGCTCTTAACAGAACACACACCTCAAAGGGTGTTAGGGGGTGTCTTACCTCCACAGTATTCATTTCCAGAGAGGAAGTCGTCTGTATACCAAGTTTGGTTAAAGAAAGAAAGAGAGAGAGAGAGAGAGAGAGAGAGAGAGAGAGAGAGAGAGAGGGGAAGAAAGAAAGAAAGATGATAGATAGATAGATAGATAGATAGATAGATAGATAGATAGATAGATAGATAGATTATAGATTGATAGATATAGATGATAGATAGATAGATAGATAGATAGATAGATGATAGATAGATAGATGATAGATTGATAGATATAGATGATAGATAGATAGATAGATAGATTGATAGATAGATAGACAGACAGACAGACTGATTGATTGATTGATTGATGGTTGGAAATCCACCATGCCCAAATAAGTAAGCCACTCTCTAAAGTAAGTGAGCTGGAGATGCTCTCTTCAAGAGCCGAGGTGGCGCAGTGGTTAAATGCAGCACTGCAGGTACTTCAGCTGACTGCAGTTCTGCAGTTCGGCTGTTCAAATCTCACCCGCTCAGGGTTGACTCAGCCTTCCATCCTTCCGAGGTGGGTAAAATGAGGACCCGGATTGTTGTTGGGGGCAATATGCTGACTCTGTAAACCACTTAGAGAGGGCTGAAAGCCCTATGAAGCGGTATATAAGTCTAACTGCTATTGCTATTGCTATTCTTGTTGCTTGGATTTTTGCAAAAGAAACTGTGTGCAGAAACCTGAAATGGCTTATCTAAAAATAAATAAAAAATAGGTCGGTCCACAAAAGGACAAGGTTATCAGAGACAGATGAGAGCAGCCGTGTCTTTGAAGTAAGGCGGGATGCCTACCAGGCCAGGGAGAAGAGTGCAGGAATTACCTCCATACATCTTCGGATCATGACAGCAGCGTAACCAAGTCAGCAGTATGAAGAGAGGACTGGGAATTGGGCGAGTCATTTCATGTAGATTCTTGAGTTCTGAGCTTTCATGTCACTTTGTCCCTTCTTCCTCCAGCGTTTCTGCCATAACAGACTATACTTAAAGATTGTGCGAAGTGTAGGACAGACATTGGTTCCCGTGGTTTATGGTAAAAATGTTCCACGGATTTGTCTTAATGGAGATTCTCCGTCCTCCAAGTCATGATGGTCCCAAAGGCGTTTTTTCAAGAGGCAACTGGACTTTTCTGGTTGATTCTTCAAAGCCGAAGAAGCTTCTTGGACGAGAAGCGAAATGCCTTCAAAGAAAAACCAGAAAGTCCACTTGCCTCTTGAAAAAGCACCTTTGGATGTGCCACAGATTCCATGGACAGTGTTAGAAGAACACATTGAAGACCTATAGTAAGGATATTGAACTGGTGTTCCACCAGAGTTAATCGGGAGTTGCATTTTACGGTGCATGTCGCTGGCTCCCTTGCCACGACCAAGGATCTGGCAAAGTAGCAGCAAATAGAAAGTGAACTATGGCATCCTTGATGATCTCTGAAAAACACCAAGGGCCCCACGGTTCAACCCTGAGTTGCTAATACAGGTAGCGCTTGACTTACAACAATTTGTTTAATGACCGTTCAGAGTTACAAAGGCACTGAAAAGAGTGGCTTAGGACTGTTTTTCACACTTAAAGCAACCATTGTAGCATCCCCATGGATCATGTGATCCAAATTCAGGCGCTGACTCATACATACGACGGTTGCAGTGTCCAAGGGTCACCTTTTGCGACCTTCCGACAGGCAGAAGTCAATAGGGGAAGCCAGATTCATTTAACAACGGTGTTACTAACTTAAACCGCTGCAGCCATTCACTTAACAGCTGTAGTAGGAAAAGTCGTAAACTGGGGTAAAACCCACTTAAATGACTCACTTAGCAACATGTTAAATGCTTATTTTTTTTTAATGTTGAATGTTTATTTTATTTTTTTATTTTTATGTTTATTTTTTTATTTTATTTTATTTTTATTTTTTTAATGTTGAATGTTTATTTTTAACTTATTAAATTTATTAAATTAAACTTATTAACTTATTTAATTTATTAACATAAATATGGACTCCCTATATTCCCTTTTAAAGTGAATCATATTGAGGCTTTTAACTTTTAGTCCTAGTATGGAAGAAATATTAACATACTCTTGGGGGCTTAACAAAGCAAATTGAAGAACTTGATGAACAGTTATTTAAATAAGGAATCCCCAGTTATGATGATGATGATGATGATGATGATGATGATGATGATGATTATTATTATTATTATTATTATTATTATTATTATACAATTGTATCACAGCGGCCAGTTGTTTCGCCGGATTTGGCTTTGGTTACTAGTCAGGCCCCACCCAGGGGCCTAGGACGTCGTAACGTATTTTCGTAATATGCGTGCAGATCCAAGCAGTGCGGCTTTTTGCATTTGACTGATGGTGATTTTGTCAATTTTTAACTGTTTTAAATGTAATTCCAGTGCTTTTGGAATAGCACCCAGTGTGCCAATTACCACTGGAATTACCACTGCTGGTTTGTGCCATAGTCGTTGAATTTCAATTTTTAAGTCCTGGTATCTTGCGATTTTTTCATGTTCCTTCTCGGCGACCCTGCTATCACCTGGTATTGCGATGTCTATGATTGTGACCTTATTTTTCTCAACCAGTGTGATGTCTGGTGTATTATGCGCCAGTATTTTGTCGGTTTGTATGCGAAAATCTCACAAGATCTTGACCATCTGATTTTCGGTGACTTTTTCAGGCTGATGTTCCCACCAGTTTGTTGCTGTTTTAATATTATAATTTTTGCACAAATTCCAATGGATCATTTGTGCTACTGAATTGTGCCGCAATTTATAATCAGTCTGCGCGATTTTTTTTACAGCAGCTGAGTATGTGATCAACAGTTTCATCAGCTTCTTTGCAAAGTCTGCATTTGGCATCATCAGAGGATTTTTCGATTTTGGCATTAATGGCATTTGTGCGGATAGCTTGTTCTTGCGCAGCCAGGATTAGTGACTCTGTTTCTTTCTTTAATGTACCTGTTGTTAACCATATTATTATTATTATTATTATTATTATTATTATTATTATTATTATTATTATTATTATTATTATGTGATTGTATTAATCCACTGCAGCTGTTCTTGATTTCATCTTCATTGAAATTTATGGGATGGGCCCCTGCGAGGAGTGGGGGGAAATCAGGATGGCAGAGGCAAAAGTGCAAATAAAGTCCTTCTTTTTATATGTGTCATGACACATTAAAAAGGAATACATTTTTTTTTTTTTAAAAAGTGTCCGTTGTACAGGCATAGTTCCATTTTGGCTTTTTCACCCCTGCTGGTATGAGACCCCCGTTGATAAAATATTTTTGTTTAATTGTTTATAGTACTGGCTGTGGTCCAATTAAAGTTGCTTGTAACTAAGAGTGGGATTTAAAATATCCCAGCTTGGCATGGGAGGTTGTTATATTTGGCCACGCTTCATGATTCCTAGGTAAGTGTGGAGAATTATAGCTCGAATTCCGTAGAAGCAGTGGAAGTTAGTTGCAACCAATTTAAAATTCATTGGGTATCTAAAATTCATGGCATATCTGGATAGAAGCCATTAATAATAAAGGCCAGCCTTTGGTGGGAATTTGTTGGATTTGACTTGCAGTGAGAGAAGTGGGGGGGAGTCCTACCCTTGTTAAAAACAGCCCTCGCTATCAAGAGCTATGTAAAAACTCGGTGAGTGGTTTTCGAATGCAGCTTTTCGCCTGTCCACATGTCACATTCCTAATTTTTTTCAAGCTTCTTCATAGCATTTGCTGAGCCTGCAAGCTTCTTTTTCGAAGATCCTGGCGCGGCGATATATAGAGGTGTGTTTGAAAAGTCTTAGCACCGTCCTAAAGTTGGGAGCGTTGGATTTATTTATGCGTCTGCCAGCTAAATAAAATAATACCCAGAGGAAGTGGTGAAAACTTCAGCATTTTGAGATGGTTTCCTCCGACATGTAAAGCGTTGGCAATTGACTCAGATGGGTAATTTTAAATAGCTGCGGTTGGAGAGACGAGCAAGTGAGGAGCAGAGGAGGGAGCTAAAAGAAGGATCCAGTATCTTGCTGTCTCACCAGGTACTTAAGATTCCCAGTTTCCCTTTTCCTCAAGAAAATAGTGGCAGGTTTCCATCCTGCTTAAAATAAAACCAAGGAGTGGCTGGTTATGTAAGATGGAAAACACTTCCATTCAGAGGTAGGGAATGATGTCCCCTTTAGAACTTGGGGACTTCTGGGAGTTGACAAGTCATAAAGTGGATAACGTTCCCCACCCCTGGTTTAAATAGTCTGAACGCAGATCGTCCTTGAGTTAGAACCATAATGGAGCCTGCCCATTATGATTGTAAGTAGCAATAGCAGTTAGACTTATATACCGCTTCATAGGGCTTTCAGCCCTCTCTAAGCGGTTTACAGTCAGCATATTGCCCCCAACAACAATCTGGGTCCTCATTTTACCCACCTCGGAAGGATGGAAGGCTGAGTCAACCTTGAGCCGGTGAGATTTGAACCGCCAAACTGCAGCTAGCAGTCAGCTGAAGTGGCTGCAGTACTGCACTCTAACCACTGCGCCACCTCGGTAAGTCAATGATCATTAAACAGGTTGGACACGTACTTGATCTGATTTTGTGGCCTTTTCTGTGGCAGTCATGAAGCGAGTACTGCGGTCATTAAGCGAACCCATTGTTCACTATAGTGTGGTTTTCATAGCAATAGCACATATACCTCTTCATAGTGCCTTGCAGCCCCCTCTAAGCAGTTTACAGAGTCAGCCTCTTTTCCCCAACAATCTGGGTCCTCATTTTAACAGACCTTGGAAAGATGGAAGTCTGAGTCAAACTTGAGACAGTCGAACATCTGGCTGTGGGCATAGTTTGCCTGCAATACTGCATTCTAACCACTGCCCCCTGTTGATGCAGGAGGAGCTGTAATAGGTGTGCTAATTAGGCCTATTTCTATTATTGAATTGGGGGAAAAAGAGAACTTGAGTATGTGACAGTCTGTTTATTGCATTCAAATGTGTGATCTTCCACTTACAGAGTTATGCAACTGGCATGGCTAAAGATTCTGGGAATCGAGGCGATATTCCTGAAGAGTCTGAGGTTAAGAAAGTTGCAGTATGGCGTATAATTGACTGGCAGAAAATAGATATATTCCTACTTTCTCCCTAATATAGTTTCACTTGGAAGACTGTAAAGTTTATCATGCAGCTACCAGGCCTTCGACGAACTGAATATATACAGGTAGTCCTCGACTTATGACAACGATTGAGCCCAAAATTCCTGGGACAACTGCAACCGTCATAAGTACAAACCAGTTGCCAAGCACCCGAAATTTGATCATGTAACCATGGCGAATGTTGCAACGGTCGTGTGAAAAAACAGCCATAAGCCACTTTGTTTAGTGCCGTTGTTACTTTGAAGGGTCACTAAGTGAGTGATTGGGGATTGAGGGCTACTTGTACCTTGAGATTTTAAACATGCAAGTAAGTCACCTCTAAGCTCGATTACTGTAATGCGCTTTACATGGGGCTGCCCTTGAAAAGTGTTCGGAGACTACAGTTAGTCCAGAACGCAGCCGCACGAGCGATTATGGGTGTACCTAGATACACCCATATTACACCTATCCTCCGTGAGCTGCACTGGCTTCTGATCAGTCTCCGCACGCAATTCAAGGTGTTGGTCGTTACCTTTAAAGCCCTACATGGCTTAGGACCTGGATATCTGGGAGACCGCCTCCTGCCACATACCTCCCAACGGCCGATAAGAACTCACAGACTGGGCCTTCTCCGGGTGCCGTCGACCAGACAATGCCAGCTGGCGGCTCCTTGGAGGAGGGCCTTCTCTGTAGTTGCTCCGACCCTGTGGAGCGACCTACCCGTAGAGATCCAGACCCTCCCCACTCTTGGCCTTCCGAAAAGCCACTAAAACCTGGCTATTCCGGCAGGCCTGGGGCAGTTGACTTCAGGAATGAGGTCCAGCCCCACTCAGATTGAGTGTATGGTGTCTTGTTTTTAAATTGTTTCTTTTTAAATTGTTCCTTATTTTTAACTCTTTATATTAACTTTATCTGTAAGACGCCCGGAGTCCTACAGGATTGGGCAGCATATAAATCTATTAAAAGTTAAAGTTAAAAAGAACCCACAATCCACGAAGCAATTTTTCTCAGCTTTCCTCGTTCTCCTCGGTCCGTAATTATGTGGCTGGAGGATGAAGGAAATTCAACCCATCTGGAATCCATTGAGCTGCAGGAGATCATATTATGTAGTCAGTCTCAACCTTCCAGCCTTGGTCTTCTCAAAGCTTCTTCAAAAGCTATGGAGTAAACTCAATTTGCAATGGAAATTTCCTGCAGTTTCTCTTAATAAGTTTGACTGCCATCCTGGAATGCCAGCCATGGGTTGTTTTTTTTCCCTAAATGCACTTATGTGGCATATTCTGGGTCACAAAGAGACTTCCATTGTTTCTTTCATTAGGCATGCAAAGCCGCAGGTGCTCCGGGATAATTTCTGATGGATTTTGCTTCCAGTCAATTCTTCCGTGCTTTATAATTTCTGTCTATAATTAGTTGCTTGAGTTGCAACAGGTAACTTTGAATTTAGCTAGTGTGTTGTATTATCCCAAGCTAAACTCCCTTGTCCTGACCTCACCTTTCAGTTCTTCCGATGGCACATCCATCACTCTCACCTTGTTTCTGGTTGCCGTCTGTGGAGTTTTCTCCAGAGAGCTGGGTCTTCTTCGCATAAATGTGTCCAAAGTGGGATTAAATCAAACCTGGCTATTTGTGCCTCTAGTGAGAACTTTTGAGTTGATCTGTTTGATGATCCATTTGTTGGTTTTCTTGGCTGACCATGATATTCCAAGGTAGGGGTCTCCAAACTTGGCAACTTTAAGCCTTGGAGGACTTCAACTCCCAGAATTCCCCAGCCAGCTGGCTGGGGAATTCTGGGAGTTGAAGTCCTCCAAGGCTTAAAGTTGCCAAGGTTGGAGACCCCTGTTCTAAGGAGTCTTCTTCAACACCAAAGTCCAAATGTCTAATTTGTTGTCTTCTGCTCCTTTCTGAGTTTCTCATAGTGTCCCTGGGAATGTCATTGCTTGTGCAATTCATCATCTTTTTATGCATAGACACATCACAGTATCTGAATATCTTTCCCAAAGCCTTATGTGACTGCACGACTAAGTGCTAATCTTTTTGACTTCTTGTTCCCCAGTAGCTGAGGTTACACCAGGATTTTCATCTTTGCTGTATCAGCAGCCTACGACCATTGATGGATCTCCAGGATGGTCAAGGTGGATGTTGTGCTGATTGAGGACTGTGGTATGCAACTACCTTGGCGGCTAGCTGGCTGAAATCTAAATATTGGATTTCAGAATTGTTGGAAGGGACCCTGGAGGTCTTCTAGACCACTCCCACTCAAGCAGGACATGTGCTATTCCTGTGCCATTCCAGACAAATGGTTGTCCAATCTCTTCTTAAAGACCTCCAGTGTTGGAGAACCCACAGCTTCTGTGAAAGCAAGCCATTCTGATTAATTTCTCCTTAGTTCTGCTTCTCTCCTTGATCAGTTTCCACCCATTGCTTCTTGTCCTGCCTTCATGTGCTTTGGAGAATAGTTTGACCCCCTCTTCTTTATGGCAACCACACAGATATTGGGACACTGCTATCATGTCATCCCTAGTACTTCTTTTCATTAAACTAAACTTTTCATTATACCCAATTCCTACAACTGGTCTTCGTACGTTTTAGCCTCCAGCCCAGGGGTGAAATCAACTTCCGGTTCGACAAATATAACCGTGTGCACAGGACCTTTCGTGCAAACGCAGAGCATAAAAAATGGGGCGTGATGATATCCCGGTGGGTGGGCGGAGCCTCCCTCCGCCACCGGTACTGGCTTGGCCGAACCGGATGGAACGGTCTGAATCTCACCACTCCTCCAGCCCCCCCCCTTCCCAATCATTGTTGCTCTTCCCTGCCCTCCTTCTGGAGTCTCAACATGGATGGCGTTGAAGAATTGCAGGAATCTAGCCTTTCGGTACCGTGACCCGTCAAAACCGTGCTCGACTAAGCCGCGCCCGATTAAACCGCGTCGCTGATGTCATCAACAGGGCGACAACAGCCAGCACGGATAAATAAGGGCGCTTTAAATAGCGCTTTGAAAGCAAGCCGATTCAACTTAAGGTAAGGGTTAGGTTTAGGGTTAGCTTTAGGGTTAGCTTTAGGGTTAGCTTTAGAGTTAGGTTAAGGGTTAGGATTAGGATTAGGTTTAGGGATAGGTTAAGGGTTAGCTTTAGGGTTAGCTTTAGGGTTAGGTTTAGGTTTAGGGTTAGGTTAAGGGTTAGCTTTAGGGTTAGCTTTAGGGTTAGGTTTAGGGTTAGGTTTAGGGTTAGGTTTAGGGTTAGGTTAAGGGTTAGGTTTAGGGTTAGGTTAAGGGTTAGGTTTAGGGTTAGCTTTAGGGTTAGGTTTAGGGTTAGGTTAAGGGTTAGGTTTAGGGTTAGGTTAAGGGTTAGGTTTAGGGTTAGCTTTAGGGTTAGGTTTAGGGTTAGGTTAAGGGTTAGGTTTAGGATTAGGTTTAGGGGGGTTAGGTTTAGGTTTGGGGGTTAATTTTAGGTTTAGGGTTTACAGCGTGCTTCTGTCTCCGCGCTGTTGTCGCCCTGTTGATGACGTCAGCGACGCGGTTTAGTCGAGCGCGGTTTTGTGGTGGAACCTTCGGTACTCTTGCCTAACTGTTGGGCCTCAGGTTTCCCCAAAGATTCCGGAAGGAGTCATAACAACCCCCCAACAAAGGTCATGCCAGCCAGGGCCACGTTTCTGAACCGGATTGAATGTGCCCCATGGAAGGCAGGTTGGCTTCCTGCCCAGCGTCTCAGATAGTTTCCTTTCCAGTTTATTTTCAGTTCAATGATATTAAGTGCAGTTACCTGGCTTTCATTCAAACTGTGGCACAGGAAGAAAGCAAAGTTCATAGTGACTTCCTTAACTTTTTACCCAAATAACCGGGCATTTTACCGTCCAGTTGCTTCTGGTTGTCGGTTTTTTTCATTTTCTTACATAGAATTTGTTCCAAGGTGTCGCTGGGGAACAGCCTTTCCACCCGTTCAGGAACTGCGTTGTTAAAAACAAGAATGTGGGCTGGTGTTGTTTCAGGACACTTGGCAAAATGGTGAGAACCAAAAAAGCTTGGCAGCTCTTGGGATCTTTAGCCGCTGGCTTTTAATTAGTTCTTTTAAGCAACATTAACAATCTTGGGTGTATTCTTAATTTTGTTTGGTGTTAAGCTGCAGGGAATGTGTAAGTCATTTCATCACGTGGGGCCACATTGTCTGCAGCTTCATGCAAGGGAATTTTAATCAGGATGCCCTACATGGAATATATATATTTTTTGGGGTTGTCAAGTCTAGGTGTGGGGGGGGGGGGGGGGGGGGGGCTTTATATTCAACTGTTTTGTGTGACGGGAAGCTGTGCCTGCTGCAACACCATTTCACAACTTTAGATCACATTCAAATCTTCCAGGTTAAGGCTGCTAACAAGAGATGTAAAAAATCTCGTAATAAAGTCACTCCGCGATGCAAGGACCGATTTCTGTAAACTCTCTGGTTATTTTTTAACTCGGTCACATTTGAATAGCTGCATTCATGGGGCTCTGCTGTCAGTTACCTGGGCCTTAAGGTAATGCCCTTCAAGGCTAACCTTGGTGCGTGGTTGCGCGACATTCTGCCGATACAATCTCTACCTCTGCTGAACTGTGGAGGAGAGACGGATTGGGCAAATTTAACAGCTTATGTATGACATCCCATATGACTCAAACATTGTGTGGCTTCTTTGGTTGGGCTTCGGGTGACACACTGAGCTCGGCAGTTCATGTGTGAAACCCATGGTTTAAAACTCCATAACCAATAGAAAAGGATATTTGTAGCTCAGAGTAGAATTGTGGGGTCCTTGGTGCCGTCTGAGCCTGGGTGTTTTTTAGAATATGTTTCATTTCCCAGCAAGGTAACACCACTTGCTACTGCACTGATGATGTCACCTAGTTGGATAATGTAATGTCTGCAAGTAAACGACCAAGCACAGAGAGCACCAAGGACCTGGACAAGGAAATCCATCTCTTCAATAAGAACAAAGATGAAATTAACCATTGCTTAATGCAAAAGGGATGCAGTGGCTCAGTAACCACAAGGTCAGCAGTTCTAATCCCTAGCGCTCCCGTTACTTGCCCCAGTTTCTGCCAACCTAAGAGTTCGAAAGCAGGTAAAAGTGCAAATAGAAAAATAGGAACCACGTTTGGTGGGAAGGGAGCAGCGTTCCGTGCACCTTCGGCGTTTAGTCATGCCGGCCACATGACCATGGAGACGTCTCCAGACAGTGCTGGCTCTTCAGCTTTGAAATGGAGATGAGCACTGCCCCCTAGAGTCAGGAACAACTATGTCTGTGAGGGGAACCTTTACCTTTCATGCAAAAGTGTGCAAACTTTGGATGGTCAAAGAGGTGCCATCGTTGTAGAGAGAGAGTCAGAAGTCAAAAATCAAGATGGCAGCCACTCTATGGAAGCTGCCATCTTGGCTTTTACATTTGTTCCCTAGATGCCTTTAGCTGGCAGCACAGAGACGCAAAATGGGGTCGGGTCTGTTTTGTGTCTTGAGGTGGTAATTTGGTAGATCTTTTGGGTTGTTGTTTTTGTTTTTTTTCAAATCACGGTGAACCTTCTGAATTAGAGGGCATATTCCTAAACCTTGCTTATGGACCTGAGTGACTGGTTAATCAAAAGCCTACAGGCACCTGAAAAACATAGGCCATCCATCAATGAAAGCCATGAAGGCGCACGACGTAGAGGTTAGCAAATCTTCAGCCTGTAATATTTTGGGGCAAGCATTAGCCTCTTCAGAGTTTGCCCAACAAATGGCAAAAAAAAGTCACGTTTTAACCTGTTTTCCCAAAAATAAGCCCTCCCTGGATAATAAGCCCAATTGAGCTTTTGAGCGCATGCGCTAAAAATAAGCCATCCCCAGAAAATAAGTGTTCTAGCTGGGAGAACGCAGTCAGACAAACGGAGGCGAGCCAGGACTTCAAGTCAGCTAACAGTTTATTTCTAACAGGTTTCCTAACGTGGCACTTCACATTTCGCGCGTATTAGCCAACTGGCAACAACTGAGCCCTGTTTGACAGCTCTTTATATACCCCAGCTGTCAAACAGGTAACCAATCAGTAACAAGGACACGCCCCCCCCCTAGCCAAACGGACCAGAGAGGAAACTGTAGTACACAACAATAAGCCGTCCCCTAAAATATTTAACCGCATACGCAGCCAGTCCCCGCCATTTCCTAGGGGGTGGGGGTAAACATGCCCCATGTGCCCACATGCCCCTGCCAGCCACGTGGAACGGCCACGCGGAGGCCGCTACTGCAAACTCTAGCTACCGCGGCCCTTCTCTTAGTGGCGGCCGCCAAAAGAGCGGCAGGCCCAGCGATGCTCGGGCTGGCAAGAGTGTGCCAGAAACAGAGTCAGAACTTCTGGCCCTCTCTGGATCGGCTGATCCACAGGCTGCGGTTTGAGGTTAAGGAGCCTCCTGCATCTTAAAAATAATTAAGACCTCCCCAAAAATAAGGCCAAGTGCTTATTTCGGGGGTCAAAAGAAAATAAATACCAGGGAAACAGTCTTTTTATTTTTGCAATTAGAATGTAATTTAGGGGCCTGGCCTGTAGCGTGTTTAAGAGGGTTAGCAATCTAAGGAGATAATGGAGGAGGAGGGGGTTATGTTTGCTTAAAGACATAAAAGTAACTTTCACCCCATTCTTAAAAAACTGGGAAATAGAGGGAAAAAGGAGAGGATATTGCATCACAAAAGGCCGAAGGAGGGAGGTCAACCATTTAACAGCCCCGCTGTTCCCAAAAATAGTGCTAGGGAGCCTGTCCGAAAGGCTTGGTTTTAGTTTTTTATTATTTCAAAAAATATTTGAATAACAGAGTCACCTCTGCTTGAACGCTTGCCTGTCGTCTCCTGTCTCGGCTTACTGAGAAATCTTTTTTTTTCCCCCCCTTGCATTTTTCTCTTCGCTTCCTTCCCCCCCAAAAGGCCGTTAAAAAGTTACTGCTGAGACTGAAAAGTTGGTTCCCACC
The DNA here is from genome assembly GCF_051295495.1 of Thamnophis sirtalis. Classification (NCBI taxonomy): domain Eukaryota; kingdom Metazoa; phylum Chordata; class Lepidosauria; order Squamata; family Natricidae; genus Thamnophis; species Thamnophis sirtalis. Next base: position 11,534,859 of record NW_028261385.1, on the reverse strand, counting down.
CAGCGTCATTATCTCGGTTTCAAGAAGAGGGGTGGGGGGGAGAACGATGATGGCGGTGGAGCCGGATTTTGGGGGGTGGGTGGGCGGGGAGGAAGAGAGAAAGGAAAGACTTCATAAAAATTTGCTTGGCGCTTCGTTACCCTTTTAACCTTGCAGAGAGGAGGGTGTGGGTGGGATCCATCTCTTTTTCATCTCCCATTTAAAGCACTCTTGAGTGTGTTCATTCGCCTTGAAAAGCATGGAACTATACTGCTTTTCTTTCTGGTTGTTTCCCCCCCTCTCCCCCCCCCCCAGGAATTCGTTTGAAAGCTTTTTTCGGTATCAGAACATAGACACACACACTACAAGTTACTTTTATAGAGATCTTGGTGGATTTGGCCTTTGTCTGCAAAAAAATCTGCAATTAACCCCTCCGATAAGCAAATGTGGAGAGGGAGATTATTGCTTCTTGGCTAATGATCGTGTAATCACATTTCTTTGTCTCCATCTTAATCGGGAAAGCAGTGACCTTGATCCTAAATCTTCCTGCTGTTTTTTTGTAGGATTTTGCTATAAAAAGAGAGAGAGAAAAGAAGTAGGATCAGATGGACAGGACAATAAATTCTCCCAGATCCTAACATTTTCCAGCTAGCTTTGGATTCCAGTAAGTTGTCTAAGAAAGTGTTTGCAGATCTGCTGAGAGGTTTAAACCACATTAGAGATAAATTCCAAACTAACCTTTGATAAGAATGAGATAACTGAAATGGCCTGGCTAAGATTAGTCACAGATGGAAGCGAGTTTTCTGTTTTCTGTCTGTCTATGATCAGATGGATGAGTTTGTTTTGAAAATTCATAATCTAGCTGTGATAGTCAACATTTGTGCAATCCTGTCTGCAGATCCTCGGTTTTCACAACTTGAAGGTCTGCATCCAAAGGTTTTTCTCCAGTTATTCCCATTTTTTGAAGCTTTTTTTTTTAAAAAAAAATTGAAATGGGTTAAGATGAAATATAAATAAAATTGAAAAGTTAAAGAAGAAGGTCGAGATATTTGGAAGAAAAGGGAAAGGAAAGGGGGAAAGTGACTAGGATAGGATAAAGGATAGGATAGGATAAAGTAGGATAAAGTACAAAGAAAATTATGGCCTCAAGCTCTTTTGCATTACATTTTTCAGTATTTCAGGTCCTTTCAATAACAACAAAGTCATCCAAACCTAAAATCAAAGTTTCACCCACCCACCCCCAACCCCAGTTTCGAGCACAAAGTCCATAAGTGGTTTCCAAGTAAAATGAGACACATTCTTCTCTTTAATTAAAGCAGTCAGTTCTGCCACCTTGGCCAATTCATCAGTTTTATCATCCATTCTTCCATGGTACACATTAGTACAGTGTTTCTCAACCTTGGCAACTTGAAGATGTCCGGACTTCAACTCCCAGAATTCCCCAGCCAGCATTCGCTGGCTGGGGAATTCTGGGAGTTGAAGTCCGGACATCTTCAAGTTGCCAGGGTTGAGAAACACTGTATTAGTGTCTCTTCCCACCTTTGTACCTATAAGGTTTTCCCTGCTGTCCACATAAATAGTAACGAAACCCCAAATTATCTTTCAAGATCTTTGTCCATCAAACCTAAAAAGGAGACTCCTGGTTTCAGTTTTATCTTTATTTTAAGAATCTCTGAATTAAGATTTTTTTTAAAAAAAAATAATCTTGGCTTTATCTCAAAAACACCAGAGACGATAAAAACTGTCCTTTTTGATAGTTTGAAGCTTTCAGAATGAGAATTCAGCCAAAAACCATATGCACATCAGTAATAATTTAGCTCATCCTAGATTCATAAAAAATGAAATGCAAACTGCCTTTTAATTTCACGCAATTATTGCACACAGATGAGTTTGGGCCCTTTGGTTGATTTTGTACTGTAATTCCAGTCTCCCCTGGAGTGCCAGACAAGTGCAAGTCCTTTGGGATGAATGAGTTGACAACCAATATCCTAGTCCTCATAGTTTCTGTTGAGTTTTGGTTATCTGTTCAAACCCAGTTGTTCCGGATGCCTGGATCTGACTGATACTGAGGGCAAGTTGCCGAGACGTGGAAGAATGAGATGGTGATGAGAGTATTTACTTATCGCTAACTTTTTAATTTTGCATTTGCATCTAATTTGACTGGCTTCCCAGATTTATATACATCAAGAACCAGATGCTTTCTTGCCTGGATTACGGAGCTGACTTCCTTCCTTGAGTGAACACAAAGCAGAAACTTAGTCTGTCCTCGCCAAGTAACTTAGTTTTTATTTTAGTGTTTTGTTTTATTTTTTTCCCAATTTTATTATCTCATAAGTAACTCAAGATGGCCAGCGTGCATCATACACTGTATCTAAAGTGTTCGGAGTGGTTCGATGGGCGATGTGTGAATTTAATAAAATAAATGAATACAAAATCTTCCTCTCCCCTGTGAGGTGGGTTGGACTGATTGAGAGAGAGACAAGAAGTCGCCCAGCCAGCTTTTAGGACTAGGGCAGGACTAGAACTCACAGTCTCCTGGCGATGGGCCCCAAATTGTCCAGATGGCTTTTGTGCCTAAGGCAGGACTAGAATTAACCTGGTGATCGGGCCCCTAAATCATCCAGCCTTCAGGCAGGGCTAAAACTGACAATCTCTAGGTGAGTGGCTGAGCATTGTCCAGCCAGCTTTCTTGCCTAACTCAGGATTAAAACTGGTGATCCCAGATGGCTTTCATGCCTAAAGCTAGAAATCTCTTGGTTTTTCTAAGTCAGCATCTTCACTACTACTACTAGAGCAAACTGGCTCTCTACACAAAGAAGGATTGCTGTAGGAGAAGACAGCAAAAAGTGTGGGGGGGGGGGGTTGGGTCTGTCTTTTTTTTTTTCTCTTTCATTTTTGGCGTTGGTTTGTTTTCATAACAATAATGAAAGCTGGGGTTGGTATGAGAAGGTTTTGTCAAAATACAGCAAGCCACCACTACTCCACATAGTTAGATAGACCTTTTGAACAAAAAGTGAGTTGGCTTGGCTTGTTTCATTGGTGCTCTTATATTTTATTTTATTTTCCCCTTCTACCTATACCCACCGGCACAATCTTGAAACTTCCTTCATTTGAAAGTCTACACCTTAGCATTGTGCGTCTTGTTTTTCAACTGTTAGGTCTGCAATTTCTCCATGCATAATTTTAGACTGAATGAAATGCACATACGGTAAAAGGTTCCTCTTGCACATATGTGCTAATCGTTCTGTCCGAAGACGTCTCCGTGGTCATGTGGCCGGCATGACTTAAGCGCTGAAGGCACACGGAACGCTGTTACCTTCTGATGAAAGAAATGTCCTCCTGGGTTCGGCTCCAAGTGGGGAAGAAGACACTGGAGACACGGAGGCTGCTTGGAAAGATGGTTTATTGGTGGACAGGACCACATGGCTTGAGCCCTGAACAGAAAAGGTGATCACATGCTTCAATGTTGGTGGAGAAGAAGAGAAGGGAGAGAAAGAAGGGCTGAGATGCTGAAAGTCCCTGGTTTTATGCCCTCTCTGGCCTTTGATCTTGAGCTTGTATTCTGATTGGTTGTCAGACTCCCATGGGGCCATGCAGGGGCAACTCTCTAGGCTGCGTTTTGAATCCAGGTTTGGTTGACTTCTCAGATGCCATGTGGTCAGTTGAGTAAAGGGCCAATATTATCATGCCTTAATCCCATCTCCCTGGAGCTGAAGGGGAGAACTCTTTATTATGTAAAGGGACTAGCTTGGCCTTCTTAATGGCCCATTGACAAAGTGGGGATGGGCAGGAAGCTACAGGCAGCTATTCTGTCTTTTAAAACATGTTTCTTCCTTTTCATATACAGAGAAATATTCTGCCTTTTCAATATTTCCTAGGATGCTTCATTTTTCTGGGAGAGGGCTGGGTGATAACTTCCTACAATCCCCACCAAAGGTTTTCCCTATTTTTCTATTTGCGTTTTTACGTGCTTTGAACGGCTAGGTTGGCAGAAGCTGGGACAAGTAATGGGAGCTCACTCAGTTATGCGGCACTAGGGATTCAAACCGCTGAATTGCCGACCTTGTTGAAGCAATCTTTTCTGTGAGAATAACAAAGGGAATTTTTCTTACTTGTTGTGAGTCTTTAAAGAATTAAGTTTATAAAATCCTTTTCTATTCACTTTCTCTTTTTCCAGCACACTTTTGTAAATAGCTTGTGCATATGATCCACCCTTGAGCTGGTGCATATATCCCATTTTCAGTGTTTCAAATAGATTCACCAAGTCAACCAGTCTTCAGATATACATGTATGACCTTCACGTCCCAGAATTCTCAGCAACAATCAAGCTGACTGGGTAATTCTGAGATTTGAAAATGATACACTGGGGGGAAAAATTGGAGGGGTGAATGTGATAGGAAAAAAGAAAGCCCCAAACAAACTTTAAAAAGCTCTGACAACAGATCCATTTAGAGCAGGGGTGAGCAGTTTGTGGCTCTGGAGCCGCATGTGGCTCTTTCATCCCTCTGCTGCGGCTCCCAGTTGCCAGTCGGCTCCACAATTGATAGGGCTTTCAGTTAGGACAGGGGGAACCAGAATTCCAGTCAGCTCCAGAATTGAACGGGGGGCTTCCAGTTAGGACCTTTATGGCTCTTTGAGTGTTTAAGGTTGCCGACCCCTGATTTATAATACGGGGTAGACAAAAAGGGAGAAGACTATAGGAGAACTGAAGAAAAGACATTCCAACTGATATGAGGAAGTATTCCTCCTGTTTCTGGAAAGTTCCATATATAGAAGAGATGTTACTCCTGCCTACAGCTGCCTAAGAAACATTTAAAATGTTAAACCCCCATTTAGGGGAGGGGGTCAAGGCAGTCTAAAGAAATACTTAAATCATTTTTACAGAAGACAAATCTTTGCAAATGTGAAGTTAATCGTTCTTTAATTCACAATGCTTACTACATTTTGCTTTATCTGTTCCAAAAGATCTGACAAGTTGACATTTTCATCCAGTTGGTTGTTCTCTTCCCTTCCTGGCGTGATTTTAAAAAATGTGAAAACCACCAGCCGCAATTCTGATTTGGCAGGAATTTAATGCTAAGTCCCACTTAAATGTATACAAACCCAAGGAAGAAAACATGGATCTGTTTTGTTGACTGCATTCGATCTAGTAACCTACTGCATGCCAGCAAGTGAGAATTAGGCTTACTCTTTTGCTTGACAGATTTTTCCTTTTCCGTTGTTAATCATTGTCAATTACATTTTTATCATCAATCATTATTATTTTTTATTACATTGGGGAAGAAGTTTCCGTGTAAAATGTGGCTGACTGAAGACCCATTGGTAGGAGGTTTTGAGATCTATTTGGAGAACAGAAATGGCTTCCTCGGACGGGTTCTCCTAGCTTGCTCAAAAAGAATGTTTTTTTTTTCATTTATTCAGATTAAGCAAGATTATACCTATAAATAGATCTATCTGAATATTTAAGTACAGAATGTGCATGTATATAAAAAAAGGCATCTGATAAGCACGTATGGATTAACCCTGATGGTACAGGTAGTCATTGATTTAGGGCCATAATGGAGCCCAAAATTTCTGTTACTAAGCGAGACAGTTGTTTAAGTGAGTTTTGCCCCATTTTACAACTTTTCTTGCCACAGTTGTTAAGTGAATCACTGCAGCGGTTAAGTTACTAAGACAGTTGTTAAGTGGATTTGACTTCCCCCGTTGACTTTGCTTGTCAAGAGGTCCCAAAAGGTGATCCCGTGATCCTGGGACACTGCGAACCATCATAGATATGAACCAGTTACCAAGCATCCAAATTTGTGATCATGGGGATGCTGCAAAGGTTGCATGTGTGAACAGCGGTCATAAGATGAGAGCCGGGGTGGCGCAGTGGTTAGGGTGCAGTACTGCAGACCACTTCAGCTGACTGTTATCTGCAGTTCAGCGGTTCTAATCTCACCGGCTCATGGTTGACTCAGCCTTCCATCCTTCCGAGGTGGGTAAAATGAGGACCCGGATTGTTGTTGGGGGCAATATGCTGACTCTGTAAATCGCTTAGAGAGGGCTGAAAGCCCTAGGAAGCGGTATATAAGTCTAACTGCTATTGCTATAAGTCCCTTTTCCCCCCACTGACGTCGTAACTTCAAACGGCCTTTAAATGAACATTTGTACATCGATAACTACTTGTAATTTGTTGGAAGACCCTCATCACAGACTCCCTTCTGTTGACAAGAGGTTCAATATTTTTTTTTTCTTGTCCAAATTTTTTTTCCAAGTCAAGGCAGCGACCAAGTTTCAATGGAGATTTGTTGCCTGGTAATTTAATATCCGCTTTCTAAAGAGCTCCAGATTCATTTTATGGCAAGTTGCGTAGTCTCACTTGGGCAGAAGCTCATTAACTTCTGAAGCCCAATCAACCTGAGCTGAGAATGTCTAAAGAGCTTTCACTTTATTGCTTTTAAAGATGGCCTCGGGCTGTATCACTTGGAATGGCAAGTGGGTGGACTTAATTTACAGATACTCTTTGATGCGCTGGAACTTTCAGTAAGTTTGATAGACAAATAACAAGAACTTGAGCAAGATCGCAAGTTCAGCGGCATCTATAAAGTATTCCAGAGGAATCCTAACACACACCAAGGAAGGGCAAATACGTTCTTTTCCAGTACATACAATACATTCAAGATTGCGGGAAAGGATACAGGTCATCCTTGACTTACAACCACAAATTGAGTCCCACATTTCTGTTGCTAAAGTGGTTAAGTGAGTTTTGCCCCATTTTATTACCTTTCTTGCCACTGAGAATCACTGCAGTGGTTAAGTTAGTAACATGGTTGTTAAGTGAATCTGTCTTCATCGTTGATTTTGCTTGCCAGAAGGCCGCAAAAGGTGAGATCACATGACCCCGGGATCACATGACTGCAACCGTCTCCCAGGTTCATATTCTAGAACTGTGCATCTCAATCTTGATGACTTTAAGATGTCTGGACTTCAACCGCCAGAATTCTCCAGGTACTAGAAATTTGGGAGTTGGAAGTCCACCCATCTTAAAGTCACCAAGGTTGAAAACCATTGTTCCAGAATAGATGGGTGTGTTTATGTTGAAGAGTTCAGGGCAATTTTTCCTTTATCTCCTAAGGATCAGTGGGATGGATGGATAGAGGGATATATTTCCATAGTAAATTAACAATACTAAGGATATCAAAGATTTCCTTGGCAGACCGGATTGAATAGAAACATTACCCAAGGATGAATATTTGAAAATTACCTAAACCAGACTTCCTCAAATTAATGCACTTTAGATGGCTGAAAGAGATTATTTTTTCTTATTGACATGTTCTTTCATTTACTGGATGTCCCTCCTTAACCAAATATATAGCAGCAAGATAAAATAGTTTCCTTCTGGTTGCCATTTATAGATGTAGCTTGAGTTCTGTCTCTCAGTTATTTGCTGGGGAAACCTTGTTTGATGCTATCTTTTGTCAGAATAGAAAAATGCAGTTGATCGCTGAACCACAAAGCAAGGAACATTTAAAGGGCCGGTCCTCGCCTTATGGGACTTTCACTAGTCATGTTGATTTGAAAAGCAAAAACTGCAGAGAGAAAAATAGATGTTTCTGTGATTGTGGACATATGGACCATTCTCGCTGATGGCAGACCCTAACTTGAGTCATTTGGGAAGATTTTAAAAAGAAAGATTAAAAGAGTAGTGGTGGTGCAGTGGTTAGAGTGCAATACTGCAGGCTACTTCTGCTGACTGCCGGCTGTTTTATTCTCACCCACTCAAAGTTGACTCAGCCTTCTATCTTTCCGAGGTCGGTAAAATGAGGACCCAGATTGTTGGGGGCAACATGACGACTCTGTAAACCGCTTAGAGAGGGCTCTAAAGCACTGTGAAGCGGTATATAAGTGCTATTGCTGTGTTTGAAAGCTGCTCACCTGCTCTCATTTGACTGTCACCAAGTAGGTCAACCAGATGAGAAGCCCAAGAGAACATGGCAAATTCACATGTCCCCAACTACGTTAGGACATTTTTTAATGCAATCCTCTGAAATCTCCTTGGGTAGATAGGCCCCATTGAGTTTAATGAGACTTACTATGCCGTAATATTAATCAAGAGTTAGTGAAATTGAGTGGCTAAGAAATTGGACTATAAATTAGCAATTCCTGGTTTGAAACTTTCCTCTGGGAGGAACTTGCCTAGCCAGTCTATCTATAGCAGTGACTATAGAATTGGTCAACTTACAAGTTTCTTCATACTCAACAGCCATATAAATCTTAAGACTTAGTCAACACACTCACCACTTCTTTGCACTCTGTAATAAAGCCTGTTGCCTATAGCTTTCATCCACTGGCTGCCGTGCCTAGATTCCTGCCTCCTCCCATCAGTCCTCACTTAATAACTCACTTGGTCCTCATTTAAACAACAGCCAATGGAGAATGCCAGAATTGCCATTGGTGAGCAATTTGGTCATGTTACATTATGTTTTTAAAAAGGCACTGGGGTGGAAATTCCACTTCCAATTGCTGTTGTAAAGTTAAAGTTTAATAAATTTATATGCCGCCCAATCCCGAAGGACTCCGGGCGGCTTACATAAAAACAATTTAAAAGAATACTAAAAAATTTAAAATAGAGAGACCAAGGCAAGATAAAAAGACACAACATGCACTCAACCTTAGTGGGGCTGGACCTCATTCAAGAGGTCAACAGCCCCAGGCCTGCCGGAACAGCCAGGTCTTGGTAGACTTTCGGAAGGCCGAGAGAGTGGGACTTGCCTGTTTTTTATTTGCTAATCTCTTTACCTTTAAATTACTTGTTGGAAAAGACTCCAAAGTTGGGAAAGATTGAAGACAAAGGAAGACAGGGATGGCAGAGAACTGAGATGGTTAGAATCTGAATTTGGACAAAACCCAGGAGATACGGGGGCGGACGGACCGGCGATTTCCACTACCGATTCGGGTGAACCGGTCCGAACCGGCTGAATACCCACCTCTGTTGTAGTTTAAAAAACCCGAAGAGGGGAGGTGGAGTATCACATGGGTTATCCTAGCCCTAGATAACTGATGACTGTGGAGATGAGCAGTCTTCCTTGTGTCTTGTTTTTACTAGCAGCAAAAAAGGATCAGCCAGCTTGTCTTCTTTAGGACAGCTTTGTAATAAGGCTAAAGTGCTGTCTAGCCTGTTTTTTAAAGTAAACTAAAAAGTCATTCCTCTCCCTTCGCCATTCCTTGTTTTGTGCCATTAGCCTCCCAGGAATGCGGGGAGGATTAATTACTTTCGAAGATGTCAGATTCGTTGAGTGTTGTTAACTCCCTGCGTTCAGGAGGGGTGCCAACGGGTTGGAGAAATAATCATAAATGCAAACCTCCCCTTTTATTTTTAGGAAGAAGCCTTTTTCCTCCCCCCCCCCTTGATTTTTCATTCCCATGACGGAGCAAGGACCAAGTCTCCCAGTTGGGGGAAAGGAAGCGAATTTGCAGGAGTGAAATTCAACAGGTTCTGACAGGTTCTGGAGAACCAGTAGTGGAGATTTTGAGTAGTTTGGAGAACCGGCAAATGCCACCTCTGTCTGAGTGGGGATGGAATGGAGATTTTGCAGTATCCTTCCCCCAGGAGGGAAGGGGGATTTTGCAGTATCCTTCCCCTGCTCTGCCCACCAAGCCACGTCCACAGAACTTCTAGTGGGGGAAAAAAATTGAATTTCACCCCTGCGAATTTGACACAAGAGTTTTCTGTCCAAATCCCTGTTTTCCTTCATTTGGGTGCCCTTCTTGAGGTGCTCTGACTACAAGTCCCACGATTCCCGGTCTGCAGGACAGCCGTCCCGGAGGGCACCAGCTTGGCAAAGGCGGTTGAGCCTGTCTGTTTGTGTGTGTCTGTGTGTGTGAGAGAAAGAGACATGGCCTTTTCTGTATACGCTGAGGCACAGAAGTGATTAGATTATGAAGGCAGACAAAAGTAATGATTAACTTCTGCAGTCTGCAGTCTTGTCTCCAGACTGGCGCTGAATGCTGGTTTTGCCTCTAAGTAGAGGCCTGGCCAGAGGAGACACAGGGTATTAGGTTGTAAAGGAAGGAAGCACGAAGGAAGGGAGGGAGGTTGGCGGAGGAAGAGGGCGTGCGGGGTAGAGCAGGGGATATTTTTCCTCCATCAAAATCCGGGAACAGAACTTTTTAACGGGTTGGCAATTTTGGAAAGCGTTCAGCAAGCTGTCTCGTCTGACCCAGTTTCTCATCCTTGATCCGTAAGGCACAAGAATCCCCAAAAAACATTGTGCAGAAATACGTAACTTGTCCACCCATCTTTAAAGGAAAAGGCTCCTCACTTTCAGAAGAAACCTTCCTTTGCTGTCTTCTCTAGGGGAAAACAACAACAACAACAACAATAATAATAATGCTGTTTTAATTGAGAGGCTTCGGGACGAAACTCTTTGAGTTTTGGAGATCTTGGTTTTAATTCAGAGGCTTTGGGGCAAATCCTTGAGTTTCGGGGGGGTCTTATAAGCCGAGAGGTTTTGATCCCGTGTTGCAGCCGCTAAAGTAAGCCTTCTTCCTCTCTTCTTCTCTGTTTTTGCTCCCACCCTTATGTGCAATCGGAGCGTAGCTGGAAGGAATGCCGTCTGCAGGGGAAGGAGGAAAAATGAACGCTGCTAAATATTTGGCATTAATCTGGTATTGCTACACTCCGTTTAGGAAGGAGAGGGGACGGGTTTGGCTGTCTTTTTACAAGCCTTCTTAATATAGACATCTTGGCAAGCATCGCGAACAAAGTTTTAGAAATGTCATCTGTCAAATGCGAAGGATTGGGGGGTGGGGGGGCAACGAATACCTTCCCCTTTTTTTCACGATTCCGGGACCTTAATGTGGCCAGGGCAGCAGCAGAGCGCTTGCAAAAAAAAAAAAAGCCTGCAAAAGTTCAAAAGCAGACCAAAAAGCCACAAGATTTATTCGTTTGCTTAGGAAGCCTTTTTTTTGCCTGATGATCTGGAAAGATGATTTTTATCAGTTGCATTTTCCCAAGGGAGAAAAACCTTTCGGAATTCACTTAATACACAAATGCCATGTTCCGGCTGTTCTTTTCTTTTAAAGATAAGGAACAAACAGTTTTAAAATGCAATGAACTTATGTTGCTCTGCCTGTTTGCCTTGGTCAGTTTTCCAAGTTCAATGAAACCGGGAGAAAAACTTCTCAGATGGTGTTTAGTTTGGCTCTTTAGATCAGTGTTTCTCAACCTTGGCAACTTGAAGATGTCCGGACTTCAACTCCCAGAATTCCCCAGCCAGCGAATGCTGGCTGGGGAATTCTGGGAGTTGAAGTCCGGACATCTTCAAGTTGCCAAGGTTGAGAAACACTGCTTTAGATGGGTCACAAAAGATATATATTTTTTTAAATGCTGAGCCTCTTGGGGCTGCTTGGCATTTGAAGAATTGGTTGGGGTGTGTGTGTGTGTGCATTGACAACCTGGCCACTGTGGGAACACAAGCAGCTACACAACACACACCTAAGACGGTGATTGGCTTTCACTCTTGTCTCGCTTATACATTCACGTGGTTTTCTTTCTTCTCCTCTTTACCTTTGATGTTTAGGGGACAGGTGAACGGTGCTCTTTGCTCAAATGCTGGGTTGCAACCCTGCACAATTTATTTCTTTGAAATTATTTGCTAAGGCAGCTTGAGGGACCAGTTCTGAGGTATGTTAAGTCGATAGAGAGGCTGGCTTTTACCTTTAATTAAAGAAGAATGTTTCAGAAATGTAAAACATCAGGTGGAGCAAGGGAGCTGATAGGCACCAAAAGAAATTGCCCATAAAGTACGGGAGTCTTCACAATCATTCATTTAGTGGGCATCTGAAGTTACAACAGCACTGTTTTGTTCAGAACAGAGTTGTCAAATTTTGGTTATAGAAATGGAAGCCTCTTTTTCTTAAGAATAATTATTAGCTCTTAATGGCATTGAGTAGGCCTTTAAATTTAAATTTACTGCTTGTTGGCCTTTGTTTTGAAATCTGTTGGCATCTTCTTGAAACTCTGCTGATATTTGCGAAGAGTCTACTTTCTCCAGAGGTCAGTAAAACCACTTGTCCATTGCTGGACTCTGGATTTTTCTGCCTTCCTCAAGACAAATAATCCTCAATTTGCAACAGTTCATTTAGCGGCCATTCAAAGTTACAACAGCACTGAATAAAATGACTCATGATCATTTTTCACAGTTTTGCAAACCTTGGCCGCATCTCCATATGATGATCATGCGATCGAAATTCATATTTATGACGGTCGCAGTGTCCTGGGGTTGTGTGATCCCCTTTTGCGACCTTCTGACGAGCAAAATCAATGGGGAAGCAATGGATGGAAACTAATCAAGGAGAGAACCAGCCTAGAACTAAGGAGAAGTTTCTGGACAGAAGTTAGAAGCTGTGAATGCTCCAACACTGGGGGGCTTTTAAGAAGAGTTTGGACAACCATTTTGCCTGAATGAAATGGTTGGGGGTCTCCTGCTTCAGCCAGGGGCTGGACTAGAAGACCTCCAAGGTCCTTTCCAACTCTGTTATTCCAACCGGCTTTTACCTTCTAGATATTTTGGCTTAGAAGTCTGAGATTCCAGGTGATTGGGGAAATTATTTTTAGGAATTAATATTAGTTCTTTTTCATCTTGCATGGAAGTCCAAAACATGTCTTCCAACTTGGTATCTTCATATCTCCAAATATAAGGATCAGATGGAACATGTTCTCTCTGCAACGTTTAAGCAACCCGTAAATGCTTTAGATTATTACAGGTTAATGGAACTACAATAATGTGTAAATAAGCACGGAGTGCCTAGAATTATTTTTTGGGGGGGAAGGACCGTCTGTGTGTACAGTACTTAGAGTGGGCCCCAGTACAGAAAGACCCCAGTCTCCACACATGTCTGCAAGAATATTTGAAAAGCCAACAAAAATTGATTCATAAATGCTTCATTAGTCACCGCTGCCCTCTAATTATGACAAGTAATCAATTACTGCTGTTGCAAACAATCCAAAGAGGAAGAATGCAAGAGGGAGGGAGAGAGGAGGAGGAGGAGGAGAAGAATTTTTTTTTTGAAGCCTAATTGTATTTTCTTTTAAAAGCCAGCAGGCAGGAGCCACGCAGACCGTGAATGAGTTTGCTTTATAGCTAGAAAAAACACAAACGCACACACCAAAGAAGGCTGCCCTGCCTGTCTCTAGTGGTTAGACTAAAGCCAACTGACTCCATGTCTCTGTCGCAGGCGATAGACTTCATCAGCCATGCAAATTACAGAGTACTGTCGTGTTTGAAGGCCAAATTTCTACTTAGCTCAGGAAAAAGAAAAGAGGTTTTGGAAGAGAGGGAGGGAGGGAGAGAATGAAGAAACCCAGCCAGATCCATTCATAATATTTACTGTAAATGGCCTCTATGCTGTTTGGTATATGGCCAGCCTAATTATTTAATTCCAACCGCCTTTCCTTTCCCCCCCTTCGGTGGGTCACGGCTCTGCTTTTTGAAATTCAGGTAGTCCTTGGCATACATCCCCACTAAAGGTCAAGGTTCACCTCGTACATACGTGCTGGTTGTTCCCGACTCTAGGAGGCGGTGCTCATCTCCGTTTCAGAGCCGAAGAGCCGAAGACGTCTCCGTGGTCATGCGGCTGGCATGACTAAATGCCGAAGGCGCACGGAACGCTGTTACCCTTCCCACCAAAGGTGGTTCCTATTTTTCTACTTGCATCTTTCACGTGCTTTCGAACTGCTAGGTTGGCAGAAGCTGGGACAAGTAACGGGAGCTCACTCCGTTACGCGGTGCTAGGGATTCAAACTGCCGACCTTTCTGATCGACAAGCTCAGCGTCTTAGCCACTGTGCCACCGTGTCCCCTACCGAACCCCAAATTTCTGCTGCTAAGTGAAACATTTGCTAAGGGAATTTTGCCCCGTTTTGCGACCTTTCTTGGCCACCGTTATTAAGTGAATCCCGGCACTCCCTCGTTTAGTTTGGTTGTCAGAAGGTTGCAAAAAGTGACCTAGGGACACCACAACCGTCATAAATATAAATTGGTTGCCAAGCTTCCGAATTTTAGGCTGCCGTGTGCCGTTGTTACCTTGGGCATGAACATGGCTTCGATGGTTGACTGTGAACACCTGTCTTGGCTCCCCTTTGAAGACTTAGCTTCGCTTTCTGCACTTTTGATCCTTGTTCTGATTCAGCTATATTTTTATGTTGGAAATTTTCTTTGGCCAGTTTAAGTCCCTTGTGACGGGGCAGATCATCAGTCCTGTCAAATAAAGAGAAAGAAGCTAAACCCACCTCTTTATTTCCATCAACCTTTTAACCCAGAGATCTTCAACCTGGGCAACTTTAAGACTTATAGACCTCAACTCCCAAAATTCCTCCCACCAGCTTTGCTTCTGGGAGTTGAAGTCCGCAAGTCTTAAAGTTGCCCAGGTTGGAGACCCTTGGCTTTAACCCATTCCTCAAGTTGTAATTCATGCCCTTCCTCCTTGCTAATCGACATTATTTAGCAAAGTGGGCAGAATCAAGAGGCACCCACACCACATTTACCTGTTCTCTACATAGGGATGCAATAACAGCAACATTGGTAAAGCCAGACATCCTTCAAGGTTGACTCCCAGACATTAGCATCAGAAGTGCGTTCCTACCAGTTCAGCCAAACTGGTAATAGTTTGGAGGCCTGGGTTGCTGGAACCAACAGCAGCCCAGGCCTGCTACGCCCCCAAACCGGTTCCCCAGTCTCTTCTGCCATTGCCGGCATATTTGTGCGCATGCGCAGAACAGTTTTCAGTGAACTGCGCATGTGCAGTAGCACATGCGCAAAAGGCCCTCAGCGAACCAGCAGTAAAAGGTTAGGAGCCCCCCACTGATTGTTATGTATCCAAAGACATGATGGTAGTTATGGGTGCACAATTGAAACTCATAATTATAATTAAGAACTTAATTTTTCTGCGTCCACCCTCCCTCATAGATTCTGGTAGCTCAGTGGCTTCTCATGATGAATGGAGGAGAGAGATCTCCTGAAATGAAAGCCTTTATGGGAGAAGTGGAAAGAGAGAGATCAAGATAAGAAGAAGCAGTCACATTTGGCCGGTGGAAGAAAAATAAGAGTGGCGATCTTTGAGATGGGGGGAAATCTGGGCTAGAAGGCTATTAGTTTATTTTTCACTTTTTTAAAGAAGTAGAGAAGACTGATGATATTTCTGAAATTAACTGTGGCTTTCAGGCCACGGTAGCTCTCAATATGGGATACTAATGGAAAACCTTTCCAAAATATTCCAGGAGTTCAAAGGTAGCAAAGGATTTGTAATAAAAATAAAACCTCACCTTGATGTTCATTGAATCCTGTCATATTGAGTTAGTATGAATGAATGGAAGAGGAAGTTAAAGTAGCACGGCCACAGCTCTGGATTTCTTAAAATCTTCAAGAAGACCGGAGGTCTTGTTTTCTACACCACATCTACACGTTTATTTTTCCCTCTGATCTTCGACTGAGTAATATTTTGGAAGGTGTATGGGACTAATAGGTGTGAGTTTGGCTGGGTTCATATATCACCCTAAGCTGGTATTTTTAGCTATACTACCCTGTTTCACCAAAAATAAGACCTCCCCGGATAATAAGCCCAATCGGGCTTTTGAGCGCATGCGCTAAAATAAGCCTTCCCCCCCCAAAAAAATAAACCCTCCCTAAAAATATTTAAACGTATGCGCAGCCAGTCCCCACCATTTCCTCTGGTTGCTTCCCGCGCAAACAACACGAGCTGAGGCGGGAGGAGAGGAAACGGAGGGGGGAACATGCCCCATGCACCCCACACCTAACCGTCATTCCCGCAACCCTAACCACCGTGCACCATGCCATCGCAAGTGGCAACTTGAAGATGTGTGGACTTCAACTCCCAGAATTCCCCCAATCAGCTAGGGAATTCTGGGAGTTGAAGTCCACACACCTTCAAAGTTGTCAAGGTTGAGGAACACTGCTCTAGGTGAATGAAGGTTGGTTTACTAAAAGTTCCATTATAAAAGATAAAATAGTATTCTAAGATCACTTATTTTTGTTAACCATGAATTATAGTGTGTATTTCTGATTATATGTGGTTAATATGGATCCAACTATATTTGCAAGAATGATTTTTTTTGGGGGGGGGGAATCTGCTTCTTTTATTCACTTTACATTCCTAAACATTGTAAATGTTCAATTTATAACATTTGCACGCCATACAGTAGTATATAAGGATAGTAGTATCTGTAAGCTGAATGTAGTGGTTTTTATATGCTTTAACCTTACAACCAAGGGCAATCTAAGGTTTATTTCATGCATTCTTAGGGATTGAACATCTGCATTTGCACAAATGTTTGTACAAATATTCGTAGTTGGAGCAGATAAATCACCCTGGAAGTAGAAAGAGGTTTCTTGGCCAGGTTTGAATTCTGGAGGAAATAGTTGTTGTGCCTGTTGGTAGTGAAAATTGGTTATACCCAGAAACTGATTTCAAGATCCTTTTCCAGTTGTTTGGTAACAGGATTCCTTTTTAGTTAAGTGAGGTGTCTGGAAAAACATTCAGTTGGTGTTTCGGGAAAAAAAACTTTGAAAGCCCAACTGAAGATTGTTTTGTCTGTTACAGGGGGTGTCAATCTGGATTTCATTGAGGGCTGCATCAGGGTTGTATTTGACTGTGTGTGTGTGTGTGTGTGTGTGTGTGTGTGTGTGTGTGTCCCCCAAGTGGGCGTGGTCTGCTCGATGTCACTCTTTCAAGTGCGCCTATGGCAGCCCGAGTGCTCTGCCAGTGAAAACGGAGCTCGGGAGAGCCACACCCTTGATTCACTTAACAAACTGCAGTGATTCCTTAACAATCACGGCAAAAAGGTCATAAAATCAGGCATGGCTCACTTGACAAGCTCCCTTGCTTAGCAACAGGAATTCTCGTCCCAATTACGGTCGTAAGTTGAGGATCATCTGTGTTTGGTCTGAACTAGGTCACTCTTTGGGAAAGAAATCTCGAGCCCACCCACAATGTCTTGTGAGGTGTTGCCACTTTGTTCTAAAGGAACTGTATAATAAAAGTTTGTCTCCTCCTCTCTCTCTGCACAAACACATGCACACACCCCAGAGGGAGCCCTGCAATTTATCTAGGCTCCAGCTATTAAGGTAATCCGAAAACGTCTCTTTAACCAACACCTGCCTGTCTCAGGATGGCTGGGGGTGTCATCAGCGCAGGTTTGGGAAGGTGAGAATCAATCTGGAGGATCTTCTTTCTTACCATATGGTGACTCCCCAAAGCCTTCAGCACAAATATATCCTATTTATACCCTGGGTATAAAATATACCCAGAACTGAAGAAGCTTCTTGGATGAGAAGCGAAATGTCTTCAAGGAAAACCAAAGTAGCAGTAGTAGCAGTAGACTTATATACCGCTTCATAGGGCTTTCAGCCCTCTCTAAGCGGTTTACAGAGAGTCAGCATATTGCCCCCAACAATCTGGGTCCTCATTTTACCCACCTCGGAAGGATGGAAGGCTGAGTCAACCCTGAGCCGGTGGGATTTGAACCGCTGAACTGCTGATCTAGCAGTAGCTTGCAGTGCTGCATTTAACCACTGCGCCACCTTGGCTCCTAAAGACCAGTTGCCTTTTGAAAAAACACCTAGGAGACAGAGGTGGTATTCAGCGGGTTCGGCCCAGTTCACCCAAGCTGGTAATGGAAATTGCGGGTGGTTGGCCCACCTGCCGTGACTCTATGCCATCCTATTTAGGCACATTTTTGAGGCCGGGTGCATGCGTGGAAGGCACATGCACGATCAAAGCGCATGTGCGGAAGGGGTGCAATGCGCCTGTGATGAAACAGTGGTAAGGAAATGTGAATCCTACCACTGCTTTGGGACAATCGTGACCTTGGATGATTGAGAATCTCCATAGACCTACCCAATTTTTTTTATTTATTTTCATACCCGCCAATCTCTCTGTCTGCAGTCCGTTGCTTTTGGCATGAAAGCAGAGACTGCCCCCCCCCTTTTAAGGGGAAAAACGCCTCCCCGAATAGTTGTAAAATTGAACCAAAGTTTCCCTGTCCAGGTTGCAAGAACCTTTGTGTAGAATTTTTGGAGAACGTGGTGAAAAGCAAACGGATGCAAAAACGTCGTTTGTTGCATGGCTTGTTCAGTTCTCCCATCCTGGGTTTCAGTTGGGATAGTGAGAGGCAACATTGTGTGACCTACCAATTCATTTAAATCCGTGTTTTTCTAACTTTTCAGAGATGTTAACAACTCAACTCCCAGAATTCCCCAGAAGGAATGTAAAGAAATCTTCGATATAATCCTAAATTTCATTGCTCAGTATTGGAACTTTCCACCTTGAATTTTTTTTAAAATTTCCTCTTCCCTCCTGCTTCTTTTCCTTTGGGGGGGTGGTATCTTCCAGACCAGGGAGGTCTCCAACCTTGGCAACTTTAAGACTTGTGGACTTCAACTCCCAGAATTCAGCTAGCAAAGCTCTGGAAAGTACTCTGGGAGTTGAAGTCCTCAAGTCTTAAAAGTTGCTGCGGTTGCAGACCAGACTATTAAGCTGTGTGAAAGCCCAGCCATTTTTATTTTTTTCTGTGTCAGACGCTCTGTGAATCTCCGGGACTAAAAATAGGGCAAAAATGCTATAAATAAATAAAACGAGCGTAGACTTGCTTGTGGAGCTCACTGTGATTGTCTAGGATAGAAGTTGTATTGATTTTTCTTTCGCTCCGTTGGCCTGATTTTCAAGCATACTACGTGGGACTTCCGTGACTTGTGAGGAACAACCGATGTTCATTTTCTGTCTTCGGCTAAATAATTTTTAGATTCGAAATTTGATCCATCCTGCTTTTGACAATACCTAAATAAATAACGAAAGCAAGTTGGGAAATGTTTAGGCTACTGGCTAGGTGTATGGATTAAAAATTTGCAGGAGGGCAACTTGTGCGTTGCTCCAGTAAAATTATCCTTGCAAACATTGGCAAAGCTCCTGTATCTTTCTGGTTCTTTAAAAAGCTGTATAAAATGAGTTTGAGTTTCATTTTATTTATATGCCGCCCTATTCCGTGCGGGACTCAGGGTGGCACACAAACCCAAGGGGGGGGGAAGGGAAAGACACAAAAACTACACAATACAGGGCATTTAAAAACAACCAACAGCCACACGATTCGAGAGGGGAAGGGAACTCATCAACCCCAGGCCTGCCGACACAGCCAGGTTTTAACGGCTTTTCAGAAGGCCTGGAGAGAGGTGAGGGTCCGAATCTCTGCGGGGAGTTCGTTCCAAAGGGCCGGAGCTGCCACAGAGAAGGCCCTCCCCCGGGTGGTAGCCAGATGGCATTGGCTGGTAGACGGAACCCGGAGGAGGCCTGCTCTGTGTGATCTAATGGGTCTTTGGGAGGTAATTGGCAGCAGGTGGTCTCTCAAGTACATAATAATAATAATCAGATGCCTCCGGATTTGAAGAGGAAGAGTATGGAATAAGGATTGGCCTCTGAGATCCATCATGGAAAGTTTGTAATAAGTGTTTTGCCTCTTCTTTTAACGCGAACAGAGATGGTATTCAGCCGGTTTGGGCCGGTTCTAGCGAACTAGTAGCTGAAATTTTGAGTAGTTCAGAGAACCGGCAAATACCACCTGTGGTTGGCCTGCCCTCCCGCCCCTGCCGTTCCCTGTCCTATATTCCCTTGTTTTTTTTAACTCAGCTGATTTGCGCGCCTCACCTGAGCTAAACAACAGTTCAACTCACCAGTGCTGACACCGAGGGTGTGCACGCATGTGCGTGGCATTGAAAATGAGGCTACATAGGATGTTTTGGAGCCTGGGCAGAACTGCGTGTTCACTGCCACCGGTTTGGATGAACCAGTCCGAACCGGCTGAATACCACCTCTGGTTGTAAGTCGAGGACTACCTGTGTATTAAGGGATACCTTGGTCTCGTTTTCCAGTTTGGATAGAATTTTGATTAACTGTCCTTTAATGACTTGTGATATAGCAAGATGAAAATTAAGGACGCACAGCCGAAGGAAATGGAGGTTGGGGGGGACTCCCTTTTAAGAAAAGTATAATCTGTTCAGTGGGTTAGGCTGTGTATTGTCAGTTCTGCTTACACACATTTGACATCACAAAAAGACATCTGTGGTTGATCAGCAGATCTTTGATAAGACGTTATCTGCCATTGATTTATTCTTGGCTTGGACTGAAAGGGTGCAGCGAGGGCTTGCCAAGGGAGGGGAGGGGAGGGGGAGAGGGGTGGGTGGGATTGCAGGGTGGGTGGGAGAATTATGGCATATAGAAGGTATCACAGCATAAAGCAGTTTTTAAAGCATCTTCGCCTATTATTTTCACAACTGATTTGGATGGCCGGGGTCCATGAATAATATAAATCATTGGCAATTGGAAGAAAGGGGATGGAAAGAAAGAAATGTTCTTAGTTCATCCCTCCGTGTAAAATTCCATTTTTTAAGGGGAGTTTAAGAGGTCACCTAGAATTGGAGTCTATTCACATCCGATCAATTATGACTTTGGGAGTAAGGCCATGAAGTCTCCATCAGCTTAAAGAGACCCATTGGCCAAATATTACTCTTTAAGGGCTCGAAAGTGACAGTGTGAACCCTGGAACAACTTCTAAGGCAGTTTTTCTCAACCGTGGCAACTTGGAAGATGTTCAATTCCCAGAATTCCCCAGCCAGCTTTGCTGGGAATTGAAGTCTACACATCTTCAAGGCGTCAAAGGAGAGAAACGCTGTTCTAAGATGTGGAGATGCCATTGAACTTTCACGGAGTCGCTAAACCTCTGGCCAAGTTAAAAGAAGAAACGCTAGGATTTCATTTGCTTTTTACAAACGGGTTTTTGAAACGTTAAAAATTTGCCAAAGTACAGTTTAAAAACGGATATGTTTTCAAGATTTCTCACTTCGATCCCTTTTGATTCAAAAAGTTTTGAGAGTTCATTGCAAAAGAAAGGGGGCGAGAGAGGGTCTGTTATTCACGAAAGTCCGTTAAATCAGAGCGATTGCAAAGCCAACCTCATTGACATAATGACATCAATAATACACACATGGCATTAAGGTCTCTATCACAGTGGCGCTGCTACAAGTTTATTATTCTGTATTCTCTGTTGTTCTATCATTAAGCAAATAATGTTTATGGGTGCAAAAAAAACCTCAGTTCATTGTACAGGAAGTCCTTGATTTAGGACCATAACAATCATACCCATTATGGACATACATCATAATAGCCATAACACCCATGCGACTGACCCGATATTATGGCTTCTTGCAGTGATCATTAAGCAAACACAACATCTCTTAAGCAAACACGGCACCTGTTTTTGTCGCAAACTGGAAATAAATGCTGATTTTCAGCAAAAAAGTCCTAAATTGAGGAGTTGGGGGGGTGTCACGTGACTGTGGGGGTCAGCTTGGAACTTCAGAATTGGGTAATAAGTACCTTCTGAATCGGTCCATCATAACTCTGGTCACTAAGCAGCTGTCATAAGTCAAGGACTTCCTGTATTCAGGCCTGTTCAGTTGTTTCAGTCCAAATGTTGGCCTAAGATATTTTCTCTCAATGTTATGACTTTTTGCAGTGGTCATTAAGCAAACACAATATCTATTAAGCAAACATGGCAGCTGTTTGGGTGTTTTTGGCTCAGACTGGAAATAAATGCGGATTTTCAGCAAAAATGTCCTACATTGGGGTGGGGTAGGGTGGGGTGTTACGGGACTGGGGCAGGGGGCTTGGAACTTCGTAACGGGGTGATAAGTATCTTCTGGATGGGTCCTCTGGCCAAAGGTCGAGGACTTCCTGTATTCAGGCCTGTCATAAGTTGAGGACTTCCTGTATTCAGGCCTGTTCAATTGTTTCAGTCCAAACGCTGGCCTCTTTTGCGCGATTAACCTGAGGTATTCTCTCTCTTTTCTCTCGTCTTCTCCTAGATTCTCAAGTTCTACAGGAACCCGGGGATCTCTCACACTGGTGCGTGGTGGCCTATTGGGAAGAAAAGACTCGGGTGGGACGCCTGTATTCGGTCCAAGAACCTTCCCTGGATATCTTTTACGATCTACCTCAGGGGAACGGCTTCTGTCTCGGACAGCTCAATTCGGACAATAAAAACCATCTGGTGCAGAAGGTCCGCGCCAAGATCGGTTACGGCATCCAGTTGAGCAAGGAAGTCGACGGCGTATGGCTTTACAACCGCAGCAGTTACCCGATTTTTATCAAGTCGGCCACACTGGACAACCCGGATTCCAGGACGTTGTTGGTTCACAAAGTGTTTCCGGGCTTTTCCATCAAAGCGTTCGATTACGAGAAAGCGTACAGCTTGCAGCGGCCCAACGACCACGAATTCATGCAGCAACCTTGGACGGGTTTCACGGTGCAGATCAGCTTCGTGAAAGGTTGGGGCCAGTGCTACACCAGACAGTTCATCAGCAGTTGTCCGTGCTGGCTGGAGATTATTTTTAATAACCGATGACTTCGAGGCGACTCAACCGCAGGCCTTTCCCGAGCTTGCCGTCTTGAAGGGAGTGGTGTGTGTGTGTGGACTTCAACTCCCAGAATTCCCCAGCCAGCAAGGGAATTCTGGGAACTGTAGTCCACCCTTCTTCCACGGTGTCCGCACTTGGGATCCGCTGCTCAACCAGTGACATTTTATAATGACTTTGCTGCTAAAACGTTTCCTTTTGAGTGCTTGCTATGGTGTGCAAACGTTTTCTGTTTGTTTGTTCTGTTTTGAGAAATAGCTTATGGGAAGATTTCTCTTTTCTTTCTTTTTTCTTTCTTTCTTTCCCTCCTTCCTTTTTTCTTTCTTTCTCCCTCCTTTTCTCTGTATTTTTATTTTGGGGTGGGTGGGCGAGGTGGACATACTTTTTTTTAAAATGTCAATGACCAACAACCCAGAAGGAGAGAAGATTCCCCGGGGAGGAAGAAGGTTGGGAAAGGTTTAAGTTGGACGTGGTTACAGAGAGTCTCAATCTGATTTCTTTTTCGATTTGTGATTCAATCACAATTTACAGGATTTTCAGCTTCCCATCTTCACTGTACCTTGTCTTGAATTCAGGTTGTGTGACCTTTCTCGCCTCCCATTGTAAGGCTCACACGCTTCCCTCCAGCAGAATCTGCGTGTTTCCCCCAATAAATACACACTTTTGCACACTTCTGCTGATTTTGGCAGAGCTTATCAATCCACACTTAGAATTGCCATAATATACACCAAGATCTGCTTTCCTTCCGTGACTATCAATGGACAGAAAGGTCTGGAGTTTTATCTGGCTTGTGAGGAGTTGGTAGGACAGATTCCTACAAGCCGTTACAATTAGTCCTTGACTTACAACCATTCATTCAGTGACCAGTTGCAACGGCACTGGGGGGGGGGGAAGTAATGTATGTCTATTTTTTTTCCACGCTTAACGACCGTTGCAGCGTCCCAATGGCCACGTGAACAAAATTTGGCCGCTTGGCAACGGACTCTTATTTATGACGGTTGCAGGGTCCCGAAGTCATGTGATTCCCCCTTTTGCGACTTTCTGACAAGCAGTGTCAAATGGGGAAGCCAAATTCGCTTAACAAACCAGGTTAACTAGGTGGGAAGAAAAGTCGCCGAATGGGCCCAAGCTCACTGAAGGCTGTCTTGCTTAACGACAGAATCTTTGGGGCCTGAGTTGCGGTTGTAAGTCAAGGACTCCACACCTGTACTCCATTCTAGAACCGGATGAACGGTTCTGGACCAGAACTCCTGTTCGACGGGATGCCTGCCTTCTGATAACTTAAAACCCACGGATCTTTCTCCCTTGCTTTGTTGCAAGAGAGAGGCAGGGGCGGGAGATGGGTGGTTTTAAGAAAATATGAAATAGAAATAAATAAAAGTATTAAAATAAAGCAAACCAACTCCTTGCCGGTATGAGGAAGAGTCAGGCAGGAGGGTGGTGCAATAGCCACTGGCACAGTTCGCAAGAGTCACTGTGGGGAGTTAATGCAGAAATGCAATATTTTAGCCAACAGGTTTCTTTATGCCCTTCCTCTCTATTATATCTACCTGCAACTTTAACCTTTTTGACTGACCTTGTGGATGGGGGGGGCGGGGGGGGAAAGCTGCCCAGGTTTGGGAAAGAAATAGCCATTTTTTCTGGGCTTGGCTATCACTTACAATGCCTGTAAACACTCCCCAAAAATTATTTGGCCTGCGCTTTTTAAATGGATTTGGAAGTCAAACTTCGTATCCTCCTCTTCTCTTTTCGATGGATAAAGCTGAAATTCAGTATTTACTCCCTGTCTCTCCTGTTTTGATCAGATTTTAAGATAATAACTGTTTGCATCCAGAAACTGCAGTCATTTGGTTAGTATGTTAGTATTTTTTCTTTGATTCATACACTTAGTATGATAATTTTACACTGTTCTTAGCTCAATGAGCATGTTTAGACCTTAACATAAGCTATTTTTCTAAATGCAAAAAAGAGGAATAAGTGAAGAAGAAAAGCATCGTCCGTGGAATTTTAGCATTGAAGTGCTTTGGGGGAAAAAAATGACAACAGACTTCTTTAAAAAAAAACCCTGAGATTTATTAAAGAAAAATGTATTTTATGTTATATATAAATATATTATTACTTGTAAATACAAAGACGTTTTATAAGCATCATTATTTATGTATTGTGCAATGTGTATAAACAAGAAAAATAAGAAAAGATGCACTTTGCTTTAATATAAATGCAAATAACAAAATGCCAAATTAAAAAAAAAAAAGATAAAAATTAATGATTGGTGGCCGTTTTCTCTCTTGTGGTGTGCTGCTTTGAAGCCTGTTGCTTGAAAGGGTAGTGGACTCAGCTTGGTACAAGATGGAAATTGTGACCAAAAGGGGGACACCAGGATAGGTTATGGCAGTGTGTGCGTGTGTGTGTTTGTGAGAGAGGGAGGGAGGGAGAGAGAGGGAGGGAGGGAGGGAGGAATAGAAAAAATGCTGGATGGAGTATTGGAATTTAGGCTCCTCCTAAAGAGAGAGAGATGGATGGTTATCTCCAAGGACTTCCATTTCTCATCAACTTTGGAACTGAAATCAATGTTATAAACCAGGGGCGTCAAGGCCCACGGGCCAAATCTGGCCAACGGGATACTTAGATCTGGCCCGCAAGGTCGAACTGGAAACAGCAAAGGGAGTGGGCCAAGGTGCCTCTGTTAGTGAAAAGGGAGTTTGGGAGCCCGTTTTCGCAGCAAAGCGCTTGGGCCACCACAGACGCCCTGACACGAGTGACGTTGAGCTGGCCACGCCCACTCTCCCGCGAGTTCAAACACAACCTTGACGGGGCCCTCAATGAAATCGAGTTCGACACCCCTGTTGTAAACCCTTATACAATGAAAACTTAAGGAAAAGGCACAACACAGATAGGCCCGGACTCACAACGGTATGTTCAGATACCGTTCAAAGTCACAGCGGCACTGAAAAAAGTAACTTAAGATTGTTTTTCACACTTATGACAATTGCAGCATCCCCATGGTCACGTGATTTCCATTTGGATGTATGACAACTGACTCACATTTATGACGGTTGCAGTGTCCTGGGGTCGTGTGATCAGCTTTTGCAACCTTCTGACAAGCAAAAGTCAATGGGGAAGCCAGATTCACTTAACAACGGTGTTACTTAACAACTCCAGTGTTTCCCTTAACAATAGCAGCAAGAAAGATCATAAAATGGGGCCAAATTCCTAAAAATGTCTCACTTAGCCACAGAAATTTTGGGCTCAATTGTCAATCGAGGATTACGTGTATTCAGAAAAAAAAAACTTAAATTTTTGTCACAAGACCTTTTTTTTTTTTTTTTGCATTTTTTTTCTTTAAAAAATTGGGAAAAAATACGTCCTAATATTTTTTGCAAACGAAGCAAAAGTCATGGAACATTGCCCAAGCTTTTTAGCCTGTGCAATTCTTTCTAAAACAACTAGGTAATAATGGTCAAAAGATACGTTGATAAGGCTATTTTTCAAGGCTATTCCTCAAATTTGTAGTCCAGCTTTGAAATGCAAGAATGCCTTTTGTTTTTCCCCTCTGGGGTTGACTTGACATTTATTTTCAGAAGACAAAAATTCAGCTTCTGGGCTCTTCCTTCCTCTTGTGACTTTTTGAACTCGAGAGGTTACTGCAATCTCTCTCGTCCACAAGGATCGTAAAGGTGTATCGCACACAATAAAACCTGCTTAAAGGACAACCAAGGTCAGCCAGATGTTAGAGCAGTTGTGTTTTCGTGTTGTCCAGCTTCTGTAAAGACTCCAGAGCTGCTCAGATCCTAATTAAAGGAGTCCTCTAAAAGTTGTTAAGAGCCAGTTTAGTGCAGTGGTAGTCACCTGGAGATTTACTACTCTTGCCCGAGGCACAAAGCCAGCTGGGTTATTTCGGGCCAGTCCTTCTCGCTCAGCCTTGAGAAGGAAGCCTTCTTTTCATCAACTACGCATGAACTAATAGAAGATGCAACCTAGTCATTTAATATTGAGATTGAGATTGAGATTGTTTATTTGTATGCCGCCCTTTTCCCTGGGGGGACTCAGGGCGGCTCACAATCCAAGGGGGGGGGGAAAGACAAACTTTTACATATAAGACAATACATGATTAAAACGCAACATTCATACCATTCGGGCGGGTTACAATCTTTAGCCCCAGGCCTGACGGGATAGCCAGGTTCTAAGGGCTGTGCGGAAGGTCTGGAGGGTGGTGAGGGTACGAATCTCCACGGGGAGATCGTTCCATTGGGTCGGGGCTACCACCGAGAAGGCTCTCCTCCGCGTGGTGGCCAGTCGGCATTGGCCAGCGGATGGAACTCGGAGGAGGCCTAAACGATGAGATCTAATGGGTCGTGTGGAGGTGATCGGCAGTAGGCGGTCTCTCAAGTACCCAGACCCACTACCATGGAGGGCTTTATAGGTGGCGAGTAGCATCTTGAAGCGTATCCGGAGATCGACAGGTAGCCAGTGCAGCTCGCGGAGGATAGGTGTTACGTGGGTGAAACGAGGTGCACCCACAATCGCTCGCGCGGCCGCATTCTGGACTAGCTGAAGTCGCCGAATACTCCTCAAGGGCAGCCCCATGTAGAGCACATTGCAGTACTCCAGCCTAGAGGAACAAAAGTATTGAACAAAATCAATTGATAAAAGCAACTCTACAGGTAGTCCTTGATTTAGCTATTCATTTAGGGACCGAAGTTATAACGGCACTGAAAAAAGGGACTTATGGCCACTTTTCACATGACAGTTGCAGCAAGCCCATGGTCGTGTGATCAGAATCCGGATGCTTGGCATGTATTTATGAGGGTTGCAGTATCCCGGGGGTCCTATGATCACGTTTTGTGACCTTTTTGACAAGTCAGTGGGGAACAGTGGTGGGTTTCAAAAATTGTTCGAACCTACTCTGTGGGTGTGGCCTCCTTTGTGGGAGTGGCTTGCCGCCCATGTGACCCGATGGGAGTGGCTTGCTGCCCATGTGACCGGATATGAAGATGCCGACGACACTTGTCAGAACCGCCTTAAATTACCTCACACACAGCACTGGCGTGCATAAGAATATGATGTAAACATGTTTTTCAAAAGGCATCTTTGGTTTGCGTTAAAACAACTTCAACACACGCAATGTTCTGATTGCGCCACAAACACAGTAGTCATCCTTACCTTTCACAGAGGCACTGAGTTTTATAAATAGGAGCATGATAGTGTAGAATAATCATATCCAAGGACCAGTGGTGGGTTTCAAACTTTTTGGAGCCTCTTCTGTAGGTGTGGCCTGCTTTCCGGGTCCACTGGTGGAACCTCTTCTAACCGGTTCGGTAGATTTGCTGAAGCGGTTTTACCGAATAGGTGCGAACTGGTAGGAACCCACCTCTGGTGGGGAAGTTAGATTCACTCAACAAATGTTAATAAGTTAATAACTGCAGCGATTCACTTAACAAGCGTGTCAAGAAAGGTTGTAAAATGGAGGGAAGCTCATCTTCTTTGCTTAGCAAATGGAAATTTGGGGTGCACTTGAGATCGTAACCCAAGACAACCTCTAAAGCCGCAAAGATTGGCTGAAGGAACATCCCACTAAGCCAGGGGTGTCAAACTTGATGTCATTGAAGGCCGCATCAGGGTTGTGTTTGATCTCAGAGGGCCAGAGTGGGCGTGGCCAGAGTGGGCATGGCCCACTCAATGTCACTCATGTCGGGGGAGTCTGTGGTGGCCTGTGCGCTCTGCCAGCGAAAGCAGGCTCCCGACAGTGCTGGGATTCAAAAATTTGTACTACCGGTTCTATGGGTGTGGCTTGGTGGGCAGGGCATGGCTTGATGTGCATGGCTGGGTGGGCGTGGCAGGGGAAGGATACTGCAAAATCCCCATTCCCTCCCAATCAGCTGGGACTCGGGAAGCAGAGAATAGATGGGGGCGGGGCCAGCCAGAGGTGGTATTTATCAGTTCTCTGAACTACTCAAAATTTCCGCTACCGGTTCTCCAGAACTGGTCAGAACCTGCTGAATACCACCTTTGGCTCCCGAGCTCCTTTTTGGCTGCGATGGCCTCTTGCAATCATCTGCCGGTGAAAACAGAGCTCAGGAGGGCCACATGCAAAAAAATTTACTACCAAATCGGAAGTAATGGCGGCCGGACCCCTCCCTGTACCTTATAGATCATCTAGTCCAACCCCAACCCCCCCCAAGGAGGAGACCCTACACCATTTCCACAAATGGCAGTCCAGTCTCTTTTTGAAAGTCTCCAGTGATGAAGCCCCCACAACTTCTGAAGGCGACTTCTGTTCCATGGGTTGATTGTTCTCACTGTCAGAAAGTTCCTCCTTATTTCTAGGTTGAATCTCTCCTTGCTCTGTTTCCATCCATTATTCCTGGTCTGGCCTTCAGGTGGCTTGGAAAATAGCTTGCCCCCCCCCTCCTCTCTGAGGCAGCCCCTCAAATATTGGAATGTGGGTTAACTTGGGTTTAGGGCGCTGCGCATAAACCTAACCTTTGAGTTTTTGAAGGTGGCCATAAGAGGAGTTCAAAAGCCCGAGGAATATTTAACTTGACATATATTAGAGCCAAGGTGGCACAGTGGTTAAATGCAGCACTGCAGGCTACTGCTAGATCAGCAGGTCAGCGGTTCAAATCTCACCGGCTCAGGGTTGACTCAGCCTTCCATCCTTCCGAGGTGGGTAAAATGAGGACCCAGATTGTTGGGGGCAATATGCTGACTCTCTGTAAACCGCTTAGAGAGGCCTGAAAGGCCTATGAAGCGGTATATAAGTCTACTGCTATTGCTATTGCTATTGCTATATATATATTGCCGTCAAGGAATGCTGGGAAGAACGGTTGTGAAAATTTCCCTCTAAGGCTTTCACTTTAATTTGAGTTGCTTCCTATCAGGAATTCTTCAATCGTCCTGTCCCATCTTTTCCTTTGGCAAGATGAGAGGGGGACGGCCCTTTTGTCACAAGGAATTCAAGGGATGGCTCCCGTCTCTTCCTCCGAATTTGACAAATATATCCAAACATCAAAGACCTAAGGAGAAAGGAGGGGTCAGATGAGAGAGACTAAAGAAGATAACAGACCAGTTGCAAAATTCCACCCTTCCTTAGCCTGAACTGGCACAGTATTTTCCAGCATACTCCCCTTGACTTACGACCACAATCAAACCTAGAATTTTCCATTGCTAAGCAAGACAGTTGTTAAGTGACCTTTATTCCATTTTACGCCCTTTCTTGCAGCACCGTTAAGTGAATCGCTGCGGTTGTTAAATTAGTAATCAGGTTATTAAGCGAATCTTGCTTCCCCGTTGACTTGGCTTGTCAGAAGTTCGCAAAAGGCAGTCACGTGACCCTGGGACACTGCAACCGTCATAAATATGAACCAGTTGCCGAGGGTCTGAATTTTGATCACGTGACCACGCGGAGGCTGCAACGGCCGTATGAAAAACGGTCATAAGGCGCTAGAGGAATTGTTGTAAGTCGAGGACTACCTGTAGTGAAGCTTATAACACCCTCAGCACCTTCACAACATCCGGGCTGATCTTCGAAAGGCTTTGGATTCAAAAGGAAGAGTTCATTTTGAGTCCCAAACAGTGGAAGCAGCCTTTGGGGGCTCGTGATGGGCATTTGAGGTTTGAGATAGTTTGTTTGGATTGGGCAAAAAACATCCTGTTCGAAAAAATGCCCCACTCGGGAAGGATTCTGAGGTCAAAGCAACTGCCTTGAGTTGAATGGAAGAAAGGAAGGAAGGAAGGATAAAAGGGAAGGAAGGAAGGAAGGAAGGAAGGAAGGAAGGAAGGAAGGAAGGAGAAAGGGAGGGATAGATTAGGAGGAGAAGGGAAAGGAGGGGAGGGGAAGGGCGGGGAGACGAGAGGTGAGGAAGGACAAAGGAGAAGGAAGGAAGGAAGGAAGGAAGGAAGGAAGGACGAGGGAGAGGGAGGGAGGAGAACTGAAAGGAGAGGAGAGGAAAATTCTAATGTTCTGTACCTAAATAGCCATTTTTAATGTTTTCAACAACTTGTAGACAAGGATGGGCAAAGATCCGCCTCTGTTTCCCATATGGGAGAAAGAGACAGACGGTAATCTCCAAATTTGTTTAATTCCAACCCTAAAAGTCTCAGTCATCCAGGCCATTGTTGTCCTAAAGGTGTTTTTTTGAAAGGCAACTGGACTTTGTTTTTCCTTGAAGACGTTATTATTATTATTGTTGTTGTTATACAATTGTATCACAGCGGCCAGTTGTTTCGCCGGATTTGGCATTGGTTACTAGTCGGGCCCCACCCAGGGGCCTAGGACGTCGTAACGTATTTTCGTA
Source organism: Thamnophis sirtalis (assembly GCF_051295495.1). Classification (NCBI taxonomy): domain Eukaryota; kingdom Metazoa; phylum Chordata; class Lepidosauria; order Squamata; family Natricidae; genus Thamnophis; species Thamnophis sirtalis. The sequence continues at coordinate 11,504,118 of NW_028261385.1, read as the reverse complement.
ATATGCGTGCAGATCCAAGCAGTGCGGCTTTTTGCATTTGACTGATCGTGATTTTGTCAATTTTTAACTGTTTTAAATGTAATTCCAGTGCTTTTGGAATAGCACCCAGTGTGCCAATTACCACTGGAATTACCACTGCTGGTTTGTGCCATAGTCGTTGAATTTTGATTTTTAAGTCCTGGTATCTTGCGATTTTTTCATGTTCCTTCTCGGCGACCCTGCTATCACCTGGTATTGCGATGTCTATGATTGTGACCTTATTTTTCTCAACCAGTGTGATGTCTGGTGTATTATGCGCCAGTATTTTGTCGGTTTGTATACGGAAATCCCACAAGATCTTGACCATCTGATTTTCGGTGACTTTTTCAGGCTGATGTTCCCACCAGTTTGTTGCTGTTTTAATATTATAATTTTTGCACAAATTCCAATGGATCATTTGTGCTACTGAATTGTGCCGCAATTTATAATCAGTCTGCGCGATTTTTTTACAGCAGCTGAGTATGTGATCAACAGTTTCATCAGCTTCTTTGCAAAGTCTGCATTTGGCATCATCAGAGGATTTTTCGATTTTGGCCTTAATGGCATTTGTGCGGATAGCTTGTTCTTGCGCAGCCAGGATTAGTGACTCTGTTTCTTTCTTTAATGTACCTGTTTTTAACCATAACCAAGTTTGTTCACTGTCCACTTTATCTTTTATTTTTTCCAGAAATTGACCATGCAGTGCTTTGTTCTGCCAACTCTCCATTCTTGATTTTATCACATCTTTTCTGTATTCTTGTTTTGTCTGTTGGGCCTTCAGTAGATTTTTGTTCTTTACTTCGATTAATAGATGTTCTTGACTTTCTTTTAAATAATCAGCCAGTGCATGTTTTTCCTCTTCAACTGTTTGCTTCATTATTATTATTATTATTATTATTATTATTATTATTATTATTATTATTAATTTATTTGTCTTGTATGCCGCCCACTCCCGGAGGACTCCGGGCGGCTCACAAAAGACAAGGGAAAGGGGGGAACGAGACAAAGACAACATATTAAAAACAAAACCAACATTCACAATTTCCGTGGAGGTAGATGTTTCTCAGCTCCCCCCAGCCTGCTGGAGCAGCCAGGACTTGGTGGCTTTGCGGAAGGCCGGGAGGGTAGTAAGGGTCCGGATCTCAACAGGGAGCTCGTTCCAGAGGGCCGGAGCTGCAACAGAGAAGGCCCTCCCCCGGGGAGTCGCCAGCCGACATTGGCTGGCAGATGGAATCCGGAGGAGACCCAACCTGTGCGATCTAATTGGTCTGAGAGAGGTAATCGGCAGGAGGCAGTCTCTCAGGTACCTTTCGCTTCTCATCCAAGAAGCTTCTTCAGTTCTGACTGGGATGGTGGGGAACGGAAGGATTTATATTCCTTGCAGACAGCTGGTGTTTAGACTTTGAGGCCACTTGGTGGTCGATCTGTACCCGCAGGATCACCCGAGTAGTGCAAATGGGGGTGGAGCCTTCATGGGACAGCTGACAAGGACTGGCGGGATTGGGCACCCAAGGAATTGGTCTCCGGTGCATAAGCTCTCATTGTACATACAAGTAACAAGTGAGAAATCATAATCATGTAATACAAAAATTAAAAAGTTTTAAGTCAAGGAGTTGGACTCTTGGTACTTTCTGAGCTTGGATTGTTTTTTTGGTTTTTTTGCAGATGTTTCGTTATCCAAACAAGTCAACAGTAACTGATGATGTTACCTAGTTTGTTAATGAAATGTCTGCAAGAAAACATCCAAGCTCAGAGAGCACCAAGGAGTTCTCATGTCGACCCTCAGCTACAAATATTCTCCTTTATTGGTACTTTTAAATTGAAACCAGTTAATCCAAATGGCTGGTGGCCTTGCGTTTATCTTCCTTAAAAAGGTAAAGGTTCCCCTTGCAGATATGTGCTAGTTGTTCCCGGCTGTAGGGGGCAGTGTTCATCTCCATTTCAAAGCCGAAGAGCCAGCGCTGTCCGAAGATGTCTCCGTGGCCACGCAGCTCGCATGACTAAGCACCGAAGGCGCACGGAACGCTGTTACCTTCCCACCAAAGGTGGTGCCTATTTGTCTACTTGCATTTTTACATGCTTTCGAACTGCTAGGTTGGCAGAAGCTGGGACAAGTAACGGGAGCTCACTCTGTTATGCCGCACTAGGGATTCGAACCACTGAACTGCCGACCTTTCTGATCGACAAGCTCAGCGTCTTAGCCACTGAGCCACCGCGTACCTTCCTTGCAGCATAACAAATTGTTCTTATAAAATTTAAGATGATGAGTTCCAATCCTAGTTTTTTTTTTTTTCTTGGAGATTTTTTCACCTTCCCAACCTCTTGGTTCGGGAATCTTTGAGATATCTTTTGGGCTTCTGCTTGTCCAACTTGACTTCAGAAGGGAACTAGAAGTTTGGCAACACCGTCTTTGGTGATGAAGTTCTCCTCTATGTCTCTATCCCTTCTGATAATATTCATGGACCAAATGGTATATTTTCTGGTCGTTGACAACCACTTTCATCAAGCGGAGACATAAAAATTGTCCTGCTACAGGTAGGTCTCAGCTTACAACCTTTCATTAGCAACTGTTTGAAGATACAACCGTACTTCTAAAAAGTGACTTACGACTGGTCCTCACACTTATCTCCATTGCAGCATTTCTATGGTCACATGATGACTTGCCAACCCCAGCATGGATTTACGATGACTGCAGCATCCTGGGGTCAGGATTTCACACAGTGGTGGGATTCAAATTTTTTTAACTACAGGTTATGTGGGCGTGGCTTGGCTTGGTGGGTGTGGCAGGGGAAGGATACTGTAAAATCCCCAATCAGCTGGGACTCGGGAGGCAGAGAAGAGATGGGGGCGGGGCCAGCCAGAGGTGGTATTTACCGGTTTTCCGAACTACTCAAAATTTCTGCTACTGGTTCTCCAGAACTGGTCAGAACCTGCTGAATATCACCTCTGGTTTCACCTTTTCCGACCCTCCCAGCTGGCTTCCAACAAGCAAAGTCAATGAGGGGAGGTGGATTCACTTAACAAATATGATCCACTACACAGAAGTGGCAAATCAAAATCATAAAATCGGACGCTACTCACTTAACAACACTTTGCTTAGCAACGGATATACTGGCTGTATTCCAATATTTCAGGGGCTGCCAAAAAGAATAGGGGGTCAAACTCTTCTCCAAAGCACCTGAAGGCAGGACAAGAAACAATGGATGGTAACTAATCGAGGCGAGAACCAGCCTAGAACTAAGGAGAAACTTCCTGACAGTCGGAACAATTAAACAGTGGAACAACTCGCCACCAGAAGTTGTGAGTGTTGTCTCACTGGAGGCTTTTAAGAAGAGTCTGGACAGCCATTTGTCTGAAATGATATCGGGTCTCCAACTTGAGCAGGGGGTTGGACTAGAAGACCTCCAAGGTCCCTTTCCAACTCTGTTATTCAATACGTAAACCAGTATCCTTCCTGCTCTGCGTGGCTCAAATCTTCATGGAAGCCAAAAAAAAAAAAGTGATTCTTACTGAGCTGGTGCTTCTGGCAAGCCGTGTGCAACCTTCTTGAGAAATAGATTTGTGTTCAACTTCTGACATCCCGCTTTTCATGTCGTCGAGGTCCGTAATCTTTGCTTTCCACCAAGACTCCAGTATAATCAGCACTAAATCTTCTAATGATATGTCCCCATTCAGTAAATTACAGTACGAAGGGGCTTTCTCACTAGAGCTTGGCTGAGCTATAATTGCAGAGTGCAGTAAAAATAGGCACAAAGAAAGCAGCTGATAAACCACCTGAGACAAAGGTTGTCAAGAGCTGGTCATGGAACAGGTTTCAGGCACCAAGAGCGAGGAGGGGAGGATGGAGAGGAGAGGCCGTCTTGTAACTTGGGATGGGATGGGATTTCAGCACAACTCGGGAGGTTCCTTGGACAGGCCTCCTTGCACGCCTGATGTAGTGGGAAACAGATTTTTATTCCATTAAAATGGGAGGTTTAAAGTTGAGAAGGTGGTATCATTCAACTGGGTGCCAAAAAATGGAAAACATAAGTTTTGAGGACTCTGACAGTGATGGATGGATGGATAGATAGATTAGAAGGGAAAGGGAAGGGAAGGGAAAGGAGGGGAGGGGCAGGGCAGGGAGAAGAGAGGTGAGGTGAGGAAGGATAAAGGAGAAGGAAGGAAAGAAAGAAAGAAGGAAGGAAGGAAGGAGGAAGGAAGGAGAGGGATGAATGGATGGATGGATTAGGAGGGGAAGGGAAGAACAAGGAGTGGAGGGGAAGATCAGGGCAGGGAGAGGAGATGTGAGGAAGGATAAAGGAGAAGGAAGGAAGGAAGAAGGAAGGAAGGAAGGAAGGAAGAAGGAAGAAGGAAGACGGAAGAAGGAGAGGGATGAATGGATGGATGGATTAGGAGGGGAAGGGAAGAACAAGGAGTGGAGGGGAAGATCAGGGCAGGGAGAGATGTGAGGAAAGATAAAAGAGAAGGAAGGAAGAAGGAAGAAGGAAGAAGGAGAGGGATGAATGGATGGATGGATTAGGAGGGGAAGGGAAGAACAAGGAGTGGAGGGGAAGATCAGGGCAGGGAGAGGAGATGTGAGGAAGGATAAAGGAGAAGGAAGGAAGGAAGGAAGAAGGAAGAAGGAAGAAGGAGAGGGATGAATGGATGGATGGATTAGGAGGGGAAGGGAAGAACAAGGAGTGGAGGGGAAGATCAGGGCATGGAGAGGAGATGTGAGGAAGGATAAAAGAGAAGGAAGGGAGGAAGGAAGGAAGGAAGGAAGGAAGGAAGGAGAAAGGGAGGGATAGATTAGGAGGAGAAGGGAAAGGAGGGGAGGGGAAGGGCGGGGAGACGAGAGGTGAGGAAGGACAAATGAGAAGGAAGGAAGGAAGGAAGGAAGGAAGGAAGGAAGGAAGGAAGGAAGGAAGGACGAGGGAGGGGGAGGGTGGGAGGAGAACTGAAAGGAGATGAGAGGAAAATTCTAATGTTCTGTATCTAAATAGCCATTTTTAATGTTGTGTCTGAACCCAGCCTTTTACAGGGACTTATAACAGTACATTTAGTGACCATTCAAAGTTACAACGGAACTGAAAATTATGACATTTTCAGTATCCTGGAGTCACGTGTTCACCTTTCGCAACCTTCCAATAAGCAAAGTCAATGGGGAAGCCGGATTCACTTAACAACTATGTGACTAACTTAACCACTGCAATTATTCACTTAACGACTGTGGCAAGGAAGGTTATATGCGTACACACACACACACACACCATCAATATATCCATACATGTTTGTGTATGTGTGTGTATTGTATTACAACAGAAAGAGGAGTGTGTGTGTGTGTCTGTGTGTGTGTCTGTGTGTGTGAATTCTACTTCCTGTGTATATGGTGTAGACTAGAGTGTAGAAGGCAATGCAACCTCATTGCTTTCTTAAAAAGCTTTCTATGCATTCTCAGAGAGCTTAGGCTTCCTAATTAGAATTTAAAAATTGAAAACTGCTTTAGAGACACATAAGAGCCATTTCAAAATCAGTAACCTGGTTACTGGAACCATTTCTCAAAAGCAATCCAGCTTCTAGGACGTGATTAACACACTGAGATTCTGAACGGAACGCGTATCTTGCAATCCTGCCCCTATTTTGGGGTACATTCATTAAATATCTTTCTTAGCATGAAATAGGAAATTGGAGATTTAAAGTAAAGGGCTAATGAGCTTGGCACACATCAGCATTTAGTCAACAGTACTTTCCTGCTTCGCTTTCCACATCATAAACATTAAAAATATTTCCTTAGTGCTTAGCGTAGGCAGCATTTTTAAATGATTTCTTTTTTTAATTTTAAGAATGGGTTTGTTTTTTTTCAGGATGACTGCAATAAAAACTTAGGAAAATAAGAAAAAAAATAGAAAAGATGGTCTGTTAAAAAGGAGAAGAGACAGGAAAGAAAGAGGAAAAGAGAGAGTTCCAATCTTCTTTACGGCAGTTATAAATCATTTATATTTATCCTCTACCTAAAATTCATAATTTCTTTTTTCAGCGTTTTACCGTTTCTAGTAGTCAAACCCATAAATCCCACCTTCCTTTTTGTTCCCACTTACAGCAAAAAGTCCATAAGAGGTTTCCAATCATTGGTGAATTTAGTTATTGCCCTCTCCCTAATCAGATATGTTAATTTTTCTTCAAGTCCTGACAGTCTGTAGAACTTCGGTCATCCAGGCCATGGTTCAGTGGTGGGTTTCAAAAATTGTTCAAACCTACTCTGTGGGTGTGGCCTCCTTTGTGGGAGTGGCTTGCCACCCATGTGACCGGATGGGAGTGGCTTGCCGCCCATGTGACCGGATATGAAGATGCCGACGACACTTGTCAGTACCACCTTAAATTACCTCACACACAGCACTGGCATGCATAAGAATAGGATGTCAACTTGTTTTTTAAAAGGCATCTTTGGTTTGCCTTAAAACAACTTCAACACACGCAATGTTCTGATTGCACCACAAACGCAGTAGTCATCCTTACCTTTCACAGAGGCACTGAGTTTTATAAATAGGAGCATGATAGTGTAGAATAATCATATCCAAGGACCAGTGGTGGGTTTCAAACGATTTTGGAACCTCTTCTGTAGGTGTGGCCTGCTTTCCGGGTCCACTGGTGGAACCTCTTCTAATCGGTTCGGTAGATTTGACGAACCGGTTCTACCGAACTGGTGCGAACTGGTAGGAACCCACCTCTGCCATGATTGTCCCAAAGATACTTTTACAGGAGGCAACTGGACTTTCTTGTTTTTTGTTTTTTGTTTTGCTTTGAAGATATTTCGCTTCTCATCCAAGAAGCTTCTTCAGCTCTGAGAGGATAGTGGGGAATGGAAGGATATAGCTCTGTCAGAGCTGAAGAAGCTCCTTGGATGAGAAGCGAAACGTCTTCAAAGAAAAAACAAGAAAGTCCAGTTGCCTCCTGAAAAAGCACCTTTGGAATAGTGCAGATAGCATTTCTTTTAAAGGGCGTCTCATCCTTTAGCTGGCCTGATTGCTCCAGGTGAGAGGTGGACAACTCCAGGTAAGGGGTGGGCAACTTTACAATCTGTGGACTTCAACTCCCAGAATTCCTGAGTCAGCCATGTCTCTCAGTTTATAGGACAGCACATCAACCACTAGACCAAACTGGCTCACTTTTACTTCTTCAAAATAGACTATGATAAGTATATTGAAGATAGTCTTCTGATTAGCTGGGATTCTCCTCACCCCTGTATTTTATGATTCCCTTAAGTGAACTCCACTATGTTGTGGCTCACCAGCGGCCAGCAGAGCTGGTGGAAGACTCAGACAGTGAGGAGGTTGGGGAGGACCAGTCCTGGAGTCTGGGGAAGGCTCTGATGAGGGCTCTGTGTCAGAGGCAGAAAGGGGGACAGGGCCATTTGACAGTTATTAACTGCCTTCAGAGTCAGAGATCAGTGAGGCAGAAGAACAGCTGGAGCCTGTTCCCAGTGTGCGCATGCGCAGAGTTGCCAGACGAAAGGTACAGCTAAAGAACAAGGGCCGATTCAGGAATAAAGGCCCAGGTGGACGGTGAATAGTCGCTCCCATAGGAAATAAAGAGGAGTGAAAGGGGAGTTTGCAGGAGACCATCAGTTCAATTCATGAGGGTGGAGATCTGTTCCTGACTTCTTGCCAAGTATTGTCTGCTACAGAGTGGTGTTTGGAAGATATCGGCCTGGCAGCTCTCCAAGCCTGATGAAGGTCTGTAGTTGTGAAATCTCATGGAAAACTGTTGGCCGGGACTTTGCTGGAGAGGAATTCCCTTTAACCTAAATAAAAGAGGTTTTATCAGGACGAGGAGTCTGCTTCATGCTCTTGGGAAGCCCAGGTCGCAACAGACCCTTTACGTATTTGTGTGTGTCATTCTGACATCCTAGTGCAGGTAAAAAAAGGACTTGGCTTACATCATGATATCCCAACTCATCCTTCATCATTTTGACATCCTCGTAGTTAGGAACTGAGGCCAGAATGATGTCAGGAGAATTCTGGGAGATGAAATGTAAGCATCTTAAAGGTTGGAACATTCCGATTTATCTGCTCTCCAACTTGGAATGGCTTTGCAGATGGATGGTAGAGAATCAACAGCTTGTGAATTAAACAGAAAAGCGGTCTTGAGTTGACTATGAGTAACAGAAAACAGAGTGGGAAGGGACCTTGGAGGTCTTCTAGTCCAACCTGGCTCAAGCAGGAGAACCTATACCATTTCAGACAATTAGTTGTCCAATCTGTTCTTAAAAACTTCCAGTGATGGAGCACCCACAACTTCTCAATCAATTGCCAAACTTTCAGGAAATTTCTCCTTAATTCTAGGTTGCTCCTCTCCTTGGTTAGTTTCCATCCATTTCTTCTTGTCCTGCCTTCAGGTGCTTTGGAGAATAGGTTGATCCCCTCTTCTTTGTGGTAAAGGTAAAGGTTCCCCTCGCACATATGTGCTAGTCATTCCCACCTCTAGGGGGGCGGTGCTCATCTCCGTTTCAAAGCCGAAGAGCCAGCGCTGTCCGAAGACGTCTCCATGGTCATGTGGCCGGCATGACTCAACGCCGAAGGCACATGGAATGCTGTTACCTTCCCACCAAAAGTGGTTCCTATTTTTCTTACTTGCATTTTTACATGCTTCCGAACTGCTAGGTTGGCAGAAGCTGGGACAAGTAACGGGAGCTCACTCCGTTATGTGGCGCTAGGGATTTGAACCGCCGAACTGCCGACCTTTCTGATCGACAAACTCAGCGTCTTAGCCACTGAGCCACCTTCTTTGTGGCAGCTCCTCAAATATTGGAACACTGCCATCATGTCACCCCTAACCCTTCTTTTCACTAAACTAGACAAACCCAATTCCTGCAACCATTCTTGACCGGTGTAGCTAATTCTACTTTTAGGAATATTGCTTGATTTCCATTTTCAGCATCCGATGAGCATTTACTTGTTGTCTGGCACAGTTTGCCCTGTTCTGGAATCCTTGTGGCTTAATCTGAGGCAGTGGTGGGTTTCAAAAATATTTCGAACCTATTCTGTGGGTGTGGCCTCCTTTGTGGGAGTGGCTTGCTGACCATGTGACCTGGTGGGAGTGGCTTGCCGGCCATGTGTTCTCTCTCTCTCTCTCTCTCTCTCTCTCTCTCTTTCCTTCCTTTTGTCTCTCTGCTCCTTTTTCCTTTTTTTCTTTCATCTCTCTCTCAATTTTTCTTTCTTTTTTCTTTTTCTTTCTTTCTTTCTTCCTTTCTTTCTCTTTCTCTCTCTGTGTGAGTCTGTGTGTGTGTTTGTGTGTGTGTATATGTGTGTGGGTATATGTGTATGTGTGTGTGTCAGTGGTGGGTTTCAAAAAATTGTGGAACCTCTTCTATAGGTGTGGCCTGCTTTCCGGGTCCACTGGTGGAACCTCTTCTAACTGGTTCGGTAGATTTGACGAACCGGTTCTACCGAACTGGTGCGAACTGGTAGGAACCCACCTCTGATCTGAGGTATCCTGAAAAGGGAAGGAGTTACAAACCCCGGCAGGGTCACCACAGATGGCCTCCTTGTCAGAGATCAGAGGACAGATGCCAGGGAAGTGTTCTCATTTGCGGCCTTGTTCTTTTATCAGTTATTTATTTGTTTCAAGTATTTTATTATCCTGCCTTTCCCTTGCAGGGTGCCTGGAAAAAGAGTCCTGAAAACAATAAAAATACCACCGTGATTCCTGAAATGAAAGCAATAAACATTCCAGAACTGTGACTAAACAGTTGTTGCGTTAAGGAGAAGCGAAAAGCCAAGCGGACAAAAAATATTAAAATCTTTGGCTTGATTTGAGCTCTAGGGAGACCTCCTAGGGAAGAGAAGACCACAGATTTGAGTCTCATGCTCCACCTCGCTATTCAACTCGCTTTGCCATTGAACTGCGTGAAAATGTTGTTCCTGATGCAGGGATGTTTGCAGGCAGAAGCTGGTTCAAAAAAGTCAAGATGGCGGGCATGAGAACAAAGCCCTTTTTAATGTACTGTAACTACGTGGCACGACAAAACTGCGGTCCACTAAAGCGCGCCTGATTAAAGCGCGTACCTGACGTCATCAGCAGCGCGACAAATACGACCGCCGAGAAAAAAGGGCGCTTTAAAAAGTGCTTTTAAAGCAAGCCAATTCACGTAAAGGTAAGGGTTAGGTTTAGGGTTAGGGTTAGGTTAAGGGTTAGGGTTAGGTTTAGGGTTAGGTTAAGGGTTAGGGTTAGGTTTAGGGTTAGGTTAAGGGTTAGGGTTAGGTTAAGGGTTAGGTTTAGGGTTAGGGTTAGGTTAAGTGTTAGGGTTAGGTTTAGGGTTAGGTTAAGGGTTAGGATTAGGTTTAGGGTTAGGTTAAGGGTTAGCGTTAGGTTTAGGGTTAGGTTTAGGGTTAGGGTTAGGTTTAGGGTTAGGTTTAGGGTTAGGTTTAGGGTTAGGGTTAGGTTTAGGGTTAGGTTTGGGGGGTTAGGGTAAGGTTTTCGCATTCATTTTAACTTTACCGCTCACAGCGTGATGTTTTCGTCGCGCTGTGATGACGTCAGGTACGCGCTTTCGTCGTGCGTGCTTTAGTCTACCGCGGTTTTGTGGTGGAACCCTGTAACTATCCATGGAGAGTCTCAGTCATCCATGTTATGGTTATCCCAGAGGTGCTTTTTTCAACGGGCAACTGAATCTCCTTTGTTTTTCCTTGAAGACGTTTTGCTTCTCATCCAAGAAGCTTCTTTCAGTTCTGACTGACTGAATGGCAGAGGAATAAATCCTTCCATCCTCCACCATTCAGTCAGAACTGAAGGAGCTTCTTGGATGAGAAGCAAAATGTGTTCAAGGAAAAACAAAGTCCAGTAGCCGTTTGGGGAAAAAAAAAAAACACCTTTGGAACCATGGCAGTGTAAAAATTTCATTTTGGGAAATTCAGCAATGAATGTAGCCGGCAGCAAAACAATTGATGGTTTCTAACTTCCAAAGTGTCTCTTGAGCTTAATCTCACGCTCTGAAATTATGATTACAGAAGACATTTGATTGTCTAGCGCATCTTGTTCTTGGAAAGCGAGTCATGTCTCATGATCAATACACTTTTGCATTCCAAAAGTCCTTTCATGCACGCAAGGCAAACCAGTTTGGTCTGGTGGCTAAGGCACCAGGCTAGAAACTAGGGGACTGTGAGTTCTAGTCTTGCTTGAGGCATAAAAGCTGGCTGGATGAAATGACACAAGATGAGATGAGACCAGGAATCTGTGAGTTCTAGTCTTGCCTTAGGTATGAAAGCCTGGTGATTTTGGGCCAGCCGCTCTCTCTCAGCCCAACTCATCCCACAGGGTTGTTGTGGGGGAAATAGGAATATTAGATATGTGTGCTGCCTTGAGTTACTTATAAAAATAATAAAGATGGAATGTAAATAAACAAATAAGTAAGTACATTTGTGATTACCATCCTTGAGCATAGCTGATTTTCTTTGCCATACAATCTATTTTTGTGTACTTCACTTTATGCCGCGTGCCACATTATTCTGAGGAGGCTCCCCAGATTCTCGAAAGGCTAAATAACACAGAAAACCGAAAAATCCCTGCTTTAAGCAACATTAAAGGTTCTAGACCATGGCCCCTTCCTCTATTTCACTTCTATTTATCCTAAATGGGTCTATTTCCACAACCTACTTAACCTCATCAGCCACTGGCCAGGTCAAATCGCCTTCTTTTCTCCTTAGTTCTACAGTAGGTTGGTTCTCTCCTTGATATGTCTCCATCTGTTACTTCTCCTTTGTGCTACTCCGTGTAAGGTTTTTTTCCCCCCATCTTGTGAACGGCCGTGACCCGTCAAAAGCGCGGAGGACAAAATCGCGCTCGACAAAAGCACGCATGTGACGTCATCACAGCGCGACGAAAAAATTAAAAATTCAAATAAAATTAACATTAAAGCAAGCCGATTCACATAAAGGGTTAGGTTTAGGGTTAGGGTTAGGGTTAGGGTTAGGGTTAGGGTTAGGGTTAGGTTAAGGGTTAGGGTCAGGTTTAGAGCGTTAGCGTTAGGTTTAGCGTTAGGTTAAGGGTTAGCGTTAGGTTTAGTGTTACGTTAACGGTTAGGTTTAGGGTTAGATTTAGGGTTAGGTTAAGGGTTAGGTTTAGGGTTAGGTTTGGGGGGGTTAGGGTAAGATTTTAGATTTATTTTTACATTTTTCCATCACAGCGCATGTTTTCGTCGCGCTGTGATGACGTCAAATGCGCGCTTTCGTCGAGCGCAATTTTGTCCTCCGCGATTTTGTGGTGGAACCGTGAACGGCATCTACTACTGTCCACTTGGCGAGGATTTCCTTTTGCCATCTTGGGTCTTCCAGACTGTTTCGGTCCTCAGTTTCTCTTATCTCTAGCAAGCATCACCGTGCAGGCTAGGAATGAAAAAAAATATATTGAAATCCAGCACATGTGGAGACCTTTTGGATGCTCCAGAAATCCTGCCAACGTCTTGGCTTTGGACCCTTTGTCAAAGCCTCATTAGGAGAATCCACTTCGGTTTGATTGTTTTTCAAAGCTTCCAGTTCAATCTTGCTGCCGGCTGCATATTTCCCCACCGCCATCACCACAAGCAACCCTGCTGTTTGCACAATTTCACCCCAATCATCTCTCCTTCTTGAAAGCTTTTCAGTGTTATACTCTTGATTATTCCACCGTGGCACCACACAGGGTACCTGAGGTAAACCGAGGTCCCTTGTTAGGCGCTATTCTTTTAACCTATTTTTTCCCTCCGCACCCTCGGCACAACCTTCCTTTCCTTCCCTTCCTCCTTCCTTCCTCCTTTCCAGCAATCTGGTGTGCTCATTTTCATGGGCTATATTTGCCACCCACGATTTCTATAATGCACACGCAATTCACCAGAGATAATTATGTGCATTATAATAGGCAGGATTCCCACCCAATGTGTGGGAATGAATGAACCAATAGCTGAGCTACACAAAAAGGTGCTTCCAAGGGCAAAACTGTTTTTTTATTCCTGTGCCTCTTAAGTGACCCTTTATTTTATTTTTTACCTTGCTTCCATTACTTTATCAGTAACTCAAGGCAACAAACATACATAATGCGCCTTCCTCCCCACAACAACAACCCTGTGAGGTAGATTGGGCTGAGTGGGTGGGACTGGCCCAAAGTCACCCAGCTGGCTTTCATGCTTGAGGTGGGACTAGAACTGTCAATCTGCTGGTGATTGACGCAGTCACTCAGCTGGCTTTTGTGCCTAAGGCGGGTCTAGAGTTCAAAGTCTGCTGCTGATTGGCCCAGTCACCCACTAGCTTTCATGCTTAAGGTGGGACTAGAACGCTCAATCCGCTGGTGATTGGCCCAGTTACCAAAAGCTGGCTTTTGTGCCTAAGGCGGGACTGGAAATCTCAGTCTCCTGGTGATTGGCCCAGTCACCCAATAGCTTTCGTGCCTGCAGTGGGACTAGAACTCAGTCTGCTGGTGATTGGCTCAGTCACCCAGGTTTCTTACCTAAGATTGGACTGGAACTCTCGGTTTGCTCTGATTGGCACAAAGTCACTCAGGTTGCTTTCATGCCTAATGCAGGACTAGAATTCCCCGTCCCCTGGTTTCTAGGCCAGCACCTTAGCCAACACATCAAACTGTGCTATTTATTATTTACTTATTATTTGCTTATTTATAAGAACGAATACTGCATCTTTGCCACCTGGAACATGCAGAAATCCTTGCAAGGGCTGAAGGTGTCATGCAGTGATGAAGTTCAAAAAAATTTACTACCGGTTCTGTGGGTGTGGCTTGGTGGGCGTGGCAGGGGAAGGATACTGCAAAATCCCCATTCCCACCCCACTCCAGGAGAAGGATATTGCAAATTCTCCATTCTCTCCCCACTCTAGGGGAAGAATACTGCAAAATCTTCATTCCCACCCCACTCTAGGGGAAGGATATTGCAAATTCTCCATTCTCTCCCCACTCTAGGGGAAGAATACTGCAAAATCTTCATTCCCACCCCACTCTAGGGGAAGGATATTGCAAATTCTCCATTCTCTCCCCACTCCAGGAGAAGGATACTGCAAAATCTTCATTCCCACCCCACTCTAGGGGAAGGATATTGCAAATTCTCCATTCTCTCCCCACTCTAGGGGAAGGATACTGCAAAATCCCCATTCCCACCCCACTCTAAGGGAAGGATATTGCAAAATGTCCATTCTCTCCCCACTCTAAGGGAAGGATACCACAAAATCTTCATTCCCACCCCACTTTAGGGGAAGGATACTGCAAAATCCCCATTCCCACCCCATTCTGGGGCCAGTCAGAGGTGGTATTTGCCGGTTCTCCGAACTACTCAAAATTTCCACTATTGGTTCTCCAGAACCTGTCAGAACCTGCTGGATTTCACCCCTGGTGCCATGCCTTTGCAAGTATCAGACGGACAATCCACTACAAAAGGGACAGTTGCAGGGAGAACCAAGGAAAGTGCAGCCATTAAACCAAGAACGAGGCGAAGAAACGCTTTGCATTGGATGAGGCTTCAGTTACTACTTCTTGGCAAGCAACTTTCAGGTTCATTCCAGTACATTAAAGCAGCCATTCCCACCTAAGATGAAAACAACCACTAATATTCTCTGAAAGGAACATCTTCATAATTACCGCTCTTATTTTCATTACGGCTGGTCTTCCTTCTCTCTCTCTCTCTCTCATCAAATGGCTGAGGCGCTTTGATCCTCAGCATGGATGGAGGCAAGGTGGGGCCTCCTCATACAGACTGTCAATCTTCCCTTCTCTAGTCTGGATGGTTTATTTGATGGGGGGAGGGCTCATCCCAATTTGCAGCCTTCTGTTTGTATCCGTGTGCTCCATCTCTGAGGGAGGGACCCACACAGGGGTGAAATTCAGCAGGTTCTGACAGGTTCTAGAGAACCGGTAGCGGTAATTTTGAGCAGTTCGGAGAACCGGCAAATACCACCTCTGGCTGGCCCCAGAGTGGGGTGTGAATGGAGATTTTGCAGTATCCTTGCCCTGAAGTGGGGAGGGAATGGAGATTTGGCAGTATCCTTCCCCAGGAGTGGGGAAGGAATGGGGCTTTTGCAGTATCCTTCCCCTGGAGTGGGGAGGGAATGGAGATTTTGCAGTATCCTTCCCCTGGAGTGGGGAGGGAATGGAGATTTTGCAGTATCCTTCCCCAGGAGTGGGGAAGGAATGGGGCTTTTGCAGTATCCTTCCCCTGGAGTGGGGAGGGAATGGGGATTTTGCAGTATCCTTCCCCTGGAGTGGGGAGGGAATGGAGATTTTGCAGTATCCTTCCCCTGGAGTGGGGAGGGAATGGAGATTTTGCAGTATCCTTCCCCAGGAGTGGGGAAGGAATGGGGCTTTTGCAGTATCCTTCCCCTGGAGTGGGGAGGGAATGGGGATTTTGCAGTATCCTTCCCCTGGAGTGGGGAGGGAATGGGGATTTTGCAGTATCCTTCCCCTGGAGTGGGGAGGGAATGGGGATTTTGCAGTATTCTTCCCCTGGAGTGGGGAGGGAATGGGGATTTTGCAGTATCCTTCCCCTGGAGTGGGGAGGGAATGGAGATTTTGCAGTATCCTTCCCTTGGAGTGGGGTTGGAATAGACATTTTGCAGTATCCTTCCCCTGCCACGCCCACAGAACCGGTAGTAAAAAAATAGAATTTCCCTGCTTGTCCCACAATGTCGTCTCTACTCATAACTCTGGGGAGGAAGCCGAGTTCTGGCTTGCCTGCTGCAATCCAGGGTTGAGGGAGGGGGACAACTGAATAATGCATCTGCTGCTCTAAATTCATATTTTCCAGGGAACGGGAACGTCAAGGGGGGGGAATCAGCAGGACTTCTCCATCAGCTGAGGAAAGGGTTAAGTGTCTCTCGCCTGCTGAAGGCTTCTTCACCCGCCTGGCTTATTCCAGTTGTATGAACTGGTGAGGAAGAAAATGAGAACAAAAAAACCAAAACAAACAAAAACCAGCTGAGAAAGGGATTTTGGTTGAGGGAAAGCTGCAGCCCAACCCTTTCATGTTTTGATTCTCTCATGGAAATTACGCCGGGAGCCTGCATCAGGCAGTTCACCTAATCCTTTTTATTTATTTATTTTGAAGGGAAAAGGATGCCCAAAGCTGTACTCTGAGGAGATCTGGCAAAAATCTACCCACGCTCTGGTGTTTTCTGTAAATTGGGGACTACACATCCCATCCATCCCAGACAATGTAGTCCGACAGGGATTGCAGGAGCCTGCAATCCACAAGATCCGCGGAAGAGAAGTTATTCGTCCGATCGTTAAAACAAGTTTATTTTTTCCTTCTGTGTAATCTTGGAAATCTTAGTTTGGTTTAGATATTCCGGATAAGGGTTTTGTTTTTTGTTTTTGTTTTTAAATTGAGTTCTTTAATTCTAGGCATGAGAAAATTTTAAAGGTGTGAACTACCTTTTTTTTTTCTTCAACTCTTCGGGTTTTTTGAAGTTTGAAGGCAGACTGTTTTTGGAAAAGTCGGCTCATCCAAACCGTCAGGAGGCCTGATTTATTCAGCAGAAGATACAGGCTCCCAGATCCATTTCCGGACTTTCATGTTAAAGAGCAACAGAGATGATTAGGGGACTGGAGACCAAAACATATGAAGAATGGTTGCAGGAACTGGCTATGTCTAGTTTAATAGAAAGAAGGACTAGGGGAGACATGATAGCAGTCTTCCAATATCTCAGGGGTTGCCACAAAGAAGAGGGAGTCAAGCTATTCTCCAAAGCACCTGAGAGTAGAACAAGAAGCAATGGGTGGAAACTAATCAAGGAGAGAAGCAACTTAGAACTAAGGAGAAATTTCCTGACATTTAGAACCATCAATCAGTGGAACAACTTGCCTCCAGAAGTGAATGCCCAACATTGGAAGTCTTTAAGAAGATGTTGGATAGCCATTTGTCTGGAACAGTATAGGGTTTCCTGCCTAGGCAGGGGGTTGGACTAGAAGACCTCCAAGGTCCCTTCCAACTCTGCTATTGTATTGTATTGTATTATTGTAAGCTGTCATTTCTGAATTTTCTTCTAAATAGAATAGAACCTCTGGTCATAAACGCTTCTGACCACGACCAAATTGGGTTCTGACCAAAAAATTCACAATTTTTTTTTCTGCTGCTGATTTTTTTTTAAATAAGCGCCTAATTTCCAAAATTTGATTCAGGTCACAACCAAATCAATTTGTGACCAAAGATAAGTACGAGCCCTGTACTTACCTGGCATCGCGTGGAGACTCCTGGGAAGGGAAGCGTGGGCAGGCCAGCCAAAAATCAGCTGGCCAAGCGAACGGATGAGTGCTGGAGCCAGCTCGGACAATGGCTCATGTGCTCACAGATATGGCTCCATGTGCCACCTATGGCAGGCGTTCTATAGGTTCGCCATCATGGGTATAGGGTCTCCTGCTTGAGAAGGGGGCTGGACTAGAAGACCTCCAAAGTCCCTTCTAACTCTGTTATTTTGCTACTGCCACTTATGTTTTAATTTGGTTCGGGTCATGACCAAATCAGTTTGTGGCCAAAGTTATAGAATGAATTACCGTATATACTCGAGTATAGGCCGGCCCGAATATAAGCCGAGGCACCTAATTTTACCACAAAAAACTGGAAAAGTTATTGACTCGAGTATAAGCCTAGGGTGGGAAATGCAGCAGCTACCGGTAAATTTCAAAAATAAAAATAGATTTTTTTACCAGTGTATTCAATGAAATACTTCACTCACCTCATGATGCTGATGTCCCGCTGTGATGATGCTGATGTCCCGTGCAGCCACGGGAGCGATGTCCCGCCTCCTATGACACACGGCACAGTGATTCCTATCATTGGATCACTGTACCAGAGGAGGTGGGACATCGCTATGTGGCTGCTTGCCATAACAAGGAGGAGGTGGGACATCGTTGCAGAGCGGCAGGAGGGGGAGGAAGGGGAATCGTAAGACAGCCCTGCATTACATTAGAACGTGAGGAGGGGGTGCGGTGCGCGCTGCGCGGCAAACTGACACAGAGGGAGGGGAAACTCACAGGGGCGCCGGGCCATTCACGAGCGTCACCCAGCGGCATGGCCCCGCCCCTTTTTCTCCTCCATTTCGGGCAAATTTTTCACTGACTCGAGTATAAGCCGAGGCGGCTTTTTTCAGCCCAAAAAGTGGGCTGAAAAACTCGGCTTATACTTGAGTATATACGGTATGGTTGTGATCAGAGGTTCTACTGCTGTGATGGCAAACCTATGGCTCATGTGCCACAGGGGCCCCGCAGAGTGCTCTCTGCGGGCATGCCAGCCCTCAGCCTAGCCCAACACCACTGTGCATGCGAGCGTGCCTCCCATCGACCAGTTAGTCTCCCTGTCTCTATTGCGCATGTGGGGGCGGCGGCGCATATGAGGGATGCATGTGCGCATGCACAGAGGGACTAGCGCATGTGTGGGGGCACAGCGCATGTGAGGGATGCATGTGTGCATGCACAGAGGGACTAGCGCATGTGTGGGGGCACAGCGCATGTGAGGGATGCATGCGTGCATGCACAGAGGGACTAGCGCATACGTGGGGGGTGCTTGCATTGCATTTTGGGGCACCACGCAGTGCTCCTGTGCCCCGTTTTGGCTGCCAGGCCTAAAACAGGATGCAGGGAGCACCCATAATGCAATGCGTGCACGATCCCCCCCCTGTGCCCCATGCCCCCCTTTGCCCATTTTTGGCTTCCAGGTTGGGAGAGGAGGCTTTTGGGTCAGGAAATCCTGCACCAACCTGGAAAGCCAAAATGGGCGAGGGGGGCTGGGGCGTATGGGGGGATCGTGCACACATTGTATTGTGAGTGCGGGGTGTGTGCTTTCAGCATGCGATGGCAAAAAGGTTATCCATCACTGTTCTACTGTATAAAACCCAGATTCCAGCTGAATACAGGTAGTTCTTGACTTGTAGCGGTTCATTCAGTGTCCAAAGTTACAACAGCACTGAAAAAAGTGACTTACCACCATTTTTCACACTTACCATTGCTGCAGCATCTCCATAGTCACATGATCAAAATTCAGACGCTTGGCAATGGACTCGTATTTATGACGGTTGCCGTGTCCCTGGGGTCACGTGATCTTCTTTTGCGACCTTCTGATAGACAAAGTCCAGGGGAAAACCAGACTTTACAATGAACAACTACAGTGATTCACTTAACCACTGTGGCAAGGAAGGTTGTAAAAAGGGGGGGGGGAATTCACTTAATAACTGCCTCACTTAGCAGCAGAAACTTTGGGCTCAGTTGTGGTCGTAAGTCAAGGACTACCTCAGTGGTGGGTTTCAAAAAAAATTCGAACCTACTCTGTGGGTGTGGCCTCCTTTGTGGGAGTGGCTTGACGACCATGTGACCTGGTGGGAGTGGCTTGCCGGCCATGTGTTCTCTCTCTCTCTCTCTCTCTCTCTCTCTCTCTCTCTCTCTCTCTCTCTCTCTCCTTCATTTTGTCTCTCTGTTCCTTTTTCCTTTTTTTCTTTCATCTCTCTCTCAATTTTTCTTTCTTTTTTTCTTTTTTATTTATTTCTTCCTTTCTTTCTCTTTCTCTCTCTCTCTCTCTGTGTGTGTGTGTGTGTGTGTGTGTGTGTGTGTGTGTGTGTTTGTCAGTGGTGGGTTTCAAAAAATTTTGGAACCTCTTCTGTAGGTGTGGCTTGCTTTCCGGGTCCACTGGTGGAACCTCTTCTAACCAGTTCGGTAGATTTGATGAACCGGTTCTACCGAACTGGTGCGAACTGGTAGGAACCCATCTCTGGACCAACTGTATAAGAAAAAAAATCTCCTAACAATGAGAGAACTGCGTTGAAACAAATTCTCTCAAAAAGCGATTGGTTTGCTGAAGGGAAATCTGGAGATCCACCTGTCAGGAGTAGTGACTAGATGACCTCCTGGAGCCCTTTGAATTCTATGATTCTAAATTAGAAACATGAATTGTTCATGTCTCCCCTTTGGGTAGAGCACATTATGAGGGTTTATAAGCTTGAATGCATGTAGCCTCAGTAAATAAGGATTTGTCGCTTTTTTTTAATGAAGGAGCATTTCATATAATCCCTCAAGGTGAAGTCATCATTCTAAAGTACAGATTTGCCAGTTCTTTAAAACTATAAATAGTTCTGTTTTTCTTCTCGTCCCCTGGAGAACATGTTTTCCTCACCTTCACATCTTATGACCATGATGGCCAGGCTCCGTTACGGCCGTAAGTCAAGGAGCATCTGTACTCTACAGGTACAAATTTACCCATACCTGTAAAATATGACCAGACAATGGTTTACTATTATTGAGGTAAAATATCGATAAAGCTGCTTATACAGTAACTCAGGGTTGAAATGAGGAGTCCTTGCTACTTTCTGAGCTGGGAAGGTAAACTACCTGTATCCTCGACTAATGACCAGGATTGAGCCCCAAATTACTGTCGTTAAGTGAGACGTATACTCAGTTTTGCCCCATTTTACAACATTTCTTGTCACAGTCCTTAAGTGAATCACTGCAGTTGCTACATTAGAAACACCGGTTGTTAAGTGAATCTGGCTTCCCCATTGACTTTGCTTGTCAGAAGAGATACTAAGTTAACAACTGCAGTGATTCACTTAACAACCGTGGCAAGAAAAGTTGTAAAATGGGGCAAAACTCACCCAACAACTGTCTTGCTTAGCCACAAAAATGTTGGCCTCAATTGAGAGTTGTAAGTCAAGGACTATCTGAATTACAGAGTGGCTTTTGCATCTGATACACTAATAATCTTAAATAGTATCTTAAATAATAATAATACGAAAGCCACCTACCTTGTGACTGAATAAGCCGATAAGCCGCTCCATAATAATAAACAATAATAACAACAATGAACAAATAAACAGCAGTTCTTCAATTGCCAATTGTCTAGGATTTGCAGCATTTATGAGCTTAACCTCATTAAATTGTCTGGATTTTGCAGCTTTAAATCCAGATCCTGCAAACAGCTGATCCCGGTCTGCATTCTGCTGCAAGGATTAAAACCTTTCTGCTCTCTTTGTAAGGACTGCAGGAGGGGATGAGACAATGGTGATGAGAGATGGAGGTGGAGCAAGTCACCCAGGTGGACAGGTGTGTCTGGACCTTTGTTTGTTTGTTTGCAGGGAATTCCATCTCCTCCTCCCCACCTTTTGTTTCTACCTCCTTTAGCCCCTGTTATGCTGTCCTCTCTTTTTTTTACCTCCAACTGACTGGTGTGAGAGTGAAATGCGCCCATGTGCTGGCAAAGGCCTTGGGAATTGTGAAAAGGGCAGGGAAATGGCCGAGTCCCTTCTCCCGAAGCCACAGCTTCTCCTGCGCTTTTTCTTTTCCTATTGTTTTGAAGGCCAGGAGTGCCAAAACTGGACGCCCTGAATCCGGAGGTCACGTGCGGACACTGGTTGTCCTGAAGTCAAGAGTAATGCACAACAATGACTGCCTTTCATGCTTTCCCCTGGAGCTGGCTCGAGGCTGGAACAAAAGGCCATTGCGTTGGCACTCCAAAGCTCCGCTGAGGGAGGGTGGGGGGTGGGGATTGGCACTGGCAGCTCCAACAGAAGCGTGTCCTTCATGAATTATGCTTTGGTTAACCTTTGACCTTCTCCCCTCCTGTAAATTTGCTACCCGGAGCATCCATTCATTCCCCAGGGGTGATTCTGAAATCCCTGAAGTCACCTGGAATTAGACGCAAGTCTTGAATTCAAGCCACGTTGCAGACCATCGTGGTCAGCATTTGTCCTGACTCTGCCAAGGCTTTTTTTTTTTAGGAGGGGGGGTGTCTCTTATAGCAATAGCAATAGCAGACTTATATACCGCTTCATAGGGCTTTCAGCCCTCTCTAAGCGGTTTACAGAGTCAGCATATCGCCCCCACAGTCTGGGTCCTCATTTCACCCACCTTGGAAGGATGGAAGGCTGAGTTAACCTTGAGCCGGTGAGATTTGAACCGCTGAACTGCAGATAACAGTCAGCTGAAGTGGCCTGCAGTACTGCACCCTAACCACTGCGCCACCTCGGCTCTTAACAGTCTCTTTCTGTTTAGAAGGATTCAATACAGGTAATCCTTGATTTACAACAGTTCATTTAGCGACCGTTCAAAGTTAATTTCACTTCCCACTACGACAACTCGCCACGGGGCGACTGGCCGCGGCTAACTGGGCACGGTGAACTCCCCGCGGCCAATTTGTCTCAACCATCTCGCTACAGGACAATTTTTTTACGGGGCAATTCAACAAGTCAATTTAATCATTTAAAATTATTTTAAAAATTATTTTAGTTGTTGTCATTCGTGTGTTCTTTTGTCCCTCCTTGAGCATCTTTTAACAAGTGATTTTATTCCAGTATTTCTTTGATATTAGTGTAACTCTTGTCCAGGGGCGCGTTGTCCAGCTGCGAATTAGCCACAACAAGGTGGCTGGAACGATTCCAATTCCGTATCACTGTTTCCATGCTGTTGCTGTGTTTGGCTGTCAATCGAGTCTAGATTCCTTCGGGCCTGCAAACTACCCCCTCATTATGCCAATTGCTCCTACAGATAGTTCTTGACTTGTAACTACAGGTAGTCCTCGATGTATAACCACAATTGAGCCCAAGATTTCCATCGTTAAGTGAGACATGTGTCAAGTGAGTTTTGCCCTGGTTTTTTTTTTGCTTCAGTTGTTAAGTGAAACATGGCGGCTGATAAGTTAGTAACCTGGTTGTTAAATGAATCTGACTTTGCTTGCTGGTTTGGCCCGGATCGGCTGAACTGGTAGTAGCAGCGGCAGGAGGCTCCACCCACCCGCCCGGAGTTTCTGCACTTGCGCAGAGGTTTCACCCACGGGAGTGTACCCAAACCTGTAGTAAAATAATTAGCAACTCATCTCTGTCATGCCTGTGAAAAATGATCATAAGTCACTTTTTTCAGGGCTGTTGTAACTTTGGACGGCCACTAAATGAACTGTTGTAAGTCAAGGGCTGCCTGTATTCGTTTAGTGACTCCTCAAAGTTATAACAGCACCAGAAATGGGATTTGCAGCCAGTCCTCACTGCAGACATTGCCGCATCTCCAGTGATCAAAATTTAGATGGCTGGCAACCAATGAGGGTCGTGTGATTGCCATTTGCAAAGCTTCCCAGCCAGCTTTCGACAGGCAAAGTCAGTGAGGGAAATTGGATTCACTTAACAAACCCTGTGCTTCATTCAACAACCACCGTCCTTTTCTTAACAACGGTGGCAAAAAGCCTGTGAAATTGAGTGCGCCCCACTTAACGCCTGTCTTGCTTAGCAATGGAAATCCTGCTCCCAATCGTGGTCGTGAGCCGAGGACTACCTACAGAGCAGTGTTTCTGAACCTCAGCAATGTAAAGGGAGGGGGGGTTGATTTCAAATCCCAGAATTCCCCAGCCGGCATGAAGTTCAGGTGTTTAAAAGTTGCTGAGTTTGCCCTAAGATCTACCGGCTGCGTTTGCACAGCACATTTAACCTAGTTATTAATCCACCCCAGATTGTGGTTATTCATTAACGTTCAAACGCTTAAGAAATAGGTCCATCATCTGAAAAGGCAGTGCTTGGTTTGAATTTTCCTATTCAAAGAGTGGCAATCAAGAGGCTGTCAGAACAATTATGGGTTGAGCATATTCACAGTATGTTTCTGCCGTGTGTCATTTTTTTTGGGGGGGGGGGAAAGGATTCTAGTTAAAGCTTGAGATGGTAGTGGGCCTGGGTACTTGAGAGACCGCCTACTGCCAATTACCTCCACCAGACCGATACGATCGCATCGATTAGGCCTCCTCCGAATTCCATCTTCCAGCCAGTGCAGACTGGCAACTACCCGGAGGAGAGCCTTCTCGGTGGCTGCTCCGACCCTTTGGAACGAACTCCCCGTGGAGATTCGGACCCTCACCACCCTCCAGTCCTTCCGCGCCGCTTTAAAGATCTGGCTGTCCCGGCTGGCCTGGGGTTAAGATTGTAGCCCCACCCGAACTGTGTGACTGTTGTGCTCTCTTTTAACATGTTGTATTGTCTACTGTTTGTCTTCCCCCCCCCCTTTTGAATTGTGAGCCGCCCTGAGTCCCCCCAGGGAAAAGGGCGGCATACAAATAAAGGAAATCTAAAAAAATCTAAAATCTAATCTTGAGATCCATTCCCACTGGTCCTTGATAAACAAGAGCAGACGGATTGAGTCCGGTCCTCTGGCTGAACAGGGGTGACTTCTCCGTGTCCGGGGATAGAAGTGATCTTCTGTAATCCCATCAAATGTTAGCCAACCGTCTCCAGAAGAAGACACCGTTTTTGCAGTGCACTCTGCTGTGACAGTAATGTGCAGGATTACAATGCAAAGATAGATTTTACTGGAAACTTGAAAGGAAATTGCATCTTTAATAATTTAACCGGGGCAGTTTGGAAGGAGCTGCCAGGTTGTGGTCTTGGTGCCGTCAGAAAAATCCCACCATCTGTTCCTGGAAATCTGGCTGGCTCCTGTGCCCAGCCGGAACGACCACAGGAGGCTTCGTTGGACCATTAAAGAAAGGCAGGGGGCTCTTCTGCTGTGTCTAGACCGGGGTGAAAGGTTGATAGGCTGCAAACGTTGGAGCATCTCCGTAGCGCATGTACGGAGAGGTAGAATGCAAAGTTGAAAATGCATAAGTAAAGATAATTGATAGGAACTTGTTGGACCGATATGGGGAAACAGCTGTGTTCAGTTAATAAGCACAGAAAGCTATTTATCTTCTTATCTGTTCCATTTATCTCCATTTGTAGTGCTACCTCAGAATCAGAATACAGCTGGAAGGGACCTTGGAGATTTTCTAGTCCAGCCCCCTGCTTAAGCAGCAGATCCTATACTTTATCAGATGTCCAGCCTCATCTTTAAAACCAGTGGTGGGATTCAGCCGGTTCAGTCTGGTTCAAGCGAACCGGTTATTAAATTGCTGGCTGGCCTCGCCCCTTCCTGCCCTGCCCCTTCCAGGAGTTCCCACACACCCATTTTGACTCCCAGGTAAATTCAGGGAGGCCTACTAGGCCCAAAAAGGGGTGGTGGTGCGGTGTGTCCACCCCTGAAACCTGATTTTTCTCCCAGGAGGCTGCAGAGGCTACAAGGCCCAAAACGAGGCACGGGTTGATGCCTCCTCTCTCTGCAGCCTGTTTTTGCTCCCGGGGTGGGGGATGCAGGAAACCGAGTGTTGCCTGTCACATCTGCTGGCCATGCCCACCCAGCCCGTCATTAGGGCAGAGAACCGGTTGCTAAATTATTTGAATCCCACCACTGTTTAAAATCTCCAGTGATGAAGCATCTCTGAAAAGACTGCATGAGTCCCGATCCCTCTGTCCCTTTCTCACAAAAATTTGGAGTCTGCTTACTCTTAATCACTAGTTTTATCTCTTGGGGGCTCCTGCTGTGTCCCGTACCCAGGCCATCAGCTTATTCTAATCTCTTGCTCAGGCAGATCAGTTTTGCCCCCTTTGCTGTTCTCCAGTCAATCAGTTTGCCTCTGAAGCCTCTTGGATGAGACTCTAGAAAGGGTGCAGAGAAGAGCAAGAAAGATGATTAGGGGACTGGAGGCTAAAACATATGAAGAACGGTTGCAGGAACTGGATATGTCTACTCTAGTGAAGAGAAGGACCAGGGGAGACATGATAGCAGTCTTCCAATATCTCAGGGGTTGCCACAATGAAGAGGGAGTCAAACTATTCTCCAAAGCACCTGAGGGTAGAACAAGAAGCAATGGGTGAAAACTAATCAAGGAGAGAAGCAACCGAGAGTTAAGGAGACACTTCCTGGCAGTTAGAACAATTAACCAGTGGAACAGAAGTTGCCTCCAGAAGTTGTGAATGCCCCAACACTGGAGGTTTTAAAGAAGAGATTGGACAGTCATTTGTCTGAAGTGGTAGAGGGCAGTGATGGTGAACCATTTTTCCCTCAGGGGCTAAAAGCCCACGTGCACATACTCAAAGCCCACGTGCACGTACTCTGTGACGCATATGCATCCACACCCATAATTCAATCCCTCGCACCCCACCCCCTGCGCATGCATGTGCAACCGCTGCCCCGCGCATGTGCACATGCCCCCCCTGCACCCTGTTTTGGGCCTAGCAGGCCTCAATGATGCCTCCGGAGGCCAGAAACGGCCCATTTCCTGACTTCCGGTGAGCCCAATAGGCTCCTTTTTGCCCTTTCCAGGCTCCATAGGCTTTCTAGGAGCCCACCCCCAGAGATCCTCCTGAGGCCGAAAACACCCCCCCCCAGAGCCTCCGTGCGAGTCCTGTACTTACCTGGCATCACGTGGAGACTCCTGAGAAGGGAAGGGCAGTGTGGGCGGGCCAGCCTAAAATCAGCTGGCCAGCGTGCGCATGTGCGCTGGAGCCAGCTAGGACAAGGGCTCATGTGCTCACAGATATGACTCTGCGTGCCATCATCACGGGTATAGGGTCTCCTGCTTGAGCAGGGGGCTGGACTAGAAGACCTCCAAAGTCCCTTCCAACTCTAAGCCGCCCGGAGTCCTTTGGGATTGGGCGGCATAGAAATTTAATAAATTCAATTCAATTCAAATTCAAATTCAACTCTGTTATTTTGCTACTGCCGCTTATGTTTTAATTTGAAAATTGTCTCACTGTGTGTCTCTGCCCTCCTTCTGCTAGTTTGACTTAGGCCGCTGAAGGGGGAAGCAGCCACAGAGGCAGGATAACAGGCTCTCTTGGCCACGCAGCTAAGTGTTGGCAAGGAGGACCCTGGTTCTTCTCCTGGTTCAGCTAAAAGCAAAACGTGGCACGTCGGAATCACAAGTCCTCCATTGAGAGAATACAAGAGAGTTCCTCACCTGCCTTGCTGCTGAGGTAGAATTAAAAAAACCTGGGAAAGTTGACAGACATGAGAGCTGAGGCCATTGTCCCAAGTGGACCCACACTTGAAACTAGTAAGTTGTTGGGAGAGGCAGAGCCCGGCATGAGCCTATAATCTCCTCTGTACCCCCTAAAAAAGACTAAGGTAGGACAAGTCCCTGAGAGGAATCTGTTTCCAGCACCTGAGGGAAGGAATCTCTGCTCTGCTGTCCTTCTATTCAGCATTTGAACATGGAGGGGGTCTGTCTGTCTGTCTGTCTGTCTATCTATCTATCTATCTATCTATCTATCTATCTATCTATCTATCTATCTATCTATCATCCCTCTCTCACACACACATCTATCAATCATCTACAGTATCTATCATCTATCTATCTATCTATCTATCTATCTATCTATCTATCTATCATCTATCT
Organism: Thamnophis sirtalis; assembly: GCF_051295495.1. Taxonomy (NCBI): domain Eukaryota; kingdom Metazoa; phylum Chordata; class Lepidosauria; order Squamata; family Natricidae; genus Thamnophis; species Thamnophis sirtalis. Next base: position 11,476,925 of record NW_028261385.1, on the reverse strand, counting down.
ATCTATTATCTATCTATCTATCTATCTATCTATCTATCTATCTATCTATCTATCTATCTACCATCTATCATCCCTCTCTCTCACACACACACATCTATCAATCATCTACAGTATCTATCTATCTATCTATCTATCTATCTATCTATCTATCTATCTATCTATCTATCTATCATCTATCTATCTATCTATCTATCTATCTATCTATTTATCATCTCTCTCTCTCTCTCACACACACACACACACATCTATCATCCATCCATCCGTCCATCCATTGATCCATCATCATCATTCTCTCTCTTTCTATTTATCCATCTATTCTCTCTGACAAACACATTTATGTTCATCTGTCTATCTATTATCTTTCTCTCTCACACACACATCTTCCATCCATCCATCATATCTGCCTGCCTGCCTTGCCTGCCTGCCTGCCTATCCATCCGTCCATCCATCATCTCTCTCTCACACACACATCTATCAATCATCTACAGTATCTATCTTCATCTTCATGTCTATTATCACTCCCTCTCACACACATCTTCCATCCATCCATCCATCCATCCATCCATCCATCCATCCATCCATTATATCTATCTATCTATCTATCTATCTATCTGTCTGTCTGTCTATCTATCTTATCTTTCCTATCTATCTATCTATCTATCTATCTATCATCTATCTATCTATCTATCTATCTATCTATCTATCTATCTATCTATCTATCTATCTATCTATCTATCTATCTATCTAACTAACTATCTAACTATCTAACTATCTAACTATCTAACTATCTAACTATCTAACTATCTAACTATCTAACTATCTACCTATCTATCTACCAGCTGAAGCTTCCACTTTTTAGGGGTAACCCTATGTAGAGTGCAGTGCAAAAGTGTAAAGCAAAGGGAGAGTCAATTCAGTTTTGGATCAAGCTTCCGATCAGTCTGGTAGGATAAAAAACCAATTCAGTTGCAAATGAGAGAAATTTACATGCGTCCTGACTCACAACAGGACAAGATAGAAGTGTGAGAATCAGTTGTAGGTCACTTTTTTCGGTGCTATTGAAACTTTGAATGGTTGCTAAACAAAAGGTTGTAAGCTGAGAAATACCTGTAAGGAAATTGTGTAGAAAACACCTTTGGTGGGAAGCTCTTCTCCCCCCCCCCCACTTTTTTTCTAAAGGAGCCAAAATTTGATCTGATGTGTAAATTACTTGCAGAAAAGAGTGCGGTCAACATAACCTTTTACGTGAAGACAGGTCAATGGTCTGATGACTTCAGGATGACTCCTATTTCCTTGGCAACAGGGATTTACCTTGCCTTTTTCTGAGCTGTTTTTTCCCCCCATGTCTCAGTTTTTTAGCTCTCCTGGTGATCTACATCTAAGTGCTAATCAGATCCAACTGGCTGAGCTTTTGAGTCCAGAAAAAAAAAAGCCAGAATAATTAGCTGCTCAAATGGACAAGGACAATATGGCAGGAGGCGTGAATGAGAGGGTATGGTGAGGATGGAGCTCTTGCAATCCTGATCAACCCCATCTGACTGATGGTGCCTTATCTGGGCTAAGTGGAGCAAACAGAATAGATCCGGTTGAAGAGAATATCCGTACAGGTTACTCCTCGACTTATGGAACGCAACAGAGCTCAAAATTTCAATTTTTTGCTAAGCGAGGCAGTTATTAAAGTGAGTCGCGACCCCAAATTAACCCCAAATGAAGATGAAATAATAAGAAAGATTATTACTAACTAACTAAAGAAATACAGGGAAAGGAAGAATCAGAATTCTACCAGATATGGGATAAATGGCACAGGTGGATGGAGGAAAGAAACAAAAATCAATGAAAGAATATAACAACACTCAAAAATAATAGTTATGAGTAAAATAAGAGGGTTAAGAATGGTGAAATCTAAATGAAATACAATAGAAAGGGAAATAATATAAGGTGAGCGATATCGATTGATGATTGCTAATATAAAAAACAGGAAGTTCCTGTTCGCACTGCATTGTATAAATGTGGTGCACGTCTAATTTTTGTGTGTGTGTGTATTTTACATGTTTGTTAATAAAAATCTTTAAAAAAATAAAATAAAGTGAGTCGTGACCCATTTTATGATCTTTTTTTTTGCCAGGCCTGTTAAGCGAATTGCTGCCGCTGTTAAGTGAATCGTGTGGTCGTTAAGCGAACCTGGATTCTCTCACTGAATTGGTGGTCAGAAGCTCCCTAGGAAGGTTACAAACGACAATCCCAGCATCCCAGAATGCGGCAACCATCGCAAAATACAGGCCAGTCGCCAAACACCCAGACCGCAGGGATATTACAATGGTTGTTAAGTGTGGAAACTGGTCCTAAGACCTGTCACTTTTTCCAGTGCCACTGTAACTTGGAACGGTCACAAAACAGATGGTTGTAGGTCGAGGACTAGCTCCAGAGGTGAGGAACAATAAAGGAAATTGCTTAGAACAGGGGTGTCAAACTCAATTTCATTGAGGGGTGCATCAGGGTTGTGTTTGACCTCGGAGGGCCAGGTGTGGTGGGTGGGTGTAGCCATGACCATAGTGGGTGGGGCCATGGTGGGCGCGACATGGGATCGCACCTCCGCAGACATGGTTTTTATAAACTTATAAAAATAGGGAGGCGTACGTTTCTGCGATTTTGTTTTTTAAATACTTACTTGATCTACATACGAGAGACCAGATCAAGAAACTGACTCCATAGTGGTTTAGTGGTTTTATTCAACTTGTATGCCGCCCTATTCCCGAGGGACTCAGGGTGGCTAACAAAACCGGAAGGGAAGGGAAACAATACAAAAGGAAAAGAAAACAAAGACAAACAACAATACAGAACCAATTTAAAAGGTCTCAACAAGCATACAAATTTGAGTGAGGATGGAACTCAGCAGCCCCAGGCCTGCTGGAACAGCCAGGTCTTAACGGCTTTATGGAAAGCCTGAAGGGTGATGAGGGTCCGAATCTCCACGGGGAGATCGTTCCAGAGGGCCGGAGCAGCCACAGAGAAGGCCCTCCTCCGGGTAGTTGACAGCTGGCATTGGCCGGCAGATGGAATTCGGAGGAGGCCTAGTCTGTGGGATCTAATGGGTCTTTGGGAGGTAATCGGCAGGAGGCGGTCTCTCAAGTACCCAGGTCCAATACCATGTAGGGCTTTATAAGTGACGACTAGCACCTTGAAGCGTATCCGGAGACCAATAGGCAGCCAGTGCAGCTCGCGGAGGATAGGTGTAACGTGGGTGTACCGAGGCGCACCCACAATTGCTCGCGCGGCTGCATTCTGGACAAGCTGAAGTCTCCGAACACTCTTCAAGGGCTGCCCCTTGGGAAGATTAGAACTATACATTATTGACAATAGGCATAGTAGCAGAATCCTGCGAGGCTGAAAGGTAAAATATTTTACTTTTCCTCCCTTTTATAACCTATTGAGTAAAGGATGGCCTCCTGGAGTACTCTGGATGCCCCGTTTTGGGCATGGAAGGCCTCCTGGAGCACTCCGGAGACCAAAAATTGGTTGGGGAGGGGAGTATCTTTGCTAGGAGAGGCACCACGGACTGGTCCTTTGCTATTTCCAGACTGGCCCCATGGGCCAGATCTGATCGGCCCGCGGGCCTTGAGTTTGACACTCCCGGCTTAGAAGAACGTCAACATATCTTTCTTGATTTGAAGGGTTCCACCACAAATCCGCAGTAGAATAAAGCGCGCTCGACGAAAGCGCGTACGTGACGTCATCACAGCGCGACGAAAACGGCACGCTGTGAGCGGTAAAATTAACGCGAAAACCTTACCCTAACCCCCCCAAACCTAACCCTAAGCCTAAGCCTAACCCTTAACCTAACCCTAACCCTTAACCTAACGCTAAATCTAACGCTAACCCTTAACCTAACCCTAACCCTAACCCTAACGCTTAACGTAACCCTAACCCTAACCCTTAACCTAACCCTAACCCTAACCCTAACCCTTACCTTTATGTGAATCGGCTTGCTTTAATTTTATTTTAATTTAATTTATTTTTAATTTTAATTCCATTTATTTTTAATTTTATTTGTCGCGCTGCTGATGACGTCACGTACGCGCTTTGATCGGGCGCGCTTTAGTGGACCGTGGTTTTGACGGGTCACGGATTTGGAGGGGGGTGCTCAGTAGTCTTTCTTCTGTATGTCATTCTAAGGCCAAAATAAAATAAAGTATTCCTTTTAGACCACAAGAACTGATAGGACACCGAAACAAAGATGGCAAAACGATTGAGTTTGAAAGTTTTATTACTCAGATGATGTATTTTACAGCATACAGCGATTCAGGATGTCCCATAAACGAAACAGAATTGCCGTGAGAAAAAATTGTCCTTTTTTCTTTTTTTTCCTTAGCATTCTGTCTTAACGCCCAAAATAGCAGGAGCAAAGAACCCAACTCTGCGCCCTTCCCTCTAGGTCCTCCTACGTCCATTTCCCCCCTTTACAATCTTTCCTTATGAAAGTAAAGTAATAATAATAATAATAATAAAAAATACGATAAATGATTAAATTAAGGTTGATTTTTCAAACAAAATAAATACGTTTTCACATTTTTCTTTTTTTTTAAAAAAAGATCACCATTCTTAGCACAAACCTGTGCAATCCTAAGGAAAATCACTTTCAAAAGAGGTTTTGACACAGGGTTTCGACAGCTTAGTTGTTTTGAAGAATCGAGAGCAGGGTCATCCAAGGTTGGCAACTTTTAACACTGGTCAGACTTTTGAGACTGGTGGACTTTTAATTCCCAGAATTCCCCCATCCTGAGAGTTGAAGTCCGCCAGTCTTAAAACTGCCAATCTTGGACACCATAGCTCTAGATGTATGGAGTTTGGTGAAGTACTTGATGATTAGCCATGAATTTCCATTAAATAGTTTTGATATCAAACCAGAGTATACATCCACGGGGACCTCAATAGGAATGAAAACCGCCATCCTAAACCCCTTGGGGGAGAGGACACACCACTGTACAAACCTAGCAATGAAATCAGTAAATTGGGGCCGCTGCTAATTTTCCAGGTAGTTCTGCAATGCAAGGCAGAAGTGCCAGGACAGCTCCCAAAATGCTGGCTAGAAATACACCTTTGTAGCCAAGTTGTCTTGTCCGAGGTTGAGGAAAACGGTTCTATCAACCTGCCCATTTTTGAGGAGGGGAAAAAAAAAAAGGATTTTCCTCCAATTTCCACAGACCAGAGCTTTACTGGCTTCAGTAAGTATAAGATTTCGCTCAACATTGTTAAATGTCATAAAACGTGGGGCCTTCCCCCACTTTAAAGAACCTAAAAGGTTCAAGCAGAGATCTGAATCCCTCTTAGATCCGATTCATCAACCCAATGTGGCTAATTCGCAGCTTTGGGGAATCTATCTTTCGCAAGTTTGCAAGAGATCAGCCACACAGGCATCGCATTCACCTGCTCGTGCAAATCTCTTGTGGAACCGAAATTGTTCTGGAAGCACACGAGAAAACACGCAAGGGCTTCTCTGAAGCACTGTGAAAACAGAGAACAGATGGGACATCTGCTATTGTATTGTATTGTATTGTACTGTATATCATTCCAGATTAACATTCCGAGTAAGAAAGGCCAATATTTAAGAAAAAGCTCTTCCCCATGACATCCAAATATGCCTGGGGGGATAAAGGTGTTAAGAAGAGATTGGAGAACCATCTGTCTAAAACAGTGTAAGGTCTCCTGCTTGGGGGTTAGACTAGAAGATCTCCAAGGTCCCTTCCAACTCTGTTATTCTGTTATTTTGCTTCCTCATACCGCCAGAATAAACTGGGCCAGGGAGCACATGCTCTACATTAGCCTAGGCTATCAATTCTGGTCCTCTGAAGTATAGGTAGTCCTCAACTTATGACTGCAATTGAACCCACCACTTATGTTGCTAAGGGAAACATTTGTTAAGTGAGCTTTGCCGCATTTTACAACCTTTCTTACCACAGTTGTTAAGTGAAACCCTGCAATAGTTATGTTAGCGACATTGGTTGTTAAGTGAATCGTGCTTCCCCTTTGACGTTGAAAGTTGCAAAAGGTGATCACATGACCCCGGGACATTGCAAACCATCGCAAAGGTGAGCCAATTGCCAAGCACCTGAATTCTGATTATGTGAAGTTGCAGCAGCCGTTAACGAGTGAAAAACAATGATAAAGTCACTTTTTTTCTGCGGCATTCTAACTTTGGTCACTAAACAAACTATTGTAAGTCGAGGACTACCTGTATTTGAGATACCATCCAGAGCCTCTCTAGACAATAAAGTCTATCAGAAATAGTATAGGTCTCCTGCGAGAGCAGGGGTTGGACTAGATGACCTCCAAGGTCCCTTCCAACTCTGTTACTGCTACACATGATAAATAGGGTCTTGGCAAGCTTTGCAGTGACCAAGAGAACTTCTGGCAATGGAAAGACGTCACCCAGCATGTCATTTCAGGCACAATTTCATGGAATTATGGAATTATTCCCATCATTATGTCTAGGCCTTGTTCGTCTCTGTCTTTCCCAAGCCTTTAGCTTCAGTTGAGAATCGGGAAAGGTGCATCGAATGAAACAATGGCTTTTTAATCCATTATGGACTTCCATGGGATACCCCCAAAGGACCTGTACTCTCCCTTCCATAATTCTGAGGCAAAATTAAGCCATCAGTTCCTCATAGGCGAAATACCTCAAACAGCCAAGGAGCTAAGTCGAAATAGAACTAGAAGTCTACCCAGCCGGTAAGGGAAATATTTGACTCCTTAAAACTGTTGGAAGACTGTAAGCATTCTTGGAAGAAAACCCAAGATGTAGGGATCTGGGGCCGCCTGAAATGGGATCTTGGCGGAAAAAAAAGAGAACCATGGCTTGCTTGCCAAATTAGAATTCACGTTGGTCCCAATTCTGAATCGAAAGTATTAAGTTGTAGGAAATGGCTTATATTCTAAGTTACATTCATTCATTTCTGGAAGAGCTTCTTAATCTTAATGATCTGATGAGAGAAATAACAGTCCCCAATGGAAAGACCTCCTAATGATCTGGGGTGATTCCTACAAACCAGACCCAGGATCTTACTCCTTTACTGATTAATTTCTGCTATTCACACCCTACTTTTTCTTAACCAAAGAGCACTCAAAAGGGGAAAAGAAACAAGAATCGATCTCAGGTTGAGCTCGTGACTATTGTAAAGGCATCTATTTAGTTTCCCTGGTAACAAAAGGAGAGGCAGCTTGCCATGCCCTTCCATCAGGGTATCTCCTACTACTACCCTGTGATCTCCTAGTGGTCTCTTATCCTAATCGCAACTCTGCTTAGCTTTTCAAGTTGGGCTACATGCTAGTCACACAAAACTGAACAGCAAAAGCCAGGGAGATCCACAAAACCCCAAAACCATCATGAATCAAATCAGAAGAGACTACTTAACAGGAGCACCTTGACTTCTTTGCAAAAAGTAGAAAGAGAAGAGGAAATCGTGTTTTTACAGGAGATAATTTTTTCCCATGGCTAAGAAAAAATAGAAGCTGAAATGGAGGGTCAAAGAAGAGCTTGTAAAACACAATGAATCCTCAACTTACAACTATAATTGACCCCAGAATTTGGCTGTAGGCTATTGCGGCTGTAAGTGAAGTCACCACATAACCAGACTCGATTTTACGACCATTTTTACAATGGTCCTTACCTGAGTCACTACGATCGTAAAGTCATAAGTCCAAATGGGAATAGCAATAGCACTTAAGACTTTTATGCCGCTTTACAGCCCTCTCTAAGCGGTTTACAGAGTCAGGACACTGCCCCCAACAATCTGGGTCGCCATTTTATTGACCACAGAAGGATGAGTCAAACTTGAGCTGGTCAGGATTGAACTCCTGGCAGTCGGCAGAGTTAGCCTGCAAATCTGCAATCTAAACCACTGTGCTACCAGGGCTCAAATGTACGTGTGTGTGTCCATCCATTGTAACTTTGGTCATTAAACGACCAAGCGTTGTAAGTCAAGGACACCCATCAGATCATTGGGATGAGATTGAAAGTTTGAGAAAAAAAGGTCATGTCACTTTTTTCAGTGCAGCTGTAAATTCCAATGAAATTAAATTAATTTATTGATGAAATTAAATGAACAGCTACAGGCCAAGGAGTACTTCTACCTTTATTTATAATTAGGAGCATGAAAATATTTGCTGGCTGGACTTGCCACAGAATAGTAAAAGAACAAGACCAGAAGCCAAATCATGTTTAAATGACACATATTGAACACTGATAACATGATATTTAGTACCACTCCTGTAGCACCAAGCCTTGTAATCCAATCCAGATGCTGATTTATCACAAATACCCCCTAGATGCCACCTTTTTCAAAAGCAAATACTTTTCTTTCGTGTTAAGATGTATATACTTGGATATTCTACACGCCTAAACATAGCTGAGCAAATCCTGGGGCCGATGTGAGCCATCAAATGGCTGCCCGCAAGCATAATCTGAATTAGTTCTTGTTGTGGAAAAAATAATAATTAATGTAAACGTTAGGAGAGCGGGTCTTCGTGGTTTGAGCGAGAGGCTAGGAGACAGATCGAATTCTGCAGAAGAGTGGGACCATTTTGCAATGAAGTCAGGGGTCAAAGGAAGAGAAAGGGGAAGATCCGTTTTCTAAATTAGAGTTAGGAAAGGACAACAGATCCGGTTATCACCAGATGAGGGGTGTATAACCGTGTCGCTTTAAGACTTATGGCAGTGTTTCTCAACCTTGGCCACTTGAAGATGTCCGGACTTCAACTCCCAGAATTCCCCAGCCAGCATTCGCTGGCTGGGGAATTCTGGGAGTTGAAGTCCAGACATCTTCAAGTAGCCAAAGTTGAGAAACACTGACTTATGGACTTCAACTCCCAGAATTCCCCAGCCAGCTATGCTCACTGGGGGATTCTGGGAGTTGAAGTCCAGACATTTTCAAGTGGCCAAGGTTGAGAAACACTGACTTATGGACTTCAACTCCCAGAATTCCCCAGCCAGCTATGCTCGCTGGGGGATTCTGGGAGTTGAAGTCCACACATCTTCAAGTGGCCAAAGTTGAGAAACACCGACTTATGGACTTCAACTCCCAGAATTCCCCCAGCCAGCTATGCTCGCTGGGGGATTCTGGGAGTTGAAGTCCACACATCTTCAAGTTGGCACGGTTGAGAAGCACTGAACTATGCAACGTCTGGGTCATTGAATCCTTCATCTGTTCCAATATCTCAACAAAGAAGAGGGAGTCAAGCTATTCTCCAAAGCACGGGAAGGCAGGACAAGAAGCAATGGGTGGAAACTAATCAAGGAGAGAAGCAACTTAGAACTGAGGAGAAATTTCCTGACAATGAGAACAATTAACCAGTGGAATAATTTGCCTCCAGAAGTTGTGAATGCTCTAACACTGGAAGTTTTAAAGATGATGTTGGGCAGGCATTTGTCTGAAGTGGTGTAGGGTTTCCTGCCTAAGCAGGGGGTTGGACTAGAAGACCTCCAAGGTCCCTTCCAACTCTGTTAATTCTGTATTCTTTCCCTCTATAGCATATTCTCACATTAACCATTCACTTCATATGGAGAAAAAAAACATTTAACGAGTCAGCTTGTTGAGCAAACTATAAACTAAAATTCTGACATGATATTTGGGGGGGGGGGGAACACTGATACATTTCACCTTAAATTCCAAGGCTAAGACAACACAGTAAAAATTATTGGGTTTTTAAAAAACTTCTTAACAAGAAACATTTTCCTACTCCAGAAATTCCACCTAACACATACTTACAACTCACCTTCTATCCATCTTCAAGTCTTAATTCCTCATTCCTACTGAGCTCCCTGAATTAATATTAGGCTACGACAGAATAGCTTCTACCATAATTTAAAACCACGGTGTATTAAAATCCCTCCTTCACACACACCCAACTTAATTACTATTAGTTTTGCTCACTCCCCAATCTTCACCATCAGCGGATTTGCTGCAAGTCAACTCGGAGAATAATTGGCACTCGGTTTTTGTCTCCATCTACGTTACAGGCGATCCTCGACTTACGACCACAATGAGGAAGAGAATTTCTGTTGCTAAACAAGGCAGTTCAGGGAGCCGCACCCAGTTTTATGACCTTCTTTTGCCGCGGGTTGTTAAGCGAATCACTGCAATTGTTAAACGTGAATCATGCGGTCATTAAGCAAGGACCACTTTTGCCTCCGTTGTTAAGCGAATCTGGCTTCCCCCCAGCTTTGCTTATCGGAGAAGGTCACAAATGGCGACCCCATCATCTCAGGACACTCCAACGGAGTGGAATACACGGGGGTGGCCAAGCATCTAAATTTTGATCATATGACTATGCTGCAATGGTCATAAGTGTGAGGACTGGTTGTAAGTCACTATTTTTTAAAGTGCTGTTGTAACAGTCGCTGAACAAAGGGTTGTAAATCAAGGACTACCTGTGTGCTTCTCTGCACAATTCAAGCCAATCCATATATTTATAATTAATATGAGAAACACCAAGTGTGTAAAGCACAGCAGAGCTGATATATTGATATCACATAGGTTAATAGTTAAACAGTCATTCAGATATTTTAGAAAACAGATGGCAGGGTGACCATATTTTCCCTTTCCACATTAAATGTTCAGTCTGGAATATTATTAAATTTCCAGCTTTAAATTTAAATCCTTAAATGCTCCTGAGGAGCTGGCCTTTTTTCATTTAGATCAGCGTTTCTTTCCCTTGGGGAATTTTAAAACGAGGAGACTTCAATTCCCAGAATCCCCCCCCAGCCAGAGCTGATCTAAATGAATAAATAATACTGCTGTTGGGATGCGACTGGTCCCCATTTATTAAAAATAAATAAATAACACTTATCTAAAGTGGAGAGAAAATACTTAAGGAATGTAGAGTTGTGCGATGCCATCAGATGGGGACGCACTGCCTTTTTTTTACATTGACTAAATCGTGACCCGTCAAAAGCGCGTTCCACAAAAGCGCGGTCGACGAAATCGCGTGTGTGACGTCATCACAACGCGACGAAAAAGATCGAAAAATTGAAATAAAAATTAAATTACAGCAAGCCGATTCACATAAAGGTAAGGGTTAGGTTAAGGGTTAGGGTTAGGGTTAGGTTAAGGGTTAGGGTTAGAGCGTTAGCGTTACGTTTAGCGTTAGGTTAAGGGTTAGCGTTAGGTTTTTCGTTACGTTAAGGGTTAGGTTTAGGGTTAGGTTAAGGGTTAGGTTTAGGGTTAGGTTTAGGGTTAGGTTTAGGGTTAGGTTTGGGGGGGTTAGGGGAAGGGTTTAGCTTTATTTTTACATTTTTCGATCTTTTTCGTCGCGCTGTGATGATGTCACATATGCGCTTTCGTCGACCGCGATTTTGCCGTCCGCGGTTTTGTGGTAGAACCGACTAAATGAGGGGTGGGGGGACCATGCCGCCTTTATGATTTGTGGGCTTCAACTCCCAGAATTCCATGGCTTCCCCACCTCTGGAATAGATGTAACGGTAGAGAGCTGGTTCAAGATATTCAGAAATGTGTGTGTACGTGGGAATTCCCAGACTTTTACACAGGTCAAAAACCTTGCAAAAAGCTAATGCAGGTAAACCCTCAACTTACGACCACAATTAATGCTTATATTTCCATTGCTAAGCAAGGTAGTTGACTTTTCTCCCATTTTAGGACTTGTCCTGCCACAGTTGGTAAGTTGAATCCCTGCCATTATTAACTTAATTACATGGTCGTTAAGTGGATCTGGGTCCGTCCCCCCATTGACTTTGCTGGTGACACAGGGACACTGCAACCGTCATAAACCCAGGCCAGTTGCCTAGCATCCAAATTTTGATCACGTAACCAGCTGCAGAGGTGGTATTCTACCGGTTCGGACCGGATCGCCCGAACCGGTAGCGGAAATCGCAGGTGGCTCCACCCACCTGTGCCCAGCTCTATGGCATCCCATTTAGGCTCCTTTTTTTGTCCAAAAGCGCATGTGCGCACTCACATTTGCAAGTCGGTAGGGAAGGTAACTGTATACCATCCCTGGGATGCTGCTGCAACGGTTGTGTCTGTGAAAAATAAGTCCTCCGTCATTTTTTTGTAAATTGCTGTTGTAACTTTGAATGGTTGCAAGTTGAGGACTACCTGTATAGCCCTGGGGTTTCTCATAGCAATCAGGAAATATGTGGAAGAGCAGGGGTCTCCAACTTTGGCAACTTTAAGCCTGGCAGACTTGAACACCCAGAATTCCCCAGCCAGCAAAGCTGTGAATTCTGCTCATTCGCATCCAGCAAAGTCTTTCAAGGGAGGATTTACAGTCACAGACCTTATCTGGCTTGGAGAGCTGCCAGGCCGATATCTGCTAAACTTGGCAAGGAGTCTCTGAGAGTCATCAACCAATGAAGCGAACTAATTGTCTCTTGCAAACGGACAGGAAGAGAATTACATCAGAGTCTGTACAGAATCCGACTCTTCACTGCAAACCTGTTGGCAAGACATTTTAATGGCAATAATACTTCTTGGGTGATGTTTGGCCTGGTGGCCTCCCTTCAAGACCTTTGCATGTTCTCTGCAATCTCACATCACGCACTTTCCTTTTTCCCAAAAAGGAAACAGCAGGCTGTCACTTCACCTAATGCAGTCCTTCCCAGATTGTTTTTCATTCCCAAAAACCATGCATCGGAAGTCATTTCAGCCCAAGGTAGGTTAAAAAAAACAACACCCTTTCCATCCATTTCAGTGTCCCTTTTGTGATTGAGTTAATGGGGATGTGTATCTTTATCCAAAAGAAAAACCACTTTTACCCAGCGGGTGGATTATTTACCCGGGTTTGGGAAGCACTGATATAAGAATATGTGCATGTATATATATACAGATATATATATATATACAGTATATATATATACATATATTTATAGAATGGGAAAAAAACCCCACAAAGGGAAATAATATTCAGTGCAAATGCAAATACCTTCCCCCCCAAACCCCCCAGGAAAAAGGAACGGCAGAAAAAATATTATCGCTTCTCAATGTCTAATCTAGAATGAGGTTTCGGGGTGGGGCGCCACAGAGGACAGCTAAGGAGGAGACCAACCTTTGAAGACAGGAGGGACGAAGAGGGGACGTCCTTTCGGCTTGACAAAAGCTGTCAGTTACCAGCATCTGGGGTGGAACAGGTCTGTCTTTGTTGTCCCCCCTCCTCCCAGCTCCCCCAAAGACATCTGCTGTGGCCTGCCTCCCGCCAGTTGGCCAACGCAAGCTGCTACAATGCTTCGGAGACCATCCGTTCTTGCCCTCCAAGTCGCTATTCAACCGGGCCATGTTCCTCTTGAGCCCCCAACAATAGCTTGGTGGGATGTTGAGCCGATGAGCCACGGGTTGCATAAAAGGGAAACTTTCCAACAAAACCACAGCGGGGGGGAGGAGAGGGAAGAAAGGAGGAAGGGGCGGCACCTGAGGACGCGACTGGGGGGGAAAAAAAGACATGCTTCGCCCCAATGAACGTATTCTTAAACATGCTGCGGGCTGTCTCTTTAGGAATCGGACCACCGGACGGTCGCGCCGTCCCTTCTCCAGTCCCTGTAACTCGATCGCTCCTGCGTCCTTTTAGAATATTCTGAATGTGTGTTTTGTGTTGTTTCTTTTAAAGTGCGTGTCTTGCTCCGGGCAGTGGGCTGCGCCCGAGCTGCTGCCTTCAAGCTGTCAGTTTCTGGATTGTCTTGTTGTAATACTGCGTGATGGTGGGGGTCAGGGGGTTCCAACTGTTGGCGTGCAGCTCAATGACCTCCAGGAGCAAGGACCGGGTCAGCATGGACTCCGAGGGACACAGCATCTTGTCGCGAGCGGTGGCTAGCAGTTCCGTCATCAGCTCGGGAAGCTGTTCTTCCAGCAGCCGGCCGGCACTTTGCAACTATTGAGGAAGAAAGAAAGGCGGTCAAAAGCCGAGGACCGGTTGGCTCCCCCTCCACGTCTCACCCTTCTTTCCGTTCTCCGCCCCCCCCCCCCACAAATGGGAAGAAGAGAAGCAGAGAAGAAGGCTCTGCTTCCTTTTGCACATGCTAGATTTAGTTATTGCTTCGACGCACGCAGCTCCATTAGAAATAGTGTCTAACCTTGGCCATTTTAAGACTTAGGGACCAACTCCTGGAAGGTGGAATTCTGGGAGTTGAAGTCCAAAGGTCTTAAAGTGGCCTGTTGTGGCTCTCCAGCGGACTGCGGAGCTAGCAGCAGATTCGGAGATGGGGAGGAACATGGGAAGAATCTGGGCCAGTCCTGGAGTCTGGGGAAGGCTCTGATGAGAGCTCTGTGTTGGAGGCAGAGAAGGGGCCAGAGCTGTATGCCAGTTATCAGCTGCCTTCGGAGTCAGACATCAGTGAGGCAGACAAACAGCTGGAGCCTGTTCCCAGTGTGTGCATGTGCAGAACTGCCAGGCGAAGGGAACAGCTAAAGAACAGGGGTCGACTTGGGAGTAAGGCCACAGGTGGACGATGAATTCCCCCTCCCAGAGGAAATAAAAGAGGAGCGAAAGGGGAGTGGAGTTTGCAGGAGACAATTAGTTCGCTTCATTGGTTCGTGACTCCTTGCCAAGTTTGGCAGATATCGGCCTGGCAGCTCTCCAAGCCAGATAAGGTCTGTGACTGTAAATCCTCCCTTGAAAGACTTCGCTGGATGTGAATGAGCAGAATTCACAGTCAATTAATAAAAGGGGTGTTTGTCAGGACTAGGAGTTTGCTTCAGGCTCTTGGGAAGCCTCGGTCAGAACATGGCCAAGGTTGGGCCCCCATAGTCTATGGTTCACAACGCCCTGTAAACTGTCATTTTAAAAACCCGAGGCAAATAACATAAAAGTTTAGGATGGTAGAAAGAAAGATGAGAAATTCCCTAGGAGAGGCATCAGAATAGATACGAGGCGAAGAGGTGTGTGTAGAAATAAGAGTTCTTCTGATGTTTTATTTTAACATTATTTTAACACAGCATAGAGCTCTGGCAGGAGAGTTAAGAAAAGTGGGAATCTTCCAGACCAACAAATGTGTGCCGCGGCACGACAAAACCGCGCTCGATTAAAGCGCGCCCGATTAAACCGCGTCGCTGACGTCATCAACAGGGCAACAACAGCGAGCGCGGAGAAAGAAGGGCGCTTTAAATAGCGCTTTGAAAGCAAGCTGATTCAAGTTAAAGTAAGGGTTAGGTTTAGGGTTAGGTTTAGGGTTAGGTTAAGGGTTAGGGTTAGGGTTAGGGTTAGGTTAAGGGTTAGGGTTAGGTTAAGGGTTAGGATTAGGTTTAGGGTTAGATTTAGGGTTAGGTTTAGGGTTACGTTTAGGGTTAGGTTAAGGGTTAGGTTTAGGTTTAGGGGGATTAGGTTTAGGTTTAGGGGTTAATTTTAGGTTTAGCGTTTACAGCGTGCTTTTTTCTCCGCGCTGTTGTCACACTGTGATGACGTCAGCTACGCGGTTTCGTCAAGCGCCCTTTAGTCGAACGCGGTTTTGTGGTGGAACCATGTGTGCCACGAATTATGCCGTTTCAATGCTTTGGATGGGTAGAGGGAGGAAGGAGGAGACGTAACACTCTTTGCAATTGTCCCTCCTCCCACCGGTCCAAGCAGACCTTGGTCAACGATGGTACATGTTTATTAAGAGTCAGATCTCCCGTTACAATTTGGATACTGAGATTGAGGGAATTAGAATGACCAATACAATGTGGACAATGCTCTTTGTTTTTTTAGAAAGCAATCTACAGTATGAATTTCCTCACTGGACTTTTGAGGTCTTTCTCCAAGTTCTGGCTACAATATGCCAGTTAAAAGAAAAAAGAAAGAAACCTTCTTAAAGTAAACCTCAAATAACACAGGTATCACATGTATACGATATCAACAAATGCCCCTTTCAGTTGGTTTTCTACATACTAGCAGTCCTCGGCTTAACAACCATAACCGAGCCACAAATTTCTGTTGCTAAGCGGGGCAGATGTTAAATGAGCTTTCCTCCATTTTCCTTTCTTGCCGCCGTTGTTAAGTGAATGACTGGAGTTGTTCAGTCGGTAACAATGTTGTTAAGTGAATCTGGCTTCCCCATTGACTTGGCTTGTCAGAAGGTCTCAAAAGGAGATCAACAGACCCCCGGGAAAACCGCAACCGTCGTAAATGTGAGTCAGTTGCCAAGCATCTGAATTTTGATCAGGTGACCAATGGGGAAGCTGAAATGGTTGTAAGTGTGAAAAACGGTTATAAGTCACTTTTTTCTTCACTGTTGTAACTTTGAACGGTCAATAAACAAATGGTTGTAAGTCAAGGACTACCAGTATTTTTTTTAAAGCAATTTTAGGCATGCAGTATCATAAAAATTCGGTTCCACCACAAAACCGCGTTCGACTAAAGGGCGCTCGACGAAACCGTGTAGCTGACGTCATCACAGCGCGACAACAGCGCGGAGAAAAAAGCACGCTGTAAACGCTAAACCTAAAATTAACCCCTAAACCTAAACCTAACCCCCCTAAACCTAAACCTAACCCTAAACCTAACCCTAATCCTAACCCTAACCCTAACCCTAAACCTAACCCTTACCTTAACTGGAATCGGCTTGCTTTCAAAGCGCTATTTAAAGCGCCCTTCTTTCTCCGCGCTCGCTGTTGTCGCCCTGTTGATGACGTCAGCGACGCGGTTTAATCGGGCGCACTTTAGTCGAGCGCGGTTTTGTCATGCCACGAAAAATTCAGTTAGAACCAGAGGTGGCATTCTACCAGTTTGGACCAGTTTGTCCGAACCAGTAGCGGAAATCGCGGGTTACCCCACTCACCCGCCCCGGCTCTACGGCATCCCATTTAGGCCCTTTTTCTGCCAAAAGCTCATGCGCAGAAGGCTGTGCAGATGTGTGGAGACGGCGCATGCGCTCACATTTATGAACCGGTAAGGAAGGTAAGTGAATACCACCCCTGGCTAGCACCACTAAATACACTAAACCCTAAAACTCAGTAAGTGTATTATGATGGTAGAATGGGCTTATAACAGAGCAAGTTTCCCGGTCTTGCCATAAATCTATAGGAAACATTTATGAAAACAGCTCCTTAGGATAATAAATATAAATAAATACTGTTGTGGCTTTGAAAAGATCCTTCTAATATTAGTTTCTGATTTTGTGCAGTGAAAGGGCCGCGTAAATTCTTTCTCTTATAATTTGGACATTCTCTAGGGCAGTGTTTCTCAACCTTGGTAACTTGAAGATGTCCGGACTTCAACTCCCAGAATTCCCCAGCCAGCATTCGCTGGCTGGGGAATTCTGGGAGTTGAAGTCCGGACATCTTCAAGTTGCCAAGGTTGAGAAACACTGTTCTAGGGGGGAAAAAACAGTCCTCTTTATTGAGTGAAGGAAGTGGTAGAAATAGTTTAGATAAAACATGCCCCAATATCTACCTCCATTGAGCAGCAAAGGACCGCGTCTTCTTTTATATCCGGAGATTGCAACAACTGCAGAAACAGAGAGAAGACGACATTGAAAGACGACCCAGAAATTAGAAATTCTTCTCCAGGAAAAAACAAAAACAAAAACTCAGGTGTTCAAAGAGTGAGATTTGCTCAGGTCAGAGCCAAAGCAGGCGGCAAAGACCTATTTTATTTTGCATTCATGCTTTATTTACTCTCTTGATACATTGCAATAAATGGATTGGCAGGTTAGCTTGATATCTGCCCTCTATTTGAATTCTTTCCATTTTAGATAGTTAGTAATATCTAATTTAAATGGAATGTTCTGGCATTCCATAAATTATATATAAAATGCCACATGAATGTCTTTTTTTTTCCTCATTCAGGCTGAAATCTGAAAAAAAAAAGGCATTTGAAAAGAAAACGGATTCGAGTCCAACTGATCTTTTCACTTACTAAAAAGAATATACACAGAATATGTTGACCCAACCAGTTTAGTGTGTTGCATACATCTAAGGGACGTGGTGGCTCAGGGGCTAAGACGCTGAGCTTCTCGATCAGAAAGGTCGGCAGTTCGGTGGTTTGAATCCCTAGCGCAGCGTAAACGGAGTGAGCTCCCGTTACTTGTCCCACCTTCTGCCAACCTAGCAGTTCGAAAGCATGTAAAAATGCAAGTAGAAAAATAGGGACCACTTTGGTGGGAAGGTAACAGTGTTCCATGTGCCTTTGGTGTTAAGTCCTGCCGGCCCCATGACCACGGAGACGTCTTCGGACAGCACTGGCTCTTCGGCTTTGAAACGGAGATGAGTGCCGCCCCCTAGAGTCGGGAACGACTAGCATGCATGTGCGAGGGGAACCTTGACCTTGACCTTATACATCTAAGGTAAGAATTGCACATCCAATACAGTGGGCAGGTCCTAGTTTACGACGTCCTGGAGGAAGGCAATAACACAACGACGTAAAAAGGACACTGCCATGAAAAAGCAGAAGCAGAGATGGAAGGAGGATCTACCTCAGGTTAGGACCTATCCAAGAAAGGAGGGAATAGGATTTCTCCACTTTCTGTGCCTGAATGTGGATTCAACTCTTGCCCTTGTGACCTCTAGACTGGACTACTGCAACGTGCTCTACATGGGGCAGCCCTTGAAGAGTATTCGGAGACTTCAGCTTGTCCAGAATGCAGCCGCGCGAGCGATCGTGGGTGCACCACGGTTCACCCACGTAACACCCCTATCCTCCGCGAGCTGCACTGGCTGCCTATTGGTCTCCGGATACGCTTCAAGGCGCTAGTCGTCACTTATAAAGCCCTTCATGGTATTGGACCTGGGTACTTGAGAGACCGCCTGCTGCCAATTACCTCCACTAGACCGATTAGATCCCACAGATTAGGCCTCCTCCGAATCCCATCCGCCGGCCAGTGTTGACTGGCGACTACCCGGAGGAGAGCCTTCTCTGTGGCTGCTCCGACCCTCTGGAACGAACTCCCCGTGGAGATTCGAACTCTCACCACCCTCCAGGCCTTCCACAAAGCCCTCAAAACCTGGTTGTTCCGACAGGCCTGGGACTAAAGAGCTGTTGCCCCCGTCTCGAATGGTATGACTGTTGTGAGTTTTAAATTATATATTGTTATGCTGTGGTTTTTTAAATCTTTTGTCTGTATCCCCCTCCCCGGTTCGAGTTGTGAGCCGCCCTGAGTCCCCTTCGGGGGAAAAGGGCGGCATATAAATTTAATAAACTGAACTGAACTGAACTCTGGGACTTCGGCTTCTGGTCCAGCACCGTCACCCTTATCTCTACCCTGAAGAATTCTGGGAATTGTAGTCTCGTCATATCTGAGGCGATGGTTAGTTGGTGGCAACGTGGGTGAAAGTAGCACTGAAGCCATTTTTTCTCCAAGCAGCACCTTGTTGAGTAAATCTAGCCCTGATCAAAAAGGCTCCCGTGTAGAGGTTGTGTTCGGTGTAACATCCTCCTCCATTGCTAACCTGGCTTGCTTTTTCAGGCCGTGCCTACGACCGAACGCAAGTCCATCGCTTTCCAAGAACGGAAGCCAAGAGGAATGGAATTTTTTTTTTTAAAAAAAAACCAACAACCCGTGAGACCAAACAAAGCAGACGAGGCCGAAATGACTCAGGCAAAAGGCTTCTTATGGCGACGTCGCTCTTAGACTGTCTGCCTTCAATAATAGCAAACTCATGACCCAGTTGGGGGTGGGGGGGGGAGAGAGAGGAGAGAGAGAGAACAACACACAACAATTTTCCAGAGGATGTTTTTTTTGAGCTGCTTCTTGCGAACTTTGCTGCGGTGACACCGAGGAGGATTATTGGTAACAGAGATGGCTGAACAAAGGTCTTGTTGAAACCTCAAGCCAGGCTGTCTCTATGTTGGATGTTGGTGGAATCAGAGAGAAGGAGGTTTTAACAGAGTTGGAAAGGGAGCTTGGAGGCCTTCTAGTCCAGCCCCCTACTCAAGCAAAAAACAAACAAACAAACCACCATACCGTATTTTTCGGAGTATAAGACGCACCCTTTTCCCTCAAAAAAGAGGGTGAAAATCTGAGTGCATCTTATACACTGAATACAGCATTTTTGGCCTCCCGAAACCCCACCACCCTTCACCAAAATGGCCCTGCATAGCCTTTCGGAGGCTTATGGAGTGCTCCTGGGGGTGGGAAGGGCAAAAATGAGCGAAAAATGGGCTGGTTCCCCCCCTCAGCCTCCCAAGAGCACTCTACAAGCCTCCTAAAAGCTATGCATGCCCGCTTTTTTTGCATTTTTTGCAAAAACGGGCCATTTTTAGGAGGTCTGCAGAGTGCAAAACCTTTTTTTTTTAATTTGCCTCTTCAAAATCTTGGTGCGTCTTATACTCTGAAAAATACTGTATTAAAAACCTCCAGGGTTGGAGGAACACAACTTTTGAAGGCAAGCCATTCCATGGATTGATTTTGCTCAACGTCAAGAAATTTTCCCTTAGTCCTAAGTTACTTCTCTCCTTGATTAGTTCCCATCCAAAAATTAACTTTGGCCTCTAGGAGATGAACCTTGATTAGGTTTATCTCCCAGAGCCCATAGAAGAGCTGATGGTTTTTTGGAATTTATATCTGCCTCCACCAGGGTCCACTCATATCAGTGACAGTCATGCTTGAGAGTCCTCAGATGTAGTAAGTTTTCAGCAAAAATGTTGTAATTTGAGGTCACATACAGTATCTATAAATTCTATATATGACCAGAAATGGTGGCCAGCTGCTTGAGTGCCCAAAATATGGTCATGTTACCATGGGATGGGATGCGGGCCATTGGAACTTCAAATTTGGGTTATAAGAAGCTTTTGGGGGGGAGGTCTATTGTGACTTTAAATGGTCACCAAGTGACTAATCATAAACGAAGGACTACCTTATGTAAGATTTCCCTTAGATTAGGGGTGTCCAAACTTGGGAACTTTAAGACTTGTGGACTTCAACTCCCAGAATTCCCCAGGCTGGCTGGCTGGGGAATTCTGGGAGTTGAAGTCCACAAGTCTTAAAGTTCCCAAGTTTGGACACCTCTGCCTTAGATGAAATGCTAGGCCTTAATCAGGCATGGAATGTTGTGTTCTAACCAATACTGTTTTGCCACATTTATCAATATTTATCGGGTGCTATAGGAATTCTCCCTCTTTTCAGGCAATGGCAATCCCCAAATATTGTTTGAAGTGCACCGCAATTTTATGCATTCCCAATTGGGATTGTTGTGGCCCATCAGAAGCCAGCAGAGATGGCAGTAGATTCGGAAAGTGAGGAGGTTGGGGAGGAACATGGGCCAGTCCTGGAGTCTGGGGAAGGCTCTGATGAGGGCTCTGTGTCGGAGGCAGAGAGGGGGCCAGGGCCATCTGGGAGTTATCAGCTGTGTTCAGAGTCAAACATCAGTGAGGCAGAGAAACAGCTGGAGCCTGTTCCCAGTGTGTGCATGTGCAGAGATGCGAAGGGAACAACTAAAAAACAGGGAGCAACTTGGGAGTAAAGCCACAGGTGGACGATGAATGGCCCCTCCCAGAGGAAATAAAAGTGGAGCGAAAGGGGAGTGGAGTTTGCAGGAGACAATTAGTTCACTTAATTGGTTCGTGACTCTCTGGGACTCTTTGCCAAGTTTTGCAGATAAATCCTCCCTTGAAAGATTTTGCTGGATGTTAATGAGCAGAATTCGCAGTAAATCAATAAAAGGGGTTTTTGTTGGGAACAAGGAGTTTGCTTGAGGCTCTTGGGAAGCCAAGGTCAGAAACAGGAATCTTGTAAGAGGGGAGAGCCCCAACACACAAAATTTTCCAGAGCTGACAATGGCAGGAAAATCTGCTCCTTTCATTCTTTTGTCTGTAGACAGTGATGGATAGTAAGCAAGGAAGACAGGCCCTCCTCCACTCCCAACCCGACTCACCTCCCTGAGGCAGGTGTAAATGGGGCAGACAAGAACCCGGAAGGGCTCCCCGGTGCTGCTCCGCATGGTGCCAAAGACTTCGCAGAGGAAGGTGATGAAGCCCAGCCAGCGTTCCACATCCCTCTGCTGGAGCTCTTCTCGCATCGTGAAATCTTTCTGCACAAAAGGAAAGAAGGAAGAAGGGGGGCAGAAGAAAGTCAGACAGCAGCCGCTGCGAACAGAGAAGAAAGACCCCCCCCCAAAAAAAACCCAAGAAGAAGCGTTTGAAGTGGCCCTCAGTGAGAGTTCAACTTTCTGAATGTTTCCTTTAGTGAAATAATATTTTTGGTTTTTTTTTAAAAAAGACTCAGTAGTAGAACTAGCAGAACAAGGAGCCGGTTGTGTTGAGACCTGTCACTCTGATGCACTTGGAAGAAGCTTGGAACGGGGCAACACCTGACTGCCAGGGACAACTTCTTGCCTCTTTCTTGACAGCATGATGGACATGGGTGGTACTGAATGTTTGGGTGACTTTAGTCTGGATTACAGTCCTGGGATTCCCAGCAGTGCCCTACCCAGGTTCTAACTGGCTTTACCTCTGCTTTGCTTTCAAAATTGCTCACTGGGGACCAAACAGAATATAAGACAGAGCATTTTTTTTTACATATAAAGTAAAGGAAAAGGTTCCCCTCACACATAAGTGCTAGTCCAGGGGTTGGCAAACTTAAAACACTCAAAGAGCCATTTGGACCCGTTTCCCACAGAAAAGAAAACACCGGAAGTCTCCTGTTCAATTCTGGAGCTGACCGGAAGTTCAGTTCCATAGAGTCTCCTCCTAGCACGGCATACTTTCCCCTCTACCTGTTATAGCCCTATCAATTGTGGAGACAACTAGAAAACCCTCCCCTTGCCATAGAGTCTTCTCCTGGAGCTTCTCACCCCCCCCCCCACCGGAAGCTACTCTCAAAATTGTGGCGCCGACGGGTGACGGAGCCGCAGCAGAGGGAGGAAAGAGCCACATGCGGCTCCAGAGCCGCAGTTTGCTGACCCCTGTGCTAGTCGTTCCCGACTGTAGGGGGCGGTGCTCATCTCCGTTTCAAAGCCGGAGAGCCAGCACTGTGCGAAGATGTCTCCATGGTCATGTGGCAAGCTGGATAAGTAATGGGAGCTCACTCCGTAGGGATTTGAACCGCTGAACTGCCGACCTTCTGATCGACAAGCTCAGTGATATATCTCAGACATAACCCTTGACTTATAGCTGTTCATTTAGCAAACCATTCCAAGTTAAAACAGCACTGAAAAAAGTGACTCACACAACCAGTCCTTGTACTTACAACCAACCCCATCCCCATCCCCATGGACACATGATCAACATTTGGGCTCTTGGGTTCAACATGCATGATATTACAATGGTTGCAGCATCATGGAGTCATGGGATTGCCACCCGGTGACTTCCCCAGCCAGCTTCAGACAAGAAAAATCAATGGGAGAATTGGATTCAGTTAATGATCGCATTAACAATTGCACTTAACAATTGCACTTAACAACTTTGGCGATTCACTTAAGAACCATGGCAAAAAGGTTGTAACATGAGGTGCAATGTGTTTAACAACTACATTGCTTAAGGAATGGAAATCCTGGTCCCAAATGAAGGCCGTACATTGAGGGCTACCTCTGTACGTATCTATGTGTTGATAGATAGATAGATAGATAGATAGATAGATAGATAGATAGATAGATAGATAGATAGATAGATAGATAGAAATAGATATATAGATAGAAGATAGATAGAGATTGATAGAAGATAGATAGATATAGAAGATAGATAGATAGATAGATAGATAGATAGAGATTGATACAAGATAGATAGATAGAGATAAATAGTAGATAGTTAGATATAGATACATAGATAGTAGATAGAAGATAGATAGATAGATAGATAGAGATTGATAGAAGATAGAGATTAATAGAAGATAGATAGATATAAACAGATACATAGATAAGTGATAGATAGAAGATAGATAGAGATTGATAGAAGATAGATAGATAGATAGATGGATGGATGGATGGATGGATGGATGGATGGACGGACGGACGGACGGACAATGGATGGAAGAGATTTTACATAATTTAAATAAAAACAAGAATATAAGAAAAAAAAGTAGAAGAAAAGAAAAAGTGCTAGTAACAGTCAGATAAACATAGAAGCAGTAAGATTAACAGGAAGATAAAGGAAGAAAAAAGTGGGGGGGGGGTCAAAGAAGCAGCGTCTGATTTTCTTTACAGCAGCTACACACTTTTTGTCATTTTACCTACTTTATATAATCCCTTTCTTCCCATAGTCAACCGTTTTTAATCAGAGCTTTAATCCAGAAATCCCCAGTTCGTTTTTATCCATGTTCAGCAAACGAGCTCATGAAAGTTTTCCTATCTTTTATAAAAAGGACTCATTGTTCTGCCTCCAATCAAGTAGGTCAGTTTTGCCATTTGGGCCAATTCTGCCCTCTTCACCGTCCACTCCTCCTTGGTGGTGGTGGTGGGAGGAACACAGCCATTTCCAAAGATGTCATCCTCCCAGCAGCAAGATATTTGTGGTTGCAGCTATTTTCTGCTGCCGGGACAAACTAGCCAAAGCTTTATCCAGGAGATGTTTTCTGCTCCGGTTCCCTGCCTGGGATTCAATTTGGCTGCTGGACTTCCAAATAAGCGTGGCTAATTTCTACATGCCTCTGTTTCCTCCTGCATTTATTTCTGAAAATGCAAGCCTCGGAACTGAAGCTCTGCCAACCAGCAGCCGCCTGGTTCCTTTTAAAAATCTGCCCTGGTAGGAGTTTCTTCGGTTGTCCAGCCAGCAGGAACTATCAAACACCCCAGTGGTGGGATTCAAATTTTTTTTAACTGCCGGTACTGTGGGCATGGCTTGGTGGGCGTGGCAGGGGAAGGATACTGTAAAATCTCCATTCCCTCCCCACTCCAGGGGAAGGATACAGTAAAATCTCCATTCCCTCCCCACTCCAGGGGAAGGATACTGCAAAATATCCATTCCCTCCCCACTCCAGGGGAAGGATACTGTAAAATCTCCATTCCCTCCCCACTCCAGGGGAAGGATACTGCAAAATCTCCGTTCCCTCCCCACTCCAGGGGAAGGATACTGTAAAATCTCCATTCCCTCCCCACTCCAGGGGAAGGATACTGTAAAATCTCCATTCCCTCCCCACTCCAGGGGAAGGATATTGCAAAATCCCCATTCCCTCCCCACTCCAGGGGAAGGATACTGTAAAATCTCCATTCTCTCCCCACTCCAGGGAAAGGATACTGCAAAATCCCCATTCCCTCCCCACTCCAGGGGAAGGATACTGTAAAATCTCCATTCTCTCCCCACTCCAGGGAAAGGATACTGCAAAATCCCCATTCCCTCCCCACTCCAGGGGAAGGATACTGTAAAATCTCCATTCCCTCCCCACTCCAGGGGAAGATACTGTAAAATCACCATTCCCTCCCCACTCCAGGGGGAAGGATACTGTAAAATCTCCATTCCCTCCCCACTCCAGGGAAAGGATACTGTAAAATCTCCATTCTCTCCCCACTCCAGGGAAAGGATACTGCAAAATCCCCATTCCCTCCGCACTCCAGGGGGAAGTATACTCTAAAATCTCCATTCCCTCCCCACTCCAGGGGAAGGATACTGTAAAATCTCCATCCCCTCCCCACTCCAGGGGAGGGATACTGCAAAATCCCCATTCCCACCCCACTCCAGGGGAAGGATACTGCAAAATCCCCATTCCCTCCCCACTCCAGGGGAAGGATACTGTAAAATCTCCATTCTCTCCCCACTCCAGGGAAAGGATACTGCAAAATCCCCATTCCCTCCCCACTCCAGGGGAAGGATACTGTAAAATCTCCATTCCCTCCCCACTCCAGGGAAAGGATACTGCAAAATCCCCATTCCCTCCACACTCCAGGGGAAGGATACTGTAAAATCTCCATTCTCTCCCCACTCCAGGGAAAGGATACTGCAAAATCCCCATTCCCTCCGCACTCCAGGGGAAGGATACTGTAAAATCTCCATTCCCTCCCCACTCCAGGGGGAAGTATACTCTAAAATCTCCATTCCCTCCCCACTCCAGGGGAAGGATACTGCAAAATCCCCATCCCCTCCCCACTCCAGGGGGAAGTATACTCTAAAATCTCCATTCCCTCCCCACTCCAGGGGAAGGATACTGTAAAATCTCCATCCCCTCCCCACTCCAGGGGAGGGATACTGCAAAATCCCCATTCCCACCCCACTCCAGGGGAAGGATACTGCAAAATCCCCATCCCCTCCCCACTCCAGGGGGAAGTATACTCTAAAATCTCCATTCCCTCCCCACTCCAGGGGAAGGATACTGCAAAATCCCCATCCCCTCCCCACTCCAGGGGAGGGATACTGCAAAATCCCCATTCCCACCCCACTCCAGGGGAAGGATACTGCAAAATCCCCATCCCCTCCCCACTCCAGGGGGAAGTATACTCTAAAATCTCCATTCCCTCCCCACTCCAGGGGGAAGGATACTGCAAAATCCCCATCCCCTCCCCACTCCAGGGGAGGGATACTGCAAAATCCCCATTCCCACCCCACTCCAGGGGAAGGATACTGCAAAATCCCCATCCCCTCCCCACTCCAGGGGGAAGTATACTCTAAAATCTCCATTCCCTCCCCACTCCAGGGGGAAGGATACTGCAAAATCCCCATTCCCTCCCCACTCCAGGGGCAAGTATACTGTAAAATCTCCATTCCGTCCCCATCAGCTGGGACTTGCAAGGCAGAGAATAGATGAGGGTGGGGCCAGTCAGAGGTGATATTTATTGGTTCTCCAAACTACTCAAAATTTCCACTACTGGTTCTGCAAAACTGGTCAGAGCCTTCTTCCTTTCCCTTCCCCACCATCCAATTCTGTACCTGTGCATTTGAAGGCTTTTAATCGGCAAAGGGACTTTTTAGGTCATTCTCTTTCCACTGCCTCTGGTTTCTACCGCTTTTTATGCTGTGCCTTTTTCACCCGCTAGGTTTAGTTCCAAGTTTTTTAAAAATGTGACCTTAAGGAATTCTAAGCTGCCATGGGAAAACTGTCTTCTGAAAAAAATAGCTTTTGAAAAAAAAAAATCTAATGGATATTCCTTTAAAATGCAAACGTGGTTTGAGAGAGAAGATTTCAAACTTTGGCAACAAGGGAAGCAGCTGAATTTTTCCTTTGGTGAAAAGTTACAAACTGAAATTGTTTGGTGAAGATTAATCTATCTATATATAAAAACGCCTCTGTGTGTGTGTGTGTGTGTGTGTGTGTGTGTGTGTGTGTGTTCCAGCATAACTTTGGAATGCCTCGAGCAACTTCAACCAAACTTGGTACACAGATGATTTACTCTCTGGGAAAAAAATTATACTGTGCGGGTAAGATACGCATAACACCCCTCGGTGGGTGGGTATGTTCTGTTAAGATACAGCCTGTTGTGCCTTTAAATGGCTTCTACTGTACTGCCATAAAATGGCTTCTACTGTGCAGCGCAGTGGAGCTGCCATGGTAACGGCTTCAAAGTACTCCCTCTGGTAAGGGGAAAAATCGAACATTAGAAATTATGTTTGGTCTGGACATTTTCCAGATAAATAAATCCTCGGGCAATGCCAGGTTATCGGCTAGTCTACTATACAAAGGGAAGTATGCATTGGGGTAACCCCAGGGTTCTGTTTTAGGCCCAGTGTTCTTCAACATCTTCCTAACTCATCTGGACAAAGGAATAGAAGGGGAATTCAACAAATTTGCAGATGACACCAGGCTGAGGAGAATTGCTAACACTTTGCAAGTCAGACTTAAGATTCAGAAGGACCTTGACAGTCTTCAGCACTGGGCCCTAGACAAAATAATTCAATTCAGTGGTGAGAAAAATAAGGTCCTGCACTTGGGCAGGAAAAACCAAATACACAGAGACAGAATAGGTGGCACCTGGCTCAAAGTAGTGACTGTGAGACAGATCTAGGGGTCTTAGTAGACCACCACTCAAATACGAGCCAGCAGTGTGCTGCAGCTGCCAAAAAAGCCAATGCAGCCCTTGGTTGCATCAACCCTGGGAAAGCATCACGTTCTTGAGAAATGACCCTTTATGGTGCACTTGGAGTACAGCATCCGGTTTGGGTCACCACGGCCCAAAAAAGATGCTGAGAATGGGGTGAACTCCCATTACTTGTCCCAGTTTCTGCCAACCTAGCAATACAATACAATAGCAGAGTTGGAAGGGACCTTGGAGGTCTTCTAGTCCAACCCAATGCCTAGGCAGGAAACCCTATACCGTTTCAGACAAATGGTTATCCAACATCTTCTTAAAGACTTCCAGTGTTGGGGCATTCACAACTTCTGGAGGCAACTTCTGTTCCACTGATTAATTGTTCTAACTGCCAGGAAATTTCTCCTCAGTTCTAAGTTGCTTCTCTCCTTGATTAGTTTCCACCCATTGCTTCTTGTCCTGCCCTCAGGTACCTTGGAGAATAGTTTGACTCCCTCTTCGTTGTGGCAGCCCCTGAGATATTGGAAGACTGCTATTATGTCTCCCCTAGTCCTTCTTTTCATTAAACTAGACATACCTAGTTCCTGCAACCGTTCTTCATATGTTTTAGTCTCCAGTTCCCTAATCATCTTTGTTGCTCTTCTCTGCACTCTTTCTAGAGTCTCTTTTCTACATCGTGGCGACCAAAACTGAATGCAGTATTCCAAGTGTGGCCTTACCAAGGCATTATAAAGTGGTATTAACACTTCACGTGATCTTGATTCTATCCCTCTGTTTATGCAGCCTAGAACTGTGTTGGCTTTTTTGGCAGCTGCTGCACACGGCTGGCTCATATTTAAATGGTTGTCCACTAGGACTCCAAGATCCCTCTCACAGTTACTACTATTGAGCAAGGTACCAACTATACTGTACCTGTGCATTTGGTTTTTCTTGCCTAAATGTAGAACCGTATCCTTTTCACCATTGAATTTCATTTTATTAGACAGTGCCCAATGTTCAAGTATGTCAAGATCCTTCTGTATCTTAAGCCTGTCTTCTGGAGTGTTGGCTATTCCTGCTAGCTTGGTGTCATCTGCAAATTTGATGAGTTCCCCATTTATCCAAATCATTGATGAAGATGTTGAAGAGTATTGGGCCCAAAACAGAGTCTTGGGATACTCCTCTGCATACTTCCCTCCATGAAGATGCAGTTCCATTGAGGACTACAGTTCGAAAGCACGTAAAAAATGCAAGTAGAAAAATAGGAACCAACGTTGGTGGGAAGGTAACAGTGTTCCGTGCGCCTTTGGCATTGAGTCATGCCAGCCACATGACCACGGAGACATCTTGGGACAGCGCTGGCTCTTCGGCTTTGAAACGGAGATGAGCACCGCCCTCTAGAGATGGGAACGACTAGCACATATGTGCAAGGGGAACCTTTACCTTAAAGATTGATCACAAAATGGAAGAAAACATGATGCAGTTTTTATCAATTATGTTTTGCAAGCTATCTAACCAATATTAATAGCCCAGTAGTGCAGGTTGTGAAACTTCCACACCTCAGTATTTGAGATTGGCTCAACGGCACAAAAGCTCCACTAAAACTGATTTGTTTGGACTTGCCAACGTGATTCACAACCAGGCTATGCTTTAAAGGCATTTTTCCTAACCTGGCTTGGGATGGGAAGCAACTCCTAACATTCCTAGCCAACGTCACTGAATGTTTGGGAGAAGTATAGGTAGACCTCGACTTATGACTACAACTGAGCCCAAAGCTTCTGTTGCTAAATGAACTTGTTAAGTGAATTTTGCCCCCCCCTCCCTATGTCTTCTTTCTTAAATTGTTAATTTAGTAACACGGTCGTTAAGTGAATCTGGCTCCCTTGTTGACTTTGATTGTCAGAAGGTCGCAAAAAAAAATGGTTACATGCTCCCAGGACACTGCAACTGTCATAAATATGAATCAGTTGACAAGTGTTTGAATTTTGATCATGTGAACATGGGGATGCTGTAATGGTCGTAAGTGTGAAAAACAATACAATAGCAGAGTTGGAAGGGACCTGGGAGGTCTTCTAGTTCAACCCCCTGCCTAGGCAGGAAACCCTATACTGTTTCAGACAAATGGCTATCCAACATCTTCTTAAAGACTTGCAGTGTTGGGGCATTCACAACTTCTGGAGGCAACTTCTGTTCCACCGCTTAATTGTTCTAACTGTCAGGAAATTTCTCCTCAGTTCTAAGTTGCTTCTCTCCTTGATTAGTTTCCCCCCATTGCTTCTTGTTCTACCCTCAGGTTCCTTGGAGAAAAGCTTGACCCCATCTTCTTCGTGGCAACCCCTGAGATATTGGAAGACTGCTATCCGTGACCCGTCAAAACCGCGGAGGACAAAATCGCGCTCGACGAAAGTGCGCATGTGACGTCATCACAGCGCGACGAAAAAAATTAATTGAAATAAAATTAAAATTAAAGCAAGCTGATTCACATAAAGGTAAAGGTTAGGTTTAGGGTTAGGGTTAGGTTAAGGGTTAGGGTTAGGTTTAGAGCGTTAGGGTTACTTTTAGCGTTAGGTTAAGGGTTAGCGTTAGGTTTAGCGTTACGTTAACGGTTAGGTTTAGGGTTAGATTTAGGGTTAGGTTAAGGGTTAGGTTTAGGGTTAGGTTTAGGGTTAGGTTTAGGGTTAGGTTTAGGGTTAGGTTTGGGGGGGTTAGGGTAAGGTTTTCGCTTTATTTTTACATTTTTCTATCACAGCGCGATGTTTTCGTCGCGCTGTGATGACGTCAAATGTGCGCTTTCGTCGAGTGCGATTTTGTACTCCGCGGTTTTGTGGTGGAACCCTGCTATCATGTCTCCCCTAGTCCTTCTTTCCATTAAACTAGACATACCCATTTCCTGCAACCATTCTTCATATGTTTTAGCCTCAAGTCCCTTCATCATCTTTGTTGCTCTTCTCTGCACTCTTTCTAGAGTCTCCGCATCTTTTCTACATCATGGCAACCAAAACTGGATGCAGAATTCCAAGTGTGGCCTTACCAAGGCATTATAAAGTGGCATTAACACTTCACGTGATCTTGATTCTATCCCTCTGTTTATGCAGCCTAGGACTGTGTTGGCTTTTTTGGCAGCTGCTGCACACTGCTGGCTCCTATTTAAATGGTTTTCCACTAGGACTCCAAGATCCCTTTCACGGTTACTACTATTGAGCAAGGTACCACCAACAGTCCTAAGTCATTTCTTTAGTGATATTCTTTCTTAAATGGATGGTTTTAAATACTTAAATGAATGGTTTTAAGTTGACGACTACCTGTATGCAAGAGAAGAAATCAGAAACTCTTAAGTATTCCAATTTATTTTTGTGAATGAGAACTATTGAGATGGTCTTGGGGTTTTTTTTTGGGGGGGGGGTAGTGTCATTCTGGGCCTTTATTTTGACAACTCCAGTGTTGGAACCCCACCTACCTGAATCCCTTAACACAAACCAACCATTTAACACATCAAAAGCCATTTCCAATGTTTTTAATGTTCTTGTTTCCTTATTCGTAGCTTAGTGATACACCAGCGGTGGGTTTCACTTATTTCTACCACCGGTTTGCCCCGCGTGCGCATGCTCGCTTTGTGCACGCACCTTCCACGCAGGAGCTTTGCTTCCTGAGTGCCTTCCACGCATGTGGCCAGTCTGAAAAAGTGTTGCTAAATAGGACCGCATAAAGCCGGGGCGGGTGGGCAGGCCCACTCGCGATCTCCGCTACAGGTTCGCCCAAACCGGTCACAACCCGCTGAATACCACCTCTGTAATACACCCTATCTGATTTTTCTTACAGTAAAATCTGGTCTGTCTGGCTAAGAGCTGTATTTAGAATTATAGGGCTGGGTGAAACTTTGGAGGTCTTCTAGTCCAGTGGTCTCCAACCTTGGCAACTTTAAGACCTGTGGACTTCAACTCCCAGAGTTCCCCAGCCAGGAACTCTGGGAGTTGAAGTCCACAAGTCTTAAAGTTGCCAAGGTTGGAGACCACTGTTCTAGTCCAACCCCTTGCCCATGCAGGAGACCTTAGAGCATCCTAGAGAAAGGGCTGTCCAATCTTTTCTTGAAGACCTCCAGTGATGGAGCACCCACAACTCCAGGAGGCAAGCTGTTCCATTGACTAATTGTTCTCACTGTCAGGAAATCCCTCCTTACTTCCAGGTTGGATCTTGGAGCTTCCTCTGAGGAGCTTCCACCCATTGCTTCTTAGTTATTTTAAGTCAAGCACGAATGCTGATAGCAACATGAAAGAGACATGAAAAGGAAATTCTTTATTTTTCCTCTGTTGCTTGGTGTATTATTCTATGGGGTGTCCTTCAATTGGTGAGATGTTATCTATGATTCTGTATCCTCCACCCTGAACCTAAAACTCTAATGCAATTGTTTAACTTGATGGTCACCGTTCAGTTTTTATAACAGATTGAAAATATGGAGAGAGGGGATCTGTATCAGCACTGAAAAAGAGGAAAGCCCTTTTGAAATTCTATACGGATAGGCTTTGCTTTACAACCGTACTTGATCTTGGAATTACGTATGTCATTGGGGATGGTAAATGGATTATCATGTCCCTGTGTTCAATTTTATGACCTCTTTTTCATAGGTAAAGGGTCCCCTCGCACATATATGCTAGCCGTTCCCGACTCTAGGGGGCGGTGATCATCTCTGTTTCAAAGCTGAAGAGCCAGCGCTGTCCGAAGACATCTCCGTGGTCATGTGGCCGGCCTGACTAAACTCTGAAGGCGCTATTCCCTTCCCACCAAAGGTGGTTCCTATTTTTCTATCTGCATTTTTTACATGCTTTCGAACTGCTAGGTTGGCAGAAGCTGGGTCAAGTAACGGGAGCTCACTCCATTACACAGCGCTAGGGATTCGAACCGCCAAACTGCCGACCTTTCTGATCGACAAGCTCAGCGTCTTAGCCACTGAGCCACTGCGTCCCTTGTCTTTTTGATAGTCATTATGAAAACACATGGTCATTAAGTGAAGCCATTTCATCCAACCGCCGTTGTTTTTTTTGCCAGAAACTGGCAAATAAATGGGGGGGGGGACGGGGACTGAAAATTATGGTCATGTGGATCATAGAATACCACAAACGGCTGTAAATGTGAGCCAGTTGCCAAATGACCAATCATACAACCGCAAGAAGGGAGGGGTGGCTGTTGGAACGTCAAAATCAGGTCTTAAGTACCTTTTTGTGGGTTGGTCCATCAGAACGTCATTTTCCCACCATTGTGAGACAGAAAAAGGAGGCTTTATGTGGTTTCCAAAACACCTTTTCCCCAAAGCCAGAAATTCTATCTGCCACTATTCTCATTCCCAAATTATTCTACACAGCCCTGGCCACCAAAGCATAATTTACATCACAGAAAAAGGAATTGGGAGGAAAAGACAAATTGTTTAGGCAGGGCGGACTTGATTTAAATCAAGTTGATTTAAATCATGTTGATTTAAATCACTGGTAAAAAAGGCTTGATTTAAATCAGCTCGGTTTAAATCATAATTTATAAAGAGCCACTGTCATCTCTGCCCCACAGCGAATCCTCCCCTGACTTACTCTTGACTCACTGACAGTCCCATTCACTTTAATGGGATGGCTGGTGATGCAGCAGTGACACAAGAAGGTGTGGGACGTGGCAGGCAGCAGGTGAGTGAATGCCTGCTAACAGGTGTTGCCACGATGGATCTGAAATGACACGTGCTCTTTAAATGTAAGGACTCATTCTTGCTGGTAGTCAGAATCTTTAATATTATTATTTGCACCAAAAAAACCTGAAGATTTTCTATTTAGCTTGCAGAGCTCGGATTCATTGAATGAGTTTACCAAAAAATGTAAATATTGCAGAATATACAGCCCCATGCTACATAACCAGTGGTGGGATTCAAATAATTTAACAACCGGTTCTCTGCCCGAATGACCAGCTGGGTAGGCGTGGCTTTGTGGTCATGTGACTGGGTGGGCCTGGCCACCTCAACGTCACTCAGGTCGATGGGCGCTTCGCCTTAGCTGTTCCAATGTGATAAGGGTTAACCGAAGAGGCAGTTTCTGTAAGCAGGGCAATAAAGATGAGGCTAGAAACAACACCAGAATGTTTCCTTCCTGCCTTCCTTACAGGATTAGCCCTGTAAAGTGGGAAAAAACAAAAGGAGATGTCTTCCAACAACTGGTTCTCCCGAATAGGAGCCAAATGGCTGAATCCCACCACTGTACAAAACTAAGCTCCATTTCATGCTGAATAAACTAAATTTTTAATGTATCTTAAATAGAAAGCTACTTTTAGATAGATTTTTACCCCAAAAGCATTTTATTAAAATAAATTTGATTTTAAAAAATCCAATTTAAATTTTAAAAAATCAGATTTTTTAAAAAAATCATTGATTTTTATCCATCCTGTTGTCAGGTGCAAATACCCAGGAGCATTTGTTGACTTTGAAGTACAGCAGAGTTTATTATTGATGTCCCTAATACAACAATCTAGTCAATAACGATCAAGGCTAAATTGGTGCTAGATAAGGGTCAATGGAATTCAAGGATGACTCCAAACTGATGACACACTTAATGCCGCCTTCCAGCTCAGCCTGCTCTTCTACACGAATCTCGGATTGACGTTCTGAGATAAAGTCAGTCTAATGCCTTAAAAGGTTGAAGAATGCAGATGTTCACCCTGATCTTATGAATGTGGGTTTGAACAGGAATTTGAGTTCAGTAGGGCATCCCAGGTCTTCGCAGACTGGTGTAGCTTTGATGGGACGGTCATAAATCTCATGGGAAATATGAAGAATATCTAATAATAGCTTAGTAAAATGCAACAGGAGTTCATCTCTCAAATCTCACTATTTCCCCCCCAAGAAAGCGGAAGCCACCAAGGACCAATGGTGTGTTACATTCCAGCCTCCTTCTAAGATCTAATCAGATATTCTCACTCACTCACTGAATGCAAAGGAATTTAGCCATGTTTAATTTAGGCTGGACTATATATTTGACAATTCTGTTATTTCTAAAAGTCTTTTTCAAAAGCAAGTCATTAATTGTCCTAACCCTAATTATGGGAAGGAAAAAAAAAACCTTAAAGGAGATACTCTGTTTCCCCCAAAATAAGACCTCCCTGGATAATAAGCCAAATTGGGCTTTTGAGCACGTGCTAAAATAAACCCTCCCCCCAAAATAAGCCATACCCAAAAATATTGCAACACAGCAGCAGCCATGAGGTGACAAGGCTGCCTCCTGCATTTCAAAAATAATAAGACCTACTGGAAAATAAGGCCAAATGCTTATTTCAGGGGGTCAAAAGAAAAAGACCCTGTCTTATTTTTGGGGAAACACGGTAGATCTTTCATTTTAAGTAATAAAATTGAGAACATTCTACGATT